>NC_069796.1:28422500-29672500 GCF_027406575.1 Nycticebus coucang
TAGCTTCACTAAAGTTAACATGAAAGAGAAGATTCTCAAAGCAGCCCGGTGAAAGAAAACTATAACGTACAAAGGTAAGGATATTAGAATAACTGCAGATCTCTCTGCTGAAACTTTTCAAGCCAGAAGAGGCTGGTCATCAACTTTTAATCTCCTAAAGCAAAAAAATTTTCAACCCAGGATCTTGTATCCAGCTAAACTGAGTTTCGTCTATGATGGAGAAATTAAATACTTCAATGACATTCATATGTTGAAAAAATTTGCCATAAGTAAACCAGCTCCTCAGGATATTCTCAGACCTATCCTCCACAATGACCAACCCAATCCTACACCACAAAAGTAAACTGACTCAGAAACTTAGGATCAAACTCCAACTTCCACACTGGCAAAAGGATTAAAAATGTCCACTGGACCTTTGAAAAACTTGATACCCAAAATTCTACCAGACTTATCAATACTCTCCATCAATGTGAATGGCTTAAACTGTCCTCGAAAGAGGCATAGGTTAGCTGACTGGATACAAAAACTCAAGCCAGATATTTGTTGCATACAAGAGTCACATCTCAACTTAAAAGACAAATACAGACTCAGGGTGAAAGGATGGTCATCCATATTTCAGGCAAATGGTAATCAGAAAAAAGCAGGTGTTGCAATTTTATTTGCAGATACAGTAGGCTTTAAACCATCAAAAGTAAGGAAGGACAAGAATGGTCACTTCATATTTGTTAAGGGTAATACTCAACATGATGAGATCTCAATTATTAATATCTATGCACCCAACCAGAATGCACCTCAATTTATAAGAGAAAGTCTAGCAGACATGAGTAACTTGATTTCCTCCAGCTCCATAATCGTCGGAGATTTCAACACTCCCTTGGCAGTGTTGGATCGATCCTCCAGAAAGAAGCTGAGCAAAGAAATCTTAGATTTAAACCTAACCATCCAATATTTAGATTTAGCAGACATCTACAGAACATTTCATCCCAACAAAACTGAATACACATACTTCTCATTAGCCCACGGAACTTACTCCAAAATTGACCACATTTTAGGTCACAAGTCTAACCTCAGTAAATTTAAAGGAATAGAAATTATTCCATGCATCTTCTCGGACCATCATGGAATAAAACTTGAATTGAGTAACAACAGGAATCTGCATACTCATACAAAAACATGGAAGTTAAATAACCTTATGCTGAATGATAGCTGGGTCAGAGATGAGATTAAGAAAGAAATCACCAATTTTATGGAATAAAACGACAATGAAGACACAAACTGTCAGAACCTCTGGGACACCACAAAGGCAGTTCTAAGAGGGAAATTTATAGCACTGCAAGCCTTCCTCAAGAGAACGGAAAGAGAGGAAGTTAACAACTTAATGGGACATCTCACGCAACTGGAAAAGGAAGAACATTCCAACCCCAAACCCAGTAGAAGAAAAGAAATAACCAAAATTAGAGCAGAATTAAATGAAATTGAAAACAAAAGAATAATACAACAGATCAATAAATCAAAAAGCTGGTTTTTTGAAAAGGTCAATAAAATAGATAAACCTCTGGCCAACCTAATCAGGAAAAAAAGAGTAAAATCCCTCATATCATCAATCAGAAACAACAAAGACGAAATAACCACAGACTCATCAGAAATCCAAAAAATCCTTAATGAATATTACAAGAAACTTTATTCTCAGAAATATGAAAATCTGAAGGAAATAGACCGATACTTGGAAGCACGCCACCTTCCAAGACTTAACCAGAATCAAGTAGAAATGTTGAACAGACCCATATCAAGTTCAGAAATAGCATCAACTATACAAAACCTCCCTAAAAAGAAAAGCCCGGGACCAGATGGTTTCACGTCAGAATTCTACCAAACTTTTAAAGAGGAATTAGTACCTATATTACTCAATCTGTTCCAAAATGTAGAAAAAGAAGGAAGACTACCCAACACGTTCTATGAAGCAAACATCACCCTGATCCCCAAACCAGGAAAAGACCCAACAAGAAAAGAAAATTATAGACCAATATCACTAATGAATATAGATGCAAAAATATTCAACAAAATCCTAACAAACAGAATCCAGCAACACATCAAACAAATTATACATCATGACCAAGTTGGTTTTATCCCAGGGTCTCAAGGCTGGTTCAACATACGTAAATCTATAAATGTAATTCAGCACATAAACAAATTAAAAAACAAAGACCATATGATTCTCTCAATTGATGCAGAAAAAGCTTTTGATAATATCCAGCATCCCTTCATGATCAGAACACTCAAGAAAATTGGTCTAGAAGGGACTTTTCTTAAACTGATAGAGGCTATCTACAGCAAACCCACAGCCAATATCATATTGAATGGAGTTAAATTGGAATCATTTCCACTCAGATCAGGAACCAGACAAGGCTGCCCATTGTCTCCATTGCTTTTCGACATTGTAATGGAAGTTTTAGCCACCGCAATTAGGGAAGAAAAGGCGATCAAGGGTATCCATATAGGGTCAGAAGAGATCAAACTTTCAGTCTTCGCAGATGATATGATTGTGTATCTGCAAAACACTAGGGACTCTACTACAAAACTCCTAGAAGTGATCAAGGAATACAGCAGCGTCTCAGGTTACAAAATCAACATTCATAAATCGGTAGCCTTTATATACACCAAAAACAGTCAAGTTGAAAAAGCAGTTAAGGACTCTATCCCATTCACAGTACTACCAAAGAAGATGAAATATTTGGGAATTTACCTAACAAAAGACGTGAAAGATCTCTATAAAGAGAACTATGAAATTCTAAGAAAAGAAATAGCTGAAAATGTTAACAAATGGAAAAACATACCATGCTCATGGCTGGGAAGAATCAACATTATCAAAATGTCCATACTACCCAAAGCAATATATAATTTCAACGCACTCCCTATTAAAGCTCCATTGTCATATTTTAAAGATCTTGAAAAAACATTACTTCGTTTTATATGGAATCAGAAAAAACCTCTAATAGCCAAGACATTACTCAGAAACAAAAACAAAACAGGAGGAATCACACTACCAGACCGCAGACTTTACTACAAATCGATAGTGATCAAAACAGCATGGTATTGGCACAAAAACAGAGAAGTAGATATCTGGAACAGAATAGAGAACCAAGAGATGAATCCAGCTACTTACCGCTATTTGATTTTTGACAAGCCAATTAAAAACATTCAGTGGGGAAAAGATTCCCTATTTAACAAATGGTGCTGGGTGAACTGGCTGGCAACCTGCAGAAGACTGAAATTGGACCCACACCTTTCACCATTAACTAAGATAGACTCTCATTGGATTAAAGATTTAAACTTAAGACATGAAACTATAAAAATACTAGAGGAGAATGCAGGGAAAACCCTTGAAGAAATTGGTCTGGGTGAGTATTTCATGAGGAGAACCCCCCGGGCAATTGAAGCAGCTTCAAAAATACACTACTGGGACTTGATCAAACTAAAAAGCTTCTGCACAGCTAAGAACACAGTAAGCACAGCAAGCAGACAGCCCTCAGAATGGGAGAAGATATTTGCAGGGTATATCTCTGACAAAGGTTTAATAACCAGAATCCACAGAGAACTCAAACGCATCAGCAAGAAAAAAACAAGGGATCCCATCGCAGGCTGGGCAAGGGATTTGAAGAGAAACTTCTCTGAAGAAGACAGGCGCAAGGCCTTCAGACATATGAAAAAATGCTCATCATCTTTAATCATCAGAGAAATGCAAATCAAAACTACTTTGAGATATCATCTAACTCCAGTGAGACTAGCCTATATCACAAAATCTCAAGACCAGAGATGTTGGCGTGGATGCGGAGAAAAGGGAACACTTCTGCACTGCTGGTGGGAATGCAAATTAATACATTCCTTTTGGAAAGATATATGGAGAACACTCAGAGATCTAAAAATAGATCTGCCATTCAATCCTGTAATTCCTCTGCTGGGCATATACCCAGAAGACCAAAAATCACAACATAACAAAGATATTTGTACCAGAATGTTTATTGCAGCCCAATTCATAATAGCTAAGTCATGGAAAAAGCCCAAGTGCCCATCGATCCACGAATGGATTAATAAATTGTGGTATATGTATACCATGGAATACTATGCAGCCTTAAAGAAAGATGGAGACTTTACCTCTTTCATGTTTACATGGATGGAGCTGGAACATATTCTTCTTAGTAAAGTATCCCAAGAATGGAAGAAAAAGTACCCAATGTACACAGCCCTACTATGAAACTAATTTGGGACTCTCACATGAAAGCTATAACCCAGCTACAACTTAACAATAGGGGGAAGTGGGAAGGGGGGGTGGGTAGAGGGAGGGGAATCGGTGGGATCACACCTGTGGTGCATCTTACAGGGGTATTTGCGAAACTTGGTAAATGTAGAATGTAAATGTTTTGGCACAGTAACTGAGATAACGCCAGAAAGGCTATGTTAGCCACTGTGATAAAAATGTGTCAAATGGTTTATGAAGCGAGTGTATGATGCCCCATGATCATATCAATGTATACAGTTATGATTTAATAAAGAAAAAAAAAGAAAACTATGAAATCCTCAGAAAGGAAATAGCAGAGGATATTAACAAATGGAAGAACATACCATGCTCATGGATGGGAAGAATCAACATTGTTAAAATGTCTATACTTCCCAAAGCAATCTACCTATTCAATGCCATTCCTATCAAAATACCAACATCGTACTTTCAAGATTTGGAGAAAATGATCCTGCATTTTGTATGGAACCAGAAAAAACCCCATATAGCTAAGGCAGTTCTTAGTAATAAAAATAAAGCTGGAGGCATCAGTATAGCAGATTTTAGTCTCTACTACAAAGTCATAGTGGTCAAGACAGCATGTTACTGGCACAAAAACAGAGACATAGACGCTTGGAATCGAATTGAAAACCAAGAAATGAAACTAACATCTTACAACCACCTCATCTTCGATAAACCAAACAAGAACTTACCTTGGGGGAAAGACTCCCTATTCAATAAATGGTGCTGGGGGAACTGGACATCTACATGTAAAAGACTGAAACTGGACCCACACCTTTCCCCAGTCACAAAAATTGATTCAAAATGGATAAAGGACTTAAATTTAAGGCATGAAACAATAAAATTCCTCCAAGAAAGCATAGGAAAAACACTGGAAGGTATTGGCCTGGGGAAAGACTTCGTGAAGAAGACTGCCATGGCAATCGCAACAACAACAAAAATAAACAAATGGGACTTCATTAAACTGAAAAGCTTCTGTACAGCTAAGGAGACAATAACCAAAGAGACAACCTACACAATGGGAAAGGATATTTGCATATTTTCAATCAGACAAAAGCTTGATAACTAGGATCTATAGAGAACTCAAATTAATCCACATGAAAAAAGCCAACAATCCCATATATCAATGGGCAAGAGACATGAATAGAACTTTCTCTAAAGATGACAGGCGAATGGCTAACAAACACATGAAAAAAATGTTCATCATCTCTATAAATTAGAGAAATGCAAATCAAAACCACCCTGAGATATCATCTAACCCCAGTGAGAATGGCCCACATCACAAAATCTCAAAACTGCAGATGTTGGTGTGGATGTGGAGAGAAGGGAACACTTTTACACTGCTGGTGGGACTGCAAACTAGTACAACCTTTCTGGAAGGAAGTATGGAGAAACCTCAAAGCACTCAACCTAGACCTCCCATTTGATCCTGCAATCCCATTACTGGGCATCTACCCAGAAGGAAAAAAATCCTTTTATCATAAGGACACTTGTACTAGACTGTTTATTGCAGCTCAATTTACAATCGCCAAAATGTGGAAACAGCCTAAATGCCCACCAACCCAGGAGGTATATGGGTTGTGGTATATGTATACCATGGAATACTATTCAGCCATTAAAAAAAATGGAGACTTTACATCCTTTGTATTAACCTGGATGGAAGTGGAAGACATTATTCTTAGTAAAGCATCACAAGAATGGA
This sequence comes from Nycticebus coucang, assembly GCF_027406575.1. Classification (NCBI taxonomy): domain Eukaryota; kingdom Metazoa; phylum Chordata; class Mammalia; order Primates; family Lorisidae; genus Nycticebus; species Nycticebus coucang. Next base: position 28,428,497 of record NC_069796.1, read on the forward strand.
GAAGCATGAATCCCATGTACTCAATTTTGATATGAGGACAATTAATGACAATTAAGGTTATGGGGGGGGAAGCAGAAAGAGGGATGGAGGGAGGGGGGTGGGGCCATGGTGTGTGTCACACTTTATGGGGGCAAGACATGATTGCAAGAGGGACTTTACCTAACAATTGCAATCAGTGTAACCTGGCTTATTGTACCCTCAATGAATCCCCAACAATAAAAAAAATAATAATACAAAAAAAAAAGAAAATTTTCGAGGTTCATCTGGCCTAAAAACAAAATGAAAAATGTCTCTCTTTTTCTATTCATTGCAAAAGTTTCTGAAAACTGGCACTACATAGATTGAAATAGTATTGTGCTGGTAAATAGTTAACAAATGGCTTTTCAGAAATATCATACAAGGTCAGATAATTAAGTTCGCAAACTCATTCTAGAAAAAGGGCTACATACCTCATTGCTGAATATCACCACAGTCACCTTTGAAGTACTCCCCTTGGCCGTCTGGTAACTGTAGTGATATTCAGCAATGAGGTATGTGGCACTTTTTCTGGGATAAGCTCGATAACATAATTGTCTAACTATATATAATATTTTTGAAAAGCCAGTTTTTTATAAATATATAAAACATACTACATATAATATAAAAAACTGAATGTCTATGATAAATTTTACTACTATTAAGGAATTAAGGATGTATAACACACAACTTACAAATAATAATAGCACATACAATACTCACCAGTATAAATTCCATATGGCCCATTGAGTTTTACAGAATTCTTGAATTCTCACACCCACATCCAACCTACAGTGGCAATTTAATAAATATGACAAATGGACGTGCATCCCAATCTATACACTGTTTTCTCCTTAAATTCATTCTTATTGAATCATGTATGCACTCATACTATTAAACTGTTTCTTACTTTCATACAAACTATATTTGTTAAACCAAAACCTCTTTCACATTTAACCATAAATTAAATGTATGTAATTGATATGGTATGTGTCAGGTGGCTAAAAGTTGTCAGCTCCAGTTACAACCCAATTCCTACTACTCCTCAAACCCCTCTCCCAATGTACCCCATATGGCCCTACCAACACCTGACTCAACCCACTGAGGACAACTATGGGTCCTATCCATCAAGAAACAGGCCAGAAGACTGACCTTCAACCCCATCACCCCTTTGAAGGAGAGTCAGGGATGGTAGTTGCCTAAACACTTCTACCTCTCCTCCCAGAACAAAAGGCCTACCTGATTCTACCCAGAGAGTTCTATCACTGGAAAACCCTAGCCCAGCAACCTGTGGAATCTCCCTCCCGCTACACCCAGTATAAAAAACAAGCTTCCAACCACTCTCACTGCAGCTGCCATCTTTGCCCAGGTAGGTCTCAGTCCCCTTTCATTACACTTGGCCTGAACCCTCTCTTGTTCTCATCTCTGGGCACACTGCCGAACTCCTTTCAATATGTAATACTTACTAATTTCTGTGGTATTATTAATAATTCTCCCACCATGATGATTTCATGCTATCATGTGATGTCACACTGACAGTAGCACATCAGTATACAGTGTCTGTACCCCATAGATGCAATAATTGTTATGTGTAATAACCTCAAGAGCAGCTGATCATAAAATGTAATAAACACTAGGAAATAATGAGTTTTGTTACTTTTGTTCATTACCTTTCTTTTCAAAATAATTTATTTAATTGTAACTTTAAACACTTTAATTTTTAGTAATGGCTGTGTTGAAAAAGTATCTTGTAAGATTTCTGAAATTTTTAACACCTTTCATGAGCAGGCACAAACCACTTCTGGTGCACCAAAGTTGAAACAATCACTGAATCCATTTGTGCTAAGAATTTTATTTAAAGTAGAATGTTCAATTATAGGTTTATTTTTTTTAATACCTATAAGATAATTGAGACTTTCTATATCTTCTTGTGTTCATAAGGTAAGTTATAGTTTCCCAGAAATTTTTCCTTTCATCCAAATTTAAAGATTTATTGGCATAAAGTTATTAATCAAAATCTCTCATGAACTTCTTAATGCCTATACTTATGTCCCCCTTTTAATTTTTTCTTATTTGTCAGTTCTAATTCAATTCCTCTATCATATGCATTTTATTAATTGTATTAGTTCTCTCAAAAAAAACGCACAAAACTTACCTATATAAATCCATTTTACTTTTATTGCTATTTCATTATTATTATTATTATTATCATTATTATTATTATTATCATTATTATTATTTTGGAGATAGAGTCTCACTCTCTCACTCTGGTTACAGTGCAGTGGCATCATCATTTTTCACTGCAGTCTCAACTCCTGTGCTCAAGAAATATCCATCTTATCTTCCAGAGTAGCTAGTTTAGACTATAGGTGTGTGCCTCGACATGGGGCTATTTTTTCTATTTTGCGTAGATATGGGGGTCTCACTCTCTTTTTTTAAAAAGCAGATTAATAAGAGAAATGCTTATTTCCAAATACTATGCACGTGGGGAGAATCATAAGAGTAATTACCCAATACATCTATGAAGTTCAGATATTTTCATCCCTGTCCTTTTGGAGGGGAGGGGAAATGTGGAGTACAGATAATTTTGTTTGGGGTTTCAAATGGTCCTAGGGAGAACAACCAGATGGGGGAGTCAAATCGACTTATAATGATTCTCTTTGCAAATTAAATTAACCTGAGAGACAGGTATTGTGTTTAAAATAACTTGGGCCAAGTCTGCTTGAATTCTAACCCTGTTCTCTCTCCACAGCTACTGATTCAGCTTTTAATGTGTGAAAACTTCTAGGGAAATTTCAGATTCAGGGAAGGAAGGAGCTCAGGAAATTTAATACCAAAGTATGACTTCTTGGTACAAAGAATATTTTGAACTAAAGGCTCTTAGAGATCAATAGGCCCTCACAAGAGGCTTTCCCTTTACCTGCATAAAATGGATTAACCTGATCAAAAGTTCAAAAGGGCCAACGGATTTTCATTCTTCTCCCTGTTATCTCTATGTATTACAGTCTCAGCTCTTGTTCAGGCTGGTCTTAAACCCCTGACCTCAAGTATTCCTCCCACCTCATATTTGGTTAACGTTTATCTTGATTCTTTCCCTTCTAATTTATGTAGATGTAATTTACTGTAGTTATTTCTAAGTTCTTGGGATAGAAGCTTAGGCGATTGATTTCTGCCTATCTGTTCTAAGGTTATAAATTTCCTGTGAAGTATACCTTTAACTGTATCACTGAAGTGTTGATATGTATTATAATATTTTAATTATCATTTATTCCAAAATATGTCCCAATTTCCTTCGTGATTTGTTTTTTGAACTAGGAATTTTTTAATTTCACAACTTTGGGGCATTTTCTAATTATCTTTTAGTTAATTTTTGTACCTATAGTCAATAGGTGAGATTACATGGTATGTGATTAAATTCTTTGAAATTTGGCTGAGCTAATGTTTAATTTTAATAAAGAAATGCATGCTTTGTAGTTTTGGTATCCCATATGAGAAATTTATCATTTGGATCAAAAATATTCTTTGTTTTTAATCACAAATATTCATATTGCTATGTGTTAGCTGGTTTTATAGATTTAAAAATTGGTATGTCAAAATTGCCCAACAAGAGTATGGATTTATATATTTCTACTTTTGAATCCACCAATTTCTATTTATTAGTAGACAGCATTGTTAAGGGTAATTCTGGTTAAAATTATTCCATCTTTCTAGTAAATTAATAATAAAACTGGTATCATTATGAAATGTATTTCACAATATCTAGCGTTTATTTTAAGTGTGATTTCACGTACTGGTATATTTTGAATATTTTTTACAAGTTATAGATTTTTCACTCATTTATTTTACTTTCATATTGTCTATATCCTTTAGATACGTTTTCTAAATAGAATATAGTTGTTACTATTATGTTATTTTGATATAGCTTAAAAATACATATTATATTTACATGGATCTTATTTATACTTTATTTTCACTAAACGTAAATACTTCAGTTTGGATAATGGTCTGTAGTTCCATCTAAATTGCTGCAAATGCATTAAGACATCCTTTTTTTTATGGCTGTACTCACGTCCACATTTGTTAACCACTTACAAACTGGGTAGGTACCCCAAAGTGGGACTGCTGTACTGAAGGGTAGGTCTACTTTTAATTCTTTGAGGAATCAACATACTGTTTTCCATAAGGGTTTTACTAATTTGCAGTACCATTAATGTGTTATTGTTCCTTTCCTTTCGCATCCATACCAGCATCTATTGTTTTTGGACTTCTTCATTAAAGTCAGTCAAACAGGAATAAGGTGATGTCTCATTATGGTTTAAACAACATTTCTCTCATGATAAGTGATGCTGAACACATTTCATGTGTTTCTTTGCCATTTGTCTATCTTCTTCAGAAAGACTTCTGTTCAGATTTTTTCCACAGTTTTTAATGGGGTTGTTTTCTTCTTATCTATTTGAGTTCTTTGTAGATTCTGGTATCATCCCTTTGCCAAGTACATTGTTTGCGAATATTTTCCTCCCATTCTCTGTATTGTCTATTTGCTCTGTTGATTATTTCCTTAGCTATGCAGAAGGGTTTTAATTTAATCAATTCACATTCATTCATTTTGTTGTTGCTATAACTGCCATGGGAATGTTAGTCATAAATTCTTTGCCTAGGCCAATATCTAGAATTGTGTTTCATGGAGGACTGGTATTCCTGACAGAAACCAAAGTGGCTGGAAGAGCACCTGGAAGGTCTGTAAACACAGCCAGGAGAGTGGAAGTGGGATAGTTAGTTCCTGGTCGAATGTCAAACATGCCGTGGAAACCAGGCTGAGCTTCATAGGGATGAAGATTCTAAAACATATAGTTTGGGGGTAGCAATAAATGTTCTTAAATGTTAAAGTGACTGAACTTCAACATAAATGCTCTTGAAATCTGGGGTAATATGTATTTCACACTTGACATTATAGTCAATTCTAAGGACATAAAATTGTAATACCATTATTTTCAGGGAAATTCTGATTGTTTTAAAATAAATAATATTTAAAAATTAAAATTTAAAATGTCTTGAATATAAATATTTTTCCATGGTAAATATAGAATACAAGAGTAGTCTTAAATGTTGCAACGCTTGGTAAAATTCTTTTTACTGTCATGTCCAAACGTAAATAAAAAGAATTTCATTAGGCTGAGCATGGTGGTTCATGCCTGTAATCCTAGCACTCTGGGAGACCAATGCAGGTGGATTGCTTGAGCTCAGGAATTCCAGACCAGCCTGAGTAAGAGCAAGATGCCATTTCTACTAACAATAGAAAAATTAGCTGAGTGTTGTGGTGGGCACCTGTAATCCCAGCTACTTGGGAAGCTGAGGCAAGGGAATCACTTATGCCTTATGCCCAAGAGTTTGAGGTTGCTTTGAGCTGTGATGCCATATACCAAGGGCATCTAAGTGAGACTCTAAAAACAAAAAGAGAATTTCATTAATAATTTTATATAAATGATTGTAATAGGAATGCAAATTCCTATTAGTTGTGATGAAAATACACCTATCATATTAATAAAAGATCTTTTTGAAAACTTGTTACTGTTTTGGGGGCACTATTCTAGGTGCTGAGACTTAACAGTGGACAAGATAGAGAATATCTCCTATAGAGACCTACCACATCAGGAAGTGAGAAATGTCCCAACAAGAAAGGAAAAAACGGGGGGCGGAGCAAGATGGCAGCCGAGTAACAGCTTCCTTGCATCTGGGCACCGTGAGTCTGGGGAGATAGGACTCCAGGCATCTCTGGCTGGTGGGAACTGCCTATCATCACTCCTATGAGGATACAGGGAGTCAGCGAGAGACTTCTGGACCCCAAGAGGAGGACTAAAACAGTGGAAAACCGGCAAGTGGTCGCGTGTGTTCAACCCGTCTAAACCCGCCCACAACTGTAAGTTCAGTAGCAGCGAGACTGCAAACCAGAAAGGCCTTACCTGTGAACTCTTTCGATGTCCTTGGACTTGGCACTGAGTTGAACTGCCTTGGGGAAGGCCTGAGTGGGAGTGCGGAGAACTTTGGCCGTTGTCTAGGGCCCCAGTCTGAGCCGCTGAGCCAGACGGAGCTAATAGTGTTTGGCGGTGGGTCACATGGATCCATTGTCAGTGATCTGCCCCGGCAAGCTCCGCCCTCAGGGTAGCAGAGCTAGAAACGGGTGGGAGCTGGTAACCCAGCAACCAAGTAGCCTAAGGGTGGGGTCTGAGCCGCCTTGCAGCCCTAACCCTCAGGGGCAGAGTGAGACCGGTTTTGGCACACTGAGTAAGTGGATAGCCACTTCAGCAGTGATTCCAGCGAGAAAGCTGGGAAAGCTTCTGCTCAGCAAGTTTACAAGTTCAAAGTGCCTTTTAAGTGGGCTGAAGAGAGATTTAGGGTGTCTACCTGCTGGGGTTTGAGAAATCAGCAGCCTCCAGTCGTATCAGAACTCTGACTAACATCTCATACCCCAAAAGACCACGTGTTGCCCAGACAATATTCAACAACATATACAAACTGCTTTGTTTTTGGTTGTGTATTTTTTTTTCTTTTTTTTTTTTTGTATGGTTGGGTTTTTTTGTTTGTTTATTTTGACGTTGTTGATGTTCTTTTCTTTCTTAATTTCAATCTTTTCCATACATATCCCTTTTTCTTTCTCAATTTTTCTAGTTTAATTATAATTTCCCATTGCTGCCTTTTTTAATAACTACAACTTCATTTTTGCTAGTGTTTCTACCGCTATCACTTGGTTTTTCACCCAATTTTATCGCCATAAAGCTTTCTGTTTGCTTGTTTTGGTTTGATTTATAGCATTTTTGTCTTTCCTCTCTACTTGGTGGAGGTGGGGTACTGTGTCTGACCAGGTTAGCAAAGAGCTGCTGACCTCAAGGGAACCACCCAACTGGGCACCCAACCCCCAGAAGGTGGGGTTTTTTAAGGTTGTGTCAAAGTACCCTACTGTACACCTATATTGCCCTGTCTCCCTCTTTCTGTGCCTCTCTTCTTTTTGTCAATATTCCTTATCCCTACCCCCTCTCCTTTCTCTATCTTTCTTTTTTTTCTTATCACTCGGTCATCCTTTCTTTCATCCCTTTTTTGCTCTTCAACCTTCTCACCTTTCTGGTCCTGTAACCCTTAGTCCACAGGCACAAGAACTTAAAGAGCAAGAGGAAGTGAAAGGAAAATTAGGGCAAGGAAACAGATAAAAGAAATCACTCATGAGGAAGAATCAGCAGAAAACTCCAGGCAACATGAAGAACCAGTCCAGAACAACCCCGCCAAGGGACCATGAGGTAGCTACTGCAGAGGATTCCACCTATACAAAATGTTAGGAATGACAGAAAGGGAATTTAGAATACACATGTTGAAAACAATGAAAGAAATGATGGAAACAATGAAGGAAACTGCTAATAAAGTGGAAAATAACCAAAAGGAAATCCAAAAACAGAATCAAATCAGAGATGAACTATATGAAGAATATAAAAAGGATATAGCAGAGCTGAAGGAAATGAAACAGTCAATCAGGGAACTTAAAGATGCAATGGAAAGTATCAGCAACAGGTTAGACCATGCAGAAGAAAGAATTTCAGAGGTAGAAGACAAAGTTTTTGAGATAACTCAGATAGTAAAAGAGGCAGAAAAGAAGAGAGAGAAAGCAGAACGTTCACTGTCAGAATTATGGGACTTTATGAAACGTTCCAACATACGAGTTATAGGAATTCCAGAAGGGGAAGAAGAATGCCCCAGAGGAATGGAAGCCATACTAGAGAATATTATAAAAGAAAATTTCCCAAACATCACCAAAGATTCTGACACACTGCTTTCAGAGGGCTATCGGACCCCAGGTCGCCTCAACTCTAACCGAGCTTCTCAAAGACACATTGTGATGAACCTGTCCAAAGTCAAGACAAAAGAAAAGATTCTGCAAGCTGCCAGGAGTAAGCGCCAGTTGACCTACAGGGGCAAATCCATCAGAGTGACCTCAGACTTCTCTAATGAAACTTTCCAAGCAAGAAGACAATGGTCATCTACCTTTAATCTACTTAAACAGAACAATTTTCAGCCCAGAATTCTGGACCCTGCTAAGCTAAGCTTCAAAATTGATGGAGAAATCAAATCATTTACGGATATACAAACATTGAGGAAATTCACCACAACAAGACCAGCTCTACAGGGAATACTTCAACCTGTTCTGCACACTGACCACCACAATGGATCAGCAGCAAAGTAAGAACTCAGAAATCAAAGGACAGAACCTAACCTCCACACTGATGCAGATAAAACTAAGCAATGGACTCTCACCAAATAAGACGAATAGAATACTACCACACTTATCAATTATCTCCATAAATGTTAATGGCTTGAATTCCCCACTGAAGAGACATAGATTGGCTGACTGGATTAAAAAACACAAGCCATCCATTTGCTGTCTGCAAGAAACACACCTGGCTTCAAAAGACAAATTAAAGCTCCGAGTCAAGGGTTGGAAGACAATTTTTCAGGCAAATGGAATTCAGAAGAAAAGAGGAGTTGCAATCTTATTTTCAGATACATGTGGATTTAAAGCAACTAAAGTCAAAAAAGACAAAGATGGTCACTTTATATTGGTCAAGGGAAAACTACAACAAGAAGACATTTCAATTCTAAATATCTATGCACCAAATTTAAATGCTCCCAGATTCTTGAAACAGACCTTACTCAGTCTGAGCAATATGATATCTGATAATACCATCATAACAGGGGACTTTAACACACCTCTTACAGAGCTGGACAGATCCTCTAATCAGAAATTAAACAAAGATATAAGAGATTTAAATGAGACCCTAGAACAATTATGCTTGATAGACGCATATAGAACACTCCACCCCAAAGATAAAGAATATACATTCTTCTCATCACCCCATGGAACATTCTCCAAAATTGATCATATCCTGGGACACAAAACAAATATCAACAGAATCAAAAGAATTGAAATTTTACCTTGTATCTTTTCAGACCATAGGCACTAAAGGTGGAACTCAACGCTAACAAAAATGCTCGACCCCATCCAAAGGCATGGAAATTAAACAATCTTCTGTTGAATAACAGATGGGTGAAGGAAGAAATCAAACAGGAAATCACTAACTTCCTTAAGCATAACAACAATGAAGACACAAGCTACCAAAACCTGTGGGATACTGCAAAAGCAGTTTTGAGAGGAAAATTCATCGCTTTAGATGCCTACATTCGAAAAACAGACAGAGAGCACATCAACAATCTCACAAGAGACCTTATGGAATTGGAAAAAGAAGAACAATCTAAGCCTAAACTCAGTAGAAGAAAAGAAATCTCCAAAATCAAATCAGAGATCAATGAAATTGAAAACAAATGAATCATTCAGAAAATTAATGAAACAAGGAGTTGGTTTTTTGAAAAAATAAATAAAATAGATAAACCATTGGCCAGACTAACTAGAAATAGAAAAGTAAAATCTCCAGTAACCTCAATCAGAAATGATAAAGGGGAAATAACAACTGATCCCACAGAGATACAAGAGATCATCTCTGAATACTACCAGAAACTGTATGCCCAGAAATTTGACAATGTGAAGGAAATGGATCAATATTTGGAATCACACCCTCTCCCTAGACTTGGCCAGGAAGAAATAGACCTCCTGAACAGACCAATTTCAAGCACTGAGATCAAAGAAACAATAAAAAAGCTTCCAACTAAAAAATGCCCTGGTCCAGATGGCTTCACTCCAGAATTCTATCAAACCTTCAAGGAAGAGCTTATTCCTGTACTGCAGAAATTATTCCAAAAAATTGAGGAAGAAGGAATCTTCCCCAACACATTCTATGAAGCAAACATCACCCTGATACCAAAACCAGGAAAAGACCCAAACAAAAAGGAGAATTTCAGACCAATCTCACTCATGAATATAGATGGAAAAATTCTCAACAAAATCCTAGCCAATAGATTACAGCTTATCATCAAAAAAGTCATTCATCATGATCAAGCAGGCTTCATCCCAGGGATGCAAGGCTGGTTCAACATACGCAAGTCCATAAACGTTATCCACCATATTAACAGAGGCAAAAATAAAGATCACATGATCCTCTCAATAGATGCAGAAAAAGCATTTGATAAAATCCAGCATCCTTTTCTAATTAGAACACTGAAGAGTATAGGCATAGGTGGCACATTTCTAAAACTGATTGAAGCTATCTATGACAAACCCACAGCCAATATTTTACTGAATGGAGTAAAACTGAAAGCTTTTCCTCTTAGAACTGGAACCAGACAAGGTTGTCCTCTGTCACCTTTACTATTCAACATAGTGCTGGAAGTTCTAGCCAATACAATTAGGCAAGACAAGGAAATAAAGGGAATCCAAATGGGAGCAGAGGAGGTCAAACTCTCCCTCTTTGCTGATGACATGATCTTATACTTAGAGAACCCCAAAGACTCAACCACAAGACTCCTAGAAGTCATCAAAAAATACAGTAATGTTTCAGGATATAAAATCAATGTCCACAAGTCAGTAGCCTTTGTATACACCAATAACAGTCAAGAGGAGAAGCTAATTAAGGACACAACTCCCTTCACCATAGTTTCAAAGAAAATGAAATACCTAGGAATATACCTAACGAAGGAGGTGAAGGACCTCTATAAAGAAAACTATGAACTCCTCAGAAAGGAAATAGCAGAGGATATTAACAAATGGAAGAACATACCATGCTCATGGATGGGAAGAATCAACATTGTTAAAATGTCTATACTTCCCAAAGCAATCTACCTATTCAATGCCATTCCTATCAAAGTACCTACATCGTATTTTCAAGATTTGGAAAAAATGATTCTGCGTTTTGTATGGAACCGGAAAAAACCCCGTATAGCTAAGGCAGTTCTTAGTAACAAAAATAAAGCTGGGGGCATCAGCATACCAGATTTTAGTCTGTACTACAAAGCCATAGTGCTCAAGACAGCTTGGTACTGGCACAAAAACAGAGACATAGACACTTGGAATCGAATTGAACACCAAGAAATGAAACTAACATCTTACAACCACCTAATCTTTGATAAACCAAACAAGAACTTACCTTGGGGGAAAGACTCCCTATTCAATAAATGGTGTTGGGAGAATTGGATGTCTGCGTGTAAAAGACTGAAACTGGACCCACACCTTTCCCCACTCACAAAAATTGATTCAAGATGGATAAAGGACTTAAATTTAAGGCATGAAACAATAAAAATCCTCAAAGAAAGCATAGGAAAAACACTGGAAGATATTGGCCTGGGGGAAGACTTCATGAAGAAGACTGCCATGGCAATTGCAACAACAACAAAAATAAACAAATGGGACTTCATTAAACCGAAAAGCTTCTGTACAGCTAAGGTGACGATAACCAAAGCAAAGAGACAACCCACACAATGGGAAAGGATATTTGCATATTTTCAATCAGACAAAAGCTTGATAACCAGGATCTATAGAGAACTCAAATTAATCCACATGAAAAAAGCCAACAATCCCTTATATCAATGGGCAAGAGACATGAATAGAACTTTCTCTAAAGACGACAGACGAATGGCTAACAAACACATGAAAAAATGTTCATCATCTGTATATATTAGAGAAATGCAAATCAAAACATCCCTGAGATATCATCTAACCCCAGAGAGAATGGCCCACATCACAAAATCTCAAAACTGCAGATGCTGGCTTGGATGTGGAGAGAAGGGATCACTTTTACACTGCTGGTGGGACTGCAAACTAGTACAACCTTTCTGGAAGGAAGTATGGAGAAACCTCAAAGCACTCAACCTAGACCTCCCATTCGATCCTGCAATCCCATTACTGGGCACCTACCCAGAAGGAAAAAAATCCTTTTATCATAAGGACACTTGTACTAGACTGTTTATTGCAGCTCAATTTACAATCGCCAAAATGTGGAAACAGCCTAAATGCCCACCAACCCAGGAATGGATTAACAAGCTGTGGTATATGTATACCATGGAATACTATTCAGCCATTAAAAAAAATGGAGACTTTACATCCTTCGTATTAACCTGGATGGAAGTGGAAGACATTATTCTTAGTAAAGCATCACAAGAATGGAGAAGCATGAATCCTATGTACTCAATCTTGATATGAGGACAATTAATGACAATTAAGGTTATGGGGGGGGAAGCAGAAAGAGAGAGGGAGGGAGTGGGGTGGGGCCTTAGTGTGTGTCACACTTTATGGGGGCAGGACATGATTGCAAGAGGGACTTTACCTAGCAATTGCAATCAGTGTAACTGGCTTATTGTACCCTCAATGAATCCCCAACAATAAAAAAAAAAAGAAAAAAAAAAAAAAAAAGAAAGGAAAAAACACAAGTCATTGTTAGAAATCGTACCCTTACTTTCTTTTTTTTTTTTTTTCTTTTTTTTTTTTTATTGTTGGGGATTCATTGAGGGCGTACCCTTACTTTCTTAGAGTGGGTGTCATATATAAAATGTCTCAAGGACATTGTCCCTTTTTAACAGTGACCATATAATTTATTACCCAAACCATGGCATTTTAGAGAGTAGAAAGTGATGCTAAAATTTTGAAATAATTTATTTTTTATTTTTTTTAGAGACAGAGTCTCCCTCCATTGCCCTTGGTAGAGTGCCGTGGCATCACACAGCTCAACAGCAACCTCCATCTCCTGGGCTCAGACGATTCTCTTGCCTCAGCCTCCCGAGTAGCTGGGACTACAGTTGCACGCTACAACACCCGGCTATTTTTTTGTTGCAATTTAGCCTGGGCCAGGTTGAACCTGCCACCCTCGTATATGGGGCCGGCACCCTACCCACTGAGCCATAGGTGCTGCTCAATTTTGAAATAATGCTAAAATATTTATTTATTGACTGAAAAATTAATTAGATTATATTTGTGACCTATAAAATACTTCTATGCAAAAATTATATTTAGAAATTTTTTTTATTTTAAGAAATACTTCAAAATTATTCTACTTCATCTGGATATACCTGATATTAAAATTGGAAAAATATATTATTGTAAAGGGAAATTACAAACATATTTCACTTATAAATGAGGATGCAATATTCTAAACAAATTAACAAGTTGAATTAAAAATTATTGTTCAAATAATGTACTTAAGTCAAAATTAAATCCTATTTATGTGAAAATTAGTCACTATTTTCTTTTCTTCTTTTTCTTTCCCTCACCCCCTCCCTCCTTCTCTGTCTGCTCTCCTCTTTCCCCAACCCCCACCATGTCATTGTCATTAATTGTCCTCAATCAAAGTTGAATGCATAGGATTGATGCTTTAATATTTAGAAATATTAAAATAGTATATATCAGTATACATTAAAGAAAAATTTTTTTAAATCATATTAGTTATCTAACATTAAAAATAGCATAAATTAAATTCTTTTTCTTGGCATATATTCACACACTTTAATCAGTTTTCAGTTTTATTAGCCTCTGGTATTATGTCACTGGTATTTTCCTAAAGAAATGATTTTTTTACAGCTGGTGTTATTTTTATTTTTCCAAGAATTTGTAAAGTTTTATTTTAGACTTAGTAACTTTGAAATGACATTTTTAATCTTCCCTGAAGAAAATATTAGAGGGAAAAAAATTTTTTCTGGCTGAGCTCAGTGGTTCATGCCTATAATCCTACTGCTCTGGGAAGCCAAACTGGGTAGATTGTTTAAGCTCAGGCATTTGAGATGAGCCTAGGTAAGAGCAAGACCCTGTCTTCAAAAATAGAAAAAAGAAAAAAGAAAAGAAAAACAGCTGGGCGTGGTGTGGTGCACACCTGTAGTCCCAGATACTCGGAAGGCTAAGGGAAGAGGATCTCTTGAGCCCAAGAGTTTGAGGTTGCTTTAAGCTATTAGCCACGGATGGCACTCAACCCAGAGCAACAGAGTGAAACTCTGTCTCAAAACAAACAAACAACAACAACAAAAAAAACCTTTCTATATGTGATGAGGTAGGTGGCAATCTCTAATAAATTTTTTAAATGAAAGATATTCTCAATTTCTATTATTTTCCTATGAAAATGTGTAAATTGTTTAACCCAGCCTGTTTTTGATAAATATTTTTTCAAGCCGAAACTTATAAAATAAATTCTATGTATAAGCTTTTTGCATCTTTCACTATATTCAAGTTCAAATCATAAGCCTTCTCAATTTACTTCTACTCCAATATTTAATGTAAATTAATCCAATTGAAAAAAGAAGTTCTGTCCAAAGTTCTTCTAAGTCAGAATATCACCAAGTGCAATTACAGAATTTCAAAATTAAATTTTGTGACCCCTTTGATCTTTCATCATTTCTTTGTTCAGTTGCATACATACTTAACATTAGAAATCACTTTCAATATTCTGCCTACTAATATTTGTTTTCCAATTGTTGATAGAAATCAAAATAGTGGTCAAAGGATTCAAAAGTGAATTTTCAGGGATGATGGAATTATTCTACACCTCACTGGGGTAATGTTTCCACAAGCGAATGCTTTCCTCAGAACTCATCAAAATGTACGCTTGAGATCTGTGCATTTTATTACATGTGGATTTTACCATGATAATAATACCCAGCTTAAAAAACCCTAAGAGCTTATGTAAAAAAAGTTAAAAAACAAAATTGAATAAGCCATACAACTCAATATCATTTATATAAATTAAAAATGCTTTTAAAATAGTACACTGAGGGTGGTGCCTGTGGTTCAAAGGAGTAGGGCGCCAGCCCCACATACTGGAGGTGGCGGGTTCAAACCCAGCCCCGGCCAAAAACTGCAAAAAAAAGTACACTGAGCAAAAAACACAATACTCAATAGAATGGAATGGTTACTGTGGTTGGGTGGGGAGGACGGGGAGGAGTGGCATGTAGGAAAAATGGTGATAAACAAGTTAGATGGGAATTTGCTTGCATGGACCTTTCAAATATATATTTCCTCAGGTACAATCTTATTAAAGATAATTTTACATATTTACATTGTAAATGTGTCTTTTGTCTATTATAGTCTACTTGAGAGTAAAATTTCATTAAATTCAGACTATAAAAATTCTTCTCAGTTCAGTAAAAAAATAACAATAGGTCAACAAAATAATACTCTGGAAACTCTAAAATACACATGGCTGATATTCAGTAAGAAAAGAGAATGAGAGAAAACAGGTCTGCGGCAAAGCAATTGAACTCTGATTCTTCATTTTTCACGCATATTGAATAAGAGATTCACGCCTGCCATTTGTAGAAGTGCAATTTTCACACAGTCCTGAGAGTGGTCGCTGAATTTCTTTAGGAAAATTAAGGCATACAACTTTGCAAATAGAATGAATATTAAAAATACAGATTATTGATTTAAGAAGAATATTTGCAGTATAGGCTTCAGCTTTGGCTAATGTTTCAGATATCCACAACTAGAGGATTTGTTGGTTCCAAATTACATAAGATTGTGGATTTTAAACTATAGACTCAGGATCAAAAGGTTATAAACATGACATTGCAAAATACAAGGTTAGGACATATTATTCAGCAACAACGAACACACAGTTGTAGGTTCTTGGCAGAAGTATGGGAAAAACTATGCATTCTATACCTTTTTGGTGTTCACTTTGCAGGATTCATAATATTGTTTTCGTTATGAGTCATTTCACAATGAAAACGTGGACCTTGTGGTAAAAACACAATTTCTCCTCTTCATTTAAATGTGTAAAAATCATGGGTAACCTCTCTAAAACTTATGACTCAACTACTTGTAGTCTTCTACAACGTAAATAGCTCTGACAAAGGTTGTATAAATCTTTTTAAGTAATGAAAATTCCTCTTGGTCTTTTCCTTACACATTAAATTGAGCAACATATTTTGGTGACTCTTGAAAACCGTCAAATTGTTATCACAATTAGAAATGTCTCAAAGTGTGGAGTATTTATATGACAATTTCCTTTAAGCTTTCAGGGCACTATTGAAACACATTTCAACCTTAAATGGAGATCCAATTTGAAGGCTTTTGAAGCAAATTGTTTACATTGATTTGGAATCCCATAAACCTTTATAGCAAACTACCCTCTCTGAATTTACAACCTTGCTTAATTCAGCAGAAAATTGCTTTCTAACTGTTTTGGAAACATACTTAAAAGATTCGAACAGAATTAAAAGAATTTGTCCTATTCTGATGGTGAAGGAAAGCTTGAGAAGCCCTTTGATGGATCTGCAGAATGGACTATATGAAACAGCTTATAGCAAACTGAGCTCCTATGCGCAGCCTGAAGGAGGTATTGGAGGTGAGAGAGTGCTTTCTTAACCACAGCACCTGTCACGGGGCAGGCTCTCAAATGATTGATCCCATAAAATAGCCATGAATAAACTGCTACTTCCTCAAAAACTTTCCTTTCTAAGGAATGGGTATAGAACTTAAGATTCTTCTGTGCTCTAGCAACTCTTAAGTAGCACTTTAAACACTTTCAAAATATCAGTCATATCAGAGTAACCATGGCTTGTAAAAGGAAAAAACAAAAAACAAAAAGGAAAATGAACAATATCCTAAAAACACCCGGTGGATAAGAAATGCAGCCCTTATGAAGCCAATTGTCCTAGTGGAGGATTTTTAAGAGGAATTAAAATGTTTCCTTTAAATTTATGCACTAAAAAGGATATTATACTATCTAAGACAGTGTTTTTCAACCTTTTTTTAACTCACTTGAACCTCTAGTTACATTTCCGTGGCACACTTAAATTATGCTGATCAAAAGAAAGAGTAATAAAAAGAATAACTTACTGTGCTTTGAACTTCTTTCAAAAATAATTTAATGATTTTTAAAAGTTCATGGCACACCTAAGATCCTCTGACAGCACGCCAGTTGAAAAACACTGATCTAAGGTTTCATGGTTAAGAGAATATACAAGGCCCTATCATGCTTAAATTTCCTGGTGTATTCATAATTCTGAGAAATTATATTGAGAGTCAACCGTGCACTGGAAGAAAGGAGAGATGAAAGTCATACACAAAGCTTCAAATAGGTTCCCTGAGTCTGCATCTCAGCACTGCCATTTACTACTCATGAGGCCTTAGAGAATATTGAGAGGATCAAAGGAGTTAATGTATGTTACGCCCTCAGGATAGAGTCTGGTAAATAATGAAGACTATGTAAGTGTTGACACAGAGCCAAGGGATGCACAAATTCCGGTGATATCATGTGAGTGTCTGGATTCTTGAGGCCTGCTCTACCACTCAATTTCCAAGGTATATAAGCTAATAAATTGCTTATGTTTTGCTTAATCTTGTTTTACTTGAATTCCTATTAATTGGATGAACAGAGTGACAACTAAAACAAAAATATTAATATTACAAATGGAAATTCCTAAAATATAGTATTGACTGACTAAAATATAGAGTGAGGGAAAGTATGGCTGCAATCGTGGAATCGCGAGGGAGCTGGCAGACTTATCACTGTATCTTGGGTATTGGACCATGTGTCAACCACGGTGGAAGCTTCACCACTTGGCAAAGAAACATCAGATTGTTGATGTGTTTATTCCCTCTTACAACTTTCAGTAATATCTGAGTGGAAAGGATCAAATTTCAGTCTAAGTTGTTCTGAGAGCAGAGAAGATACACAGCTTTAAGAAAGGGCCCCAGATGGCAACCTGTGACTGTCAGAATTAAATAATCATAAACTGTGCAGGATTGCAAGAAGTTGAGTGCCCTGTTTTAGGCTAAGTTAAATTCTCTGTTCTAGATTAATACGAAGGAAACTTAAAACAAAAAATACAATGAGAAATAAGATTGAAATTAGAATTCAGGGAAACAAGGTTGGAGGGGAAGGCACTGGATCCCCCAGGCCTCTTCCTAACACCTGGTGCTTTGCAATCCCTCTTGCAACACAAGGATCAATTCCCTCCATTAAAATAAGCTTTCCATGGAGATGAAAGTAAGTTCTCCTTTGACATGTCTGCTTATAATTTTCCATTGCTGTTAGGCAGACACCAATATAGCCATTTAAGTGGAAAATTAGGAACAAAGACAAAACTTACATGCCAATTGCTAGGAGAAAAAATATTCAGATGTTGCTTCATTTTGAAATTCTGACTAGTAAAAATTCTGGCCTTGGTTATTAGCTAATGGAATCCTTCAGAGCCAGTCAATTAGAGTTTTATGAGAGTTGAATTGTCAATGAAATCTAAGTTCGGCCTGCAGAGGCCTCTGATTGCTCAACACCTCAGTTAATTTTTTTTTTTAGGTGAACATTTACATAATCATGGAATAAAAAGGACTTTTGAGAAAAATGAAGTTAAATAATAAATGGAAACAGATTTAATACCATTAAAATTGGAAACATGGTACCTCAAAAATGACCACAAATGAAAAGCAAAAGATAAACTAAAAATATCAGTCACACATACCGTAGGATATGACAGAAATCAGTATAAATTAATGATTACACGAATGGAAAAATAGAAAAATGTAGTTAATGTGTAATTTATAAAAAAGAAAAACTAACCAGTAAACATATCTAATAATAAAACTTACTTAAAAAATAAATTCATTAAGTAGGTAGATTTTTTTAATCTACCAAATGAGCAAAGGATTTAAGGGAATGGCTGTCTTTTTACATTGTGGTGGCGGGAAGGGAAGAGAAATTGTTTAAATATTTTTATCAAACAACTTGGTAAGAGATTTTTTTTTAAATCTTTAAATTGTTCATACCTTTTAACCTATTAAATCTTTCTCTACAAATTAACCCAATAGAAATTACTATCAAAGTGGACAAAAATCTATATACTGTGTAAAAAATACATCTCTACATTGTTTATTATCCTTTTTACATTTTTTAAAAATTTATAATTATTATGGATACATAATAGTTGTAGATATGGGGAACATGTGAAATTTTGATACAAGCATAACATGGGTAATGATCAAATCAGGTATTTGGGGTGTTTATAAGTTCAAGCTCTTACCTGTTTATTAGGAAACTTCTGATTCCATGTTTTTAGTTATTTTGAAATACACAATAAATTATTAATCACATTCAACCAACAGTCCTAGCAAACACTAGATGTTAATATTATTCCTTTTATCTAACTGCATTTCTGCACTTACTGACCGTCCTTTTATCATCCCCTACTGCCTTTCCCAGTCTCTGGTAACAATCATTCTACTCTATCTCCATGAGTTCAGTTAGTTTTTGGGTCCCACGTGTTGCTGAGAAGATATAATATTTGTCTTTCTGTGCCTGGCTTATTCCACTTAACATAATGTCCTCCAGTTCCATTCATGTTGCTTCAAGTGACAGGGTTTCATCCTTTTTTTACAGCTGAATAATATTCCATTGAGTATATGTACCACATTTTCTTTATCCAATAACCCACTGATGGACATTTAGGTTGAGTCCACATCTTGGCTATTATGAATAGTGTGCCAATGAATATGGGAGTGCAGATAACTCTTTGGTACATTGACATCCTTTCTGTTGGATCTACCCTCAGCAGTGGGATTGGTGGGTAGTTCTATTTTTAGTTTTCTGAGGAACCTCCATACTGTTCTCCACGGTGACTGTACTAATTTACATTCCCACCAACAGTGTACAAGGGTTCCTCTTCCTCCACATCCTTGCCAGCATCTGTTATTATCTGTCATTTGTATACAAGCCATTTTAATCAGGGTGAGATGATGCCTTATTGTGTTTTCAATTTACATTCTCTGATGATTAGCAATGTTAAACATTTTTTCATATACTTTTTGCCCATCTGTCTTCTTCTTTCAATAAATAACTATTTCGATCTTTTATCCATTTTTAAAATGAAATATTTTGATTTTTTTGCTATTGAATTATGAGTTCCTGGTTATTAATCCTTTGTCCAAGGGGGAGGTTTGCAAATATTGTCTCCCATTCTGTGGGTTGTTTTTTTACTCTTTTTGTTTGTTTGTTTGTTCATTATTTCCTTTGCTGTGAAGAAGTTTTCTAGCTTGATGTTATCCCATTTACCCGTATTTGTTTTGGTCTCCTGTGCTTTTGAGGTCTAGCTCAAGGACTCTTTGCCCAGACCAATGTCCTGGAGTATTTCCCCAGAGTTTTCATAAAACTGACACAAACAGCAACTGGACGACTGAGCTGGTACACCCCCATCATCGGGAGAGCTCTGTGTGCCTTCCAAGTGTTAACCTTGGCCCACAGAGAAGAGAGAACTGACAGTGAGCAGAGCCCAGGGCAGCCGGACTGGCAGAACAGAAACCTTGTACCAAAATCAGGGTGGGAAAACTCTACTGTTTCTGCCAATCCTAATATGATACAAATTTTGGACAAGTGGCCACTATTACCAGTACCTTTTCCCCTATTTCTAAATAGAAAATATTAAATCTTTCCTTCCTCTATGCTTTAGTAAGTTAATCAAATTTTAGAGGATCCTGAGAAACCATTTGTAGATCCTGAATTTGAAATTGGATAGGGAAACTAGTATTATTGGGTAGCATAGCAACTAAATGTTACTGGAGAAAGAAACCAGATGCTATCTTCTGATAAAAGAATAAATCCACTTTCATTGATTTATACATTGAGAAGCTAGTCAGAGCACTTTTGAACTGACAGTGATCCCCCCTTATCTACAGTGGATATGTTCCAAAACTCCCACTGGATGCCCCAAACCAAGATCATAGCATCAATGGGAACACATTCCTATTCATTTCTTCCATCCCCAACTTAATGTCTTTTCATTTTAACTAAGACCCATCACACTCCATGGCCATAACTTTTGTAGTATGAGATATGAAAGCAAAAACTAGCACACATTTCTTTTTCGGATAGATTTATTCTTCCTTTAGATCTCAGCAACATAAGCATACAATTTTTTTTCATTCCTAATGTCAAAACCTTTTACTTTTTCCATTTAAGGAAGCACTTTAGGGCTTCTCTTTGGCATATCCAATGTGCTAGCATGGCTACTCTCATGCTCGGGGCCAATAATCAAGTTGGCTAATAAATGACTTACTGGGCACTTAGTGCCTGTAGCATGTCTATGCCAGACAGAGAAATAATCTGTGTCACAGACTGGACGAAGCAGAATGTGTGAGATTCCATCATGCTACTCAGAATGGCATGCAATTTTAAACTCATCAGTTGTTATTTCTGGAATTTTTCGTTTTGTACTTTTAGACTATAGTGTACTTTGGATAACCCGAGACCATGAAAAGCAAACCACAGATAAGGGGCAACTCACTGTACAGGTATGAACGTTAGGTTCCAAGACTAAGCACAAAGAAAAAATGAAAAAGCCACATTTTGGAAGAGTTGACATTTCAGATACAAGTAGGGCACACACCCAAAAAAGATCACAGAGTCAAAGTGACAAATATGTCAGTTATTTCTTACATGACACCATAAAACAGAGGAATTCAAATTCAAATTCCAATTAGGATTATGATGAAACTTGGTAAGCCAAATCCAAAATTTAAAAGAAAAAAGTAAATGGATAAGAAACGCCAAAAGAAAAATTTCCTCATTAACAAAATTTCATGGCCAATGAAGTATAACTGGCATGCAATAAACAGTATATATTTAGGTGTAAATTTTGATACATTCTGACATATGTCTGTGTGTAGTAAAACATCACCACACTCAAGACATGAATGTATCCGCCTCCCTCCTGACTCTCCCTGGCCCTTGGAGGGTGTCAGATAGATTTGTAAGGTAATGTTTATCTTCAACCTCACTTTAAAGATGTGGCTCCACTAACTTCAGGCTCATCCTGTTTCTGATAGGTCATCCTTATCTTTATGTCTTTACACTATGTCATGGTATCTTTTTTCTGCGGTTGCTTTTAAGATTTTGTCTTTAGCCTAGCATTAGCAATTTGATCCTGATAATGCTTTGATATTTTTAAACTGTTTGTCCTTTTGCCCTTTGGGTTTGTTGAACTCCACACATGTTTTACTTATCAAATTTGTAACATTGTAGATAGGATTTCTTCAAAAAAAATTTTTTTCCCTATACCATTTCTCTCCTTTCCATCTGGGACACTAATTACACACTCATTGGATTCCTTTTGAAATTGTTCCATAGTTTACTGATTCTCTTATCACTATAATTTTGTGTTCTTTTTACTCTTTATGTCATATGTTACAGTTCATAACATATGAACATAAGACATATTACTATGTCTTAAAGTTCATAAGTTATTTCATATCTAATCCACCATCGACTCCATCCACAGTATTTTTTATTTTGGATATAATTTTCAGTTGTTGGAATTTTGATTTGAGTCTTTTCTATCTTTTCCATGTTTTCACTTTATACGCTCAATCCTTAGCTTTTCGACCATGTGAAAACACCTACACTAACTGTTAGCGTCTGTTAGTAATGATGTATCTGTTATTTCTGGCTTGTTGTTGATTGGTTGACTTTTCTTCCAATATTGGGTTTCATTTTTCTGCTTTTTACATCTCTTTCTCATACATTTCCAGACCCTGTGAATTTCACTATCT
The DNA here is from genome assembly GCF_027406575.1 of Nycticebus coucang. NCBI lineage: Eukaryota > Metazoa > Chordata > Mammalia > Primates > Lorisidae > Nycticebus > Nycticebus coucang. The sequence continues at coordinate 28,450,965 of NC_069796.1, forward strand.
TAGGTGCTGAACATTTTTGCATTGATAGAAATATTATTCAGCTTTGTTCTGAGATGTAGTGAAGTTTTTCAGGAGACTTCCCAGTTGTGAGACTTGTTAGGTCTGCCACAGCAGCGTCTATTCTAGAGCTGCTTATGGGCATCCTGGGTCCTTGCCCTCTCCGCTCCATCATCTCCAGTCAGGGAGTCAGTCCAGCAGGCTGTGCCTGTGTTTCTGCTTCCTGCTCCACTGGCTGGAACATTCAAGGCCATAAGCTGTGGCAACCGTAGAGCTGACCTGGCTCATTGTTTCAATAAGCTGAATTGCTTATTGTTTTTCCTTGATCACTGTTCTTTGTTTCCTGATATCTAATATCATAAAAACAATTGTTTTCTACACTCGGTCTGGATTTGAGTTCTTTTTCCTGGGAGGGTAAATTTGGTCCCCATTGTTTCATCTCAGTTGAAAGTAGAAATCAGTCAAGACAATTTAGAGCAAAAAATGCTAGAAATTTGTTCTTTGAGAAAATATAGTCACATAGCAGTATAAAAGGGGAAAGCAGTCATTAAGTGATTTTATCATTGTGCTGATATGATAGAGGGCACTTACATAAACCTAGATGGTGCAGCCTACTCCTCCACACCGAGGCAGCTTTACATCCTGCTGCTCTTGGGCTGCACACCGGCACAGCACATGCACACTGACTACTGTAGACAACTATAACACAGTGGCATTTGTATATCTAAAAACACATCAAAGGTACAGTAAAAATGTAGTATAAAAGATAAAAAATGGTCACCTGTATAGATCACTTAGCATGAATGGAACTTACAGAACTACCCTGTTTCCCCGAAAATAAGACAGTGTCTTATTTTAAGGTGTGCTCCCAAAGATGTGCTAGGTCTTATTTTCAGGGGACGTCTTATCTTTCCTGTAAGTAGGTCTTATTTTCGGGGAAACAGGGTAATTGTTTCATGTGGGTGAACGCCTGAACGCGTGAATGCGAAGGGCTAGGACATCACAGTAAACTATCAACTTTATAAACACTATACGCTGAGGCTCCACTAAGTGTATTTGAACATTTCTTTCTTCAATTATAAATTAATTTCATTTAGCTTACTATAACATTTTTATTTTATAAACAGTTTGATTTTAAGCTTTTTGACTCTTATAATAACACAAATACCCTGTATAGTTGCACAAAAATCTTTTATGTCCTTAGTCTATGAGTTTTTTTTATATTTTTATTTTTAGTGTTAAACTTTTTTGCTAAAAAGTAAAGCCTAAGACAGAAACACACAGCTTAGTTTAGGCCTACACAGAGTCAGGATCCTTTTTACCACTGCCTTCCACCCTCTACGGCTTGTCCCACTGTAAAATCTTCAAGCACAATAACACACATGGAGCTGTCATCTCTGATGATAACCACATCTTCTCCCAGAATATCTCCTTAAGAACATGCCTGAGGCTCATTTTACAGTTATTTTTTTTAATAAGTAGAAGGAGTACACTCTAAAATAACAATAAATGCATATATAGGACATACATAAATAACATAGTCATTTGCCATTCTTAGCAAGTATTATGCATCGTATTATATGTGCTATGCTTTGTGTGTATGTGACTGGTAGTGAAGTAGGATTGTTTAAATCAGCACCATCACAAACTCATAAGTAGTGCATTCTGCTGTAATGTTAGGATGGTCACAACATCATGAGGCCAGGGGAATTTTTCAGTGTCATTATAGTCTCATCGGACCACCATCCTACGTGGAGTTCCTAATCGACTGAAAAGATGTTATACTGCACATGGCTAAAATTAAAATACTGGTTATCCAGCGTGGAATTAAAACCCTATTCTTTTGGAAAGAAAATGATCTATATGTATATGAAGGATTAATATTGAATAGTGATGACTTTTTGACGTAGTGAAGAACCCACAACGAGGCAACGATTAACAAGTACTCGGAAACATTAACAAGTACTTAGCAAAACTAGAGTTAGAGGCCTCCTTCCCCTCATTCACATGCAAACACAAAATTCTGATTGAATTAAAGATATAAAATAGAATGAACAACATATAAAAGTTTTAAAAGAAAATGAGAATAATTTCATGACTACGAGTTGCATAAATAAACCAAAACTATAAGCCCTAATGGTAATTAATAAATTTGACTATATTAAGATTTAGAATGTCTGTGCCACCCCAAAACTCCATCGTTAACACTACTGAAAGATAAATGACAGATGGGGACAAGTACTCATTCAAGGGTTACTGGATTAATATTAAAATATGTAAAGAGCTAACCAATGAAAAGACAGACTAATGGAAAGCCGGGTAGAAAATATAAACAAGTATGGTATTTATACAACAAAAATACATGTAATCAAGGAACACAGGAAGCAGAGTCAAGCATTTTTTTATAATATTACATAGGAAAAAAATTTGTTAATATCAAACGTTGTAGAATTATAAGTAGTTCCCCAAAATTTAAAAATTGCTTGTCTATGTGTGTTAATGACCAACAGTTTCATTCTTTTTGTACACCCAGGTTTAACACCACACTTAAGAAGGAGAATGAACAGAGATTTTCATTGCAATATTGTTTATTTCAATGAAATAAACAAATTATATTTCCACTAGTGGGAAAATAACCAAACTACAAATAAATTGTATATACATTATAGTATACAATGTATCAGGTTAAAAATGACATTGAACAGTCTCTGAGTGGATTGTTTTGTTTTTTTTTTAGAGACAGAGTTTCACTTTATGGCCCTCGGTAGAGTGCCGTGGCCTCACACAGCTCACAGCAACCTCCAACTCCTGGGCTTAAGGCGATTCTCCTTCCTCAGCCTCCCGACTGAGTGGATTGTTTTGAGGAGAGATGGGTTAGGAAGCAAGTTTGGCAATAAAGCATGTAGCATGATAACTTCTATGTCAAAAGCACAAACCTACATACTGCAATGCTGCCTGTTTTCCTAAATACTTGACTGTATGCATGTGTGGGGAGTGGGCTGTGGTCAGCAGGGCCCCCATGGCTTGGGAAAGGCTCAGGGAGCAACCCCCAACCACTTCTCCCTTAACAATATTGTTTTCACTGGCCAAAAATCACATAGCCCATACATATTTTCCTTGTTATCAGCAAGCAGACAGTTTTTCCTCTTTAAGGTTGATCTCCACCCCATATAATTTATGCAACCTTGTTAAGACACTGTATAAATAAAGCTGTTTCCACGATTCCAGGCTGGCCGCAGTCATCACCTGCCTCAGCCCTCCCGACACCGTCCTATCTCACATCGCCGTCTGTCTTTGCCTCTCCCCGTCTTTCATGGCTTTGTACTTCTTCATTTCACACCTTTCCATTCAAGTCAACTCTCCCTCCTCGCACCAGGTCACGAGAGGTCCCCTTACCAGTACGTGACATGCATGCATGTATATTTAAAGTATTAAAAAACCTAGAAATATATTCATTAATCTGATAATGTGGGATAAAAATTGGCATTTCCTCGAGTAGTCCAAAAGAGTTCTTTATCTTAATCGATAATCTTCAACTAACAATTAACAATTATACCTTCAATGAACAATGAGATCTCACTCTACATTCCTTGTTCAATTGCATAAATAATACTATAAAGGACTATATGAACAAACAAGTGCTACAATATGAATTATGAGTGTGTGTGAGGGTGTGGCTTAGCGTAAAAACACTTAGCTGGCGTTACTAGTGCACACTGCGAGGCCAATGGGTGCAATGTGGTGGGTGACTGTCATTTTGTACACAGTGTTCCTTCTTTTTCCAGTTAATAGAACAATTAAGTTTTTTTTATGATTTTATTTTGCTTTGCTTTTAAACTAGTTCAAATTAGGTTTGTATTACGTGTAACCAAACAAGTCCTTATTTTCTCACTAGCACATTTTCTGTTCCATTGTCCCTTAAGTTTCACAAATATAAAAACAGCACATTACTGGGTAACGTTTTGTTTCTCCTTAAAAATGAGTCATTCACCAAGTACAGAATGTGAGTTTTAATCTCTCGGGAATGAAAAGGCAGACTGGGGAAAGGAATGATACTTTGAAAACTTGTGAAATGTCTCCAGGATTAAACACAACAAGATTTTCATTTTGATATACTTTCAGTGAAGCTACCAGTCTAGGGTATGTGGGATTAAAACTACAGACTAATAAATTAAAAGGTGATAGATACAGAAATAAGTGAAGTACCCAGCATTCTAACAATAGGAATTTTGATAATTGCAATGTTTCCTTTTTTCCTTCTGTCAGCAGCCAAGCCTCCAGAGCCCAGCACTGGGGCCCTGGGACCAGGGGAAACTCCTTTGCCAGAACCCTCTGCTCTCTTCCATGCTGGTGTAGATTGTAGCAGTGAGAGAATGGTGACCTGATCCTCTCAAATAGATGTCTGCCTTGCCTGCCTGCCCAAATATTGGGCAGCCTGAAGAAATTATGACACATTGTGGATGCTTAGTGTCTCAGTCAGGGTTGTCCAGAAAAATAGAAACAAGAGGATGTATATGTGTATATAGAAAGAGATTTATTCGGGGCAGCGCCTGTAGCTCAGTTGGTAGGGCGGCGGCCCCATATACCGAGGGTGGTGGGTTCAAATCCGGCCCCTGCCAAACTGCAACCAAAAAAATAGCCGGGCGTTGTGGCGGGTGCCTGTAGTCCCAGCTACTCGGGAGGCTGAGGCAAGAGAATCGCTTAAGCCCAGGAGGTTGCTGTGAGCTGTGTGAGGCCACGGCACTCTACTGAGGGCCGTAAAGTGAGACTCTGTCTCTACAAAAAAAAAAAAATCATAAAAAAAAAAAAGAAAGAGATTTATTCTAAGCAATCAGCTCACAGGATTGTGTAGGCTTGGTAAGTCCAACATTTGATGGGGGAACCCAGAAGCTTGGAGGCTCAGGAAAGCATCCAAAGCAGTTTGTGTCCAAAGACAGTCTGCTGGCAAGCCAAGAGGAGCTGATGTTGCTGATAAAGTCTGAGGGTGGTCTGCTGGCAGAGTTCCCTTAAGGACATCAGTCTTTCAGTCTATATAGGCCTTCAACTAATTGAATGTGCCCTGCCCATATTATGAAGGGCAATCTGCATTACTCCAAGTTCACCATGTTAAATCTATATCGCATTCAAAACACCCTCTCTGACACATTTAGAATAATATTTAACCACTTATCTGGGCACCATGGCCGAGCTATGTCAACACATAAAATTAACCATCACTTAGTCTTACATCTTTTGAGTATTTTTTTCATTAGTTTTAATTTATTGTGGCCCTTGACTTCTGTTGAAAACTGTTCTATAAAAATATAATTTTTTAAAAAAATTAAGATATCAATATACATTAAAGTAAAACAAAAACATCATTATATTGACCATTTGATTACAAATACTTATATTAAATGAAGAACTTTTGGCACATATTGGAAATGTAATCTTTCTTAGCCATAGCTCTAACATCAGGTCACTGGGTTCTTCTGAAGAATGTGTATTTTTAATATGGTTTGATTTTTTCTTTTTCTTATAATAATACAGTAGCCTTTTTAAAGTTGCACTTTTGTGGGTAATGAATTCCTGATAAGCTCAGAGTAAATTCTAGTAAATGGAAAATATAGTCAATTTCATTTTATTTTTATAATGAATATATAAATATTTTAACACAAGTATTGTCACGGGTACAGACTTTTTGTCTCCATGCAGACTACCATTGTGGACAAATATTTTTAGAAAACATTGAATAATTTGCTACTATTTGTGATTTTTTTAAAATGTCAGATATAAATGATGCAAATATATGAAGGGTTTCTCAATGTTAATCCTTTCTAGTAGAGAATATATATATATATATATATATATATATATATATATATATCCACTAAAAATAGGAGCTCTCTTTGCACTAGTCAAAATATTCCAAAATGCAAATAAATTTCAAATTTAAGTATCATATAATATTTGAGCTGTCATTGTTAAATATGTGTGGCTCCGATGTGGCTTTTTAAAGTAAGCAATTTTGTTGTATGTCATAAATACCAAAGAGTGAACAAATCAGAAGTTATACAGGCTGGTGAAATTTCACTAAGTGATCAATCCCAATGTAACTACCACTCAGATCAAGAAATAGGTTATCATCAGATTCCCAGAAGTTCCTCCTCATAGCTCCTTCTCATCAGTAACTATTAGGGGTTCCACAGTTGTTTTTGGCTTTTTTTTTTAGCTCCAAAAAGTAAGTCTTGCCCACCATACATTTTATTAGGCAGTACAATATTCGAGTGGTTCTGTGTTTGGTGTGTGTATGTATGTGAGAGAGAGACAGAGAAGAGATGAGAGAGAAAAAGAGAAAGAACATTTGATTTCTTTCGGATTACATTTTGTAATGCCATTTGCAAAAACATCAGGAGTAGACAAGACTGCTTATTAGTGTGTAACTCTTGATCCAGTTCTATCTTGATTTGAAAATGGTAAATTAGGTAAGTGCCTCTTGGTATGTTCCATTATAAACATGATCAGTGTGAGAATTTGATACTAGTGTATGTGTAGATCTTTCACACAAAGCCCAGAACAGCCATCTGGACAATTTAGTGTCAATTACTCACAGAATAATGTAGTGAAGCGGGTTCTCCTGGGTACATGGCTACGGAATGGCAGGTGCCTGCCTGGAAATCTCATCAAGAGAACAGGAGAGGCAGGAAGTGAAGGTGTTGGATGTGGGGAAACCAATAAATCACATTTTCTTTCCTGTCCTAAACTTAAAATCAATTGATAAACAAGGAAGAGAGCCTGATGGGGACAAAATACTGGCTTTAATATTGATAAAATCAACTGGGTGATATGGATTTAATTTTCAGACCAAAGGACTTGCTAAAACTCACCCTAGAGAAACTTTGATCTTCTAAACAAACATACATATTAACCTAGGATAATTGCCTTAAATGGATGGAGAGGAAATAAAAGAAAATGCGTCTCCAGTGTTTCTAGATGTTTAACAGATGAGATTTGTTAATTAAAAGCATGGATCAATTACTGTCAGACTTTTGCCAAGCTGTAACAAATACTTCATTTCTTCTATATGCAGAAGAATAAAGGAAGGATGAATAAAGAGGCCTGGGCATTACAGGGTTATTGTCACTCTATACAAGAAAACAAAACAGATGAATAGAGGTTCCTTTCTAACATAAGTTATAACATATAACCTTTTTACTGAGATTGAGTATATGTCTGAATGCTGTCTTTTATTATGATCAAGAGAAGTTTAAGTCAATGTTGAAAACCCTCTGGTAATCACATATGCCTATACAGAAACTTAACCCTCAGAATATAAAAAATGAACTATTTGAACAAATTTACCAGCACTTTGATTGATGGTCTATGTAGCACTGAAGTATTAATCACTCCAGCCTCTTAAATAAATAAATAAACCTTGATTAATAATTTCACTTCAGAATTCCAGGAATTGTACATTTCTTAATGCTAAGAAACTTTACTATGCAGAAACTAAAAGTCAGGGGAAAGTAGTAATAATATGTACACTCTGTAAACAAGAAAACTTGACCTTTATTCCAGGCTAAAATTGAAAATACATTATTAAAAGGTTGATATGTCAGCTGCTGGGAAAGGAAGCAGTAATTATTAAAGCCAGAATGACTTCATCGAAACAAGTTGTGTCAGAATAACAATACAATTGTGTCTAACCAGGTTATGAGATTAGTAGCTTAATAAACTTCTAAGGACAATAATAATAGAAATAATAATTGCAAGTATATCAACATTGACAATAGTGTTTTATTTTATCTATTGAGATTTACATGAATTAATAGATTTAAAGCCCATCTGGTATACAGTAGGAACTCAAAAATAGTATTTTTGAGTGGCTCAGTAGGTAGAGCGCAAGCCCCATATACCAAGGGTGGTGGGTTCAAACCTGGGCCTGGCCAAACTGCAACAAAAAATAGCTGGGCATTGTGGAAAGCGCCTGTAATCCCAGCTACTTGGGAGGCTGAGGCAAGAGAATCACCTAGGCCCGGGAGTTGGAGGTTACTGTAAGCTGTGATGTCACAGCACTCTACCAAGAGCAATAAAGTGAAACTCTGTCTCAAAAAAAAAAAAAAAAAAGAAAGAAATTACTTCGGTGGCATAATGAAAGTCTATAATCTAGACCTTTTGTATTCAACTTCATTAATGACTTCATGAAGTCAAGGTTATTCATTTGAAGATAAAACAGAGGGTAATAAATCAGGAATCTGTGAATTGCTTCATTGTAGAACAGAATGAACAGAATAAAGTCAAACATAATTGAGGAGACTGAAGAACAGTGTACTTAAGCAAAACAAAAACACAAAAAAGATGTCTCTCTTATGCTTATTGAACATTGCATATATTCCTTGAAGAGATGTCTCATGTCTATTTGTAACTTTTGCCAATTTTTTTCCTTTATTTTAACAAAACCACTAAATATGTTGCTGCTATTATCGCTATCTTCACAAATTTTTTGTTCTAAAGTTCGCTATGTCAAATTAGCAAGGTTTTTTTTTACAAGCAGGAAGTGTATTTAATAAGCAGTACTGCCTACATGAGGACCAGTGAGAGTAGAAAAATGAAGCAGGATAGACAGAGTGAAAGAACCAGACCAGCGCCATCTTAGCAGGTAAGTTTCACTTTCCTCCCATTTCACTCAGAAAGTTTCACCTTCCAGACAAGCCCAGGCAAGCCCAAGCAAGCCCAGGCAATTCCCTGAAATCATGAGACAACCGCCCACCAATCAGGGACCCCCTACCTAACCAATCTAGAAGCGCCCCCTTTGTTTCAAGCTTTGCACACCCACCCGCTCTGCCAGACCATAAGAACCCCCTGCTCCAGAGCTCGAGGCTCCTGGCTTGGATCCCTTACAGCAGAGTCCCCGGGAGCCCAAGCTCAAGCTTGCAATAAAAGGCCCTTTTGCTTTTGCATCGGACTCAGCTCCCTGATGGTCTTTGTGGGGGATTTCAAGATCTGGGCACAACAAGAGCAAGAAGTTGAACTCTATCGAGGTCCCAACAAATGTTTCAACTGATCCCTTGAGGAAACTCTGAAGTTGGGAAAGCCCCTCAAAGATGTCTGAAGTGAGGTCTTTTGCCCATTTTTAATTGGGTTGTCTTTTTTGTTGTTTAATTGTAAAAGTTTATTATGTAATCTAAGTACTAGACCCTTGTCAGTTATACGATTTTCAAGTAATTTCTCCCATTCTGTGACTTGTCTTTTCACCTTCTTCCCAGTATACTTTGATACATGAAAGTTTTTGATTTTGATGAAATTTAATTTATCTATTTTTCTTTTGTTATTTGTGTTTTTGTTATATCTAAGAATCCTTTGCCAAATGCAAGGTCATGAAGGTTTAACTCCTGTTTTCTCCTAAAATTCTATAGCTTAGTGTTTATAGGTAGATCTTTAGATCCATTTTGAGTTAATTTTTGCATGTGGTACACAGAAAGGGCTGAACTTCATTTTTTTGGTTAATTTTGCATGTGGCTATCCAGTTGTTAGAGCACCATTTGTTGAAAAGCCTATTATTTTCATATCTCCACCTTGTTACAATTCAGTTGGCCATAAATGCATGGATTTATTTCTGGACTCTCAATTTGATCCCATTAACCTATTATATATAATATCTATGTTTGTATTAGTACCACACTGTCATGATTAATTTTTCTTCATGTTAAGTTTTGATAATAGGAAATCTGAGTTCTCCTGTTTCACTTTTCTTTTTCAAGATTTTTTAAAACTATTTGAAATCTTTGAAATTTTAGAATCAGCTTGTCAATTTATAAAACAAGTCAGCTGAGATTTTGACTGGGATTGCATTAAATCTGCAGATCAGTTTGGGATGTTCTGCCCTCTTAACAATATTAAGTCTTCCAATTCATTTTATTCAATTATCTAGATCTTCTTTGATTTCTTTCAACATTTTCTGATTTTGAGAATATTAATTTTACATAGTTTTGTTAAATTTAATCCTAAGTATTTTATTCTTTTTGTTAAAAGAATTATAAACATAATTGTTTCCTTAATTTCTTTTCAAATTGTTCAAATTCAAGATCTCATCACCTATAAATAGGAATAGTTTTACATATTTCCATCCAATATGGATATTTTTTATTTCTTCATCTATCTAATTGCCCTGCTTAGAACTTATAGTACGATCAATAATAGACATGTCAAGAGCAGACAACATTTTCCTCTTCTTGATCTTATGGGGAAATCAGTATTCCACAATTAGGTATAAATGCTAACTATGGGTTTTTCATAGATACCCTTTATGAAGTTGAAGTTTTCCTCCATAGATTGTTGAATTTTTTTTAATCATACAAGGGTGTTGGATTTTGGCCAATGCTTTTTTCCAATCTAGGATAATATGTTTTTATTCTTTTTTATTCCATTCATGGGATGGATTACATTGATTTTCAGTTGTTAAACCAACTCTACATTCCTGGAATACATGCCACCTAAGACACAGTGCATAATTATTTTTTATTATTGCTGGATTTAGTTGCTAGTATTGTATAGAAGATTTTTGCATTTTTAGTTATAAAAGGTGTTAGTATATAGTTTTCCTGTGATGTTTTAGCCTGGTTTTATCGGGGTAATGATACTGGCCTCATATAATAAGTTGAGATGTGTTTCTCCTCTTCTCTTTTACAGAATAGTATGAGAATCATTAGTATTCTTTTTTAAATGTTTGCTGGAATTCAGCTTGAAGCCTTATGGTCCTGGGCTTTTCTTTTGGGTAGTATTTTTTTTTATTACTACTTTAATTTCTATACATGTTATATCTCATTCAGATTGTCTATTTCACCTTGAGTTGATATTGGTAGCTTGTGCCTTTCTAGGAATTTGTCTATTTTATCTAATTAGAAATTTGTTGTCAGGAGGCACCTGTGGCTCAAGGAGTAGGGCGCCAGCCCCAGATGCTGGAGGTGGCGGGTTCAAACCCAGCCTCGGCCAAAAACTGCAAAAAAAAAAAAAAAAAAGAAAAGAAATTTGTTGTCATACAATTGTCATAGTATTCCATTGTAATCCTTTTTATTTCTGTAGAGTCAGTATTAATGTCCTGTCTTTAATTTCTGGTTTTGGTAACTTAGGTCTTCTCTCTTTTTCCTTACTCACTTAGCTAAAGATCTCTTTTACTGATCTTTTCACAGAACTGTCTTTTTGTTTCATTTATTTTACATATTGCTTTTCTAGTTTCTATTTCATTAATTTCTGCTCTTTTATTATTTCCTTTCTTTTGCTTGCATTAGATTTAATTTGTTCTTCTTTTTCCAGTGTCTCAAGATGGAAGGTTACATTATTTATTAGGCTATTTCTTCTTTCTTATCAACAGCTCCATATTTTCCTCTAACCACTGCTTTAGGTGCATCCCATACATTTTTATGTGTTGGGCCTTTGTTTTCATTCACCTCAGAGTATTTTCTGATTTAATTTTTGGCCCATTGGTTATTTAATTTATATATTTACGAGTTCCTCAAATTTTCTCTCGCTATTGATTCCTAAATCCATTATTTAGTGGGAAGAGCCATACTTTATATTGTGTATACCTTTTCAAATGTATGGATCCTTGCTTAATGGCCTACTACAGTCTGTGCTAGACAATGTTCCATGTGTACTTGAAAATATATGCTATAATCCTCCACCACAAAAAGTTTTGATCAAATTCCAACTTCCACAGTCGCAAAAGGATTAAAAATGTCCACTGGACTCTCAAAAGGCTTATCAATATTCTCAATTAAAGTGAATGATTTAAATTGTCCTCTAAAGAGGCACAGGTTGGCTGACTGTATACAAAAACTCAAGTCAGATATCTGCTGCATACAAGAATCTCATCTTATATTAAAAGAAAAATTTAGACTCAAGATGAGATGGTCATCTATACTCTAGCCAAATGGAAAGCAGAAAAAAGCAGGCATTGCAATCCTATTCGCAGATGCAATAGGCTTTAAACCAACCAAAATAATTAAGGATAAGGATGGAAACTTCATATTTGTTAAAGGTAATACTCAATATGATTAGATTTCAATTATTAATATTTATGCACCCAACCAGAATGCACCTCAATTTATAAGAGAAACTCTAACAGACATGAGCAACTTGATTTCCTCCAGTTCCATAGTAGTTGGAGATATTAACACCCCTTTAGCAGTGCTGGATAGGTCCTACAAAAAGAAGCTAAGTAAAGAAATCTTTGATTTAAAATTAACCATTCAACATCTGGACTTAACAGACATCTACAGAATAATTCATCCCAACAAAACTGAATACACATTCTTCTCATCAGCCCACAGAACATACTCCAAAATCAACCACATCCTGGGCCACAAATCTAACCTCAGCAAATTTAAAAAAAAAGTATAAATTATTCCTTGCATCTTCGCAGACCACCATGGAATAAAAGTTAAACTCAATAACAACAGGAATCTGCATACACATATAAGAATATAGAAGCTAAATAACCTTATACTGAAGGATAGATTGGGTTACAGACGAGATTAAGAAGGAAATCACCAAATTTTTGGAACAAAACAACTGAAGACACGAATTATCAGAACTTCTGGGATACTGCAGAGGCAGTCCTAAGAGAGAAATTTATAGCATTGCAAGCCTTCCTTAAGAAAACGGAAAGAGAGGAAGTTAATAACTTAATGAGACATCTCAAGCAATTGGAGAAGGAAGAATATTCCAACCTCAAACCCAGCAGAAGAAAAGAAATAACCAAAATGAGAGCAGAATTAAATAAAATTGAAAAAAAAAATTATACAACAGATCAATAAATCCAAACATTGGTTTTTTGAAAAAATCAATAAAATAGATAAACCTTTGGCCAACCTAACCAGGAAAAAAAGAGTAAAATCCCTAATTTCATCAATCAGAAATGGTAACAATGAAATAACAACAGACCCCTCAGAAATTCAAAAAATCCTTAACGAATACTACAAGAAACTCTACTCTCAGAAATATGAAAACCTGAAAAAAAATCGACCAATACCTGGAAGTATGCCACCTACCAAGACTTAGCCAGAATGAAGTGGAAATGTTGAACAGGCCTATATCAAGTTCTGAAATAGCATCAACTATACAAAATCTCCCTAAAAAGAAAAGCCCAGGACCAGATGGCTTTATGTCAGAATTCTATCAAACCTTTAAAGAAGAACTAGTACCTATATTACTAAACCTCTTCCAAAATATAGAAAAAGAAGGAATACTACCCAACACATTTTACGAAGCAAACATCACCTTGATCCCCAAACCAGGCAAAGACCCAACAAGAAAATAAAATTATAGACCAATATTACTAATGAATATTGATGCAAAAATACTCAATAAGATCCTAACAAACAGAATCCAACAACACATCAAAAAAATTATACACCACGACCAAGTGGGATTTATCCCAGGGTCTCAAGGCTGGTTCAATATACGTAAATCTATAAATGTAACTCAGAACGTAAACAAACTAAAAAATAAAGACCATATGATTCTCTCAATTGATGCAGAAAAAGCTTTTTATAATATCCAGCATCCCTCCATGATCAGAACACTTAAGAAAATTGGTATAGGGTGGCGCCTGTGGCTCAAAGGGGAAGGGCACCAGACCCATATGCCGGAGGTGGCGGGTTCAAACCCAGCCCCGGCCAAAAACCACACACACACACACACAAAATAAACAAATAAAATAAAATCTATTAAAAGAAAAAAGAAAATAGGTATAGAAGGGACATTTCTTAAACTAATAGAGGCCGTCTACAGTAAACCCACAGCCAATATCGTATGGAATGGAGTTAAATTGAAATCATTTCCACTTAGATCAGGAACCAGGCAAGGTTGCCCATTGTATCCATTGCTCTTTAACATTGTGATGGAAGTTTTAGCCATTGCAATTAGGGAAGAAAAGGTGATAAGGGTATCCACATAAGGTCAGAAGAGATCAAACTTTCACTCTTCACAGATGACATGATCGTATATTTGGAAAACAGTAGAGATTCTACTACAAAACTTTTAGAAGTGATCAAGGAATACAGCAATGTCTCAGGTTACAAAATCAACACCAATAAATCTGTAGCCTTTATATATACCAACAATAGCCAACCTGAAAAAACAGTCAAGGACTCTATTCCTTTCACAGTAGTGCCAAAGAAGATGAAATATTTGAGAGCTTATCTAACAAAGGATGTGAAAGATCTCTATAAAGAGAACTATGAAACTTTAAGAAAACAAATAGCTGAAGATGTTAACAAATGGAAAAACATACCATTCTCATGGCTGGGAAGAATCAAAATTGTTAGAATGTCTATACTATCCAAAGCAATATATAATTTTAATGCAATTCCTATCAAAGCTCCATTGTCATATTTTACAGATCTTGAAAAAATAATACTTACTTTTATTTATTTTTTTATTAAATCATAACTGTATACATTAATATAATCATGGGGCATCATACCCTCACTTCATAGACCATTTGACACATTTTCATCACAATGGTTAACATAGCCTTCCTGGCATTATCTCAGTTACTGTGCCAAAACATTTACATTCTACATTTACCAAGTTTCGCAAATACCCCTGTAAGATGCATCACAGGTATGATCCCACTGATCCCCCTCCCTCTACGCAGCACACCCCTCCCTCCCCTCCCTTTCCCACTTCCCCCTATTGTTAGGTTGTAACTGGGTTATAGCTTTCATGTGAGAGCCCCAAATTAGTTTCATAGTAGGGCTGAGTACATTGGATACTTTTTCTTCCATTCTTGAGATACTTTATTAAGAAGAATATGTTCCAGCTCCATCCATGTAAACATGAAAGAGGTAAAGTCTCCATCTTTCTTTAAGGCTGCATAATATTCCATGGTGTACATATACCACAATTTATTAATCCATTCGTGGATAGATGGGCACTTGGGCTTTTTCCATGACTTAGCAATTATGAATTGGGCTGCAATAAACATTCTGGTACAAATGTCTTTGTTATGTTGTGATTTTTGGTCTTCTGGGTATATGCCCAGCAGAGGAATTACAGGATTGAATGGCAGATCTATTTTTAGATATCAAAGTGTTCTCCATATCTCTTTCCAAAAGGAATGTATTAATTTGCATTCCCACCAGCAGTGCAGAAGTGTTCCCTTCTCTCCACATCCACGCCAACATCTCTGGTCTTGAGATTTTGTGATATAGGCTAGTCTTACTGGAGTTAGATGATATCTCAAAGTAGATTTGATTTGCATTTCTCTGATGATTAAAGATGATGAGCATTTTTTCATATGACTGAAGGCCATGTGCCTGTCTTCTTCAGAGAAGTTTCTCTTCAAATCCCTTGCCCAGCCTGCGATGGGATCCCTTGTTTTTTTCTTGCTGATGCGTTTGAGTTCTCTATGGATTGTGGTTATTAAAGCTTTGTCAGAGATATACCCTGCAAATATCTTCTCCCATTCTGAGGGCTGTTTGCTTGCTTTACTTACTGTGTTCTTAGCTGTGCAGAAGATTTTTAGTTTGATCAAGTCCCAGTAGTGTATTTTTGAAGCTGCTTCAATTGTCCAGGGGGTCCTCCTCATAAAATACTCGCCCAGACCAATTTCTTCAAGGGTTTTCCCTACACTCTCCTCTAGTATTTTTATAGTTTCATGTCTTAAGTTTAAATCTTTAATCCAATGAGAGTCTATCTTAGTTAATGGTGAAAGGTGTGAGTCCAATTTCAGTCTTCTGCAGGTTGCCAGCCAGTTCACCCAGCACCATTTGTTAAATAGAAAATCTTTTCCCCACTGAATGTTTTTAATTGGCTTGTCAAAGATCAAATAGCAGTAAGTAGCTGGATTCATCTCTTGGTTCTCTATTCTGTTCCAGATATCTTCTTCTCTGTTTTTGTGCCAATACCATGCTGTTTTGATCACTATCGATTTGTAGTAAAGTCTGAGGTCTGGTAGTGTGATTCCTCCTGTTTTGTTTTTATTTCTGAGTAATGTCTTGGCTATTCGAGGTTTTTTCTGATTCCATATAAAATGAAGTATTGTTTTTTCAAGATCTTTAAAATATGACAGTGGAGCTTTAATAGGGAGTGCGTTGAAATTATTGCTTTGAGTAGTATGGACATTTTAATAATGTTGATTCTTCCCAGCCATGAGCATGGTATGTTTTTCCATTTGTTAACATTTTCAGCTATTTCTTTTCTTAGAGTTTCATAGTTCTCTTTATAGAGATATTTCACGTCTTTTGTTAGGTAAATTCCCAAATATTTCATCTTCTTTGGCACTACTGTGAATGGGATAGAGTCCTTAACTGCTTTTTCAACTTGACTGTTGTTGGTGTATATAAAGACTACCAATTTAGGGATGTTGATTTTGTAACCTGAGATGCTACTGTATTCCTTGATCACTTCTAGGAGTTTTGTAGTAGAGTCCCTAGTGTTTTGCAGATACACAATCATATCATCTGCAAAGAGCAAAAGTTTTATCTTTTCTAACCCTATATGGATACCCTTGATCGCCTTTTCTTCCATAATTGTGGTGGCTAAAACTTCCATTACAATGTTGAAAAGCAATGGAGACAATGGGCAGCCTTGTCTGGTTCCTGATCTGAGTGGAAATGATTCCAAGTTAACTCATTCAATATGATATTGGCTGTGGGTTTGCTGTAGATGGCCTCTATCTGTTTAAGAAAAGTCCCTTCTAGACCAATTTCTTGAGTGTTCTGATCATGAAGGGATGCTGGATATTATCAAAAGCTTTTTCTGCATCGATTGAGAGAATCATATGGTCTTTGTTTTTTAATTTGTTTATGTGCTGAATTACATTTATAGATTTACATATATTGAACCAGCCTTGAGACCCTGGGATAAAACCAACTTGGTCATGATGTATAATTTGTTTGATGTGTTGCTGGATTCTGTTTGTTAGGATCTTGTTGAATATTTTTGCATCTATGTTCATTAGTGATATTGGTCTATAATTTTCTTTTCTTGTTGGGTCTTTTCCTGGTTTGGGGATCAGGGTGATGTTTGCTTCATAGAACGTGTTGGGTAATCTTCCTTCTTTTTCTACCTTTTGGAACACGTTGAGTAATATAGGAACTAATTCCTGTTAAAAGCTTTGGTAGAATTCTAACGTGAAACCATCTGGCTCCAGGCTTTTCTTTTTAGGGAGGTTTTGTATAGTTGATGCTATTTCTGAACTTGATATGGGTCTGTTCAACATTTCCACTTGATTCTGGCTAAATCTTGGAAGGTGGCGTGCTTCCAACTATCTGTCAATTTCCTTCAGATTTTCATATTTCTGAGAATAAAGTATCTTGTAATATTCATTAAGGATTTTTTGGATTTCTGACGAGTCTGTTATTTCATCTTTGTTGTTTCTGATTGATGATATTAGAGATTTTACTCTTTTTTTTCTGATTAGGTTGGCCAGAGTTTAGCTATTTTGTTGACCTTTTCAAAAACCCAGCTTTTTGATTTATTGATCTGTTGTATTATTCTTTTGTTTTCAATTTCATTTAATTCTGCTCTAATTTTGGTTATTTCTTTTCTTCTACTGGGTTTGGGGTTGGAATGTTCTTCCCTTTCCAGTTGCTTGAGATGTCCCATTATGTTGTTAACTTCCTCTCTTTCCGTTCTCTTGAGGAAGGCTTGCAGTGCTATAAATTTCCCTCTTAGAACTGCCTTTGTGGTGTCCCAGAGGTTCTGATAGTTTGTGACTTCATTGTCGTTTTGTTCCAAAAAATTGGCGATTTCTTTCTTAATCTCATCTCTGACCCAGCTATCATTCAGCATAAGGTTATTTAACTTCCATGTTTTTGTATGAGTATGCAGATTCCTGTTGTTACTCAATTCAAGTTTTATTCCATGATGGTCCGAGAAGATGCATGGAATAATTTCTATTCCTTTAAATTTACTGAGGTTAGACTTGTGATCTAAAATGTGGTCAATTTTGGAGTAAGGTCCGTGGGCTGATGAGAAGTATGTGTATTCAGTTTTGTTGGGATGAAATGTTCTGTAGATGTCTGCTAAATCTAAATATTGGATGGTTAGGTTTAAATCTAAGATTTCTTTGCTCAGCTTCTTGCTGGAGGATTGATCCAACACTGCCAAAGGAGTGTTGAAATCTCCGACGATTATGGAGCTGGAGGAAATCAAGTTACTCATGTCTGTTAGACTTTCTCTTATAAATTGAGGTGCATTCTGGTTGGGTGCATAGATATTAATAATTGAGATCTCATCATATTGAGTATTACCCTTAACAAATATGAAGTGACCATTCTTGTCCTTCCTTACTTTTGATGGTTTAAAGCCTACTGTATCTGCAAATAAAATTGCAACACCTGCTTTTTTCTGATTACCATTTGCCTGAAATATGGATGACCATCCTTTCACCCTGAGTCTGTGTTTGTCTTTTAAGATGTGACTCTTGTATGCAACAAATATCTGGCTTGAGTTTTTGAATCCAGTCAGCTAACCTATCCCTCTTTAGAGGAAAGTTTAAGCCATTCACATTAATGGAGAGTATTGATAAGTCTGGTGGAATTTTGGGTATCGAGTTTTTCAAAGGTCCAGTGGACATTTTTAATCCTTTCGCCAGTGTGGAAGTTGGAGTTTGATCCAAAGTTTCTGAGTGAGTTTCCTTTTGTGGTATAGGATTGGCTTGGTCATTGTGGAGGATAGGTCTGAGAATATCCTGAAGAGCTGGTTTACTTATGGCAAATTTTTTCAACATATGAATGTCATTGAAGTATTTAATTTCTCCATCATAAATGAAACTCAGTTTAGCTGGATACAAGATCCTGGGTTGAAAGTTATTTTGTTTTAGGAGATTAAAAGTCGATGACCACCCTCTTCTGGCTTGAAAAGTTTCAGCAGAGAGATCTGCAGTTATTCTAATATTCTTTCCTTTGTACGTAATGGTTTTCCTTCGCAGGGCTGGTTTGAGAATCTTCTCTTTCATGTTAACTTTAGTGAAGCGAATTATGATATGCCTGGGGGATGACTTATTGGGGTTGAATCGTGCTGGGGTTCTGAAGCTGTCTGCTATCTGAATTTCAGATTCTCTAGGCATGTCTGGAAATTTTTCTTTCATAATTTCATGCAGAAGGGCCTCTGTGCCCTTCAAGGCCACTTCATCATTCTCCGAACTCCCAATTATTCGTATATTGCTTTTTTTCAAATTATCCGAGAGTTCTCTGAGTGAATGATCCATTTTTGCTCTCCATTTCTCTTCCTCTTTGAGAGATTAGGAGCATTCGAAGACTTTATCTTCAATGTCAGAAATCCTTTCTTCTACTTGCTCCATTCTGTTGCTGAGGGATTCTACTTATTTTTCATATGTTTGAGGGCTATAAATTCTTGCTTCAGTGTATCTAAGTCTTTGGTGGTTTTGTCTTTAAATTCATTAAATTCTTGAGATGACTTTTGAATTTCTCCTCGAATTCCTAATTCCATTTTATTAATCTTGTCTGCAATCCAAATTCTGAATTCGATTTCTGACATCTCAGCCAGTTGTTTATGAATGGGGTCTTCAATCACATCTGCCATATCTTTTCTTGGAGGGGTTGATCTATTCTGGTTATTCATGTTACCAGAGATTTTCCACTGATTCCACCCCATGGTTATTTTACTCCCTTTGATTTTTTCCCCTGGGGCTTTATCAAGGGCCTGTACAGTGTTGTGGCCTTAGAAACTGGGGCCCTGTCTTGTGTGGTGGGGTGAAGTGGTTCTGTCTTGTTTTCAGTTGGTTTCTGTTCGATCCTATTGTAACATTTACTCTGGCTTGAAGTCTCAGTTGTGTGGAAAAACCAGCAATTAAGTCACCCCACCCGCCCACCTCTGGCACCAATTTGAAAAGGAAAAGGAAAATCAAACCTTCCTACAACCGCATACCCAGGGCACCACCTGAAAAGTCCTCAGTCTATTAGTTCAGTTCAAAAGGTCCAAATCAATTGTCTCAATCGGCACCTGTCTCAGGTGGGAGAGTTCAAGAGGTCTCTGGGAACTGGATCACAGGGGTCTGGTCACTCCTCTGATATGGCTTACTCCAGTGTTGCATGGAGTCAGGAGGAGCCACCTAGCAAATAGATCAGTCTGGGAAGGTTGATGTCTCTTTCCCCACTTTGCCCCTCCGTCGGACCCAGTCACTGGTATCTCTGCAGATGGCTAACCCAGTTGCCTGTAGTGAACAGATACTCCAGGGGGTTGCACCTGCCTGACTTGCAAGGAAGTCTGCCAGGCCCCTGCAGTCTCTGCCGCTATCTAGCAGGAGGAGATGGGGCCTGAAATCTTTGAGTGCTTGATGCAGGTGGTGGGAGGGAGGTGTTCACTCAGGCTTAGCCCCATCCCTGATTGATGTTGCTAATAGAACAGACAACTTTATGGGGTTCTGTCTCTGTTTCTGCTAAAATCGCCTATAGAAGACGGGCTGTTCTGAGTTCAAAAGTCTTTGCTGCTGGAGGTTTGTGTCTTATTACCTCTCTGAGTCAGCCCTGCCCTGGAAGCTTCCCGGGTGTGTGAGCAGTGTCAGACAAATCCTTTGCTCACTGGTGGCCTCCTCTGGTTGCCCAGGGAGACAGGGGGTGTGGCTTCAGACTATCCGGAAGTGAGCCGTTTTACTGTTAAAGAAAAAAGGGCTGTTGATTTGCCTCCAGGAACTGCCACTCTGGTGTGGGCACCCAGCCGACCCTTTTCTCCTCTGTCTCATGCCCCAGAGTCAGCACTGAGCGGCCACAGTTTATGCTCTGTCCACACCCCTCGAGAGATCTCCCAAGAATCCGGACTTCTGGGGGGCAGGCCCCCAGACCCCCGAGTGAGAGTGGGGGGAAGCTAGAGTTTCATTCAGTTTTATGCCTGGCCGTATTGTTGCCTGGGTAGGGCTGCTGCACTGCACCACAGGGAAGTGCTGCCAAGGCCTGACTTCCCCTCAGCCGAGTGCCCTCTCCTCACTCGCGTGTCTCAGAGTCAGCGCTGACCAGTCGCAGCTCGGGCACTGTGCACTTCCCTCAAGAAATCACCCAAGGATCCGAACTCCTGAGGGACAGGCCCCCAAACCCTGAGTGAGAGTGGGGGGAGGCTAGAGTTTCATTCAGTTTTATGCCTGGCCGTATTGATGCATGGGGAGGGCTGCTGCACCGCACTGCAGGGAAGTGCTGCCGAGGCGTGACTCCCCTTTAGCCGGGTGCCCTCTCCACACTTGCGTGCCTCAGAGTCAGCGCTGACCAGTTGCAGCTCGGGGACTGTCCACTCCCCTTGAGAAATCACCCAAGAATCCGAACTCCTGGGGGGCAGGCCTCCAGACCTCAGTGAGTGGGAGGGGAGTGTTGGGGGTTCAGGGTTGCCGGTAAAGGATTTTTAAAGTTTTATACAGTTTTATGCCTGGCAGGAGAACACCATGTCACACTAGTAGGGGAGATAGGTCCAGTTTTTAGAAGGTCTCTCCCGTGGAGTGTAGTGGGAGGGCTTTTAATTTCTGCCCATTTATTTAAGTGTGGGGCTCTTGAGCCGGTCTCATGGGGGAGGGGGACTCCCGTCCGCTTGGTGGTGGATTTTGTACCTTTTGTTTGCATCCTTGTGATCACAGCTTGCCTCAGCAGTGTTGATGTGCGTTGTTCAACCTTCTCTCTTTGTGCGGCTCAAATCCACGAGGATACTTACTAAATTCCTGTCCCTTAACTCTCCTTCTGGACAGGAGCCTCTGTTGAAAGCTGGCTTCAGTCCACCATCTTGTCTCTCCCCTCCAATACTTACTCTTATATGGAATCAGATAAAAATCTCAAATAGCCAAAACATTACTCAGAAATAAAAACAAAGCAGGAGGAATTATGCTACCAGACCTGAGACTGTACTATAAATTGATAGTGATCAAAACAGCATGATACTGGCACAAAAAAAGAGAGGTAGATGTCTGGAACAGAATAGAGAACCAAGAGATGAATCCAGCTACTTACCATTATTTAATCTTTGACGAGCCAATTAAAAACATTCAGTGGGGAAAAGATTCCCTATTTAACAAATGGTGCTGGGTGAACTGGCTGGCGATCTGTAAAAGATTGAAACTGGACCCACACATTTCACCATTAGCTAAGATAGACTTTCACTGGATAAAAGATTTAAACTTAAGACATGAAACTATAAAAATACTTGAAGAAAGTGCAGGGAAAATTCTTGAAGGAATCAGCCTGGGTGAATATTTTATGAGGAGGACTCCCCAGGCAATTGAAGCAGTATCAAAAATACACTACTGGGAACTGATCAAACTAAAAAGCTTCTGCACAGCCAAGAACATAGTAAGTAAAGCAAGCAGACAGCCCTCAGAATGGGAGAAAATATTTGCAGTTTATACCTGCGATAAAGGTCTAATAACCAGAATCCACAGAGAACTCAAACATCTTAGCAAGAAAAGAACAAGTGATCCCATCTCAGGGTGGGGAAAGGACTTGAAGAGAAACTTCTCTAAAGAAGATAGACGCATGATCTACAGACACATGAAAAAAAGCTCATCATCCTTAATCATCAGAGAAATGCAAATCAAAACTACTTTGAGATATCACCTAACCCCAGTAAGAGTACCCCACATCACAAAATCCCCAAACCAGAGATGTTGGTGTGGATACGGAGAAAAAGGCACACTTCTACACTGCTGGTGGGAATGCACCCTAATATGTTCCTTTTGGAAGGATGTTTGGAGAATACTTAGAGATCTAAAAATAGACCTGCCATTCAATCCTATAATTCCTTTACTACCCTGTTGTCCCGAAAATAAGACAGTGTCTTATTTTAAGGTGTGTTCCCAAAGATGCTGTAGGTCTTATTTTCAGGGGACGTCTTATCTTTTCTGTATGTCTTATTTTTGGAGGATGTCTTATTTTCAGGGAAATGGGGTAGGTATATACCCGGAAGACCAAAAATCACAATATAACAAAGACATCTGTACCAGAATGTTTATTGCAGCCTAATTCATAATTGCTAAGTCATGGAAGAAGCCCAAATGCCCATCAACCCATGAATGGATTAGCAAATTGTGGTACATGTATACCATGGAATATTATGCAGCCTTAAATAAAGATGGAGACTTTACCTCTTTCATGCTTACATGGATGGAGCTGGAACATATTCTTCTTAGCAAAGTATCTCAAGAATGGAAGAAAAAGTATCCAATGTACTCAGCCCTACTATGAAACTAATTTGTAGCTTTCACATGAAGGCTATAACCCAACTATAGCACAAGAATATGGGGAAAGGGCCAAGGGAGGAGGAGGGGGGAAGTTAGGGTGGAGGGAGGGTAATGGGTGGGGCCACACCTATGGTGCATCTTAGAATGGGTACAGGCGAAACCTACTAAATGCAGAATACAAATGTCTACATACAATAACTAAGAAAATGCCATGATGGCTACATTGAACAGTTTGATGAGAATATTTCAGATTGTATATGAAACCAGCACATTGTTCCTCTTGATTGCACAAATGTACAAATTTATGATTTAACAATAAAAAATATATATATTAAAAAAAAGAAAATATATGCCAGGGCCTTTGTGTGGAGTGTTCTGAAGATACCTGTTATGTCTATTGGATTATAATGTTACTCAAGTCTTCTATTTCTTTGTTAATCTTATGTCTTTTTCTTCTGTCTAGTTGTCTACAGTTTTTCTTTCCTGCACACTAGCCAGATTATAGTTTAGTTTGTATCTTGAATCTCCTCCTAATTCCCTTTTACAGCCTGCACAGTTTTTGAGAGTACCCTTAGCTTGACTTTCTCCATGCTCTACTACAAATGAGATCAATTCCTTTAAGAAAAAACTAGGTGCTATTTTACAAACCACTTTTAACCCCAGACAAACTCTCTAAGCCAGGGCTTTGAAGCTATGGCTATGGACAAAGCACACTGTTATCTGAGTACCCACCTCCTCTCCTAGGCACTAAGTGTTTCTGGGGTAGGGGTTGGGAGTAGTCAGAGGTCCTCTTTATTTCCTTTTCCAGCATGAACAAGGGCAAAGATGATCAGGGCCTCCGTCTACAGAGGTCCTCTTTATTTCCTTTTCCAGCATGAACAAGGGCAAAGATGATCAGGGCCTCCGTCTTTTCAGCTCACCATGCTGTATGTAAATCTCTGATTCCACATATAAGGGCTGTGAGGCTTCCTCTCAATGATGCCCAGGACTTAACCTGGGATGACGTAGCCAGCAGCAGCATGAAAAAATATTGATTTCTTGCTCTTTTACGGAAGAATTTGAGAACAGGGGAAAAGATTTCTGACCAGGAGCTTAGGGGAGAGAGAAGAAGCCCTGAATTCTGGACTGCAGCTTGGAGTGGTGTCCTAACCTTGCTGAGCTGGGAGTGGGTAGTAAGAAAATGGCCTTTTTTCAAGTACCACAGATTCTCTCCTTCTTAAATAGATTTTCTTTAACTGATGTTTCTCCATATGTTGTTTATCCTTGGGACCACTTCCAGAGACTTTAAATGGTTGGGTTTTTAAAATAGTTTATATCAGTTTTAACCGGGGTGGGTCAGCAGGACTTCTGATGCTATTATTCTAGCAGTCAACTTCTAATACACAGCTTTTAACTCTTTATCTCTAGTATTCAACATTTCTGATTATAGTTTTATAAGTAATTTGAATAATTGACACTTGGCCCTCAGAGAAATATGATGAATTTCCTTTTGGCTAAAACAGAAATGAAATGAAATAAAACAAAATCTAATGGTAATCATTTAACATATGTCCCAAGGGATTTTTTATATTATTTGAAACACTATCTCAACAATGTAATAGCACAGATGTGTATCTGCTTCCCCTTAGTGTTGTTATGTAGATTGTAAGAGGTTTGCAAATTGTAGCTGAAATAGACCCTTTCTCCCTCATTATATTATAAAACTCTTGACAAGATTGACTTTTCTTTCCTGCCATCAGTGGCTGGTTCTCACAAGGCTAATATAGGCAAGTTTCCACTTCAGTCCCTGACCATAAATTCTAGGGAGTAAATAAAGAGTATATTTGGATTATCATTAATCTATCACCTCTATAAAAAATGTGGCTGAATCACAGCTCTTCTTGCAGACTTAATAGCAGCCTTTACAAGGAGCAGCTGCACAACGCCACCATCATCATTGTCACTGACTGTTCTGCCATAAAGAGTCTCCTCTGCAAAAGGAGGCATCAGCAAACACATGGGATGGCACCACAGCCCAACAAGTTGTTCAGCACAGTGGAGATAGCACTGGAGACTTCGGTTCTCAGCCTACATTTGTAGTTAATTAACTCTTTGTCCTTGAAAAATTCATCCAAACCTCTAGCTCTCAGTTCTGCCATCTCTGATATGAGGGGACTGGATGAGATGATCCTGTCATCTCCATCCTTCTATGACTGCACGTGATGTTAGAGTCTCTGCGGGGACATAGGAAAGCAGAACCTACAGTGCCCATCCACAAATTTGGTAAGACATAGTATAATAATCAAGAAAATATTTAAACATAACAAAGGAATATGGAAAATCAGCAATATACAAAATAATTCTCTCATGGTCAAATAACAGTATTTCCTGGCTCTACATCAACTATAAATTCTAGTTATATTTCTATTATTATAAATATAATTTCAAGGATGTATCTATTACTCTTTCACTACCTCCAAAGAGCAAAAACTGTGGAATAGTGTAACTTCTCTGATTGCAAAATGTGAAGTCTTAACAACTGAATAGGGAGACAGATTAATAACAAATTCTGACATTGCAGAATACAGAAGAAAATTAAGATATTTAATTATAGACCCTTTGGAAGTGAATTTTAATGAAGGCATCTACTAAATGCAGTGAAAAACCTAGCTGTGGTGCAATTCCATATCACCACTTTAGCCAGTGACGTGCTTAAAATGAGACAGCAGAATAATTGATTTCTAGCTGCAACAACCTTCTGTTTCTCTTTTATTGGCTTAATGATACAGGTACAACAAAATCAAACAAGCAATGGCTAATAGCCTGTATCAGCTCCCACCTGTATCTCTAAGCTGTCAGAAGTAGAAATAGTTGCTCTTATAGGTAATGAGATACCTGGGACCATTTGTGTACTTCGAAAGCTTTATGAATCATTTGTAAATTATTTCCCCTGACACACTGTAGTATAAGCCATTATAGGCGTCGTCTGCTTCTCCTTGTTAAATTGTACCTACATGCTCCACAATCTTTCTCATTTTGGATACAACTGCAGACACACAGTAAGTAACTTTTCATGATTATCTACTTTAAGGGAATAGAATTTATTTTAGCATATTTTTTCTATTATTTATTCTATGAATAATAGTAAAAAGAATGTGCTACAAAATTTTTAGATGCTAAAATTCAGTTTCCTCGATTCATGCAATAAGATTCATTTTAAGGTACAGTATGCTGTAATAGTTTTTACTGCACCTGCACTATCATCCTAAACAAAAACTTTTTGTTGAACGATTAATATAATCTGCATTCCAATATCCTATGTAAAAGTAACTAGACTGGTGCAAAAAGGGATCAGCTAGAAACAATAAATAAAATCTACCTCTTTTAATAAAAACTCGCCTACAGCTAGGTTATATAATTTGGTATAACATCAACCAGGGAAAAAAACTCATTTGAAAATAAAAAAAATTAAGTGAAATTATTTACTATTCAATAGATCTTTTAAAATAGTGATTAAAGAAAATGTAATGGGTTGGGTTGATGTGTTCTGAATAGGAAGGCATAGCTTTTGTGGTAGCAGAAAAGCAAAGCATAGAGTTCCAATGGTCTGCAAGATCAAACATCTAAAAACATAATTTTGCGTGTTTTATAAGTAAGCCCCAGCCCGCCTCTTTGCAGGCAGCTGAATTGATGTTCTCAAGCAACTCAGTTCAATTTAGCGACATACTCACCAAACTTAAATTCTACTTGAAGTTTTGCACTCTTTTGTTAAATGTTTTCTTATGTACTATATTCTTTCACGCTATTAAATAAAATTATTTTCTTAATTTCTTTTCTGATTATTCACTAAAAGTGTATAGAGATGTAATAAGTTTCTGTTTATTGATCTTTATTCTGCAACACTTCTAAACCTGTTTTTTAGTTACAACAGACTTTTATAGGATTCCTAACAATTTTCTACATACCAGATCATGTTATCTACAATACTGAAGGTTTTACTTCTGCCTTTCAAATATGAATGGTTTGATTTAATTTTCTCGCCAATTGCCAAATTCAGCACAAAATTGACTAGAGTGGACATTCTTGTCTTATTTCTGATCTTAAGAAAGTCTCTCACCATCAAGTATGATGTTAGCTCTGGGTCATTTGTACAGGCTCTGTATTGAGTAAGGAAGTTCCCTCACTTGTCTTAGGAATTTTTTTTAATGTTTTTATCAAAATAGGGTTTTGGATTTTGTCCATTGCTTTTTTTTTACTTGTTGAGAATAAAATGTGGCTTCTGTCCTTTATCGTATTGCTATAGTATATTACATTATATGATTTGGGGATGTTAATTACACCTAGTCATAGTGTAAAATATTTTTGAATATTGCTAGGTTTACTTTGCTAGTATTTTTGTTGAAGATTTTTTTGCATATATAGTCATAGGAGACACTATAGTTTAGGAGATTTTCTGTGTCCTGTTTTTGACTAGTTTTTGTTTTAGGCTAATAGTGGTTGCATGAAATGAGTTGAGAAGTGTTCCTTTTTCTTCTATATTTGAAAGGGTTTGCAAAGAATTAAGATTACTTTGTCTTAATAATTAAAATTCACCAGTGAAGTCATCTGGGCCTTGGCTTTCTTTATAGCAAGTTTTAAAAGTATGAATTCAATCTTTTTATTCATTATATGTTTATTTAGATCTGCTATGTCTTCTTGCATCAGTTTTAGTAATTTGCAATGCTAAGAATGTGCCCATTTCATTTAGTTTATCTACTTTGTTGGTATACAATTCTTTACAGTATTTCTCAATAATCTTTTTCCTTTCTGTAAAATAGTTCATACTGTTCCTTCCTTCATTCCTGATTTAATAGTTTGAGTGTCCTCTCTCTTTTTCATGGTCAGTTTAGGTAAAAGTTTGTCAATTTCATTAATCTTTCCAAAGAATCAACTTTTGGTTTTGTTGATGTTCTTTACTGATTTTTAGAATCTTATATGATTAATGTGTGCTCTAATTTTTAGTATTACTTTCCTGCTTGCTTTACTTTTATTTTGCTCTTTTTCCAGTGTCTTTAAGATGTAAGTTTGGTCATTAATTTAATATCTTCCTTTTTTAAGAAAATACAGATGTCTGCTGATATATTTCGTCTAAGCAGTGCTTTAGTGGCATGCCATAAATTTTCTATGTTGTCTTTGTTTCCCTTTGAATTACCCTTTGAAAATATTTGAAAAACTTTTTACATTTTCTTTATGATTTCTTTTTTACCCATGGGTGGAGGTAGCAATTCCCTATTTAATTTCTACAAATCCACAAATTTCCCAATTTTTTGCTATTGATTTCTAATATAAGTCTATTATACTTAGAAGACTATTATATGATTTCAACCCTTTTAAATTTGTACAGGTTTTTTGCATTATCAAAAATGTGTAGATGGAATGTTCTATCTACACTAGAGAAGAACACACAGATGCTGTTAAGTCTGGTTAGTTTATCATGCTGTTCCAATCTTCTATTTTCTTATTAAATTTTGCCTCATAGCTCAATCCATTATTAAAAGCAGAGATTTAAGTATTCAACTATTACTGATGAACTATTTCTTCTTCTAACTAATTCTTTCAGTATTTAGTTCATGCCTTTTCAAGCTCTGATGTGTAGTGGAACTCAGTGAAGAATTATACAAAAATTAAGCAAACTCCTACCTATTCACATTAACGTTACATCCTCTTTCTATAGACATAGTTTAATGATGTTTCAGATTTTTATCTGAAGACATGTATTAGGTATTATGGGATGGCTCACTTAACCTCTATTTGACCCACCTTTGGGATTACAGTCCTCTGTGTCAGAGGCCAGAAATCTAAAACCTATGTCTTCCAGACAATTTTGCAACTACACTTCTGTAAAAATTAAATTTCACAAATATGAAATTTGGAAGACCTAAGTGCACAGAGGCAGAGCTGCTCTCACTCCTCGTTATTGCCTGTATTTTTGGATAAAAACATGAAGCCTGAGGTTTTTCTGCAGCCACTTTCCATCCTCTGTTCTTCAGCTTTCTGGTTGTCTGGAAGTAGTTGAAGAGGTACATGCAGAGTTGTAGGAGCTTGCATTCTAGCTTCTAATCCCTGATTCATATGATGGAGACTTGTTGATCTCAATTGTTTCAGATAGTTTAAGATACAGTATCTCCCTCTGTGGGTCATTCTGCATTGATCTAAAAGTCCTGCAGAGAGGCTCATCTTAGATTCAATTATTTTGGCCTTTCAGTAACTTGTAAGAATTTAGTTACACCCCTTTTCCCAATTAATTGATAAGATTATATGGAACCAAAAAAGGTTTCTTACAACAGACAAACTAGTATGGGAATCTGGAATTCTTTAACTGATTGAGGCTTAAAGGCAGTGATAGTCCCTCTACAATAGGAAAAAGGAACACTATAAATCTGTACCAGATGGTGATGAGACAGTATCTTAAAATTGTAACTTGTAGTCATCTGTAACAAAGTGGCTACTGAGAGTAAGGCTTCAGCTGATCAAGTGGTTGACACAAGAGGAAATGCTGGTGGAAGACAAGAATATAAGGACCTTCAAGGCAGACTAGCATTCCTTGCTTTGGAAAGAGACAGGAAATAGCAGTGGACAATTAGGTCAGCCAGCAATGGCCTCCTCAGACAGAAAGAGGAATGCCAGTTGGTCAAGATGACTGAAGAGTTGCACTAGATTGTTTATTGCAGCTCGATTTACAATTGCCAGGATGTAGAAACAATCTAAATACCCATCAGCTCAGGAATGGATTAACAAGCTGTGGTATATGTATACCATGCAATACTATTCTGTCACAAAAAGATGGAGATTATAGATCTTTTGTATTAACCTGGATGGAGTTGAAACATATTGTACTTAATAAGGTATCATAAGAACGGAAAAGCAAGTATCCAATGTACTCAATACGAATATGAAGCCAGCAGATGAACTAATGCATGCCTACACAAGAGAAAAATTCATTTCAATTCAACTTTGGGGGAGGGGTGCGGAGGAATGGTGAAGCAGGGAAGGAGGGGAGGAGGGAGGAGAGAGAGGTAAGGAGGGAGGAGGATTGGGGTGCTCCCACTTAATGGGCACAATGTAAGGGTATGTGGCACACTTCCTGGATGCAGAATACAACTACAATGGGAACCTTACCTAAAAAACACAAACATTGTAACCTTATTTTTTGTACCCTCATATTAATCTGAAATAAAATATTAACTAATTTAAAACAACATTTCTGAGGCTTAAAGCTTGGGGTTCCCTGAGTCGTCACAATACAACTAAATATCTCCATTGTAATTCTTTTTGAAACAGTGCTCTAATTGTTCCATAAAAGTCCAGATAATATTTCAAGTTAAAATTACATGAGGCAAGAGGATTACTTGAGCCCAAGAGACTGAGGTTGCTATGAGCTATGATGCCACAGCACTTTACCCAGGGCGACAGAGTGAGACTGTCTTAAAAAAAAAAATTAAAAATTTACATGATTTACCAATTTTAAAAATCAAAATTATAATTGATTTTTTAAAGCTATTTAAGCACTATGACAATAAGATGAGAAAAGTTTTTTAGTAAAGTCATAGAAAGGCTTTGGTTCTTTTACCATTCTCTGAGACAGGATTTAGAACATTAAACTTATAAATTGGTTTTTTTAAGCTTTTCAGTATAAACAGAGGGACTCATATTCTTCATATTGTTCTTATGCAGTGGCTACAAGATCTCAAAAGTCTTTCCTTCAATATAAACTCTATTCTAAGAAATCATACTTGATAACTCAATTAATTATTTTATTTTCTTCATTAGTTATAGATTGCTAGAGTTCCATCCCCAAATATTAGTGAGATTTTCATTGTTGTTAGATAAACAAGTGTTTTCTTCGATTTCTGTTTCCTATAACTAGTGTTTATCCCAATTAGTATTAGGTTTAAAATTTTAAATGATGAAATCTATGCTTAACAGTTTAAATGAAATATAAATGCATTTATGGGCTCTATGTCACGGCCAGACAATCAGGTTTGGGAGCAACGTAAGGAGCAACAGTGAGGACGCAGTGCTACCACTTAAACACACAGTTTCTAGAGTGTGTATCTGCATATTCTGGACCCTAGATTTTTTTTTTTTTTTTTTTTTTTTATTGTTGGGGATTCATTGAGGGTACAATAAGCCAGGTTATACGGATTGCAATTGTTAGGTAAAGTCCCTCTTGCAATCATGTCTTGCCCCCATAAAGTGTAACACACACCAAGGCCCCAACCACTTCCCTCCTTCCCTCTTTCTGTTCCCCCCCCATAACCATAATTGTCATTAATTGTCCTCATATCAAAATTGAGTACATAGGATTCATGCTTCTCCATTCTTGTGATGCTTTACTAAGAATAATGTCTTCCACGTCCATCCAGGTTAATACGAAGGATGTAAAGTCTCCATTTTTTTTAATGGCTGAAAAGTATTCCATGGTATAAATATACCACAGCTTGTTAATCCATTCCTGGGTTGGTGGGCATTTAGGCTGTTTCCACATTTTGGCGATTGTAAATTGAGCTGCAATAAACAGTCTAGTACAAGTGTCCTTATGATAAAAGGATTTTTTCCTTCTGGGTAGATGCCCAGTAATGGGATTGCAGGATCAAATGGGAGGTCTAGCTTGAGTGCTTTGAGGTTTCTCCATACTTCCTTCCAGAAAGGTTGTACTAGTTTGCAGTCCCACCAGCAGTGTAAAAGTGTTCCCTTCTCTCCACATCCACGCCAGCATCTGCAGTTTTGAGATTTTGTGATGTGGGCCATTCTCACTGGGGTTAGATGATATCTCAGGGTTGTTTTGATTTGCATTTCTCTAATACATAGAGATGATGAACATTTTTTCATGTGTTTGTTAGCCATTCATCTGTCGTCTTTAGAGAAAGTTCTATTCCTGTCTCTTGCCCATTGATATATGGGATTGTTGGCTTTTTTCGTGTGCATTAATTTGAGTTCTCTATAGATCCTAGTTATCAAGCTTTTGTCTGATTGAAAATATGCAAATATCCTTTCCCATTGTGTAGGTTGTCTCTTTGCTTTGGTTATTGTCTCCTTAGCTGTACAGAAGCTTTTCAGTTTAATGAAGTCCCATTTGTTTATTTTTGTTGTTGTTGCAATTGCCATGGCAGTCTTCTTCATGAAGTCTTTCCCCAGGCCAATATCTTCCAGTGTTTTTCCTATGCTTTCTTGGAGGATTTTTATTGTTTCATGCCTTAAGTTTAAGTCCTTTATCCATCTTGAATTAATTTTTGTGAGTGGGGAAAGGTGTGGGTCCAGTTTCAGTCTTTTACATGTAGACATCCGGTTCTCCCAACACCATTTATTGAACAGGGAGTCTTTCCCCCAAGGTATATTCTTGTTTGGTTTATCAAAGATCAGGTGGTTGTAAGATGTTAGCTTCATTTCTTGGTTTTCAATTCGATTACAAGTGTCTATGTCTCTGTTTTTGTGCCAGTACCATGCTGTCTTGAGCACTATGGCTTTGTAGTA
Source organism: Nycticebus coucang (assembly GCF_027406575.1). Classification (NCBI taxonomy): domain Eukaryota; kingdom Metazoa; phylum Chordata; class Mammalia; order Primates; family Lorisidae; genus Nycticebus; species Nycticebus coucang. The sequence continues at coordinate 28,483,615 of NC_069796.1, forward strand.
CAGACTAAAATCTGGTATGCTGATGCCCCCAGCTTTATTTTTGTTACAGAGAACTGCCTTAGCTATACGGGGTTTTTTCCGGTTCCATACAAAAGGCAGAATCATTTTTTCCAAATCTTGAAAGTACGATGTTGGTATTTTGATAGGAATGGCATTGAGTAGGTAGATTGCTTTGGGAAGTATAGACATTTTAACAATGTTGATTCTTCCCATCCATGAGCATGGTATGTTCTTTCATTTGCTAATATCCTCTGCTATTTCCTTTCTGAGGATTTCATAGTTTTTTTATAGAGGTCCTTCACCTCCTTCGTTAGGTATATTCCAGGTATTTCATTTTCTTTGAGACTATGGTGAAGGGAGTTGTGTCCTTAATTAGCTTCTCATCTTGACTGTTATTGGTGTACACAAAGGCTACTGACTTGTGGACATTGATTTTATATCCTGAAACATTACTGTATTTTTTGATGACTTCTAGAAGTCTTGTGGTTGAGTCTTTGGGGTTCTCTAAGTATAAGATCATGTCATCAGCAAAGAGGGAGAGTTTGACCTCCTCTGCTCCCATCTGGATTGCCTTTATTTCCTTGTCTTGCCTAATTGTATTGGCTAGAACTTCCAGCACTACGTTGAATAGTAAAAGTGACAGAGGACAACCTTGTCTGGTTCCAGTTCTAAGAGGAAAAGCTTTCAGTTTTACTCCATTCAGTAAAATATTGGCTGTGGGTTTGTCATAGATAGCTTCAATCAGTTTTAGAAATGTGCCACCTATGCTTATACTCTTTAGTGTTCTAATTAGAAAAGGATGCTGGATTTTATCAAATGCTTTTTCGGCATCTATTGAGAGGATCATGTGATCTTTATTTTTGCCTCTGTTAATATGGTGGATAACGTTTATGGACTTGCGTATGTTAAACCAGCCTTGCATCCCTGGGATGACGCCTACTTGATCATGATGAATGACTTTTTTGATGATAAGCTGTAATCTATTGGCTAGGATTTTGTTGAGAATTTTTGCATCTATGTTCATGAGTGAGATTGGTCTGAAATTCTCCTTTTTGTTTGGGTCTTTTCCTGGTTTTGGTATCAGGGTGATGTTTGCTTCATAGAATGTGTTGGGGAAGATTCCTTCTTCCTCAATTTTTTGGAATAATTTCTGCAGTACAGGAATAAGCTCTTCCTTGAAGGTTTGATAGAATTCTGGAGTGAAGCCATCTGGACCAGGGCATTTTTTGGTTGGAAGCTTTTTTATTGTTTCTTTGATCTCAGTGCTTGAAATTGGTCTGTTCAGGAGCTCTATTTCTTCCTGGCTGAGTCTAGGGAGAGGGTGTGATTCCAAATATTGATCCATTTCCTTCACATTGTCAAATTTCTGGGCATAGAGTTTCTGGTAGTATTCAGGGATGATCTCTTGTATCTCTGTGGGATCAGTTGTTATTTCCCCTTTATCATTTCTGATTGAGGTTACTAGAGATTTTACTTTTCTATTTCTCGTTAGTCTGGCCAATGGTTTATCTATTTTATTTATTTTTTCAAAAAACCAACTCCTTGTTTCATTAATTTTCTGAATGATTCTTTTGTTTTCAATTTCATTGATCTCTGATTTGATTTTGGATATTTCTTTTCTTCTACTGAGTTTAGGCTTAGATTGTTCTTCTTTTTCCAATTCCACAACACAAGATCTCTTGTGAGATTGTTGATGTGCTCTCTTTCTGTTTTTTGAATGTAGGCAACTAAAGCGATGAATTTTCCTCTCAAAACTGCTTTTGCAGTATCCCACAGGTTTTGGTAGCTTGTGCCTTCATTGTTGTTATGCTCAAGGAAGTTGATGATTTCCTGTTTTATTAATTCCTTCACCCATCTATTATTCAACAGAAGATTGTTTAGTTTCCATGCCTTTGGGTGGGCTTGAGCATTTTTGTTAGAGTTGAGTTCCACCTTTAGTGCCTTAGGGTCTGAGAGGATACAAGGTAAAATTTCAGTTCTTTTGATTCTGTTGATATTTGTTTTGTGTCCCAGGATATGATCAATTTTGGAGAATGTTCCATGGGGTGATGAGAAGAATGTATATTCTTTATCTTTGGGATGGAGTGTTCTATATGCGTCTATCAAGCACAGTTGTTCTAGGGTCTCATTTAAGTCTCTTATATCCTTGTTTAATTTCTCTTTAGAGGATCCGTCCAGCTCTGTAAGAGGAGTGTTAAGGTCCCCTGTTATTATGGTATTATCAGATATCATATTGCTCAGACTGAGTAAAGTCTGTTTCAAGAATCTGGGAGCATTTAAATTGGGTGCATAGATATTTAGAATTGAAATGTCTTCTTGTTGTATTTTTCCCTTGACCAATATAAAGTGACCATCTTTGTCTTTTTTGACCTTAGTTGCTTTAAATCCATATGTATCTGAAAATAAGATTGCAACTCCTCTTTTCTTCTGAATTCCATTTGCCTGAAAAATTGTCTTCCAACCCTTCACTCGGAGCTTTAATTTGTCTTTTGAAGCCAGGTGTGTTTCTTGCAGACAGCAAATGGATGGCTTGTGTTTTTTAATCCAGTCAACCAATCTATGTCTCTTCAGTGGGGAATTCAAGCCATTAACATTTATTGAGGTAACTGATAAGTGTGGTAGTATTCTATTCGTCTTATTTTGTGAGAGTCCATTGCTTAGTTTTATCTTTTGCAACAGTGTGGTTTGGTTCTGTCCTTTAATTTCTGAGTTCTTACTTTGCTGCTGATCCATTGTGGTGGTCAGTGTGCAGAACAGGTTGAAGTATTTCCTCTAGAGCTGGTCTTGTTGTGGCGAATTTCCTCAATGTTTGTATATCCGTAAATGATTTGATTTCTCCATCAATTCTGAAGCTTAGCTTAGCAGGGTACAGAATTCTGGGCTGGAAATTGTTCTGTTTAAGTAGATTAAAGGTAGATGACCATTGTCTTCTTGCTTGGAAAGTTTCATTAGAGAAGTCTGCGGTCACTCTGATGGATTTGCCCCTGTAGGTCAACTGGCGCTTACTCCTGGCAGCTTGCAGAATCTTTTCTTTTGTCTTGACTTTGGACAGGTTCATCACAATGTGTCTTGGAGAAGCTCGGTTAGAGTTGAGGCGACCTGGGGTCCGATAGCCCTCTGAAAGCAGTGTGTCAGAATCTTTGGTGATATTTGGGAAATTTTCTTTTATAATATTCTCTAGTATGGCTTCCATTCCTCTGGGGCATTCTTCTTCCCCTTCTGGAATTCCTATAACTCGTATGTTGGAACGTTTCATAAAGTCCCATAATTCTGACAGTGAATGTTCTGCTTTCTCTCTCTTCTTTTCTGCCTCTTTTACTATCTGAGTTATCTCAAAAACTTTGTCTTCTACCTCTGAAATTCTTTCTTCTGCATGGTCTAACCTGTTGCTGATACTTTCCATTGCATCTTTAAGTTCTTTGATTGACTGTTTCATTTCCTTCAGCTCTGCTATATCCTTTTTATATTCTTCATATCTTTCATGTCTGATTTGATTCTGTTTTTGGTTTTCCTTTTGGTTATTGTCCACTTTATTAGCAGTTTCCTTCATTGTTTCCATCATTTATTTCATTGTTTTCAACATGTGTATTCTAAATTCCCTTTCTGTCATTCCTAACATTTCTGTATAGGTGGAATCCTCTGCAGTAGCTACCTCATGGTCCCTTGGCGGGGTTGTTCTGGACTGGTTCTTCATGTTGCCTGGAGTTTTCTGCTGATTCTTCCTCATGGGTGATTTCTTTTATCTGTTTCCTTGCCCTAATTTTCCTTTCACTTCCTCTTGCTCTTTAAGTTCTTGTGCCTGTGGACTAAGGGTTACAGGACCAGAAGGTTGAGAAGGTTTAAGAGCAAAAAAGGGATGAAAGAAAGGAGAACTGAGTGATAAGGAAAAAAAAAGAAAAATAGAGAAAGGAGAGGGGGTGGGTAAAAGGAATATTGACAAAAAGAAGAGAGGCACAGAAAGAGGGAGACAGAGCAATATAGGTGTACAGTAGGGTACTTTGATAAAACCTTAAAAAAAAACCACCTTCTGGGGGTGCCCAGTTTGGTGGTTCCCTTGAGGTCAGCAGCTCTTTGCTAACCTGATCAGACACAGTACCCCACCTCCACCAAGTAGAGAGGAAAGACAAAAATGCTATAAATCAAACCAAAACAAGCAAACAGAAAACTTTACGGGATAAAACTGGCTGGAAAAACCAAATAATAGCAGTAGAAACACTAACAATAATGAAGTTCTAATTATTGAAATAGGCAGCAATGGGAAATTATAATTAAACCTGAAAAATTGAGAAAGAAAAATGATCTGTATGGAAAAGGTTGAACTTAAAAAACAAAACAACAATCCACATCATCAAAATAAACAAAAAAAACAACCAGAGCAGGAAAAAAAAAAAAAAAACACAACCAGAAACAAAGCAGTATGTATATGTTATTGAATATTGTCTGGGCAACACGTGGTCTTCTGGGGTATGAGATGTTAATCACAGTTCTGATACGACTGGAGGCTGCTAGTTTCTCAAACCCCAGCAGGTAGACACCCTAAATCTCTCTTCAGCCCACTTAAAAGGCACTTTGAACTTGTTCACTTACTGAGCAGAAGCTTTCTCAGGGAAGTGCTTGTCGCTGGAATCACTGCTGAAGTGGCTATCCACTTACCCTGTGTGTCAAAACTGTTCTCCCTCTGCCCCCGAGGGTTAGGGCTGCAAGGTGGATCAGACCCCGCCCTTAGGCTACTTGGTCGCTGGGTTACCAGCTCCCACCCAATTCCAGCTCTGCGACCCTGAGGGCGGAGCTTGCCAGGGCAGATCGCTCACAATGTCTGCCTGTGACCCAGAGCCAAACACCATTAGCTCCGTCTGGCTCAGCGTCTCAGACTGGGGCCCCAGACAAAGGCCAAAGTTCTCCGCACTCCCGCCCAGGCTCTCCCCAAGGCAGTTCAGCTGAGTGCCAAGTCAAAAGACACCAAAACAGTTCACAGGTAAGCCTTTCTGGTTTGCAGTCTTGCTGCTACTGAACTTACAGCTGTGGGCGGGTTTAGACGGATTGAACACACACGACCACTTGCCAGTTTTCCACTGTTTTAGTCCTCCTCTTGGGGTCCAGAAGTCTCTCGCTGACTCCCTGTATCCTCTCAGGGGTGATGATAGGCAGATCCCACCAGCCAGAGATGCCTGGAGTCCTATATCCCCAGACTCACAGTGCCCAGATGCAAGGAAGCTGTTACTCGGCTGCCATCTTGCTCCGCCTCTTGGACCCTAGATGTTTAAACTCCTGCCTCATGTCTCACTGCACCCTGTGTTAGAAGGGCACTTGCCTCTTCACATCACACTTGTGAATCAAAGTATTTTAAGGGTGCATTTGAGTGGCACAGACTGGATCATGTGATGGAAAGGGAAGCTGGAGAAGTGAGTCTGAATTTTCTGTTTTGGGAATAGGCACATATAAAATCAGGAATACAATCTCTCCAAGAATAGAAGAGATTCTAAAATGGGTCTAGGTGGCCAAAAATGCATAATGGTTGTCCCCTGTAGATATCATTTTTTGGAACAAAATTAATTATTCAAAATTGTCTGTTTTGCTAATGAATTCCTTGTACAGCTCTCCTCACCTGGGAATTTGTATTGATCTTTTTTCTTTTCTTAATGAAAGGAATAGGACAAGAATTAATTTTATCCCTAAATTTTTTCACTATCTTAATTACATTATTTGCTGTGGTGAGTATGATTTCTTTTAAGGTCATTCTTCTTGAAATCTTAGGAAATCCTGCATCCTTTTAGACTAGTCATTTTCAGGTTTATTGGCTAACTGTCTTGCTCAAATTTTTTTCCATTTCTTCTTATGATTCAGTTGCTCTATTTCTTGGATTCACGTAACTACATACTTGAATTTCTTTTGTTTTTATAGTGTACATTTTTAATTATTTCAGGAAAAAAATGCATGAGAAGACAACTTTCCAAGTTCTATGCTTGTAAACAATGTTATTTTTCTCTTGTATTCGATTAAAGTTTGACCACATATAGAATTCTAGACTCAAAATTATTTTTCCTCAGAGCTGTGAAGATACTGTTTTCATTTTCTTCCAGAACTTAATTTCTAAAGCATTGATTATGAATATATTGATTATGATAATTCTTATTATATCTTTGGGGATAAATCATTAACATAACTTGGTAATAACAGCATTGGCTATCAGACAATGAGATTTTAGCTACAGAAATAGAATTTCATTGGATGTCAGAAAAAGATGTAGAATTAAATTTAAATTATATGACTCTTTCTTTGGCAAGTGCATTGAGTTCTCTCAAGGTAAAGATGCAAAAATATGAAAATGGCAACATGCTGAATATTTATTTACCATACTAATTACCATCTACAATCTCATTATCTCTTATCCTCTATGTCCATTCCAGATATAGCCATCCCTCCTCCTATGAGCACAAGATAGTAATACCTTCCACAACAAATATAGAATCTATTAAATTGGCTTCAACTAAACTAGGACCAATGAATTAAGGATTATGCATCACTCAGAGTTCAACTAGAGAATTAAAATTAGTAGGATATATTTTATGTACATATATAATATATACTATATATATATATACACATATATACATATATGCATATTTGATACTGGTAATTGGCTTACACCATCCGGAAGGCTGGATAAAGTCTTTTGAAAGCTGTGTCTCCAAATTTTATATTGGAGCATAAATTCCATAGACAGACAGCTCACAGGCATAAGTTAAACCCCACCAGTATGTCTGAAATCCCACGAGGATAACCTGAAACTTATACCCATTCTTGCTGCCTCCAATCTCAGTGAAAGGGAATCCTGCAGAAACCTTTATCTTAGAGCTAAAAACATGCCTGGCCATAGAGTAAAAATAAATAAATACTGAAGAAGAATCCAGAGAAGGCAGAGCATTGCAGTTCCAGAAGCTGCTTCATACCACTGAAATGAGTCAGCAGATCAGCAACATGAGTCAAGCACAAAATGTCTGCTTCCTTCCCTAGGTCTGCCTTCTCTCAGGAATGTCCCTTGTCACCTGCCCTAATTGGAAACTACAAGAAAGAGAATTCCGGGTAATGTAGTTTAACCTAGTCAAGTGACATGATACAAGCCATTGCAGTTCCCCCAAATGGTAAAAAAATGTTTTATCTTAAAATTTTGTTCACTAAAACTAGAAAAAAAAAAAATTCCTCAGTAGTTCTCTGAGGAACTTCTGGTGGCCATCAGTATGATCCTTCTAGATGTCTAACAGAATGAGTGAAGTAGCTAAAACTTAAATCTAGAGGTAATTGAGTGGTAAAATTTTTTGTATGTTTTTGTTTAATATGGGCAAGTCTAAATACTTGCCAAAGGGAATCCTTTCTGTTTTAATTGTACTTTTCTACTACTAATTTTGAATCCTACAGCTCTTATTGAGCAAACCTATGGTGTTAGCATATATGAAGTTTTTCTCCTTTATATTTGCTGTGGCAGAAGTGCCATCTTTTGATTGATCTAAAAGCGGCATCACACTATTATTAAGCAATTTAAAATCACTTTAAATTATAATCTGTTTAGTGAGGATACAAGTCCTGATTTCTCTTGCTCTAATGGTGTCATAAGCACCAAGACTTTATAGAAGCATTAATAATCAAACTCACAGCTGGGTCTTGTCAACACAATCAAAGACTAATGAAGTGAATTAAAGCTGAAAGCAATGGTTGGAATAGTTCTGGAATCATTCTGCTACTGCTCGTAAAGCCAAGGCCATTACATAGTGCTCCAAATGTATAATTCAAAATGGAAGGCAAATGAGATTCAGCTGGTCTCAAAGAGACAGAGGGGACCTGATGAAAGCATTGCAAACAGGCCAGTGGACTGCATCTATCACAAACTGCAAGCCATTTTTTTTTTTACCGAAACAAAGGACCTGGCAGAGAAATTGCCAAAATGCTATTCTTTAATAATGAGATGGAACCGATAGTTTGTTCAATTTACACATCAATTTGTCCAGAAGCTTTTGTTGGAAAGAAAAAAATGTTTGAATGCTGATCATTTTATACTTGAAAGGTGCCTAAATCTCTAGCCAGAGTGTATTGTGGAGAGAGTAAAAGGTTCTTATTTTGATAGAGATTGGATTTATAGCAATGAGTTTATAAAAATAAAATATAATCTCCTGCTCATTAGGCTGCTTTTGAAATAGAAATGTCATAGGTATCATTTTAGAACTTTGCCTTTGTCTCATCTTGCATGGTCATGATCCCACAGAAAACAGATTTTTATTTCTAATTCTGAGAGTTGTTTTCAAAAAAACTGGCTTTAGAAAAATTTAACTATATGAAAATGTCCGTGTATGCTCTTACCAAAGTGATTTAATAGCTCAATGTCCCAAAAGATATCTATATTAGTTGGTATTATGTAACTAAATTTCTCAAAAACCTTCTTTGAATCTTTTAAATAGTAACTAATGTATTCAGTTAAAGAAAAATGTGAGAGAAAACTAGTTATTGAGGCTTGAAGGGGCATAGTCCCCTGCACCCTTGTAAGGTGAATCAGTCTCATTTGTGCTCCTTGAGGCAACAAGACTCTGAGAAGGAACATTTCCAGTACTTGGGCTGCAGTCACTCCTTAAAAGAAAGAAAATGCCAGAGGCCCTCACCAAGTTGTAACTGGAGACAGTTCATTTGCCTGGGGCAATGGACCATTGCACTTAATCCCCCACCTCTATTTACACTATAACTTTCAGTTAGTCATATAGGGAAGTAGGCAAATAGAACAGACAACCCAGCCCTTTGTGGTTCATCTGCATTGTTGTTTATCTCTAAACAAGATATTCTTGGTTTAGAAAGGTGTATACATACTTTGCTGTATTAACTCTGATAAGGAATCTTTACCTTTTGTCTTCCTTGTTCTTGGATTATTTTTATCTGATGATTTTGGGTATGTAAGAAAGGGAATAAAAACGGCTGGTTGCTGCTGTGCCCGAGTGAGCACCAGCCATCCCTTAATAAATCATTCATTTCATCTGCAGTGGTTGCCTCCATGTCTCTGAATAAGCCAGTGGACAGAAACAGAGGCTCTTTTAAAATATCTGCCTCTTGAAGAGAAATTAGAACCATGTTCACTGCAGCATAATTCACAGGAGCTAAGATAGGGCAGCAACATGAGTAGGTAAAGAAAATGTGGTATATATAGTATATATGTAGTATATATCCCGTGGAATATTACTAACCCCTAAAAAGGAGAGACATCCTTTCATTTGCAACAATATGGTCAAAACTAGAGGACATTATGCTAAGTGTAACAAGACAGCTGTAGAAAGGCAAGGTGTCTCCTCTATATGCAAGGTAAAAAGTTGGATTATAGAAGTAAAAGGTAGAATGGTGGTTACCAGATGCTGGAAAAGGAGGTAAAGGAGCAGAGAAGAGAAGATGTTGAGAAAGGGTAAGATAGGAAAAATAAGATTTAGTTATATACTGCACAAATAGTGACTATAATAAATTATAATGTACTATATGTTTCAAAATTACTCAGAGTAGATTTTAAATATTTTCACTACCAAAGTCCATAAGTATGATTTAACCAGCATGATTTAATCATCCTGTATTGTAAAGATGTATCAAAACATCACATTGTACCAATAAATAATTATTGTTTGAGAATTAAAGATAAAAGCTTTTTAAAAGAAAACATCACATGCTTTAGAAATGAAAGTGTGAACACTCCCCCCTAGTCCAGGAACTATTTACCATGATCATACTAATTAAAAATTATGCATATCCTATTTATTTCAATAGATTTATGATAACTCTTTCTTTAAACCAATGATCTTAGGTTTCCAGGGTTGGTTCAGGATTTCCCAAAATATAATTCAACATTTACTAAGAATTTTTATACTAATAAAATGTCTTTAAAAATACAAATGTATAGTATATGGCATAGTTCACCATATTAAAGATTATAAGTATGCTAATTTTATGTCAGATTTCTCATATTTAAGAAGTTTTCAAGGAGAAATTTCTTTTGTCAATTCGGTTTAACAGAAGAATATATTAAGATCCAAGAAAAACTATAAAAATACTTTACCTTAACCACCCTCTTGTCCATGTAAATGAGATTTGGATACACATACTAGATTGAACCTTTGCCAAAATTCCATGGATTACTTACAAGCACATTACCTGGGATTTTATTTTATTTTTTTATTTTATTTTCTTTTCTTTATTAAATCATAGCTGTGTACATTGATATGATCATGGGGCATCATTCACTAGCTTCACAGACTGTTTACCAAGTTTCACATATACCCTTGTAAGATGCACCGCTGGTGTAATCCCACCAATCCCCTTCCCTCTACCCACCTCCTCCCTCCCTCCCCTCCCTTCCCCCCTTCCCCCTATTCTTAGGTTGTAACGGGGTTATAGCTTTCATGTGAAAAAACTAAATTAGTCTCATAGTAGGGCTGAGTACATTGGGTACTTTCTCTTCCATTCTTGAGATACTTTACTAAGAAGAATATGTTCCAGCTCCATCCATGTAAACATGAAAGAGGTAAAGTCTCCATCTTTCTTTAAGGCTGCATAATATTCCATGGTGTACATATACCACAATTTATTAATCCATTCGTGGATCGATGGGCACCTGGGCTTCTTCCATGACTTAGCAATTATGAATTGGGCTGCAATAAACATTCTGGTACAAATATCTTTGTTATGATGTGATTTTTGGTCTTCTGGGTATATGCCCAGTAGAGGGATTAAAAGGATTGAATAGCAGATCTATTTTTAGATCTCTAAGTGTTCTCCATGTCTCTTTCCAAAAGGAATGTATTAATTTGCATTCCCACCAGCAGTGCAAAAGTGTTCCCTTTTCTCCACATCCGCCCCAACATCTCTGGTCTTGGGATTTTGTGATATAGGCTAGTCTCACTGGAGTTAGATGGTATCTCAAAGTAGTTTTGAATTGCATTTCTCTGATGATTAAAGATGATGAGCATTTTTTCATATGTCTGAAGGCTGCATGCCTGTCTTCTTCAGAGAAGTTTCTCTTCAAATCCCTTGCCCAGCCTGCGATGGGATCCCTTGTTCTATTCTTGCTAATGCGTTTGAGTTCTCTGTGGATTCTGGTTATTAAACCTTTGTCGGAGACATAACCTGCAAATATCTTCTCCCATTCTGAGGGCTGTTTGCTTGCTTTACTTACTGTGTTCTTGGCTGTGCAGAAGATTTTTAGTTTGATCAAGTCCCAGTAGCGTATTTTTGAAGCTGCTTCAATTGCCCGCGGGGTCCTCCTCATAAAATACTCCCCCATCCCAATTTCTTCAAGGGTTTTCCCTGCATTCTCCTCTAGTATTTTTATAGTTTCATGTCTTAAGTTTAAATCTTTGATCCAGTTAGAGTCTATCTTAGTTAATGGTGAAAGGTGTGGGTCCACTTTCAGTCTTTTACAGGTTGCCAGCCAGTTCACCCAGCACCATTTCTTAAATAGGGAATCTTTTCCCCACTGACTGTTTTTAATTGGCTTGTCAAAGATTAAATAATGGTAAGTAGCTGGATTCATCTCTTGATTCTCTATTCTATTCCAGACATCTACCTCTCTGTTTTTGTGCCAATACCATGCTGTTTTGGTCACTATTGATTTGTAGTATAGTCTGAGGTCTGGTAGCATAATTCCTCCTGCTTTGTTTTTATTTCTGAGTAATGTCTTGGCTATCCGAGGTTTTTTCTGATTCCATATAAAACGAAGTATTGTTTTTTCCAGATCTTTAAAGTATGATAGTGGAGCTTTAATAGGGATTACATTGAAATTACATATTGCTTTGGGTAGTATAGACATTTTAACTATGTTGATTCATCCCAGCCATGAGCATGGTATGTTTTTCCATTTGTTAATATTTTCAGCTATTTCTTTTCTTAGAGTTTCATAGTTCTCTTTATAGAGATCTTTCACGTCCCTTGTAAGATAAATTCCCAAATATTTCATCTTCTTTGGCACTACTGTGAATGGGATAGAGTCCTTAACTGTTTTTTCAACTTGACTGTTGTTGGTATATATAAAGGCTACCGATTTATGAACGTTGATTTTGTAACCTGAGACGCTGCTGTATTCCTTGATAACTTCTAAGAGTTTTGTAGTAGAGTCCCTAGTGTTTTCCAGATATACTATCATATCTTCCACAAAGATTGAAAGTTTGATCTCTTCTGACCCTGTATGGATACCCTTGATCGCCTATTATTCCCTAATTGCAGTGGCTAAAACTTCCATTACAATGTTGAAAAGCAATGGAGACAATGGGCAGCCTTGTCTGGTTCCTGATCTGAGTGGAAATGATTCCAGTTTAACTCCATTCAATATGATATTGGCTGTGGGTTTGCTGTAGATGGTCTGTATCAGTTTAAGAAATGTCCCTTCTATACCGATTTTCTTAAGTGTTCTGATCATGAAGGGATGCTGGATATTATCAAAAGCTTTTTCTGCATCAATTGAGAGAATCATATGGTCTTTGTTTTTTAATTTGTTTATGTGCTGGATTACATTTATAGATTTACGTATATTGAACCAGCCTTGAGATCCTGGGATAAAACTGACTTGGTCATGATGTATAATTTGTTTGATGTGTTGCTGGATTCTGTTTGTTAGGATCTTGTTGAATATTTTTGCATCTATATTCATTAGTGATATCGGTCTATAATTTTCTTTTCTTGTTGGGTCTTTCCCTGGTTTGGGGATCATGGTGATGTTTGCTTCATAGAACGTGTTGGGTAGTCTTCCTTCTTATTCTACCTTTTGGAATAGGTTGAGTAATATAGGTACTAACTCCTCCTTAAAGGTTTGGTAGAATTCAGACATGATACCATCTGGTCCCGGGCTTTTCTTTTTAGGGAGGTTTTGTATGGTTGATGCTATTTCCAAACTTGATATGGGCCTGTTCAACATTTCCACTTGATTCGGGCTAAGACTTGGAAGTATACATGCTTCCAAGTATTGGTCAATTTCCTTCAGATTTTCATATTTCTGAGAATAAAATTTCTTGTAATATTCATTAAGGATTTTTTGGATTTCTGAGGAGTCCTTTGTTATTTCGTCTTTGTTGTTTCTGATTGATGAGATTAGTGATTTCACTCTTTTTGTCCTGATTACGTTGGCCAAAGGTTTATCTATTTTATTGAGCTTTTCGAAAAACCAGCTTTTTGATTTATTGATCTGTTGTATTATTCTTTTGTTTTCAATTTCATTTAATTCTGCTCTAATTTTGGTTATTTCTTTTCTTCTACTGGGTTTTCAGTTGGAATATTCTTCCTTTTTCAGTTGCTTGGGATGTCCCATTAAGTTGTTAACTTCCTCTCTTTCCGTTCTCTTGAGGAAGGCTTGCAGTGCTATAAATTTCCCTCTTAGAACTGCCTTTGCAGTGTCCCAGAGGTTCTGATAGTTCGTGTCTTCATTGTTGTTTTGTTCCAAAAATTGGTGATTTCTTTCTTAATCTCATCTCTGACCCAGCTATCATTCAGCATAAGGTTATTTAACTTCCATGTTTTTGTATGAGTACGCAGATTCCTGTTGTTACTCAGCTCAAGTTTCATTCCATGGTAGTCTGAAAAGATGCATTGAATAATTTCTATTCCTTTAAATTTACTGAGGTTAGACTTGTGACCTAAGATGTGATCGATTTTGGAGTAAGTTCCATGGGCTGATGAGAAGTATGTGTATTCAGTTTTGTTGGGATGAAATGTTCTGTAGATGTCTGCTAAATCCATGTTGGATGGTTAGGTTTAAATCTAAGATTTCTTCGCTCAGCTTCTTGTTGGAGGATCGATCCAACACTGCCAAAGGAGTGTTGAAATCTCCGACTATTATGGAGCTGGAGGAAATCAAGTTGCTCATGTCTGTTAGAGTTTCTCTTATAAATTGAGGTGCATTCTGGTTGGGTGCATAGATATTAATAATTGAGATCTCATCATAGTGAGTATTACCCTTAACAAATATGAAGTGACCATTCTTGTCCTTCCTTACTTTTGTTGGTTTAAAGCCTATTGTATCTGCAAATAAAATTGCAACACCTGCTTTTTTCTGATTACCATTTGCCTGAAATATGGACGACCATCCTTTCACTCTGAGTCTGTATTTGTATTTTAGGTTAAGATGTGACTCTTGTATGCAACAGATATCTGGCCTGAGTTTTTGTATCCAGTCAGCTAACCTATGCCTCTTTAGAGGACAGTTTAAGCCGTTCACATTAATGGAGAATATTGATAAGTCTGGTGAAGTTTTGGGTATCAAGTTTTTCAAAGGTCCAGTGGGCATTTTTAATCCTTTCGCCAGTGTGGAAATTGGAGTTTGATCTGACGTTTCTGAGTGAGTTTCCTTTTGTGGTATAGGATTTGGTTGGTCATTATGGAGGATAGGTCTGAGAATATCCTGAAGAGCTGGTTTGGTTATGGCAAATTTCTTCAACATAGGAATGTCATTAAAGTATTTAGTTTCTCCATCATAAATGAAACTCAGTTTAGTTGGATACAAGATCCGGGGTTGAAAGTTATTTTGCTTTAGGAGATTAAAAGTTGGTGACCACCCTCTTCTGGCTTGAAAAGTTTCAGCAGAGAGATCTGCAGTCATTCTAATATTCTTGCCTTTGAAGGTAATGGTTTTCTTTCTCCTGGCAGCTTTGAGGATTTTCTCCTTCATAATAACTTTAGTGAAGTTAATTATGATATGCCTTGGGGATGTCTTATTGGGGTAGAGTCGTGCTGGGGTTCTGAAGCTGTGCGCTATCTGAATTTCAGAATCTCTAGGCATGTCTGGAAAATTCTCTTTCATAATTTCATGCAGAAGGACCTCTGTGCCCAGCGAGGCCACTTCATCTATTTCTGGAACTCCTATTATTCAGATATTCGCCTTCTTCGAATTATCCCAGAGCTCTCTGAGAGAGTGATCCATTTTTGCTCTCCATTTCTCTTCCTCTTTGAGAGTTTGGGAGCATTCAAAGGCTTTATCTTCAATGTCAGAAATCCTTTCTTCTGCTTGCTCCATTCTGTTACTGAGGGATTCTACAGTATTTTTCATATCTTTGAGTGCTGCAAATTCTTGCTTCAGTGTGTCTAAGTCTTTGGTGGTTTTGTCTTTAAATTCGTTAAATTCTTGAGATAACTTTTGAATTTCTCCTCAAATTCATAATTCCACTTTGTTAATCTTGTCTGCAATCCAAATTCTGAATTCGATCTCTGACATCTCAGCCAGTTGTTTATGAATGGGATCTTCAATTGCATGTGCCATATCTTTCCTTGGGGGGGTTGATCTATTCTGGTTATTCATGTTATCAGAGTTTTTCCGCTGATTCCGCCCCATGGTTGTTGTACTCCCTCTGATTTTTTTCCCCTGGGGCTTTGTCAAGGGCCCGTACAGTGTTGTGGCCTGAGAAACGGGGGCCCTGTCTGGTATGGTGGGGCTAAATGGTTCTGCCTTGTTTTCAGCTGGTTTCTGTTCCACCCTAGTGAAACAGATACTTTGGATTGAAGTCTCAGCTGTGGAGAAATATCAGCAATTAAGTCACCCCGCCCCCCACTGGCAAACAATTGGAAAAGAAAAATCAAACCTTCCTACCACCGTGCACCTAGGGCACCACCTGATTTGTCCTCAGGTGATTGGTTCAGTTCAAAAATGTCCAAATCTATTGTCTCAGTCTGCACCTGTCTTGAGTGAGAGTTTAAGAGGTCTCTGGGAACTGGATCACAGGGGTCTGGTGACTGCTCTGGTGTGGCTTGCTCCAGTGCTGCATGGAGTCAGGAGAAGCCACCCAGCCTATAAATCAGTCTGGGAAGGTTGCTGCCTCCTTCCCCATCTTGCACCACTTCACATCCAGTCACTGATAGCCCTGCAGTTGGCTGACCCAGTTGCCTGTAGTGAATCGATTCTCCAAGAGCTTGTACCTGCCTGAATCACAAGGAAGTCTGCCAGGCCGCTGCTCTCTGCCTCACTCCAGCAGGAGGAGGTGAGGCCTGACAACCTCAGCCGCTAGATGAAGGTTGAGGGGTTTTCACTCAGGTCCAGTCTCACCCCTGATTAATGTTACTGACAGAACAGAACAGAACAACTATGCGTTTCCCCTGCAGAAGAGAAGCTGAATTGAGTTCCAAATCAGCTTGTCTTTGCTCTTATATTGTCTATAGGCTGACGATCCCCTGAGGGCCAGGTGTGTCTTAGGTTTAGTAAAGCGGACCTCTGGGTCAGCCCCACCCTGGGAGTTTCCCTGGTTTGCAAGTTTATGTTGCCTCAGGCAAACTCAGAGTCTCTGGTTGCCCAGGGAGACAGGGGGTGTGCCTTCAGAATATTCTGTAGTGAGCCGTATTGCTAGCAAAAGAGGGCTGTTGCCTTATGGCTCAGGCAACCGTTGCTCCGGTGTAGCTCCCCTCCGGCCAACCATCCTCTCTCCGCTCCGTATCCCAGAGTCTGCACCAACCAGCTGCAGCCCAGCACTGTCTACACCCCTCGAGCAATTGCCCAAGAGTCTGGACCCCTGGGGGACAGGCTCCAGACCTTGGAGCGAGAGCAGAGGGGAGCGTAGGGAGCACTGGAGGACTGGGGTTGCGGGCAGAGAAAACACACAGCTTCACACAGTTTTATGCCTGGCCATATTGTCACCAAAAGACGGCTGTCGCACTGTGCCTCTGGGAACTGCCACTGTGGTGCAGTCCCCTCTCCGCCGACTGACCAGGACTGGCCTCTAGACCCCAGTGTGAGAGAAGGGGAGTGCTGGGAGCTCAGAATTCCAGGTAGAGACTATATACAGTTTATACAGTTTTATGCCTGGCAGGAGGACACCGTGGCACCCTAGTAGGGGAGGTAGATCCAGGTTTTAGAGGGTGTCTCCCGTGGAGTGTAGTGGGAGGACCTTTGAACTCTGCCCGGTTGTTTGTGGGGCACTCTGAGCCGTTCTCATGGGGGAGGGGACTCCCGTCCGCTTGGTGATGGATTTTGTACCTTTTGTTTGTATCCTTGTGGTGGCAGCTCGCCTCAGCGGGGTTGACGTGCGTTCTACAACCTTCTCTCTTAGTGCGGCTCAAATCCACCAGGTTATTTGCTGAATTTTTGTCCTTTAACTCTCCTTCTGAATGGGAGCCTCTGTGGAAAGCTGGCTTCAGTCAGCCATCTTGTCTCCTCCCCCTACCTGGGATTTTAAATCCATTTAAGGGAGACATTTTTCTTGACTTTAATTTGTTAATTTGCTAAACGCAGTAGAACCTCCATAGTTGACCACCTCCCTATATTTACCACCTTCTTGACTGAATTTTCATAGACTAGACATGGACCACATGTATGTATCCAGTACAGAAGGCCTAGTTCCTTATGTTGACCAACATATGACACTCCATATGTTGACTGGTTTGTTACAGTTCCTTGGGTGGTCAACATACAGAGGTTCTACTGCATTATACATGTGATCATGTACAGCAAGATAATATTAATAAAATTCTGCTTTTTACTCTTGTTTTGGAGCATTTCACTTAACATCTTTCTGGAAAAGATTTTATGCTGCTGAAATCTTTGAAAATTGATGTCTTCAGTCATATTAATGTACATATTCTTCTTTGAGCTCAAAGGTATGAGAAAGCCTCTTCTAGATGCCCTATGTGTTCAGGGCAATGGTTACATATTCTACAATAGACTATAGCCCATCCTTTACAGCTATGCAGTAATTCCACCTAACCAGGGCCTGGCAGATCAGCTTTGAGTAACAGAGTGCCAGTCGGAAAGGCAGGCCATGCTCACTGGCAAGCTCTTTCCCTCAGGTCTCTACCCAGGGCCCATCAAAGTCAGGGGATTGGAAGTGTCCCTTCCATGATGCAAGTGCACAAATGGTTATCAGCTCTACCTGAGTCTGGCACAAAACACCATCTGCTTCTCTGGACCCTACCCTCATACACTATGAGAACACAAAGGTCTTGAGAGGGGATTCAAATGCTCCCAACCTCGGGACTCGATGAAGATTCATTGCTTCTTGAAAACGGTACAAGCGAAAGCCCTCTGCCCTAGAAGAGGAGTAGGAAATCCCCTGGCCTTGGTCTCCTGAATCAACAGAAAATAGAGGCAAGCTGAGGAGAGGAGGGGCAGGAGTGCTTAAAAGGCCCTTACCCCAAAGCCCAGGATCAGAAACCCCAAAATATTAAACCTGAACAAGCAAAACTGATAATATCTTTGCTGCACCACCCCAAGCCCAGCAGTTTACTAATGAAGAAAGACCAAGAAAATGTTCTCTCTGTGACACAAACTTTCAGGAACTCCTGAAAGCTGAGAATCAAATGGAACCACTGAGAAAAATATTCTGGCGTCTGAGCCACATACTAAGCACAAGGTAAGAGAAGCCCATCATTAGAGGACTTTGATGGCTCTGAGGAACTGACAGCCGTGGGACCATACTGAAGACTTTAACATAGACGTGATTAGAATTTAAAAGGACAAGACAGAATCGGAAGAGGTAATAGTCAAGAATTTCCAAAATTTATGAAAGAAAATGAATCACTTATTCAAGAAGCTTAGAAAACCCTAGCAGAATAAACAAATTAAAAAAAAAAATGAAACAAACAGCAAAGCCAAACAAAACATGATCTAGACAATTTATAGTTAACTTAGTAACCAAAAAAATCAAAGAGAATACTTTAAATATATACAAAGAATAAAGAATTATTAGATACAGAGGAAAATGTAAGAATTATAGCATACTTTTCATTGGAAGTCATGCAAATCAGGAAAAAAAAAAGCAATATTTTTCTGTTCCAAGGGGGTAAAAAAGCTCACCTAGATTTTTATACTCAGTGTATATATTCTTTAATACTAGGAAAAATGAAGAATTCTCAGAAAAACAAAAGCTGAGAGACTCATTGCCAACACAATGCAAGGCAAGAAATATTAAAAGAAGTTCTTCTGGTCCAAGAAATAGTATATAAAATTGAAATTTATATAAAATCAGTGAATGGGTTGGTTTTTTGTTTATTGGCAAGTTTAGTTACTATTATGTATATATATAGGAGAGAGAGAGATATTTTTATTCCTCAGGCAGTCCAATCATTCTAATAAAATGCCAAATGCCAAGCCACCTGGATTTCCCTCTCAGCAGAAGAGGAATGGGCCTCATGCCTACTGAAACATTGAGAATAATTAATGCCTTACTAGCTATCTGAGTATCTCTTAATCCAGTTAAGTTGATACCCCAAATCAATCATAACAGTTCATAAGAGAGGCAAAATATATTTTCTCTATCCCATGTAATTTCCCCAAATTTTATATTCTGAACCAGACCTTGAATTTTTTTTTTATTTTTTCTCTTTTCTTTTTGCCAGACCTTGAATTTTAAGTGAGTTCACCAACCAGTCTTTATTTGTCATATGGATGTCTATAGTCCTTAAATACTCTTTCTTGAACAGCTTCCTCTGAAAACACAATCACCTGGACATCTTTAATATAGTATGTTAAGTTATTCTTGACAATTACCAATTCTAAATTGGTCTATGTGCAATGGAGTTAATGTCTAAAGCCCCCTCCCAGATTGGTACATTGTAACCTCATCCCCGATATGGGGCCGTTGGAGCATGATTAGGTCATGAAGATCAAGCCCTCATGAATGGAATTAGTGCCCTTATAAAAAGGCCCAATATGTTCCAGCACCATCCATGTAAACATGAAAGAGGTAAAGTCTCCATCTTTATTTAAGGCTGCATAATATTCCATGGTGTACATATACCACAATTTGACATATTCTTCTTAGTAAAGTATCTCAAGAATGGAAAAAAAAGTACCCAATGTACTCAGCCCTACTATGAAACTAATTTAGGGCTTTCACATGAAAGCTATAACCCAGTTAAAACCTAAGAATAGGGGGAGGGGAAAAGGGAGGGGAGGGAGGAAGGAGGTGGGTCAAGGGAAGGGGATTGGTGGGATTACACCTGCGGTGCATCTTACAAGGGTATACGTGAACTTGGTAAATGTGGAATGTAAGTATCTTGGCATAGTAACTGAGATAATGCCAGGAAGGCTATGTTAACCAGTGTGATGAAAGTGTGTCAAATGGTCTGTGAAGCTAGTGAATGATGCCCCATGATCATATCAATGTACACAGCTATGATTTAATAAAAATAAATAAATAAATAAGTAAATAAATAAATAAAAAGGGCCAATAGAGCTCCCTAGTCCTTTTAGCCATGTCAGGACACAGGATCTGAGAGCTCATCACACACAAGATCTGTTGGCTCCTGAATTTGGACTTTCCAGCCTCCATGACTGTGAGAAATAAATTTCTGTTGTTTATAAGCCACCCAGTCTATATTATTTTTGATACAATATTTTTGATCAGACTAAGACAGGCAGTATGCTAATGAGTTAAAAAAAAAAACCTCTGTGGCAAAAATAGCACATATGTATATTGAATATCATCTCAAAAATTCAAATTGTGCCTGATGGGATTCAAAAATGAAAAAGAAGACAATTGCCAAACCAAACACAAGAAATCAATCAACTTGCCCAGTTGTACTATTTCTACTGTCTTTATCATAAGAGCACAGCTGAAATAATGGGATGACCATTATATTTCATCCCCATAGTGTACCCTCTGTCTCCAGAAAATCTGCCATGAATGTGGGCTGACAGGAATATTAGAAAGCAAAGTTTTAGAATCTGTACTCCACCTTCAATAGGAGAAGTTATCTCTTATTACCATTCTGGAAATGCATATTGCTTACAAAGAAATCAGAGTAAGATTATCAGCATGTTCCCAACAAGATCAGGAGCCCTCTCCCTACTTGCCAGTGTAAAATAATTCATAATGCACATATCTGGATTTTGTCCTTTCTTCCCTTGGTACATTCTACTCATCTAGTCCAGTGGGTATTCTTTGAGCTATCAAGCTTAAGACCCTGCCAGACATGAGGAAATTTAACCAATTTTCTACATCCAAGTAATGGATATGCATGAAGCTGTTTTTGTCCTTGACTCTCTCCTTTTTCTCTGTAGGTGGAAAGATTAAAACAAATGATGCATTTTTCATATAAAAAGAACATAGCTTTTTTTCCTTCTTCTTTTTCTCTGCCAAACATACTATATCTTTCATAAATGCTGGTGTAATTTCCTTTGGCAAGTTTAAGCTATTCCATGCACTTAGTCACACACTTTCAAATACTTTTTTTGTCACAGAAATGTATTTCTACTTTAGAAAGACCATCGGTCCCATGATTAGGGGCTGGGCTCAGAACCCCATTTTCCTATTAATAGCTCTTTCTAGACCATTTTCCATTAGTTTTATTCTCCACTCATTTGTCATGCATTCTTCCAAGAGCTTTAGAAACAGATTTCAAAATGTATTTAAACCTTAGATACTTTCAAAAGTATTTAATAGTGTCATCTTCCTTTTACAACTGAAATTAAAGCTTGGGTGGATTAAATAAGTTGCCCAAGATCAGACAGTTAGCAAACTGTTTGGGGGAAGGAAAACGGCAATTTTGTCACCAAGAATCAATTTATCACACCTCTAATAATGGTCCTCAATTTTTAGACCACATGTTTCCAAGCTATGATCTATAATCCCCTGGTCTTTCTTCCATGCTGAAGATTACTCTCTGATTACTCCTAAGAGAAGTAGAGCTGTAGCCATTTCCCCCCAAACCAATAAAGTCAGCATGGGAGAAATCAGACCGTGCCAGAGGTGAGGAGAAATTCACTTCTAATAATAGCATTTGACCCATGTATTTAGCTCTGCCTGAATCCAGATTCCGCTGGAATTTTTCAATTATATGTTAAATAAATTCCCATTACTTGCTCAAGCTACTTTAAATTGTGTTTTCTGACACTTACATGATATATTTGTGGAGCTAGACTTTGAACCCAGCTCTTTGTGACTTTGAAGTTGATTCAATAATCCATATGCCAAAATACCTTTCAATGGTTATTATACTGAAGACAGAGGAAGTTCAAGAGAAGCTTCTCCAATACCTAGTGACTTACATATAAAAGATACTGTCATTTCATTTGTCTATTAATGATTTAAAAAAATGCCTTATATGAACTCAAATGCATCCAATGTGACAACTTATTAAGAAAGTACAAAAGTAGTAGCTGGCTTTCTCAGAGTGATAACCTATATGATAAATAAAGTTTTCATTGCATATGCCATTATAAATTTTCTGTAGACTTGAGGCATATTTTACTTGATAGTCTCCATTAAAAAGAGATTTTTTTTTTTTTTTTGAGACAGAGTCTCAAGCTGTTGCCCTGAGTCTCAGGGCTGTTTCGTCACAGCTCACAGCAACTCAAACTCTTGGGCTTAAGCAATTCTCTTGCCTCAACCTCCCAAGTAGGTAGGACTACAGGCACCTGCCACAATGCCCGACTATTTTTTGTTGTTGTTGTTGTTATTGTTGCAGCTGTCATTGTTGGTTAGCAGGCTGCGGCTGGGTTCGAACTGGCCAGCCTCAGTGTATGTGGCTGGCGCCCTACTCACTGAGCTACAGGTACCTCTCTAAAGAGAGATTTCGATGTCTAATGTTGTCTTTTCTTTTTTCCAAAAACAGTCCTATGATACGATTTTTTTCCCCTAGTTTTAATTATGTTAATGTTTCCTGATAGGAGTCACACATATGGCCCATTTGTTTTACTTCTCTCCTTGCTGGTGCCAAATCAATACATTCTACTGATCGGACACATTACTCTTTTCTTCTCCTCTCTCCACTCAAAAGGAAATCACTTCACTTGATTGAGACTCTTTGGACCTGACCACATATTTAAGCCATCAGGATGAACTGGAGCCAAAGGAAAAACGACTTCTCAAATGCACAGCCAGGCTGATGAAAGCTTTCATTTTCACTTGGCACACGGAGAATTTGCTGTTCCTTGTGCTGGATGAAAACAGTGTGTGCTGATTTTTGAGTGATACTCATATCCTCTGGTTCTGAAATGAATGAGGTTCCTGTGATTGCTTGTCAAGTGCCCATTTAAAGACACTCATTCATTACTGGGGTTGGCACAGAAACACTCAACAGCAAACCTGTGCCTCATGGATACCTACCTTAGCCACGCAGCTAGACAGTTCCTGTGTATGGATTCTCGGAAGTTAGTGAAAGCCACTTACCCAGCTGTGAGCAAACATGGGAAAATTTCTACCTGAAAACAAGGCAGCAACATAAAGCAGCTGTATAGAACTCTCAGAAAAAAGCCCCAAGACACAGACTGCCTGATAAAACAGACTTAGCAACTAGCTTTAATTTCGTTCAGATTCTTCATTTTTCAAACCCCCTAATATTGCCTCACTTCAGCGCTGAGCACCACTTCTGCCTCCAATGAGGTTGAAGGGTGTAAAACAGTATTTTCTCATGTAAAGACTCACTTCTCCTTGAGGTCCCTTAAGTATGGTACCACTTCTTCACTTGAAGCAATGTGAAGTGTGGACGTTGGGAGGGAGTAGAGGAAGCTACTGAAAGTTTGCAAGGTGAGATGGAGGCCAAGAGAGTCAAGACCTGTTCATACAAAAAGCCAATGGGCAATTAATTGTGTTAAGCCTGTGCCTCAGTTTTAGTTTTGCACCCTTACCTCAGGGACAGAGAATAGCATTCACTCGTGGCCTATTTCTGAGGTCCGTGATAACCAATCACTTACATGTGAGGGTAGTAAGGTGAAGATCTGGGAAGGTAGAGTGGAAAGAAAACATTACGATATATTTTCTATACTTAAAATTATAATGAAGTGGAAAATCAAAATATAAAGAAAGTTTTAAAAGTCAAGACAGTTGCAAACACATTCAGAGGAGTTGAGAGTTCAAAGGTGCATTGTGTTATTCCTCTCCATAATCCAACCCCATCTTACACAATTTTACTTACTTTCCAGTTGTGCCAGACCTCGGATTTGAAACTATTGTGCTCTCAATACACGTCCTGATTCAATCCCCATCTTCTTTGGGGGATTGAATTTCACCTACTGAGTTCACCTACTCCAGAGAGCCTTCCTTGAAATGCCATTTCCCAATTTGTGATCAAATTACTCTTTTCTCCTCTCTCCACTCAAAAGGAAATCACTTCTCTTGAAGGAGACTATTTATTTACTGGGATCTACTTACTCTACTGTAAATACTTTTATGATTTTATCTTTACATTTTGTATCTGCAGGAACTATTATATGGTGAACATTCAAGAAATATTTGATGAATAAAATATCAATGTCCACTTCCATAATTTTATAGCGTGGCTGATCAAGACACTGGGGGAAAAGACTTTTGGCCAAGAGTGAGCATCTAGAATAAGCATTTCAGTGCTGATTCTGTGTTCCTGGGCCTTCCCAGGCTAACCTGTCTGAAATCGTCCCATCATAGGACGTTGCTCATCAAGCACTCCATTATACATTCTAGCCCAAACATACATTCTGACAGATAATCTAGATGCCCATACCTGTCAGATGGCTTTTTCTGTGAAAATTGAGGGTAAAGATATTCTTTTCTCTAAGAATCAAAAATAAATGTTATTAAACATAATCTTAGGCATCAAGAGATGATAGCAACTACCTTGTATCAGCCTTGGAAGATAAATAAAAATCTCTTTGACATCTAAGACAAAATGGTCCTTCACCATCTGTTTGAAAATTCTAGTAAGGATAACCATACTTCCTGAAATATGTTTGCTAAAAAATTGTACTGAAGTTTTACAAATCTACCCTTATTCATAACAAAACTAGATGTTCATTGAACATCTTCTGGGAAGGACTGGAAGGTGGACCTTCCATAGAATTACAGACTTTCTAATCACTTCATGGCAATGGAGCTTATAAGGATGGGTGTGCACATCCAACAAATCACTGTTATTCAGGAGGGTACAAAGGAAGGAGTTGGAGGTAGAAGAGTATGGCTATAGTAAGAGTAAATTTTCTAACGACCTGTCTTGGGTGGAACTGATAAGACTTTGTGTGTTACATGTGCACATGAAGTCTTGCTGTTTATTCACAGATAAATGTGGAATTTCTTATTAAAAAATAAGTTTAAACAGAGTCCTAATATCTATAATAGCATATCTAAGAGGGTCATCTTTCTTAATTTAATACAAATAAAAACATAAGACAGTGGCTATTTAGTACATATAAAGTCTAAGTAATTTCAAATAAAATTACAGCTAGCTGAATGCTTAAGCAATTTTGGATTGCTGGAGTGAATCAAAGAATACTTATACTGTAAGCTCATTAGGTTTATCAGAGAGATACACTGATTCAATTCAAGTATTCTCCAGTTCATTTAAATTTCACCTCCTTTTCTTACCTTGGATTACTAGATGCTCTTGTTAATCCTATTTGACAAGCTGCATATAGTCTTATAAATTTAACCTTTTGTGAGTTGCCTTTGCTATTAAAAGTTCTGTAACTATAAATTGCTTAAATCATGTGCAGTCATGAGAAATGCCTGGTATTTAAAAGTATAACTTTCTTCTCTCCATCTGTATTATCTCACTACACACAAAATAAATTAGAAACATATATCAATTGATTTTAATATCAATTATGGCTTAAATATGTCAGCTTACATATGATTTTTATACATAAAAATTTTTTCTAAATAGGATAAAATTCTTCCAAGGGTAATAGAGGTTCAGTTGACATCTTGGCTCAGTCTTGATTTTATAGTTTGGTGTTTCTATGGGAGATTGGGAAGAAAACATAAATCTCTTGTCCTCTCATATAATGTTTGGCTTTCTTATAGACAGAGAAAATATTTTTTAATTACAAATATTACTCAAAAATGAGCTACTCTGTTTCTTAAAAATGTGTGCAAGCTTGCACTGAGGAACATTTAGTATGATGTGTGAGGTCATACAATTAAGGTCACCAACTCATCCTAGAAAGAGTGCTACGTACTTGGTCACCTTTGAAGTACTCCTTTTGGAAAGCTATGCAGTGATGTCATCACCTCATCCATCCTTTAAAACAATTTTGGAAGTCCATGAATCCATAGCATCTTGATACAAACCCAGGAAGGGTACTTCAACAACAAAATGAAAAAAAAAGCATTGGAGACCAACTTGTGTATATAGATGCTGAAATTCTTAATCCTAGTAATCCATATCCAGCTGTACATCAAAAAAATAATCTACCATGAGCAGATGGGCTTACTCCCAGATAGGCAAGAAATCTATAAATATCATTCACCACAAAAACAGAGGCAAAAACAAAGACAATATTATCCTCTTGATAGACACAGAAAAAGCATTGATCAAAGACAATATGATCCTCTTGATAGACACAGAAAAAGCATTTGACAAAATTTAGCACCCTTTTATGATAAGACTCTTAAACTGGGAGGAGAGGGGCGAGGACGTTTGGCAGAGGAGGGAGAGCATGAGGCAGGATGGCACCTAATGTGCACATTGTGAGGGTGTATAACATGCCCCCAGGGTGAGGGGCTCTTCTACCAATGGAACTTTATGCTAGAAGTGAGAATAATGTAACCTAAAAATTGTGTTCTCATATTAATTTGATTTAATTAAAAAAATTTAAAAGGAACTCTTAAAAAAATAGGCATAGATAGAATATACCTCAAAATTGTAAAAGCCATATATGACAAAACCATATCCAACATCATACTGAACTGGGACAAATTGAAAGCATTCCCACTTAGATCTGGCACCAGACAAGGTTGCCCACTATCACCTCTTCTATTCAACATAGTGCTAGAAGCCCTAACTAGAGTAATCAGGCAAGAGAAGGAAATCCATGGCATCCAAATGGGCAAAGAAGAGGTAAAACCATTGGTTTTTGACAATGATATGATCTTATATCTAGAATATCCCAAAGATTCAACTAAGAGACTCCTGGAATTGATAAATAAATTCAGCAGAGTCTATGTTACAAAATCAATGTACAAAAATTGGTAACAGTCCTATTTGCCAACCACAGTCAAGCTGAGAATCAAATCAAAGACTCAATACCTTTCACAATAGAAATAAAGAAAAGAAAATACCTAAGACTATATATAACAATGGAGGTGAAAACTACAGGGAGAACTACAAAACGCTGAGTAAGGAAATCATAAAGGATGTAAACAGATGGAAAACATATCATGCTCATAGATCAGCAGAACCAACTGACATGTTGTTTAATATGTCTATACCACCCAAAATTATTTATAGATTCAAGTAAATCCCCATGAAAATATCAACATTATTTTTTACAGATCTAGAAAAAAATTCTACACCTGGTTGGAGCCAGAATAGACCCCAGATAGTCAAAACAGCATTAAACAAAAAGAACAAATCAGAAGGCATCAATTTACCAGACTTCAAGCTACATTACAAGGCTATAATAACCAAAATAGCACAGTACTGGCACTAGAACAGAGACAGAGACAAATGAATCACAATAGAGGAATCAGATGTAAAACCATCTTCATATTCCTATTTGATGTTTCACAAAGCAGACAATAACATACGTTGGAGGAAAGAAGCCCGATTCAATAAATGGTCCTTGGAAAAACTGGATAGCCACAAGCGGAAGACTGAAACAAGATCTGCACCACTCACCACTCACAAAAATTAATTCACCTTGATAAAGGGCTTAAACCTAAGGTATAGAATTATAAGAATTCTCGAAGAAAATATTGGAAAAACTCTTTTAGAGATCAGATTAGGCAAAGAATTTATGAAGAAGAGCTGAAAGGCAATCACAGCAACAACAAAAATAAATAAATGGGACCTGATCAAGTTAAAAAGTTTCTGCACAGCCAAAGAAAAATCAAAAGAAGTGAGCAAACAACCTATAGAATGGGAGAAAATATTTTCATGCTATACATCTGATAAAGGGCTGATAACTAGAATTTACAAAAACTCAAGCCAATCAGAAAAAAAAATACACACACACACACACACACACACTATGGAGTTGTCCTCAGCCATAAAAAAAAAAAAAAAAAAAAGCAGTGAACTAATATCTCTTGTATTAACCTGGAGCTGGAAACCATTATTCTAAATGAGGTATCACAGGAATGGAAAAACAAACAGCACATCTACTCACTATTAAATTAGAACTAATTGATCAGCACTTATGTGCATATATGGAAATAACACTCATCAGAAATCAATCCGGTGAAAAGGGGAGATAGGGATGGGTAAATTCATACCCAGTGGGCACAATGCACACTAGGTAACGGGCACCCTTTTAACTTTTACTCAAAGTTCTGAAATTTAGAAGAAGAATACATGGTATATACCTACTGTGGAGTACTGCTCAGTCATAAAAAGGAATGGAATAGTGTCTTTCTCAGCAACTTGGACAGAACTTGAGAACATTATTCTAAGTATCTCAGGAATAGAAAAACAGACACCACATGTTCTCACTAATAAGTGTAAGATAAATAATGCATACACTTGGTCACATAATGGTATAAAGGACATTGGACACTAAGAAGGGGAGATGGGGGGAACGGGTGAGATAAAAACTTCCCTATTCAGTACAATGCACACTACTCCAGTGATAGGCACACTTAAAGCACCAATTTCTTTTTTTTTTTTTTAGTTTTTTCTTTTTCTTTTTTTTTTTTTTTTAAGTATTATTTATTTATTTATTTTTTTTTGGTTTTTTTGGCCAGGGCTGGGTTTGAACCCGCCACCTCTGGCATATGGGACCGGTGCCCTACTCCTTGAGCCACAGGCGCCGCCCCACCAATTTCAATATTATATGATTCATCTAAGTAACAAAAACACTTATATCCCTTTAATATTTTGAAATAATAAAAAGAGATGGTGAAATGACTAGAACTGTAACATGCCCTTATTAGACATATTTACTGAAGTGACATTGAGCCATAAATTTCAAATCAGTATAATTGATTAAAATAGTGATCAATATGCTTCCTGACACTTTTATTTTTTAGTTTATATATATTTCTTTCTTTCTTTTTTTTTTTTTTTTGAGACAGAGTCTCATTTTTTCACCCTCGGTAGAGAGCCATATCATTATAGCTCACAACAACCTCAAACTCTTGGGCACAAGCAATCTTCTTGCCTTAGCCTCCCAAGTAACTGAGACTACAGGCACCTGCCACAGTACCTGGCTATTTTTAGAGACTGGGGTCTCTAACTCAGGCTGGTCTTAAGCTAGTAGTGAGACCAAGCAATCTGCTCGCCTCAGCCTCCCAGAGTGCTAGGATTATAGGCATGAGCCACCACACCCAGCCTAATTCTTGACACTTTTAAAGTGTACTGTATTTGTAGTTATTCGGCACTTTCATGAGGACGAATTTTCACAGACAAGACATAGTTTTCTACAAAATGGTACAAAAATGGTCAAATTATGCCACCAAGTATGAAATCTCCATGAAATAATTTAAAAGACAAACTTCTAATACATCATTTCCTTTGTTTCTATTAGCATTCATTGTTTCAATTTCTGACTACTTAAATTCAATAATCAGAACTTCTTGAAGTTATAAGTTTTATCTTAATTTTAGCTATGTTTTCTTTTTCCTGTGCTAAGTTGCCAATTTAATAGATGAGTATCATATCGACAAAATTCTCACTTGCTCCAAGAGACATATTTACAATAGCAATTCCACAATTACAAAAAGATATTACAAAGCTATTATATAATCAGTTAATTTGGGTCACCTTATTAGAATCTCAGATTTTGTTTAAATAGATGATCTGTGTTCCTTACTTATCTCAAAAGAATTCAGTAGCATCTATCACATGATAATTTAGTATAGCTATTGGAGAAGTCATGAGGGCAAAAAAAAAAAATGAATAAAATATGCTGTCAGCATTTAAGAGCTCATATGGGAAATTGAAAGGTAGCAAAAAAAAAAAAAACCTACATAATGTCATATGATAGAGGCAATAATAGTAATATGTATAAATTGTTTGAGAAATGAGTGGTATGCCCAAGGAAGCTAGCTTTAAAGACTAAGTCCAAATTCTCTTGGAGAATAAGGAAAACAATCTATAAAAAGAACAGCATGAGGTGTGAGCACAGGTGGAAAGCAGGTCCCTGGCCCACATGCCTGCCCTTCCCTTTCCCAGATGTCTACCTGGTCAAGCTCCACTTTCTCACACATCTCTTCCTTGGCCGTGACCATCAGCTGGGTTTTATCACAACAGAGATGTGGTCTAAATTCACGGGGTGAACATAGAGAAGATGCTACTAAAGTACTTGGATGTGAAATTATATCATCTGGGGAGGGAATCACAGGATCTCAGATGCTTATTGGGGGGGGGGGGCATATATTATCCCAGGAAGCTTTTCCCTTGGCCTGTCCCCTTGCCAAGATCTATGGCTGAAAGAGGCTGCAGTCACCTACATTTTCTCTGCTTCTGGGACGTATCAGTGTAAATGCAGACCCTCATTCCTCATGGTATTGTTCCAAGTTCCAGTATCGGTTACAATATTTTCCATGACTGAATGGTTAGTGATGGTTGCCTCACTGAAACAATGGATCACGAGTAAAATTATTGAAAATAAGTGAAGGAAGTGAAAGGAATATAGCCTTGACAGGAGTTGATCTTCACTTTTAAAAGTATGCTCAGCTTCCCCTTTACTCATTACATCCTGTAATTTAGTAAAACTAAATGTAACAGGATGTTCCTCCTAATTTTTACCAAGAGAGCAACACTTTTCTCTAGACGTTCTGATAGCTGACATTGTCTGTGACCTTCTCTGTGGGAAAACTTTTCAATTAACTGATGAATTTTAAAAGCCCCTTGCTGCAAGAGAACACTCATCGTGATTCTATCTCATTTTCAGAATCCTCCGAAACATCTTACATACAACGGAAAACAAATAAATAAGCCAATTATCAAATTACAGAGCAGTTTGTCCTCTTTTCTCCCAGATACGTGTGTTTATCTTACCATTTCTGCTTGGATGTTTTATCCTCTGGGTGAATGCAGGATTTTTTAAATTATTTTGAAGAAAGCTTAACAGAGATAGGAATAATCCAATTAAAAACAGTCTTGTTCCTGTAGCATTTTTACCTATTGTAGAAATTTAATTCTTACCATAACTTTGGCTGATAAACACATTAATAAGAGAGTTAAATAAGAAAAATTAAGGCTTTAGAAAGAGATATTCCCTTGACATCACCATGTCCTCTACAAATGATAATTTCTTACAATCCATTCAGTGAAAAGTCTAACCTGTCTTCGCTGATTAAATTCCATGGTCCCCTAATAAACTATCGTATCTTTACATTTGATATGAATAATCACAGACACTCAGCCAACATCCCTATGGCAGTTAACATTTGCTTTTCAGATAATGATATTTTTGATTATCAATTTTACATTTATATTGATAAAGTTTAAATATCTGATAATTGCTAAACATTAGCTATCACCTAAACAATTATTTTGAAACCTTATTTCTACACGAAATAGAAAATTTTTATGTAAAATCATCAGAATTTGCATTTAGCAAAGTTTATGACACAATGAAAATTATAAAACAAAGTTGTAAAAATACACTGATATATTTGGATTGTAAAATACATGGGTATATTTGGAGTGTAAAATACACTGATATATTTGGAGTATAAAAAAGGAAAAATAAGAGATAAAGACACACATGATCTTATACTTACTATGCAGAAGAGAGGCTGCTCAAAGCCAGAAAGCTACCTGAATTTGATTCATTTTTTGACAATATTTTTGTTGCTTTCATTTTATTTCAACCATTAATGTGAAAGGCCCAGAGATCCTGGCAATAATACGCTGCACTTGATTGTCCGTCTTTAATGCAAAGTTGCGGAATCATCTGTGAGCTCTATCCTGGCAAAAGGCGCTGTGAGAAGCAACATCATTTATATTTCTTTGGGTTCATTCCCACATCGTTTGTGGAGATTTGCCCATGATTTCAAACTTTATCTGGGGAAATAGACCTAGATGGATTTGGAGAAGGAATAAATCTGGAAAGACTTATAAAGGGATTCTACTTTATTTCATGGGTGTATAGTGAGGGATAAAGTTGCAAAGAATCCTTGCATCACAGTTGCCAAGGTCATGACAGCTAAAGCAGAAGGAAAGTTTAAAATTCCCCAGAGAGCAAAGACAAGCAGAGGCAGAAAGAATGAAGATTAAGCAGAGTGTCTCCAAGACAGCATGAAAAAACCGGGAGGAGTGACGAATAACGAGAAATGCCACGGAGTGGTCGAGGAGGAGCAAGTGAAACTTTTTCCTCTGTGTTTATCAATTTGGAAATTTGCGTGACTTTAAGAGAGATTTAGATAGAGTTACAAACTGAAATATAGAACTTCTAAGAGGCTCAAATGAGGTAGTATTGTTATAAAAAAGAAAGAAGGGGAAAAGCTGAAAGTTTGAAAGACCAGATTCGTTGCACCGTTTTTCTTCCATGGAGAGTTTTCCAGTAAAACTTGCAAAACAAATTACAAAAGAGCAGTAGAACTATGTTACATCTATACTCATGTAATCTAGCATAGAACCTTGCCTTTTTTTTTTTTTTTTTTTGCAGTTTTTGGCTGGGGCTGGGCTTGAACCCGCCACCTCCAGCATATGGGGCCAGCGCCCTACTCTTTTGAGCCACAGGCACCATCCTAGAACTTTACCTTTTTTAATAAAAATTTTTGCATCATTTGTATAAAGTGCATTTTACATAATTTCTTTAAAAATGATGTTATAAATAGGCCACTCTATTTTCTTATTCAATGTGAATGAGTTTATTATTTAGCAAGGCTTTTTTCTTACCTAGGTGCATTATCCAATTTAATGGAATATTTAATACATTTTCAGTTTAAATTAAGATACAGCTCTTATTCAAATTACTTTATGATGTTTTATTTGCCTACAAGTATGTTAGTATAGTAGATTCTGAATAAATAATAACAGAAATGTGTTTCTGGCTAGCCATATTTTTTGGTGTAGTATCCTTAAAGACATTAGAAGTCCCATACACTCATTTCAGTGTCCAGTTTTTTTCTCTTTTTTCTTTCTTGTCTGTGTGTGTGTGTGTGCACACATCAGAGTCTCACTTTGTTGCCCTGGGTAGAGTGCTGTGGCATCATAGCTCACAGCATCTCAAGCTCTTGGGCTCAAGCAATCCTCTTGCCTTAGCCTCCCAAGTAGCTGAGACTGCAGGCGTCCACCAATGCCCTGCTAGTTTTTCTATTTTTAGTAGAGACAGGAGGGTCTCACTCTTGCTCAGGCTGACCTTGAACTGCTGAGCTCAGGCAATCCACCTATCTTGGCCTTCCAGAGTGCTAGGATTACAGGTGTGAGCCACTGTGCCTGGCCATAACAATTTTTCTTAATGCAGATAAATATTAGATTTTTTTCCCCTGCCCCCAACTCCAAAAGCTTCATACAGTTGGATTCTGATGATGTGTTGTAATCCATACTTCTTCATTCTATCTAATTCTGTTACTTTTGCCCTAATTTACAAGTAATAAAACTATTACTCTAAGATACAAGCTAGACCTTACGTGCTAAAGAGTTTCTTGGCTCCCATTAGGTGTCTTACCTGTAGTTCCAGATTTTAAATTATTATTCAACTTAAGGACCATACAGTCTCAACTGAACATCACTGATGCATGTGGTCTGGAAAGGGGATGGGAGGGAAATAATAAGGCAATCTATGAATTCATTCGATCCGTTTGTGTCTAAGCCTAGTGAACCTTAAGGGGGACAAAAGTCCAGAGTAAAGAGCCACTAGAGATTTGATAGCAAGCACATCCCTTGTTCTCCCAATGTATCAAATAGGGAAGGAAGTCAAAGAATCGTGGTATAGAAATTTACACTGCAAACATAGCTAAGAAAGTGGAGAAAAGGAATGATTTTTAAAGAAATGCATTTTTTTCTTTTTCTTTTGTGTTTTTTGTAAATCTTCAAGCTCCTGTGGCCTGAGGACCTAGAGCAGGACAAGACTTGAATGTTTGTTGAGTGAGCACTGGATGGAGATATATGTACAAAATAAAATGGAAAGTATCTGCACTTGGACAGTATTTCATCATAAGTAATTATATAAAAAATAAGGTCTTAATGCAAAGTTAAAGATCATAGATTTCCTCAAATATCCTCATTTTTGATTGAAGATCCATCTTATTTCCCATTTGTCCAGAGTCATGCATCAAAGGGCATGGATTCTTTGTGTACTCAACAGAGCTGTGGAATTTTCCCAAAGTGTTTTATATCAAATTTCTATATGATTTAGGCCATAATTTGTCTCATAGTACTTCCTAACATTTTATATGAATAATGCTTATTATATAATATACGATTATATATTAATATTGATATGTGTGTTTATTAAATATTTATACTATAGATGAATGTTATCCATTACTCGTTGTTAATTGACCTTTGTCATCATTTAATCCAACCTAAATGTTTATATAACTAAAAAAGAGAACCTCTATAATATGAGAATGAAACAGAACCACTACATGGAGAATGATAGAAATTCCTCAGAAAACACGTGTGTTTATTGAATTTCCAAGTACCTACAACTAAAGCTTCCTAGAATTTGACTCTGATAACATTCTGAAATCCATAAACTTATCATTATTTCTTTTTTCTCCTTTATTTAATGAAGTGCCATAAAAACACAATTCTATTGCCAAATTGTGGCTTTTGTAATCTTATGATAAATAAGATTTTAAACAATGAAACAAAAACAATGCATATGGCCTTGTGCTTCTCTTGCACAAGCCTGGACTTCCTGTGACACTTTACAATCTGCCTCCAAAATAATCTTTATAATATGTTTCTGTACATGGCTACCTCTTATATTCCCAGATCTATATAAACAGAATATATGGACTAATTCTTCCTGTTTTATCTCCATCTAATAGCTCCAAGTCATTTTGGAAACTCAAAGCATTGAGGTTTGAGAAAACTTAACTGTTTACTAACAGTGGTGACAAACCACAATGTTTGGAAAATTTTGTATGTGTGTGTATTCTTCACATACTTCATGAGAAAAATAAGCAGTTAAATGATCTAATTCCAAGAGATTTTCAGCCTTTCAGTATGACCTGCTAACTTTTCGCTTTTGTTCTCTTTAAAGGAAACTTATTGTACAAGATCTGTGGCAAACTGGGTTGGTTCTTAAAAACTCCTCTTTCTTATAGTTTTCTGCTCATGTTGTTCTCCTGGACATAGTCCAGTATACTAAATAAAAACAAGATGATTTTAAAATTTGAAGTAAAGGGCCTGATAAGATAATGTTTCACACTAAGTATGGGTAGAAATACCCCAGCTCTAAGGATGTTTGAGGCCTCGACAGCTGGTAGCAGATGTAAGAACACTGAAAAATTGGCACTTTCTCTAGATTCTATTTTAACTGCTGATTCTGGCATCATGTCTCATGATGGGAAAATATCTATTTTTACCAATTTCTCAAATTTTTTATCTTTACTTTCTATTCTCTTTATGTCTGAAAGACTGGCTGTGAATGTAAAAAAGGGTAA
Organism: Nycticebus coucang; assembly: GCF_027406575.1. Lineage (NCBI taxonomy): Eukaryota > Metazoa > Chordata > Mammalia > Primates > Lorisidae > Nycticebus > Nycticebus coucang. Next base: position 28,519,020 of record NC_069796.1, read on the forward strand.
TTTTAATAATCTAATCACTCATGAAAAAAATTGTCTCCTCTTGGTGATCCTGATTGAGATCCTAGATCTTTTCTAACTTGCCCAGTAAGCATGTGCGTCATTCAGCTGACATGCTCAACTGCCTTCTTTTGGAAGGATTTGCAAAAGCAACCTCCTGCTCAGAGGAGTGCTCTCTGTACTCAACCTCAAAGAAACATTCCAAAAGAATTAAACCACCACACAGCTTCAACTCTGTCTAGCCAAAAAGAAAAACAATCAGGGACTTGGATTCACATACTTGAAAGAAACATATTAAGTTATAATGTAGGAAAAATGTTCCTCAATGTAGCTATTCCTTTAAACTATCTTTCTACCAGATTTTGGTTTGTCCTTTAACAGCTGTGTTCCTAGAAACCCGAAAATATGCTGGACATAATTCAGATTTATTATATCTAGCTCCAAATTTCAAAATGTTTGGTCTTTTAAATAATATGAATCTCAAATAAGCTTTATTCCCTGCGTTACTTTTTCACATGTACCAAAAAGATAATTCAAAAAAGCTATGTTCATTGTTTTTCAGGGATAACTTCTTGGTAAATATTTTCTCTCAATTGCTTAATGTTAAAGGAAGAAAACAGGCCATAATATTTTCCTAACAGACAGGTATTATCTTAAAGGTAATTTATTACTTAAGAATTTGGTTCAAAAACATTTGGGCGATTTGAAGTAAGAATAAAGCTAATAGTGAATTACAACACTATTTTTGTTGTAATTTTTATCAAAACATTTTTTTATTATGACTCTTCCAGGACATTTTAAGCTAGTCTATCTAAAATAATATACATTTCGAGGATACAGTAAAAGTTACTAATGCTGTCTGAATTGTCACCTTTATTTTCCATCGAATCTTTCGTTAAAATGCACAGGTGCATGTATATGCAATATTGTCAGAATTTTAACATTTCAGTTTAAATGTAATTATCTCCAAGACAGTAAGTCCCAAAACAACAGATGCTGGCATATATGCAGGGAGAATGGAACTCTTATATGCGGTTGGTGGGACTGCAAACTCATATAACCTACGGAAAATCATATAAAGATCTACTTTAAATTCTTCGAGGTATCTATCATTTGACCCAGCAATCACGCTGCTGGGTAATTACCCAAAGGAAAAAAAGTCATTGTATAAAAAGGACACCTGCATGCAAATGTTTATGGCAACACAATTCATAATCTCAAAGACATGGAAACAACCCATTAATATGTGAATGAATATACGTGTACTTTGTATGTGTGTACTTTATCATATCTATGTAAACATTTTAAATTCTTTTATTTGTAATTATTCATTAAAAGAGTAACTCCAGAAAGCAACAACAACAGCTACATGGAAAATAATACCCTGGAATAGGGTAATCGGTCTTGTTGAACTACAACGAACTTATAATGAAACCATTTTAGCCGAGGGAGGGGAGACAAGATGGCGGACTGAAGCCAGCTTTCAACAAAGGCTCCCGTCCAGAAGGAGAGTTAAGGGACAGGAATTTAGTAAGTATCCTGGTGGACTTGAGCCTCACCAAGAGAGAAGGCTGAAGAACGCACATCAACACCGCTGAGGCAAGTTGTGATCACAAGGACGCAAACAAAAGGTACAAAATCCACCACCAAGCGGACGGGAGTCCCCCTCCCCCATGAGACCGGCTCTGGAGCCCCACAATTGAACAAGCGGGCAGAAATTAAAGCCCCTCCCACTACACTCCACGGGAGAGACCTTCTAAAAACTGGACCTACCTCCCCTACTGGGGTGCCGTGGCGTTCTCCTGCCGGACATAGGGCTGAATAAAACTTTGGGAATCCTTTGCCAGCAACCCTGAATCCCTGGCGCTCCCCTCCCACCCACTGAGGTCTGGAGGCCTGTCCCCCAGGACTTCGGATCCTTGGGTGATTTCTCAAGGGGAGTGGACAGTCCCCGAGTTGCGACTGGTCAGCATTGACTCTGAGGCGCGCCGAGTGAGGAGAGGGCACCGGGCTGAGGGGGAGTCACGCCTCGCGGCACTTCCCTGCGGTGCAGTGCACCAACCCTCCCCGGGCATAGGGGGCCCAAGACTGAATAAGACTCTGGCCTCCCCGCTGAGAGCTGAGAACCCCTACTCTCACTCGGGGTCTGAGGGCCTATCCCCCAGGAGTTCGGCTCCTTGGGTGATTTCTCCAGGGGAGTGCACAGTGCCTGAGCTGCGTCAGGTCAGCGCTGACTCTGGGACACGTGAGCGAGGAGAGGGCACTCTGCTGAGGGGAAATCAAGCCTTGGCGGCACTTCCCTGCGGTGCAGTGCAGGAGCCCTCCCCGGACCGTAGTATTGCGTGAAACTGAATGAAACTCTAGCTTCCCCCCGCCCCACTCCCAATCGGGGTCTGGGGGCCCATCCCCCAAGAGTTCTGATTCTTGGGGGATCTCTTAAGGGGTGTGGACCCAGCACAAACTGCGGCCGCTCAGTGCTGACTCTGGGGCGCGGGACAGAGGAGAAAAGGGTCGCCTGAGTGCCCACACCAGAGCAGCAGTTCCCTGGAGGTAGATCAACAGCCGTTTTTTCTTTAACAGCAGAACGCTCACTTCTGGATATTCTGAGGCCACACCCCCTGTCTCCCTGGGCAACCAGAGGAGGCCACCGGTGACACGGCTCACAAACCCAGAAGCCTCCAGGGCGGGGCCGACCCAGAGAGGTGTTCAGACGCAATTCTCCAGCAGCAAAGACGTTTGAACTCAAAACAGCCCGTCTCCTGTAGGCGACGACAGGAACAGAGACAGAACCTCACAAAGTTGTCTGTTCTGTTCTGTTCTGTTAGCAGCATCCATCAGGGACGGGGCTAAGCCTGAGTGAACACCTCCTTCCCATCACCTGCATCAAACACTCAAAGATGTCAGGCCCCATCTCCTCCTGCTAGATAGCGGCAGTCTGCGGGGGCCTGGCAGACTTCCTCGCGATTCAGGCAGGTGCAAACCCCTGGAGTGTCTGTTCACTGCAGGCAACTGGGTTAGCCATCTGCAGAGATACCAGTGACTGGGTCCGACGGAGGGGCAAAGTGGGGAAGGAGACGTCAACCTTCCCAGACTGCTCTGTTTGCAGGGTGGCTCCTCCTGACTCCACGCTGCACTGGGGTGAGCTGTCTCAGAGGAGTCACCAGGCCCCTGTGATCCAGTTCCCAGAGAGCTCTTGAACCCTTCCACCTGAGACAAGTGCCGATTGAGACAGTTGATTCGGACCTTTTGAACTGGGCTAATAGACTGAGGACTTTTCAGGTGGTGCCCTGGGTGTGCGATTGTAGGAAGGTTTGATTCTCCTTTTCCAACTGGGGCCAGAGGTGGGCAGGCGGGGTGACTTAATTGCTGATTTTTCCACACAGCTGAGACTTCAAGCCAGAGTAGAAGTTGCAATAGGATCGAACAGAAACCAGCTGAAAACAAGACAGAACCACTTTGCTCCACCACACCAGACAGGGCCCCAGTTTCTCAGGCCACAACACTGTACGGGCCCTCGATAAAACCCCAGGGGAAAAACCAAAGGGAGTAAACCATGGGGCGGAATCAGCGGAAAAACTCTGGTAACATGAATAACCAGAATAGATCAACCCCCCCAAGAAAAGATACGGCAGATGTGATTGAAGATCCCATTCATAAACAACTGGCTGAGATGTCAGAAGTCGAATTCAGAATTTGGTTTGCAGACAAGATTAATAAAATGGAATTAGGAATTCGAGGAGAAATTCAAAAACTGTCTCAAGAATTTAACGAATTTAAAGACAAAACCACCAAAGACTTAGACACACTGAAACAAGAACTTACAGCCCTCAAAGATATGAAAAATACAGTAGAATCCCTCAGTAACAGAATGGAGCAAGCAGAAGAAAGGATTTCTGACATTGAAGATAAAGTCTTCGAACGCTCCCAATCTCTCAAAGAGGAAGAGAAATGGAGAGCAAAAACGGATCACTCACTCAGAGAGCTCTCAGATAATTCGAAAAAAAATAACATAAGAGTTATAGGAATTTCGGAGATTGATGAAGTGGCAGCCAAGGGCACAGAGGCCCTTCTACATGAAATTATGAAAGAAAATTTTCCAGACATGCCTAGAGAATCTGAAATTCAGATAGCAGACAGCTTCAGAACCCCAGCACGATTCAACCCCAATAAGCCATCTCCCAGACATATCATAATTAGCTTCACTAAAGTTAACATGAAAGAGAAGATTCTCAAAGCAGCCCGGCGAAAGAAAACTATAACGTACAAAGGTAAGAATATTAGAATAACTGCAGATCTCTCTGCTGAAACTTTTCAAGCAAGAAGAGGCTGGTCATCAACTTTTAATCTCCTAAAGCAAAAAAACTTTCAACCCAAGATCTTGTATCCAGCTAAACTGAGTTTCATCTATGATGGAGAAATTAAATACTTCAATGACATTCATATGTTGAAAAAATTTGCCATAAGTAAACCAGCTCTTCAGGATGTTCTCAGACCTATCCTCCACAATGACCAACCCAATCCTATACCACAAAAGTAAACTCAATCAGAAACTTCGGATCAAACTCCAACTTCCACACTGGCGAAAGGATTAAAAATGTCCACTGGACCTTTGAAAAACTCGATACCCAAAATTCCACCAGACTTATCCTTACTCTCCATCAATGTGAATGGCTTAAACTGTCCTCTAAAGAGGCATAGGTTAGCTGACTGGATACAAAAACTTAAGCCAGATATTTGTTGCATACAAGAGTCACATCTCAACTTAAAAGACAAATACAGACTCAGGGTGAAAGGATGGTCATCCATATTTCAGGCAAATGGTAATCAGAAAAAAGCAGGTGTTGCAATTTTATTTGCAGATACAGTAGGCTTTAAACCATCAAAAGTAAGGAAGGACAAGAATGGTCACTTCATATTTGTTAAGGGTAATACTCAATATGACGAGATCTCAATTATTAATATCTATGCACCCAACCAGAATGCACCTCAATTTATAAGAGAAACTCTAACAGACATGAGTAACTTGATTTCCTCCAGCTCCATAATTGTTGGAGATTTCAACACTCCCTTGGCAGTGTTGGATCGATCCTCCAGAAAGAAGCTGAGCAAAGAAATCTTAGATTTAAACCTAACCATCCAATATTTAGATTTAGCAGACATCTACAGAACATTTCATCCCAACAAAACTGAATACACATACTTCTCATCAGCCCACGGAACTTACTCCAAAATTGATCACATTTTAGGTCACAAGTCTAACCTCAGTAAATTTAAAGGACTAGAAATTATTCCATGCATCTTCTCGGACCATCATGGAATAAAACTTGAATTGAGTAACAACAGGAATCTGCATACCCATACAAAAACATGGAAGTTAAATAACCTTATGCTGAATGATAGCTGGGTCAGAGATGAGATTAAGAAAGAAATCACCAATTTTTTGGAACAAAATGACAATGAAGACACAAGCTATCAGAACCTCTGGGACACTGCAAAGGCAGTTCTAAGAGGGAATTTTATAGCACTGCAAGCCTTCCTCAAGAGAACGGAAAGAGAGGAAGTTAACAACTTAATGGGACATCTCACGCAACTGGAAAAGGAAGAACATTCCAACCCCAAACCCAGTAGAAGAAAAGAAATAACCAAAATTAGAGCAGAATTAAATGAAATTGAAAACAAAAGAATAATACAACAGATCAATAAATCAAAAAGCTGGTTTTTTGAAAAGGTCAATAAAATAGATAAACCTCTGGCCAACCTAATCAGGAAAAAAAGAGTAAAATCTCTAATATCATCAATCAGAAACAACAAAGACGAAATAACCACAGACTCATCAGAAATCCAAAAAATCCTTAATGAATATTACAAGAAACTTTATTCTCAGAAATATGAAAATCTGAAGGAAATAGACCGATACTTGGAAGCACGCCACCTTCCAAGACTTAACCAGAATCAAGTGGAAATGTTGAACAGACCCATATCAAGTTCAGAAATAGCATCAACTATACAAAACCTCCCTAAAAAGAAAAGCCCGGGACCAGATGGTTTCACGTCAGAATTCTACCAAACCTTTAAAGAGGAATTAGTACCTATATTACTCAACCTGTTCCAAAATGTAGAAAAAGAAGGAAGACTACCCAACACGTTCTATGAAGCAAATATCACCCTGATCCCCAAACCAGGAAAAGACCCAACAAGAAAAGAAAATTATAGACCAATATCACTAACGAATATAGATGCAAAAATATTCAACAAGATCCTAACAAACAGAATCCAGCAACACATCAAACAAATTATACATCATGACCAAGTTGGTTTTATCCCAGGGTCTCAAGGCTGGTTCAATATACGTAAATCTATAAATGTAATTCAGCACATAAACAAATTAAAAAACAAAGACCATATGATTCTCTCAATTGATGCAGAAAAAGCTTTTGATAATATCCAGCATCCCTTCATGATCAGAACACTCAAGAAAATTGGTCTAGAAGGGACTTTTCTTAAACTGATAGAGGCTATCTACAGCAAACCCACAGCCAATATCATATTGAATGGAGTTAAATTGGAATCATTTCCACTCAGATCAGGAACCAGACAAGGCTGCCCATTGTCTCCATTGCTTTTCAACATTGTAATGGAAGTTTTAGCCACCGCAATTAGGGAAGAAAAGGCGATCAAGGGTATCCATATAGGGTCAGAAGAGATCAAACTCTCGCTCTTCGCAGATGATATGATTGTGTATCTGGAAAACACTAGGGACTCTACTACAAAACTCCTAGAAGTGATCAAGGAATACAGCAGCGTCTCAGGTTACAAAATCAACATTCATAAATCGGTAGCCTTTATATACACCAACAACAGTCAAATTGAAAAAGCAGTTAAGGACTCTATCCCATTCACAGTAGTGCCAAAGAAGATGAAATATTTGGGAATTTACCTAACAAAAGACGTGAAAGATCTCTATAAAGAGAACTATGAAACTCTAAGAAAAGAAATAGCTGAAAATGTTAACAAATGGAAAAACATACCATGCTCATGGCTAGGAAGAATCAACATTATCAAAATGTCCATACTACCCAAAGCAATATATAATTTCAACGCACTCCCTATTAAAGCTCCACTGTCATATTTTAAAGATCTTGAAAAAACATTACTTCGTTTTATATGGAATCAGAAAAAACCTCGAATAGCCAAGACATTACTCAGAAATAAAAACAAAACAGGAGGAATCACACTACCAGACCTCAGACTTTACTACAAATCGATAGTGATCAAAACAGCATGGTATTGGCACAAAAACAGAGAAGTAGATATCTGGAACAGAATAGAGAACCAAGAGATGAATCCAGCTACTTACCACTATTTGATTTTTGACAAGCCAATTAGAAACATTCAGTGGGGAAAAGATTCCCTATTTAACAAATGGTGCTGGGTGAACTGGCTGGCAACCTGCAGAAGACTGAAATTGGACCCACACCTTTCACCATTAACTAAGATAGACTCTCATTGGATTAAAGATTTAAACTTAAGACATGAAACTATAAAAATACTAGAGGAGAATGCAGGGAAAACCCTTGAAGAAATTGGTCTGGGTGAGTATTTCATGAGGAGAACCCCCCGGGCAATTGAAGCAGCTTCAAAAATACACTACTGGGACTTGATCAAACTAAAAAGCTTCTGCACAGATAAGAACACAGTAAGCAGAGCAAGCAGACAGCCCTCAGAATGGGAGAAGATATTTGCAGGGTATAACTCTGACAAAGGTTTAATAACCAGAATCCACAGAGAACTCAAACGCATCAGCAAGAAAAAAACAAGGGATCCCATCGCAGGCTGGGCAAGGGATTTGAAGAGAAACTTCTCTGAAGAAGACAGGCGCACGGCCTTCAGACATATGAAAAAATGCTCATCATCTTTAATCATCAGAGAAATGCAAATCAAAACTACTTTGAGATATCATCTAACTCCAATGAGACTAGCCTATATCACAAAATCTCTAGACCAGAGATGTTGGCGTGGATGCGGAGAAAAGGGAACACTTCTGCACTGCTGGTGGGAATGCAAATTAATACATTCCTTTTGGAAAGATATATGGAGAACACTCAGAGATCTAAAAATAGATCTGCCATTCAATCCTGTAATTCCTCTGCTGGGCATATACCCAGAAGACCAAAAATCACAACATAACAAAGATATTTGTACCAGAATGTTTATTGCAGCCCAATTCATAATTGCTGAGTCATGGAAAAAGCCCAAGTGCCCATCGATCCACGAATGGATTAATAAATTGTGGTATATGTATACCATGGAATACTATGCAGCCTTAAAGAAAGATGGAGACTTTACCTCTTTCATGTTTATCATGGATGGAGCTGGAACATATTCTTCTTAGTAAAGTATCCCAAGAATGGAAGAAAAAATACCCAATGTACACAGCCCTACTATGAAACTAATTTGGGACTCTCACATGAAAGCTATAACCCAGCTACAACTTAACAACAGGGGGAAGTGGGAAAGGGGGGGGTGGGTAGAGGGAGGGGAATCGGTGGGATCACACCTGTGGTGCATATTACAGGGGTATTTGCGAAACTTGGTAAATGTAGAATATAAATGTTTTGGCACAGTAACTGAGATAACGCCGGAAAGGCTATGTTAACCACTGTGATAAAAAAGTGTCAAATGGTTTATGAAGTGAGTGTATGATGCCCCATAATCATATCATTGTATACAGTTATGATTTAATAAAAAAATTAAAAAAAAAAAAGAAACCATTTTAGCCAACAAAGAGCGATATTTACTACATATCTCTTCATATACATTAGATGGGATCTAGCAATCTAGCTGATATTTCTACAAAAGTCCTTTATAATACAAAAAAAAAAGTGCCTAAAAATGAACAAACAAAAATTTGAATTAAAGAATTAAAACAAAACATTTTTCCTGAAAGTCTGGGCCAAAACATGGGTGTACATTACACACAGGAATGCATTATACACAGCAAAATAAGGTAATTTTGTAAAAATAAGAAAGTTGTTCCATATATCATTCACAATTATTCCACATTTAGAAGTTTATATCTCATTTGATTTTTACCATTAAAAGAATGTTTTACATTATTAATGGTATTCATAATTGTATAGATTTGGTACACACTTGGTGCACTTCTGAAATGTTTTATAATCACAAAGTACAATAAAAATGTATTTGTTGAATTACAAAGTCTTCACTGTCATTCCTTCTCCCATAGATGAGCCTTCCATTCCGAGAGAGTCCTGGCATTCTCAGTGATTAGCCTGGCAAGTAGTATATGCCCTATACATACAAGTTAAATAAATTTCTCTGGGGGCGGCGCCTGTGGCTCAGTCGGTAGGGCGCCGGCCCCATATACCAAGGGTGGCGGGTTCAGACCCAGAACCCCCGCCAAACTGCAACCAAAAAATAGCCGGGCATTGTGGCAGGCGCCTGTAGTCCCAGCTACTCGGGAGGCTGAGGCAAGAGAATCGCTTAAGCCCAGGAGTTGGAGGTTGCTGTGAGCTGTGTGAGGCCACGGCACTCTACCAAGGGCCATAAAGTGAGACTCTGTCTCTACAAAAAAAAAATAATAATAAATTTCTCTGGGAAAAAGTTTTAGTTTTTTTAATCGATTGCATTATGAAAGGAAGATCTTGGTAGTTGTTCATTTTTCTGCAACATTTGGCAGGGAAATAAAAACAGGCCACGTCAATTATATTAATCATAAACACACAATTTCCAAAGATTGCCTTTTACGTGGAGATAATGAAACAGCTGTGGCTGGTTAGCTTTTGATTTACTTTAACTTTGGATGGCTGATCTTTCCTTTAAATAGATTTGTGAGTCTCTTCCTTAGATATTGAATTTATCCAGAAACAGTCTCTCCTATCATGACTTTAAATGAATATTGATTTTTCTTTTAGCTTTAAAAGCCATCAGTTGAGTTTTTAAATGCATCAGTAATTATTATGAGAATTAAATAGTGCAAGTAAAGTGACCCACTTTAATTAATCTAATGACGACATTTTTAACACAAGATTCCATTCTCTTCTTTAGTCAGTCCTAGTGGCATTTGCCAGAAAGAGGGATAATGGGAATAGTGCAGGGTACATCTATCCATATGAAGCTGATCATAATGTAGAGTTCCTGTAACTGGTCATTTAAGAAGCTGATCGGGGGCGGCGCCTGTGGCTCAGTGAGTAGGGCACCGGCCCCATATGCCGAGGCGGGTTCAAACCCAGCCCCGGCCAAAACTGCAACAACAACAACAAAAAATAGCCGGGCGTTGTGGCGGGCGCCTGTAGTCCCGGTTGCTCTGGAGGCTGAGGCAAGAGAATAGCGTAAGCCCAAGAGTTAGAGGTTGCTGTGAGCCGTATGATACCACGGCACTCTACCCGAGGGCGGTACAGTGAGACTCTGTCTCTACAAAAAAAAAAAAAAAAAAAAAAAAGAGTAAAGGCCACTTGCACACCTAAAATAAATTAAAAAAAAAGAAGAAGCTGATTGAAGAAATAAAGAATGATGACAGTGGCTTGACCCCTTAATAATTTATAATTCAGGACATAAAAAGTCATTTTCTTTGTCTTCTTACTGAAATGTTCTTACATTTGATTAAAAGGAAAAATTTAACTAGTCATTGAGGAATATGTCAAATGTATGTATTGCCATTTTAAGTGAAACAAGATATATTGTTAATTTTACTTTTTCTTATATTCGCTGTTATTGATACATTAAAATGTCTACTACTTTTTCCCAATAATCAGATTTTCTTGCCTTTTTTTACCTATTTAACCCTTGAAATTCATTTAAGTCCATAAAGTAGGAGATGTAAGGGGCTTTTGTTCCACAAACTACATTAAGATCAGATTAAGTCATGGTGTAACTATAAGACTTTCTGGTAAGACCATGGGGAAATTGCAAGAGGAAGCCCCTATAATTTCTCAGCCAGACAAAATGCTTTTCTAAGAAGATTAAATGCATTGTCTCATAGCTCCATGACTTTTCAGCCCAAAGTAGAAATGAACCTGGATTAATGATTTTTATAGGTGTACTTTTAATAGTGGTTTATAATCTAATATGCAATAATCTCACAAAACTTTTCAAGGACTTGTGCCTTCTAGAAATGAAAATGTTAGCAATTGTTCAAAATAATAAGAGGACACTTATGCACCAAACTTTAATGAGGAGAAAGCAGTCTGAAGTAAATACTCAGATATTGACCATTTCTCATGGAATACTATCACTCAAAGGATAGAACCAAAATTACAGGGGACAGAGCCAAAGGCCCCAAAGAACCATTCTCAGGACGTCAAAGTGAATTCTAATCAACATTCCTTACCCAAAGAACATGGGATATTGGTCAACATAACAGATGCAGAAAAAGCATTTGATGCAATTCAATATGCAATGGTGATGCAATTCAATATGCAATGGTAATGCAAAAAATAACATTTAGTAAATCAGAAATAGATGGGAACTTCCAAAGACTAACATCCAATTATCATAAGAATGTTAAATATGTTAACAATAGAAACAACTTCTAAAAAATAAGAAATATGTCAATGATGTACACTATTACCACATTTGTTCTGTGTTTTATTGGAGGTCTTGAATATATAAGAAGAAACAAAAAACAGATGTGATGGGCATAGGTCTGACAATTAAGTTTGTGAACTCATCCTAGAAAAAGTGCTAGAAAAGTGCTGTGTCGGTGTATAGCTTTCCACCGGGAGTACTTTGAAGGTGATCATAGTGATATCCATCAATGAGATATGCAGCACTTATTCTAGAATGAGTTTGGGAATATAACGGCCTGACCTCTTACTTAAAAAAAAAAAAAAGCAATATTCCCCCAAGGAAAACTAACAATGTAATGTAACTTAAATAGAAATTTCATGGTTTTTTAAATGAAACTTGATCAGACTCTTACAAAATCTATAATATGAAGGAATTTTGAAAAAGGATAATAAATAGCCTAGGCTCATTTCAACAAGTGCAGGATGAATGATCACCTGTCCTATATCTAGTATTCATAATCAAAATAGTATGATATGGGATCAGGGATAGACAAGACAGCCTATACAGTAAATAAAGATGCTAAAACATACCCAAACATTTATGGAATGCTGTTACATGACAAAAGTTGGATTTTAGGTCTTCAGGTAAAATTATTTAATAAATGGGGATTAAGAACATTGTTATGAATAAAAATAAAATTAGATCTCTACCTCATAGTATATAAAAATTGATTCTAGAGGGATTATTTTAAACTTCTTAGTACAAAAGATAGGCAATACCTTTTAGATCTCAGGGTAAGAAAATTTTCTTGAACAAACACAAAAAGCATTGACTATAGAAGAAAGGATTGATAAATTTGTATTAAAACCAAGAACATGAATTAAAATGTTTGATCATGTTGGGAGAAGGTATCCGCATTAGAGACAACTGACAAAGGATTGGTGTGTGGAATACATCAAGTCTTTCCACAGGTCAGTAAGAAAAGTGAAGTAAAAATTTAGTAGAAAATGGCAGAAAGTCTGGTAATTTCAAAAATGAGGTTCATGTAAGGAAATAAGTATATAAGGAAATACTCAAAATTATTAGTGATTGTGAAAATTCAGATAAAAATCTCTGCGTTCCCCCTTACATATATTTATTTGAATACAAATAAAGAAATGAAACCATAACAACTATTGAAATGGACATGTAACCAGAGAATTTCTTAATACTACTGGTAGAAGTGCAAATTGGTCCATTCACTTGAAAACCAGTTTGGCATTTTTTCCTAAACCTGAACGTCTATGCCTTCTGGTACAGAAATTTCAGTCCTAAATATAAAACCAAGAAAAACCACCCCATATGTACAACAAAAGAGAAAAAGAAATTCACAGCAGCACTGTTGGCAATACCAAAAACTCAGAAATCACTTAAATACCAATGAATAAATTTGAGTGCTTACAAAATAGAATATTATAAAATAGGGAAAATGAAAGTTCTCACCAATCATATGCATGAGTTTTGGAAAAACATTATTAAGTAAAAAACAAAGTCCCCAAATATACTTTAACACAGTTTAAATTTTTCAAAAATTATACTTTTCAGAGAGTATCTATGTGCAAGAAGCATATAAACATAGAAAGAATGACAAATGTGGAGTTCAGAATAATATTTTAGACAGAGGGAGGTAGGAAAATGGAATATAGAATAAATAATTATTTTTCTAAAGAGTGCAACACTTTCCATTGCCTGCCATTTCATCTTCTGAGGGTCTGTCTAGGGTGAATAAGACAGTGAAAACATGAAAATGGTGGTCCTTCATGGATATTGGTTCCTAAGAACCTCCCATGATCCAAGAATCCAGCCAAAAATGTAATTCTCGTGAATGAAAATAAGTCGCTTTCTCCTGCTGTGGCATCTTAACTGAAAACTAGTACCTCTTCAGAAAGCCCTCTGGACAGCCAGCCCCTCAAGGAAACATTGTACTTACTGAATGATGGCATCTCATCTCTAAAGGGATACATTTTAAAGATATATTTTACTATTTAAAATTTTCATCTTATTAGATAATTAACATATATGTTCACCTTAGATCCTAGCTTTTATGTACGTTAACAATTTTTGCATTAAAGCTTTCCAGTTTTCTTTAGCGGACACGGTATTCAATTAACTTGAAGTAAATTATTAATATAATATCACTGATAGTAAGAACAGACTCCTGTAATTGTTTTTTACATACGTGATTCTGGTCCGACTGTGAGCTTCTTAAGAACATGTTATTCATCTTTGCATCCACCACTAAGCACTATACCTCCAGCACAGGGTAAGCATGCAAAACATTTTGTTGAGAGAAGTAATGAATGAATGACAAGGCAAACTTTCACCAGGATTAGGAACATGGGAATTCTTCTTTCTCTTTTACTAGCTATATGAATTTGTAAAATTTAGTTATCTTGGTTGCTCAGTAAAAATGTGGATTATCATAGCAACCACTTCATAGGGCTATTGTGATGAATAAATGACTATGTGTAGATAAAGTACTTTATAAATATATATAGTGTATCTAGCACATATAAACTACACAGTAAATTAATGTTATTACTTTCATCATGATTGTTAAGAATGCTTGCTTAACCAGACCTTCTCATTACTTAATGATACCCGATTAAGGAAATTTATGGCATTATTTAAAACATAGTAAATGTATTATATTCATGAAGTCAAAAAGACTAAAGGGCAACATTAAATCTTTATTATGCACTGAAGGATTTTCATCATAGCAATGATCTTTATGTTCCAGAAAAGGTCGTATAAACAACACTTTTAATTTTTCTTTTCTGAGCAGGGAATGTCAAATGCAGAATAAGTGTTCAGCTTATCTCTTCCTTTTTTAACAAAAAGGATTAGCTAACTTTTCTAATGATTCACATAGTGCTGAGGCTTTCCAAAATCCTCTCCTTACAGCAAAATTGTTCCAAGTGCTTTTAAAAAACTTTTGAGTTGCCTTTGAAGAAAGAAACACATCTATAGCACCCTGAGAAAAAGTGCCAGTTATTGAAACTTGGACATGTCTGTTCTCTGGTTCAGTAATAACTAGGAACCGAGATAGGCGTCCTATTGGTGGCCTGATGACTCTATTACTGGGTTCATTAGATGACTAGGATAGTGGTAAGTGAAGCCATGAGCATCCCCAGACTTCACGTCCATGTTTCCTTCTAGACCATTTTTCCAGTAGGAGCAGTGTTAGACACTGAAAAAACCATCAAACATAATGCTGGTATTTAATATCCTGCATTTTATTTCAAATTTCCCAACAAATGTATAAATTCAATGTAATTTAACCAAGTGATAAGAGTGATAGGAGATAGAGGGCTAGCAGTAACAACATCAGGTACAGCAGCCTGATAAAAAGATTAAATGTTTTTTGGCCGGCCGTGGTGGCTCATGCCTGTAATCCTAGCACCCTCAGAGGCCGAGGCGGGTGGATTGCCCTTAGCTCAGAGGTTCAAGACCAGCATGAACCGGAGTTGAAACCTCATCTCTACCAAAAAAAAAAGCCAGGCGTTCTGGTTCTGGCAGGCACCTGTAGTCCCAGCTACTTGGGAGGCTGAGGCAAGGGAATCACGTAAGCCTAGGAGGTGGAGGTTGCTGTGAGCTATGAAGCCATGGTACTCTACTGACGGTCACAAAGTGAGACTCTGTCTCAATAAAAAATAAAGAAAGAAGAAAGAAAGAAAATAAAAAATATTAAATTTTTTTAATCCATAGATTATTTTGAAATAGAAGATTATATATATACATATATATTATAAAGTGATACCTTGGAAATCCGAATTTAATCCATTCCATAACCCCATTCGGGTTCCAAATTGTTCTAATTCCAAGATAATTATTTCCCCTTTAAAATAATAGAAACTAGAGCAATCCATTCCTGAGTCCCACAAACCTGAATTTTCATAATGATTTTAACAGTAAATACACTAGGCTTTAAGGCAAAATATTAACAAATAGCACTTCAATAAAAATGTAAATATATAAAATTAAAAATACAAAAACCTAAAAATAAAAAGGCCTTTTCGTCATAAACACTGGGTTTGAAATATACCCCTCATTTGTTCACAAATCCCTTAAAGTCCTTTACAACTTTTCTGCTGTTTCTGAATTAGAACTGGCAGCCCCTTGGTGTACAACAATACTGTGGATCCCAGTCCTTTTTTTAAAGTTCTGCAACCACCCCCTACTGGCTTTAAACCCCTCCTTTTGACCACTAGGATCAGGCATGCCCTTCCCTAAATCATCCCAGAAGACCTTGGCTTTCTCACAAATTACCATCTCAGAAATCACATCACCAGCCAGCTGTTTTTCATTAATCCAAAGTAAGAGGAGTTTTTTCATGTCTTCAATATTTTTCAGTCTCCCAGAGGCCAGAGTCGTAACCCCTTTCACCATATCAGCTGCTTTGACAGCTTCTTCATTTTTCGAAATCATACAACAGCCACACGTGTATCACTGTCATGCTTAGCAATAAGATACTTCTTAACTTGAACTGTAGCTCTAGCAGCTTTCCTCTTTATTTTCCTCACTATACTTTTTAGGACCCATGGTGAAAATACTTGGTTGTTATTATATATTTAAAAAACAAAACAAAACACAAAACAGAAACAAAAGCATAAAATTAGCAGCGAAAATAACACGAGATTCTTTCACTACAGCTTATGACAACAAACTGAGCGACAAAATGTATGGGAGGCCCCAGCACTGGGGAAACATATGCGCAAAAACAACGTGCTGGGCATTTGGATTCCAAAGGAGCATTTGGATTTGGGGCAAAATTGTCTCAAACTTTTGTTTGCGTTCCAAGTTGTTCAAGTTCTGGGGCGTTCAGATTTTGGGAGACAATACTGCATATTGAAACATATTGAGACTTCTTGTCCAATTGGAGGAGCCTAACAGATACATATCCATGCACTCATCAGCCCAATAAAGACACTGAACATTTGCCTTTGTACCTTTGTTTGAACAATGTCCACACCCATAGAACAATTACTTTGATTTCTATCATTATTGCTTACTAATGAATCATACGCTACTAATAGCATGTACTGTTTTGTATCTTGCTTCTTTCTTTCAATAACTATTCATTAATGAAAAAAAAAATTTAGCCTTGCAAGTGGGCATACAGTGGTATTTCATTTTGTTTTTAACTACTATTATTATTATTATTACCTAATCTTGGATAATGTTGAACATCCTTTCATTTCCTTTTTTGTAGTATGTATATACTGTCAGGTGAACTATGATAAAAGTCTATTGCACGTAGTTTTCACTGAAATGCTTAGTATCTTAGTATTGAGTTTTTAGAGATCTTTGAACACTTTGGATACAAGCACGCGATCAGAGATATCATTTGTAAATATTTTTCCCAGGTTTTTTAGTTGTCTGTGTATGTATGCTTACCTTCTTAATAGTATTTATTATACAGCAAAATTTCTTTTAATTTTATAAGAGACAATGAATTATGTATTTCCTTTAAGGACTATGATTTTGTTTTCTATCTAAGAAACCAATCTTTGTGACTTACCTTCTCACCAAGTGCCAGCACTGCATATATATTACATCAGGACTTCAAAATGACAGCTTGTGCTAACTTCCAAAATGATCCCGAAAAATATCCATTCCAGTTTACAGTTTAAAAGGATAGTTTGGGCACAGTGGCTCACACCTGTAATCCTAGCACCCTGGGAGGCTGAGGCGGGTGAAGTGCCTGAGCTCACAGGTTGGAGACCAGCCTGAGCCAGAGTGAGACCTCATCTCTTAAAAATAGCTGGACACTGTGGAGGACGCCTGTAGTCCCAGCTACTTGGGAGATGGAGGCAAGAGAATCTCTTGAGCCCAAGAATTTGAGGTTGCTGTGAGCTATGACACCAAGCACTCTACAGAGGGCAACAAAGTGAGACTCTGTCTCTAAATAAATAAATAAAAATAAAAAGGATAGTTTATGAATGAGAAGCCAGGGAAAATGGTTCTGCTCATCCTTTGGCACTAATGCTGTTATCTCGCACATAAATCAGAAGACAACTTCTTTATTAGCAGCAAGGAGTCAATAGTTAAAGTGTTTTAATTCTCAAGCCCATGGAGATAACACTACCCTTTCTTTCTATGATGCTTGTGACCATGAAAATAACATCTGACCATACATATATTTCGGTCTCCACTGCAAGAACCATTAGCCACTAGGCCTGTTGAAATATTTGGACTGTTGCTGAAGACAGAACAATAAATTTCACATGTTTTTGCTTGAGAGAAATTAAATGCAAGAGTGAAAATCAGACCTCCATTGTCTATGAAAACAGGAGAAATCCACATTTCCTAATCAGAATCTGTAAAACACTTATGCCAAAAGGAATGAAAGTAAAGTTGGGGAAAAGCAATACAAGTTTCTGCAGATAAAAATCAGTATGCAGAATTCTCCAAAGGTGATGGTACAATTTAAATATCTGAGCCTGTGATTCTTTCCTGGTAATAATAATAAATAAATGTACAGGCAAGCCATAATTCACATTGCCCTATACAACAGGTAGGCAAATCAAGTCTTACACACATACACACACACCCCTTTGCAATAATCATGGTGTCAATGTAGTTAGGTGATGAGTAAATGAAAAAAATAATGGCAATTAGCTCCGCAGCAGAAATCCATCATCTGAGAAGCAGCAAATATCCAAACTCTCCATAAAGAGGGAGTGTTATGCAAGGCTTCCCTAGAAACCAGGCAGACTTCCTGCTGTATCACAGAAGACCATACCCCCAAGGTGGAATGTTAGTGAAATAGACTAATTTCTATTAAACCAAAACTTTCTACCTCATGGAATTGAGCCCTAGTTGTTCTCAGAAAGAATCTACCAACTACTATACCCACTCCCTGGAATAGAGCCTCATGGATCCGATCCTGGTAAAATACCACGGCCAAGAGATCTGTGCATCCTGTTTCTAGGGTTCCCATTCTCACATGCAATCAGTGGGTCTTGTCTGCTGCTTTTATTTAGTGCATTTGATGTTTTGTTCTCAAATTAAACTTTAAACTATTTCCAACATTTCTATAGTTTCCTGAGTTTGTAGCAAGCAGGCAACTCTTCTAGGGAGAAGAGATTAAAAACAATATTTTTTAACAACATAATATGAATAAAATTAGTTTTCTTTTTCTAATTAGCCCTTTTGTCTCATCTATTTATGATGGTCTTCCCTTCATCATTCACATGCCGCAATTGAGCTCATTCTCTCTCTTTCTCTACCTTGAACACTGCCCTCACATTCTTAGGACTCCCTATTCATTTTCTATGCCTGCTCTAACAAATTATCACACACTAAGCCCCATAAAACAACAGAAATTTGTTCTCTTACGGTCTCAGAGGTCAGAAGTTTGAATTCAGTTTCACTGGGCCAAAATTAAGGTATCAGGTGGGTCACCATCCCTCCATAGGATTTACAGGAGAATCTATTACTCTCCTCTTTGGTTTTGGATGGCTGCCAGTATTCCTTGGCTTGAAGTCACATCAATCCAATCTCTGCCTCTGTCCACACATAGCCTTGTTTTTGTCTGTGTCAAATCTCCCTCTGTCTCTCTCTTGTAAGGACTCAGGCCCACCCAAAAAATCCAGGCCAGTTTCTCCACCTGGAGATCTTTAACTTAATCACATTGATAACAGTCACAGGTTCCAGAGATTAGGACCTGATTTCTTTGGGGCTACCCGTCAGTCTAAGACACACACAGCCCATAGATCTAAATATTTGTTCATTGTCCAGTAGGACACAGAGCTAGTCTTTCTCTCTACTTTGAATCCCATATATTTGATTAACATACTCTAAATTCAATCCCATAGGGTCTTGTTTGTATTCATGGAGAATTTACCCATTGTTGCAAAAACATCCTTTCTACCACCCACTCCCTGAGGAATTGCACCCATGTATTTAGACTTTCATCAGCTAACATTTAAAACGGACTTCCATTCTGCTCAGTGTGGCCCTGTCTGACTTCCTATTTGTGGCACGTGCCCTAAGCCTTCACTTAGATTACTAACACTATAAACATCCTGGTCATGCTTCCTACCTGAATAACTACCACAATAAAACACACTGTCTAAAAGGTCCTATATTCCTCACTTATCTTCTTGGCCTTCCTCTTCAACTCTGTCCACCTCTTATAGCTGTATCCTAACTGCCTTTGGGGATTTTCCAGTAGCTCATATCACTGACTTACTATTTAAAAGCTTTAGACCAGGGTTCCTCAAACTTTTTAAACAGGGGGCCAGTTCACTGTCCCTCGGACCGTTGGAGGGCCGGACTATAGTTTAAAAAAAAAACAAACTATGAACAAATTTCTATGCACATTGCACATATCTTATTTTGAATTAAAAAAACAGGAACAAATACAATATTTAAAATGAAGAACAACTAAAGGTAAATCAACAAACTTACCAGCATTTCAATGGGAACTATGGGCCTGCTTTGGGCTAATGAGATGGTCAATGTCTGGTTCCTTATTTGTCACTGCTAGTCGTAACAAGTGATGCAAGTGTGCATCAGTTGGTCCCGAGACTGAGAGGAGGAGTCGGGGAGTGCCGCGCACATTCCACACACATGTTCACAGTAGCAGGACAGGCAGCGGTGGCAAAAACACCCAGAGGGCCGGATCAATGTCCACGGCGGGCCACATGTGGCCTGCCGGCCGTAGTTTGAGGACCCCTGCTTTAGACATTGGCTTTCAAAGGTTTCTTAGACATGATTTCCTTTGGGGGAAACAATTCAATAGATTATGGCTCCAAGTTTTATCTTCGAGAATATATTCTTTATTTCTTTTTAGTAAAGAATGAGTTTAACCTCTAAGACCTTAAGTCCCCTTTTAGTCATCGCCCTTTCTGTTTTTGTCACCTGATAATCCTCCAATTTTCCCTTTAACTCTCTGAAATTGCACTCTGAGTCTAGTTCTTTGGTCATGTCAAATAGGATCCTGATGCCAAATATCCCAGGCTCTTGCTAATCAAAGTGTCATCCTTGCCTCAACAAATCAGTATTACATGGGCTATTAATTTTAGATCTATTGAATTGTAGCTACTGAATTAGGACCTGCATTTTAGCAAGATCTCCAAGCAATTTGTATTAACATTAAAGTCTAAAGAGTGTTGTGCTACCCAAATCAATTGTAATGTCATACTTAAATGAATAGTCTATATATTTAGTGATTTTCTATTTATATTTATAATAATTTCATTCTTTTTCTCCACCTCAGTCCAGCTGACAATCTCCAGTTTCACACATCTCACAATTCATTCCTCTTACTTTAAGGAAAAAAGAGAAAAATGGGGTGGAAAGACTAGTAGTTTCCATGGAACACATTACAAGTAGGGAGGAAAAAATGATTTTTAAGAATGCCAACTTTAATATTGGATGAATAAATTAATATAAGATCTCTAGAATATTTGGGATATGAAGTGGGTAAATACATTAGAAATGAGCTATCTATTGAAAATGTACACAGCATAGGAAACATCAGCTTAGTAACATATTCATTCATTGTTTCCTCATCTTGTTAAATGACTCAGTGTATCTTCTGTTTTAATTCTTATCTGCAAAGCAATTTCCAGTTGCGTTAAAATATTTTCAGGGATTACCTCATAAAAAAGGCCTCCAAGGATTTAGTTCATCATGTAAATATCTTTGTGCCTAAATTATTGACTGCCAGAGTCTGTTGTTAGTAAGACATTGCAAATAATTTGTTTCTCAAATAAGTGACCAAGAAAGAGACTGTATATTATTATAACACTAGAGAGAAACCACTCTTAGTTTATAACTGACCTTATGTTTTCCCTGGTCTGTTTGTTCTGAGTCAGCATTAGTTTCCCAAAAGAGAATCAAGAGATAAGAAAAAAGATGGGAAATGCAGGCAATTTTAAAGACTCCACTCAGAGTTCAATGCTCTTTCTTTTTTCATCTAAAACCTTTATATTTTCCAATAACACTTTTAGTCTGAATTGGTGAGTCTACATTATAAGAGAGTGTTGAAAAGATTTTTCCAGACTTTCTTGTAACTCATAAATAACAGGCTAGTCATTAATACCTATAAGCATATATTTGATTTTTTTTTTTTGCAGTTTTTTGGCCGGGGCTGGGTTTGAACCCACCACCTCCGGCATATGGGGCTGGTGCCCTACTCCGTTGAGCCACAGACGCTGCCCAATATTTGATTTTTTTTTAAAAAATGGCAACTAGATTCAGGCTGAGAAGTTGATCCTACTTTTATATCTTTGTCCTACTTTAAAAATCACTTTTGCTCTTTGGTGTTTGTGTGACCACCTACTGTTAAATCTTTTAAAAATTTACATTACTTAGAAATAATTTCTAACATCTGAGGACTTACTATGGGCCAAACACTGTATTCTAACTAACCTTCTGAGTTATTAGTAATGTGATTACCTTCCTTGTACAAATAATGGAACTGTAATAAAGAGATTATATCACATGACAGCAAGAGACTAAGATGGGATTTGATTTCAGGCAATATCATACATGCTAATTATTAAAAATAAATTCTAATCAAACAGATGAATGTAGTAAAGAACACATTAATTTCCTTAAATGATTTGAAGTAATAAGCCTCTCAGGGTTTTCCGAGGGGATCTGTGCATGTGTGCTAGGGCATGACTTTAATGCTCTGGCAAGCAGGTGATATCTCTTCCTTAGCTTCATATCTTGTTTGTACATAGCCTCAGAATCAAAGGTGAGGGACGAGGGCCTTCTCGTGTCTTTCCTGGGGATGTACACAGTACATGAACGTGGCTTTCTACATTCTCTGGAATATGTCGAAACCTTTTTAAGCTCACAATGGCTTACTCATTCCCTGGAATTATTTTTAAAGTTTTTTGGTGAACCTCCTATTAGCTGTCATAGGTAAAGCCATGTCATGCAGCTATAATGCTAAAGAATAAGCACTGATTTTTTTTTACAATTTCCTGGTGGTAATGCTATTACCAGAGTAATCTGAGTCAGGTCAAATCAAGACATAAGAAGTTTGCTTCCAGTTAGGCAAAATGGCCATAATTTTTGAGGACGATACAGAGTTCTACACCAGTTCTGCCCCCTACAGCGGGGGCTGGACTGACGGTTTTCATAGCTACTATGGTTGTGAGGCTGTTAATTTTCAAGGCTACCTCAGAGCTATAAACGGGATGAAAATAGGGCAAGTTAAAGTGCCACAAAACTTTCAGTTCTTACCGACATCCCACTATTTCTTATAATTAAGTACTCCTTATATGGTTATAATCATTTAATTTCCAGAGTCTAAAAAAGATGGTTTTGCTTATTTTTTTCCCAGTGTTCTCATTACTTTCATAGAGGAGCAGAATTTGGAGGCCCTTCGTTTACTGTTATGAAGGTTACTCTTCCTTTGATTTATTTAATCATTCTTAAATTGACTGACCTCTAGATAGTCACCAATTTTTCAGCGTATTTCTATGTTGACTCTTCTTGTATTATAATAGTTATTCCTTGGTGACATGATTCCATCAGATAATAGGTAAAATTACTGAGTCAAAATTTTGTACAAATTAATTATTGAAAAATAGTACCAATTACCCTCTGAATATGCCCCCTTATCCTTGACTGTCAAGCTTACCAGTAATTATTTTATTGCCTTTTTTTTTCACTTGCCTGAAAGTTTTATGAGACAATCATTGAATATATAACAAACGTAAACACATAGTGATGATGAGCCAAACTCTAAGAAAAACTGCTATGAGAAATAACATGTAAAATGACCTCATTCAATGATCCTGTGTTTGTATCGTGAGCAGATCTGTGGTCATCATTCTGATTTTCTTTTAAAGTTGAGATATACATATGACTTTTTTTAAACATGAGTTTGTACTTAAAAATAAATTTCTTAAAGATTTCCAACTTAAGTATTTGACTTCTCAGTTAACCAGGTTAATGCTTTCCAACTATTAATAAGATCAATAGAAGTACGGTGATATGTTCCTTAAAAGTTTGGTCTTTGGATTCAAATGTGGCAAACTTCCTAGTTTTGAAACCTAGCTAAATCACTAATAGCTGTATAGCAGAAAGCAACGCACTTAACCATTCTTGGTCTCTCTTCACTCCCTCTCCTTCCTTCCTTCCTTCCTTCCTTCCTTCCTTCCTTCCTTCCTTCCTTCCCTCCCTCCCTCCCTCCCTCCCTCCCTCCCACCCTCCCTTCCTTCCTTCCTTCACTGAATATCACTCTGTTGCCCTGGGTAGAGGACCATGGCATCATGGTACCTTACAGCAACCTCCAACTCCTGGGTTGGGTTCATGTGATCCTCTTACCTAAGCCTCCAGAGTCTCTGGGACTACAGGCATATGTCAGCATGCCCAGCAAGTTTTTTTTGTTTTTTTTTGTTTTTTTTTTCCCCTATTTTTAGTAGAGGTGAGGTCTCATTCTTGTTCAGGATGATCTTAAACTCCTGAACTCTAGCAATCTACCTTCCTGGGCCTCCCAAAGTGTTAGGATTATAAGCATGAGCCACTAAGCCTGGCCTCTTAATCATTCTATTTCTTTATGTGTTTATTTGTCCATAGGTATGGTAATAGTGCCACATTCATGGGGTTTATGTGATAATAAACTGAGGTAACATATGCACAGCAATTAGAACAGTGCCTGCTCCATAATAAACATCAAATAAATGTTCATTTGAATGTTGTCAAATATAATTGCTATGGTATTTATAATAAAATTATTTTATACCAATAAACTAGATCATAGGTCAACAAATTATGTCCTGTGGGGCAAATCTCACCCAGTGCCTTTTGTACCTTTTGTAGATAAAGACGTTTGGGACTTAACTATCCTCATTTGTTTATACATAGCCTGTGACTGCTTCTGTGCTATAAAACAACTATTAAAGAGTTGCAACAGAGACTGTGTGAATAGTAATACCTAAAATAATTGCCATCTGGCCTTTAACAAAAAAAGATTGCTGATCCCTGGATGACATCAACCAATGGAATCATAAAAATATATTGCTGGAGTCAGGACTTTCATTAGGTGTGTCTGAGATAGAAGAGAGTGTCCTGGAGAGGCCGGGAAACACTCATGCTTGGTTAGTCTTGTGGTGGCAGCTCCAACAAGGCAGGACCTTCAATTCTGAAAATTCATACACTTGAGTTTTGTATCTCACTCAGCTTTTTGAAAATAGATTAAAGTTCACAAGAAACCAATGATTAAATCATAATGTGAGCAAATTAATTTTCTATAAGAAATACTGGCTAAAAAATGCAGGTTCTTCATTGGGGGGAGGGAAGGAAAAGCAGAGAGAAGGAAGGAGGGAGGGGGGTGGGGCCTTGGTGTGTGCCACACCTTCTGGGGGCAAGACATGATTGCAAGAGGGACTTTACCTAACAAATGCAATCAGTATAACCTGGCTTATTGTACCCTCAATGAATCCCCAACAATAAAAAAAAAAAAAAAAAAAGAAGTGAGGAAAAAAATGCAGGTTCTGTTATTTGTTATATACATATAGAAACATGTTTAGTAAGATTAGTAAAATTGGTTCAGGAAGTATTAAGAACACTGAAACCAGGGAAGGAATGGAATGAAGTGATCAAGGATCTACCACTGAATTAAGCAAGTCTTTTTGTATTTTTATATGAGTTTTTTTCTCCTATCTTTAATCTCAAAGATGGAAAAGAACAAAGAAAAAAGAAGGAAAGAAAAAGGAAACTAAAAATATAAAATAAATACTAGTAAATTGAGTTAAAAAGTATGTTAAAATAAGAATTGGCCATGATTTGATACTTCCTTTCTAGGGAATCAGAGAGTGTTGAATATTAAGGAAGCTATTGAGAGTACATGAATACATAAAGTAGAAAATTATAGTTGTCTTAATAGATGGCAAAAATTGTTTGACATATGCTAACTGATTAAAAATACTCTTGGTTAACTTGTGAAAACAAAGTCTTTCTCAAAAGGACAGCTAATAGTCATATCACATTTATCAATGATACACTTAAAATTATATTATTTAAAATCAACAGCCAGGGCGGCGCCTGTGGCTCAGAGGAGTAAGGCGCTGGCCCCATATGCCGGAGGTGGTGGTTTCAAACCCAGCCCTGGCCAAAAACTGCAAAAAAAAAATCAACAGCCAGTTAAGGATGACCACTGTAATGAAAATTATTTTTGTACGTAATATAATGCAATAACAGCTCAAGAAATGCATGTTACCCCAGTTTATTATCACATAAACTCCATGAATGTGGCACTATTACCATAACTATTGACAAATAAACACACTAAGAAATACAATAATAGCTCAATAATTGGAGGTGAAAATATTTAAAATAGAAAAACATGTTTCTGGGCAGCGACTGTGCCTCAATGAGTAGGGCGCCAGCCCAAAATGCCGAGGGTGGTGGGTTCACACCCAGCCCCAGGCAAACTGCAACAAAAAAATAGCTGGGCGTTGTGGCGGGCGCCTGTAGTCCCAGCTGCTCGGGAGGCTGAGGCAAGAGAATCGTTTAAGCCCAGGAGCTGGAGGTTGCTGTGAGCTGTGTGATGCCGCGGCACTCTACCAAGGGCCATAAAGTGAGACTCTGTCTCTACCAAAAAAAAAAAAAGAAAAACATGTTTCTTAAAAGAAAAAAAAATTGCCTATCTGAAAAACCCAGTAGTGCCTACTTAAAAATACATATATATGTATAAGTACATATAAGTAGTAATGATTACATATCACTTATCAGTAGTAAAGGGGGATAAACTTGAATTTTAAAAGTTATTTACAATAGGAACTAAAAATATAAAATTCTCATGAATATACACCAAGAAATGTTTACACCAAGGCAACCTGTTCCTACTTCTACCCACATGCAAAACTTCTTATCTGGCAGTGACCTCTCTGCTTATCAGAACCACACAGGCCTCACTATGATTAGAAGGAATGTCTTTTCTGGCTCAGAGCTGGATTCCAGCTGTCTCTTCTCCCAAGATACTCTCAAAACAGTATCACTCATCATTTCAATCATTTACTACCAAAAAGTTAACGTATTTTCTACTTTTTGTTTTCTCATTGCCCTCTACATCTCTATTCCTCTTAGTAAAATCCCATTTTTCTCCTGCCTACCAGCCTTTCATTCTCTCTGCCGTAATCCTGTCTTCAGTCTGAACGATTCCTTCGCTTCCTGTTTCCATATGAATTTGTTGCTTCCCCTGAAGCCCTTTGAGGTGAAGGCTGTGTTGTCTCTCACATCCTGCTTACGTCTGTTCCTCCTTCTCAGAGCATCTTTAAAATAAAAATGGGAAAAGAACCAAACACAACTTGCTTCTTTGAGCTCATATCTTCCAATTAAAATTTTAATTTCCCTCCTCATTCCTGTTACTTGTCAAACTCCAAATCACTGGTTTTAGTTTAGTTAAGATATTGAAACCAACACAGCAACCTTTCCCTTTGCTACAACTCTTAGAAACATCTGGAAGGACAAGGTGAGAAGTAGATGGTGATGGAACTGGGAACTTAAGTCCATCACCCCTTTCATAATTTCTTTGAGTTATGCTTGGTTTTGTAGTCCATGGGATGGGGTCAAAGTCTTTTTAAGATATTAAATAAAAGAATGACTTTGAATATGAAAGCTCCTCGAGTGACCTGAATTACATTAATACATAAAACGGAATGGTTTGCTGTAGTAAATGTTCCCTAGAAAATTATTTAGATTTGAAATTTTGTGATGGCATGAGTATTGAAGTAATACAGATATAGGTCTCATTTTAATTAGATAAAATCCTTATGGAAAAAGTACTTTTAGAAGCACAGAAATGTTGGGCTGGGATGATGTTGGGTACACCTTGTACATGGCAGAATATGACCCCTGAGCTCTCGTTGCCTGGACTAAACAGTTTTATTTATTTATTTTTAATATATACACTAGTAGGTACTTTTTAAAATGTTTTAATCATTTCATCTATTTCTTTATGGCTTTTGAATATTGCTTTCCATTTGGAGGATAAAGATTGCTTATAAACAATAAAAATGAAAAAATACTGTTATACCATTTTATAGATAGGAAATTGAAACATAAACAAGTCAAATTAAACTGCATATTTACCTGAAGTCGTTTAATAAAAGGAAAGTATAAGGAGCAAAAGAAAACTTGGGCCATCTAGCTCCTGAGAGCATATCCTAATCTTAAAGCCATTTTGCCTTTACATTGGTAGCATAGCAATTATTTACTCTCTTATATTTGTCATTTTCTGTGACTGTTAATGTTATCTTGATGGAATGATTATACAAAAATACCCTGCATTATTGTGTCAAGTCAGTATTTATTGTTATTCAATGTGCATACAATTTTTCCTTCCATTCCATTATTTTATATTTTATTTTGGAAGATATATTCATATACACCTAAGCATACACATACAAAGATATACTTATATGTATCTCTCTGTGCATATTCATGTGTTTTAACTATGATGTTTGTTTTTACTTTGTTTATAGCTATATGAACACATTTTTAATTTCATAAGTATACACATTTATATAATTAGACGGGTAGGTATATGTGCTCAAAAATATAAACAAACAGAAACATCTTCAAAAGGTAGATGTGCAGCTCAGTAACTTATCACAGAAGTAATACACATAACCACCAGGTAAATAAATAGAACCCTGAAAAGCTCCTGGCATACAGCCCACCCTCCCTAATCACCACTCCCTTTTTCCTCCCAAAAGGAATGTAGGGTTTTTTCAGATGGTGCTGGAGACACACTGAGTTTTCCATTTCCAAAATAGGGGATATTTCAGAGACTATACAGCACACTCTATGAGTTTTTTCCCATTTGGGAAAGATGTGTGGGTAATGGGAAAATAGCTTTTGTTATTCAATTTACAAAGAGAAAATTAAAGTGTCAAGGAGATAACAAGAGAACTGACATCTATCTGATCTGGAGGGACGTGTCACTCAGGCTGTAACTCAGCTCCTGGTTTTCACTGACACTTATTTGTCTCTCCTCATTTTGACATGAAAACCATTTACCTTTGTTTTGTCACAGTTTCAGGGAAGTGTGGAAAGAAGAGTCTCCACCCCAATTTAGCTTGTTTGCCACATTTTATGCCCAGATTAAAAACAAGAAGCCTGGCGGACCAAAGAATTCCCATTCTCTTCCCATGCTTTGATAGAAAATATATGCTGAGGAGAAGCAGGAAAAAAAGATTAAAAAATTATCCAATGGTGGAAAATATTTTCCCATTAATTGGACCATATTGCTGACCACCAATGAGTATAGAATCCTTCCACCTGGCAACAGAAAAACTTTATCCTTAGATAATGTCTGTGAATCAAGTTAAACAGTTACTTTTAGAACAGACTAGTAAGTGTATAGTTGTATATTTATCACGAAGAAACACGCTATGAGGAATTCTGTTATGATAATTATGGAAATAAGACTTTTAATTTCTGAAATATGAAGACTATAGGAAGGAATTTCATAAGTCAATATCCAACATAACTCTAATTTATGCTATTAACAATGAAAAAGATTTTAAATAAGCCATGGAAAGCACCTTTTTAGAAGGGACAGTTATGTTCCCAGAAATAAAGTTCAAGTCTCAAACTGAAATTAAATGAGAAGGTATCACATAAGGCAGAACTTCCTGTTTTTCTAACATAATTGGAAGGGAACCTTGGCTTACTTGCTGTTTCAACCAGTTTTAGCAAGCAGTCATATAAATATGCAAGTCTTATAATCAGTTATAATTCAAAAAGTAGAGATTTTGTTTGATAAGAAACTACTTTTACCCATTTTAACAATCCTAAGTAAATAATAATATTTTAGGGAAATAATATTTTTCACAAAGCACTTTGAGTTAAGGATCAATTTCTGGCCTGATAAGTGTATAAACCTGAGAAAATGACGTTTGAGTCCCGATTCTTTAAAAATTATCAGTTTCTTTAAAAATTGTCAAGCAAAGATATACATAGAACGGCGTATCTGTCTTGCTCTCTGAGAAACCCCTAAGTCGTGTGACTTCATTTGGACTAGGGAGCTCTGAACTGCCCGTGTTCCTAGATCTTGACATACAGGTGACCTGCACTTGCCCTGGCACTCATCTGGCACTGTTTGACTCTAGTGTTTGCAGTGATGGGAACTGATTGGATAGCCTCACTAATTTCTTTATAAGCCGTTAGCTGTGTACAACTGTGCTTTGTAGGAGCAGTTTATTTTATTGAGGTCATTTCCAATATTTGATACAAAATAGGGCAGGCCGTATAATTTTGATAATTGGTGAATGTTGTGTTATACAGCAGGAAGAATGATAAACCAATGATGGAGTTCCCCCAGCCAACTCCTCAAATTATCTCTCCTAATCGCCCCTTATTTTCTACTGATTGACTTAGAAGAGATAAAAATCAGGGAAATTCTCATTCTAGGGAAGGCATTTTGAAATGCTGTGACTAAGCTCTCCCATACCACTTTGTTATTTTTGTAAACTTGCATAAATATTCTATGGATATAAAATAAATTGTACTTGTGGATTTTATTATTTATTTTATTTTGTGTGTACATGTGATTTTTTTATTTAGTTGTTTATTATGCCATTCTGTTTATCTCTATTAATATTTGTGCTGTACAAACATATCTGATGGTACAATGTAGCTATTTTTAAAGACTAAATATGAAATGGAAAGGCAAATTTTTAGGCTCAAGGCAAAGAAAAATTCTGATAAGTTTGAGGATTTTTTAAAAAGCCACCTATGAATCATTTTACTATATCGGGGCAACCTGGGGTGCAGATAAATTTATTTATACAATTTACCTATTAAAAAATGAAAACTTTAAATAAAGTGGTAACTTAAACTATCTGCTTTTTCTTTTCTTTTTTTCTTTGGGCTTTCATTCTTTTTCTTATTTCAAAGTATTGCAGGGGTACTGATGTTCTTGGTTACATGGATGGCTCTTGTAATGCTTGTGTCATGAGTATAACTATGCCCGTCACCCATTAGGTAGGTTTTTCCCCCATCCCCTCCTCCTCCTTTGTGCCTGCTTGACCTCCATGGAGTTTTACTTCCCTCTTTTCACATGTGTGCCATCAGTTCCAGAAGCTACAAAGAACTGAAGAAAATCAGCAAGAAAAAAAATCAAACAACCCCATTAAAAAGTGGACAAAAGACATTTGAACAGAAGCTTTTGAAAAGAAAAATAGACAAATTGCCAATAAATATTTGAAAAGTCACTGATCATCAGGAAGATAAAGTAAAAACACAATGAGCGATCACCCCATCAAAGTTAAGGTAGCTTTTACTTTCTACTCTTGTGCCTGGTTCCTGGCAAATTCAAATGCAGCCATGGCTCCCACAAAAGTCACAAGATGAGAAGAGTTGAAAGTTATTTTAAAAGGCTATTGCAACTTTATTTATTTGTTTGCAACTGGTTGCTGGCTCCAAGGGTATTTATTATATATATTTTTTGAGGTGGGGGTACAATGTGCTGGTTTTATATACCGTTTGAAATATTTTCATCAAACTGGTTAACATAGCCTTCACAGCATTTTTAGTTATTGTGTTAAGACATTTATATTCTCCATTTAGTAAATTTCACATGTACCCTTGTAAGATACACCCTAGGTGTGGTCCCACTTGCAACTTTAAAACAAATGAGGCAAAGCTTTTATTTAAGTAAAAAAAAAAAAAAAAGAAAGAAAGAAAGAAAAGAAAAAGAATATTTACTATAAAGTTCAGGACACTAGATTTTTGGGAGGACATCTTATTATTCAGAAAAGAAAAACTCACAGTGTTAGTGAGAAACGAATACTGTCAGCTGACGAATTATACTGACTAAAATGCTTGCACAGATATAAAAGAAAAATAGAAATAGATCTTCCCCTAAGAGAACAGTAATTTAATGAAGAACTGGCCTCCATGTCCATGGGTTTCACATTCGTGAATTCAAACAACTGCAATCAAAAATCTTCACAAAAATACTGTTTTACTAAACACGTACAGAATGTTTTCTTGTCATTATTCCCCAAACAATATAGCATAACAACTATTTTCATTGCATGTGCCTTGTATTAGGTATAAACGATCTAGAGATGATTAAAAGTATACAGAAGGATATGCAGAGGTTGTATACAAATACTATCAACTTTTGTGTAAGGGACTTGAGCATCCATGGATTTTTTAGTTATTGTGTTAAAATATTTATATTCTCCATTTAGTAAATTTCACATGTACCCTTGTAAGATACACCGTAGGTGTGGTCCCGCTTGCAACTTTAAAACAAATGAGGCAAAGCTTTATTTAAGTTAAAAAAAAAAAAAAAGAAAAAGAATATTTACTATAAAGTTCAGGACACTAGATTTTTGCACTGGAGGCCCTGGAGGCCCTGCAACCAATTGCCCATGGATACTGAGGAAGTCTGCTTTGACGTCATGTCACGTGATACCAAAGCACTTTCACGTAAAACTAAACAACCACAGCTTCTGTACCCAGTTGCGATGATCAAAATATCTTTACCAATATATATTATGCTTAAGCAATGGTAAGATTGGTAATTGATGCTGAAATTGGAAAAAACTTCTTCTGCTACAAAAAGCTGCCTAAAACAAACAAAGGTCATGTTTTGACTTCTACTCAAAGTTTAGGTGTTTTAGAGAAACCGATGCTGCCATCGGTCCATCAGATATTGGTTCAATAGCAGTTTTTTCTTCCTCTGCAGAAGGAGGAAAGTCTTTGTTTTCAAAACACACTGCTTTCTTCAGGAAGAAGTGGTGGTGTCAAAATCTCTTACAAATGACGTGAAAAAAATTGGATGATGCAGCAGAAACAATTTTATTAAACAAAGATTGATTTATCTGAGAATTATTTTTTAAACTTTGCAGCAACCGGGCAGCGCCTGTGGCTCAAGGGGTAGGGCGCCGGTCCCATATGCCGGAGGTGGCGGGTTCAAACCCAGCCCCGGCCAAAAAAAAAAAAAAAAAAAAAAAAAAACTTTGCAGCAACCTAGGCAAAGAGCATATAAATCTCTTGTTCCATTTCAAAATTTAGTGGCTTAGCAGAGTAAGGGGTTTTAATGTTGTGTGTGAGTTGAAAAGTGAATTAAAGATGTATAGGTTCAGTAGTAGAAAATCAGTAAGGACTCAGTTGAACTCCACAACACCACCAATCTGCTGGAAGTCATTGACACCTGCAGGCTTCCTCCTCCAGCGACAGTACCATACAGATTCTTCTCAAGCTCACTTAAAATATTCACCAAGATAGATTACATTCTGGGCTATAAAACATACCTTAACAAATTGAAAAGAATCTGAGATCACGATGGAATTAAACTAGAAATCAATAACAGAAAGAATGAAAAAAAATCACAAAATACACGGAAATTAAACAAAATACCTCTAAATAACATATGTGTGAAAGAAGAAACTCAAAAGAAATTTTAAAAGATTTTAAATTAAGTAAAAGGAAATATATAACTTATCAAAATTTGTAGGATAAAGCAAAAGCAAGGTCTAGAGCAGTGTTTTTCAACCTTTTTTATCTCATGGCACATCTGAACCTATAGTTAAACTTTTGTGGTACGCTTAAATGATGTTGATAAAAAAAAAAAAGGAATATAGTTATTCCTTTTCTATTATTTTTAAAATAATTATTCTTATTAAAAAATATTATTTTAAATTATTTTGAAAATAATTTAATTAATGATCTTTAAAAACTTTCACAGCACATTGGTTGAAAATCATTTGTCTAGAGGGAAATTTATGGCATTAAATGCACCTATTAGAAAAGACAAAAGATCTAAAATCAATCACCTAAGCGTCCACCTTTTGTAACTAAAAAGAGTAAATTCAATCCAAAGAGGAAAATAAATAATAAAATTAAAATATAAATTGATAAAATTGAAAATAGGAAATCAATACAGAAAATTGATAAAACCAAAAGCGATTCTTTGAAAATATCTATAAAACTGACAAGCTTCTACCCAGTCTATCTAAGAAGAACAGGAAAAGGACACAAAATACTATTAGAAATAACAGAAGGGATATTACTACATATCTTATGGACAATCAAAGGATAACAAATGAATATTATAAAAAAGTAGGTCCACAAATTCGATAACTTAGATAAAATGGGCAAGTTCTTGGAAAGATACAATTTGCTAACACTCATACAAGAAGAAATAATCTGAATAGGCCTATACTATTAAAGAAATTGAACTGACAATTAATAGCCTGCTAAAAAGAAAAATATCAGGCCCAGATTATTGACTGATGAATTCTACCCAACATTTGTAAAAGAAATTATATCACTTCTCTGAAATATTTTTCTTAAAATAGAAACAGAGGGAATATTTACTTAATCATCAGCATACCCCTGACTTTTATGCTAAAAAGTCAAAAAATTGTAAGAAAACTACAGAGCAGTCTCCAATGAACATAGATGTAAAATATTAGGAAATAAAACCTAACAATATATAAAAAGAATTATGCACAAAACCAACCAAAATTTATTCCAAGTAGGCAATGGTAATTTAACATTCAAAAATCAATTAATGTAAACCATCATCACATCAGCAGGCTAAACAAACAAATTAACAGGGTCATATTAATAGATGCAGAAAAAGTCTTTATTAATGATTTTTAAAAATTAGTAAACTAGGAAAAGAGGGGAACTTTTTCAACTTGATAAGGAATATCAATAAAAAACTTAACAGTTAATATCATACTTAATGTTCAGAAACTAGAAGCTTTCCCATTAAGATCAGAAACAAGGCAAGGATGTTTCCTCTCATCACTGCTTTTCTTTTCTTTTCTTTTTTAATTAAATCATAGCTGTGTACATTAATGCGATCATGGGGCACCATACACTGCTTTTATAAACAGTTTGACACATTTTCATCACGCTGGTTAACAAAGCCTTCCTGGCATTTTCTTAGTTGTTGCGTTAAGACATTTATAGTCTACATTTACTAAGATTCACATGTACCCTTGTAAGATGCACCATAGGTGTAATCCCACCAATCACCCTCTCTCCACCCAACCTCCCCCCTCCCTCTCCTCTCTCTCCCCCTTCCTATGGCAAGTCTAGCTAATGCAACAAGACAAGAACAAGAAAAAATAGTATACAGATTGGGAAGGAAGAAATCAAACAATCTTTGTGATCAGATGACATGATTGTCTATGTAGAAAATTTGAAAAAATGACCCCCAAATTCTGTAACTAATAAATGACTATGCCAAGGTTATGGGGTATAGCAGCTAATCACACATTCAAGATAAGATTTATTGATTTTCTCCTAGACAAGTTATCTGTGAAAGAAACGTGTCTCGCCATTCATAGAAAAGCAGTGTACATTTTGCTGTGGTTTTAAAACATCTTTTATGGCTGGGCCCAGTGGCTCATGCCTGTAATCTAGCGCTCTGGGAGGCCGAGGTGGGTGGATTGCTTGAATCTAGGAGTTCAAGACCAGAGTGAGCAAGAGTGAGACCCCATCTCTAGTAAAAATAGAAAAGCTATCCCAATATTATGGTGGGTGCTGGTAGTCCCTGTTACTTGGGAGGCTGAGGCAGGACATTATGTGAGGTCAAAAGTTTGAGGTTGCTGTGAGCTATGATGATGCCAAGGCACTCTACCCAGAGTAACACAGCGAGAGTATGTCTCAGAAACAAGAAAAGAGAGAGAGAGAGAGAGAGAGAGAGAAAGCAAGCAAAAAAGAAAGAAAGAAAGAAACCATTTCATGTGGGAAGAAGGGTTTGCTTACTTACAAAAATCAAGAGAATGGGCAAAATTAATCTCATGTCTGTTGAAAATGAAATCTATGTCAAGGTTGACTCACAATCGAATTTAATAAACTGAGCCATAAATAACTCCTGTTTTGTGTAAGAGATTTCAATTTTAGTTTCAAAAACAAAATCTTGTATGTATATATGAGGTAAATAGGCATCATTTTAAATTTACCAACTAATGTCACATAATATCAAAATATTTATTTATTTTTTGACAGAGTCTCACTTTGTCACCCTCACCAGAGTGCCTGGCATCATAGCTCACAGCAATATCAAACTCTTGGGCTCAAGTGATTTTCTTATTCTCTTGCCTCAGCCTTTGAATAGCTGGAACTACAGGTGCCCGTGACAAAGCCTGGTTATTTCTAGAGACGGGGTCTCGCTCCTGCTCAGGCTGGTCTCAAACTCCTGAGCTCAAGCAATCTACCTGCCTAGGCCTCCCAGAGTGCTAGGATTACATGTATGAGCCACTCTGCCCAAACCCAAAATATTTAATATTTCAATAACTTAGCACATATTTGAACATGACTGTGTTACTCTCAAAGAAATTATTTTTTCAAAGTCTTATTTAAAATTGTGTCTTTGGCCATATTTAATTCATATTTCTTTGCTTATGATTTAATAGTATTACTATATGTACTTTGTCAATAAATTTTAATGTAGTAAATTAATTCATTTTATTTACTTTAAAACCAATGAACATAATTGTAAAACTAAAGTCCTATTTGGCTTACGCCAGTTATGTAACAAAAATTAATTTTATTTGTTTTGTGGATTTTTAAATTTTATGAAAAGAAGGATTAATTTCATGAAAATAAGCTATGCTTTTAATATACATGGGGCAAAATCTGAAATAATTAAGAAATTGATAATTCAACAATAACAGTTGGAGACACCAATACTTCATTCCAAATAATGGGTAGACCAACACAGAAAATTAATAAGATACAGAAATAACACACATCTGTATAAAACATTCTACCCAATAAGAACCAAATCCATATTTTGCTGAAGCACAAATGAAACATTCTACTGGGATAGACCATATGCTATGCCATAAAAATCAGTTGCAATAAATATAAACATAAGAAAGTCAAGCAAAGAACATTTGCCAATGACAATGAAATTAAATTTGAAATAAACAACAGAAGGAAATTTTAGAAATTTGCAAAAGTGTGGGTATTAAACAACACTCCTAAACAACCAATGCATAACAGAAGATATCACAAGGGAAATTACAGCAATCTTTAAGATTATTTTAAACAAAAATACAACATA
This sequence comes from Nycticebus coucang, assembly GCF_027406575.1. Lineage (NCBI taxonomy): Eukaryota > Metazoa > Chordata > Mammalia > Primates > Lorisidae > Nycticebus > Nycticebus coucang. The sequence goes on from NC_069796.1 coordinate 28,555,603, forward strand.
CTAAAAATATGTGAGATGCAACTAAAGCAGTGTTTAGACAGCAATTTGTATTTCTTAACATTTATATTTAAAGAGAAAGCAGATCTTAAACTAACTTTCACCTTAAAAACTGAAATAAACGAAGAGGAAACTAAACTCAAAGTAAGCTAAATAAATGATATACTAAAGGCTAGAGACAAAATAAATGAATTATAGAGTATAAAAAGAATAAACATTTTTTAAAGTTAGTTCTTTGAAAATTCAAATGTAATCAATAAAACTAACTTAACTGGCTGTGATGAAAAATAAAAGTAAAATGTGATCTACTAAAATCAGAAATAAAAGACAAGAATATTGCTAGCGACCTGAAAGAACTAGTAACAGATTAAAATATATTACTCTGAGCAATTCTTTGCCAAAAAGTTGGATGATTTAGGTTAAAGGGTCGAATTCCCAGAACACAAGCCATTTAAACTGACTCCAGAAGAAATAGGAAATCTCAGTAGATCTACAGCAGGTAAAAAGATTATGTAGTTAACTATGTAACAACAAAGAAAAGCCAGGGCCTGAGGACTTCACTGTTGAATTCTACCAAACATTTAAAGGATAGTTAACATGGACGCTTCAAAAAATTTTTCTGAAAACAGAGAAGGAAACATATCTTAAGTCATTTATTGAGTCCAGTATTTTCCTAATGCCAAAAACAAAGACACAAGGACATCACGAGAAAGGAAAACTACAGATTAATTTCTTATAAGAGTAGGTGGAGGAAGGACACAGTAGCTCACATCTATAATCCCAGCACATTGGGAGGCACATTGCCAAGGCAGGAGGATCAATTGAGACCAGGAGTTTCAGACCAACCTAGGCAATAGAGTGAGACCTTATTTCTACAAAAAAGAAAAAAAAAAAAAAAAAAAGAACAACTAGCTGGGCAAAGTGGTGCCCATCTATAGTCTTAGCTGCTGAGGAGGCTGAGTTAGGAGAATCAAGCTTGAGACCAGGAGTCTGAGGTTAAAGTGAGCTGTCATTGCACTATTGCACTCTAGTCTAGGCAACAGAATGAGACCCTATCTGAAAGAGAGAAAGAGAGGGAGGGAAGGAGAGGGGAAGGAAAAAAAGAATTAGAAAAGATCTTCAACAAAATGCAAACTGAATCTAGCAATATATAAAAATCATTATACACAATTATCACGTGTGATTGATCCCAGAAATATAAGATTATTTGATATAAGAAAAATCAATAAATGTATATACTACTTTAAGAGGAAAAAAAAAGGACAAAAAAGACCTGATTAGCTCAATAGATATGGAAAGAGCATTTGACAAAATCTACTGCCCTTTCATAATTAAAAAAAAAAAAGAAAACACTCAACAAACTAGGAACTTCTTAACCTGAAAAAAAAAGGAAAAAAATGAAAAAACCTGCAGTTAACATAGTACTTAGTGGTGAAAAAGTGAAAGATCAGAAACAGGACAACGGCATCTACTTTTGCCACTTCTATTTAACTTTCTTTTTTTTTTTTTTTTTTTTTGTAGAGACAGAGTCTCACTGTACCGCCCTCGGGTAGAGTGCCGTGGCGTCACACGGCTCACAGCAACCTCTAACTCTTGGGCTTACGCGATTCTCTTGCCTCAGCCTCCCAAGCAGCTGGGACTACAGGCGCCCGCCACAACGCCCGGCTATTTTTTTGTTGCAGTTTGGCCGGGGCTGGGTTTGAACCCGCCACCCTCGACATATGGGGCCGGCACCCTACTCACTGAGCCACAGGCGCCGCCCTCTATTTAACTTTCTATTGGAGGTTCTAGCCAAGAAAGTTGGATAAGAAAATATAAGGCATCCAAATTAGAAAGAAAGAAATATACTATGTCTATTCTTATATAACATCCTCTTGAATACAGAAAATTCTAAGAAATCCACAAAAGTAATTATTAGATTTAATAAACCATGTCAGCAGAATTGCATGACAGAAAACAATTGTACGAAAAACTGGCTGTATTTCTATACACTTGCAATGAGTCATCCAAAAATAAAATTAAGAAAACAATTCCAATCACAATGAAATCAAAAGGAATACAAGAAAATTTAACAAAGGGGTTGTATGAGTTTGCAATCCCACCAATAGTGTTAAGTGTTCCCCTCTCTCCACAGCCATGCCAGCATCTGCAACTTTGAGACTTTGTCATGTGGGCTATTCTCACTGGGGTTAGATAATATCTCAAGATGGTTTTAATTTACATTTCTCTGATAATTAGGGATGGTGATCATTTTTTCATGTTTTTTTTGGCCATCCGTCTGTTCTTCAGAGAAAGTTCTGTTCATATCTCTTGCCCAGTGATAAATGGGATTATTTGCTCTTTTTTGTTGATTAATTTGAGTTCCCTGTAGATTCTGGTTATCAACCCTTTGTCAGAGTCATTATCTGCAAATATCTTTTCCCATTCTGAAGGCTGTCTGTTTGCTCTAATTGTTGCAACCTTTGCTGTGCAGAAGCTTTTTAACTTAAGTCCCATTTATCTATTTTTGTTGTTGTGATTGCCAATGGAGTCTTTTTCAGAAAATATTTCCCCAGGTGGATGTCATCAAGAGTTTTTCCCACACTTTCTTCCAGGATTTTTATTGTTTTGTGTCTTAGATTTAATTCTTTTATCCATTGTGAGTCAATTTTTGTAAGTGGTAAGAGAGACGGGTTCAGCTTTAGTCTTTTACTTGTGGTCATCCACTTTGCCCAGAACCATTTATTGAATAGAGAGTCTTTTCCCCATTATAGCCTCTTTGGAAGGAAGTATGAAGAATCCTCCAAATGCTAAAAGGAGGCCTTCCATTTGGTCCCGCAATCCCATTACTAGGTATGTACCCAGAAGGAAAAAAAAATCATTTCACCATAAGGACATTTGCACTAGAATGTTCATTGCAGCTCAATTCACGATTGCCAAGATGTGGACTCAACCCAAGTGCCCATCTACACATGAATGGATTAATAAAAACCATGGTATATAAAAGATGGAGACTTAACATCTTTGTATTAAACTAGATGGGTTAAGAACATTTATAGTTTTCAACTGAAAACCATAAAATATGTTGAAAGAAATTAGAGAAAGACTAAATAAATGGAAAGCCACCCCATGTTCTTGTCAAGACTTAACTTTTTTTTTTTTTGAGAGTCTCAAGCTTATTCTTCTTAATAAGGTGTCACAAGTATCCAAGGTACTCAATGCTAAAATGAAACCAATAGATGAACTCTGCCTGTCCACGCAAGAGAAAAACCCAATTAAATTCAAGTGGGGGATGGGGGAGGAGGAGATGGGAGGCTGGAGGGGGATTGGTGGGCTCTCACCTAACAGGCATAATGTAAGGGTATAAGGCACACTCCTGGGTGAAGAGTTCAACTACAACTTGGACTTTCTTTAGCTAACAAATGCAAACAATGTAACTTAATTGTTGGTACCCTAATATTAATTTGAAATTAAAGAAAAGGTAAAACAAAAAAAACAAAAAAAAATTTTTGTTAGTTTTTTTTTTGGTTTTTTTTGGCCAGGGCCAGGCTTGAACCCTCCACTCCCAGTATATGGGGCCAGCTCCCTACTCCTTAAGCCACAGGTGCCGCCCAAAACAAACAAACAAACAAAAAAATGTAAGGAATAAATTTAAGAAAATAATTTTAAGACTTTTCAACTGAAAACTATAAAATATGTTGAAAGAAATTAGAGAAAGACTAAATAAATGGAAAGTCATCCCATGTTCTTGTCAAAAGACTTAACTTTTTTTTTTTTTTTTGAGACAGAGCCTCAAGCTGTCACTGTGGGGTGGGTACCCTGGCATCATAGCTCACAGCAACCCCCCAAAGAAAAATAACCCAATTTAAAAATGGTTATAGAACCTGAGTTAACATTTCTCAAAAAAGGATACACAAATAATAAACCCATGAAAAGGTGCCAAAATAATTAGTCATTATGGAAATACAAACTGAATTTATAAGATATCATTTCACACCCACTAGGCCAGCAATAATCAAAAATATTTTCAATAAAGTGTATTGATAGTGATGTGGAGAAACTGAATCCCTCATGAACTGCTAGTAGGAATATAAAGTGGTGCAACTGCTTTGGAATACAGTCTGACAGTTCCTCAAAAGTTATAGAGAGAGTTACAATATGATACAGCAATACACAATGGTTGAATAGCCAACAGAATGAAAATATATGCCCATACCAAAACCATTACATACATAATCATAGCAGGATCATTCATAATTAGCCAAAAAAAAAAAAAAGGAGGTGAATCAAATGTCTATCTAGTGACAAATGGATAAGGAGAACATCATATATACATATGGTGTAAAAGAATGAGGTACTAAATCATGCCACAACATAAAAGAACCATAAAAACTATGTTAAATAAAAGAAGTCAGTCACAAGTGCACATAGTGTGTGATTCTATTTACATGAAATGCTCAGAACAGGCAAAGACACAGAAATAGATTAGTGATCACCAAGAGGCTGATGGAGGAGGAAAAGTGAGTTTTTAATGGGTACAGAGTTTCTCTTCCAGGATAGAAATATCCTGAAGTTAGATATTGGTGATAGTTGCCCGACTCTACAAATGTACTAAAATATCACTGAATATGCATCTTAAAATGCTAAATTTTATGCTATATGGATAATAAAACCCTAGTAAGAAATAGCCTATATCACAAAGTCCCCAAACTGCAGATTGTGGCATGGATGTGGAGAGAAGGGAACATTTCTACGCTTCTGGTAAGATTGCAAACTAATACCATTTTTATGGAAAGAAGTATGGAGAATCCTTAAAGAATTAAAAGTTGACTTTCTATTTGATCTCACAATTCCATTATTAGGTATTTACCCAGAACAAAAATCATTTTACCACAAAGACGTTTGCACCAGAATGTTTATTGCAGCCCAATTCATAATTGCCAAGTCATGGAAGCAGCTAAAATGCCTGTAAATCTATGAATGGATTAACAAATTGTGATATATGTATACCATGGAATACTATTCAGCCATTGAAAAAGATGGAGACTTTACATCTTTTATGTTTACATGGATGGAGTTGGAACGTATCCTTCTCAGTAAAGTATCTCAAGAATGGGGGGGAAAGTATGCAATGTACTTGATGCTATTATGAAACTAATATATAAACACTTACACATTCAAAAGAATGATAAAACACAAATATAGTCTACCAAGAGGGAGGGGAGGAGAGGGAGAGTGGAGGGCGACTGGTGGGAGGAGAGAAGGCATTAGGTGGGATCTCACCTAATGTGCACAATGCAAGGGTACACTTCAAAATAACTAAGAGTAAATTATAACTATCTTACCACAAAAAATAAGTAAGCAAGTTGATGGTTATATTAATCAGTTTGATTTAAACATTCCACATTTTATGTTAAACTGATTAACATAACCATCACGGCACTTACTTTTTGTGTGTGTGTGTGTGGTAAATTTAGATTTCTAATAGCCCAGAACAGATTATTGTGTATTTTATGTAGTTTGTTTTTACCTACCCAATTAGCTGTTGTTTCAACATGTATTGAAAATTCTATTTTTCCACTGATCTGCAATATCAGCTTTTTCTGAATCATTTCTGTATTTGTATTTCATTAGTCAGTATGTTTATCCTTATGCCAACTCCACATTCTCTTTTTTTTTTTTTTTATTGTTGGGGATTCATTGAGGGTACAATAAGCCAGTTACACTGATTGCAATTGTTAGGTAAAGTCCCTCTTGCAATCATGTCTTGCTCCACATTCTCTTAATCTCTTAATTAATGTAAGTTTATAGTTTTTTTAAAACATCTGATAGAACAAGTCTCCCACTCACCCCTACCTTATTGTTCACCTTCAAGAATTCTATTCCTATTTTTAACTCTTCCTTCACACTATTTATAAGCTCTTTATTATGAATATTAAAATCAGCTTGTCAGGGGGCCCACTAATGTGCAAATCTCAATAAAAATATTTGTTAGGATATAAGTTGCATTGAATCTATGTAAATCAATTTGGGGAGAATTGATATCTCTGCTTTGAATACTCCAAATTGTTAATCATTAAATGGTGCAGCTCCTCACTTATTTAGTGTTTGTTCAATAGTTTTCAAGAAAGGTTATAGTTTTATTTGTACAGTTATTGCAGGTGTGTTATGCATATGTTCCAAAGACTTTATAGCTGTGTTTGTACTATAAATAGTAACCTTTTAATTAGAATTTCTCAGAACTTATTGAAATTGGAAAATCAAAAGATATTTATATATTTATTTTGCTCACTGAGTTTATATTTTTATCTATAATTGTTATATAATTTCTATCATATTAAATAAAAATTCTTAGTTATTATATAATTATACTTTTGCTAAAATTTATTCCTCCCAACTTATTTTATATTTTCTACTTACCCTGCACTTTCTGTTTCTATTCTCTTTGTCTTCTTTTTCAGTATATTTTTTATTTTTATTTTTTATTTATTTACTTATTTATTTTATTTTTTTATTAAATCATAACTGAATACGTTGGAGCATTTATGGGGTACAACATGCTGATTTTATATACATTTTGGAATGCTTATATCAAACTGGTTAACATAGCCTTCACCTCACTTAATTATTTTGTAGTATATTGTTTAAATTCAATTTTTCATCTACTAACCTCGTAATGTACTTTTTTTACTCTTTAATAGTTACCTGAGGAATTTTAATAAAGTTTCATGATCTAAAATTAATAATAAATTTATCTTTCTCCTGAAAACTACAGGACTCTTAGAACACTTTTATTCCAGAACCCTTTCCCTATGTACATGCTATTATCGCTGTTTATACGTTTCATATTTTATTTTACATGTAGACGTTAATGTTTGGATGTATTTGTCAGCACATCAACCACTTTCTCAACTCTTCCTTTCTCATTGTGTCTCAAGATCCTCTATTAATATCTGGGAATACCTTTTCTTCTATCAGAAGGATATTTTTAAATTGTTATTATATTTTGAAACAGTGTGTTAAGCTATCAGATGCCACGGCATCATCATAGCCCACAGCAACCTTCAACTCTTGGACTCAAGCGATCCTCTTGCCTCAGTTTTTCTATTTTTAGTAGAGACAGGGTCTCACTCTTGCTCAGGCTGGTCTCAAAGTCATGAGCTCAAGCAATCCACCCAGCTCAGGCTCCCACAGTGCTAGGGTTACAGGCCTGAGCCACTGCACTCTAAATTATCTTTTGATGAGAATTTTCTAGGGGAAAGCAATTTTTCATTGAAAATGAGTTTATTTTATTTCACTCACAGTGTTGAATGACGCTTTTGTTGGATGTAGAATTTCAGGTTGACAGCCTCTTCTTGCAGCACACTGAGAATGTCCTGCCACTGAGGTCCAGCACCAACTGATACTTCCAATGTAGCTTGATCTCTATCTACATTTTACATCTCTGTTAGACATTTTGCAGTTTTAGTATTATGTACATAGATATGGGTTTATTTTTATTTTTCCAGCTTGATATAATTGGACTTTAATTCTATAGATTAAGAAAGACCTTCAGCCATGACCTCTTCAAATATTGTCCCTGCTCCAATTTCTCTCTCCTCCATCTACAAGTACTGCTATGACATTGAGCAACCTTCAGTTTATAACTGCTGACAAAGATTCTCTCCTTGAGAAAAACTGATCAGAATCCTCTCTGCTCTTACACACCTAGACCCTGTCTTTGGGCATGTTCTGAAGAGTCCAAATTTAGCAAGATTATTTTAATTCAGTACAGCCAGAAACCACCATCTTCAGTGTCTGCTCACTCTCAACATCAGACCACATTTCTTGGGCTTGCTTTCAACAAGAATCATGATAAATCTGTTTAGCGGAATTCCTTCTTACCCTGGCGTTTTCTCTTAGTATTTTGCCATCTGTTGACACTTCCCTCACCCCACACTCTGCTCCTTGGCTATTAATTCTCACTTTTCCTTGTTGTACTCAAAGTTGAGATCAATCTTTTTATCCCACTATAAAACCCCATTTCAGTAGTTCCTATAATCATGATATTCCTGAATAAAGCCTGCTATGCCATTTTAACAGGTGTCAGAATAATTTTTTCTTTAGCACCACCCATGTGGTGTGAATTTTGGTAGCACTATATGTGAGGAGCAGCTCGTACTTATGAATTCTGAGAAGAGATTGTTTTTTCCTCCTACACTTAGTGGCAGAGTTTGAGACAAGTAATTTTAATTTAAGGGTAAAATTTACATTTAGAGTATAGACACAGCCCTTAGGGGTATCATTTTAATGGTAGGGATCTTCTATTAGTCGCTTCAAATAGGGTAGGCCCTGGTCTTGGTTTCCTAACCTTTGAATTCTGAAATGCTTCAGAACTAAAGCTCAATTTTTTTTTCCATTTTAGTAAATGTCCATAAGGAAAAATCAGGTTTCATATTCCATTTACCTGTATCAGATCATTACCTACTTTTTTGTAAGTTGGATAACGAACTTCTTGGATACATATAAGATGGTTATAAAATATTTAGTTTTAGTATTTTAGTTGCATACGATGGTTAGATCTGTCCAGAAAATGTGCTGCCCCACTATTGGATATAGCATCATAGTAAGATTTTAATTTGATGAAAATAAATTATCTTAATTTTTAATTCTTTGAGATGGATAGCATATGAAATACCAAATATGTTACTCTGTATAAGCAGTGCCTTATGTTTTTACATTGTTCTCGCAATATGCAAAACTAATACTACTAGTTTGTGCTTTTGCATAACAAATTCTATTTTGTTTTTAACAGCATTTTGAGTATTTTACTACTTTTCATCAGTTTCACTATCAGCCTCTATCCCTAATGAACCTAACAAGTTCTTGCATTTTTGTGCAGATAAATGAAATTATTTTTAACCTCTACTGCCAATTTATTTCCAGTTTTCATAGTCAATTCATAAATAGTGTTACAAGTCTCAAGCATACTCACAAAAACATAAATTTTATTATTTTAAAACTAAGCTTACTACATCATATCCACTGTAGGTACTAAGATATAGATATGTATCATATATATATGACAATATATTGTGAATATATATGTAGCATATATACAAGATATGAACATCCACAGGTCTTGTTCTATCATCTTTAGTTCCCCCCAATAATTACTGAGATATTTTTTACATTATATCCTTCACTTTTTAAAGCAGAAAATTCTCCTGCATAGTATATTGTTGTCCAGTGTAAGGTAGGATTGTGTTCTTCACTTGGCTTTAAATTTCACTTTAGTGATTCCATCAATTGGGTATATTGCCTGCCAAAAAAATGTTCATACTAATTTCCTAAAGAGCACCTCGACTCTTGGCTAAGACTACCTTTCAGTGTTCTAGTCATCATCTATGAAATAATTTTCCCCAAATGCAAGTATATATTATTAAAAGTATAAATTCCACAAACCTGCAATCGGTTCTGGAGATGGAGTAACGTCAGTCTTAGGAATGTTTCTGCCCCTTTTGGAGCTATTTCTGTGAGGGAGACTGACAGTAAATGTCTCATCACATCCAGTGATGAGAGAATATGACCAAAGCTATAAGGACACAGGCAAGGTGATATCAAAGGAAGTAATTGAAAAAGAGGAGATTAGGTTAGACAGGGATGTAACTGCCAAAATAGATCTCAAATGGAAGAAAAGGTTAAAAACAAAATTATCGTTCTTGTTCTGCTCTATTTCCTTTTCAAGGTTTTAGAGAAACTAGGGATACATTTGCCCCCAGGTGAGTCAAGTGAAGCCAGCAGGTTTGAAACAAAGACAACAACCATCAGTGTTAGATTTGTATCTATTTCCATATCCACATCAGAGACTCAATAACCCTGAAACTCCATCTTCTCTCCATGGTGCTGTTAGAAGGAGTCACCTGTTTATAACATGTGCCCACTTGCTCATCTTACATTTACATTGGATACTTACTGCTATTATTTCCTTAGAGAATCCAAATTTACCGTTCTATTTAATGGGTAAAAATATAGCTCAAATAACGTTTTCTTTTTTTCTCTACTCTTATTTCTTCCTTACGTTATTTCATTCATCAGCATCTTGACACTGGCTTTGGCTTTTTTTTATTCCGCTAGACTCTTTCTTTTTGTAAAATCTATTCCATTTCATCTAGTAAAACTCATCATCTTTTTAAAAAAAATGATAGCTATTCCTCAAGATCAGTAATTATACTCACAGTTATTTAGTGACTTTTTTTCTATTCTTAGTCTAGTATGGAGCTCACAGGGAAACATTTGCACCAATGCTTCCAACCCTCCAGGGACAACCAGTCAAGTGACTGAACTGGAACTAAAATCGAGTCTTTCAATCCACATCAAGTGCTCCTTCCAACACACAACAAAGTGTACTGGAGTTTTAGTAAGTTTTCAGATTATCACACTTAATGTTTGAGATGATCCCAAACCCACTGTCATTACCTTGTAGACAAATTGACTAAGTACAGAGGTGCTTTCCAAACTTTATGAATTTTATGCAACATTGGAAAGAATCATAGACCCAAAAAATCCAACATGCGGTAATTTAAAGAATAAACCATGAAGTTCTAAATCATTATGGTTAAGCAAATTACAATGTCAAGGTATACTTTTGAGTGGTTAATACGATCAAAATTAAAAGCATTATCTCTCTTAAGATGTCAACCACTTTACATTTCATATTTATTGCAGCATACTTGTTAAATATCCCTGGAGATGGATGGTAGTGTGGTGCATATGAAATGCATAAGTACAGTGATTTCTCTCAATTTATTATTATAAAGAATTATTTCAAAACTAAACTTTTGTATATTTTAACAGTGGAAATACTAAAGAGGCCAAATGTGACTCCATTTTTAAACCTAGCCAAGCTACAGGAAAAGACCATGGTTACGCCCCTTCTGGGCAGGACCGAATAGCCCAGGTGGGGCCAGCCTATTAGGAAGTGGGCAGGCGTTTCTTCTTCCTAGAAAGTTTCTAAGGCAAACTCACCCTATGGCCCTCCAACCTATCAGGTGGCGCCAAGTACCCCTAGATAACAGCTCAGCCAATGGGGCAACACCCCCCCCCGCCCCCCAACAAACGCCTGATAGAATTCCCCTATGCGCCTTTAAAACCCTCCCCCTCCCCCTGCCATTTTTGGGTCGCCCCTCCACAGCCACGCTGAGGAGTGGGGCGACCTGAGTATATGCTTGAATAAAGACACTCCTTTGTTTTTACACGTGTGTTTGGTGGTCTCTCAGCCGCAATATCGGTCCTAACAATATGAAGTTCTATAGGTAGCGAATGATTATTTCTCCCCTATAACGAGCACTAGGCATATTTATTCTTTTATAGTTTTGGAGATTTCGCATAAAATCTTGATGGCTACAGTATGTTTTGGGTATATTATTTTCTCAGATTATGTTTCTAGCATAAATTTAGGGAATTTTATTCATAAGTACAACTTTCAGTGAAATAACAATAATAATCTCCTATATTAATAATAGAATGTTAAAACATTTGTTTCACACTATGAAGAAAACATAAATTAACTAGTGTTTTAAATTATACTTTAAAAAATAATTACTTTTGTCTAGAGTTTTCCCATCTTTTCAGAAAATTGGGTGTTATAAAAGGCTAATATATGCCTATGGAAAAATTAATTTATTATGTATTTTTCATGCTATCATCTCTTCAAATTTCCCTCATTTTAAAAGCAAAGCAGCATGTCAAAGTGACTAGTGTTTAAACCAGTTGAAAGTTAGAACACTCACTGGAAGACAGGCAGACTGAACACTCCTCTGTCATTTTAGGGGCACGCCATGCAGGCAGCTTTTCAATGGGAGCCTGTTTGCAAGTATGTATGGACAGCCTTGTATAAACGTTCTATAAACTTTCTTTAACTTATTTTCCTTGATTCACTTTATTCTGCTAAGTCCTACACAAAATACTATAGTTCCTGGGGATCAAGGAGATCAAAACATTAGGAGGCATTAAGAGAGTAGGTACACTGAAATACAAGGTTTCTTCTTGAGAACTGACAAAATTTTCTCAATATTGAATCAAAGACGATAAACAACCATATATCTATATTAATCTGTGTGATCTTTATGCTTTTGATAATATCACTTATTAAATGTTTCATGTCCATTAAGGAAAATTAGAATATACACTATAAACAAAATAAAAATTAAACTAGTGTCAACTAGAGATATCATTTTACTATATATTCGCAAAGAACTGAACATTCATGTCACCCCGAAATTCACAGGATGATGATACTAGGAAGCAGGGCTTTGGGGAAGCTCTGACTTCATGACTGAAATTAATGCTTTTATCAAAGAGACCTAAGGAGATGCCCCACCCCTTCCACCATGTGAGGACACAGTGAGAAGGTGCCGTCTGTGACCCAGAAAGCAGGCCCTCCAGAGACACTAAAATTGCCAATGCCTTGCCTTTGGACTTTACCACTACTAGAACTGTGAGAAATAGATTTTTGTTGTTTATAAACTATCTACTTTATGGTATTTTATTACATCGTAACTGCCTGAACAATGTAACATTTCAATGTAATGTCATGTAACTAAGATATTTTTTCTGTTTTTTGAAATATCTAAAATTTTCACCACAGAAGTAATTTTTCATTTATCTTCATTCTCTCTTTTTCTCTTTCAGTAAAAATGTCACCTCCATGTAAAAAGATAAAAACCATTTAAGTGAAGGCAAAAATAGTGTTTCATGGTCAATGATAGAACGTAAAACATATTTTTAAACCACAAGATTGTGACAACACATACTGAAAAATATGTTTGTGAATTACTCTTCCAAAACCTCCCAGGAAGAGGAGCCAAGCAAAAGTCTATGCATTCAGCTTTTCTCTAGTCATATGCGATTTGATAAGGTTTTAGGAAACCTTTCTAAAATTAATTGCTCTAAGCATTTTCCACTTTAAACTCATCAAAATGATGATGATGATAGCAACGGATCACTCTCAATCTTTCCAGGCATTAAATGTAAATTTATACTTTATTTTACTTATAAATAATAAATGTCTTCCTTTGTAGGATGATGGTCATTACGTGACTCTTTATTGCTGAGCACTGAGATTCAAAAGTTTTATGACCCAGAGTGAAGTAGCCAATAAGAATAATATGTGCGCTATGATGGTCACATAGTTTCAACTGATGAACATTCAGTTTCCCCAAATGTCATAAAGTTTGACAAGTTATCATAGTTACCATAGAATGAACACATACTTGCAGTTGAAAACTACATTTAAAAATAGAACATTAATTGCACCTGACAAAACTTCTCATGTCCCTTCCCAATCACTAATAACCCTCATAACCCTTCATTATTTAATCATATCCTGACATCTGACACCAAAGATTAGTTCTGATCTTTATGCCAATGAAATATTATGTATTTTTGTCATACTTTGTCTAATTTTATATATGTGAACTACTTCATTTTCATTGCTAAGTAGCATTACACTGTATGAATATACCTAATTTATTCATTCCTGAGGAAATGTGTTACTTGAATATTCCCATGTGCCTTTTGATTGTCACATGTACCTATTTCTTGGAGTATTTAATTAAGAGCGAAACTGTTGAACCCTAGGTTATGTTGCATGCTCATCTTTACCAGATTCTGCCAGTTTTCCAAACTAGCTTACACACCATGATTATGTTTCAGTTGCTTGACATCTTTATAACATTTTTGTCAGTTTTTTTTATTTTTTAAACTAATTGTCAGTATTTTTAAATGTTAGCCATCATGATGGGTTTAAGTGGTATTTCATTTGAATTCTAATTATCACTTCCTAACAGAGATCAGAATGTTTCCATATGTTTGTTGGCCATTCTGTATGGCTTTGTCAAGTGTCTGTTCATATATTTTCCTGTTTTTCTATTGAGCTGTATTTTTGTTGCATTGCTTTATACGAGTTCATTATAGAGTCTAAAGAAAGGATTGTAGTGAGTCATGTGTTTTGCAAATATCATTTCCCATTATTCAGCTTGACTTTTCACTGGCTCGAGGGTAGCTCCATGTGAACAGATTTTCCCAATTTTAATGTAGTTCAGTCTATCATGATTATTGTATGCTTTATGCTGTGTGTGACCTGTTTAAGAAATCTTAAAATATCCTCCAATCAAGAAAATATTTGTGTATGTTGTTGTCTAGATGCAACATTTTGCAAAATAACAGATGTTACTTTTCATATTTAGATTAATAATTCTCCTGCAATTAACATTTGTACATAACGTGAAGAATGGGCAAAGCTTTGTTCTTCTTTGATCTATTTGCTTATCCAATTGACCCAGGCTTTTAATTTTAAAGAATTTACTTGCTCCAAAGATTTGCTACACCACTTTTTATCACAAATCAAATGTTCACCAATGTGTTGTATCACTAGAATCTATTCTCGTCCCTCGGGCAACTAGTTCATCCTTACAGAAACACTGAAATCTTTTCATGTTTGTGTGTGGCTTTTCAGTAAGACTTCCAGCCAGTGACATGCATCTCTAATTTTGTTCTCCTTTAATAATGTCTTTGTTGTCTTTCACTCTTGGTATTTCCATATAAATTTTAAGTTAAAATTTCTGCAAAAATTTTGAATGAGATTGCCTTAAATGTATAGATAGATTCTGAGAGATTTTACCCTCTTGAAGATTTTATTCCATCAACAAAGTGGCCTGCCAGGTAAAGTTCAAAAATGTCCCCTTGGCTAATTAGAAGGGGCAGTCACCCTCCTCTCCACTGTGTATCGGAGGTATTTGCCTTGATTGTCGGCACTGAAAATATGGAAGGCTAAAACCAAGCATTTTCAGCCTCCTCTGTTCAACATAACTACGTTTTTAAGAAAACTTCCAAGGGCAAACTTTGAGTTACGAAATCTGTCATTTCAATGAGTGAAAGGCTAGAGAGTTTCAGATTTGCAATAACACAGTAATTTTCCCTGAATTAATTTCAAATGTTAAAGGTACTTGTATAGTTCAAAATGTTCAGCTATAAAAAAGCAAACATCACTATTAATCTTATTACACAAAGATTTTGCTCAAGAACTATGCACCCCATTTTTCCATCACCACAGCAATACAGTATTAGCACAGTGCCTCTTAACTTTGCTATCCATTAAAATGAAAACCGCAAACAGAGCCAGTAGAAGAAGCAACTTTGTTTCAAAGGCAACATTTTTTGTATTGTTAGTCCTTGATCTTGAAGTCTTATTTCATGAATAAGTTCAATAAATATTTATTGAGCAACTACACCAGTTCTAACCACGTGTAATATAATGAAAACATGATTGCTGTTTCATAGTTTGGTTGAGAAGATAAATTAACATACATGAACTTTATATACATGAAAAAAATCATTTTTTCTTTAGGTTGTCTTAATTGGTTTCTCTCTATATTGTTACTCAGACTGCATTACCCATTTCCAAAGCAGTCTGTTGTAATTATTTTTACACTGGTACACAACTTCCCTGACGTAATCTGAGTATTTGTCCCCACCACATCGCTTAAAATTTGCTCCCAAATGTTGGAGGTGGGGGTTTAAGGAGTCATGGAAGCCCCATGAATGAATCCCCATGAGGAAGGAGTGCCATCCTCCCAATAATGAGTAATTTCTCAAAGTCTTTTAGTGCCTGGGAGAGCTGATAATTTAAAGAGTCTGTCCCCCACTTACTTCTGCTCCGTTACCATGTAATCACTGCACACACCAGCTCCTCTTCACCTTCCACTGTGAGCAGAGGCAGCCTGAAGCTCTCACCAGATGAGCCAGGCTCCTTGCACAGCCTGCAGAACCATGAACCAAATGAATCTCTTTTCTCTATAAATTACCCAATCTCAGGTATTTCCTTATAGCAACACAAATGGATTAAGAATATTGGTGCTGAGGATGGCATATTGCTATAAAGATAACTGAGAACGTGGAAACAGTCTTGGAAATGAGTAGTGTAGAGAGGTTGGGAGTTTAGAGGGCTCATAAGAAGATAGGAAGATGAAAAGTTTAGAATTTAGAGACTGGTTAAGTACTTGTGACCAAAATGCTGTTATAAATCTAGACAGGAAAGGCCAGGCTGAGGTTGTCTCAGGTGGAAATGAGAAACGTATTGGGAATTAGAACAAAGGTCACCTAGAGGACAGCAAAGAACTTGGCTGCATTGTACCCATTCCCTAATGCTTTCTGGAAGGTCTAGGGTATCTGGCTGAAGAAATGTTTAAGTGGGCAAGACTTCAAGAGATAGCATGGCTGCTTTTATCAGCTACAGTAGATCCAGCAGCAAAAGAATGACCTAAAGTTGGAATTTATAATTAAAAGGGAATCAGAGCATAATTAGAAAATTTGTAGCCTGCCTGAGTGGTAGATAGAAAAGGAAAGAATCTCTCAGACAAGGAATTGGAAGGTGCTGCAGTGCAATCCCTTGAGAAAGGTACTAGCATAGATAAAATGGAGGCAGGTGTTGATAGAACAATGGGGAAAAGGGACAGAGCAAGGGAAGGCCTGTCGGAGAACTCCAAAGCAGTGCCTCCCAAGAGACCTAGGAGAAGAGGATAGTCTTGGGGCAGGGACAGGAGCTTCTGCCCTGATCCACCTCTGGATGGTGCTTCCCACAGCCCTGCTGCTGCCATAGCTCCAAGGGTCCCAGGAACTGCTGCAGGCTGCCTCTCTGGAGGACTTAAACAGTAAGCCTTGGTGGTGTCAAATCTGCTCATGCAGAATGCAAGAGTGGTGGAGGCTTGGAAGTTTCCACCCAGATTTCAGAGGTTGTATAGGAAAGCCTGGATGCTAAGACACAACACTGCCACAACGTCCCCACCACCATACTGCCTAACAGAGCTGTGGGAGACCAGTGTGCCCAGGATGTGGGACACGGAGTCAAGGGAGATCATGTTGGAGCTTTAAGGTTTAATGTCTGCCTTGCTGGGTTTTGGACTTGTATGGGGCCTATTATCCTTTTGGAGGGGGCCAATTAACTATAATGCCTATACCACTACTGTGTATTGAAAGTAAATAACTTATTTTTGATTGTACAGACTCACAGCTCTAAAGAACTCACCCCGAGTCTTAGATAAGACATGGACTTGGAGTTGATGCTGGAGTGCGTTAAGGCTTTGGGGGCCCATTGGAAGGGGATGATTTTGTTACTGGCTCCTGAACTCCTCAGTTCCTGTCTTCTCACAATTGAAGAATAAAAACAAGAGGCAGTTTTGAAACAGCAAAGTTGATTACATTGAAAGTTCACTCTCACAGGAGTGAAGAACAGGCACAAGTCGCACGGACAGTGGCCCCGGGGTTTTTGTGTCATCAGCAGCAAGAAGCAGAACACACCCAAAGGGGCAGAGGGGCCCCGTGTCCGCGGGCTGTGGCTCTGGGTCTCTGCGCCTCCCTGCTCCTCCTGTCCGGGTTCTAGTGTCTACCGTGCTCTGTGCTGATTTGTGTTTGTTTGTTTCTTGTTTTAGCTGCAGCTACCCTGATCTCATGGGTACAGTAGTTCTCTTACTCAGAGCCCCACCTGTTCACGCTGCTCGCTGTCACGTTCTCTCTGTTACGTCTCAATTCTCTAGCGCTGACCTTCCGGAACACTGTGGCCAGCCCGGTCCAGCAGAGTCTTCTTACTCAGCGCCCCACCTGTTCACGCTGCTCGCTGTCACGTTCTATCTGTTGACGTCTCACTTCTCTCACGCTGACCTTCCGGAACATTGTGGCCACCCCCGTCCAGCAGCGCGTCTTCTTACTCAGTATCCTCCTTGTTCACATGGCCTGTTTCTCGCCGCCTCTGCTCAGGTCTCCCTTTTCTATCTACTCTAACAAGTGCATTTTCAATTTGAGAATGACGTGAAATTTGGGGGTCCAGGGGCAGAATGATATAGTCTGGATATTTGTTCCCTCCAAAGTCATCTTGAAATTTTATCCCCAATATTGGATGCGGGGCCTAGTGAAACGGATTTGGATCCTGGGGGCAGATCCTTGGTGAATAGGTCAGAGCTAGCGAGTAGAGAGTGAGCTCTTGCCCCCACTAGTCCCTGTGAGAGCTGATTGTTAAAGGGAGTCTGACGCCTCTGCCACCCTGGTGCCTCTCCTCTGCCACCCGCGATCCCCACACCTGGCTCCCCTTGGCTTTGCCAGTGAGCGGCCACAGGCTGACGCCCTCACCAAAGGCAAATGTTAGCGCCATGCTTCTTGTACAGCCTGCAGAACCGCGAGCCAGATAAACGTCTCTCCTTTAAATTACCCTGCCTCGCGTATTCCTTTACAGCAACACGTAGAGATGAAGATAGTCCATCATTTCTATTTTCAAAATACATCCCAGTGTCACCTCTGAAATACTGAGTTCAACAAATCCACTTGTAAACATCCTCTTTGCTAAGCTCCATCTCCACATATCCACATGCTTAACAGGCCGTCTCTACCTGCAAACTCCACAAAGACTTTGAGCTCAATAAATGCCAGAATGAACTCACTATATTTACACTTAGCTTTGCCCACGTTATGCAATCTTTACCTTGGTGTGTAAGAATATACTCCAAATAACTCTGCAAACCAGTAGCATGGGATTGAACCTGGACTCTTTTTATCCTCATATTCCCATATTACTACTCTAATGGTTTAAATCTTTGCCAATGCTTCTCTTCATTACTAAATACACGGCATTTCATATGCAGAGAGGGAAACTGGTATAAGAACTAGAGAAAGTCCCAGTATCATTCTGTAGCTTCCGGTTCCTATTCCTTCAAGCATCTGAACTGCCTTGTCATTCCTGGACACTGGAAGATGTCCCTAGATAATTAAAGTAAACTAGCTAAAGTTGATCCCTGTTATTTAAAAACAAATAATCCTACCCACTCTATTCCAAATATATTGAACCATAGTCACTCTTTACAACCACTGTTTTTATCTAATTTCTGTGCTGCCAGCACCTGCCACAGGTTCAGTAAAGGTTTGTTTAATTGATAAACGAGTGGATAATGTATAGATGAATCATTCAATTCAAACTATTTTTTTCTGGAATCCTTCCTGACCTTTCCATGATGTTTTCATCTTTAAGCAAATAATATGTATTACCTGTTTCTTTAATCAAATAACATCTTGAAACATCATTTGTTTTATTACATTGTTGAAACATTTTCTTTGCACTTCTGAAAACTACATAACCATACAGCGGTACTTTAATGATTTTATAAACACTGGGGATGAATTCCATCAAGTTTCAGCTTCTTTCCAAGGAAGCAGCTATTTCACAGGACTGAGCCAAGATTGATAGTCAGCTCGAGTCAAGACAGATATCATTTTAATGAGACAAAACATAGACTTTCTTCATGATGTTATTATTAATATTGTTAGCTATGCTTGACACTTTAACTTGTGTTTCATGTAAGTTATGCTTGACATTTAATTTATGGCTTGATAAGAGACAAGGAATCGAAGTGCTATTGTTCTGGGGAAGAAGAGAGATGGTGAATATGCACCAAAAGATTGTCTCAACTAACACACACCAAAAAAAATGACAACAAGGAAGGTAGAGCTTATGGAGAGAGGAAATCAGATGACTAAAATATTTAGAAGATTAACAAATTAAAGTCAACAAAAATTTCTCCTCTAAATGGATTTAAAATCCCTGATAATATAGTCATAGTAGTCCATGAAGATTTGGTAACTGTCAAATATCATTGATTATTGATAATAGTTCTAGATAAGAGGGAGTCAAAGGACCCCTAGTTTGCTACTTGAAATGAATTTTACATAAATTTTTCACAACTCATAAATTAGTATAGTCCTGCAGGCTCAAAAGTAGAAACGTTAGATTGGGCATGAAAGAAATGACATGGGGAGCTCAAACTGTTTTCAATAATAATAGAAATAGAATTCCCAAAATGTAACATCCTTTGGGCTACTGAGGTTTGCTGCAAAATTATCTGTCATTTTTACAGATTTGATTTTTTTTTTATTTGAAGAGGTTTTTTTTTTGTTGTTGTCTTCTACATGGTAGAAGATAGATGTGTGGGCAAAGTTTAATTTTTTTAAAAATTAAAAAAAATAGAGTAATCAAAGTGTCATGTGAATTTTATGAAACTTCAAAATAAATAATATGTTTAAAAAAACAGAGAAAGGGGTTTTGAAAAATTCTCAAAAGGTGTCATGGCTGTGGGATCCATGTTCTGTTTGCTATTTGGCTCTTTTTCTGGTTACTATATTGTCAGATAACATACTATTAAATGCTACTACAAAATGACCTTATATGATCCTGACAAGGTGTAAGAAATATGAAGAATTCTCTCACTTCTCGCACAATAGTTCTTTTACAGTAATGACTTCCATATTGAATGTGGTCAATGAACGTGGGTTTTCTATTTTTCTTTGTCTCTCTCTTCACAATCATAGAACCTGGCTCACCATATTTCCTTAGGTCTCAAACTAGGATCTAAGACAGAGCTTGTGAAAATAATAAATATTATGAATTGTAAGATTAAGATGTCAAACTTCATGTATATTTCTACTTCTTCCCCAAAACAAATTCCTTAAAGATAAGTGTATAAAAAAGATATACAAAAAGAAACAGAATCTATGACATTACTAGAAAGAAACAAAGGGCTCAATTAGAGGAAGAGAAAATGTGAGGACTATTGGAAAGAGAAAAATTAACAGAACACTTTAGTTCTGCAACATGACTGATTAAGCCAATGTGGAATCCTTTATCAAAAACTGTATAGAATTAATGGATAAAATATTTGTCAAATATCATTTATGTCCATAGCACAGCGCCAGAAAAAGAGAAAGACAATTCCTCACATGCTAGAATTAAAAAGAAGGTTGTTAATGAGAAAGAGTTGGTCTTCATTTTTCCTGATTATCAAATCAATACACAGTTGTTTTAAGAAAACACCGTGAAACTACTACACATAAATAATGATTGAAAATCTGCTACTATTTCTGGTTATCAAATATAAATTCTGCTTGCATTTTAATGGATATTCTGTTTGATCTAATTCTATCCTGAATTTGGTAACATTTCTATTTATTTAATCACTAGAATGAATGTTTTAAAATCCCATACATGTAAAGTTTGAAAACAATAGAAGACTAATCTAATTACAGAAACTAAAAACTAATCACAAAAATAGATCGTTGCTACTTTCTTTTTTCACTTAATAATGCTTGAACTTCCTCCATTTCCCTTTCTATAGATCTGAATAATTATTTTCATATTATATAAAGAACTAGAAATCAATTTATTTTCTTTTCATTCAAAATCCACAATGGATTTCAGGTGCTATACCTTCACTGCCTAAGTTAGAATTAATGTTTCAACAATTATTCAGCAAAACATTTCTCATATTCATATAATCATTTTTATCTCTTCAGTTATTGCTTAGTGATTTTTTTTCTCAAACCAGGCAATACTTTTGAAGGTATATGTAAAAAATTTCATTTTATATTATTTTCATTTATTTTTTAAGTAAATTTTTTACCAAACTAAAATGTACCCCCAAAAGTAAATATAACTATGCAGCAAAAGGAATTTTTACAATATGAATATATCATGAAAACCATTCTTATGAAAAAACAGAATATTGTCAGAACCCTCAGGACTCCCACCCAATCACCAGAAAGCTAACTATGATAGGGGAAGAATGTAATTAGTGATGTCTATAGTTATTTTTAACTTGAACATCTGGGAATAGAAAGCAGAAGAAAACTTCTTACTGCATTTCTATTATGATAAACATAAAATTATTAATGACCAGCTTTAATAATTGCTCAGAATAATTATTCTCAGGGCTCCTTATATAGTAGGAAGAGTCACAATAGCTACAGAGAGGGAGCTGGCAGACCCATGAGGAACAACCTATGATATAAGATTCTGAAAGCAAGAATATGCATGGAGTATAACAATTTTCAAATAGTTGAAGTTGATGCACTATCCTTCCAATGAAATTATATAAATAGAAGACTAGGCAAGATATCCAGTTCAAGATAGTACACGGAATAAACACATCTGTCTTTTATTCTTCCTAGAATTATCTTAAAAGCACAATAAAATAATTTAAAGGGCTATGAAGAGCCAGACATTTGAAAATCTTTTCTTTATCTGAACAATGAGAGAACTGTATTAAATGTTCTTGAATATCCTATCTTATTTTAATATTCAATTTTATTATTTTTCTAAACAGTACATGTTTTATATTCATATTGCTATGGAAAATAAGTAGGAATTATCTATCTTCTGTGAATAGATACAAGCCTTGGTGAAAAGAAAAGGGTGAGTAAATATTATGTTAAATCATTTTATGTGCATGGTCAGAAAAAAAATACTAATATAAATAAGCTTCCTACACATTTTTAAATCAAAATCAAAAGTATTCAGTTACCTAATAATAAAACTATAATTTCTAATTTTGAAACTATCCCAGATCAATTATATCCATCCATTTATCCATTAATAGCTAAAAACAAAATTTCAGTGTTTGCTGTGTAGAGAGCAAACAGAGAGGTGAAATGATGTAGGAATTAAGGGAAAGAGGGAGAGGGAGGAAGAGAGGGACAAAGGGAGATATTCTCTCTAAAATACATTTTAAGTTTGCACCAAACTCATCTACTCTGGTTCACAGCAGAGAGTATCTCACAACCTAAAAATCCTCAGCCATTCTCTGTGTAATTGTTCCCAATGAATGTAAACATTCATTGCTTTGTATGCAGTATACAATTTATTTGTTACAAAAGCCAAAGAAATAGACCTTAGGATGAGTACCATCCTCCAAATGCCAGAACAGAAATTTTTAGCATTTGTTCCCTTGCAGAAACACAAATTTGAACAACAATCCATGAGCATAAATATCTTTACAAGGTCTAAGAAATCCAGGTGAGAGAGTATAGTACCTAGATCTAGCATAGAAATAAGAAAAAATACATTGAAGAGAGAAGGAAAGACAGGTTGACATTATCCATGTCTTACCACCCCTAAACCCCAGTGGCACAACATGGTGAAAGTTACTCTCTACGGAGGGGATGGAGAGTGAAATGAGCACTTGACTTTGCCATGATCTTCATCACCAAGCCCACCCAAGTGAATCTGGTGACAATCCCCACCTCAGGAGCCCCACATTCCAGATTAGCACTCACAGACCCAGACTTGAGGTCAAACCCCATGGATACATGTTCCAGGCCTGCCCACTGCTGGGAGAACTGGTTAGCCACATGTAGAAGACTGAAACTGGATCCACATCTCTCACCATTGACAACAATTGATTCTTACTGGATAAAAGATTTAAAGTTAAAACATGAAGCAATAAAAATTTTAGAAGAGAGTGTTGGGAAAATGCTTGAAAATATTGGCCTGGGAAAAGATTTTATGAGTAAGACCCCTCCTGGCAATTACAACAACACCAAAAATAAATAAATGGGATCTGATTAAGCTAGAATGCTTCTGCACAGTTAAGGGGACCAAAACAAACAGATGGCCTTTAGAATGGGAAAAGATTTTTGCATGTTATGAACCTGACAAAGGCATGATAACTAGAATCTACAGAGAACTCAAATTAATCAATAAGAAAAGAGCAAACAACCACATTTCTTTGTGGGCAAGAGACTTAAGCAGAAACTTCTCTGAAGATGACAGATGAATGGCAAAAAATAAAAAAAAATCATCATCTTTAATCACCAGGGAAATGCAAATCAAAACTATTCTAAGATAGTACCTAACGCCAATAAGATTAGCTCACATCAAAAGTCCCAAATCTGTATTTGCTTGCATGGATGTGGAGAGAAGGGAACACTTCTACACTGCTCTTGGGATTGCAAACTAATACAACCTTTATGGAAAGAAGTATGGATAATTTTCAAAGAACTAAAAGTTGACCTACCATTTGATCCTCCAATCCCATTACTAGGTATCTACCCAGAAGAACAAAAGTCATTTTGCCACAAGGACATGTGTGTGAGAATATTTATTATAGCTCAATTCATAATTGTGAAGTTGTGGAAGCAACCCAAATGCCCATCAACCCATGAATCAACAAACTGTGGCATATACCATGGAATATTCAGTCATAAGAAAAGATGAAGACTTTACATCTTTTATGTTTACCTGGATGGAAATGAAACACACATTCTTCTTAGTAAAGTAACTCAAGGATGGAAAAAAAAGAATCCAGTGTACTCAATATTAACATGAAACCATATATAAATAATTACGTGTCCATACAAATGTTAGAACACAAATATAGTCTAGTAAGGGGGGGCAAAGTGGGAGAGGGAAGGGTGGGAGGGCAGTTGGTAAGAGGAGGGAGGGCAATTGGCGGGATCTCACCTAATGTGCACAATGTGAGGGTATTCAGAAGCCCCCTGGGTAAAGGGTTCTTCTATAACTTGAACTTTACCTTGGAAGTGAAAACAACATAACCTAAAAATTTGTACCCTCATACCAATTTGAAATTTAAAAAAATATAAAAGATAAGAAAAATTTGCAAGAATGTGGTGGAATGGACATTTGCACCAGAATGTTTATTGCAATTTAATTCACAATTGCCAAGAAGTGGAAGCAACCCAAGTGCCCATTAACCCACGAATGGATTAACAAACTATGGTAAGGAGAGGCGGAGCAAGATGGCAGCCGAGTAACAGCTTCCTTGCATCTGGGCACCGTGAGTCTGGGGAGATAGGACTCCACGCATCTCTGGCTGGTGGTAACTGCCTATCATCACTCCTATGAAGATACAGGGAGTCAGCGAGAGACTTCTGGACCCCAAGAGGAGGACTAAAACAGTGGAAAACCCGCAAGTGGTCGCGTGTGTTCAATCCGTCTAAACCCGCCCACAACTGTAAGTTCAGTAGCAGCGAGACTGCAAACCAGAAAGGCCTTACCTGTGAACTGTTTTGATGTCCTTGGACTTGGCACTGAGTTGAACTGCCTTGGTGAAGGCCTGAGCGGGAGTGCGGAGAACTTTGGCCATTGTCTAGGGCCCCAGTCTGAGCCGCTGAGCCAGACGGAGCTAATAGTGTTTGGCGCTGGGTCACACGGATCCATTGTCAGTGATCTGCCCCGGCAAGCTCCGCCCCCAGGGTCGCAGAGCTAGAAACGGGTGGGAGCTTGTAACCCAGCAACCAAGTAGCCTAAGGGTGGGGTCTGAGCCACCTTGCAGCCCTAACCCTCAGGGGCAGAGTGAGACCGGTTTTGGCACACTGGGTAAGTGGATAGCCACTTCAGCAGCAATTCCAGCGAGAAAGCTGGGAAAGCTTCTGCTCAGCAAGTTTACAAGTTCAAAGTGCCTTTTAAGTAGGCTGAAGAGAGATTTAGAGAGTCTACCTGCTGGGGTTTGAGAAATCAGCAGCCTCCAGTCGTATCAGAACTGTGACTAACATCTCATACCCCAGAAGACCACGTGTTGCCCAGACAGTATTCAATAACATATACAAACTGCTTTGTTTTTGGTTGTGTATTTTTTTCTTTTTTTCTTTTTTTTGTTTGTTTATTTTGACGTTGCTGATGTTCTTTTGTTTTTTTAATTTCAATCTTTCCCACACAGATCCCTTTTTCTTTCTCAATTTTCCTAGTTTAATTATAATTTCTCATTGCTGCCTTTTTTAATAACTTCAACTTCATTTTTGCTAGTGTTTCTACCGATATAATTTGGTTTTTCACCCAATTTTATCCCCGTAAAGTTTTCTGTTTGCTTCTTTTGGTTTGATTTATAGCATTTTTGTCTTTCCTCTCTACTTGGTGGAGGTGGGGTACTGTGTCTGATCAGGTTAGCAAAGAGCTGCTGACCTCAAGGGAACCACGCAACTGGGCACCCCCAGAAGGTGGGGGTTTTTTAAGGTTGTGTCAAAGTACCCTACTGTACACCTATATTGCCCTGTCTCCCTCTTTCTGTGCCTCTCTTCTTTTTGTCAATATTCCTTATACCCACTCCCTCTCCTTTCTCTATCTTTCTTTTTTTTCTTATCACACGGTCCTCCTTTCTTTCATCCCCTTTTTTTGCTCTTCAACCTTCTCACCCTTCTGGTCCTGTAACCCTTAGTCCACAGGCACAAGAACTTAAAGAGCAAGAGGAAGTGAAAGGAAAATTAGGGCAAGGAAACAGATAAAAGAAATCACTCATGAGGAAGAATCAGCAGAAAACTCCAGGCAACATGAAGAACCAGTCCAGAACAACCCCGCCAAGGGACCATGAGGTAGCTACTGCAGAGGATTCCACCAGTATAGAAATGTTAGGAATGACAGAAAGGGAATTTAGAATACACATGTTGAAAACAATGAAAGAAATGATGGAAACAATGAAGGAAATTGCTAATAAAGTGGAAAATAACCAAAAGGAAATCCAAAAACAGAATCAAATAAGAGATGAACGATATGAAGAATATAAAAAGGATATAGCAGACCTGAAGGAACTGAAACAGTCAATCAAGGAACTTAAAGATGCAATGGAAAGTATTAGCAACAGGTTAGACCATGCAGAAGAAAGAATTTCAGAGATAGAAGACAAAGTTCTTGAGATAACTCAGACAGTAAAAGAGGCAGAAAAGAAGAGAGAGAAAGCAGAACGTTCACTGTCAGAATTATGGGACTTTAAGAAGCGTTCCAACATACGAGTTATAGGAATTCCAGAAGGGGAAGAAGAATGCCCCAGAGGAATGGAAGCCATACTAGAGAATATTACAAAAGAAAATTTCCCAAACATCACCAAAGATTCTGACACACTGCTTTCAGAGGGATATCGGACCCCAGGTCGCCTCAACTCTAACCGAGCTTCTCCAAGACACATTGTGATGAACCTGTCCAAAGTCAAGACAAAAGAAAAGATTCTGCAAGCTGCCAGGAGTAAGCGCCAGTTGACCTACAGGGGCAAATCCATCAGAGTGACCTCAGACTTCTCTAATGAAACTTTCCAAGCAAGAAGACAATGGTCATCTACCTTTAATCTACTTAAAGAGAACAATTTTCAGCCCAGAATTCTGTACC
This sequence comes from Nycticebus coucang, assembly GCF_027406575.1. Taxonomy (NCBI): domain Eukaryota; kingdom Metazoa; phylum Chordata; class Mammalia; order Primates; family Lorisidae; genus Nycticebus; species Nycticebus coucang. Next base: position 28,582,544 of record NC_069796.1, read on the forward strand.
CTGCTAAGCTAAGCTTCAAAATTGATGGAGAAATCAAATCATTTACGGATATACAAACATTGAGGAAATTCGCCACAACAAGACCAGCTCTACAGGAAATACTTCAACCTGTTCTGCACACTGACCACCACAATGGATCAGCAGCAAAGTAAGAACTCAGAAATCAAAGGACAGAACCTAACCTCCACACTGATGCAAAAGATAAAACTAAGCAATGGACTCTCACAAAATAAGACGAATAGAATACTACCACACTTATCAATTATCTCAATAAATGTTAATGGCTTGAATTCCCCACTGAAGAGACATAGATTGGCTGACTGGATTAAAAAACACAAGCCATCCATTTGCTGTCTGCAAGAAACACACCTGGCTTCAAAAGACAAATTAAAGCTCCGAGTCAAGGGTTGGAAGACAATTTTTCAGGCAAATGGAATTCAGAAGAAAAGAGGAGTTGCAATCTTATTTTCAGATTCACGTGGATTTAAAGCAACTAAAGTCAAAAAAGAAAAAGATGGTCACTTTATATTCGTCAAGAGAAAACTACAACAAGAAGACATTTCAATTCTAAATATTTATGCACCCAATTAAAATGCTCCCAGATTCTTGAAACAGACCTTACTCAGTCTGAGCAATATGATATCTGATAATACCATCATAACAGGGGACTTCAACATACCTCTAACAGAGCTGGACAGATCCTCTAAACAGAAATTAAACGAAGATGTAAGAGATTTAAATGAGACCCTAGAACAACTATGCTTGATAGACGCATATAGAACACTCCACCACAAAGATAAAGAATATACATTCTTCTCATCACCCCATGGAACATTCTCCAAAATTGATCATATCCTGGGACACAAAACAAATATCAACAGAATCAAAAGAATTGAAATTTTACCTTGTATCTTTTCAGACCATAAGGCACTAAAGGTGGAACTCAACTCTAACAAAAATGCTCAAGCCCACCCAAAGGCATGGAAACTAAACAATCTTCTGTTGAATAACAGATGGGTGAAGGAAGAAATAAAACAGGAAATCATTAACTTCCTTGAGCATAACAACAATGAAGACACAAGCTACCAAAACCTGTGGGATGCTGCAAAAGCAGTTTTGAGAGGAAAATTCATCGCTTTAGATGCCTACATTCGAAAAACAGAAAGAGAGCACATCAACAATCTCACAAGAGATCTTATGGAATTGGAAAAAGAAGAACAATCTAAGCCTAAACTCAGTAGAAGAAAAGAAATATCCAAAATCAAATCAGAGATCAATGAAATTGAAAACAAAAGAATCATTCAGAAAATTAATGAAACAAGGAGTTGGTTTTTTGAAAAAATAAATAAAATAGATAAACCATTGGCCAGACTAACTAGAAATAGAAAAGTAAAATCTCTAATAACCTCAATCAGAAACGATAAAGGGGAAATAACAACTGATCCCACAGAGATACAAGAGATCATCTCTGAATACTACCAGAAACTCTATGCCCAGAAATTTGACAATGTGAAGGAAATGGATCAATATTTGGAATCACACCCTCTCCCTAGACTTAGCCAGGAAGAAATAGAGCTCCTGAACAGACCAATTTCAAGCACTGAGATCAAAGAAACAATAAAAAAGCTTCCAACTAAAAAATGCCCTGGTCCAGATGGCTTCACTCCAGAATTCTATCAAACCTTCAAGGAAGAGCTTATTCCTGTACTGCAGAAATTATTCCAAAAACTGAGGAAGAAGGAATCTTCCCCAACACATTCTATGAAGCAAACATCACCCTGATACCAAAACCAGGAAAAGACCCAAACAAAAAGGAGAATTTCAGACCAATCTCACTCATGAATATAGATGGAAAAATTCTCAACAGAATCCTAGGCAATAGATTACAGCTTATCATCAAAAAAGTCATTCATCATGATCAAGTAGGCTTCATCCCAGGGATGCAAGGCTGGTTTAACATACGCAAGTCCATAAACGTTATCCACCATATTAACAGAGGCAAAAATAAAGATCATATGATCCTCTCAATACATGCAGAAAAAGCATTTGATAAAATCCAGCATCCTTTTCTAATTACAACACTGAAGAGTATAGGCATAGGTGGCACATTTCTAAAACTGATTGAAGCTATCTATGACAAACCCACAGCCAATATTTTACCGAATGGAGTAAAACTGAAAGCTTTTCCTCTTAGAACTGGAACCAGACAAGGTTGTCCTCTGTCACCTTTACTATTCAACATAGTGCTGGAAGTTCTAGCCAATACAATTAGGCAAGACAAGGAAATAAAGGGAATCCAAATGGGAGCAGAGGAGGTCAAACTCTCCCTCTTTGCTGATGACATGATCTTATACTTAGAGAACCCCAAAGACTCAACCACAAGACTCCTAGAAGTCATCAAAAAATACAGTAATGTTTCAGGATATAAAATCAATGTCCACAAGTCAGTAGCCTTTGTATACACCAATAACAGTCAAGATGAGAAGCTAATTAAGGACACAACTCCCTTCACCATAGTTTCAAAGAAAATGAAATACCTAGGAATATACCTAACGAAGGAGGTGAAGGACCTCTATAAAGAAAACTATGAAATCCTCAGAAAGGAAATAGCAGGGGATATTAACAAATGGAAGAACATACCATGCTCATGGATGGGAAGAATCAACATTGTTAAAATGTCTATACTTCCCAAAGCAATCTACCTATTCAATGCCATTCCTATCAAAGTACCTACATCGTACTTTCAAGATTTGGAAAAAATGATTCTGCGTTTTGTATGGAACCGGAAAAAACCCCGTATAGCTAAGGCAGGTCTCTGTAACAAAAATAAAGCTGGGGGCATCAGCATACCAGATTTTAGTCTGTACTACAAAGCCATAGTGGTCAAGACAGCATGGTACTGGCACAAAAACAGAAACATAGACACTTGGAATCGAACTGAACACCAAGAAATGAAACTAACATCTTACAACCACCTAATCTTTGATAAACCAAACAAGAACTTACCTTGGGGGAAAGACTCCCTATTCAATAAATGGTGTTGGGAGAACTTGATGTCTACATGTAAAAGACTGAAACTGGACCCACACCTTTCCCCACTCACAAAAATTGATTCAAGATGGATAAAGGACTTAAATTTAAGGCATGAAACAATAAAAATCCTCAAAGAAAGCATAGGAAAAACACTGGAAGATATTGGCCTGGGGGAAGACTTCATGAAGAAGACTGCCAGGGCAATTGCAACAACAACAAAAATAAACAAATGGGACTTCATTAAACTGAAAAGCTTCTGTACAGCTAAGGACACAATAACCAAAGCAAAGAGACAACCTACACAATGGGAAAGGATATTTGCATATTTTCAATCAGACAAAAGCTTGATAACCAGGATCTATAGAGAACTCAAATTAATCCACATGAAAAAAGCCAACAATCCCTTATATCAATGGGCAAGAGACATGAATAGACCTTTCTCTAAAGACGACAGACGAATGGCTAACAAACACATGAAAAAATGTTCATCATCTCTATATATTAGAGAAATGCAAATCAAAACAACTCTGAGATATCATCTAACCCCAGTGAGAATGGCCCACATCACAAAATCTCAAAACTGCAGATGCTGGCGTGGATGTGGAGAGAAGGGAACACTTTTACACTGCTGGTGGGACTGCAAACTAGTACAACCTTTCTGGAAGGAAGTATGGAGAAACCTCAAAGCACTCAACCTAGACCTCCCATTGGATCCTGCAATCCCATTACTGGGCATCTACCCAGAAGGAAAAAAATCCTTTTATCATAAGGACACTTGTACTAGACTGTTTATTGCAGCTCAATTTACAATCGCCAAAATGTGGAAACAGCCTAAATGCCCACCAACCCAGGAATGGATTAACAAGCTGTGGTATATGTATACCATGGAATACTATTCAGCCATTAAAAAAAATGGAGACTTTACATCCTTCGTATTAACCTGGATGGACGTGGAAGACATTATTCTTAGTAAAGCATCACAAGAATGGAGAAGCATGAATCCTATGTACTCAATCTTGATATGAGGACAATTAATGACAATTAAGGTTATGGGGGGGGAAGAAGAAAGAGGGATGGAGGGAGGAGGGTGGGGCCTTAGTGTGTGTCACACTTTATGGGGGCAAGACATGATTGCAAGAGGGACTTTACCTAACAATTGCAATCAGTGTCACTGGCTTATTGTACCCTCAATGAATCCCCAACAATAAAAAAAAAAAAAGAAAAAACAAACTATGGTATGTGTACACCAGGGAATACTATTCAGCCATAAGAAAAGGTGGAGACTTTACATCTTTTGTGTCTGCCTGGATGGAGTTTAAACACATTCTTCTTAGTAAAATACCTCAAGAATGGAAGAAAAAGTATCCAATGTATTCAGTACTAATTTGAAAACAATATATAAACAACTACATGGCCCCATGAAAGAAAAAACACAAGTATCATCTAGCAAGGAGGAGGGAAGAAGTGGGAGGGGGAGAGGGAGAGGGAGGAGGGAGGGTAATGGTGGGATCTCAGCTAATGTTAACAGTGTGAGGGTTCAGCACACCTCCTGGGCAAAGGGCTCAACTACAACTTAAACTTTACCTTAGAACTGAAAACAGTGTAACCTAAACATTTGTACCCTCATATTAATCTGAAATAAAAATAAATAAATAAATAAAAGAATGTGGTAGAAAGGGAACTTTGTGGAAAGGTAAATTAGGATAACAATAAGGAAAACAGCATGAATATTTGTCCAAAAATTAAAAATAGCATTACGTCATGATCCAGCAACCCCACTACTGTGTACACATCTAAAGGAATGAAAACAGTGCCTTGAAGACGTATCTACACCTGCATGCTTATTGCAACACTATTCCCAATAGCCAAGATTGGAATCTACCTAAGTGTCCATGAAAGGATATACGACCAAAGCAAATGCAGTAAATATACACAATGGAATACTATTTAGGTTTTAAAAAGAAGAAAATCCTGCCATTTTGACAGTATGGACAAATCCGCTGGACATTATGTTAAGTGAAATAGACAGAAAGATCAAATATTTCAAAATCTCACTTCGAGAATCTAGAAAATTTCAACTCGCAGAAGCAAAGCTTAGAGTGGTGCTTGCAAGGGCCTAGGGGAGGGGGCAAAAGGGAGTAAGGAAAGTGTGGCTGAAGGGTATTAGGTTTCATTTAGACATGATAAATAAGTCCTGGAAACTGTACAGCATGGTGACTACAGTTAATAATGAGGTATTGTATGCTTGAAAATTGCTAAGAGGGTGTGTCTTGGGTTTCTCATCACAAAAAGATAAATATTTTAGATGATGAATGTGTTGACTGGCCTGATTTAATCATATATATCATATATATATTATACACATACATGTATATAATACATGTGTGTATAATATAATACATGTGTGTATATAATACATGTGTGTATAATATATATATCTCAAAACATTATTCTATGCACTTTAAATATATACGTTTATTTTTCAATCAGACCTTAACAAAGCTGGGAAAAAATTAAAAGAAAGAGAGATCAAATAATCTTCCAAGGTCATCAGGAAGAATAAAGAGCTGAGGATAAAATCCATGGCTGTCCCGTAAGGTCAGGTTGCTATTCACTTTGACAGACTGTCTCTTCCCTTGCCAATTAACAGACCACTCCCAGTGGCTACTGAAAACACACAAAGTGAAAATATCTTACAGACACTCTAGGAAATAATATAAAATGTCAGTGGAATGATAGCAATTGTTTCTAATTTAAAGGTTATCCTTCCTGTACTACATTCTTTAAACATTTTCTTACAAAAATTCAAATACTTAAGTAGATAAGGGAAATCACAACAAATCACATAATTCAAAAGGCTGACAATGGAGACATCACAAAAGCCAGAAATTGTTTTAATTTAGAAATTTTATAAAAATCTTCCGCCATTCATCTATAATACTTGTTTTTAAGACCTCATATTTTTAGAGAAGTCTTTGATTCCAGAAAAATTGAGAAGAAGGCACATGGATATAAGGGCTACCCCTGCCCCCCACATGCATAGCCTCCCCCATTATAGAAGAGTGATACATTTATTATAACTGATGAACCTGAACTGACACATCATTGTCACCCAAAGCCCCCAGTTTACATTAATTTTCTGTCAGTGTTGAATACATTTCATGGGCTTGGACAAATGTATAATGGTATGTATCCATCATATCATACATAGTACTTCAAGGGCCCTAAAATTCCTCTGTACTCCACCTATTCATCCCTCCCTCCCCTACATCTCTAGAAAACATGATTTTTTATTTACTACCTCCATAGTTTTGCCTCTTCCAGAGTGCCGCACCGTGGGAATCGTACAGTACGTTACCTTTCAGATTGGCTTACACTTAGTAATATGCATTTAAGTTCCTCCATATTTTTCAAGGATTGATTAATAGCTCATACTTTAGTAGAGCTGAATAATACACTATTGTCTGCCTGTATGGTAGTTGATTTATTCATCCACCTACTAAAGAACATCTTGGTGTTCTCAAATTCGGAGCAATTATGAATAAAGCTGCTATAAACATTTGCATGCAGGTTTTTGCATGGAGATACGTTTTTAACTTTTTAAGTCCTTTGGATAAGTACCAAAGAGTGTGATTTCTGGATTGTATAGAGGGAGCATATTTACTTTTTTTTTTTTTTTTTTTTACTTTTGTAAGAGAATGCCAAAGAGTCTTCCAAAATGGCTACACCATTTCATATTCTCCCCAGAAATGAATGTGAGTTCCTTTTGCTCCATCCACATTCTCACCAGCATTTGGTGTTGTAAGCATTCTGGGTTTCGGTCATTCTAATAGTCAAGGAGTGGTATCTCATTGTTTTCATGACATTTTCCAAATTGCATATGATATGGAGCACCTTTTCATTTTTAAAACATTTGACAAACTATAAAGACTGGGAAATTTTTCAAAACTGAAAACCAGTCAAATAAGGACTATTTCTACAGCAATTGCATCGAACTTTTATTTATTTATTTATTTTTTATTAAATCATAACTGTATACATTGATATGATCATGGGGCATCATACACTCGCTTCATAAACCATTTGACACATTTTTATCACAGTGGTTAACATAGCCTTTCTGGCGTTATCTCAGTTACTGTCCCAAAACATTTACATTCTACATTTACCAAGTTTCGCAAATACCCCTGTAAGATGCACCACAGGTGTGATCCCACCGATCCCCCTCCCTGTACCCACCCCCACTCTTCCCACTTCCCCCTATTGTTAAGTTGTAACTGGGTTATAGCTTTCATGTAAGAGTCCCAAATTAGTTTCATAGTAGGGCTGTGTACATTGGGTACTTTTTCTTCCATTCTTGAGATACTTTACTAAGAAGAATATGTTCCAGCTCCATCCATGTAAACATGAAAGAGGTAAAGTCTCCATCTTTCTTTAAGGCTGCATAGTATTCCATGGTATACATATACCACAATTTATTAATCCATTCGTGGATCGATGGGCACTTGGGCTTTTTCCATGACTTAGCTATTATGAATTGGGCTGCAATAAACATTCTGGTACAAATATCTTTGTTATGTTGTGATTTTTGGTCTTCTGGGTATATGCCCAGCAGAGGAATTACAGGATTGAATGGCAGATCTATTTTTAGATCTCTGAGTGTTCTCCATATATCTTTCCAAAAGGAATGTATTAATTTGCATTCCCACCAGCAGTGCAGAAGTGTTCCCTTTTCTCCGCATCCACGCCAACATCTCTGGTCTTGAGATTTTGTGATATAGGCTAGTCTCATTGGAGTTAGATGATATCTCAAAGTAGTTTTGATTTGCATTTCTCTGATGATTAAAGATGATGAGCATTTTTTCGTATGTCTGAAGGCCTTGCGCCTGTCTTCTTCAGAGAAGTTTCTCTTCAAATCCCTTGCCCACCCTGCGATGGGATCCCTTGATTTTTCTTGCTGATGCGTTTGAGTTCTCTGTGGATTCTGGTTATTAAACCTTTGTCAGAGATATACCCTGCAAATATCTTCTCCCATTCTGAGGGCTGTCTGCTTGCTCTGCTTACTGTGTTCTTAGCTGTGCAGAAGCTTTTTAGTTTGATCAAGTCCCAGTAGTGTATTTTTGAAGCTGCTTCAATTGCCCGGGGGGTTCTCCTCATGAAATACTCACCCAGACCAATTTCTTCAAGGGTTTTCCCTGCATTCTCCTCTAGTATTTTTATAGTTTCATGTTTTAAGTTTAAATCTTTAATCCAATGAGAGTCTATCTTAGTTAATGGTGAAAGGTGTGGGTCCAATTTCAGTCTTCTGCAGGTTGCCAGCCAGTTCAGCCAGCACCATTTGTTAAATAGGGAATCTTTTCCCCACTGAATGTTTTTAATTGGCTTGTCAAAAATCAAATAGCGGTAAGTAGCTGGATTCATCTCTTGGTTCTCTATTCTGTTCCAGATATCTACTTCTCTGTTTTTGTGCCAATACCATGCTGTTTTGATCACTGTCGATTTGTAGTAAAGTCTGAGGTCTGGTAGTGTGATTCCTCCTGTTTGGTTTTTATTTCTGAGTAATGTCTTGGCTATTCGAGGTTTTTTTTGATTCCATATAAAATGAAGTAATGTTTTTTCAAGATCTTTAAAATATGACAGTGCAGCTTTAATAGGGAGTGCGTTGAAATTATATATTGCTTTGGGTAGTTTGCACATTTTGATAATGTTGATTCTTCCCAGCCATGAGCATGGTATGTTTTTCCATTTGTTAACATTTTCAGCTATTTCTTTTCTTAGAGTTTCATAGTTCTCTTTATAGAGATCTTTCACGTCTTTTGTTAGGTAAATTCCCAAATATTTCATCTTCTTTGGCACTACTGTGAATGGGATAGAGTCCTTAACTGCTTTTTCAATTTGACTGTTGTTGGTGTATATAAAGGCTACCAATTTATGAATGTTGATTTTGTAACCTGAGACGCTGCTGTATTCCTTGATCACTTCTAGGAGTTTTGTAGTAGAGTCCCTAGTGTTTTCCAGATACACAATCATATCATCTGTGAAGAGCGAGAGTTTGATTTCTTCTGACCCTATATGGATACCCTTGATCGCCTTTTCTTCCCTAATTGCGGTGGCTAAAACTTCCATTACAATGTTGAAAAGCAATGGAGACAATGGGCAGCCTTGTCTGGTTCCTGATCTGAGTGGAAATGATTCCAATTTAACTCCATTAAATATGATATTGGCTGTGGGTTTGCTGTAGATAGCCTCTATCAGTTTAAGAAAAGTCCCTTCTAGACCAATTTTCTTGAGTGTTCTGATCATGAAGGGATGCTGGATATTATCAAAAGCTTTTTCTGCATCAATTGAGAGAATCATATGGTCTTTGTTTTTTAATTTGTTTATGTGCTGAATTACATTTATAGATTTACGTATATTGAACCAGCCTTGAGACTCTGGGATAAAACCAACTTGGTCATGATGTATAATTTGTTTGATATGTTGCTGGATTCTGTTTGTTAGGATCTTGTTGAATATTTTTGCATCTATATTCATTAGTGATATTGGTCTATAATTTTCTTTTCTTGTTTGGTCTTTTCCTGGTTTGGGGATCAGGGTGATATTTGCTTCATAGAACGTGTTGGGTAGTCTTCCTTCTTTTTCTACATTTTGGAACAGGTTGAGTAATATAGGTACTAATTCCTCTTTAAAGGTTTGGTAGAATTCAGATGTGAAACCGTCTGGTCCTGGGCTTTTCTTTTTAGGGAGGTTTTGTATAGTTGATGCTATTTCTGAACTTGATATGGGTCTGTTCAACATTTCCACTTGATTCTGGTTAAGTCTTGGAAGGTGGCGTGCTTCCAAGTATCGGTCTATTTCCTTCAGATTTTCATATTTCTGAGAATAAAGTTTCTTGTAATATTCATTAAGGATTTTTTGGATTTCTGATGAGTCTGTGGTTATTTCGTCTTTGTTGTTTCTGATTGATGATATTAGAGATTTTACTCTTTTTTTCCTGATTAGGTTGGCCAGAGGTTTATCTATTTTATTGACCTTTTCAAAAAACCAGCTTTTTGATTTATTGATCTGTTGTATTATTCTTTTGTTTTCAACTTCATTTAATTCTGCTCTAATTTTGGTTATTTCTTTTCTTCTACTGGGTTTGGGGTTGGAATGTTCTTCCTTTTCCAGTTGCGTGAGATGTCCCATTAAGTTGTTAACTTCCTCTCTTTCCGTTCTCTTGAGGAAGGCTTGCAGTGCTATAAATTTCCCTCTTAGGACTGCCTTTGCAGTGTCCCAGAGGTTCTGATAGTTTGTGTCTTCATTGTTGTTTTGTTCCAAAAAATTGGCAATTTCTTTCTTAATCTCATCTCTGACCCAGCCATCATTCAGCATAAGGTTATTTAACTTCCATGTTTTTGTATGGGTATGCAGATTCCTGTTGTTACTCAATTCAAGTTTTATTCCATGATGGTCCGAGAAGATGCATGGAATAATTTCTATTCCTTTAAATTTACTGAGGTTAGACTTGTGACCTAAAATGTGGTCAATTTTGGAGTAAGTTCCATGGGCTGATGAGAAGTATGTGTATTCAGTTTTGTTGGGATGAAATGTTCTGTAGATGTCTGCTAAATCTAAATATTGGATGGTTAGGTTTAAATCTAAGATTTCTTTGCTCAGCTTCTTTCTGGAGGATCGATCCAACACTGCCAAGGGAGTGTTGAAATCTCCGATGATTATGGAGCTGGAGGAAATCAAGTTACTCATGTCTGTTAGAGTTTCTCTTATAAATTGAGGTGCATTCTGGTTGGGTGCATAGATATTAATAATTGAGATTTCATCATATTGAGTATTACCCTTAACAAATATGAAGTGACCATTCTTGTCCTTCCTTACTTTTGATGGTTTAAAGCCTAGTGTGTCTGCAAATAAAATTGCAACACCTGCTTTTTTCTGATTACCATTTGCCTGAAATATGGATGACCATCCTTTCACCCTGAGTCTGTATTTGTCTTTTAAGTTGAGATGTGACTCTGTATGCAACAAATATCTGGCTTGAGTTTTTGTATCCAGTCAGTTAACCTATGTCTCTTTAGAGGACAGTTTAAGCCATTCACATTGATGGAGAGTATTGATAAGTCTGGTGGAATTTTGGGTATCGAGTTTTTCAAAGGTCCAGTGGACATTTTTAATCCTTTTGCCAGTGTGGAAGTTGGAGTTTGATCCGAAGTTTCTGAGGGAGTTTACTTTTGTGGTATAGGATTGGGTTGGTCATTGTGGAGGATAGGTCTGAGAACATCCTGAAGAGCTGGTTTACTTATGGAAAATTTTTTCAACATATGAATGTCATTGAAGTATTTAATTTCTCCATCATAGATGAAACTCAGTTTAGCTGGATACAAGATCCTGGGTTGAAAGTTTTTTTGCTTTAGGAGATTAAAAGTTGATGACCAGCCTCTTCTTGCTTGAAAAGTTTCAGCAGAGAGATCTGCAGTTATTCTAATATTCTTACCTTTGTACGTTATAGTTTTCTTTCGCCGGGCTGCTTTGAGAATCTTCTCTTTCATGTTAACTTTAGTGAAGCTAATTATGATATGTCTGGGGGATGACTTATTGGGGTTGAATCGTGCTGGGGTTCTGAAGCTGTCTGCTATCTGAATTTCAGATTCTCTAGGCATGTCTGGAAAATTTTCCTTCATAATTTCGTGCAGAAGGGCCTCTGTGCCCTCGGAGGCAACTTCATCGTTCTCAGAAATTCCTATAATCCTTATGTTGCTTTTTTTCGAATTATCTGAGAGTTCTCTGAGTGAGTGATCCGTTTTTGCTCTCCATTTCTCTTCCTCTTTGAGAGATTGGGAGCGTTCAAAGACTGTATCTTCAATGTCAGAAATCCTTTCTTCTGCTTGCTCCATTCTGTTACTGAGGGATTCTACTGTACTTTTTATATCTTTGAGGGCTGTAAGTTCTTGCTTCAGTGTGTCTAAGTCTTTGGTGGTTTTGTCTTTAAATTCGTTAAATTCTTGAGACAATTTTTGAATTTCTCCTCGAATTCCTAATTCCATTTTATTAATCTTGTCTGCAATCCAAATTCTGAATTCGATTTCTGACATCTCAGCCAGTTGTTTATGAATGGGATCTTCAATCACATCTGCCGTATCTTTTCTTGGGGGGGTTGATCTATTCTGGTTATTCATGTTACCAGAGTTTTTCCACTGATTCCGCCCCATGATTATTTTACTCCCTTTGGTTTTTCCCCTGGGGTTTTATCGATGGCCCGTACAGTGTTGTGGCCTGAGAAACTGGGGCCCTGTCTGGTGTGGTGGAGCAAAGTGGTTCTGTCTTGCTTTCAGCTGGTTTCTGTTCAATCCTATTGCAACTTCTACTCTGGCTTGAACTCTCAGCTGTGTGAAAAAATCAGCAATTAAGTCACCCTGCCTGCCCACATCTGGCCCCAGTTGGAAAAGGAGAATCAAACCTTCCTACAATCGCACACCCAGGGCACTGCCTGAAAAGTCCTTAGTCTATTAGCCCAGTTCAAAAGGTCCAAATCAGCTATCTCAATCGGCACTTGTCTCGGGTGGGAGAGTTCAAGAGGTCTCTGGGAACTGGATCACAGGGACCTGGTGACTCCTCTGACACGGCTCACCCCAGTGCAGCGTGGAGTCAGGAGGAGCCACCCAGCAAACAGAGCAGTCTAGGAAGGTTGACGTCTCCTTCCGCACTTTGCCCCTCCGTCTGACCCAGTCACTGGTATCTCTGCAGATGGCTAACCCAGTTGCCTGCAGTGAACAGACACTCCAGGGGTTTGCACCTGCCTGAATCACAAGGAAGTCTGCCAGGCCCCCGCAGACTGCCGCTATCTAGCAGGAGGAGATTGGGCCTGACATCTTTGAGTGTTTGATGCAGGTGATGGGAAGGAGGTGTTCACTCAGGCTGAGCCCTGTCCCTGATGGATGCTGCTAACAGAACAGAACAGACAACTTTGCGGGGTTCTGTCTCTGTTCCTGTCGAAATCGCCTACAGCAGATGGGCTGTTTTGAGTTCAAACGTCTTTGCTGCTGGAGGAGATTTGCGTTCGAACACCTCTCTGGGTCGGCCCCGCCCTGGAAGCTTCCCGGGTTTGTGAGCCGTGTCAGGAAATCCCCCGCTCACCGGTGGCCTCCTCTGGTTGCCCAGGGAGACAGGGGTTGTGGCCTCAGAATATCCAGAAGTGGGCGTTCTGCCGTTAAAGAAAAAACGGCTGTTGATCTACCTCCAGGGAACTGCTGCTCTGGTGTGGGCACTCAGGCGACCCTTTTCTCCTCTGTCCCGTGCCCCAGAGTCAGCACTGAGTGGCCGCAGTTTGTGCTGGGTCCACACCCCTCAGGAGATCCCCCAAGAATCAGAACTCTTGGGGGATGGGCCCCCAGACCCCGATTGGGAGTGGGGGGGGGAAGCTAGAGTTTCATTCAGTTTTACGCAACACTACGGCTGGGGGAGGGCTCCTGCACTGCACCACAGGGAAGTGCCGCCAAGGCTTGATTTCCCCTCAGCAGAGTGCCCTCTCTTCGCTCACGTGTCCCAGAGTCAGCGCTGACCTGACGCAGCTCAGGCACTGTGCACTCCCCTTGAGAAATCACCCAAGGATCCGAACTCCTGGGGGATAGGCCCTCAGACCCCGAGTGAGAGTAGGGGCTCTCAGCTCTCAGTGGGGATGCTAGAGTCTTATTCAGTCTTGTGCCTGCCCCGTAATGTTGCCCGGGGAGGGTTGCTGCACTGCACCGCAGGGAAGTGCCGCCAAGGCGTTTCTCCCCTTCAGCCCGGTGCCCTCTCCTCACTCGCGTGCCTCAGAGTCAATGCTGACCAGTCGCAACTCGGGGACTGTCCACTCCCCTTGAGAAATCACCCAAGGATCCGAACTCCTGGGGGACAGGCCTCCAGACCTCAGTGGGCAGGAGGGGAGCGCCGGGGATTCAGGGTTGCCGGCAAAGGATTCCCAAAGTTTTATTCAGTTTTATGCCCGGCAGGAGAACGCCACGGCACCCCAGTAGGGGAGGTAGGTCCAGTTTTTAGAAGGTCTCTCCCTGGAGTGTAGTGGGAGGGCCTTTAATTTCTGCCCGCTTGTTCAATTGTGGGGCTCTTGAGCCAGTCTCATGGGGGAGGGGGGATCCCGTCCGCTGGATTTTGTACCTTTTGTTTGTGTCCTTGTGATCGCAGTTTGCCTCAGCGGTGTTGATGCGCGTTCTTCAACCTTCTCTCTTGGTGAGGCTCAAGTCCACCAGGATACTTACTAAATTCCTGTCCCTTAACTCTCCTTCTGGACGGGAGCCTCTGTTGAAAGCTGGCTTCAGTCCGCCATCTTGTCTCCCCTCCCAAACTTTTATATTTATTCAGAATTAAAATAAGCCTAATCACATAAAATTTCATAATTAATGTATTTTATGGTTTATAAAAGCTCTTTGTGCAGAATCTTTATATATAAGGATTTTCCATAAATTTAATTTATTTTAATGAATATAGGAATGTAAAATGGTAACCAGTTTTGAAAATAGTTTGAAAATTACCGTAGAAAAATGGAACTTGTCGGGCGGTGCCTGTGGCTCAGTCGATAAGGCACCGGCCCCATATACCGAGGGTGGCGGGTTCAAACTCGGCCCTGGCCAAACTGCAACCAAAAAATAGCCAGGCGTTGTGGCAGGCACCTGTAGTCCCAGCTACTCGGGAGGCTGAGGCAAAAGAATCGCTTAAGCCCAGGAGTTGGAGGTTGCTGTGAGCTGTGTGAGGCCACGGCACTCTACCGAGGGCCATAAAGTGAGACTCTGTCTCTACAAAAAAAAAAATAAGAAAAATGGAAGTTGTCCATATAAAGAATTGCACGTAAATGTTTATAGTAGCTGTATTTGTAATGATCAAAACTGAAAGAAGTTCAGATTTTCATCAGCATGTAAATGGATAAACAAACTGTGACATGTCCACTTACACTGTTAAGCAATGAAGTCTAATAAACTATTAAATAATAATATTATTCAAAATAATAATGCTGTGTGAAGGAAGCCTGACCATCACCTTCCCTACAAAAGCTTACACACTGTATGATCCCATTTATATAAATTTTAGAGAAGGCAATTTAATGTCCAATGACAGAAAGAAACCAGTGGTTGCCTGAGAATGGAGGTGGGAGTCAGAGGGAAGGACAATGAGTACAGTGAAACTTTTAGGGATAGTGGATATGTTCGTGGTCTTGATTGGGATGCTGGTGCCCTAGATTTATGCATATGTCACAACTTATCAAGTGTGCACTTTGAATATGTACATTGCCTTCTATCTTAAGTAAGCCACAATAAAATGTTTTTTTCTTTTTTGTGTTTTAAAAAGCCCTTCCAGCTCCACGTTATCAATACTTTTTTTGTATTTCTGGAACAAAATGTGAATATCTTCCCTATTCTTAACATGCAGTTTGCAGACTAGATGGATTCAGAAAACAAGTACAATATTTCCAGTGGAAACATAAGCCATTCTGATGACTCAGCAGAATAGAAGGGAGCCTTCAGGCAATTACAGATGCTCTGACCTCTTATAGCAGCCCCTTGCCACTACTCTTAATTAAATGAGCAGCAATATCCCACCATCTTCTCCCTGGCTTCATTTTGGGGGTAGATGAATAAAAAGTAATGACTGAGGAAACGGAACACCTAGAGTATTATTCCAGTTCTACCATAAATTGCAAGACCTTTAATCCTTATGGTCTTGTTTTCCACACAGGTAAAATAGGGATAGTCACACTTACTCCATACGACTCCCCTGGTTGGTTGTTTGGTTGGTTTAATTCAACAGGGTCTTGCTCTCTCACCCAGGCTAGAGTGCAGTGACATCTCTTAGCTCACTGCAGCCTCAAATTCCAGCTTAAGTTAAGTTACCCTCCTGCCTCAGCCTTCAGAGTAGCTAGGACTATAGTCACTTGCCACATGCATGGCTAATTTTTTATTTTTTGTAGTGATGGAGGTCTCACTACATTGCCCAAGCTGGTCTCAAACTCCTGGCCTCAAGAAACCTTCCCACCATGATCACATTAATGTACACAGCTATGATTTAATAAACAATAAATGTAGTTGCCAACTGCAGCCAAATACACATTAAAAAAAAAAAAAAAGAAATCTTCCCACCTGATCTTCCGAAACTCAAAGATCATAGGTGTGAGCCACTACACCCAGTCCAAGTTCACTGCTTTGAATTGCGATCAGTGAGCGTAATGACAGATTTAAGTCTGTTTAGAGTTTTGTTCTTTTTTTTAAAGCTCTAGGAAGGGTTAGGCTCTGCCGTACTATTTTTGGCAACCCCTTTGATGGGTCTTTTCTTAATTTCTTGCATTATTACTTCTTTTCTTCCAACACAGATTGATATTTAACAAGTTTAGGTATTGTTGTATTCTCTGTCATCTTTTCTTTAAAGACAACATAGCTATCACAGATGTGCAGCTGAATTTAAAGCCAATACCCACCAGGCTAGAATTCTACTCCTACCAGTCCTGGGTTTCCTGTCAGATGACTTGGTGCTATGCAAATGTAACACATCACACATACTTTTAAAAACTAATCTATTATTCCTTACATAATTATGTCAGTTCATAAAACATAATTTCCAATTACCTACACTCAGCACCTCTACCTTAAGCATTAAACCAGGCCCAGAGGAAAGTCTCCATAAGTATCTGTTGATTTTGCGCACCTCTTTTCTGTTTTGAGAGCCTCAGCATTGTTCAAAGCACCTCATCACTTTGGATGTAACTAAAGTGCTGCCCAGGGTCTGCTAAGAGTGAAAAACAAGAGTGTCAAAGGCTATGTTTATAGGAAAGCCTCCATCAATGAATAAAGCTGCTATAATGTTGCGTCAAGTCTAAAACACTCTACAGAGTTTGTGAGTGTTTTACACAGAGTTTGTGAGAGTTTGTTACACAATGTTATAATCCCAGATCATGTTCACCAAGCACAACAGAGTGTTAAGAAGGTCACCCTCATTATCATACATCCCAGCCGTGATCACAGAATAAGTAAACAATGGAACAACGGACAGAACTTGAAAGCAAAAGGGGGAGATTTGAAGAAAGGTTGTTAGCTGCAGCAACGGGAAAAAAGAAGCAGAAGAGGGAGGGGAAGTTTCTCAGAACACAGAAGGTGGAACACAGTTGAGGACTCTGCTAATCTGGTAAACTACATAAATTGGCTCATCCAAATGATTTTTTAAGGCTATTTGTAAAACTGCCTTTAATATACCTTAATAGGGATTCATTAAGGAAATGGCTTGTTACCTCATGTGTTTAATATCATGGTATATTTACTTAACTAGATACACAATTGATTGTTTTAAATATCCAGATCTGAAAGGCTATTTCTGCACTTTGCTGCGTAAGATAAGCTAACTTAATAGAAATGTTTCTATTCACTGGGAAGTGGTAATATTGAAATATCTAGAGATATAAAGTAGAAATATAGGGCATACACTAAGCACAAAAACAGAGCACTGACGAGAAATCATGTAACAATCATGAATAAGGACTAATCCAGGCTAATATACTTCTCAACATTGTTATTTTCTTGTTTTCTTTATTACCTTCATTTAGTTATTTGTATTATGCTCCTGTAAAAAGGGGTTTTAGTTCTGGTGACTCCGTCAGTGTGTCTGCAGTGAGCAGTAGACTTCTTAAATCCTCAATATGTTATCTGAAACTATTTTCTGTACCCCATATTTGCTTATTTCACAAATGTTAATGGAGTGGGAAAAACCCAGGCTGGGAGTGGGTTTTTGGATGGATTTCAGATTTCACTGAAATTTGGTGGATTTCAGTTCTCCCACCTGAATAAGCTTTAGAAATCATTAAACTCTATCTCTGTAACGCAGAGATAACACTTTAACTATCTCACAAAGTTATATTGTAAGAATCAGATACATTCATTTCAGCAAATATTTATGCCCCATGCTTATCTTAATGTCTGGCACTCACTATGGCATAGAAAACAAACAACATAGATAAAAATCTGTATTGTGGCATTGTATTAGGCTCCTAATTTCACTAGGCTTAAATTATTTCATCTAGGGATGTGGTGGTTTTACTAATTACTTTTGGTTAGTAAAGGATATTCAGGCTTTCAAATCTAAGGTTTCCATGTTGTACTTATCAAAGGAAGATTGATGGTTAAAATACGGAGAAAATATCAATGACTATAAATGCACTCATATACAAAAACTGATGTAGCTATATTAACATAACAAAAGCATATTTATTTTTATTATCACTAATATTCTTTATATATTTAAGATACACAACATGATCTGTTGGTATACACAGTACATACACATTGAGAAGTGATTCGTATAGTCAGAGTAATGTAGCCATCATATTTCACAGTTATCCTTTATTTTCTGGTAACATCATGTAAAATCAACTCACTTAGCAAATTTTCAGTGTACAAAACAATATTTTTAGCTATATTCCTCATCGAATACATTAGATCACTATATTTAAACATTGTAATTGCAAATGTGTACTCTCTGACCTATTTCTCTCCCTTTTCCTCTTTCTGCCTGATAACTACTATGTACTATGTTTCTATTTATTTGACGTGGTCTTTTTTTGGGATTCCACATATAAATTGAAAATATATTGTTTCTTTCCTGTGTCTGGCTTATTTCACCTAGCATTAAGTCTTTCAGATTCATCCATGTTTTTGTATCCTTCTTTTTTAAAATTGAATAGTATTTCATTTTTTATATTTTAATATATACTACATTTGTTATCCACTTATCTGTTGATGTACACCTAGGTTGATTTCATAACTTGGCTATTATAAATGATAATAGTTGTAAGGAGAAAAATGTGACCAGAAATTCAGTACCACGGTAAAATTTTAGAATTTATAATTTAAGAAAAGATATTATATATTGCCAAATTGATCAAGACACAAAAACCAAAGGATTAGCACAGCTACAATGAGAAAGACAATATACTATATGATATTTGCTGGGAAATTTTGAACACATTTCTTTTGATAATTGATAGATAAAACAGACAAAATAATCAGTAAGTACACAGAGGACTTGAAAAAGTCTGCCTAAATGGGTATTTTACATTACACATTGAATAATTATAAAATAACAATTATTTTCATGTACATATATAACATATAAGAAAGTGACTGAATATTAGGCCGTAAGAAGCATGAGAAATGATTAGAAAGAAGCAACACTATTGAGCATAATGTGTTGCAATAAGGTAAGATGGGAACTGATAATCAATGATAGTTATCCTCCATTTATTTTGAAACCTAAAGTGCCAACTAAGTCCTTTGTCAAAGAAAAATCAGAAAAGAAATTTAAGTTTAAAAGAATGTTTAAAATATGTGAGAATGTCAGTACTGAGTACCTACTATGTGTCAGATAATGTTCTAGGATAGTTGAACAAAATGGACACACAAAATTGCTCTCACAAAAATTTATATTCTTCTGAGGACAGGAAGACAATAAATAATATAGCGGAGGGTGGTCAGTGTGGAGGCAATGGATGAAGCTTGCAAGGTGGACAGGCAGTGCTAAGGGACAGTGGGGAATGGTTCACTGAAGCAAAGACTTCAGGAGACGAAGGAACAAGCCATGCTGAAGTGTATGAGAGAACAGCCAGTGTTTGATTTACATGTGTGTGCGATTTCCGATTTAAATGAAATTTCCCTAAATGCAGGATAAAACTGCAATGAAGGAGGTTAATACCCATAACATGTTGTAACCATTTAATTTAAAAATTTCTTGGAGTCATAAATAGTTCATCTTTCTTCTTTCCAGCAGTCTATGGACGATTTAGCTTATTAAAATGGAAATTTTTATGCATTTCCTATGATGCCATTTTATCATTTCACTATTTCTAAAATAGAAAATACCATTTACTTTACATTGGGGCTAATATTGACTAGGGATGTAAAGTAGAAGTGGTTTGGCCAGTTGCCAAGGTAAAAAAATATATATTTAAAAAAGCAATTCAGGGATATATTCAATGTTAAAAGGCATAACAAAATTTTTATTAGTAGTATTATCTTCTTCCTAATATATGTTGTAAGGAACAAGTGAACTGCTTCTTTTGCATTTTATGAATGCTGAGTCTATGTAATTTCTCATGTTCTAAAGAATTCTATCCTTGAAAAAACTGCCAGGTTCAAAGATGTGGTTCACCAAAATTAGTTACTTTGATCCTGAATCTACTAGATTTTTAACTCTCATGATTGAATTTTAATATTCAGTAATATCTGTTTGAATATTGCATTGAAATTAAAGGTTATATACAAAATGTAAATTCATGCTGCTTTTTTTTTTCCTTTTTTTAGAATATAGGGTTTTTCTAAATTTTAGTAAATTTAAGGAATACAATTTGAATTCTATTACAGGTATATACTGAATGGTAGTGCAGTCTGGTAGAGCCTGGGCTTCTGCTATACCCATTACCTGACAGATGTACCTTGTACCCCATAAGTATTTTTCATCCCACATTTCCTTCTTGTCCTTTCCCCCTTTTAACTCTCTAATACCCATTATGCCCTTATGTAGCTATAATTCAACTCCAAACTATAACTCTGTAATTGGGAACATATGGCAATCATTTTTCTATTCCTGAGTTACTGCACTTAAGGTAATGGCCTCTGATTCCATCCAAGTGGCTGCATAAAACATTATTTCATTCTTTCTTGCTGCTGAGTAGTACTTCACAGTATATTTATATAGGGGTGTGTGTGTGTGTGTGTGTAGCTGTGTGTGCACGCGCTACATTTTCTTTATCTACTCATCAGTTGAAGGGCAATTCAGTGTATGGGGTATTTTTGTGGTGAAGGTGGTTTTTTTTCTGAGATGATGTCTTATTCTATTGCCTGGGCAGAATCATAGCTCACTGCAACCTCCATGTTCTGGGCTCAAGCAATCCTCATGCCTCAGCCGAAACTACAGGCATATGCCACCATGTCAGGATGATTTTTTAATTTTTTAATTTTATTTTTTTGTAGAGAAAGGGCCTCATTATTGCCCAGGCTGATCTACAATTTCTGATTTCAAGTGATCCTCCCCCATTGGCCTCCCTAAGTGCTAAATTTATAGGATTATTAACCTTAGGTTTATTCCATATCTTTGCAATAGTGAATTGTGCTTCAATAAATATTTGAGTATAGGTTATCATTTTGTATAATGATATATTTTCCTCTGGGTAGATACCCAGAAGTGGGATTTCTGGAGCAAATGGTATGACTACTTTTAGTTCTTTGAGGAATGCCCATACTGATCTCCACAAAGGTCAGAGTAATTTGCATTTCAACCAACAGCATATATGTGTTCCCCATTCACTGTATCTGTGCCAACATCTATTATTTTTTGAATTTCCTATAGCTCCCAAGCTCCTGACTGACCTGCAACTCTATCCCTGAGATTCCAGAAACATGCCTGGTCCCCAAGACCACATTACTAAGTCTCCACCACTACCGATGTGCTGGCAGAACCTCCCTGAGGTCCAAAACCTTACTCAGGACCCCATCACTCCTGGATTTGGTTTGAGAGAGACTCCAGCAAAGGAGACAAGGTGCCCTGCAATCCTATTAACCCACAGCTGAGAGAAGAGGAGCCAGATGAAAAGAAACCAGCAAAGAACTTTGACAACATGAAAAATAATTTCACACCCCAAACAGAGCTATAGTAGTGGATTCCACCCATAAGGAAGTTGCCAAAATAAGAGAAATGGAATTCAGAATATGGATGGCAAAGAAGGCAAATGGAATTGAAGAGAAAGTTGAAAACAAACAAAAAGAAGCCAAAAACATATTTCGAGAAAACCGGAAAAAGGAAAAAATGAAAGACACAAAAATAAGAAAGGATAGAATAGAACTTTAAAAGATGAAAGGGTCATTTAGGGAATATCAAAACACAGCAAAAAGCTTTAACAAGAGACAAAACTAAAAGAATCTCAGGGCTTGAAGACAAGGCTCTCAAAATCACCCAGCCATTCAAAGAAGCAATCACTGAGAGAGATATGGAACTATGTAAAGTAAACTAACATTTAAATTGCAGGTACCTCTGACAGAGAAGAAGAAAGAGCTAAAAGCATAGAAAACCTATTTGAAGAAATTATTGAGGAAAACTTCCATAGTATTACCAGAAATTCAGAAATACAGATGCAAGACAGACATCAAACACCAGGAAGATTCATAGCAGATAGGTCATCTCCAGGACACATTGTAATCAACCTGGCCAAAGTCAAAATGATGGAGAAAATTCTTCAGTCAACAAGACAAAAGAATCACTAAGGAAAACTCAACAGGCTAACTACAGACTTCTTAGCAGAAACCTTAATGAGGGTAAGATTTCAACATAAACACAGGAACTGCTAGCCTAGAATTTTGGAACCTACAAAATTTAGTGTTGAATATATGGAGAAATTAAGTCTGTTCCAAACAAACAATAAGGGAATTTGTCATGACCAGACCAGCTGTCCATGAACTACTCTGATAAACACTATGCACAAATCAGCACAACAGATTTTTATCAGTGTAAATTCACCTACAAAAGAAAGAAAAATCCCCAAACCTCACAACAACTCTTATGAAAAAAAGAACAAAGAGTAAAACAATAAGGGTCTACCTAACAGCATGAACAGAACAAGATCCCACATTGAATGCTATCAATTCACATCAATGGAGTGACTGTTTTTCTCAAAAGACACAGGCTGGCTAAATGTAGAAAATGCAACCTAAGTATATATTGTCTCCAGGAAACACATCACAGACCCAATGTGGACAGATGGAAAAATATATTCCACACAAAAGGAAATCAAAAGAGAGCAGGTATAGCCATTCTTATATCAGATAAAATTGACTGTTAGCCAAGACCTACAAACAGGATCATTACATAATGGTAAAGGGAGCAATTTCAACAAGAAGATATACAATGCTAAATATATACGTGCCAAATAAAGGAGGTCCCAGATACACAAAGCAACGTTTAGTAGAGCTAAGGAAAGAAATAGAAAGCACCATTATAATTTTTTGGGCACCTCAATGGCCCATTGTTACTGCTTGACAAATCCTCAAAACAGAAAGGAAATAAACAATGAACTTAAACAAAAGTCTTAAATCAAAATGACCTAGCAGACATTTACTATAGACCATTCTACCCCAAAACTATGGAATACTCATTCTTCTCAGCAGAACATGGGACATTCTACAAGATTGATTATTTCTTAGGCCACAAAATAGGTCTAAATAATTTTTTTTCAAAGTGAAATTTCATCACGTACCTTCTCAGACCACAGTTATAAGTCAATCACAAGAAGAACACTCAAACAAACACAAAGTGATGGAACTTAAACCACCTGCTGCTGAATGATTACTGGGTCAAGAATGAAATTAAGATGGAAATCAAAAAATTCTTTGAACTGAATGACAAAAGAGACACAAACCATCAAAACTTATGGGACAAAGCAAAAGGACCCCTCAGGAGAAATTCATACCCTTAAATGCCTACATCAAAAAGACAGAAAGATCACAAATTATTAATATAATGTCACACTTCAAGAAATGAGAAAAAGAGGAAAAATCAAATTCAAAGGCAGCAGAAGAAAAGAAATAACAAAGGTCAGATCAGAACTAAATGAATTGGGGAAAAAAATGCAAACAACTAACAAAAGAAAAAGTTGATTCTTTGAAAAGATAAATAAAATTGACATATGTCATGCTGAATTAACCAAGAACAGAAAAGTAAAGACCCAAATAAACTCAGCCAGAAATTTAAAAAATGACATTACAACTGATACATACCACAGGAATACAAAACATCATCCTTCAATGCTAGTAAATTTCTATACACATAAACTAGAGAATGTAGAGGAAATGGACAACTTCCTGGAAACACACACCCTTCTAAGACTCAACCATGAAGAAATAGAACTTCTAAACATTCCATTAAAGGATGTAGGATTGAAATAGTAATAAAAATAAGCCCTCCCCACCCTCCCCAAAAAGTCCTAGACCTGATGGATTTATAGCCAAATTCTATTAGACCTGAAAAAAATATCTGGTACCCATAATACAAAAATTATTTCATAATATTGAGGAGGGAATTATCCCCAATTCATTCTATGAAGCAAATATCCCCTTTGTACCAAAGCCAGGAAAGATTAAAATAACAACAAAAAGAAACTATAAATCAATATCCTTTATAAATGGAGATGCAAAAATCCTCAATAAAATACAAGTAAACCAAATAACAAAAGCACCTAGAAAGTTAATCCACCAAGATTAAGGGGGCTTCATCCCAGGGATGCAAGGATGGTTCAATATACCTACATCAATAAATGTGATTCACCACTTAAACAAAAGCAAAAACAAAGACTATGTGACGATCTCAATACATGCAGTAAATCACTTGACAAAACGCAGCACCCTTCCTTGATTAAAAACCCTCAAAGAACTAGGCACAGAAGGAATATACCCAGACTAGTAAACCGACAGCCACATCATATCAAATGCGGAAAAGTTGAAAGCATTTTGCCGAAGAACTGGGGCAGATATACAAAGTGAATCCTCCGTTGAATAGCAAAGAGAGCATGATAACTTTTTAAACAATCATATACTTTATCTGCCTATCTTTGATTCCCTAGATATAGACATATTTCTTACATTCCTATCCTCAATCTGCTTTCCCATAATACAAAACCATATTATAAATTTCAAACAAATAAATATATCCTATGGTGCAAATGTATCAAAAATCGTTATTTTGTATATCTTCACCACAAGATTAATTAGGATTGATTTCTTTACATTTGAAGATATGGATATGCTTCGTCTGTACACTGTCGCTTCTGTACACTACTTCACAAAACCTCCAAAGGTTGACCATTCCTTTGTTGACTCACTGCCTTCAACTCTGATGACCTATTATTAAAAAACATAGGACTCTGAGAAGAGATTACTCAGAACTATGAACCTGAAGAAAATACAAGATCTTCATGATCCTGCTTCTCATAGAGTTATTTATTACAATAGTAAAATGCACATTTGCATACAGAATGCATTTATAAAATATAAACAAATAAATGCAATGTAAAATATGATTTAAAGAGATGTATGTATCTAAGCCTCATTATCAATTAGCCTTTCTTCCCCTTAAATTCAACTGCTAATGTAGTGCTCATGTAAATTCTGCCTAATTTTTTCCTTAGAGAAAAACTTGACTTCTCTCACTCAAATTTAGATGTCCAAAGTTTCTTCATAATCTCAGAATGCTGTTACACTTCAACCTTCAGAGCATACATTTCCACTTGAAGAGCTAGCAGGGATTTTAGCAGTCAATTGCTTCAACCAACCCCATTATTCTCCAGGTGGTATAAGCTGTTTTGCTTCTAACTCAACTTTAACAAAGAACCTAATTGGGTGTTTTAGCCTATTATTCCTCATTCTAAGAAATTTCTCAGTAAATGTGATGGCTCCAGAAGAGAACATACTTGAATGTATCTCATTTATGTTTCCACTTCTTGTACAATGCTTGGCAAAGATAGAGTAGTCAACAAATGTTAATTGAATGCAGAAATGAATGAGGAAGTCACAGAATTAAAATCCCAGTACCTTGTTATAGCTCCTCTCTGATCTTTATTTCAGAGTTCAGAAATGAACACAAATAGGACTCTATTTTTAAAGAAGGACTTTGGTTAGTTTTCTTTCATTTAAGGAGAAAAATGGTTTCTTGACCATGAGATTATGTAACCCAATTAGCCTTTTATTAAATTCATTTATCAATGTTTCATTAGTATTTTATTCATCCACTTCTTAAAACTCTGAAATGGGTAACTGTCATAAAAGAAGTTTATTTGTATATGTGGCCAGTCTCCATCAGAATTGTGTAAAACACAGCTTATAAATAATACGCGATTTAAACAATGTTATAAAATGAAGTCAAACAATTTACTATTATGAGTTTTTCTTATTTTGCCCTCAGTATTTATGTATTTACGTGTTTATGTTTCCTTTGCAGCCAAAACAAATTACCACAGATGTCAGGGTTTAAAACAACACCCATTTATTATGATACAGCTCTGTAGAGTAGAAGTCTGACACAGGTCTCACTGGGCAAAAGTCAGGACAGCAATCTTCACTGGAGCTGGGGGTGGGGGTCCAATTTATGGTCCTTTCAAGATTCTAAAGACCACACATATGCCTTGGCTCATAGCCCATCTCCATCTTCCAAGCCAGCAACATCAAATGTCTCTTATCCTTTCTTGGTTCTACCTCCCTCTGACCACAGCTGGGAAAGGTCCCTGACTTTTAAGGATACATGTGATTAGATTGGGACCACCCGCTCTCTCCTGCCTGCATTTCTGAACCTTAATCACATCTGTAAAGTCCCTTTCGCCATATAAGGCACAGGCTTCACAGGCTCGGGAGATTACTATGTGGACATGTTTTGGTGGATATTATTCTCTCTCCCAAAGCATTTATCAGAAGTTTTAGAGAAATATTGGTAGATAGGATGGTCAGAGGTCCTATCCTTAAAGGATAAAGGAGGGTGCAGATTTCAGGAAATAATCTTTTCCTCATTTATAATTTAACTCTGGACACTTTTTTGTACAGAACCTCTTCTATTCGTGCCTAACCCGTCTTCTTGCCATTATGAAGTTTGTGAGATTTAATTCTATCCTCTTAGGTGCAGTTCACTCCTTCCAGGCTTGTGTCACTAACATAGTCTGGTGCATAAATCCAGCATATGGATAAAAATAAGAATGCCAATTTATAGTATAGTCCGAGGTCTGGTAGTGTGACCCCTCCTATCACTTTGGGCAGTATGAACATTTTAACAATATTGATTCTTCCCAGCCATGAGCATGGTATGTTTTTCCATTTGTTAACATCTTCAGCTATTCCTTTTCTCAGAGTTTCATAGTTCTCTTTATAGAGATCTTTCACGTCCTCTGTTAGGTAAACTCCCAAATATTTCATCTTCTTTGGCACTACTGTGAACGGAATAGAGTCCTTGACTGTTTTTTTTTTTCAGCTTGACTATTGTTGATATATATAAAGGCTACAGATTTCTGAGTGTTGATTTTGTAACCTGAGTCACCGCTGTATTCCTTGATCACTTCTAAGAGTTTTGTAGTAGAATCCCTGGGGTTTTCCAGATATACAATCATATCATCTGCGAAGAATGAAAGTTTGATCTCCTCTGATACTATATGGATACACTTGATCACCTTTTCTTGCCTGATTGTGATGACTAAGACTTCCATTACAATGTTAAAAAGCAGTGGATACAGTGGGCAACCTTACCTGGTTCCTGATCTGAGTGGAAATGATTTCAATTTAACTCCATTCAATATGATATTGGCTGTGGGTTTGCTGTAGATGGCCTCTATCAGTTTAAGAAATGTCCCTTCTATATCAATTTTATTAAGTGTTCTGATCACGAAGGATACTGGGTATTATCAAAAGCTTTATCTGCATCAATTGAGAGAATCATACGGTCTTTGTTTTTTAATTTGTTTATGTGATGAATTATCATATGTATATATTTACATATATTGAACCGGCCTTGAGACCCTGGGATATAACCCACTTGGTCATCAAAACCACGTGGTACTAGCACAAAAACAGAGAGGTAGATGTATGGAACAGAATAGAGATCCAAGAGATGAACCCAGCTACTTACCATTATTTGATCTTTGACAAGCCAATTAAAAACATTCAGTGGGGAAAAGATTCCCTATTTAACAAATGGTGCTGGGTGAGGCAGCGCCTGTGGCTCAGTGAGCAGGGCGCCAGCCCCATATACTGAGGGTGGCGGGTTCAAACCCGGCCCCGGCCAAACTGCAACAAAAAAATAGCCGGGCCTTGTGGCAGGTGCCTGTAGTCCCAGCTACTCGGGAGGCTGAGGCAGGAGAATCGCCTAAGTCCAGGAGAGTTGGGGGTTGCTGTGAGCTGTGTGACGCCACGGCACTCTACTGAGGGCCATAAAGTGAAACTCTGTCTCTACAAAAAAAAAAAAAAAAAATGGTGCTGGGTGAACTGGCTGGCAACCTGTACAAGACTGAAACTGGACCCACACCTTTCACCATTAACTAAGATAGACTCTCGCTGAATTAAAGATTTAAACTTAAGGCATAAAACTACAAAAATGCCAGAAGAAAGTACAGGGAAAACACTTGAAGAAATCGGCCTGGGAGAATATTTTATGAGGAGGACCCCTCCAGGCAATTGAAGCAACACCAAAAATACATTACTGGGATCTGATCAACCTAAAATGCTTCTAAACACCCAAGAACACAGATAGTAAAGCAAGCAGACAGCCCTCAGAATGGGAGAGGATATTTGCAGGTTATATCTCCAACAAAGGTTTATTAACCAGAATCCACAGAGAACTCAAACATATTAGCAAGAAAAGAACAAGTGATCCCATCTCAGGGTGGGCAAGAAACTTGAAGAGAAACTTCTCTGAAGAAGACAGGCTCACGGCCTACCCACAGACACATGAAAAAATGCTCATCATCCTTAATCATCAGAGAAATGCAAATCAAAACCACTTTGAGATATCATCTAACTCCAGTAAGATTAGCCCACATCACAAAATCCCAAAACCAGAGATGGTGGTGTGAATGTGGAGAAAAGGGTACACTTCTGCATGGCTGGTGGGAATGCAAACTAATACGTTCCTTTTGGAAAGATGTTGGATCTAAAAACAGACCTGCCATTCAATCCTTCAATTTCTCTACTAGGTATATATCCAGAAGACCAAAAACACTTTATAACAAAGATATTTGCACCAGAATGTTTATTGCAGCCCAATTCATAATTGCTAAGTCATAGAAGAAGCCCAAGTGCCTATCGACCCATGAATGAATTAATAAATTGTAGTATATGTACACCATGGAATATTATGCAGCCTTAAAAAAGATGGAGACTTTACCTCTTTCATGTTTACATGGATGGAGCTGGAACATATTCTTCTTAGCAAAGTATCTCAAGAATGGAAGAAAAAGTATCCAATGTACTCAGCCCTACTATGAAACTAATTAATAAATACCTACACTTTCATATGAAAGCTATAACCCAACTATAGCCCAAGAAGAAGGGAAAAGAGGAGGGGGAGGGGAGAAGGGAGGATGGGTGGAGGGAGGGTAATTGGTGGGACCACGCCTATGGTGCATTTTACAAGGGTACAGTTTAAATCTACCAAGTGTAGAATATAAATGTCTTAACACAACAACCAAGAAAATATGGTGAA
The DNA here is from genome assembly GCF_027406575.1 of Nycticebus coucang. Lineage (NCBI taxonomy): Eukaryota > Metazoa > Chordata > Mammalia > Primates > Lorisidae > Nycticebus > Nycticebus coucang. The sequence continues at coordinate 28,611,821 of NC_069796.1, forward strand.
GGCTATGTTAACCAGTTTGATGGAAGTATTTCAAATTGTATATAAAACCAGCACATTATACCCCATGATTGCATTAATGTACACAGCTATGATTTAATTTAAAAAAAAAGAATGCCAATTTAATTTTCTTCATATTTATTTTGAACCCTCAGCAGTGTGCTAATCTACAATTATACATAGATATTAAGAGATGAGAATGAGAAAGCATTTCCTATAACATAAATCATAAGAAATATAACATTGATGTTATTATATATAAATCTGATAGAAAATTGAATGTATATTTTAGGTGAGATATACGGAGGCAATTTTGTATCCTGAGAAGCATTTTATCATGAGTTGTACTCTATAATTGCCACCGAAAAGAAAATTACACATATCTCAAATCAAAATTACTGATATATTCCTCTATATGCATTGAGTTTTCTATGTATCAGAATCATCAAGAGCTTTGGAGATATTTGAATTCAGCATATGCTATATTTCTTCTCCCACCTTTTCAGAGAGATTTTTGGAAATGGCTGTTGTCAGGTCTGAATTCAGGAATCTCCAGGATCAGAGATTTGAAGCTAGGAGAGGCTGCATGCTTGTGTAGCATAAATTGATTTAGCCTTATTATTGTGGAAATTCACAACTCAATATTTTAATAGGTTACTTATACTGGACATTTATTATAGATCAGTTTACTCATGTGTCTTCAACAAGTACTTCTCTTCTGTTGTTTCTAACTAGACAGTGTGTAGGAAGGACAGAGAAAGAGCCACCACATAGCAAATATTTTTCTCACCTTCCTGGAGTCAGTAATACTCTTGGCTTACCTTTTTTAGTTTATTTTTATTTTTGTTTATTTGGCTGAGCTCAGAATTTTGACTGCAGCCTTGAAAGCTAATGTAAAACCTAAATGTAACACCACAGAATTGACAGCAGAATGGGAAAAATACATGGAAGATAATTTATCAGATTGTTTGATATTTACCTACTTTACTTCCAAAAATAATGTATTTTTCTGGAAAGAAATCATGCTCATTTCTTTTGGTTTAGTAAATTATTTACTTGTGTGACTTTCACTGTATTTCTCCTTACAGAATGACAGAGTAATGCCATATTGAAGAGGAATTGTCCTGTGTGCCAAATTAATTATTTCAGTAAAATTTCTTCATGACCAGCATCTCTTATACTGTTAATGAAATCACTAAGTCCTGGCTCTGAGTCACTTTTGGATGCTATACAGGAGTGTCATATCAATTCTCTTTTCACTGGCCTTGAAACAGTCCTTAGGGAACCATATGAGCTCCAGTGTATTTTTCAAAGATTTGCTCGGACTTATTAACAAAGAGGATATAATTGAGAACTATTAGTCAACATTGAAAACCATGTATTTTGTTTGTTTGTTTGGGGCTTTTTGTTTTCTGCTCCGCCACCCACCATACTCTGCCCCCACCACCCTTGCTTTGCAATGCCTCTCATGCCACCTGCCCAGACAGACATCCCTACCCCATGAAAAATCATGTTATTTTAAAAGAGTAAAATTAAATGCTAGAGTGCCACTGAATGGGTACCGGGAAGTTGGTTACTGAGCATAAACCTTAATTTTTTTCTCTCACACTGCGTTGAAAAGTTGAAATCTGTAGAGGAAATTATTCAGGAGAGTGGAGATCTGAGTTTTTGAGCTGGTTCATTGCATTCAGCAGTTAGACGTACACAAGTAGTAGATTCAAAGCAGTAACTTAACGTTGCTGCTTTCTGCTGCATACAAGGTTAGTGGGGAATTCTTTTTGTGATCAACCAGGCCAAGAAAATTAGGCTGTTTTTATCCCCTCTAGTAAAAAAAAAAAAAAAAAAAAAAAAAATCCAGGTTTATTCTGAGTCGTAAGATATCTGTTCACAATGGAATGGACATAGGGAGAAGCCTGCCTGACTGCTGAGGACACTTTGTCATTTCCATGGACAGTTAGACAATTCCTGGAATACAAAAGATGGATAAACAGCAACTACACAATCCAGATGACATAAGGGCCTGGGAAGAAATCAATGCACTTATACAATTCATTACTAAATTTCATGATCTTCCATGGAAATAGAATAAATCCAATATTCTGTTTTAAAAGTTAACAAATAGTTAATGTTTTTAGAACAGTAAATTATTTACTCAGAAGTTTAAGTACTAGATTTCACTCTGCTTCCAAAACTTATCTACAATATCAACAAATTATTTTGCCAAGTGTTTAGATTCAGGACTAAAATTGCTATCAGTTAAGAAACTCTCAAACTCACATGCTTTCCAGATATGCCCAGGAACATAATCCCCAAAGATCTGTTTTCCAATTGGTCCCATGGGCTGAGCACAGCAAGCTTACCTTCCCCTAAAAAATAATAGAAGTGTTATTAAAGTATGATGAATTTAGTAGTAGAAAATGACATGGGTATAGAAAGTGCCATGAGAATGTAATGAGTGGTAAATAGAACTTAATCAAATGTAAAATTCAGTAGCAATGAAGGATGCTGCTTCCAGCAACAAAGCAGACTGAGCAGCAGCAGATGCCACCCATTCTGCTACATGCTCATGGAAATATAGATAAAACACATTTTTATTTTTTTATTTTTATTTTATTTTTTTTATTGTTGGGGATTCATTGAGGGTACAATAAGCCAGTTACACTGATTGCAATTGTTAGGTAAAGTCCCTCTTGCAATCATGTCTTGCCCCCATAAAGTGTGACACACACTAAGGCCCAACCCTCCTCCCTCCATCACTCTTTCTGCTTCCCCCCCCCCCATAACTTAATTTTCATTAATTGTCCTCATATCAAGATTGAGTACATAGGATTCATGCTTCTCCATTTTTGTGATGCTTTACTAAGAATAATGTCTTCCACTTCCATCCAGGTCAATACGAAGGATGTAAAGTCTCCATTTTTTTTAATAGCTGAATAGTATTCCATGGTATACATATACCACAGCTTGTTAATCCATTCCTGGGTTGGTGGGCATTTAGGCTGTTTCCACATTTTGGCAATGGTAAATTGAGCTGCAATAAACAGTCTAGTACAAGTGTCCTTATGATAAAAGGATTTTTTTCCTTCTGGGTAGATGCCCAGTAATGGGATTGCAGGATCGAATGGGAGGATAAAACACATTTTTAAATAAGTTGAATCGAGACTTGAGACTTATAACCATCGTTGTGCAATGATACACGTCCAGATATTATAAAGACAGAAATGTCCACAAACTTTTCAGGGCTGCCTAAAGCAGAAATGGTTCAACCTACTCTATAGCAACATTTTCAAATCACAGGGAATTCCCACAGAATAGATATCTCTTCCGATAAATAAACTCACAATAAAACCATACACATCCTGCAAGAAAATGAAACATGGTGGAAGCATCAAAAGACGCAAGAAGCCAAAATCTTGCATCCCAAGAAACGGAAGTAGGAAAGTCTCAAGGGAACCGTTAATTAGTGAGTTTCAAAGGTTTAAATAAAGGAGCTGAAAATGCAAAAATGCTTTTAAAGATACTATAAAATAGAAAAAATGTGTTTCTCAAAACAACCAAATAAAGCATTTTAAAATTAAGAACTTAAATATTGCCTGTAGTCCAGCTACTTGGGAGGCTGAGGCAGGAGAATCGCTTCAGCCCAGGAGTTGGAGGTTGCTGTGAGCCGTGTGACGCCACGGCACTCTACCAAGGGCAATAAAGTGAAACTCTGTCTCTACAAAAAAAAAAAAAGAACTTAAATATTGAAATTAAAGACTTAACAGATTTAATAAGCAACAAACTAAATATAGCTAAAGAGATAATAAGGAAGTAGAAAATGCATAGAAAGACATTACAAAGAGAGAAAATACCATGTTATCAAAAGGCTTGAAAGACAAAATGAGCAGAAACACTCTTTTTTTCCAGGGGAAAAATGTTGATCACATGAAAAAAAAACTGAGCATGCTAATGCCAGCTGTTATCCTTTTAGGTTTATATACTGAAAGTTCCCCAACATATGTACAAAAAGACATATATAAGGATATTGATTGTATTGCTTAATAATACCAAAAACATCAAAAACAAATATTTATCAAATATTTAACAATAGTCAATCTTCTGTATCCATGGATTCTAATGTATTTAGGAAAAAATTGCTTTTGTACTAAACATACATAGACTTTTACTTCTTGTCATTATTCTGTAAACAATACAGTATAACAACATAGCATTTATATTAGGTATTATAAGTAATCTAGAAATTATTTAAAATATATTGGAGGATATGACTCAAGGGACATCATTTAAAAATATAACATACTGAAGGATGTGCATATGTTACGTGTAAATACAGTGCCATTTACATATAACATATGAGTTGAGCTCCTCTGATTTTGGTACCCATGGGAAGTTCTGGAGCCCATCCCCCAAGGAACAACTATACATAAATTAGGTACATAATGGATATATTACATTAGTTACAATTATATATGTATATGTATTAAAATAAAAAAAACCTGTAAGCTTTTAAAATAGGTTTTAAAAAACAAATCACAAAAAAGATAAAACTTTGATAGTAAGTGTACAATTGTTAAAATAGCAAAATATATATTATCATTACAAACATCAAATCATAGACAGCATGAATATAAACAAGGCAGGGTAGAGACTAGACTTCAGGAAAGAAAGTAGGGAAAATGGTTAGGAAGGTTTCAAATTGTGTCTGTGTAAAATTTTACTTAAGAACAGATTTGAAGAAAATGAAGCAAAATGTTAACCTTATAAAAATTGTGATGGGTAACCTAATTCTATTAGGCTTTATTGTTCATTATTCCATTTAAAAAATCTTGTAATACATGCGTAATAAATTGTAGGTTACAAATCCAGTGGTTATTCCATACTCATCCCGGTTGCCCTCTCTGCATCATTTGACACAGGTCTTCTATCTTGACTTGCAGTGTCAGGGTGTCCAACCTGTTGTCCCTGGGCCACCTGTAGATTTTTTGAGGCCTGTTTTTCTTATCTTTTGTGTCAGATATTGCAAAAATTATGCACAGACCTTGTTTTTGCTCATTGACTTTCATTAGTGTTTGTTTATTTGATGCATGACCCAAGACAATTCTTCTTCCAATGGGTGGCAAAAAAGAAAGTGTTGGACATCCCTGGTGTATTACGGTCCCAGGAAACTTTAGAGTTGCTCTTTTCTTGACCACTATTTTCAGGAACCCGAGGGCACAAGGACAGCTGCTTTTCCCTGTGCTTAATGATCCCTGAGTGATCTAACCTCCACCATGACTTTAAACACTATCTCTAGTTGCTGACTACTCCCAGGTGAATCCTCTTGTCCTGACCTTTCCTCAGAACTGATCCATGGGATGTAATGGACTATTTATTTTACATTGTAAAGTTAACATATCTGAAACTATTTCCACTTACACTTATTCTCTTCTCTCACAACATGGAAGAATAACATAAGTAAAACTATACCACTCCCATGCAGAAAACTCTGGTGGTGACTTGAAACTCTTAATATCTTAATTCCTTACTTCAGCTTCCTGGGATTCACAAGACCTGGCCTCTAACTACTTCTCCAAACAGCTCATTAGCTCTTCCCCCGATGGTCGTGCTCTTTCCACGCAAACTTTGCTCTTGCTGCTGCTTTGCCTAGAAGATTCCTCCAGAAAGATTTTTAATTTAAGAACCTTTGCTCCAACTTCTGCTTAAATGTTACCTCCTCAGAAACACATCCTCTGATCACTGTGTCTGATTCTCTATATTCTACATGCTCAGGTTCCTTTATATTTCCTTCCTATCACTTTTAACCTGACATTTTATAACTATATTTACTCATTTATTTTTGTGTCTTTTGTGTTTCCCCAATGGGAGTGTATATCCCATGAGGTGAGGGACTTTGTCCATCTTGCTCACAGCCACATTCAGTACCTCAAACAATGTCACCCAGGTAGGTGCTCAATAACCACTGGTTGAATTGATGAAGTAGTTATTGCTATATGACTTTTTCAGTGTGTTTGAACTCTTCCATTATGAAAAAAAATAGGAGCAATTGTCTAGGAATAAATAGGATTTTACAGCACTTGCCTTTCATTAAAAAATTACTTTTGATAACCATTTATTGAAAATGCAGTATGGGAATGAATATATTATTACACTCTCAAATCACCTAGCTCAGCAGTCTATGGGAGGAAAAAGGGGGGAAGATTGTAAAGGGCAGATGACATTAATCTTCCAAAGATAGAGCAACACTCACTCTCTAAAGCTGTTTGGTTAAAGTTTAATACTGTAAACCTGGAAAATATCGAAATCACATGAGATTTAGTTTAACTCTAAAAGAGTTCTATTATAGAAAAAAATGGTAATTTCTACTTTCGATCAACTGGAAAACGCTTATTTATTTAACAATTGTTTAAAGTTAGAGGGGTCCATTGGAAATAACCTATTGGAAGCAATTATTTAACCAAAGGACAGATAAAATCAGACCTTTCAGAGTTTTGATTGATGAGGAGAAAGAGAAGGGTAGAAAATAACAGTAGTGGGTGATGCCTGTGGCTCAGTGAGTAGGGCGCCGGCCCCATATACTGACAGTGGCCAGTTTGAACCCGGCCTGGCCAACCTGCAACAAAAAATTAGCCAGGGATTGTGGCTGGCACTTGTAGTCTCAGCTACTCAGGAGGCTGAGGCAGGAGAATCTCCTAAGCTCAGGAGTTGGAGGTTGCTGTGAGCTGTGATGCCACTGCACTCTACTGAGGGCAATAAAGTGAGACTCTGTCTCGAAAGAAGGAAGGAAGAAGGAAGGAAGGAGGGAGGGAGGGAGGGAGGGAAAGAAGGAAGGAAGGAAGGAAGGAAGGCAGGAAGGAAGGAAGGCAGGAAGGAAGGAAGGAAGGAAGGAAGGAAGGAAGGAAGGAAGGAAGGAAGGAAGGAAGGAAGGAAGGAAGGAAGGAAGGAAGGAAAAAAAAATAAAAAAGAAAGAAAAGAAAACAAAATAGCAGTAGTGAATGCATGCAGGCTAAATGCATGGCTAGTTCCCACAAGCTAATACCCAGTAGTTCTCTTCTCTTACAAAGCTAGAAGGAGCCAGTAACCTGAAGGATAAAGGGAGTATTGCTGAGCTGAGTGGGTGTAAAAAGAAGTAACTAAAAAGATCTATGCTCCCAGATAAAATGACACTGAGTGCGCCTATGGCTCAGCGGGTAGGGCGCCGGTCCCATATGCTGGAGGTGGCGGGTTCAAACCCAGCCCCGGCCAAATTAAAAAAAATAAATAAATAAATAAATAAATAAAAATAAAAAATAGTTCTTAAAGTCCTAGGTGCTGAAGACCTGAGCACTATGCCTGAAACTGTAGCAATAAAGACAGCTGTTTTCTAAGGCTGTTAGTCTAGGTCTTGAGCTCTAAAGGTGAAACGCAACGATACAGTTTTCAGAATTTTAACATTTCCTCTTCCTTCTGGAGACTAATCATTGCTAACTTCCTCGTTCCTGTATTAAAGGAATGATTCCATAATTACAAAGGGAAGGTACCATATGTCTGTATGGAAGGAAATCTGCGTTTATGAGTTTTGAGGTCCAGTCTCTCCATTTCTATCTGGGAGCTACAAGACTGCAGCTGAGGATTCTTAGAGTGGAAAAGTAGTGGTACTTGTCACAAATTACCACATGCAATTGCCAGTTGTATTCCTAAACAATGCCCTACTTTAGAAATGTAACCAAAAACTTCTTGTAGTTTTCCTTTAGAAAATTTGAATTCTGTCCTTTAATACTGTTTTGAAAGTTGCTGTATTACAATCTTTATATGTACCACAAATTTTTCTGGCATTTCTTAAAACAGATGCTCTATCATTTTCATTCTGTTAATGTCAAGTCTTATTGTGCATAGCTCAATTCTTTTTTCTTTTAGTTTATTTTAATTAACAAATAAAAGTGTATACATTTATTTTGTACAACATGATGTTTTAAAAATGCATATATTTTGTGGGGTGGCAGCTGTGGCTCAAAGGAGTAGGGCGCCAGCCCTGGCCAAAAACTGCAAAAAAAAAAAGCATATATTTTGGAATGTCTCAATTGAGCTAATTAGCATGTACATTACCTCACATCCTTATTTTTTTGCGGTGAGAATACAACATCTACTCTGTAATTATCAAGAATACAGTACGTTATTATCAACTGTGGTCACTACCTTGTATAATAGATTTCTCAAACTACTTCTCCTATCTACCTGAAACTTCGTATTCTTTCAGCAACATCTACCCAAATCTCCCCATGTCTCCAGCCCCTGGTAACCACCATTTTTCTCTACTTCCAAGTTCAGTTTTTTCAGATTCTCTATATAAGTAAGATCATGTACTAGCTTGATATTTTCATGCCTAGCTCATTTCACTCAGCATAATATCCTCCAAGTTCATCTATGTTGTTACAAACCATAGGATTTCCTCTTTTTTAAGGCTGAATAGTATTCCTTCGTATAGATACACTACATTTTCTTTATTCATCCACTGATGGACACTTATGTTGATTCCGCATTATAACTACTGTGAATAATGCTACCATGAACATAAACAAATGTTTTTGATATACTGATTTAAATTTTCTTGGCATATTTATCAGTAGTAAGACTGTCAAATTATATGGTAATTCTATTTTTAATTATTTTAGGAACTTCCATACTGTTTCTCACATTGACTGTACTAATTTACATTCCCACCAAAAATATCCTTTTCTCCACATCCTAACCAACACTTGTTAGCTTTTGTCTTTTTTTTATTTAAAAATATTAAAAGGGGGGCGGCGCCTGTGGCTCAGTGAGTAGGGTGCCGGCCCCATATACTGAGGGTGACGGGTTCAAACCCGGCCCTGGCCAAACTGCAACCAAAAAATAGCTGGGCGTTGTGGCAGGCGCCTATAGTCCCAGCTACTCAGGAGGCTGAGGCAAGAGAATCACTTAAGCCCAGGAGTTGGAGGTTGCTGTGAGCTGTGTGAGGCCACGGCACTCTACCGAGGGCCATAAAGTGAGACACTGTCTCTACAAAATATATATATATATATATTAAAAGGGGCACAAAGTATTAAAAGGGGGTACAAATTTTTTGTTACATGGATAGCTTTTGTAATGCTTGAGTCAGGGCTATGAGTTAATAGACATTTTGACCGTTAGGAGGTAATTTCTCATGGTGATTTTAATTTGCAGTTCTCTAATGATTAGTTATGTTGGGCACTTTTTCATATACCCATTAACCATTTGTAAGTCTTCTTTTGAGAAATGTCTGTTCAAGTCCTTTGCCCATTTTTAAACTGGATTATTTCTTTGCTTGCTAGCAAGTTGAGTCCCTTATATATGTGGTCATTAATCCTTCGCCTGATGGGTAGTTGGCAAATATTATCTCCTCTTCTGTAGGTTGTCTTTTCATTATGTTGATTGTTCCTCTTTCTGTGCAGAAGCTTTTTACTTTGAAGCAATACCATTTTTCTGCTTTTACTTTTGTTGCCTGTGCTTTTTGAGTCATATCCAAAAAAAAAAAATCACTGCCCAGATAAAGTATGTCAGGGAGCAGAGACTTCCTCTATGTTCTCTTGTAGTAGTTTTATAGATTTAGGTCTTACATTTAAGTCTTTAATCCATTTTTAGTTGAATTTTTATACATGGTGTGAGACAGAGTCTAATTTCATTCTTCTGAATTTGGATGTCCAGTTTCCCCAGCACCGTGAAAATACTATCCTTTTGCCATTGTGTATTCTAGGCACGTTTGTCAAAAATCAATTGGCCGTAAGTGCAAATGTTTATTTTGGGGCTTTCTCTTCTTCTTTTTTTTTTTTTTTGCAGTTTTTGGCCGGGACCAGGTTTGAAACCACCACCTTCAGTATATGGGGCCGGCGCCCTACTCCTTTGAGCCATAGGCACTGACCTGAGCTTTCTCTTCTATTCTATTGGTCTATTCATCACCTTCTATGCCAGCATCATGCTGTTTTGATTACCATAGCTGTGTAGTATATTTTAAAATCAGCTAGCAATGCCTTAAACTTCATTTCTTTTGCTCAAGATTGCTTTGGCTATTTGGAGCATTTCATAGTTCAACACAAATTTTAGAATTTTTTTCTATTTCTGTGAAAAATATCTTTGGAATTTTGACAGGGGTTGCATTGAATGTGTAAACCACTTTGGGTAGTGTGGAAATTTAAACAATATTAATTCATCCTGTCCATGAACACAGGCTATCTTTCCATTTATTTGTGTCTTCCTCAAGTTATTATATCAATGTTTTACAGTTTATTGTACAAATGTTTCATCCCTATAAATACATTCCATTTTATTTTTTGTTGCTATTTTAAATGCGATTTTACTCTTGATTTCTTTTTTAATAGCTCTTTAGCTCTTTTTTAGTGTACTAAAATGCTACTGATTTTTGTAGGCTGGTTTTCTATTTTATAACTTTTCATTTATTAATTCTTACAGTTTTTTGGTGGGTTCTTTACGGTTTTCTATACACAAATTCATACCTTATGGAAACAAAGAACAATTTAAATTCTTCTTTTCTCATGTGAATGCATTCTACTGCATTCTCTCACTTAATTGCTCAGACTAAGACTTCCAGTACTAGGTATAATAGGAGTGGTGAGAGTGGGCATCCTTCTTGTGATCCTGATCTTAGAAAAAAAACTTTCCATCTTTCACTACTATGTTCTCAGCTATGGGTTCATCATATATGCCCTTCACTGTAATAAGTTCCTGCCTGACCTAATTTATTAAGCAAATAAATGCTTACTAAAGTAAAGTTCACAAAATGATGTTGAACTTTGTCACATGCCTTTCTTGCATCTATTGAGATGATTATATGGTTTTTGTCCTTCATTCTGTTAATGTAGTCTCTCATATTTACAAACTTTTATATTATGAGCTATTGTTGCCTTTCTGGCATAAATCTCATGTGTCCATGTTGAATAAACCTTTTAATGTTGAATTTGATTTGTTAGTTTTTGTTGAGAAATTTTGTATCCATGCTCATCAGGGATATTGACCTATAATTTTCTTTTCTTGTAGTGTCCTAGTTTGGCTTTGGCATCAAGGTAATGCTGGCCTTGTAAAATGAATTTGAAAGTATTTTCTCCTTTTCAATTTTTTGGAAGCGTCTGAGAAGGATTGTTGTTAGTTGTTCTTTAAATGTTTGATAGAATTCAGCAATGAAGCCATCGGGCACTGTGCTTTTCTTTGTTGGGAGGTTTTGATTCCTGATTCAATTTTTCTTACCCATTATTGTTCTGTTTAGATTTTTTGTTTCTTCATGTTTCAGTCTTGGTAGGTTTTATGTGTGTAAGAATTTATTGATTTCTTCTGGTTTATACAATTTGTTGCCATATAATTATTCATATACATCTGTTATAATTTCTTTGTATTTCTGTGGTATCAATTGTTATATCTCTTCTTTCATTTGTGATTTTACTTTATTCAAGTCTTCTCTCTTTTTCCTTAATCTAAGTTTTATCAGTTTTGTTTATCTTTTCAAAAAAAGCAATTCTAATTTTTCTGTATCTTTTCTATTGTTTTTGTTTTCTCATTTATTTCTTCTCTGATCTTTATTATTTCCTTCCTTCAACAAACACTGGGCTTAGTTTGCTCTTGTGCCAGTTCCTTGAGGTAAAATATTAGCTTGTTTATTCAAGATCTGTGCATAGTTCAATTCTTTATTTTCTCCATAGCTTTGCACACAGAATATGCTACCATTTTTGAGAACATACATTTTTACTAAGAATTATTTTCCCAGTCTGTCTTGAATGTTGCTTTTTTCTTCTATAAGTCACCTTGACTCAGAGAAGGATTCTAAATATTTTGTTCAAAAAATGTTCTGAATATTTTTCAAAGGATTTATGAAGAAATAAATATTTCAGGTGAAACAATAAACCTATATTTATGAATCAGTTTTGATTAACAAAATAAGTTTGTGTGCTTATTTTATTAACAAAATAATAATGTGTGCTCAAGCCCTCAGAATGAACTAAAGTGAAGTTCTTGGAGATATGATCATTTCCATTATTTCACTGAACATGCATAATTAACTGAACCGTTTAATTATGAGAGGATATGGTTAATCTCCCATAAGGGCTGGAGTGGGGATGTTCTGTTTCATTGTGGTTAACTCTGCAGTTCTGCTACTGAAGCACAGAAGAATTTTGACTTCTCAGCATTTTTCCATCACCCAATATTCAAGTTCAGTAAAACTGATATTTTTATTGAGAAAACGTATCATATTTCAAGTTCCCCTAAATTAATGCCTTACAATGCAAATAAGCAAAGAGGTCCCCTACCTTAAGAAGAAATTACTTAGAATATTCTGAACACCAGATCGTTTAATTCTCACAACAAATCACTGAGAGAGGTAATCATTAGTCCCATTTTATAAGTGAAGCCCAGCACAGTGGTTCTGACCTAGAAATCCTAGCCCTTTGGGAGGCTGAGGTGGGAGATCACTTAAGAACAAGAGTTCAAAACTAGCCTGGCTGATACGGTGAGGCTCTGTCTCTCTACAAAAAGCAAAAAAATCATCAGGCACAGTGGCACATGCCTGTAGTTCCCAGCTATTCAGTAAGTTGAGGCAGGGGGATCAACTACCCGGTTTCCCTGAAACAAAGACAGTGTCTTATTTTAAGGTGTGTTCCCAAAGATGCGCTAGGTCTTATTTTCAGGGGACGTCTTATCGTTCCTGTAAGTAGGTCTTATTTTCAGAGGATGTCTTATTTTCAGGGAAACAGGGTATGCTCACAAGTATGAGGCTGACGTGAGCTATGATTGTGCCACTGCACTCCAGTCTGGAAAGGACAGCAAGACCCTTATATCTAAAATATCAAGGAAAGACAGAAATTGACTGATAGAGTTTTAGCAGCTGTGTGGCTTCCCCTGAGGTCACATGGGTAATAAGTGGTAGAGGCACAATCTGAACCCAGGTTAAGTTAAATTCTTAGCATTCAGCATTTAGCAATGACACCAAGGAGGCAGAGCAATCAATGGAGCTCAAGAGTATCTCTGCCTGAGATCAAACTCAGCCTTCACAACTTGCTATCTTTGTAATCTTGGGAAATTCATACACTTCTCTAACTCTAGAGAGTCTTCAAATACAAACAATAGGATAATAGTATTAATTCTGTCATTGTGTTGTTCTAAAGCTATATGAAAAAAATTCATGTAAATTGCTCAGTGCCATATCCGGCACATCCAAAGTCCTCAATGGATAACAGTGTACAGAATAAGACAATATCATAGGGAAGAGGATTTTCTGGGTCTGTCTGAGGAGCTATTGATAAACAAAGTAAAGAAATCCAGAAATGGAAAGCTTTTTCTTGAGAATTTATTCAACATAAACTTTTTTGTTGTTGTTGCAGTTTTTGGCCGAAGCCAGGTTTGAACCTGCTACCTCTGGTATGTGGGGCTGGTGCCCCACTCCTTTGAGCCACAGGTGTCATCCTTTTTTTTTTTGAGGCAGTCTCACTATATCACCCTCAGTAGAGTGCTGTGCCATCACAGCTCACAGCAACCTCAAACTCTCGGGCTTAAGCGATTCTCTTGCCTCAGCCTCCCAAGTAGCTGGGACTACAGGCGCCTGCCACAATGCCTGGCTACTTTGTTACAGTTGTCATTGTTCCTTAGCTGGCCCTCACTGGGTTCAAACCCACCAGCCTCAGTGTATGTGGCCGGTGCCCTACCCACTGAGCTATAGGCACTGCCCTAGTAAACCTAAATTCTAATCAAGAATGTGACACATATTTGTGGAATGTTTGATATTTTACAATCTACTTGCAAGGACCTGCAGATATAAAAATGAAAGACATTGAGTATGTCTTCAAGAAAACCTCTCCCCATCTAGTTGGAACAGAGGCAAATAAAAAGTAGAGATTTCTAAATAAAAGAAGTAAACACTATTGATAAAGAAACAAAGTCCTGAAAGAGCCAGAAAGTGCTTCAATATAGAGGCTGAAAAATCACACACGACTTTTCAGAGGTCTGCATATCATTGGATGTATCTGAAAAGGGATGTAGAGCTGGAGAGAGGCTAGAGATGAAGTCGGAACTTAAGCAAAGGTCATATAATAAATCACAGCAACCTAAAGAGTTTCAGTGATATCCACTAAGCCAGGGGGATTCAATGAAGTATTTTGAACATGAGATAGACACTGGTGGAAGCACACTTAGAAAGTCCTTCCAAGATGAGACTGGGCTGAAGTTTCACTATGTCAAACTAGTGAGGTGGCGTGTTAGCTTCACCGTCACCATCTGCAGAGATCTGGCATCTTTCTCTGTCATCCTGATAACTAAAATCGTTAAGTTCACCTCCAGATGATAAATTATTTTGCACAGACAACTCCCAAATAGAACATAGTCTGGTATACACTGTTTCTCTCAGCATGATAGGGACTCAATTATTATAAAGAGGTAAGAATCATGGAATAGTTAACTAGCACGCATAACATTGCTAAATGCTATTGAAGTAACTGAGAAGAGTTTATTATTATTATTTTATAATGAGAACTGGCACTAAGATGGTAGCTATGAAAGTACAAATAAAGGAGTGAATTTCAGAGATACCCTAAATGTTAGTAGCAATGTGTTCCCAACATTAGCAGTTTGGTAAATGATGGTGACTTTCGCTTTGTTATTAAGTGGAAATGCCGGAAGTGTGTAAGGGAAGAAAAATTTGCATTTTGTACATGATGAATTTGAGGAGTTTATAGGGGCATTTTAATATATATCTGTAATTCTTCATTTGTTCAGCCCATCAGAAAAGAAGGAACTAGGTGAGTGTGTATACAAAAATACAGAATAAAGGAGATATATAGAGGTATGACTAGGAATACGGTTCGGAGTGGACACTCAGTGGAAGGCAGGCAGCGCGGTATAAAAGCCTGGTATGAAACACTCAACTTATTTGTATTGAATATAACACAGCTGAAAGGGAGTGGGAAATACCAGAAAGGACTGAAGGGTTTAGAGAAAATTGCCATTTCTGTATCCTTGTCCCCATCTATGGAAGAATCTGCACGTACTGTACATAAAAGATGTGAACTTGCTGTGTTAGTGTTTGGCATAGATCGTCATAAAATGGCAATAATCACTAAAATGCATTTGGTGTCAGTAAGCAGCATCAGAGAGCTTTACTGGCTTC
The DNA here is from genome assembly GCF_027406575.1 of Nycticebus coucang. Taxonomy (NCBI): domain Eukaryota; kingdom Metazoa; phylum Chordata; class Mammalia; order Primates; family Lorisidae; genus Nycticebus; species Nycticebus coucang. The sequence goes on from NC_069796.1 coordinate 28,626,957, forward strand.
AATTTATTTAATCTGCACACTACCTCCGTGAAATAGATGCCATTATCTACAACTTTCAGAGGAGAAAACTGAAGTATAGAACTACTAAGGAGATTGCTGACATTTATATTGTTAATGGGAGAAATAACAGGAATTCAAACCTACATAGTCTGACTCCAGAACTTGCAATTTCAAGTAATGCACTATAGAGTTTTACTGCAGCTATCAGAGGTATTTTATTATAGGGTAAATTTTACAAATAAGAAAACTGCAAGATGCTATAATCTATATTACACGTTTCACAGTATAAAATAATATATTCTTATTATAAGTAAAATAAGAGGATGACGTAGTAATAAAACCCTAATCATCTATGAACATAATTTTTCTCTTTTTAGATATAAAGTTAATAGCTTAGAATATATCCTCCACTCACAAACAATATCAGAATTTATATATATATGATTTCAGGGAATTTTTTCTGTGTATAATTATACTATAAACATTACCTTACAATTTTAAAAAAATTATCACATATCATTATGTGCATATATTTTTATTTTAATAAATATTAGCTGCTTAGTTACAACAAAACCTGAAACGATCCCATGTCTGCTACCAAGCATAAAAGAGCTCTTCACTTTCACCAGCAGTCGTTGAAGTCTTTTTGTATAATTTTTGTCATCTACCTTTCACTACTAGTCAATGCAATCCTTTTATCATATTTTTATTGGAGATTTGAAATTTCTCTTTTGCAACATTTTATTTTCTTTGCTAATATTCTATTAGAGTTCTTGCCTAGTTTTTGTCAATTTGTAAGGATCCTTTGATGAAAATAGACATTAAGCATTATTCTTGCATTAACACACATGCACACACTAACATATAGATTTGACATATATACAGAAATCTATGATTTGTCTATTTAACGTATGAGATTTTGATATATAATTTTTTTTTTTTTTTTTTTTTAGAGACAGAGTCTCACTTTATCGCCCTCAGTAGAGTGATGTGGCGTCACAGCTCACAGCAACCTCCAGCTCCTGGGTTTAGGCAATTCTCTTCTCTCAGCCTCTCCAGTAGCTGGGACCACAGGCCCCCGCCACAACGCCCGGCTATTTTTTTCTTTCAGTTTGGCCGGGGCCGGGTTTGAACCCACCATCTTCGGTATATGGGGCCAGCTCCCTACACACTGAGACACAGGCGCTGCCCTGCTATATAATTTTTTAAATAGTCACATATTTCTCTTAATTTTTATGGCTTTTGCACTCATAATCTTAGCAAAAGTTGTCTCCCCATCCAAAGATTTTATATGAGTGCCATAGATTTTCTTCATAAATTATTATTGTTTCATTTTTTACACTTAGATATTTAGTGGCAGCATTTTGCAATTATGTACTTATTCTCTTTCTTTCATCTTCTTTATTTTTTTAAATTTAGAAATATTACAGGGGTACACAAGTTTTGGCTTCATAGTTTGCTTTGTACAAATAGAGTCAAAATTTTAAGGCAGCCCCTCACCCATATAGTGTGCATTGTAACCGTTAGGTGTGAATTTATCCATCCTTTCTTGTCCCCCACCCCAACCTGCTGTATTTTCAGAATTTTACTTCCATAAGTGTATGTAAGTGTTGATTGACTAGTTCCAATTAACGTGCTAGAAGTCCGATGTCATTTTCTTCCAGATGAATATAATCTCTTATGAGCTAAATTGAAACAATACATGTGACCTATGAAATTCACATAGAACTACAGACCAGAGAAGACCAGAAGAGACCTGAAGACTAAATGCTGTGTGTCTCCTTGTTTGGATTCTTGAACAGAAAAGGGACATTAATGGGAAAACTAATGAAATCTGTAGTTTAGTTAAGAGTTAATGTACCTGGTAATTTCCTAGTTTAGACAAATGTACCATAATTATATATAATAATATTAGAGGAAACAAAGATGAAGGATATAAATACAAAGGCTTTCTGTATTGTCTTTGCAACTGTCTCTAAATCTAAATAAAAGTTTATTAAAACAAAATTCTCATAGATATTGGAACTTACTTAAGTATTCACTATTTTATCTCACTGATTAATTATATCTATTCCTATTCTTATCATATTGACATTTTTACCCTGACTCTGGAACACATTCTCACATCCTCTAACAAAAATAGACCTTCTAAGGGCGAACAGGGGCGACGTGAGCCTGGGCGCCGGGTCGTTTGCCTCGCGCTACCTCGCGCTCTCCCCCAACGCTGACAGTTTTTGGCTGGGTCCGGGTTTGAACCTGCCATCTCCGGTATACGAGGCCAGTGCCCGACTCCTTTGATCCACAGGTACTGCACAGATGAGGCTGAAGTTCCATGTTCTAAAGTCAGAAGCTGCAGTTGAAATGTTGCACAGGACACTGCTAGTTAAATGAAGATCAGATCTGATCTGGGCACCGTGAGTCTGGGGAGATAGGACTCCAGGCATCTCTGGCTGGTGGGAACTGCCTATCATCACTCCTATGAGGATACAGGGAGTCAGCGAGAGACTTCTGGACCCCAAGAGGAGGACTAAAACAGTGGAAAACCGGCAAGTGGTCGCGTGTGTTCAACCCGTCTAAACCCGCCCACAACTGTAAGTTCAGTAGCAGCGAGACTGCAAACCAGAAAGGCCTTACCTGTGAACTCTTTTGAGGTCCTTGGACTTGGCACTGAGTTGAACTGCCTTGGGGAAGGCCTGAGTGGGAGTGCGGAGAACTTTGGCCGTTGTCTAGGGCCCCAGTCTGAGCCGCTGAGCCAGACGGAGCTAATAGTGTTTGGCGGTGGGTCACACGGATCCATTGTCAGTGATCTGCCCCGGCAAGCTCCGCCCTCAGGGTAGCAGAGCTAGAAACGGGTGGGAGCTGGTAACCCAGCAACCAAGTAGCCTAAGGGTGGGGTCTGAGCCGCCTTGCAGCCCTAACCCTCAGGGGCAGAGTGAGACCGGTTTTGGCACACTGAGTAAGTGGATAGCCACTTCAGCAGTGATTCCAGCGAGAAAGCTGGGAAAGCTTCTGCTCAGCAAGTTTACAAGTTCAAAGTGCCTTTTAAGTGGGCTGAAGAGAGATTTAGGGTGTCTACCTGCTGGGGTTTGAGAAATCAGCAGCCTCCAGTCGTATCAGAACTCTGACTAACATCTCATACCCCAAAAGACCACGTGTTGCCCAGACAATATTCAACAACATATACAAACTGCTTTGTTTTTGGTTGTGTATTTTTTTTTCTTTTTTTTTTGTTTGGTTGGGTTTTTTTGTTTGTTTATTTTGACGTTGTTGATGTTCTTTTGTTTCTTAATTTCAATCTTTTCCATACAGATCCCTTTTTCTTTCTCAATTTTTCTAGTTTAATTATAATTTCCCATTGCTGCCTTTTTTAATAACTACAACTTCATTTTTGCTAGTGTTTCTACCGCTATCACTTGGTTTTTCACCCAATTTTATCGCCATAAAGTTTTCTGTTTGCTTGTTTTAGTTTGATTTATAGCATTTTTGTCTTTCCTCTCTACTTGGTGGAGGTGGGGTACTGTGTCTGACCAGGTTAGCAAAGAGCTGCTGACCTCAAGGGAACCACCCAACTGGGCACCCAACCCCCAGAAGGTGGGGTTTTTTAAGGTTGTGTCAAAGTACCCTACTGTACACCTATATTGCCCTGTCTCCCTCTATCTGTGCCTCTCTTCTTTTTGTCAATATTCCTTACCCCTACCCCCTCTCCTTTCTCTATCTTTCTTTTTTTTCTTATCACTCGGTCCTCCTTTCTTTCATCCCTTTTTTGCTCTTCAACCTTCTCACCTTTCTGGTCCTGTAACCCTTAGTCCACAGACACAAGAACTTAAAGAGCAAGAGGAAGTGAAAGGAAAATGAGGGCAAGGAAACAGATAAAAGAAATCACTCATGAGGAAGAATCAGCAGAAAACTCCAGGCAACATGAAGAACCAGTCCAGAACAACCCCGCCAAGGGACCATGAGGTAGCTACTGCAGAGGATTCCACCTATACAGAAATGTTAGGAATGACAGAAAGGGAATTTAGAATACACATGTTGAAAACAATTAAAGAAATGATGGAAACAATGAAGGAAACTGCTAATAAAGTGGAAAATAACCAAAAGGAAATCCAAAAACAGAATCAAATCAGAGATGAACGATATGAAGAATATAAAAAGGATATAGCAGAGCTGAAGGAAATGAAACAGTCAATCAGGGAACTTAAAGATGCAATGGAAAGTATCAGCAACAGGTTAGACCATGCAGAAGAAAGAATTTCAGAGGTAGAAGACAAAGTTTTTGAGATAACTCAGATAGTAAAAGAGGCAGAAAAGAAGAGAGAGAAAGCAGAACGTTCACTGTCAGAATTATGGGACTTTATGAAACGTTCCAACATACGAGTTATAGGAATTCCAGAAGGGGAAGAAGAATGCCCCAGAGGAATGGAAGCCATACTAGAGAATATTATAAAAGAAAATTTCCCAAACATCACCAAAGATTCTGACACACTGCTTTCAGAGGGCTATCGGACCCCAGGTCGCCTCAACTCTAACCGAGCTTCTCCAAGACACATTGTGATGAACCTGTCCAAAGTCAAGACAAAAGAAAAGATTCTGCAAGCTGCCAGGAGTAAGCGCCAGTTGACCTACAGGGGCAAATCCATCAGAGTGACCTCAGACCTCTCTAATGAAACTTTCCAAGCAAGAAGACAATGGTCATCTACCTTTAATCTACTTAAACAGAACAATTTTCAGCCCAGAATTCTGTACCCTGCTAAGCTAAGCTTCAAAATTGATGGAGAAATCAAATCATTTACGGATATACAAACATTGAGGAAATTCACCACAACAAGACCAGCTCTACAGGGAATACTTCAACCTGTTCTGCACACTGACCACCACAATGGATCAGCAGCAAAGTAAGAACTCAGAAATCAAAGGACAGAACCTAACCTCCACACTGATGCAAAAGATAAAACTAAGCAATGGACTCTCACCAAATAAGACGAATAGAATACTACCACACTTATCAATTATCTCCATAAATGTTAATGGCTTGAATTCCCCACTGAAGAGACATAGATTGGCTGACTGGATTAAAAAACACAAGCCATCCATTTGCTGTCTGCAAGAAACACACCTGGCTTCAAAAGACAAATTAAAGCTCCGAGTCAAGGGTTGGAAGACAATTTTTCAGGCAAATGGAATTCAGAAGAAAAGAGGAGTTGCAATCTTATTTTCAGATACATGTGGATTTAAAGCAACTAAAGTCAAAAAAGACAAAGATGGTCACTTTATATTGGTCAAGGGAAAACTACAACAAGAAGACATTTCAATTCTAAATATCTATGCACCAAATTTAAATGCTCCCAGATTCTTGAAACGGACCTTACTCAGTCTGAGCAATATGATATCTGATAATACCATCATAACAGGGGACTTTAACACACCTCTTACAGAGCTGGACAGATCCTCTAAACAGAAATTAAACAAAGATATAAGAGATTTAAATGAGACCCTAGAACAATTATGCTTGATAGACACATATAGAACACTCCACCCCAAAGATAAAGAATATACATTCTTCTCATCACCCCATGGAACATTCTCCAAAATTGATCATATCCTGGGACACAAAACAAATATCAACAGAATCAAAAGAATTGAAATTTTACCTTGTATCTTTTCAGACCATAAGGCACTAAAGGTGGAACTCAACTCTAACAAAAATGCTCGACCCCATCCAAAGGCATGGAAATTAAACAATCTTCTGTTGAATAACAGATGGGTGCAGGAAGAAATCAAACAGGAAATCACTAACTTCCTTAAGCATAACAACAATGAAGACACAAGCTACCAAAACCTGTGGGATACTGCAAAAGCAGTTTTGAGAGGAAAATTCATCGCTTTAGATGCCTACATTCGAAAAACAGACAGAGAGCACATCAACAATCTCACAAGAGACCTTATGGAATTGGAAAAAGAAGAACAATCTAAGCCTAAACTCAGTAGAAGAAAAGAAATCTCCAAAATCAAATCAGAGATCAATGAAATTGAAAACAAAAGAATCATTCAGAAAATTAATGAAACAAGGAGTTGGTTTTTTGAAAAAATAAATAAAATAGATAAACCATTGGCCAGACTAACTAGAAATAGAAAAGTAAAATCTCTAGTAACCTCAATCAGAAATGATAAAGGGGAAATAACAACTGATCCCACAGAGATACAAGAGATCATCTCTGAATACTACCAGAAACTGTATGCCCAGAAATTTGACAATGTGAAGGAAATGGATCAATATTTGGAATCACACCCTCTCCCTAGACTTGGCCAGGAAGAAATAGACCTCCTGAACAGACCAATTTCAAGCACTGAGATCAAAGAAACAATAAAAAAGCTTCCAACTAAAAAATGCCCTGGTCCAGATGGCTTCACTCCAGAATTCTATCAAACCTTCAAGGAAGAGCTTATTCCTGTACTGCAGAAATTATTCCAAAAAATTGAGGAAGAAGGAATCTTCCCCAACACATTCTATGAAGCAAACATCACCCTGATACCAAAACCAGGAAAAGACCCAAACAAAAAGGAGAATTTCTGACCAATCTCACTCATGAATATAGATGGAAAAATTCTCAACAAAATCCTAGCCAATAGATTACAGCTTATCATCAAAAAAGTCATTCATCATGATCAAGCAGGCTTCATCCCAGGGATGCAAGGCTGGTTCAACATACGCAAGTCCATAAACGTTATCCACCATATTAACAGAGGCAAAAATAAAGATCACATGATCCTCTCAATAGATGCAGAAAAAGCATTTGATAAAATCCAGCATCCTTTTCTAATTAGAACACTGAAGAGTATAGGCATAGGTGGCACATTTCTAAAACTGATTGAAGCTATCTATGACAAACCCACAGCCAATATTTTACTGAATGGAGTAAAACTGAAAGCTTTTCCTCTTAGAACTGGAACCAGACAAGGTTGTCCTCTGTCACCTTTACTATTCAACATAGTGCTGGAAGTTCTAGCCAATACAATTAGGCAAGACAAGGAAATAAAGGGAATCCAAATGGGAGCAGAGGAGGTCAAACTCTCCCTCTTTGCTGACGACATGATCTTATACTTAGAGAACCCCAAAGACTCAACCACAAGACTCCTAGAAGTCATCAAAAAATACAGTAATGTTTCAGGATATAAAATCAATGTCCACAAGTCAGTAGCCTTTGTATACACCAATAACAGTCAAGAGGAGAAGCTAATTAAGGACACAACTCCCTTCACCATAGTTTCAAAGAAAATGAAATACCTAGGAATATACCTAACGAAGGAGGTGAAGGACCTCTATAAAGAAAACTATGAACTCCTCAGAAAGGAAATAGCAGAGGATATTAACAAATGGAAGAACATACCATGCTCATGGATGGGAAGAATCAACATTGTTAAAATGTCTATACTTCCCAAAGCAATCTACCTATTCAATGCCATTCCTATCAAAGTACCTACATCGTACTTTCAAGATTTGGAAAAAATGATTCTGCGTTTTGTATGGAACCGGAAAAAACCCCGTATAGCTAAGGCAGTTCTCAGTAACAAAAATAAAGCTGGGGGCATCAGCATACCAGATTTTAGTCTGTACTACAAAGCCATAGTGCTCAAGACAGCATGGTACTGGCACAAAAACAGAGACATAGACACTTGGAATCGAATTGAACACCAAGAAATGAAACTAACATCTTACAACCACCTAATCTTCGATAAACCAAACAAGAACTTACCTTGGGGGAAAGACTCCCTATTCAATAAATGGTGTTGGGAGAATTGGATGTCTGCATGTAAAAGACTGAAACTGGACCCACACCTTTCCCCACTCACAAAAATTGATTCAAGATGGATAAAGGACTTAAATTTAAGGCACGAAACAATAAAAATCCTCAAAGAAAGCATAGGAAAAACACTGGAAGATATTGGCCTGGGGGAAGACTTCATGAAGAAGACTGCCATGGCAATTGCAACAACAACAAAAATAAACAAATGGGACTTCATTAAACTGAAAAGCTTCTGTACAGCTAAGGTGACGATAACCAAAGCAAAGAGACAACCCACACAATGGGAAAGGATATTTGCATATTTTCAATCAGACAAAAGCTTGATAACCAGGATCTATAGAGAACTCAAATTAATCCACATGAAAAAAGCCAACAATCCCTTATATCAATGGGCAAGAGACATGAATAGAACTTTCTCTAAAGACGACAGACGAATGGCTAACAAACACATGAAAAAATGTTCATCATCTCTATATATTAGAGAAATGCAAATCAAAACATCCCTGAGATATCATCTAACCCCAGAGAGAATGGCCCACATCACAAAATCTCAAAACTGCAGATGCTGGCGTGGATGTGGAGAGAAGGGAACACTTTTACACTGCTGGTGGGACTGCAAACTAGTACAACCTTTCTGGAAGGAAGTATGGAGAAACCTCAAAGCACTCAAGCTAGACCTCCCATTCGATCCTGCAATCCCATTACTGGGCATCTACCCAGAAGGAAAAAAATCCTTTTATCATAAGGACACTTGTACTAGACTGTTTATTGCAGCTCAATTTACAATCGCCAAAATGTGGAAACAGCCTAAATGCCCACCAACCCAGGAATGGATTAACAAGCTGTGGTATATGTATACCATGGAATACTATTCAGCCATTAAAAAAAATGGAGACTTTACATCCTTCGTATTAACCTGGATGGAAGTGGAAGACATTATTCTTAGTAAAGCATCACAAGAATGGAGAAGCATGAATCCTATGTACTCAATCTTGATATGAGGACAATTAATGACAATTAAGGTTACGGGGGGGGGGGGAAGCAGAAAGAGAGAGGGAGGGAGTGGGGTGGGGCCTTAGTGTGTGTCACACTTTATGGGGGCAAGACATGATTGCAAGAGGGACTTTACCTAACAATTGCAATCAGTGTAACTGGCTTATTGTACCCTCAATGAATCCCCAACAATAAAAAAAAAAGAAAAAAAAAAAATTTAAAAAAAAAATAAATAAATAAAAAAAAATAGACCTTCTAAGAAAATAACTTTTCTTAACGTATCTTCTTTCACTATTCCTGACCATTTACCCTTCCATAAGAACAAAAAAATATTATTCAGTCCTGCTCACTCCAAAATAGTCTATAGGACTTCTATTTAAGATGCATCAAATTTCTTTCCTAATATTAGGTGAGAATTAATACTTTTTTAATGTTAGGTATTCTTGCCTAAGTACATATGTGTCTCTGCCTAACTGTGGTTTATAATTTTTTTTGAATTCATAATTTTCTTCAGATAGGTCTGGTGCCTTATATTTCACAGTGTAATAATATTTAATAATGTTTTCCTAATTCTCTTATATTTTAGGCCGTGCTTTTGAATTAATTTTTCTCATTATCATATGCAGGAGACTATCACTTATACAGAGAAAAACTTTTAACTTTTTAAATTCACCTTGAATTCAGCCATGTTATTAAAATACATAGTTAAGTATAGCAGGGTATTTCTAAAGTTTCTTGGTTTTTCTAGACATTAAAAATGTATTACATTAAAAGGAAATCTTTTGGCCCTTGCTTTCCCTCATTTATACTGTTATTTCCTTTTGTCACAGAGCACTCACTTAAAACTGCCCTTCATTGTTGAAATCTCATGGGCGTATCTGTCTTGTTTCTGCATTTTATTAAATATTTTCGTATTTTATCATTTAAAGTATATATTGTTGATTTCTAATTTTAAAAAATGGTAAGTACTCCTTGATGAATTGTACCTTTATTTTGTTTCCTTGGAGATGTTATAAATAGGTGCTGAATTTTACAAAATGCCTTAAAGCATCTGAGTGGATTTTATTAATTTTCTCATTTTGCTAATGAAATTCATTATTATGGCATATGTCCTGATATTTAAATTATTCTTGCATTCTTGAAGTAACTGCTTATAGGTTACTGATTATTCATCTTTTTATATATTTATGAACTCAACTTATTTCTATTTCTCCTTAATTTTCATATGTGATTTTTGGGTTTCACATGTGATTTTGTGGTTTTTTTTTTTTTTTTTACTCTCTTCACTACCTTTGGGTGTTAAATTATCTTAAATTATAAAAAACACTTGAAGATAGGCGGGCGTTATGGCGGGCACCTGTAGTCCCAGCTACTCGGGAGGCTGAGGCAAGAGAATCGCTTAAGCCCAGGAGTTGGAGGTTGCTGTGAGCTGTGTGAGGCCACGGCACTCTACCGAGGGCCATAAAGTGAGACTCCGTCTCTACAAAAAAAAAAAAAACACTTGAAGAATTGTCTATTTGCTATAGCCTAGATTAGTTTAAATAACATTGGAATTATCTATACCTTATGGATTAAATCAGAAATCAATAAAGCTATATGATATTTTTCAATGGCAGATTTAAATGACTTTTCCATTGTCTTCTCTGATGATTGACCTGTTTAAGCCCAAACAAGGAGTAATTTTTGGAGCTGCTGGACTTTAGGTAGCAAGTAAAGAGCAGAGATAGGAATGTAAAAGATGCTTGGGATCTTTGCACAACTTTGGGCAAGGGCATAGGCAGAAGTCCTAATAATGGCTAAGATTATTCTATCTGCCTGGGGAAATATGAGGTCACATTAGGTCAGATTTAAAGAAATAATAAAAAAGAAAAATGAGTCATATACTGGCATTCATCATCAACATCACCTCAGTTAGACAACTCCACAAACTCACAGAGCTCCTAACCTTTGCTGCTTTGCTCTGACTTTAGCCCTAGTTCATAAAAGATCCCCTTTACACAACACCAATATGTGCATGCAGGCACATTCACTCATTTATTCACTAATATCACAATATTCTGGAATAAAATTTCTATTATTAGACCCTAACATTTCCAAAATCAACAAACTAAAGTCTTAAAATCCCTAAAATAGAAAGCCAGCGTCACATTTGATAATTAATTTAAAACTTAAGAAAAATGTATATATCCTGGGTGGTGCCTGTGGCTCAATGGAGTAGGGCACTGGCCCCATATGCTGGAGGTGGTGGGTTCAAGTCCAGCCCCGGCCAAAAACTGCGACACAAAAAACAAACAAACAAAAAATGTATATATCCGTCTCTCTCTTTGCTTTTGTTTTCTCCTCATTCTCCTGCCAATTTCATTTATTTCCTCAGATACTCCTTGCCTGTTTACAGTGATTATCATAAGATCTGCATGTATAAGCCAAAAGAAACAAAGGATGGTCTTGGCTGTGAACATAACAGTTTGCTGCAATTTTTACCAATTAACAAGTTCTTTGGCGCAGCAAATCAAGTCACTAAAATCGTTCAAAGTATTGAGGCTTTCTAAGAAGTGCCAACCTTACTCCACTCTACCAGAAAACAAAAGTGTTGTCACTCTTTTAACTCAGAGGTATACACTCCCTGGAAAATATGACTATGTCGTAAAGGCATACCACTTTTGCTGCCTTAATGAGATTTGGGGAAATAAAGACAATGGATATATGGTCCCTCATAGTCAGCAGAAACCAAGTTTTCCCAACCTAAGTCCTCTGATGTCACCATTAATATTGGTTTTTTGCCCCCTCAAAGAACATGGGAATATTTCCTATCTAGAAAATTTTATATAATTTTTAATGCAATTGTGCCAAGACTTGTTCTAAGTGCTTTATATTTATTAACTCAGCTTTCACAGGCATCCCTGTAGGCATATATTTTTCTTATCATTACTATTCACACTTTATAAATGAAGTCTTTGTAAAATGATCATTTAGCAAGTCATTTGAATAAGGAGTCAAACCCAGGCAATCTGGCTCTGCTGTGTGTGTGTTTCATCACTGTATTTCATTGCTTATGTAGACAATAAGAACTAAAAGATTTAGCAACATCTAAAAGTTTCTGACCCCTTCTTTTCCATTAACTATTAATGTATGCAATCAAGTCAAAGTCTGTAATAAGAATATATTAACAACAGTATTCCATATCAGTAATACTTAGTGACTTCATAGGAAAAGGAGAGAAGAAAAAAAATATGCATGCCTAGACTGCTGGACAGACTGCAGTAGTCTGATAGTTTGATTATTCAGGTCATAGCAAGCAAGAATGTGTGGGTCAAAAGATTGTCTCTAGCCTGGGCACAGGCTCATGTCTGTGATCTTAGCACTCTGTGAGGGTGAGGTATGAGGAACCTTTGAGCTCAGGAATTCAAGACCAGCCTGAGCAAGAGCGAGATTCTCTCTCTACTCAAAATAGAAAATTTAGCCAGATGTGGTGGCAGGTACCTGTAATCCCAGCCACTGGAGGACTGCTTGAGCCCAAAGTTTGAGGTTGCTGTGAGCTAGGCTGACGCCACAGTACTCTAGCCTGGGCAACAGAGTAAGACTCTGTCTCAAAAATGAAAAAAGAAGCAAGCAAGAAAGAGAGAAAGAGGGAGGAGGGATGAAGGAAAGAAGGAGGGAGTCGTCTCTATTGGTATAGAGATTCTAAGTTATTTTGTTTATTTTCACTCTTAGGATATTTGTGTGCTTTGCATCACAAATTACACCCCTTGACACAGTACTGTTTCTCTGGTGATGATTTTGAAATAAGACTTAAAAAATTCATAAGTAAAGAAATGCCATTTCACTGGTTAAAAATATATGAAAAATTACAGTTTGTCTCCCTTCATTCATTCACTCAATGAATTAATAAGTATTGAATATTCACTCCATTTCTGGTCCTCCCCTAGGTGGCTGTCAGTGCAGGTAAGAACAATGTCCCTGCTCTCATGGCACTTGCATTCCAGTGGGAGAGACAGATAGTGAAAAAGCAGATAGTATAAGGCAGTATTAAGGGCCAGGAAATAAAGGAAAGCCAGGTAAAGGGATGGTGAGTGCTGCAGGGAGGACTCTGAGACATTTAAGTGACATTTAAGAGAAAACCCTAACCTGAGCAGTAAGGCCCATAAAGATGTGAGCAGAAGAGCTCATGTGACTGCATGCTCTCAGGTGGGGTCCAGTCGACGCATCCGGAGCAGCACAGAGGGCAGCCCAGACACAGAAAAGTAAGGGATGGGGCCGGTGGTAGGTGATGAGGTCAGGAAGTGAGAAGGGACCAAATAATGGGGACTGTGAGACACGGCATGGATGATATGTGTGTCATCCTGCGTGTGTCGCTGAAGAGTTTCAATCAGGACCATGATTTGATTAGTTTTGAATATGGCTGTTGTGTAAAGACAAACTACTGGGGACAGTGAGAGCGGGGAGAAGCGTCAGGAGCCAGCAAAGGCATCCAGGCTAGAAAAGACGTTTTCAGGAGAGAGTCAGCAGTGGAGGTGGGCAGAAGTGGAGAAACTATTTTAAAGTAAAGAAAACAGAACTTGCTGATAGATTGAATGTGGAGTAGGAAGGAAAACAAGGGATCGAAATTGATCCACCTGCTTATTTCAGTCTGTGGGAAAGAAACGACAGGAACTAAAATGAACAGCAATGACATCCTGAATTCAGATTACAGTTATTACAGGACAGAAGATGTAAGTAACTTGTAAGCATCACGCTGCCTCCATTTCCCATGAAGTTTTTTATTTCCAAATGGATTTTCAACAAGATTTCCATTGATTTCCTCCTCTTTCCATTCGGTAGTTTCATTTTTTTCCTGCTTCCATGAGAAAGAGCCTCTGGGCAACAGAATCTACTAATATTCATTTTTCTCTACTCTATTTGGTTTCTCTTTTTTTCTGGCTAATTTTAAAAAACAACTGAACCATCTTAGCAATCTTTAACACATTTCACTTCCTATTGTCCTTTAGCTGGGTGCCTTGCCTAATCAAAATTTCAAAAGGCAATTTTACTTGGTTGGTTACTACTTAAAATATTTTGAATCATCTTGATTTATAGATCTTGACCTTCAGGAAAATAAAATGCTCAACTGGAGATGAACGCATTATTTTTAAACATTCAGAATAGAGAAATTCCTAAAGGAAGGGAAAAAATTAAGGCATGTGATTATCTTCAGCCCTGACCTTAGCAGTAAACTTGTGATTCACCTGCAATAAAAGTCATAGAATAGGGAATATGTGACAGCCAAATAAAAGCATGTGGCACCAGGATCCTAAGGCTGTTCTCAGACCTGTGATGCCCTATTTATTTAATGCCAGAGACTTGGACGTTGACATTTTTAATTGGACAGCTCCACCTAAAAAGCATTTAAAACACAAGAAATCTTAAAACAATTTCAGCAATCATTTCAAAGTATAGCAATGCTTCTGATATTAACGCAATCACATTGTGTCTGTGGCCAACAGTTTATGTATATTAATGGGTTTTTACTGTTCATCTCAAGAGAACCACGGAATTAAGTATCACATTCAAACAAGTAACTCACTTCAACTATTCCCAAAACCTTTTCTTTCTGCAGGTGAAAGTGCTAGATTTGATTTTCTAGGAAGTAAGATAGATTTTTCTAAGATTTTTCTAGTTCAGCCCTTATAGCAACAAACAATACTGCTACACCATCACATGGAGCCTCAATACCCCTTTTAGCTGGTGAAAACCACGTCCAAAACCAGATGAAGATTATTTACGCTACACCCTGAATGTTTGGTCTGGAGTATGGCCAATTGACCCTCGTCATCAGCTTCTCAAGGTTACTAACCTCATTGTAAGCCTCGTGTTTGTTTTACCTGCCATATTTCATAATTTTAGCCAAAATTGGCAAAGGAAATTTACATTTATTAGGTAAGAGTAAGACTTCCAACCTGAATGAATTTGTCTAAAAAACTGCCTCAATAAGGGCTTTCTTGAAAAAGAAAAACATAGTTCTATGGGTCTGAATTACTCGCAGACCCTGTAAAATCAGAATGGAAATACAAAAAATTAACGAAGGGAAATGTGAAGAAATGTTAAAAAAAAGAAAGAAAAGAAAGAGGAATAAGCAGAAAGAGCCAGGGATGAGGTAGGCGGAGAGCATCGGTGTGCTGATGTGTGGCATGGCATGGGTAAGTATTCATGAAACTCAGCAACAAAAATAGTTATATTTTCTCAATTTTTAAAAAATATTCTATACGCCTGGTGGCCACTGTAGTGGAATTAATTGACAATGTTTTATTTCATTAGGATGCTGTATTTACCATCATGCTGTCTTTCAACTCACTTATAAAGTTCTACTGTCTGACTTGCTCATCTGGGTTCATTTGTACCATTATTATCTTCAAGAGAAGAAATGAAATAGAAATGCTTGTATTTGTACAAGAATTTTAAGCATTTTAAACTGTGCTAAAATATCACTTTCCTTGTGTATTTCACTTTAGGAAAAATTTTAAAGAAAATTGAACCTTTTGTATTAGAGGGAAAGATGTTTTGTTGATTTAAAAATAATTCAATATATAGTTTTTAAAAATAGGATAGGAAATAAAATTCCTCAACACATAATATGATTTCTCATAATTAAACAAATATCTTCAACGATATTTTCTTGATCATGTTCCCCTTTATGAGCTCACTCTGAAACTGTCCTTCCATTTCACAGCTTTAACTGTCACTTTATAATCGGCAACTTAAATTCCCTCTCCAGGCCCTGAGCTCTAGACACAAAGGTAGAACTCTAGTCTCCCTCCTACCTAAAATCAAAGTTGCAAATTTCTGCAGTATTCTTTTACAAGAATATCTGAGGAATTGCCCTTCTGTTTAAAAAAAAAAACTAAGCTTTAATGAATATTATTATGAAAGATTGTTCCATCTAAAACTCTCCATTTTATTTGTTAAGATTGTTCGAGTTTTGGTCTTGGGTTACCCTTGTAATTTCTTTCCACCACTACTTTGTCCATACAGTCTATTCCACACCATCTGATCTTGCCATTCATCATAGATACCTTGTGGTTTCTCTCTGTGCCTGATCCCCTTTCCTCCCTAAAGCATCCATGGGCATATACCATTCAGATCTCTTTGAGAAAATCTTCCATGTATGTCCAGTACACTGGGGCTTCCACAGAGAGTGGAACTCAGACTGTTTCAAACTCTTTCTCTCCTTCCCATCTCCCACTCACAGCTGATGAGAGAGACAACTGAGCCAGTGCACCGAGGCTTCCCCCAGAGAGTGGGGCTCAGACCTTTCCTCTAAGAGTCCTTCAGCAGACCAAAGTGTCCTCGGACTGTGAGCTCCCTGCCTGCCAGACATCCCAGTGCTACTTGTCTGGTGACTGTGTCAGAAAGGTTAATGCCTCAGGATGGAAGGACATCAAACCTCCTTGGACACCCTGTGGGCAAATCAGGACCAGAACGCTTCTCCCTGGTGTGGTCAGGGATTAATCCGAGGGGTCAGTTGGGTCAGTTCAGGCCCACAGGCCAGCTTCTGTACCCCCAGGCAGACTTTCTGGGTGGGTAAGGCCACTATAGCCTCTCCCTGGGAGCTTTGCCCAGAAGCTGAGAGCAGATTTTTGATCCCTGCTGAAACAGAGACCTTACCAGTTTGGGTAGAGCTTGAGGGCAAGCTTACCCAGCCCAGCCACACTCTGCCACTTGTCTCTGCTGCGGTAGACACTACAGACTCACCTGAATATCAGTGCCTCTGTGTCCGATATGGTTGCTGCCATATGGTGCCATGTTGGTAGCCAGGGACACCATTCATTTTATTTTTCACCTGATAAATACCCATCAGCTTCCTTACTGAGTAGGTGCTTTGCAAACATATTTTTATTTCAGCTTCGCACAACTCTATGGAATACCTATTATCATCCCTATTTTAGTAGAGTTGAAATTATTGCTCAAAAATGTTAAATTACTTGCCAATTATCACAGAGCTACAAAGAGCAGATGTAGGCAGTAAAAACTCAGGTTGACTGACTCCATTGGCCTTTCATTTGGAAAATTCTAGAATGACATCAATGAATACTCATACTTATTATCACAATGTGATAGTTCTATAGAATAAAAGAATAAGTCAATATCAAATCTTGGAGTAAAAGCTATGCATCTGCTGGAAGATAAAGCATGAATGTATGTGCCACATTTTATGATGTAAGATCTAAAACTGCTAAAAATAATTTAATAAAATCTCTAACAATCCTTCCTATACTCCTACTTTGTTTATCCATCATTCCCACACACATACATTCCAATAAGAATATGATTTAAAACTAGTAAATTTTTTAAAGGGTAACATTACAAGAAGTTCTGTTCCCAATAATCAGGAAGACTTTTAGACAAACAGATGGAAATATAGGAAACTGCCTGAATATTTCCTGCCTTCTGAAAAGTAAAGAAACCTGTATTGTGCTTTTTAAAAGCATGATGACAGATTAATGCTTTACAGATGACAAAAAGGTAAATACTTTACCTTTAAAGCTAATTTTGAAACTGAAAGGAGGGGCTATTATTTAAATACTCAGAAGATTGGTACAAAGATAATGTGCATATTTGCAAAGTAAAATTGAAAGCTGTATTTTCCAAAAATGTCATTTAATTGAAGAAAGCATCAACATGTCAGAAGTACAATCCATAATTCTAGGTGAGCTCAGCTGTTGGAAATTAAGAGCATAGAAATCAGCAGCAGGACGATTAATGAATTATAAATAAATGGTTTTATTAGCATCAGAGTTAATATACTATTAATATGCTCTGAGATACTACCCAAGCTTGGCTGTTTGATTTTGTTTCTCACTCATAACAACTACATAAGACGTTCAATAATGTATTCCGTTTATATTTATTACATGCTTATCACGTCCCAGGCTTGGTACTGTGGGTAAAACAAAGAGATATGAGAGAAAATTCACTGTCCTTTTGTGGCTCACATTCTAGCCAGGAAAGAAAGAAAAGAAATTTTATATCCATGTACAATACAGGAGGTGGGGACAAGTGCCATGGATATCACTGCCAGGCGTGCATCATTTCACAGGATGCAAAGTGAGCCTCCCTGATAAGGTGAAGTTGGAACAAAGGCCCCAACTATGTGAGAAAGTAAGCCAGGCAACTGTCGGGGAAGAATGTTTTGAGCAGAAAGAACAGCGATCAAGTCCCAGTAGTGTATTTTTGAAGCTGCTTCAATTGCCCGGGGGGTTCTCCTCATAAAATACTCACCCAGACCAATTTCTTCAAGGGTTTTCCCTGCACTCTCCTCTAGTATTTTTATAGTTTCATGTCTTAAGTTTAAATCTTTAATCCAATGAGAGTCTATCTTAGTTAATGGTGAAAGGTGTGGGTCCAATTTCAGTCTTCTGCAGGTTGCCAGCCAGTTCACCCAGCACCATTTGTTAAATAGGGAATCTTTTCCCCCACTGAATGTTTTTAATTGGCTTGTCAAAGATCAAATAGAGGTAAGTAGCTGGATTCATCTCTTGGTTCTCTATTCTGTTCCAGATATCTACTTGATCAAACTAAAAAGCTTCTGCACAGCCAAGAACACAGTAAGTAAAGCAAACAAACAGCCCTCAGAATGGGAGAAGATATTTGCAGGGTGTATCTCTGACAAAGGTTTAATAACCAGAATCCACAGAGAACTCAAACGCATCAGCAAGAAAAAAACAAGGGATCCCATTGCAGGCTGGGCAAGGGATTTGAAGAGAAACTTCTCTGAAGAAGACAGGCGCACGGCCTTCAGACATATGAAAAAATGCTCATCATCTTTAATCATCAGAGAAATGCAAATCAAAACTACTTTGAGATATCATCTAACTCCAGTAAGATTAGCCTATATCACAAAATCTCAAGACCAGAGATGTTGGCGTGGATGTGGAGAAAAGGGAACACTTCTGCACTGCTGGTGGGAATGCAAATTAATACATTCCTTTTGGAAAGATATATGGAGAACACTCAGAGATCTAAAAATAGATCTGCCATTCAATCCTATAATTCCTCTGCTGGGCATATACCCAGAAGACCAAAAATCACAACATAACAAAGATATTTGTACCAGAATGTTTATTGCAGCCCAATTCATAATTGCTAAGTCATGGAAAAAGCCCAAGTGCCCATCGATCCACAAATGGATTAATAAATTGTGGTATATGTACACCATGGAATATTATGCAGCCTTAAAAAAGATGGAGACTTTACCTCTTTCATGTTTACATGGATGGAGCTGGAACATCTTCTTCTTAGTAAAGTATCTCAAGAATGGAAGAAAAAGTACCCAATGTACTCAGCCCTATTATGAAACTAATTTGGGGCTCTCACATGAAAGCTATAACCCAGTTACAACCTAACAATAGGGGGAAGTGGGAAAGGGAGGGGAGGGAGGGGGGTGCTGGGTAGAGGGATGGGGATCGGTGGGATCATACCTGTGGTGCATCTTACAGGGGTATTTGCGAAACTTGGTAAATGTAGAATGTAAATGTTTTGGCACGGTAACTGAGATAATGCCAGGAAGGCTATGTTAACCATTGTGATGAAAATGTGTCAAATGGTCTATGAAGCGAGTGTATGATGCCCCATGATCATATCAATGTATACAGTTATGATTTAATTAAAAAAAATAGAAAAAAAAAAAAGAAAGAACAGCGAGCACAGAGGCCCTGAGTCAGCAGTTCTCAACCTGTGGGTTGTGACCCTTTTTTTTTCTTTTTTGCAGTTTTTGGCCAGGGCTGGAGGTATGGCTTTTCTGCTGAATTAGATAGGAAATTAACAGAGGGTTTTGAGCAAGAGCATATAGGGTCTGACCCATTGGATACTTTTTCTTCCATTCTTGAATGTACTCAGCCCTACTATGAAACTAATTTATGGCTTTCACAGAAAGCTATAACCCAGTTATAACCTAAAAATAGGGGGAAGGGGGAGAGGGAGGAGAGTGAGGGGAGGGAGGGAGGTGGGCAGAGGGAGGGTGATTGGTGGGATTACACCTGCAGTGCATCTTACAAGGTACATGTGAAACTTAGTAAATGTAGAATGTAAATGTCTTAACACAATAACTATAAAAAGCCAGGAAGGCTATGTTAACCAGTGTGATGAAAATGTGTCAAAAGGTCTATAAAACCAGTGTATGGTGCCCCATGACTGCATTAATAATTAATACACAGCTTTGATTTAATAATTAAAAAAATAATAATTATGTTTGCACAAGCAACTGAGACATGCATTCACCCTACTAACAGTGACACTATGCTAATGAACTCTGAGCAATTTGTTTCAGCTTTATCATATAGAAAATTAATTTTTAAAATGGCTCATCTAATTGCTGTGCATTCCCATCATTATATGCTTATAAACTGTTGTTTTCTTCATGTATTTTTAAAAATTCATCCTCAAAAAGAATTCTGCATTTCAGTAAACACAAAAAAAAAAAATGTATTCCTCTGTAATCCAGTTTTACTAAAGCATGTATGCAATGTAAGTTGATCTAAGTATTCATAGGGTTATGGGCACAAGATTATTCAACCTTTCTAATAATAATTTATTGAAGTGGTAAAAAAAAAAGGGGGGGGGTGTCTGACCCAGGTTTACAAAGGATCCCTGGTAATGATGATCTAGAGAACAGATAATAGAGGATCAGAGTGACCAAGAAAGAGGCCATTTCAGTAAGGTGTATAAAGATCAGGCTGAGGGCCAAAGTTGTGAGAAGTACTTGAGTTCTAGATATACTTGAAGAGCAAGGCAAACAATATTTGCTGACAGATTCAGTGTTGGGGATGATTAACAGAAAGAAAGGTATCAAGGATGACACCAAGGATTTGAGCCTGAGAAACTGGTTAAAAAGAGGAATTTCTACTTACTGACTTGGAAAAGAACACATTTAAGGGAGAAAAGTTGGTGTTCAGTGTTAGACATTTTAAATTTTAGTCATATATGCCTGAGTAGACATATTAAGTAGAAAGTCGGATATATGAGTGGGATATCTTAAGTTTGGAGTTCAGGGGAGAAGTTCATACTGGAAATAGGAATTATGACGTAATCGGTAAAGTGGCCTTTAAAACCAACATATTAGATGAGGTCATAAAGAAAGTAAAGGCAATATACATTTCCATGTTTAATTCACAATGTTTCATTATCAGAAATTTGGGTTATTATTTGATATAAAGTGATACTCTGGATATTTATTCAAAGTTAATAATATTTACCAAGTGAGGTTAATAATAAAGTAAAAAAAATCACTTTTTATTTTCAAGTGTTTTTCCTTCTCTTTTACTAGATTACTGAATGATTTTTAAACTTCTTTATGATAAATGTCTTAATTCTTTTGCATTTTTCCCATAATGCTTAAATTCTTGACATGAACTTCAATAAATGTATTGAATTCACAAATTTATGAATATGAAAAAATCAAAATGAAGAATACTTAGAGCTTGGAGCTCTTATAAAAATGCAAATTTAAAAGCATGATCCCACCTGCACTCCAGGAATTTCAAATCTGTTATATTCCCTTGCAGTTCCTATTTAAAAACAGAAGAAAGATTCAGTCTTACGTTAGAATTACAGCTGCTGCTGTTACTAAGACAATGAACTGCTTTTGCTGCTACCACATTTATGATAATTTATTGAACAATTACTGTGTGTTATTTGGCATGCATTGCTTCTAATTCTTATAGTAATCCTTTCTGAAAATTTGTATCATGACCATTTTATCACTTTAAATAAAAGAAGATAAATGATGTGTGTAGGATTATAGGCTAATAAGTTGCAGAACCTGAATTTAAACCCATATCAGTTTGACTTAAGAAATCAGAATTTTGGCAGGCCTGGTGGCTCATGCTTGTAATCCTAGCACTCCATGAGGCTGAGGCAGGTGGATTGCCTGAGCTCGGGAGTTCAAGGCCAACCTGAGCAAGAGCGAGAACTCTGTCTCTAAAAATAGCTGGGCATTGTTACGGGTGCCTGTAGTCCCAGCTACTTAGGAGGCGGAGGCAAGAGGGTCGCTTGAGCCGAACAAGTTTGAGGTTGCTGTGAGCTATGACACTACAGCACTCTATGGAGGGTGACAAAGTGAGACTCTGTCTCAAAAAATAAAAATCAGAGTTTTATTTTTATTCCACCACTGTTATCTGAGCAGTCTCTTTAATACACATACTAATATATTAATAGATGTGTGAGACTGAGTTATCACAGAAAAAATATTTGAGGAAATTCAAGAGAGAGAGATTTCACCACATAGATATGTAGAATATCATCTTGGTTCTCGCCAGCATGAAGGGAATCAAGGTAAAGAATTATCCCCCTGTTGCTTCATATTGTATAGACATGCCTCAAATTCGTAAAAGCCAGTTTAGAAAGCCTTGTTGAGTCTTTTCTCTTATAGCTCTTATTCCAGATATTGACTGAACACTTGCCGGGTTCCCACTATGTGCCACCTCTGGTGCTGGAGGCTGAAAGCATGAAGATAAATAATACATGGTCCCTACTAGGAAAGGAGCTTATAGTTTATTGAAACAAATAAACAAAAATTATAATAAACTGAGATAAATGCTTATGTAGGAGGTTTGCACAGTTACTTTATTAAATAATAACTATGTTAGCAACAACTAATACTTCCTCGAAAATGTGCTGCCTGAGCTGCTGAATCTTAAAGGTTGAAAAGTTTCAACCAAGCAGGGAAATTACTCATGGAAGGGGAATGGTAAAAACCAAACGCTTGCTCAAATAACTTCCTACAGCTGTCCTGGCTGAATCAGACACAAGGGTCAAGAAGGATGGGGAAAAGGTGGTGATTAGTATTCAGGGATGAAACTGGACAGATAAACAGGTGATAGATCATGAAAGTCTGTGTAATTGATGCTAAGAAATTTGGATTTTGTCCTTGAAGATTTTCTGGCTTATGAATGACATTGTAAGATTCATAGTTTAGAAAGCCAGCTGGCTGTAGTATAATTTATTTGATGAAAGGACAAGGCCATTCAGCTATAGGAAGAAAAATTACAGCTTTTTACAGTAATCCAGGAGAATAGATATAACACTCAGCACCAAGGGATATGGAGAAGCACGTACAGCTTAGAAGTGTCACATTGATTGGAATTATTGACCAGATGCATGTGACAGTAGGATAAGCCCCAATTTCTAGACTGTTGGAAAATGTGCAATGCTCTTCCTTGAACTGGTGAAGACAAGGATCGCTGAATAATGATGAGTTTGGCTTATGATGTGCTGATTTTGAAGAACACATGAGGCCTGCTTGCACAGGCCCCTGGCAATTGTATGTAAGTCTAAATCTAAGGGAGAAATCTCAACTGATCATATAAAATTGAAAGTCACAAATAAAACCAGCAAGAGAGATGAGATCTTGGTCTCATCTGTAATCTAAGGTCACCTTCTCTAAGAAAAGAAGAAAAAGAAAGAAGGACAGAAAACGATAAGGAAAGTAGTAGAAGGGAAGGAAAGGAAAGAGAAGGGAACAAAAGGGAACAGGAGAGGAATAAAGCATTAGGAAATCCCAACATGTAAGTGGCATTCTAGGGGCCTGAGCAGAGTTTCAGAAGGACACATGTGAAAGCTCAAAAGAAAGTGGGAGAGTGTGGTGTGAAAAATCTAGGGAGGAAATAACTTCAAAGAATAAGCTCCGCATAGAAATACTGCATGATACTGCATGCAGTACAATTACTGCAATACAGTAATACTACATGATACTGCAATACAAATTAATGATAGAAATAGAAATACGGCATCAATACTGTGTGATCAATACAAATACTGCATGATATCTCATTGATATGTGGAATCTAAAAAAGCTGATCTCAGAGAGTAGAATGGTTCTCAGGGGATTAGGTGGTTAGAGAGGAAGGGATATTAGGACAAAATGGTCAAAAGACATATAAGCATAGTAAGAGATTTATCCAGAATAGGCAAACATAGAAACAGAAACTAGACAAGTCATTGCCTAGGGTCAGGGTGGATGGAGAGGAGAAGAGAGTATTACAGAGAGAAATGCAAAGGACTAATGGTTTGGGGGGTTTGTTATTGGGTGACGAAAATGTTCTAAAATCATTTGTGATGATAGCTCCACAGCTCTGCATATACTAAAAGGCAATGGATTTTACATTTTAAATGGGTGAATTGAATGTGTGAATATCTCAATAAAGCCATTTTAAAAATTAAGAGGAGTGTTAGGAATGCATTGTTCAAAGATGTATTGGTAAGTCCCTCATTCTCAAGCTACATGAGCCCATCTCTTAGAACTGGTAATATTAACTCTGTAATAAATTATTACATTTATTAAATTATTAAAATTAACTCTGTAATAAGTTATAAATGCAATAAAATCCAAAAAAAGAAAAGGATGGCAAGTACAGGAGTACTGACCACAAAGATGATTGTGGCTGAATTCAGTAAGGCGCCAAAACAATTTGAAAATTCAAACGAATTTATATTTAAGGCTACCCACTTAAGTTCCAAAAGTTTCCACTTCCAGCAGAACATTTTTCCATCCTGACATTTTCATTGTTCATGGGTTGCCAACATTTCACACCTGCACATTTTCACTTACAAATGTCCTAAAATTTAGATGACCTTCTTATATCAAAAATGGGCTGACAAATGGACTTACAGTTAAACAGTCATGAACTTTTTTTTTTTTTATTGTTGGGGATTCATTGAGGGTACAATAAGCCAGGTTACATTGATTCCATTTGTTAGGTAAAGTCCCTCTTGCAATCATGTCATGAACTTTTAAGAGCACACTAATTTCTGCTTGATCTTCTGTTTTCAAAGATACTTCCATATCCTTCATCTTTTTCAGCACAAAGGTGTCCCAGACTGTACAAAATTTAGTGCTAAAAGTCCAGCATCCTAGACACCCTCGCAAATCTGGAGCAAACCTGGAGCAAACCAGGAGGATCGTTCACGCTAGCAGAGTCCTATACTCTAGCATAAAATATCATGCCTAAAAGATCTGTACTGACCACTGGATTGAGGGAGCAGACAATTAACACACAAAAAAGTAAAAACAAATAAATGGAAGATGGGAATTCAAAATAAAATGATGAGAACCAGCCATACCATCAAGCTACTACTCGCAGTCCCCAGGTTATGAACAAGATCAGTTCTGTAGTTATTCATAAGTTGAATTTGTATGTAAGCTGGAACAAGTATGTTTACCTATTACCTGTAGTAGCCTCCATTCCTAAGTGTTAGTCGTATATCACATCAGAGGTTTGTAACTTGAGGACTGCCTGTACTAATTATGCCAAGCACCTATGCAAGAAGAATTAAGAAAAGTAGGGTTGTTGTAGTTTTTCTAATAGATGGGAGGACTAACAAAGCAGAGACAGACACACAAAGGTGTTCAGACTAATTCTTTATTTGTAATATGCACTATGTTTTTGTTACATTTTTCAGCTGTTGGTGTATCTTATGTGATAACTTTGATTCTCATGTATTAAATCTTCATAAGTATGTTAAATGTTTTGTATTATTTTTATTAATTTTTTCTGTTCTCACACCTCTTTTCGAGGTGGGATATCAAATAGCACATGGTGATATGATGTTTCTTATGGTACCAGGAATTGTTAATGAGTGCTACGGATGAGATATCAAAATAATTAAAGCTGAATAGAAATAGCTTTCTTTCCTCTGAAGCTATGGATATGACAGTGGAGGCTACCATATTTCCATTAAAATAGCTAACAAGTCAGGAACAAATAGACCTTTCCAAGTATTGAGAACCTCCCACGACCTGCCTATAAATCTCACACTAATGGCACACCGGCAAATTATTTTATAAAAATATATTCATAATTTTAAATGAGTAGACAACGGTGTCTCAATTGTTACATGGTAATTATATCTCTGAATTCTTTTAAACCTATAAAATAGCGCTTAATTCCATGGTTCCTTAGACTACCTGTATAAATAGGCTTCTTTTGTTAAATGTGAGGCTTTCCAATAAACACCACAAAGCACAGACATATATTTCAATCCTAAAACGTGCAGTTAAATAGAAAAGAAGTTCTTCTCAAAAATGCCCATTCAGATGCACTCCTCTAGATCCTGACCATGAACTAAGATTCATTATTTTCTAAATTTGAGAAGCTAAGTAATGTGCTTGCAAATTGCTTTTCTTCAGCAGCTTGAATTACTGCCCAAACTTAATTTATCCCCCTTAAGAAAAATTTTAGAATTGTCTTCCAATATGTAGTCTCCTGTTAATACAACTAATTAGACAAAATGCACGCCAAAGCTGTAGGACAAAAACCATTAGAGATAAAATTGCATTTCTATTTCAAGACTTCCCAAAGTCATTATTTTCATTTCCATCTTCCTTGTGTTAAATCTGAACTCATTGAATTTCGTGTGGTCGGGTTTTAATTTATCTTTTTGCTCTACAGTTTTTATTCTTCATTTATGTTCTTGCTCACTCTGGGTTGCAGAAAAGTGGCTCAACCACGAAAATCTTTTGGAACAAAGTATTCAAAGATAATTTCCATGGGTTAATTTATTTACCATTTAATGAAACCTATTGTAGATGCTGGAGATACACTGGTAAATAAAGATAGCAAAATCTCTACTCTTCATTTTCTTTACATTTTTCATGTATTCAGGGGTTGAAGGGTAAACATTAAAAATAAACAAATAAATGGCCCGACTCTCTTGTGACATCCAACAGCTGAAGGCGCAAATCACGCTCTGCGGAGAAATTACACGTCCAACGGACAACTGTTCTTCAAGAACTCGCTGCTGCCTCCGCTGAGTGCTCACGCAGCAATCTCTGGGAAAAGAGTAACTTTTCCCGAAAATCATCCAATCAACAGACCCTCTGAGGGCAAAGCAGCAAACCCCAAAATACTGAGCAGCCTTCCCTGCACGGCCGACCCCTCTGCCCATCCCTGGCGTGGCTAACAGGCAGAATGGGTCCTCCAGCCACGGTATCACAGCAACAGGGTACCTGGGCCTGCGAGTCACAGGGCAGTGGAAACCAAGCTGATCCGAAGGGGAAGGGCGACACCCCCCACAGACACAGAAACAGCTGCTCAAGGACTTCTGTCCCCAAAACAAAGGCGGCACCAAAATCAAGCAAAGATCTCCGAGGCCCATTTAGAAAAGCCCCCAGGAAAGTAGCACGCTGCGGACGCCTCCGAGGCCAGGCCCTTCCCGGGTAACGTGGGGAGGATCTCAGTCAATCGCTGCCCCGGGAGAACAGAAGTCTCGAAGGACGCCAGGTCCTCAGTCCCTGCTGTGATGTTGGTGGCCTGTGCTCCTTTTGTTTCCCTGCCCAAGGTGCTGACCAAATTTGCTGCCAAAAGAGAGTCAATCAGAAGATACACACCCTGTAAGGTCGTATCATCCTCTCTTTAATCATTTTTACTAATTCTAATAATCAGCTCTAGCTTGCTTCAAAATTTTCATGGCTTTGCTTGATCTGTTGACGCTTTCTGTCATCAAGACTTTGCAGCATTTTAGCCCAGCCCTATTTACTCATTTGTTAGGAAAATCAAGATGTGGCTGAAGATCACAGGCTCAGTTAGCAACCTACGTTGTAGCAGTGATGTCAGTTCCTTGATCGTCTTTAGAGAGTTAATGTTTTAAAAAAAGAACTCTTCATGATCAGACAAATGTAATCTGCTGAGAACACGTGCACTTTTGTAGAATTTAATACCTGGTGTTTTCTGAAAAATGCATACATACATATATTGCTTAATTTGAAACAAAATACGCTGCATTTGAAATAAATAAACAAATTAATAGTACATATTACAAATAAGTGATCTGAAGAAAATAAATTTGAATCTGTGGTGAGGAGAGTCTAACAACTACCAGATTGGTTGGTTAGAAAGGCTAAGACCCAAAATGCTAGAAGGAACGATCTATGCATGAAATGACATGATTAGGGAATTCCAGACAAAAAGGAAAAACAAATAAACCATTTCAAAGTTTAGAACAACATTTATGTATTTTATAAATAGAAAAAAATGATGAGGATGCTTAGAATGTAATATCCGTGAATATAAAAGAATAAGAGTTGGAGGAATGAGGTTTAAGATATTTAGGGACCAAATTATTTTCAAGCTTACATGTTACAATAAAGAAGAGCTTGGGCTTTATTCCAAGAGCAGGGCAAAGTCATTGGTGGTCAAGTGGGAGGCGGTCTAAGGGGAAGAAGGACAGGAACTGATTAAGATTTATGATGATCTCTTCCATGCTTGGAGAATTGCCCATAGAGAAGCAAAAGGAGCAGGAGACAATTGGGAAGATATTTTAATAGCTTCTACAAAAATAACCATGCCTAGAACTAGGTGGCTTTTAGTGAACACTGAGAACCAATCAGACTCAAGATGCTTTTCTTTTTTTCTTTTTTTTGAAGGCCTAATCTATAGAATTTGCAGATGAATTGGGTATACAGGAGAAGGATGACTTAATAAGAGAGAATCAGGGGAGAGTCAAGGGTTGCCTTTGATTTTCTGTGTGAGCAAACAGGTGGAGAGTTGGCAAATTGGCAGAGAGCAAAGTTGGACATAGAGGAGAGAATCAGGTCTTCTTTTTTCTTCTTTTCTTCTCCCTCTTCCTCCTCCTCCTCCTTCCTTTTTTTTTTTTTCTTTTTTTTTTGGTATTTCAGGTTAACATGGGGCACATATGATTAGGCTAAATAAATTGCTTCTCTAAGGTTAAAGCCCATGTTGTAGTTGTGTTGTTCACCCAGGAAGTGTGCCACATACCCATGTGAGATACCCGTTAGGTGGGAACTTACCCAACCCTTTCCGCTTCCCCCCATGTGAATTTAATTTAGTTTTTCTCTCACATAAGCATGTATTTGTTAATAGTCTAGTTTCAAATTGGAACTGAGTACAGGTGATGCTTATTTTTCCATCCTTCTGATACTTTGTTTAGGAAAATATTCTCCAAAGCCATCCAGGTTTTTACAGAAGATATAAATTCTCTTTTTTATGACTGAATGTTATTTCGTGGTATACATATACCACAATTTATTAATCCATTTATGTGCTGAAGGGCACTTGAGTTGTTTCCACATCTTTCTGCTTGTGAATTGTGCTGCTATAAATATTGAATGCAAATGTCCTTATGTAAAAGTCTTTTTTTTCTTTTGGGCATATACCTACTAATGGAATTGCAGGATCAAATGGTAGATCTACTTTTAGTTCTTTGAGGACTCTTCAAACTTCCTTCCACTAAATCAGTGTTTTTCAACTTTTTTAATATCACGGCACACTTGAACCTATATAGTTAAACTTCCACGGCATACTTAAATTATGTTGATCAAAAAAAAGAAAGAGTGGCAGCACATATACTAAAATTGGGGGGGGAGTAAAAAAAGAGTATACTTATGTTCTTTGAACTTCTTTCAAAAATAATTTAATTAATGATCTTTTAAAATTTTCGCAGCACACCTAAGATTCTCTCATGGTACACCAGTTGAAAATCACTGCCATAGACACTGAACTAGATTTCAGTCCCACTGACAGTGGATAAGTGTTCCCTTCTCTACACACCCATGCCAGCATCTGTTGCCTTGGGAGCTTGTGACCGGAGCCATTCTCACTGAGTTTAGAAGATATCTCAAAGTGATATTAATCTGCATTTCTCCAACGATTACAGATAATGAGCATTTTTGCGTGTGTTTGGTGGGCATTCACCTGTCCTCATGGGAAAAGTGTTGTTTGTGACTCTTGACCAATTTTTAATGGAGTTGTTCACTCTTTTCTTAATGCTTTTCTTGTGTTGGTTATTGATTCTGGTTATTAGCCCTTTGTTGAATTTGTAACATGCAAGTATCTTCTTCCATTCTATAGGGTGTTTCTCTGCTTTATTGATTATGTCCTTAGCTGAGCAGAAACTTTTTAACTTGATCAGGTCCCATTTATTTACTTTAGTTACTGCTATGATTGCAGTGGGTCTTCAGGAATTCTTTCCTTAGGCCAATAAGATTAAGAGTTTTTCCAACACTTTTTTCTAGAGTTTTTATAGTTTCAGGTCTTAGCTTAAATCTTTTATCCACTGAGAGTTAATTTTTGTAAGCGGTGAGAAGTGTGGATCCAGTTTCACTCTGTTACGTTTGGCTAACCAGTTCCAATACCATTTATGGAACAAGGATTCTTTTCCCCAGTGTATGCTTTTGTTTGCTTTGTCAAAGATCTGATGGCCAGATAAGGCTGGTTTCATCTCTATATTTTTTTGTTCTGTTTCATAGATCCATGACTCTATTTTTTTTTTTTTTTTTTTTTTGTAGAGACAGAGTCTCACTTTATGGCCCTCGGTAGAGTGCCGTGGCCTCACACAGCTCACAGCAACCTCCAACTCCTGGGCCCAAGCGATTCTCCTGCCTCAGCCTCCCGAGTAGCTGGGACTACAGGCGCCCGCCACAACGCCCGGTTACATGACTCTATTTTTAATGCCAATATTGTGCTGTTTTGATCACTATAGACTTGTAGTATAACCTGAAGTCTGATAAAGTGATACCACCAGATTTGTTCTTATTTAATAGAATTGTATTGGCAATTCAAGTTTTTTTCCTGGTTCTACACAAAATGCAGAACTATTTTTTCAAGATCTTCAAAGTAGGAGGGGGAGACAAGATGGCGGACTGAAGCCAGCTTTCAACAAAGGCTCCCGTCCAGAAGGAGAGTTAAGGGACAGGAATTTAGTAAGTATCCTGGTGGACTTGAGCCTCACCAAGAGAGAAGGCTGAAGAACGCACATCAACACCGCTGAGGCAAGTTGTGATCACAAGGACGCAAACAAAAGGTACAAAATCCACCACCAAGCGGACGGGAGTCCCCCTCCCCAATGAGACCGGCTCAAGAGCCCCACAATTGAACAAGCGAGCAGAAATTAAAGGCCCTCCCACTACACTCCAGGGAGAGACCTTCTAAAAACTGGATCCACCTCCCCTACTGGGGTGCCGTGGCGTTCTCCTGCCGGGCATAAAACTGAATAAAACTTTGGGAATCCTTTGCCGGCAACCCTGAAACCCCGGCGCTCCCCTCAGGGTGAAAGGAAAGTGCATGGAAAACTCTTGAAGGAATTGGCCTGGGTGAGTATTTTATGGGGAGGACTCACCAGGCAATTGAAGCAGTATCAAAAATACACTACTGGGACATAATTAAACAAAAAAGCTTCTGCACAGCCAAGAACATAGTAAGTATAGCAAGCAGACAGCCCTCAGAATGGGAGAAAATATTTGCAGGTTATACCTCTGACAAAGGTTTAATAACCAGAGTCCACAGAGAACTCAAATGTATTAGCCAGAAAAGAACAAGTGATCCCATTTCAGGGTGGGCAATAGACTTGAAGAGAAATTTCTCTAAAGAAAACAGGTGCACGGCCTACAGAAACATGAAAAAAAGCTCATCATCCTTAATCATCAGAGAAATGCAAATCAAAACTACTTTGAGATATCACCTAACCCCCGTAAGAGTAGCCCACATCACAAAATCCCAAAACCAGAGATGTTGGCATGGATGTGGAGAAAAGGGCACCTCTACCCTCCTGGTGGGAATGTACACTAATACGTTCCTTTTGGAAGGGTGTTTGGAGAATACTTAGAGATCTAAAAATAGACCTGCCATTCAATCCTATAATTCCTTTACTAGGTATATATCCAGAAGACCAAAAATCACAATATAACAAAGACATCTGTACCAGAATGTTTATTGGAGCCCAATTCATAATTGCTAACTCATGGAAGAAGCGCAAGTGCCTATCAACCCACGAATGGACTAGCAAATTGTGGTACATGTATACCATGGAATATTATGCAGCCTTAAAGAAAGGTGGAGACTTTACCTCTTTCATGTTTACATGGATGGAGCTGGAACATATTCTTCTTAGCAAAGTATCTCAAGAATGGAAGAAAAAGTATCCAATGTACTCAGCCCTACTATGAAGCTAATTTATAGCTTTCACATGAAGGCTATAACCCAACTATAGCACAAGAATATGGGGAAAGGGCCAACGGAGGTGTGGGGAGGGGATGGTTGGGGTGGAAGGAGGGTAATTGGTGGGGTCACACCTATGATGCATCTTAGAACGGGTATAGGTCAAACTTACTAAATGCAGAATACAAATGTCTACATACAATAACTAAGAAAATGCCATGAAGGCTATATTAAACAGTTTGATGAAAATATTTTAGATTATATATGAAACCAGCACATTGTACCCCTTGATTGCACCAATGTACACAACTATGATTTAATAAAAAAATGATAATAATAATAAAATAAAATAAAATGAAAAACATGCTTACTACTTGAACTCATTTTAGCTTAACATGAAATTAGGGAAAATTGAAAGGATCGTGAGAACTAAATAGATGCATGTCAACATAACATATGGATATATTTTTACCCTGAGGACACAACAACATATGCCCAAATGGAAAATGACTTTTTACCACATATATCAAAAAATTAGAAAGATAGAAAAATATAAATATCTGAGTCTTTATAAATATCTCTTTATAAAATAGATTATATGTAAAATACTCACAAATGCAAGAGCTGGTGAAAATGTGGAGCTAGCTGGAACTCTCTTTTAGTAGGCTTAATGATTTGGTAGTTTTTTCAAAAGTATATGGACACCCCTCCCCATGACTCAGCCATTTCACTACTAGGGAAATGATAGGATACAAATAGTTATACATGTTTTTAGCAATTTTAATTTTAATACCTAAGCTCTGGAAATAATTTAAATATCCATTATTGGATGAATGTATTAGAAAACTGTGGTATATCCAATAAAAGGAAATATACTTAAAAACAAAGATGAATTAACTGTTATTACAAGCAAGAATGTAGATGAATCTCAAAATAATTCTTCATGAAAAAGCCAAACAAAGAACATTCACAATGTATGTTTTCATTTTCTATAGAATTCCATAAAATGGAAATTAATCTTTATGACAGAAAGAAGATTAGTGGTTTGTCTGGAGACAGAAGGGAAGAAAGAGAGGTACAGACTTAACAATGACATGGGGATACATTTGGGAATGAAAGAAATGTTCATTATCTTAAATGCAGTGATGGTTTCATAGGTCCATATGTATTATACTACATATTATAAATCTCACATCTTAAATATAAGCAGTTTATTTTACATCGTCAATTATGTCTCAATAATCTGTTAAATAAATTCAGTTGAATTAAAAGTCAAATGTAAAAACAGCAATGTTTTAACACTTATATAAATAAAGATATTGTTCATGGTATTTTCAAATAAATACACAAAATGCGATCATAAAAATGAAAGCTGGGGATTTTGACTATTATTTTAATTGTTGAACAGAAGTCCACTAAACTAATGCACAGACTGAGAAAACAGACAAGCTGTTTCAGAGATAAATAATTTTACAATAAATCATGAAAATAATAGCTAGATTTAACCATTCTACAATTTTAGTTTAAGGCTTCATGTGTACATAATACATAAAATTTTATATGCCAATGAAAAAACAAAGTTAAAAAATAGAAAATAAATAAATAAAAATTTAATTTGAAAAACAGGATATAAGTAGACAATTCACAGAGCAGGAATAAAAAGTGGTTTACAAAATACTGAAAGATGCTCACCCTCACTAGTAACCATAGGAATGGAAATAAAATTACAATGCATTACTATTTGTACATAAAAGGCAACAAAAACTTTAAACTCTAATGACATGAAATATTTGCAAAGATGTAGAACAAGAAACACATACATTGCTGGTGATTGTTAACTATTTTCAAGTTATTAATGTTTCTTTTAAATTTGAAGATGACATTTTTTATATCCATCAAATGTACTACCAGGAATGTACCACAGGAAAATTCCAGCATAAGTGCACAAAAGACATGTACTATATTGTTCTTTGTAGAATTGTTTGCAATATTGAGAGCATATTTATTTATTTATTTATGACAGTCTCGCTATGTCGCCTTCAGTCTCGCTATGTTGCCTCAAGTGCCATGGTGTCACACCTCACAGCAACCTCAAATTCTTGAAGTTAAGTGATTCTCTTGCTTCAGCCTCCCAAGTATCTAGGACTACAGGCACTCACCATAATGCCTGGCTACTTTTTTTTTTTTTTTTTTTTTGTCGTTGTTGTTGTTGTCATTATTGTTTAGCCAGCCCAGGCCAGGTTGGAACTTGCCAGCCTCGGTGTATGTGTCCAGTGCCCTAACCACTGAGCAACAGGCACCGAGCCATTGAAAGCTTTACATGGCCAACTATTCATCAAATAGAAATTAGTAAACCTTTCTCTTTTTTAACTTATATTTTGATAAATGTGGAGGTAGAGTGGTTTTTGCTTGCATGGGTGAATTTTACAGAGTTCCTGCATGGGTTTATAACGTACCTGTCTTACAGATAGTGTACACAGCACCTGATAGGTGGTTTTCTTCCTTAACCCCCTCCCCGATTCCTGCCTTCTGAGTCTCCAATGTCCATTGTACCACTTTGTATACCCCTGAGCACCTGTACCTTAGCCCTACTTATACGCGAGAACATGTGGTATTTGGATTTCCATTTCTACATTCTTGACTTCTTCACTTAGGATAATAGCCTCTGATTCCATCCAAGTTGCTGCAAAAGACATTATTTCATAATTTTTATGCCTGTGTATTATTCTATGATGTAGGCACAGCACATTTTCTTTATCCACACGTTGCTTTATGGGTACTTAGGTTGATTCTACATCTTTCCAATTGCAAATCGTGCTGTGATAAGCATACAGGTGCAGGTATCTTTTTAATATACTGACTTCTTTTCCACTGGATGGATACCTACCAGTGGGCTGCTGGATAGAATGGTAGCTCTACCTTTAGTTCTCTGAGACATCTCCACGCTGTTTTCTATAGAAGCATTACGAATTTATGTTTCCACCGGTAACATGTAAGCATTCACTTTTCACCCCATTTGTACCAACAATGATGGCGTTTTTTTGATTTTTTAATAATGTCCATTCTGGCAGGTGTAAAGTTGTATCTCACAGTGGTTTTAATTTTTATTTCTATGATGAATACTGATGTTGAGTATTTTTAATAGTTTTTTTGGCCATTTGTATATCTTCTTTTGAAAAGTGCCTGTTCATGTCACTTGCCAACTTTTTAATGAAATTTTTTTCTTGCTGATTTGTTTGAGCTCCTTGTATATTCTAGATAGTAGTCCTTTGTCAAATGTTCAGTTTGGAAATATTCTTCCCCAGTCTGTAGATTGTGTGTTTACTCTGTTGATTATTTCTTTTGCTGTGCAGAAGCATTTTAGTTTAATTAAGTCCCATATGTTTATTTATTTATTTTTTGTTGTTAAATTTGCTTTTTAGATCTTATCATAAATTCTTTAGCTAGTCCAATGTCCTAGGTATTCTTCTAATTGTTTCAGATTTTATATTTAAGTTTTTGATCCATCTTGAATTAATTTTTACATATGGAAAGAGATAGGGATATAGTTTCACTCTTCTGCATATGGCTGTCCAATTTTCCCAGCACCATTTATTGAAGAGAGTGTCCTTTCCCCAGTGGTGTATCTTTTGTCTCCCGTGTTGAGGACTAGTTTGTTGTAGGTATTTAGCTTTATTTCTAGGTTCTCTATTCCATTTTATTGATCTATGTGTCTACTTTTATACTATGCCTTAGTTTAAGGCAGCAGGTCTTAACCAGAGGCAATTTTGTTCTCTCAAAATCATTTGGCAATGCCTGGAGACATTTTTGGTTCTCACAACTGGTAACTGGAGGTGAAGAATGCTCCATTGCTGTAAGTGAGATAAGGGTGAGTATCTTTTCAAGATGTTTTTTCCAGTGGATAGAGGTTAAGGATGTTGCTAAATGACCTATGATGCCAGAAAGCTCCCTACAAATACAATGAAGAATTAACTGTCCTAAAATGTCAGTAATTTTAAGCTTTAGAAACTAAGTTAAAAGAATAAACTATATTTATAGGTATCAACATGACCATATCACAAAAGCATAATATTAAGTGCGAGAAACTAAGGGTAAAAATATAGATAATTTTTTATACGTCAGGAACAAGCAAACCAATGGTATATATCACATATAATCACATATTTGTTGTAACTTTTTAAAAACAGGCATAGAAATGACACATAGACATTTGTAATGACTTACTCCAGTAAGGTGAGAGAGTAAAAGAATGTTAGTGGCATTTAGCTATTTTTTTTAATTAATCTATCTGCAGGAAATATGTTACAACATCTAGGTCTGTTAAGTACCTATGGTGACTCCTTGAAACATTATTATAAAATTGTATCTCTACTATCTTGAAATATTTATAATACCATTTCTAATGTTAAAAAACAAAAACTTGATTACTGAATCAATGACTTAATTTTAAAAGAAGAAGCAATTCTAAAAACAAGGAAGAAAACTAGAAATCACTAACTAAAGCCAAAATTATCTTTTTAGAAAAATGTAAGTGGCATTAAGTTCTGTTAAACTTAACCAAGAAAAAAAAGAAAAGAAATTAATAGCAGCTATAAAAAAGGATAAAACAATAACAAGGTAGAGGTTGATTATGATAATAAAAACACCACAAAAATAAAGGGGTAAAGAATATGAACAATTAACAAAAGAGGAAATGAGTGTGCTACAATGTTAACTTGATGAAGCAGGAATCATGTGGATAACCCATAATGTAAATTTAATAGATAATTGAAAAAATGTAAACAAATCAATTAAATATTACATATTCATTAAAATGATGTTAAATGGTTAAGGATAAGATTTTTTTTTTTTTTTTTGAGACAGAGTCTTAAGCTGTCACCCTGGGTAGAGTGCTGGGGCATCACAGCTCACAGCAACCTCTAACTCCTGGGCTTAAGCAATTCTCTTGCCGCAGCCTCCCGAGTAGCTGGGACTGCAGGCACCACCATAACACCTGGCTATTTTTTGGTTGCAGTTCTCATTGTTGTTTAGCTGGCCCGGGCCAGTTTCAAACCCACCAGCTGGGGTGTATGTGGCCCATGTCCTACACTGAGTTACAGGAGCCACCAAGACAAGATTTTTTAATATAGGAAAGACACTTATAATATTAAAATAATAATAAATATAGGATAAATATGCAACAATTATAAATTAAAATTTTAAAGGCAGATATATGGTTAGCACATAATACTAAGTGCTAACCACATTTACCTGAGGGTGATCAGAGTGTTTTATCTTTCTCTGCTTCTTTTCAAGTTTTGTACTTTGAATGTTTTACTACATTGAAAAAAATTTAAAGCTGTATTTCGGCCAGGCCTATGCAATATACTGTGTTATTACAACTATTAATTTTTAATATTATCTGTATCCTGAACTCTATAAAACCATTAAACTAATTATAGCATATTCTTTTGGAGGAGGACTTGTACCTGGGTCATTACAAAAGTTTTGAGATGCACAAAAATCAAGAAACATAAAATCCACATGGACAGAAATAAAAGAAGCTCTCCTATCAACCTGATGAGCTGAGCAAGTTGAAATATGTCAAGTGTGTTTTCTCGGAAGTGAAAGAATAGACCATATCATAGTCAGTCTCAAAATTTTTGTAGTGACCTACATATAATACAAACTCAATTGCAATTCAGGATGGGTGCCCGCTTGTCTCCAAATTAGCAACAAAACAGATTATGTGTTCACTATAAAACATAATAAGTGTAAGTAATGGTAAATGCATCTTCCAGGACCGAGAATCGCTTTTACTGAACAGCAGAAAATTGGCTCTGATGCCCTATGAGACCAGCTTAAAAACGCCGTCATTGAAACTAAGATACCTACTCATGACCCAGGTGGCTGGGATGAGCTGTGTAGTCACAGCTGGAGGTCACTAGTAGAACACCAGCAACATGCAGAAGCTGTTTTGAAATAATAGCAAACTGCTTTTCTGTGAGCATTAAGGCTGCATCTATTTTCTACTGAAGTTCCATAATACTGAGAAATAGAGAGTTTAACAATAAGCAAAAATAATGCTACTTTAGGGCAAAGCCAGTGTACCTGACTATAAAATATGTCATATATTTATAATTTCTTATTTTGGAAAAGTGTCCATCACTAAAAAGTGAGTATTACTAAAAGAGAAAGGAATTCCCAATTTATTGGGTCTATGACCATCACAGTCAGTCACTTGGTATGAACATGTGCATTGATTCACAGTCAGCTATTTGCTCCTTCAGAAATTATTCTCCCCTTGATTTTTGAACTTGCTTTATCTTGACTCTTTCATCTTATCATCAAACCATATGAATTTCCTTCACCATACTCTCTTTTTAGGCAATCTAATAATAGATGTATCCTTGCCCCGTTAAAGCACCTACCTCTGCTCTCTTCTTTCACATTCATTTCCCTCCTTCTCTCTTGTCCTTTGCCATTCTCTTGTTTCTTCTTGTTATTTAAATTACAGACATACATGGACAGAAACAAATTCATCATTGTGGGAACATCATAGAATGCACTTACACAAACCTAGATGGTACAGCTCACTGCACACCGAGGCTAGAGGGCACAGCTCACTGCACACCGAGGCTAGAGGGCACACCCTGCTGTACATCTAGGCTACCAGTACAACCCACTGCACACCTAGGCTACACAGCATGGCCTATTGTTCCCAAGTGACAAACATGGACATCATTTTACTCCACTGCATACTGCAGGCAATTATAAAACAATGGTAAGTATTTGTGTATCTAAATATATCTAAATATAGAAAAGGTACAGTAAAAACCTGGCATTACAGTCCTACTTGACCACTGCCGTATGTGTCTGTCGTCAACTGAAATGTTGTTTTATAAGTATCTACTGGGCATTTACAATGTTCTGAACATTTTCCTACATGCATTATGTGCACTATCAATTCCCTTCTTTGGTTTAACCTTCCCAACAATCTTAGAAGACAAGTACAATTATCTCTTCCTTTTCAAGTGAAGAGTTTAACTTCCTCATCCAGGGCTACAAAGGTGTCAAGTGATAGCATTGAGTTTAACTAAGATACAAAACCATGGAGGAGAAATATTGTGGTAAAGATGTGATATTTTTTCCCCATCTGATTCCATGATTCCTTATGTCCAACGTACCAATTAGTATATTTTCTGTTTACAAAAGAAAAAAAATATTCAGAAGACGTTTCTTTTGATGTTTCTGATCCCATTTCTCATTCATCCTTACTGTATGCTTAGGCCACAGTTTGAAGTCAAGATCCTTATGCTGGATCAACAGACTTTGTTATAATTTAAACTTTTTATAATTTAATCCGGTGCATCATCTCTAAAGTCCTTAATCATAGGCACAATAACAATTCTCACAACCACTATAGAGATTTAGGATGAATCAGCTTAGCCCATACTCTCCTTAGTCAAGTAAACATAGCTACAGGGTTGACATTAACCGCTTATGACCTCTGTCTGAATTGTAGATTCTCATTTCTCCTTCCAATTTTCCAGGAGTTATTCATTTTCTAAAGTTCACCTTCCAAATGCCTAATTGTGCTGACCCTTGTAAGCAAGATAACTGTGCTAAATAAATAGTAATGGAAGAAAGGAAAGGCAAGACACGGGAGAGACAATTTTATAAATCATTTTTATTCCCACAAAGTTGGTATTATGTGTCTTTTGCACGTCAGGCATTCTGCTGGGTGTGCATCTGTATCATATTGTGACTTAAACTTGCACTTGGCTAATAACTAATGATGGTGAACACTTTCCATGTGATTATTGCCATTTGAATTTCTCCTTTTATAACATGTCTGCTCCAAACTTTTGCATATTGGGTTTTTTGGCTTATTACTTTTCTGTATTTTATACAGATTCTGGATAGTATACATATATTCTGAATCTTATTAATAATTCAAACATCTGTTTCCGCTCTATGACTTGGCTTTTCACCTTTTGAGTATATTTTAATACCACCAAATTATTTAAAAATAGAGGCTCTTAATTTAATGTAACTCAAGTTATTTTCCTTCTTACTTAGTTATGTGTTCTATTTAAAAAATAATCCCAAAGGCAATCCTATGTTTTCTTCCAAATGTGTATCTTACCTTTTACTTATACCAAGAATCCATCTGAAATTGATTGGTGTGTATAGTATAAAGAAATAAAGTTTGTTTTTCTCCATCAGGTTATTGAAATGACCCAACAAAATTTATTGAAAA
Source organism: Nycticebus coucang (assembly GCF_027406575.1). Taxonomy (NCBI): domain Eukaryota; kingdom Metazoa; phylum Chordata; class Mammalia; order Primates; family Lorisidae; genus Nycticebus; species Nycticebus coucang. The sequence goes on from NC_069796.1 coordinate 28,666,916, forward strand.
GTCTGACCTTTCCTCACAACACTAAAGTGACATCTTTGTAATAAATCAAGTTATTACATATGTGTGTTTGCTTCTAGACCCTAACTTTTGTAGCATTTTGTCCATGATACATGACTTCAATCCCATTGTGAAAATACATCAAACAAAAATTAAGAGACATTCTGCAAAATAACTGACCAGACTCTTCAAAAAATGTCAAGGTCATGAAAAATATTGAAAGACTGGGAAACTATCACATATGGAAGGAGACTTGACAAATAAATGCAATGTGAGATTCTAGATTAGATTCTGAAACAGAGAAAGGATGTGAGTGGGAAAGACCAGCGGAGCCTAATCAACTTTGTAGCTTAGTATGACAACATCATACTGATAATAATTTCTTGGTTTGGGTTATTGTTTTATGGTTGTGCAAGAGGTTAATATCAGTTACACTGAATGAAGAATACACAGGAATCTCTGTACTTTAAATTTTTTTTTCAGTAAGTCTGAAATAAAAATGGGTCACAAAATCCAATAGATTTTCTTTCCTCATCCTTCAAAATTCCTCAGAATTATGCCCAACTTTTCTTTTTAGAATATTAACTTTTACAGGTTGGTTTTTATTTTATTGTTGGTATTTTCTGGAACATCTCATGGTCTACCCTTTTTCTTATAATAAAAACAATAGTGCTACTATCCGCAAATGAATATTAATCTTTATCTTATTGTTAAAAGTTTGAAAACCTTTTTAAAAAAGTTTAGAAACCTATTTCTGTCTTTTGCAGAAAAAGGAACATATATAGATTACAGGCAGAGGGCTAGGTCTATAAAATAACATAAATCTTTTGTAGCTAATCTATCTAAGGATATAAATTCTACATGTATCTACTCTGGTATTAGTAAATACCTGGAGAATATCTCTCTATGGTGTGTCTTTTTTTTCTCATTAATCTTAACTCTTTTTTTATCTGAAGGCTTGTGTTTTCCTTCACTTTTTGGAATTTTTCAATATTTTAACATGCTTACATTACATATTCTGAGGTTTTCCATGAGTTCATCTTATCATCAAGTGAAGTTTATTGTCTTTTGCCAATTGCTGATAACTTTTCATGTTACTTGATGTTCCCTTTTCATTCATTCTGTTCCTTTTTATCATTAATGTATATCCTAAACCCCTGTATGTTTTAAATACATAAATATTACTTTTAGAGTTGCTATTCCTTTTATTTTTGTCTTTCTATTTCTTATTGATAATTCTCTTTCTCTCTGGGGATTCTTGATTGTTTGTTCATATGTTACTAAATTATAGTATTACAATGTTATTCTAGAAAATGGAGATGTATTTCCTTCCCTGCTGTTTTGTGGATAGAGCTAGGGCCCTGGTACCCTTCTCCACTGGAAGATCATCTTAGGGTATATATGCCTGTAGCACAACATCAGATTGTACTTTTCCTGAATTGCAGAATGAGGAATGCTTTTCTCTGGGAGCCCTATATGCACATTATAAGCCATTAAAGAAGAATCCTCAGGTTTTCCAAATAAGGACAAAACTCATTCTACCAGGCAGTCTAGTGATAAGAGTAAGGAAATGGGGTGGTGTGGGAGGAAAGGGGATAAGGAAAAGGAAAATTCGTGGAAACTGACTGACCTAACTGTCATTCAGAAAGACCTGCTAATATCCACTTTTTATTCCTCTGCCCACTCCTGGATCCATACTCATAACTAAGACTCTGCTTGAAACAGTTGCTATCGCCTCTGCCATGGAGCTAGTTTTGGTGTGTGTATAAACCTACTTTAATTCACTTATCTTCTTCCAAAAACATTAAAATTGCTTCAATAATTACTTCCTCCCAATCTCCCTGCTATTTTAGGTTCATTTTCTTTTCTTTCTTTTTCTTTATTTCTATAAAGCCTTTCAAAAGGGGTCACAGAAGAGTGGAGAGGAGTGGCCACTCTGCCACATTAAACACGAAACTTTTTAATATGCATAAAATCTCCAACTTCCATATGTATATATTACATGCAACGTAGTAGAGATTAAAGCAATAAACGGTATACATAAATTGATTATAGTTCACTGTGAAAGCACAACATATCCAGAACATATCCAGCACCCAGATCAGGATACAAAGAAAAATATGAAAATATAAGTCATTCAGGAAATAAATTATATAAATCAAATATGAACCATAAATAGTAAAATGCAAGGGTGACAAGGCAAGTTTTTAACTTTTAGCTTTTTTTTAAGATATGCTATATATATATATATACACACACACACACACACACATATATATATATATCTTTCAAGAATGTATTCTTCTGGGTGTTGACTGCAATATACTCACCATGTTACATCATCTACTAACAGACGTCATTACAAACAGGACACATGGGCCACTGTGAGCAAAAACTGAGTAATTTGTGGGCCAGGGAGTTAGTACCTTCTATTTTCTTTCCATTATTGTTCTCATTTCCCACCTAGCTTGTTGAAAGGGACAAATGAATGAAAATTGTGCCAGGTTAAAATTTTTGTGTACCATTTCTCATAGTGCTACTAACATGCCCAACCCAGGGTTTGTGTTGACCTTGAGATGTTATTAGTCAGAATAATACACAATACATTAAGTACCTTTTGAAATTATGAGTATCTGCTGTTTAATTATTTGGCAGATGAGATAACAGTTATTCATTAAAAGATAATTAATTGGATGAGAAGATTTTCAAAATTCAATCTAGGGATGAATCTCAGATCTAAACACACAGATCTCAGATCTAAAAACTCTTAATAATGAATACATGAATTTTATATTTAAACACATACACAGAAAAAATAGAATTCAGAATGAACAATTTAGAATGATCACCTATTCATTAATGATAATTTGTGCTTGAACAATCTTCACAAAAATTTTGCATAAAAATTTCATCTCAGAATCGGTATTAGTTATTATCTAATGTTTTTACCAAAGCTTTATTGAAATTTAGATGGTCCACTCAAAATTCATTATGAAGAAACTGATATTTAATGGCTTTGTGAGTCTTATTAATGCCTTCAACCTGTGATTGGCCTCCTGTAGTTTCTACCAAACGAAAATCAATGGTTACCAATGAGTATAATAGCAAATATAATATCATATTTTATATTATTTCTATAATCACCTAAATGTTTGAACACTGAATTTAAAATTTTTATTCTGTTTGGTTGCAAAAATTTATCATTATAACTCGTTAAACTGGTGATTTGGTAAGTTAAGAAGAAGGAAAAAAAGCAAAGAAGAAGAAAACTTCCAGTGTTAACTTTTATAAATGAAAATGGGAATAAATATTCTTATGTCACAAGACTGCTAATTTGTAATTTTAAGGGAAAACATCAATTTTTATTCAGGGTCAATTCTCTATTTAAACATATAAAACTGTATAGTTATACATTAACAAAAGTATCAATGCTTTATAGTAATTTATAGTTTGCAATAGAATTTAAAAGCATTCATTTATAAGCTTCAGAATTAACCTATGGAGTAAGTTTAAATATATACATTTTAAATATGTGGGAAAGGGCTTAAATAACAAAAAGAAAAATCATACTTGTGTTTCGAAACCAGAGAAACGTTTACCACTTGCTATGGTTTAAATATTTGTCCCCTCCTAAACTCATGTTAAAACTCAATCTCCAATGTGGATAGTATTGAGAAGTGGGGCCTTTAAGAGGTAACTGGGTCATGATGGCTGACCTCATGAATGGATTAGTCTTGTTCGTGAATTAGTGGACTAATGGGTTATCATGGGAGTGGCATTAGTGGATTAATAAACGAAGACAGACCTGGGCTGGCACGCTCAACCCTGGCACTACATGATGCCTTGCACTGCCTCAGGAGCTTACAGACCTACAGAGAGTCCTTACCAGCAGGGAGGCACTCCCAAGGTGAAGTCCCTCAACTTTGGGCTCCTATGTAAAACTTTGGCCTCCATTAGTGTAAAAAATATCTTTTATTTATAAATATCCCAGTTTCAAGTATTCTATTATAAGCAATAAAATGGACTAAAACACAAATTAACAGTTAAACATATTATATTAAAATTATCTTTATATTGCATATTATCCTTTGAATTCTAGGTAAGTAATACTGAACAACTCCCTTCTACAATTTTCCCTCATTATTTGTATATGCCTTTGCTGGTACTATCATTTTGCTTGTCCCATCAATATATAGTCCTCAAAAATTGAATTTGTCAAAGCTACAGAAAACCTCTGTTTTGGTAGAAAATGCAACATCATTTTTTGAATTTATTCATGTCTGTACTTTAAAAATACTTCATACTGTGAGATGCTGAACCTTTAGTCGAACTCATGTTGAGGGTACAGGAATGTTAAAAAAAAGTCTTGACCTTCTTTATAGGCACTTCTGCAACCTATCCATATGAGGATGTTACCTTCTACCTCAGTAAGACAAATTAGTCTTTTTAATTTAATTTTTATAAAGTTTATCTTTGCTCTCTAAACACCTTCTACTTAAGTTATACAAAGCAATTCAACAGTGTACATTATCTACACTTCACCATCCGGCAAAGATCTCAACATTGAATTATCTTTTTATCGTTCCTGTGAAAATCTCCTTAAGACAACGGGTCTTCAGTAGAGGTAATCTAGAAAATATGATCACAGTTTTTTGTGATCCAGATTGTTTCTCATCACAGACAAGAAAAAGTTTATACTTCCTTGTATGGCATAGCAAGACTTTCCTTTGAAACTTTCTAATTTCATCTCTGAAAATTATTCTCTGCTAAAACAAAATTCTCAAGTTCTTTTGACACATAGTCATACACAGAGTGTTATCTTTTCCTGGCATGGTCTTTCTCCTCATCTTTGTGAGAATTGAACCTAGGAATTTGGCTCCAGATAATTTGCACTATTGCCTCCAAACGGTAGCAAAGATAGCACTGGACAGTTCCAGAAAAACAATGTCTTTATAGTACACTTGAACTCTCAGAAAGAGAGTACCTTTACTTTCTAATACATTCAAAATGATTCCTACCCAAAAAAATCTGTGGCCCTACCTGGGCTGTTCCCATTTCTGGACTGAATGCATGGGGATGAGGTACTCTCATTGAAGTTGTCATCTCATCATGAGTTATGTGGCAGGGAGACAAAATTCAATGATTGTCTAACCAGATAGAAGAGGAGCAGTTCTAATAAGGAATAGAAGAATTCTCCTGTAAGAAAGAGAGAAAATTAAGAATGAACAGGCAGGCTCGGTGCCTGTATCTCAGTGGTTAGGGCACTGGCCACATACACCAGGGCTGGTAGGTTCGAACCCAGCCTGGGCCTGCTAAACAACAATGACAACTACGACAACAACAAGAACAAAAACAAAAAATGAAAAAGCCGGCATTGTGGCAGGCACTTAGTCCCAGTTACTTGGGAGGCTGAGGCAAGAGAATCACTTAAGCCCAAGAGTTTAAGGTTGCTGTGAGCTGTGATGCCACAGCACTCTATCGAGGGCAACATAGTGAGACTCTGTCTCAAAAAAAAAAAAAAAGAAGAAGAAACAGGCAAAAACATGTATTATTCTATCCAAACATCTTTTAAGGACCAATGTGTATCATCCCCTTAGGATTCCTTCCCTACTTGTTCTTCTGATAACAGCTATGAAACAAGTTTAAGTGAACATGTATCACAGAACAGTGTACTATTTTTTATATTGATCTCTCTTCTCCTCTAGACTATAATTAGTTGAGGACAGAACCCATATCTTAGCCATTTTTGTGTGCTCAGTGCATGGATTGTGTTGAGCAAAGAGTAAATCCTGAACTTGTTCCTTATGTTAGTGACATTACAAGCACGGGGTTCTCTATCTTCTTCTACACTTGCGCTTGTTCAGAAAAGCATATGCCTGAACGATTACTTTAGCACTGCCAAAAAAAAAAATTCTCTGCAGAAATATGATTTAAATATAATGGTTTTGGCTTTAGGCAATAGATAATATGAAAAACATTTCTTTATCTTTTGTAGAATAGCTACTGATGACACAGTTCATTATGTTGATCAATGTTCTTACTTAAAAACTTATTTGAAAGCGTATTTAAAATCTGACAGTGAAAATTAGTCTTCAAATTCATTGTTCCTACAAAATATGTTTCTTATTATCATCTGCTATATTTCCTTTGCTAGATAATGAGAATTCAGTCACGCCTGCTTCAATTTTGTGTTGGCTATCAAGTAACAAAAAGATAAAATTTAAGCTTAATTGCCTTAGCCTAATTTAGGCTATTTTTCTGGCGTAATTGTTTCCTAATCTAGTTCCCCAATTTATCATGAATAAAAATCATCCAAGATCCTTGTTTAAATTTCATATTTTTAGGCTCCATAAATTCCAATACTATTCCAATACCTTTTTTATTTTTAACTTTTGACAAATTACTTACTTATTAGTAAGTAAATTTGCAGGTTTTAAGTCTCAGGAAAATATAAGAACAAAGCATATTTCCAAATAAACAGAATGACAAAGAAGAAACGATAATGAACATTAGTCAGTCAGTCTAAAGGAGGGCGGGAAACAGGACAAAGAAAAATAGAACTCCATTGGATGAAAGGAGAAAGAGAATCTCAGGCATCAGAAAAGGTTCCCTCACAGCTTGCAAAAGTTTTATAGAGGATTCTGCAATAACAATGAGGAGCTTCTGAATATGGAAACTATATTAGCCAACAGTATGATATCAATATTGAGTTTTCTCAATTTGAGCATTTTTTCTCGGTTATTGATGAGACTCTCCTTTTCTTAGGAATAGTATGCCAAAATTTTAAGAGTGCAAAGTTATGATACCTGTAACTTATACTCAAATGTTTGGGCAAAATATTATATTTTAAAAATGAAAATTTCATATATACATATGTATGTATAAACACACATAGAACTACATATACATAGAATATGTACATATAAACGTATATATAGGACCTTATTATATTCTCCAACTTTTATGTTAAATTTATTTAAAATAAAAGCTCAAATAAAAATGTATCATATTATGAACAAAAGAAGATGTCTACTACTGTCACATCTGCTCAATATATTTTCCTTAAAAGTCTTAGTTAATGCAACAAGACAATAAAAATATATAAAGTATATGAAATAAATACAACTCCACCATTTTCAGGTATATAACTGTCTGCATAGAACATGTAAAATAATATATATGGGCTAGGAACAGTAGCTGATGCCTATAATCCTAACACTTTGGGAGTCCAAGGTGGGTGGATTGCTTAAGCTCAGGAGTTTGAGACCACTATAAGCAAGAGTGAGACCCCATCTCTACTAAAAATAGAAAAACTAGCTGGGCTGGGCAGCGCCAGTGGCTCAGTGAGTAGGGCGCCAGCCCCGTATACCAAGGGTGGTGGGTTCAAACCCGGCACTGGCCAAACTGCAACAAAAAAATAGCCAGGCATTGTGTTGGGCACCTGTATTCCCAGCTGCTCAGGAGGCTGAAGCAAGAGAATCACCTAAGCCCAAGAGCTAGAAGTTGCTGTGAGCTGTGACACTACGGCACTCTACTGAGAGTGACAAAGTGAGACTCCATCCCTAAAAAAAAAAAACTACCTGGGCACTGTGGTGGGCACCTAATCTCAGCTACTTGGGTGGCTGAGTCAAAAGGACCACTTGAGTTGCATGGAGGCCACCCAAATGCCTATCAACCCATGAATGGATTAACAAACAATGGTATATGTATACCACGGAACACTATTCAACCATAAGAAATGATGGAGACTTTACATCTTTTACGTTCACCTGGAAGGAGTTGCAATACCTTTTTAGTCAAGTATCTCAAGAATAGAAGAAAAATTATCCAATGTACCCAATAATAATATGAAACCAATATATAAGCAATTACATGTTCATACAAATGATAAAACACAAAAAGGGGGAGAGGTGAGAAGGGAGAGGGAAGGAAGGGTAATTGGGGGGAGGAGGGAGGGCATTTGGTGGCATCTTACCTAATGTACACAATGCAAGGGTATTCAGCACACTCCTTGTGTGAAGGGCTCTTCTACAACTTGAACTTTACTTTGGAAGTGAGAACATTGTAACACAAAAATGTGTACCCTCATATTAATTTGAAATTTAAAAAAAGATCACTTGAGCCCAAAAGTTTGAGGTTTCTGTGAACTATGATGCCACAGCAGTCTACCCAGAGTGAAAGAGACTCTGTCTCAAAAAAAAATCAGTAAAATAAAAGTATATAGCAATCCAACATTTCTATAAATTAGCAACAAATCACACATATCATTTTAAAAAGCATCATTCAAAATGGCAACAAAGTCAAAAATATATAAGATTAAATATCAAACATATACAAGACCTATATGCAAAACTTATAAAAATTTTCAGAAATATATCAAATGCTAAATAGATAACATATGTTCATGGATGGGAAATATTTTTAAAATATCCATTTTTTCTAATTCAGTCTACATAGAGTAATTCAGGTAAAAATCTCCAGTAATTCTGGTATAAAGGTTTTTGTTCCCCGCCCCCACCCTCTCGGAACTGAGAAAGATGATCCCAACAGTTATATGAAAGGAAAAAGAGCCAGTAATGGCCACAGCACTACTAAAAAAAGAGGAAGATGGAAAGAACCAGAAGGAGGTGGGATAAAGACATAAGAATCCTAAATATTTATTCACCTAACACAGGAATGCCCAGATACATAGCAAACCCTACTAGATCTGAGTCAGGGATGTCCAATTTTTGGGCTTCTCTGGGACACATTGGAAGAAGAATTGTCCTGGGCCACGCATTACATACTCAAACACTAATGAAAGCTAATGTCCAAAAACAAACAAACAAAAAAAGAGGTCTGTGCATAATTTTCGTGGTATCTACCACCACAGATAAGCAAACAATTCCCCTCATAATAATCCTAATTATGCAATAGCCCATTCAGAGAGTCTTTTAAAGTCATCTATTTGGTCCTAAGTTTGCAATCACTAATATAGAAAATGTACATATCTAAGTATAAAATAAATCTTTGGGGTTTCTGATGTTTTTTATTATAAAAGTACAAGTAGGCAACATAAAACTAGTGCTATATTTGACATTGTATTTGAGAAAATAATGTATCAATATCTGGTTAGATGGAAGTAGTTGCTATTCTCAGTGAATTCTCAAGATGGTCATCTGACGTTTTGATTTTAATTTTACTTTTAATGTCTTTCATTCTTAAAAATATCAATACCCCGTTTCCCCGAAAATAAGACATCCTCCGAAAATAAGACCTACTTACAGGAAAGATAAGACATCCCCTGAAAATAAGACCTAGAGCATCTTTGGGAGCACACCTTAAAATAATACACTGTCTTATTTTCGGGGAAACAGAGTAGTTGCTCACAGACATAAACTGCATATTTTTTGCTGTTCACAAGACTGTATTTAGCCAATATGTGTAAATGCATAAAATTGTTTGCCTTATTTTGAGCTTGCCATAATTTTAGTTTCATTTGGAATGCTATTATGGTTTGAATCATTGTACTGTTAAGTTGGTTTTCACCTGGAAGATACATATTTAACTCATTTAAATGAGTGATTAAATCCACTAACAATGCTTAATCTGCAAGCCAATTTTTATCAAGTTCTAGCAGAAATTTGTTTTTTGATACCATAAATGACTTGATAACATGTCACAAATCATAAAATCTTTTCATCATTTGGCCTCAACTTAGCCATCTTACTTCCAAAAAGTAAATGATGTTGCCATAATCAGCATCAATACTTTTAAGAAATTCCTGGAATTGGTAAAGATTCAATCCCTTAATCCTTATGAAATTCACAGTCTTGATGATTTATATGACATTATCCATTTTTAAAGCTTTTGCACATAAATTTTCTTGATGTACTGTGCAATGATACTTCATCAAATGTTGAATTTGGGGTGACAATTTCATCATCTTCTATTAATTTTACATGTCCCTCTCTTGTACTTACCATCACCAGGGCACTATCAGTAACTATACCAGATACATTGACAATGGACAAAGAAAATCACTTTAACGTATTCTTTATTGCTTTGTATAAATTTCTTCATTTAATTGTACATTATATTCATCATGAATACCTTGAATAAAAATGGCAAGTTGAGCTGTATTTGTAGCATCGGTGCTATCATCCATCACCCAAGCACAATGTTTAAAATTGCCAGCTATACTCTCTAAACTTCTTTCAATAGATTTTTCCCATTTCTTTACTTTTCCCGTCCATAGTCTGATAAAACAGGCTGATTTCAGAAATATCCCCCTTTCTTTCAGGACAAATTATATCTGTGACACTTTCCATACATTGCTTAATAAATTCACAATCAGTAAATGGTTTGATATTTTTGCTATTAAATATGCTACCATATAACTACCTTTTGCAGAGAAACATCTAAGTTGTAATCTGTTAAAAACATTGTTGAGAAAAGCAACTTGTTTTTAGTCCCACTATTTTGTCCTTATGACACAATCCTTCATACACATTGAATTTAGCAGCATGTTTGGCATATAATGCCTTTTCAAATCAGCCTTTGGAAACTTGCACAAATACCCTACCAATGAAGCATAGTGTATTACTGTTTACCTTGATAAACAGTACTCATCTGTCTACTTTTCTCTGCATAATCTTCCTTCATTCATAATTTGTCTTCTTTAGGGTTCTGTTTTCCTTTTAGATATTGTAGAAGCAATGCTAGGATTAATAAAATAATAATAGATAAGGGACTATATTTAACTTTATAATGAAAATTAATTAAAAGGAGAATAGAAAGCAACATTTAGGCCTTTCTACATTTCAGCTTGTGATGCAGGGCAAGCCAGAGGGCTGACTGTAAAGCACAGTGGACAACCTCCAAGGTGTGGAAGTTCCTTTAATAATCAACTAAGGATGCTTACCTGATTTCTAAATATCACCAAATGTCTAATGTTGCAATAGTAGGTTGAAATATTATTAATATTTGCTGCCTTACCAAGTCACCATGAGTACATACAACATCCGATGGTGTCAATTTGACTGCAGTTGGAAGACAAAACAAAGGAAGCCACACCGCAATGAAAAACAGAAGCCACACATGCGTACAATAGCAAGAGAATTTGTATGTTTATTTTACATGACATTGTAACATGACATTGTTGTCTACAATGTTTATGCTCGAGAACCACACAATCAAGTTTCACAAAAACGTCACCAAAAAAACCTCATAATGTTTTAAGTAAGTTTATGATTTTGTTTGGGCCACATGTGGTCCGTGAGACACCAGTTAGACACCCCTGATCTAAGCAAACAGACAAATAACAGCATCATAATTGCCAGGGGCTTCAACCCTCTAGTGCCAGAATTAGACAGATCATCCACCAGAGAATAAATAAACACTGGACTAAAATGAGACTCTAGAACAAATGGACCTAATAGACATTTACAAACATGTTACCCCAAACCACAGACTATACATTCTTCTCATAAGCACATAAAACATTCTCCAAGATTGATCATCTCTTGGGCCAAACAACACGTCTTAACAAATTCAAAAAAATAGAAATCATACCATGTATCATCTCAGACCACAGCAGAATAAAACTAGAAATCAACTCCAAGAGAAATACTCAATTCTCCTCAAAATAATGACAATTAAACAACCTGCTGCTGAATAATTTTGGGGTCAAGAATGAAATTAAGATGGAAATACAAAGATTCCTTGAACTGAACAACAGTGAAGAGTGAAGACATAGGCTATCAAGATTTATGGGATTCAGCAAAAGTAGTAAGGAGAAAATTCATACCCTTAAATTGCTACATCAGAAAGACAGATTGAGCATGTATTAACAATTTAATAACCTATCTGAAGGAACTAGAAAAGGTAGAGCAAACCAAACCCAAAGCCATCAGAAGAAAAGAAATAACTAAGGTCAGTGCAGAACTAAAAGAAATGGAAAGCAAGACCAATAAACATAAAAGAATCGATGAAACAAAAAGTTTCTTCTTTGAAAAGATAAAATATGGTAGACTTCTTGCTAAATTAACCAAGAAAAGAAGAAAATGTACCCAAATAAGCTCAATGAGAATGAAAAGGAGATATTACAAGTAATACCACAGAAATAGAAATTATCATCTGTGAATACTATAAAAATCTCTACTTACATAAATTCAAAAATATAGAGAAAAATAGACAAACTCATAGAAATACACAACCTCCCAAGACTTAATCAGGAAGAAATAGACCAAAAACAAGCTAAGAAACTGAAGCAGTAATAAAAAAATCTTACAAGAATAACCAAAAAGCCCCAGACCAGAAGGATTCACAGATGAATTTTACCAGATCTCAAAAAAAAAAAAGCTGGTACCCATACAGCAGAAAATATTACATAACATCAAGAAGGAAGGAATCCTCCCCAACTTTATGAATCTAGTATCACCTTGATACCAGAGCCAGGAAAGGACACATACAAAAAGAGAAAACTACAGATCGATATCCCTTATGAATAAAATGCAAAAATGCTCAGTAAATATAAGCAAACTGAATTCAACAGCACATCAAAAAAGAAAGTACAAATAAATAATAAAGGTTTTTATCATTGTCCTATAAATTATTGATCAAAGTAAGTGGTAGGCATTTTCAAAATTATGGATGCTTATTAAAAGCCAACTTCAAAATTTGGGGGGCTAGGCAATACGCTATTAGGATGCGGCTAACTTTAACTCTCCTGGATATTGACCTGAGTTAGAATCAACCCAGGTTCTGGAAGTTTTCTAGGCCTCAGAGATGAGCAGCTAACTTGCGAAAGCAAGGTAAGCTTGGCTTTTCTGATAAGCGCAATTGTGTATATAACCTGAAGACAACAACCTAGGGCCAGCTTTTATATCCTAGCTTCCTCCCTACTTGTGACCATTCATATAAATAAACCTGAAGGCTTGGGTAGTAGCCATGTGGAATAAAGTCATACTAGAGAAAAAAATGCAATTAAAATAATGTATGTGAGATGTTTATTACAAACTGTTTATTTTCTCTCATAAACATGCTCTGTAAGTGTCCATTAACATCTTTATATTTATAGATACCATCCAGAGAAGATAAACTGTTGGGTCTCCACAAAGGTGTGTGATAAATTGTAGCATAGGTAATCAGGAGAATGCAAGTCAAGCCTTTTGCCATTTATTTCAGGCTTTACTGCTTAGAAGTTTCAGTCCACGATCTTCATAATATCTTTTGGTGATTAAAAAGTATCTGCAGGGGACTAAAGATGATTTGAAGCAAGAGAGCTCAGCATACTGATTCTTCTTTAACTATTTATGTTCCTTCCTATTGTTGGGAACAGGTTTGATAAACTAACAGCACAATGTTAACGTGGAAGACTAAGATGTTTCTCAGAAACATAATTTCAAAATTCTTATGATAGAAATGTTTTTCCAGTTGGTAGTAATTCTATCCAGATTAAGGGTGAAAATCTTTTTAAAAACGCTATTTAACTATTTGCACAGTAAAATTTTCACTCAAAAAAGACACTAATTTATTTTGTACATCAGGCACTCCAGAGTATAAAAGAAAACATCATTTTACAAGTTGGGAGTTATTTTTAGATCTACTAATTGGTTCAGAATAAGCTGTTAAAAAATAATGAATAGATTTAATGTCTGTATAAGTGATTTGTCATACGACCCCACATAATTTTCCTCTCCAGTGGGCAGTCTACTGTCACTTATATTTTCTTCTCAATTTAGGCCTAATTTGCTCAGCACTCTAGAAAAAGTAAAAATGTTCTTCTGCCTCAAAGCGTTATCCATGAAGCTAAGAAGTTTGACATTCATTTGCCTATGCATCTCACCCAAGGTCAGTTTAAACTATAGAGAGGTGTATGCATGAATGAGTGCATGTACGTGTGTGTCTTTACAGAAAGACTGACATTGCCTTCAAGTTGACCAAACCACCACTAAGGCACCGTCTGCAGCCTCCTGAAGGATACCAGCTGCTGCTACTCAATAATGGATTTTATTCAGAAGGAATTTAGCGTACACAGCAAGTGTCACGCTAATATCCATTAAGACAAAATTGTTTGGTGTCTGTCATCAAACGGAGTGCCCCATCTTATCCAAATAAAAGCTAGATGTCTTTTAAGACCAGGCAAAGAAGAAAATCTATAAAAACAAAGGTTCTAACTATCACTTCTTAAGCTTCTGCTTTCCCTTTAGCCATCTTTACTGATCAGGTAACTGTAGGAGGCACACACAAATTTTCTCAACTGTTGTGAAACGCTGAGCTTATGAACCTGCAATTTAGTTATTAGGAAATCGTGTCACAGGTCCATATACAGAAATTGAGGTACAGGATTAAGTTGGGTGGTACACTACAGAAAGTAAATAAAAGCTTGGGCAAGGCTTTAAAAGAGGTAGTCTTGCCAGAGCGAACAGACCTACCACATACATGGGTATGTGAATGTAGGAAGCTAATGGTGGTTACTACCTGTACCCAATATTTTTTAAAATGTCAATTTCATAAATCTTTAATTAGAAACATTTGCCATGGTATGAATGGCATAGCAACAAGAACAAAAAAAAATCTACCTCCCACTGAAACTTGGTAGAGGTCATTGCTGCCTGTATTTTGTGAGGTAAGGCAATACAGACAGCATTATGCGACATGTTATGTTTGCTCAAAAACTGAGTTTCAAATAATTAGAGGACTTGCTCACAAGGTGATGAAGCTAGTAGTAAGACACTAAGTGATTTTCTGACTCTAAATCTCGTGTTCATTTTCCATTCTACCTGTCAGAATTTTGACATCATCCCATTAATTTATAGCACTCTTTTCCAGTTGTGCCATCGTCACCCATCTCAGGATGCCCTAGTACTTCCTGCACTGACATCATGACCACTTCACTTGTGGGAAGCCTCCATGCAAGATTGTTCCTACTATTTGCCTTCAGTTAACTTTCCATCACCATCACTAATTACATAGAAAAAGACATGCTCTTTTACTTCACCAACATTGATTTACAACATTTTCCCACTTATTCCTCCAGAAACATAATTCCTTTATGTATAGCAGTCTAGCTTTCCAAAAAGATTACTTTTAATTTTAACTATATTAAAAGTAAATATCATAGAACAGGCTATAAATGAGTGTGTGAGTGTGCATTTACATATATAGAGAGACAGACAGACAGACAGAATTAACTTATATCGCAGTTTGTTAATAAGCTTTCAACATTTCCTTCCAAGCACTCTGTAACAGCTTGTCTTTCTCATTTTGAAACCCCTTTTTCTCTTGGTCCTAACCTCTGGAATTCCAATGCTGTTTATTATCCTGTATGTCTGTGGCAAAGTGCTGACATGTATGAGAGTGATTTGAATATTAAGAAATTAGGATTTGGCCCTAGATCACTACCATGTGTATCTGAGATATTAAACAAGTATTAAAACACTTGTTCTAAAGGTATTCAGACAGTTAATTAAAAACTAGTTAACATGCTTAATTTTTTTCCCACATATCTGTTTGGTGCACTCAGTTCACATTCCTGTTTTGAGTACTGGTAGTGAAGTGTCTTTTCCCTAACATGGGACTATCATATAGATAGAGAACTATATATTACTCAGGTAAGGAAAATTTGAAAATTATCAGTACACATTTGTACCTTAAGATTTAAGTCATTAAAGTCAAGTAGTAATTTCATTTAAAATAGACAACACATATCCTACTTATTAAAGTATCTCAAGAATGGAAGAAAAAATATCCAATGTACTCAGTACTATTATGAAACCAATTTACAATCACTCACATTTTCATATGAAGAATAGATCACAACTATGGCCCAGGATGAAGGAGGGAGGAGAGGGGGACTAGAGGGGAGATGGAAGGTCAGATAGAGGGAGGGTGAATGGTGGGATCACACCTATGGTGCATAATGCAAGGATACATGTTGGATCTATTAAGTATAGAGTATAAGTGTCTTAACACAATAATTAAGTAAATGAGATGAGGTATATATTAACCAGTGTGATGTAAGCACTCCTAGTTCTATATAAAATCAGCACATTGTACCCCATAAATGCATTAATGTATATATAATCTATGTTTATGATTTAATAAAAAAATTTTTTAAAATAAAATAAAATAGACGTCACAAAAATATCATTGGGACTCTTTTCAGTCACAGTTACACTGTTGAGAAAGAGAACGCATTAAAAAAAGAAATAGAAGTATCTTGCTTAATACGTTTCACTTTGGAAAAGTAGAACACCTCACTCAGCTCTTTCTGTCCCCAGGGACTAGCGCTTCCTGCTGAGTCACTGCTCCCATCTAGGGAAACACAAGCACCACAAGCACTTGTCAATCAAGAGCTGAGTTGGTCTGATGTGGCTCAGCCAATGAGATATGAGATTCTCCAAAGAGGAAGAAAAGTGACAGTTGTGAATAAATATAGACTCATTTGAGGCATGAAAGCTTTTTCAGAAGCCTCCTCTTACATGGTGGATGGGCAGCATTGATGTCATTACTTTTTAATTACTTCCCTGAGTAGACAGGTGTCACCTCTCAGCCTAGAATAACTCTGGAGATTGAAAATTGCATAGCCTCTCTCCTGACAGTCTCGCCTAGCAGAAGTATTCTTATACTTTTATGGATTTTTTGATATAAATATTTCAACTATGTTTTCTTTCCTTCACTTTAAACTAATTACTTATCTTTTCTGTCATTAATTAGCACCTGTGCTCTCAAACACATCCCTATGTGCTCACTTATGTCACTCCCTTCTATGTAAGAGTTTTGATGGCCCATATGCTGTCTGATAACATGCTGATTATAGATTATCAGGGACCTAAATAAGATTCGAGGTGAATGTGATCCATTAAGATTATGACTTCAAATAGATTAACTTTTCTTGCCCACAAGGTGAAGGAAGTATTACAGGTAATAGGCACAGATTTGCACTCAGTTTTCATATTGAGGTTTGGGAAATCCAGGAAATTACCAATGGACCAATGTTATAATGACTAACATTGAATAATATCTCAATTGTTGGTTTTTTTCAAAATCTGACATCTTGACTAACATTCAAGTGTTAATTAGATTCCACTTAATAGAGACCTACAAAAAATACATATTTATATTCACTTTCTTTCAATCTTATAACTGTTATTGAAAGCATAACCATACAACCACAGAGGAAAATAAAAATATCAGTAAAAGAGTTATATCAACAAACTTGTGGATAATGCAAACTGTAAGAGGACACCATCTGAAATGGTCTTGGAGGAGGTGACTAACAGGAGGCAACCTGTCTGGCAGAATTTTAAAGAGGGTCCAATAAGAAAGAGACAAATGTTATGATTATTAGAAATAATGTGGCTGAAAATAAAGATATTGTTGACTTAAATCTATACACATAATAATCACTCAAGGCGGCGCCTGTGGCTCAGTGAGTAGGACGCCGGCCCCATATGCCGAGGGTGGCGGGTTAAACCCAGCCCCGGCCAAACTGCAACAAAAAAATAGCCGGGCATTGTGGCGGGTGCCTGTAGTCCCAGCTGCTCGGGAGGCTGAGGCAAGAGAATCACATAAGCCCAAGAGTTAGAGGTTGCTCTGAGCCGTGTGACACCACGGCACTCTACCGAGGGCCATACAGTGAGACTCTGTCTCTACAAAAAAAATAATAATAATAATAATCACTCAGGGCGGCGCCTGTGGCTCAGTGAGTAGGGCGCCGGCCCCATATGCCGAGGGTGGTGGGTTCAAACCCAGCCCCGGCCAAACTGCAACAACAAAAAAAAAAAAATAGCCGGGCGTTGTGGTGGGCACCTGTAGTCCCAGCTGCTTGGGAGGCTGAGGCAGGAGAATCGCGTAAGCCCAAGAGTTAGAGGTTGCTGTGAGCCGTGTGACGCCACGGCACTCTACCCGAGGGCGGTACAGTGACACTCTGTCTCTACAAAAAAAAAAATAATAATAATAACAATAATAATCACTCAAACAACTCCCCACAGGCTTCTCTAAATATGTATGTACATAGTGTTTACCCTATAGGTCTTCACTGCTGAGCAAACAATGAAAACAAAGTAGCACCACAGTTAATATCATTACAAACCCATGAGAATATCTAAAACTAAAAATCTTGACCATTCTCAGTTTTGGGAAGAATGTTCAAGAATTGATACTCTCATACGTTTGATTGGAATGTAAAATGGTATGACAACTTGGAACTAAGTTTGGCAGTTTCTTAAAACATTAAACATACCAATACAATAGTACTTAGCCATTCCACTCTTAGTTATTTCCCAAAGAAATGAATCGTATGTCCACACTAACACTTGTTCATGAATATTCACAGCAGCGGTATTTTAAGATATTTCAAATTATAAAATGGACTTTTCAATAGTCTTTTTTATTATTGAATTTTGTGTGTTTTATTTATTCTAAATAATCCTTTACCAGTCTTCGAGAATATTTCCTCCCCGGTCTCTGGCTTGTCAAATGGCAATACTTCAAAAAGCAGATATTTTTAAATTTGATGAAGTCTACTATATCATTTTTTCTTTTATGAATAATGTTCTTGGTGTTACATCTAGGAAATCTTTGTCAGAATCAGGTAATAAGAATTTTCTGCTGTTTTCTTCTAGGTTTTACAATTAGAGCTATGATCCATTTTGAGTGGAATTTTATATATGGTACTAGACATGGATTCAAGTTCATTGCATATAAACAGCCAATAGATCCAGCACCATATGTTAAAAAGTGATCCTTTCCCTATTGAATTTCTTTTACACAATTAAAAAAAATAGTTTTTAACTAATTTTTTAAACTAATTTTGTTTTACACATTTAAAAAAATTAGTTTATTGGGAGGAGGGGGCAGATGGCAAATTGGATCCAGCTTTCAACAGAAGCTCCTGTCCAGAGGGAAAGATAATGACCAGAAAGTACCCAATAAAGCTGAAGATGAATAGAGCTGAACTGAGAGAAAAGAGTGACAACAGCACCTCACCTCAGCTGAGGCAAGCTGTGACTCCAAGGAAGCAAATTACAGGTTTGGGCTGAGCTCAGATGGAACACTCCCCAGTTGAAATTGAGTACCTGAGGCAGGCAGGCTTCAGCTCCCACTGCCAGCTGGTAGCAGAAGGTGGTGGCTGGGCCAAGGAGTCACTGACTTTCCTTTGATTATTGGACAGAACTGGGCCACAGAGACTGGGTTACTAGAAACTGGTGGTGGGGTTATCAGAGACTGGCAGTGAAGGAGGTGCAAGGAGGGGAAAGAGACATCAGCCCCCCAGTCCAACTCTTCTACTGGGAAGGCCTTTCTGAATCCATGGAGCACCAGAGCGAGCCACACTTGAGCTGCCAGTAGACCCCTGCTATCTAGTCACTGGAGACCTTTTGCACTCTCCCATTAGAGAGTTGGTGCTAACTGGGACAACTGCTTTGGAACTCTTGACCTGGGCAAATCACCTGAGGACCCTCCAAGGTAGTACCCTGGCTCTGTTGTAGTGGGAAGGTTTGATTTTCCTCTTCCAGTTGTTGTCTGTGAGGTGGTAGGATGTCTTAGTTGCTTCATTTCTCCACAGCTAAGACTTCAATCCAGAGTCACTGATTCACTAGGACTGGACAGAGATCAGCTGAATACAATACAGAGCCACCTACAGCCACCACACCAAGCAGGTCCCCAGAGTCTCAGACTGTATGGGTCCTTTGCAAAGCTGCAGGGGAAAAGTTACAGTCACCAGTCCCAGCTCTTTGGCAAAGGGCTGGTTAAACCATACTCCAGGAGCCCCCAATCTGATTTTACCATATCTACTCATCTAGCCAAATGGTGGAAAACAATTATGGGGCAGAATCAGTGGAAAAACATAAATACTCAGAGTAGATCAACTCCCACAAGGGATGACAAAGCAGACGTTCCAGAAAATCCCATTCATAAACAAATGACTGAGATGTCAGAAACCAAGTTTAGAATTTGGATGGTAAATAAGATTAACAGATTGGAAGTAAAGTTGAAATTAGAAATTCTAGGAATAATTCAAAAGTTGTCTCAAGAGTTCAATGAATTCAAAGACAAAATCACCAAAGATTTTGACACATTGAGAAAAGAAGTTGCAGCCCTCTAAGATATGAGAAATACAGTAGAATCCCTCAGTAACAGAATGGAGCAGCCAGAAGAAAGGAATTCTGACATCGAAGACAAAGCTTTTGAACACTCCCAAATGCTCAAAGAGGAAGAGAACTGGAGAGCAAAAATAAGATCATTCTCTCAGAGAGCTGTGGCATAATTCCAAAAAAGCAAACATTTGCCTTATAGGAATTCCTGAAGGCAATGAGGTTGCTTTGAAAGACCCAGATCCTCTAATCCAAGAGATAATCAAGGAGAACTTCCCAAACATGGCAAGAGATTCTGAAATTCAGATAGCAGACAGTTTCAGAACCCCAGCATGACTCAATCCAAATAAAGCATCTCCCAGACACATTATAATTAACTTCTCCAAAGTTAATATGAAGGAGAAAATTCTTCAAGCAGCCAGACGTAAGAAAACCATAACCTACATGGGGAAGAATACTAGAATGACTGCAGATCTCTCTGCTAAAAGGATGTTTATCTACCTTCAACCTCCTAAAACAAAACAATTTTCAAACCAGGATCCTCTATCTAGTTAAACTGAGTTTCATTTATAATGGAGAAATTTAATACTTTGATGACATTCACATGTTGAAAAAAATTGCCATAACTAAACCAGCTCTCCACGATATCCTCAGACCATCCTCCACAATGACTAACACAATGCTCTACTACCAAAGTAAACTCACTCAGAAACTTTTGATCAAATCCCAAATTCTACAGTAATGAAAGGATTAAAAATGTCCACTGGACTTTCAAAAACCTTGACACCCAGAATACCAACAGGCTTATTGATACTCTCAATTAATGTGAATGCTTAAATTGTTCTCTAAAGAGGCATATTGGAGAAGGCTTAAATGTTCTCTAAAGAGGCATATTTGGCTGATTGGAGACAAAAACTCAGGCCAGTTACAAGAATCTCATCTTACCTTAAAAGATAAATAGACTCAGGGTGAAGGGATGGTCATCTATAATTCAGGCAAATGAAAATCAGAAAAAAACAGGTGTTGCAATTATATTCATAGATACAATAAGCTTTAAACAAACAAAAGTAGGGAAAGATAAGGATGGTCTCTTCATATTTGTTAAGGGTAACACTCAACATAATGAGATTTCAATTATTAACATTTATTCACCCAACCAGAATGCGCCTCAATTTATGAGAGACTCTAACTGACATGAGCAACTTGATTTCCTCCACCACCATAATAGTCAGAGATTTTAACACCCCTAAGCAAAGAAATTTTACACTTAAACTTAAGCATTCACAATTGGATTTAACCAACATCTACAGAACATTACATCTTAACAAAATTGAATATACATTCTTCTTATCAGCCCATGGAACATCCTCCAAAATTGATCACAACTTAGGTCACAAGTTTAACCTCAGCAAATTTTTAAAAAATATAAATCATTCCTTGTATCTTCTCAGACCATCATGGAATAAAAATTGAACTCAACAACAACAGGAATCTGCAAACTCACTCAAAGACATGGAAACTAAATAATCTTATGCTGAATGATAGCTGCGTCATAGGTGAGATTAAGAAAGAAATTACCAAATTTTGGGAACAAAACAATAATGAAGACATGAACTATCAGAACCTGTGGGATACTGCAAAGGCAGTCATAAGAGGAAAATTTATAGTGTTGCAAGCCTTCCTCAAGAGAACTGAAAGAGAGGAAGTCAACAACTTAATGGGACATCTCAAGCAACTGGAAAAGAAAAAAGATTCCAACTCCAAACCCAGCAGAAGAAAATAAATCACCAAAATTAGATTAGAATTAAATGAAATCAAAAACAAAAGAATTATACAACAGATCAATGAACCAAAAATTAGTTTTTTGAAAAGTTCAATGAAATAGATAAACCTTTGGCTAATCTAACCAGAAATAAAAGAGTAAAATATCTAATTTCATCAATTAGAAATGACAGAGACAAGATATCCACAGACTCCTCAGAAATTCAAAAAATCTTAATGAATATTACAAGAAACTCTATTCTCAGAAATATGAAAATCTGAAGGACACAGACCAATACTCGGAAGCACACCACCTTCCTAGACTTAGCCAGAAAGAAATGTTTAACAGGCCCATATCAAGTTCTGAAATAGCATCAACCATACAAAACCTCCCTAAAAAGAAAAGCCCGGGACCAGATGGTTTCACGTCAGAATTCTACCAAACCTTTAAAGAGGAATTAGTACCTATATTACTCAACCTGTTCCAAAAGGCAGAAAAAGAAGGAAGACTACCCAACATGTTCTATGAAGCAAACATCACCCTGATCCCCAAACCAGGAAAAGACCCAACAAGAAAAGAAAATTATAGATCAATATCACTAATGAATATTGATGCAAAAATATTCAACAAGATCCTAGCAAACAGAATCCAGCAATACATCAAATTATACACCACAACCAAGTGGGTTTTATCGCAGGGTCTCAAGGAGGGTTCAATATATGTAAATCTAAACATATAATACATCACATAAACAAATTAAAAAACAAAGAACATATGATTCTCTTGATTGATGCAGAAAAAGCTTTTGATAATATCCAGCATCCTTTCATGATCAGAACACTTAAGAAAATAGATATAGAAGGGACATTTCTTAAACTGATAGAGGACATCTACAGCAAACTCACAGCCAATATTATATTGAATGGAATAAAATTGAAAACATTTCCACTCAGATCAGGAACCAGGCAATGTTGCTCACTATCTCCACTGCTTTTTAACATTGCAATGGAAGTCTTAGCCATTGCAATCAGGCAAGAAAAGGCAATCAAGGGTATCCATATAGGATCAGAGGAGATCAAACTTTCACTCTTCACAGATGATATGATTGTATATCTGGAAAACCCTAGGGACTCAACTATAAAACTCTTAGAAGCAATCAAGGAATACAGTAGCTTCTCAGGATACAAAATCAATACTCATAAATCATATAGCATGAATCAGTAGCATTCATATATAATAACAATAGCCAAGCTGAAAAAACTGTCAAGGACTCTACTCCTTTTACAGTAGTGCCAAAGAAAATGAAATATCTGGGAGAGTACCTAACAAAGGATGTGAAAGATCTCTATAAAGAGAACTATGAAACTCTGAGAAAAGAAATAGCTGAAGATATTAACAAATGGAAAAACATACCATGCTCATGGCTGGGAAGAATCAACATTGTTAAAAAGTCCATATTACCCAAAGTACTTTACAGATTTAATGCAGTCCCTATTAAAGCACCTCTGTCATACTTTAAAGATCTGGAAAAACTAGTACTTCATTTTTTATGGAAACAGAAAAAACTTCAAATAACCAAGACATTACTCAGAATAAAAACAAATCAGGGGCGGCGCCTGTGGCTCAAGGAGTAGGGCGCCGGTCCCATATGCCGGAGGTGGTGGGTTCAAACCCAGCCCCGGCCAAAAAAAAAAAAAAAAAATCAGGTGGAATCATGCTACCAGATTTCAGACTATACTATAAATCTATAGTGATCAAAACAGCAGGGTACTGGCACAAAAAAAGAGACGTAGATGTATGGAACAGAGTTGAGAACCAAGAGATGAATCCAGACACTTATTGTCATTTGATCTTTGATAAGCCTATCAACAATATAAATTGGGGGAAAGACTATCTATTTAACAAATGGTGCTGGGTGAATTAGCTGGCAACTTGTAGAAGACTAAAACTGGACCCACACCTTTCACCTCTAACAGAAATTGACTCCCACTGGACAAAAGACTTAAACTTAAGACATGAAACTATAAAGATTCTTGGAGAGAGTTCAGGGGAATCACTTGAAGAAATTGGTCTGGGAGAAAACTTTATGAGGGGACCCCCAGGAAATTGAAGCAATACCAAAAATATATTACTGGGATCTGATCAAACTAAAAAGTTTCTGCACTGCCAAAAACACAGTAAGTAAAGCAAGTAGATAGCCCTCAGAATGGGAGAGGACAATTGCAGGTTATATTTCTGACAAAGGTCTGATAACCAGAATCCACAGAGAACTCAAACTTATTAATAAGAAAAGAACACCTGATCCCATTTCATGTGGGCAAGAGACTTGAACAGAAGCTTCTCTGAAGAAGACAGGCACATGGTCTACAGACACATGAAAAAATGCTCATCATCTTTAATCATCAGAGAAAAGAAAATCAAAACCACTTTGAGATGTCATCTAACTCCAGTAAGAGTGGCTCACATAACAAAATCCCCAAAATACCAATGTTGGCATGGATGTGGAGAAAAGGGAACACTGCTGCACTGCTGGTGGGAATGCAAGCTAACACATTCCTTTTGGAAAGAAGTTTGTGGAGAACACTCAGGGATCTAAAAATAGACCTGCCATTTGATCCTGCAATTCCTCTACTAGGAATATATCCAAAAGACCAAAAATCACTTTGCAACAAATATGTTTGCACCAGATTATTCATTGCAGCTTAATTCAGAATTGACAAGTCATGGAAAAAGCCCAAATGCCCATTGACCCATGAATGGATTAATGAATTGTGGTATATGTATACCATGGAATACTATGCAGCCTTTAAAAAAGATGGAGACTTTACCTCTTTTATGTTTACATGGATGGAGCTGGAACATATTCTTGTTAGTAAAGTATCTCAATAATGGAAGAAAAAGTATCCAATGTACTCAGTACTTTTCTGAAACCAATTTATATTTACTCACACTTTCTTATGAAAGATAGATCACAACTATAGCCCAGGATGGAGAGAAATAGGGGGAAGTTTGATAGAGGGACAGTAAACTGTGGGACCACACCTGTGGAGCATATTGCAAGGGTACAAGTCAAGTCTATCATGCATAGAACATAAATGTATTAACACAATAATCAAGTAAATGAGGCAAAAGCTATATTAATTAGTTTGATGTAAGCACTCCAAATTTTATAAAAAATCAACACATTATACCCCACAAATGCATAAATATATTCTTTAACTATGTGTATATGCTTAATAAAAGGAAAAAAATAGAAAAAAATAAAAATATTAGTTTTTCATCTATGGTATAGGTCTATTTTTAGAGATTTTATTTAGATCCATTGATATATCAGTGTATCTTCACATAAATACCACATTGGCTAGATGACTATAATTTATAGTATGTCTTGAAATCCTATAAAGGTAATCCTCCTACTTTGTTCTCTTAAAAAAATGTTTTGACTAATTGAAGGTCTTTTGAATTCATAGATGAATTTTAGAATCAATTCGTCAAATTCTACAAAATGTCTCATTGAGATTTTTATTGCAATTACACTGAATTTCTTTTTTTTTATTGTTAAATCATAGCTGTGTACATTAGTGCAGTCACCTGTACCCATTCTAGATGTGGCCCCACCCATTACCTTCCCTCCACCAAAACCTCCCCCCTCCCTTCCCCTTCCTTGGCCCTTTTCCCATAGTCTTGTGCTATAGTTGGGTTACAGTCTTCATGTGAAAGCTATAATTTAGCTTCATAGTAGGGCTGAATTTCTGAATAAACTTAAAAGCATGTATATTTAGCAATATTCAGTCTTCAAAACCCAGTATATGATATACCAATGTGTTATGTATTTTAGTTTATGTATTTTAGACTTTAAACTCCTTTGGTTGGCTTTATCCCACCATGTTTTATGATTTTTGTGCTATTGTAAATGATTCGCTTGTTTTAATTTCTGATTTTTAAAAATATACATATAAATGCAATTGGCTTTGTATACTGATCTTATATCCTGCAGCTTTTACCAAATAACTCATTAATTCCAGTAGTTTTTTTGGGCCAATGCCAATGGAATTTCTGTACTGCAATCCTATTGTCTGCTGGATTCAAAAAGGATGCTGTGGCAATTCAAAGATGGAATGTGACAGTCTTGAAATGTTGATTGTCTTTAAACATGAAGAGCTAGAATGGAGAGCCACAGGTCAGATGGCATAGTGTGATAAAGGGCAAAAACATCCATTAACCTAAGATGTGTAAGGTTGTGTGGTAATCAGAATGTCAGGAAGTAGAGGATGAGACTAATTTTCAGAAGGTCTTGAATGCCAGCCTGAGAAGGATGTATCAGATATTTCTTTAAAAAATGAATAAATGTCAGACATTGTAATATTTTAGACAGTTCACGTTTATGATTTGTTGAATATTGTTTTGGGCTATGGGAGATGACTGATCACAGTAGATTGAATGATTTGTAAAATGAGTAAATGGAGAAAGGAGTGCTTATTACTCATGGTCCTACTGACAGCCACGGAAATATTCCATTCATTATTAAACTGCAAATACATGGACAATGATGATGTATCACAAGGATACGGTCCACTGTGAAATAAATTGGCATATGTACAAGCCATACATATGGCTCATCTATCCTGGCCACTATTACTAACTTGGATTTCTAGCCAGATAATGATTGATGAGAACACCATTTGACTATGCTGCCACCTACAAGGAAATATCTTGGGTCTATGTATTATTATTTTCAAATTGCAGTTTGGTCTCTGTCTTCTGTCTCCCGTACACTTATTATTCTATGTATAAATGGAAATATAAAAATATAAACTTATTAGCTCATAGAAGGCAATTTGAACTTCTTATTAAATACTGAGGGTAGAACACAGATGCTCCTCTGTACAAATTTGGCATGTGCCATCTATGTGTGTCCTTATTTAACACATTGTTTTTATTACTGTCACAGCAGAAAGTATTCTAGTTTTTATACTCTATGGTCTTATAAATCCTTGTTCTTATCTCCCAGAAAAGATGAAGACCTCTCTTTCTTTCTCTCTGTTTTGATATTTCAAGGGTGGGTTGAAGTACGAAGTACTTGACAGAATAGATTCTTTGAGTGAGAACCAGGTGAAAGTTGGTGCATTCTTCTTGCCTTTGGAGCAAGAACTGCACCTACAGTATCTCTGTGCTTATAGAGATGAAATCATTGTTATACTGTGAATATTGTCTT
This sequence comes from Nycticebus coucang, assembly GCF_027406575.1. Taxonomy (NCBI): domain Eukaryota; kingdom Metazoa; phylum Chordata; class Mammalia; order Primates; family Lorisidae; genus Nycticebus; species Nycticebus coucang. The sequence goes on from NC_069796.1 coordinate 28,693,971, forward strand.
TGAGTTCTATGTAGTTGTTAGAATGACTTTAAGTTTTGAAATACAGAAATTTCCTGTCTTTGCATTCATGAGCACCTGCTGTGCATTCACATTTCTTTGCTGTAGACATTGCTGATGGTGTTACTGGCCAGTACTTATTAACATATATGCCAATCATTATGAAATTATTTCATATGTGTGTATAGCATCTATATTATTTATTTCTGTGTTACAAGTTACTCCCAAATTTTAGTGGCTTGAAGTAATGAACACCTATTACCTCTTACAGTTTCAGAGGTTCAGAGATTTGGGAACCATTTAGTTGGTGGTCAGGAACTCACTTAAGGTTAGAATAAAGCTTCATCCAAGGCTGCTGTTCTTTGAAGAGTGGAGGATCTGCTCTCCATCCAATATCTGATCAACATTGATGGAAGTATCGAACTTAATTTTCCAATGACTCTATTAGAGAAATACTATTAATGTTGTCTTACAGATAAGGAGACTAAGGCACAATACGAACTTAACTCAAGCCTAATGTCATATTCTGTGGTTTTAACCACTATGATTAAAACTCTTCCTAATTTAAAGAGAATTTTTGAGTATTTACAACATTTTCTTTTCTTAGAGGAAGTAAAATCTAAATTGACTTTAAAGGGAACCTAACTGCTTTATTCATCTGAAAAAAAATGGAAAAATTATTTAGGTACTATCAGGCTTTTAATATTCATATGTATTAATTTTATCTTGTTTGTATACAGAAGGTGCTGTACATCAGAGCTAGATTTTTTTATTAAATATTTCACAATAAATAATGTAGCAGTCTCCCTTCACCCTACTCTCTCTCCCTAAGGTAACACAGTGAGATACAAACCAATTGTCCTAATTGTCTTAATTAACCTGACCCATTGATAAGTGAGGAAGGAGAAAAATGAGTTTTCTAGGATGGTAAAGGGGAAGTAGAAAGCTGTCCTTTCACCTCCTGAGAGAGTTGCTTCTTATTTTAGCTCTTTGGTATGAAGAAAACAATCTTTCCTGATGCTAGAGACTATTTTCAAGTTCCTGAGCCCCATTCCTTCCTGAAATGAAGACACCTAGAAAGATAGACGCTTCAGTCTTCCAGGTACCTTGAAGAATAAACATAGGAACCTAGTCTGGACTGTAGCCATTGACCCTCTGGTCAAGATAAGTTTTATTATACTTTGAATTAGAGAAATATGCTAAACAAATGACTACAGCTGTAATTCTCATGGTATGTGAAGAATCCCAAAGGGCTAGAGCTTTTTACAAGAACATTGAGAAATTCAGAGCAATTTTATTTCCCCACAGGGACCTACTAGAAAAGCTATGAGGCCTCTCCCTCTTCTGGATTTTTTTTTTTTTTTTTTTGAGACAGAGTCTCACTTTATCACCCTCAGTCACACAGCTCACAGCAACCTCCAGCTTCTGGGTTTAGGTGATTCTCTTGCCTCAGCCTCCTAAGTAGCTGGGACTACAGGTGCCCGCCACAACGCCCGGCTATTTTATGTTGCAGTTTTGCCGGGGCTAGGTTTGAACCCACCACCCTTGGTATATGGAGCCAGCGCCCTACTCACTGAGCCACAGGCGCCGTCCACCTCTCCCTCTTCTGAAAGACTTTGTTTTCCCTACAATTAATCATTGGAAGCCAGTTCTTTTGAAAAGTGTTTATAGATTTTCACTTACCTATCACTTTACATATTAGAACTGCTTCTTTGAAAACTATCTGTGTCAAGTACATCTTTTACCATAAAAGCATTCCACAAAATTTGTACACATTGGTCAGTTAAATATTTGTGTTATTAATTAACAAAGATTATTGGTAATGATATCATTATAGGCTTTCAGTTCTATAATCATGTGTCTTAATCACATTTTGTAAATAATAGCAATAACTTATATACTCTTTACTATTCTGTTTTACATAAATTGATTTATGTAAATTCAAACAATCTCATAAAACATGAATAATATTCACAAAGAGCTGAAGTACAGAAAGTTTATGTAACTTGCACAAGATCAAGCACTTGGGAAGTTGCTGAGCCAAGATTTGCACCCAAGTAGTCTGGCTTCAAGGTTAATACTCTTAACTATTATATTAATTACATATGATTCATTATTTCCCTAACAAATATTTATTTAACACTTTTGTATCCCAAGTACTGTTTTAGGCACTGCGGATATATAATTGAACAGAATCTTCAAACTTCTGCCTTCATGAGGCTTATTTCCTGGTGAAAGCTAAGGTGGGCACTGGTAATGAGCAAAACTTAAACAAATAAAAAAGCATGTATAATATAATGTTACATTGATAAGTACAGTGGAAAAAATAAATAAAATAAGAAAATAGAGACTGACAAGACCTATATTTTAGAGTTGTAAGAAGAGTCTTCGTTAAGACACTATTTATTAAGGGTGAGTTGCTACCCAAACTATGGGCAATATGATAAATTTAGTCCATCGGGGCAATATTTATTAAAGAACACATGGAATCGAATAAAAACAGTTTGAAAGAAGACAGCAGAGTTTATTGCATAAAGTAAACATAGTTTTTCAAAAGATGTTTCCTTCACTGTGTTTGTGAATATGTTTGTATATACTAAGTCATGAAGTTCACCACGTCCCTTTCTATGTGACATACCAAAAAAAGAGTGAGAAAGCAAATTCTATGAGGAGACTTCATTCAAGCAGAAATCAGAATAAAGTGATAGAGCAAAGCATGCAATTGTTGGGTGCAGAGGGAATAGCAAGTAAAACGTCCATGGGGAGGATTGGCACCCTGGGGAACCAGCAAGAAATCCTGTGAGGCTGGTAGAGACTGAGGGAGAGGAAGTAGATGGAAATGGAGCCAGAGAGATGGGCTCACTCAGGAGCACCTGCAGAGCTTTATAAGCTAAATCCTCTGGTTTTATTATTAGTGTGGTGGGAATCCATTTGAGAGTTTTGAAACCAAGTACACATGATCTGATTTACATTCTAGATGGATTATTTTTGCTGCTACACAGAAAATAGATTATCCGGAAACAAGAATATAAGCAATTGAAAATAGAGCACACTTATATGCAGTTTAATAAGTTGGAATAGAAATGTGATGCAGAATTCCTGTTTCTTGGAATCAAAGAAATGGAATTTTAGACTTGTATTAACATTCAGAATATTTATTTAGCCCCAGATCTTCAAGCTCTCAGATTTTCCTAAAAACAACTCTGTTTCTAGATTGCTTTAGTGATGAAGGTGAAGATGTTCTGTTTTATCAGCTGAAAATGAAACTCAATACAGTAATAAAGCAGTATGCCCTGAAGGTCAGGATCATAGTTGCCAATGGAAATATGTTTTGAGAATTACCAGTGTATTTTTTCTTATGCCTTTATGAGCACATGACCACAACAAGCATCCATTCCCGTAAGTGGACATTAGGATTCATTAGAAAAGGAATACAAGGCCGGGCACAGTGGCTCACACTTGTAATACTAGCACTTTGGGAGGCTGAGGCAGGTGGATTGCCTGAACTCATGAGTTCAAGACCAGCCTGAGCCAGAGTTAGACCCTGTCTCTAAAAATAGCTAGATGTTGTAGTGGGTACTTGTAGTCTCAGCTACTTGGGAGGCTGAGGCAAGAGAATCACTTAAGCCCAAGAGTTTGAGGTTGCTGTGAGCTGTGATGGCATAGCACTCTACTGAGGATGACAAAGTGAGACTCTGCCTCAAAAAAAAAAAAAAAGAAAGAAAGAAAGAAAAGGAGTACAAGATGAAAGACTATGGTATTATTGGCCTTCTGACATTCAAAAATAGGATTTTACAAATAAGCTAGTTTGCTATGAAAGAATTCTTTACAATCCTACATTTCTTGCTTTAGTATTTCAAAAGAATATATGGTGGGTAGTCCAGATAGAGAAAGTGAGGGAGGAAAAAAACCTTTTGGGTTCTGGTAAGAAAAGAACAAAGAAAATGGAATCATTCTTCAAATTCCCATAATCTAGATTTGGGCACAGATAGTATGAGATGTGTTGGATAAGTGAAGGTAACACAAAGGTAGAGGAAGTCTTAACACCCCAGCACATACACACAGAGACACACAGAGACACATAAACACACACGCGCGTGCACACACACACACACACACTCTTTAGGGTTTTGGCAACAAAAGTTTCTATCATAGAATGCCTTTGCCCTACCTGAGGAAAAGCCACATCAACATAACCAGAGAATCTGGCAGAGAGAGACCTCAACTTTAGCTGTTTTCCCAAAAGAATCTGAGAGTCTTTTTGAGGAAACCACCAGTGTGTTGTATTGGAGTGAGGCATAATGAAGCTTACAGAGACCACTTTGGTAGGAAAGAGCCATTGGAAGTCCCAGCCAGACTTAGGAAATATTGACGGGAACTGAGACTATGGCTGATGTGGAATGGCCCTGAGCAAAGCATAAGGGCCCAGATCAACACTTGGACACTTATCACCCGGCAGGACAAGTAAAACCCAAGGGGCCCTCCAGAAAACCAGAGAGAGCTGAGGGTGTCAAGAATTCAGAGTCTTCTCTACTTCTTTGAAATGATTATTCAAGAATACTGATGATAAAATTTTTTATCAAAAATTTATCTGACCACTACTATTCTAAAGTATCTTTTAAAATTATTAGATCACACTAAGCATGAACCACTTTATAGATGGCTTTTTTCCTTCACTAACTAGAAGGTAGTAGCTCAGGAGAAATGACCAGAAAGTTTATTGACAAAATAAGTATTGAGATTTTGTGATGTTGGCTAATCTTTCTGGGGATAGGTGATATCTCAAAACGGTTTTGATTTACATTTCTCTGATGATTAAAGATGTTGAACATTTTTTCATGTGTTTGTTAGAAATTCGCCTGTCATCTCAGAGAAGTTTCTGTTCAACACTCTTGCCCACAAAGAAATGGTGTTGTTTGTTCTTTCCTTGTAAATTTGAGCTCTCCATAGATTCTAGTTATTAGATCTTTATCAGAATCATAATGTGCAAAAATCTTCTCCTATTCTGAAGGCTATCTGTTTGCTTTACTTGCAGTGCCCTTAGCTGTGTAGAGGCTTTTTAGCTTGATCAGATCTCAGTAATGTATATTTGTTGTTGTTCAATTGCCCGGGGGGAGGGGTTGTTCTCCTCATAAAATATTTCCCCAGGCCAATATCTTCAAGCGTTTTCCCTGCACTCTCTTCCAGTATTTTTATAGTTTCATGTTGTAAACTTAAATCTTTTATCCAGTGAAGATGTGGAAAGAAGGGGACACTTCTACACTGCTAGTGGGACTGCAGACTAATACAGTCTTTTTGGAAAGAAGTATGGAGAATTCTCAAGGAATTAAAAGTTGAACTACTTTTTGATCCTATTCCATTACTAAGTATCTACTCAGATGAACAAAAACCATTTCACAAAAAGACATTTGCACCAGAATATCTGTTGTAGCTCAATTCATAACTGCCAAGTTGTGAAAGCAGTCCAAATGCCCATCAACCCAAGAATGGATTAACAAATTGTGGCATATGTATACCATGGAATACTATGCAGCCATAAAAAAGATGGAAACTTTACGTCTTTTATGTCATTAGCAGAGAGGTTTGACTGCACAGAGACCATAGGACATCAATTGCTTGCAGACTCATCAAAACACTATCAGCGAGTAGCAAGTGACAAGCTGCATTGCGTGTCAGCTTTATAGAATGGCAAGTGAGACGATGTACTTCAGTTGTATAGTTGATCACATGTGTACTAAAACTTCTTTTGGTTCATGCATGGCCTACCCATTATTTTATTTACCACTTCCATCTGTGCCTCTTTCCCACATTGCTTGGTTGTCTCAATTACAGTTTTGGTAAGCCCACAAGCTAACCCTAGCAAAAAGGAGTAAAAAATATCTCTGTAGAGCAGTGGTTTTCAACCTTTCTAATGCCTCAACCTTTTAATACAGTTCCTCATGCTGTGGTGACCCCCAACCATAAAATTATTTTCATTGCTACTTCATAACTGTAATTTTGCTACTGTTATGAATTGTAATGTAAATACCTGATATGCAGGAGACCCCCAAAGGGGTCACGACCCACAGGTTGAGAACCGGTGCTATAGAGCTTTGAAAAGAAGGAAAGACCCAATGATGACACAGAAGAAGACTCTAAGAATACCAACAAATGAAAGCTGAAATTAAAAGAAAATAACAGGAGTCCTACTTAAATTATGGGTTCATTGCAACAGGTGAATCACATTCTCTAAGCCTGCTTTGTATAATATGTGCCAACCAGCTATTCAAAGAAGCCGTGAAACCTTCAAAGGTGCTTTACCCCATACTGACCAAATGCCCTGCGTTAAAAGACAAGCCTTTTTCTTTTTCAATAGAAAAAAATGTGAACACAAAGAACAGAAGCAATTATTGAATGCTACCACTTCATCAAATACTTTTGCATTGAGAGCATCATTCTTAGTGCCTAAAGCTAAGAAACCCTTTACTACTGGTGAACAGTTGATCCTGCCTACTGCTAAAGACATTTTAGGAAAGGCTACAGTTCAAAAGGTGGCACATATTCCTCTTTCAGCTAGCACCATAACTAGAGGAATTGATGAAATAGCAAAGGAGATTGAGGCACACTTGTTAGAGAGGATTAATAAATCACTATGGCATGAAATCCTGGTTGATGAGTCTACTGATGTTGACTAAAAGGCAACAATGTGTGGTTTTGAGTATTTTTCAGAAGGATGTGCATGAGGATATGTTATGTTCACTTTTGTGCAAACAACCCATTAGCTGCAGAACTATTCAAGTCTTTGAATTATTACATATGAGAAAAACTGAACTGGTCATTTTGTGTTGGTATTTGTATGGACTGAGCAGCTGCCATGACTGGATGGCTTTCTGCTTTCACTACTCAGGTCAAGGGGGTTGCTTCTGAATTGAGTCTATACACTGTGTCATCCATAGAGAAAAGCTGCCTAGCCAAAAAAAGTCAACTTAACTAACCAATGTTTTGCAGAATTAAATGTGATTAAATTAACCATATTAAAATACAGGCCTTAACTCGCACATGTCTCTGAGGAGATGAACACAGAACACACACATCTCTCATATACAAAAGTGAGATAGTTTTCTAAAAATAGATCACTGGCCAGAGCTTCTGAGTTATGACTGCTGTAGATATTGCTTTTAGAAAAATGGTCACTACTTATAGCATATTTCAGTGACACAGAATGGGTCACAAAACTCACTTACTTGTGTGACATACTCGACCTGCTCAATGAAATCAATCTGTCACCTCAGGTGATAGCAACAACTGTGTTCAAATCAGCAAATAAAGTGAATGAATTCAAATCCAAACTGGAATTATGGGGGAGACAAGTGAACATTAGGATTTTTGACATGTTTCAAACATTATCAGAGATTTTGAAAGAGACTGAACAGGGCTTTCTCTCTTCAAGGTGAAGAATGATCACCTACCTATCTCAGCTTTCAAAAGAGTTAGCTCATTACTTCCCAACCACAGAAGATCCCTGAACTGGGAAGGAATGGATCCATGACCCATTTATGAATAAACTGAATAAATTGACTTTGTCCATGCTAGAAGAGAATGAGCTGCTTGAGATCACAAATAACAGTGACCTTAAAAGTATCTTTGAAACAACTTAAATCACCATATGTTCTAAATTAAAGTGAAGGTAGACTATCCTGAGATCACCACATACTGGAAACCCTGCTTGCATTTCCAACATCCAATATTTGTGAAGCAGGGTTTTCTGTAGTGACAGCAATCAAAACAAGATTACAGTGTAGACTGGACATAGCGAAACACTTTTAGTGTCACTGTCTCCTATCACTCCCAAATGGGACCATCTAATTGCCAGAAAACAAACTCAGGGCTCCCAATGATTCTGCATTCTAGTGAGTCATATAATTATTTCATTATATATTACAATATAACAATAATAATAAAGTGCACAATAAATGTAAGTCACTTGAATAATCCTGATAGCATCTTCCCCCTAGTCCATGGAAAAATTGTCTTCCATGAAACCAGTTCCTGAGGCCAAAAAGGTTAGGGACTACTGCTTTAAATTATATAGATAAAGAAGCTTAAGCATGGAAGTGAGAGGACAGGAGGTTGAAATAGATATGTTGTTAGACACAAAAATATGAAAAGGTTCCAAATACATATCCTGAAGTTTCTAAAGTAAGAGGAAAATCAGAAGAGTTACTGGGAACCTTTCATGGGCCAGACTACGGAGATGACAAGATAAAAAAAAAAAAAAAGTCTTACTGTCCAGAGAGGTAGAACCTCTTGGGAAAGGCATTGCAATAGGTTACTCTAGTCTTCACAGAAGCATACAATAGGAGGTTATACTTCTTTTGCCCTAAGCAGTTCCCAGAAATAGCCATCTAGTGCCACAGCCTGAAACTAGACCTGTCAACCAGTAAATCATGCACAAAATGTAACCACTCTGAAAAATAAAATTATTTCTACCTTCAGTAGAACATATATGAGCAATCCATAAATGATTTTATAATCCTTACCTCCAATTCTCCCAAATAGCTCCTTATTTCCTAATTAAAGTTATTATTAGACAAATACGAAGTTTTACTCTATAAGTGAAAAAAAAGAACTAATGTGCAAAGTTCAATTAATTTAACATATTATGTGGAAAAAAATCATACTGTAAAATAATCAGTACACAAATGAATCAGCATAAATGGATTTATCAGATTCTATATTCATTGTGGTAGAAAGAGCAAGGATAGTAAGATGAGAACAGTAATCCCACAAAGAAAAGGAGGATGTTAAAAAAAAAACACAAACATTTCAACTTGACTTTTTTTAAAAAGGCTATTCCCAATTTACGTTCAATTGGGCCAAACCAGAAAGAGACTGCTACATCATATTCAGAAATCTCTGCTTCACTTTATTTGACGTTTTTAAACACTAAATTTCATCACTCAAAGGAATCTTTAATCTCAGAAAATTTATTCCTTAAAATATCACTGTATTCAAAAGTAATTCTTGATAATATTCAGGCAGGATGGTGGCATTGGATTGTTCAATGATTATCTCCCCACAGAAACATCAATTTTGGCAACTATCCATGCACAAAAATAACCTTCACAAGAGCTAAGGAAATCAGGTGAAAAACCACACTACTGGGTTGTAGCACAACAATAAGAAAAGACACATTGAGGAGAGTAGAAAAGATGAAATTACCTGTATCACACTTCCCCCAACACAATGTATAGAAAGATACTGCCCAAATAGTGGAAAGAGAAGCAAGTGGGCACTGACCACAGTAAAACCAGTAGCATCAGGTAGAATCAACAGTACCATATTCTATTTGGTACCACTGGAACCAGAGCCTCTAGACCGTTCTGCCATACTGAACCACACAACCCCAGGCTTTTGGCTTATGTGTCAAACTCAATCTATGACCCATATCATTTCAGGATCAATGTCAGAAGCCCTGTATTTCAGACACCATTAATCAGCAGGCAGGCTTTAGCAGCCCCCAGCTTTTGGTCTGCCTCAGTACTATGACTGCTATGATCCAGGCTTCTGGTAGTCCTGCACTGGCCATAGATACACCAGACCCCTGACACACTGGCTGCCTTTGCCTTAGGCTCTGGCTTGTCCAAGAATATACAGAACATTCTATCACACAGCTCCCAAATTCAATCTATGTCAAAAAATATTATAAGTAAATTGCCAAATATCAAAGAAAATAGATGATTCTGAAAGTAACAAAAGAAGCAAATAACATATAAGTGAGTGCCTTCTCAGAGGAAACCTTATACACTGGAAGAGAGTGGGATAATGTATTCAAATTGCTGAAGTTTTAAAAACCTGTCAACTAAGAATACTGTGCCCACCAAATCTATCCTTCAGAATATGCCATTACACAGCTGCAAATACACATTCTTCTCAATTGCACATGGTACATTGTCCACAATAGATTATATCTTATGCCACAAAACAAGTCTTAAATTCAAGAAGATTGAAATCATATCAAGTATATTTTCTGACCACAATGACATAAGCTAGAAATCAATAACAGGAGGAACTTCTGAAAATTCAGCACTACTAGGAAAATAACATGCTACTGAATAACCACTGGGTCAAAAATAAAAGAATAATTTAAAAAAAATGCTATGACAAAGGAAAATGGAAATCAAAATACAAAAAACTATGAGATATAGTAAAGATAGCTCTAAGAAGTTGATGGTAATAAATGCCTACATTAAAAAAGAAAAATCTAAAATAAACAACATTACCTATCAAGAAATAAGAAAAACAAGAGCAAATTTAGTCCAAAGTTAGCAGAAGAAGGAAAATAATAAAGATCAGAGAAGAGACAAATGAAATAGACTAGAAACAACAATAGGAACGATAAACAAAACTAAGAGAAGTATTTTTGAAAAATAAATAAAGTTGACAAATATTTAGATAGCCTAATTGCCAAATAAAAGGGAAAAGATTCAAATAAATAAAATGGTAAGTGAAAAGGGAGACATTACAACTCATACAACAGAAATACCAAGGATCGCAAAAGACCATTATGAACAATACAACAACATATTAGCCAACTTAGATTAAATGCATAGATTCCTTGATGCATACAACCTACCAAGACTGAATTATGAAGAAATAGAAAATCTTAACACACCAAGAATGAGTAAGTGAATCAGTCATAATATGGCTTTCATCAAAGAAAAATCCAGACCCTTACCTCATACCACATATAAAAATTAACTTAAAATGGATTAAAGGTTTAAAGTAAGATCTAAAATTATGAAACGACTAGAAGAAAACTTAGGGGAAAAAATTTCCATCACATAAGTCTGGGCAATGACTTTTTGGATACAACCCCAAGAGCACAAGTAAAAGCAAAAATAAACAAATGAGATTACATCAAAAAGCTTCTGAACAGAAGAGGAAATAATGAACACAGTAAAGAGACAATCTCCAGATGGGAAAAAATATTTCCAACTATCCATCTAATAAAGGGTTAATACACAAAATATTTATGGAACTCAAGCAACTCAATAGCAAGAAATCAGACAATCTGACTTCAAAATGGGCAAAGTATATGAAAGGATGTTTCTCAAAAAAAAAAAGACATACAAATGGCCAATGGGTGTATTTTTTTAAAGTTTGACATCACTAATCATCAGGGAAATGCTAATTAAAACCAATCACCCCTGTTAGAATGGCTACTATCAAAAAGACTAAAGATAAGTGGTGGTAAAGATATAGATAAAAGAGAACACTCCACATTCTTAGTGGGAATGTGAATTAGTGGAGCTATTTAAAAAGTGGTATAGAGCTTCTTCCAAACAATTAAACATAGAATTGTCATATGATCCAGCAATATCACTAATGGAGATATGCCTAAAAGAAATTAAATTTGTGTGTCAAGCAAATATCTATACTCCTATGTTTATGCTACAGCATTATTGACAATAGCAAATTTACGTCAATAACTACAAAATTTCATTTAGATAGGAAAAATAAATTCAAGAGATCTATTGTACAATATGGAGACTATAGTTATTAATACATTGTATTCTTGAAAAATGCTAAGAGAGTGGATTTAAATTGTTCTCACCACAAAAAGAATATGAGGTAAAACATTTATTAATTGGCCAGATTTAGTCATTCTAAAATGTATATATACTTCAAAACTTCATATTCTATACAGTAAATAAATATTATGCAATTTTATCTGTCAATGTAAAATTTAAAATTACATTAAATTTTTTAAAAATGTAATTCTTTAACTTCCTCTTCATTATATCTATAACGTCCTTAATATAAAATTTCTTTTGAAAGTTTGGAGGGTCACATGAGACATCATCTTAGAGCCAAAGCATTTCACTGAAACATAATCAGAATCAGTGTTTTCATAAATATGAGACCACATATATGGACCAAGGGCTTATGAAAAAAATGTTCGTGGGATTCAATTCAAGTCTTCTTGCTGAAGAAGGAATGAAGAAATCCAAAGCATTTGGAGAAAGTATTATACATCTTTCCAGTTTAGCTGGGATACATTTACAGACTGGGAAGGAAACATGGAATTTTCCTTTTGATTTTGTGACTTCCCACCTATAACTATAATAGTTTCACTCTGGGTAACATTTTCCATGGGACTCAACTTTTCTTTTGCCCCGCCAGCTTCTTCTGTTCACCTGGGATTACACCAGGAAAACAAGGAGAATAAGCTGGTCATTAAAATGCTGTAGTTACAAAGCAGTGACTTTTAAACAAGAATCTTTAATAAACAAAAATTTCATACTATCTTTGTGTTAAAGGATGGTGATGGGCTTTGTTAGATTTATTACATTTAATTAACATATATTATTAGTTATTAATTAGTATTATGTGTATAGTATTCATAATTTTCTTAATTTCTAAATTGTCTACCTACAACATGTAATTCTGTTATAATTAATCAAAAGAACAATTATAACATGTAATGGGAAAATAGAGAAAAGTATAATTATATGTTTATGAAAACCCTGAAGTAGAGACATCATCTCTACAAAATTAATACTTAGGGAATAAATTCAAGGTACCTATTTGGTCCTATCCATGGCCCTTCTTGAACTATTTTCTGGAGATTTCTCAATAGACCCAAAACAAGAAAAAAGATCTAACAGACAGATTCATAGTGTGGTTTTCTAACTATTAGATACCTAACCTTTGTTTTTCACCCTATCAATTCAAAGTGATACACATGTGACCTGGTAATAAGCTAAAGAAACCAAGACTAAAATGCACGGACTTGAGTTTGCTCTTTTAAAATGTATGTATTATTCTTTCTTAAGGTGTTAGTTCCAGCCATCAACATCACTACTAGGATTATTAAAATGCTAATTTAGCATTCCATGTAAAACATATGTCAGCGGATTTTTCATACTTAGCAGGGATAATGTTCTGAACAGAACATGTTTAACAAACAGCCAACATACCGTACATTGTAAATGAAATAATGAATAATAATTCCTAAATATTCTGAATGTGCTGATTTTTTTTAATTGCTTACAAAAATTGGCATACTACTCTTTGGAAACCAGAACAATGACTCGCAGCAGCTCTTAATTTTTTTTTAAATTAATACCAAGTTTCTTTTTCTGAAACTTGCTTTGCCATCAGCATTTTGTGAGTTTTCAGCCATGTGGTATAGTTTAAAATGATAGACTATTAAATTTGAGATATGTTTCATTTTTCATCAAGAAAAACTATACCTTGTTATAAACTAATATTTCTTAAATCAGTTTAATTTACCTTTTTATTCATTTAGATGAAATTTTGAAGTGTTATAACATTTTTTAAAATGTAAGACTAATTCACAATTCAATAATCCAGAAATGCTTGCTTAATTTCAATCCTGTATTTTAAATTTCAAAGCAAAATTAAGCCATGTTTCACCTTCCAAGTATAACTAGAGTGTTAATTTTGGCATAATCATGGGAAAAAATTTGCGTGAGAATTATTTCACATCCTTCTCAATAGAATAGTTTCTATATATGATTTCTGGGACATTGATAGCACTTTTCTACATACTTTTAAGATTCTACTAGTGATGGAAGATATTCAAATCTATCTCTTTCTCTAAAACATAAATTTCAAAATGCTAACACTTCAACATTAGAAGTTTAAGGTAACGCTTATAATCTTTACGAATCTTACCTTAAAAGTCTATTTACAGCACAGTGAAAAGATAACTAGAATATATTTTTTCTCTATTGAAACAGCTGTTTTATTGCAACTATCTCTGAAACATCATAGCTTTTTCCTTTATTTTATCAATAATTTTAGAAAGGTTTACTAAAGACTATTACTAAAATGATAAATTCATCTCTGTTCATTGGCTGTTTCGAACTATCCAAAAAAAGTAAAATGTCAGTAGGAAAAACAGATTTTTTTAAAAATCTTCCTGAATATCTTGGTGACTGAAGAAATGAATTTACCACGTGGTGGACACTTGGGAAGCCAAATGTCAAAACTGCTGATTTGACCTGAATTCCACTTATCATATAAAACTGAATTCAGCTCGATTTCTCACTCCTGGGGTGGCTACCTCAGTTCCTTTGGAAAAGAAAAGTGTTTTTGTGGATGGGAAATAGCTTGCTAGGTGGTTAGCACTAAAGACTGTTACTTTAAGTGCAACCCAAACACACAGTGCTTCAGACTAGAGCAAAAAGCATGAATTTGCCAGGAAATATTCACAATATTGATTTATATCAGGTATCCCTTTATGAAATAATTCAGAATGTTTCTAGCCGTACCTTTTACTGATGCTAATTAGTGATCATTAACGCTTGCTGCAATAAAATGAGGTAAATAGCCGATGAATTCCCCCGAATTTGCAGTTATATTTACCGTACAGCTGCACTGTATTGGATAAGTAGGGGACTCCTGAGAGGCTTCATGGTATCTGCCCAGCTTCTATAAAATCAAGCACAAAATTTGATAGGCTCCTTCAAGATATTCTAGCTTTATATGTAACTAAGAGTGAAGATTAAATGAGATGAGTTTCTGGCTTAAAGACCCAACTGTCAGCTGGATTTTTGCATCTCCCCTACAAGAATTTGAGCACATGAAGGCGTACACTGCAGCATCTCCATGCCTAGCACAGTCCCTTGTATTAACTGGCATTTGACTAATACTTTGCATTACTTAATAATATGAGAAGGAAGTATGAAGAAAACAATCTAATATAAAAACATAATTTCACTGTTAGCCATTAGTAGGACTCAATAAACATTCTTTGGTTAAATAAACAAGAATCTTTAATGAAGTTAACTGAGGAATAGACTTCATTACTCTACAAAAAAAGGTTATAAATAGTAATAATTTGTAAGATTAAGCTAACACTTTACGAGTTTCTAATATTATAAATGAATATACACATTCCTGGTTTGTGTTGATAGATTCTGGATCTGTGTCTGAGGTAAAAAGATGCTCCTGTGAAAAAAGATGGAGTTATAGACCCTAAACTCTCTGACAAATTATTGCATGAATAAAAGGCACTGGGAAAGGTAATCTTTGATTTATTTAGGGACAATTTCTCCTAGTGTGCTTCTATATACAGATACAAAATTTGCTGCTCCCTAATCTAAACATCCATTTTCACACTAGGTTGTTAGGGCTTCTCTTAAACTGTGTTTAAAAAAAAAAGGTACACAGGAGAGTAGTTTCTCTTCTATCAATTTTTTCCAGTATGTGTGTAACCCTTAGTATTTGTTTCAAGCCCTGTCTTCCACTTTAATGAAATGCATTGATCTCTGTGCATCCTCCAGGAGGCAAATTGACTACCAAGTGTAAATAAGCTTGTTAAAAGACAGGGAAAGAAGGAAAAATTACTAAAAAGGAAACATTTTATAAATACAGAAGGTCTCAAAAGGGCAAACTACCATTTGCAATTGCAATTAAATATGTAATTCATACTGTGCTCAATATATTGGACAATGTAGTATAGTTTTCTTCCTGTGATTAATTCTTTAAGCCTCCATTTTATCCAAATAATTTTCCACAATCTCTTTTTAATTCCACCATATAAGATTTCCTGCTGTTAAACCATCATACAGAAAATGATTGACATCTAGTTAAATATTCCAGGTTATGCAGGCAAATCTTCAACTCTGTACAGCTCTGCACATTTCCAGTCCCCAAACGTCTGTCCTTACAAATCTTCCTCTGTCTTTGTGTACCTAAAATGCATCCTCAGGCAATCTCAACTGGAGTTACCTCAACCTCGTCTAATGACACATTCATTATTGAGCTAACTATTAATATCACCACAGTGTCCTCTGAGGACATGACCTCCCTTTCATCTTTCTCATATGGGGGTTCCTTTCCTTCATACCCTAAAGTTCTAAAGGTGTGAAGTTAGGGTAGTTGTATGCTTTGGTCTACTTGCCACACCCAAACCATTTCAAAAACACCCTTCAAAAACATCATATCATCCACAGAAGCTTATTATATGGTCTTCACCACCAGTTAGTGAGCACTGTTCTCTACAGACCTCCTGCTCATCCTCATCGACTTCAGTCTCTGGCTTATTCTTTTTGTTTATCCTATCTTGTCTTTCTACTTGGTAAGTTCAATATTCTTAAGGACGACCCTTCCAACATATAACCTCTTTGTTTTTTAATTACTTCTCAATCAATGCTCTTTTCCTACTTAACTTCCCACTTCGACCACTCACTCCCAGGGTCATCTTTTTGTTTTATCAACAACTTTCTCACATTCTCTATGTCTTATCCTTAGTATTAGTTTCCTTATTTAATTAACCCAAATTTATCAACTTTTTTCCATCAAGACTTAAATTGATCCTATTACCTTTATACTATTCACAACTTCTTTGTCTTGACCTTTGTCCTTAACTAACCTGGATTTCAAAGTCCACCATTTTAATGGGTCTTTGCAACATCTTAATCTTCATTCCGTGTGTGTGTGTGTGTCTCTCTCTCTCTCTCCTTACCCTTTTTATCTTGTGTTATCTCAGTCCTGATTGCACCCAACAATCTATCTTCTCCATTCCTATATCTGATTAACATGGAGAAAATTACACAAACCTGCCTATTGGTTTCATGGTACATTTAAGACCATAAATCTCAATAGTGTTAAGTAATTCCACCATATTGTTTACTCAGACTTGTAAGATTCACACTGCTGAACTCAGTTAACTCCACTTCAATACTTCTAAGAGTAAACAGAATAAAATGTTGTCCATCATCTTCCACCAACAGATGTATCACCCATTCTGTGTCTGGACCCAGACTCTCTGGCTTTCACTTCCTAACAAAACTTTGAATCCCTTCCTTCTCTTCTCTTCTCTTCTCTTCTCAAGAACCTACTTGCCACAATTGTACCTTCTAGCCCTGCCTCATAAATTTCTTTGCTCTATTTAGCATTCTCAGTATATGGCTCTAGTGTCTTTTTTTTTTTTTTCTTTCTGTGCACCATTTTTCTGCCTCCTTTTCATGACAAAAATTCTCAAGAATCTACGGTCACTTTCTCTAAATTTTTTCCCATTTTCTCTCACTCACCTCAACTGGATTTTCATCCCCTTCATTCCATGATCATCAAAGACCTCCTTGTCACTAAAATCACATCGGTCATTTTTCTATTCTTATCTTACTTGAGTTTATAAGCAACATTCAACACAGATGATAACTCATTTTTTAGTGAATTTGTTTTTTTTTAAATGTATGGGATTCTGAGAAACTACTTTCTCCCAGGATTTTTCCTATAAAATTTTCTCGTTCTTAATCTTCTTTATTTATTCTTCTGCCTCAGACTAACTTGTAAATGTTAGAGTGTCTGAAGCATAGTTTCTATTTTAACTTTGCACATTTGTGTTATTAAAGAAGTTCATCCCAGCCAATAACTCTAAATTTTCATATATATGAGAGAAGAATAGAGATATTTTAACATATAGACAGAGATTATTTAGGGAGAGCGGTAATATACATACTAGATGTCACATAGAGAGATACTACATAATATATAATGTGTATACTCTATATAATGTAAATGTTATATAGTATAAACTTAAATATGTATATACTATATATAATAAATAGAATATATATAAACAAATAATTTTTAACATATTTAAGGAGAATTTTAGATTTATGTGTAAATATAGGTCTTAGAAGAAAGATTTTATCATATGTGTGTATCTATATACATGGTGGTGCTGCCATGTATTAAGATGGAACAGACTAGAAAAAAGGAAAAGTTATATATTTAAGGTGAATTTTAGACCTAAATGTAAATATAAGTATTAGAAGACATATTTTATCATATATGTGTATATATATACTATTTTGTCTTAGAAGAAACATTTTATCATATATATACATATATCATATGCATATACTATTTTGTATATACATATGATAAAATCATATATCACATATATACAAAATAGTATATACATATGATAAAATCTTTTTATATACAAAATATACTATTTTTGTATATACATATGATAAAATCTTCTAAGACCTATATTTACACATAGGTCTAAAATATGTATATGCATATATATATTTATATATATGTACATATTATAAAATCTTTCTTCTAAGGCCTATATTTACACATAGGTCTAAAATTCACCTTAAACATGTAAGTGTTCCTTTTTCCATCTGTTCCATCTTAATACATGGCAGCACCATGCACCTAATTGCAAGAACTAAAAGCTAGACATTTATTTATTCTATTTATCACCCTCAGCATTTAATCCATCAGCAACTGTGGTGTCCACTTCCAAAATATTTCTTGAATTTGTCTTTGTCTCTCTATGTCCAAAACTACCATTGTAACCCAATCCAATATCACTTTTCTGCCAAATCTTTAAAATAGCTGACTGGTCTTCCTGATTTTATTTCCACCCTCAACTCTACCTTTAATATATAATTCATTCTCCACACACACACAAAAAAGTGAACTTTACTCTTTTAATCATTACACTGTTTCCTTAAAACTTTTTAAATACTTCTCCTCATATTTAAAATAAAGTCCAGTCCAGACTCCATACCCTGGCCTGCATGGCCCTATGTTCCAATTTCTGCCTCTCTGTGTGACCTCAGCTCATACCCTCACACATAATGCTCCACCCACCCCTTCCTATGGCTAGAGCTTTATACTCTCTGTTACTTCTGGGTATATTTTTTTCTTTATTCATAGAAGAATGGCTCACCATTTGTGGAGGTCATATTTCCTGGTAAACTGACCCTCAGAGGGAGATTTGTGTGCACAATGTACAGGGTGGCCATAAAGTTCATGTGCAAATTAAAATATACTATTTTAAATTATACATGAACTTTATGGCCACCCCTGTATCTGGCAGTAGTTGGCACAAGAGTAACAGAAGCAGGATAGACAGAAAGAGAACCTGAACTATAATGTAGTTGTAACAAAGACCTCAACCCTACTAAGAGCTCTGGAGTGAGGATGACCCTGAATTGGGGCTTAATCTCTAAACTTGGGTGCAAGCTGTAATTTGGGGGGAGACAATCCCTTTCATCTGTAGACATTTTCTGAGGGATATTGGTAGGCAAGATTCTAAGAAGCTTGGACATTATTACTTCAGTCTTAATCAGGGGCAGGGAGGCATTGGGAGTGTGGGTGGGGGAAGATGTAGGTGATGCTTCGTAGCTAGGCTTTCCTCCTCCCTTCAGATAATCTTTCATGACCATCCTAAACTTTGCAACTCCTATATCTTATCTCCATCTAAAATTACCTTACCTAATGTTACTTACACGCATATGCTTTCTGACTATGTAAGTAGTATGTACACATTAGAGAAACAGAGGTCTTGTCCATTGCTATTGCCTCAGTACTTAGGCAAATGGATAATTCATGTTGAATGAATGATTTCTTAAATGAATAAGTTCAGTCTTCAGGACAGGCAGAAGCTTTTATATGTTATTCATATCCATCACCATAGAGTAAGAACCTAAAATTAAGTGCACAAAACTCTGATTAGACTGAGTCAGAGGAGGTGATTTTGGTGCAATGAAAAAAAGTCCTGAACTAGGATAGAAAATTCAAAATTCTTTACTACTCAGCAAATAAACATCTACTGTGACTCAGGTCATATCGCCTGTATGGACCTCTATATCATTATTTCTTGAAAAAACTTTTATAACTATGATATTTGATGATTCTAAGCAAAAGAGTACCATGGGGAATATAAAGAACTATCAATTAAAATGTGAGAGGATCCCACTTATTTAAATATATTAAATATGTATCGATTTTGAAATTATAGGGAAAATAAAATTATCTCATAATCTGAGACTATCACTATGGGCATAATTATAGCTCAATTACAATAACTGGGATAACATAAAAAACATTTCAAAGGTCTCTTAAGCTTCAACAGTATTAAAAACAGCATTATTTTTAAAGTAAACAAGCAATTAATCAAATTCTTGAGGTGTGTGGAACGTGCAGCCTTTAACTGAATCTAAATAAAGGGATTTATTCTGTGAAGTTTGGGTTGGGTGTCAGGGCCACACTTAGGAATCTAGAGGGTCACACATGGGCTTCAGGTCACAAACTGCCACAAGAATTTGATCAATTGCTTGTTTACTTCAAATATAATGCTGTTTTTAATACTGTTGAAACTTAGGTGACCTCTAAAACGATTTTATGTAATCCTAAACAGTTCTAATACCATAAATTAAAACTAAAAATTTCAAGCCATGGGAGGGGAGGAGGGGAGGTGTGTAGACAGTGCTGAGGAAAACATCATACTTGTAAATCTGAAATTTTTGAAAAAGATTAGAAATTGTCCCTTTAGATATAGCCTAAGAATCATTATAAGATGAATGGTTGTGTTACACATTTTTTAGAACAGAGCCCACTGAAATGTCTATTTGTAAGCCTAATGTCAGTATAACTATAGTATTAAATATATCCTTAAGACTCAGGGAAGACGTCTCTGATAATAGAGCTATCACATTCCAAATTAGATGGTTGGTTGATTGCATCACATTTTACTCCTTCCCAAATGCAACTAAAACTACAGTAATGGGTTTTAAAAAGAGATTTAAAAAGTTAACCTATAGAAAAAGATTCAATATAACACAAAATTTTGGAAGCCATTTAGCAGAGCACAGAGCTGAATACTAAGCCAATAAGAGTGAAAACTGAGAACAACCTAATTTTCACTACAGGATTTCAAAGGCTTAGAAATTAACGGTACCAAATGCCCCTGGAATGAAGGACAATGGGAATGTGAAATACTACCAATATAATGTAAATCATATGAAAAGATTTTTATAAATCCCCTCACTAGCATATGTTTCTGAGCAACTGATTCTATCCTACCCATGATAGTTCATGGAGGGAGAGAATAAAATAAACATGGTATCTAGCTTGGGGAATGTAAGACAACATTAAGGGTATCAATACAGTAACAAAACCTCGATAGTATGTAAGTTAAATGATCTTATGCAGATTTTATACCAAGATCCCCAATTTCTTTCTCTTATTTACTTCCCAGAACACTGGCAGATGAAACTTAACCCTCCAAAGAGAAGATAAAGCCCTTATATTTAAGAAAAGTGATCAGCCAAAAGAAAATATCTAAAGATACTGGATACTGAAGTTCCTCAAACAACCTACCTGATGACTCTACCAGAATAGGTTAAAGTCAACAAATTAACCCATGTGTCCAAAACTTTTGATCAGCTTCTTAAACTTACAATGGGAGACAAATATAACAATCCATCATCAAAAAGGAAAATAAAAGCAACTTTTGGGGGAGAGAAATTATGTAGTCAAAATAAAAAAATATAAACTTTGGAAGTCTTAGATGAATACCATGAATTGAGAGACTCGATAATGAAAAAATGACAGTAATCTTGTAATCAATTTATATATTCAACATAATCCCAATTAAAATTCATGTAAAATTTTTTTTATAGAAATTGACCAACTCATTCTTATAAGGGGAAAAAATAGCAAAGATAATCCAAAGTAAGGATAATAAAGCTTAAGATGTCAAAACTTACAAATATCAAGATTATTGCAAAGACATAGTAATCACAACAGTGTGGTATTAAGCAAGGATTGACAAATAGACCAATAAAAGAGAATAAAGAACTGAATAAAAAACTAAAATGCAGACACACACATAGAGCCATTCCATGCAGTGTCATTCCAATATAGTGAGGAAAGAATGGTCACTTCTCCATATTTAAGATACGTAATTGAGAACCACATATGGAAAAATAATCAGTCTAGACTTCCCCAATCCACATGATACATTCCAGGATTTTCTTCCTTCAGTATTACAAAGTAAGCTCCTAACAGACTGACTCTAAAAGGTAATAGCAATAAACTTTGGGGGATGGGAGAGAAGAAAAATATAAAGCAACAACCTGAATCTTCTGAAAAGTGAAGAAAAATAAAAAGAGCTGGCAGATTTTGGAGAGAGATGAATCATGGAAGAATGGAAGAAAAAGCTGACCTTCAGTAAATTTCTCATTTTTATAGTATTAGCTTGAGGGCAGGGCACCGGCTCACCAGGGTATACAAATGCTAAAAGTCTGATAGGGAAAACACTTTTCTGGCATGAGCATTCATAGGAAAGCATCTACGCAACCACAGAAAGTGAGAGGGGATCCCATAAAGGAGAGCTGCTGAGAAGGCAAACCATAGTACCTTGTATAAACTCTGCCTGAATCCCTATTTGACCTTTGAACTGTAAATACACAGGGTGGAATATAAACTCCACCAAGAAGGTAAGAACTGACATGAGATGTGAGCCAGCACTGACTAGAGATTAAAAAAAAAATTGTTTGCACTAGAATATCACTCAGAGGTTAGCCAGTTGCTGCCATAGCCTGCTGAACCATGGAAGCTTCTTCATCTTTTGTTGTCATATTCTCATGGAGATCATCTGATGAGAGAGTGGCAGGGCAGAAGCATTTATGACTCTCGATAGCATGTGAGGAACAGGCTTCATGACTACTGTGACAAAACAAGAATAACTATAATCCTTGTAAAGTACTTTAGAACTAGGGCCCCCAATTATCCAATGTAGGCCAAGAGAATAAATCAAGCTACTTAGAAAGCCAAGTAGCTTCTTCCTTAAGATGGGAAATAGCCTATTATGTTTTGTCTGTTTTATTGATACAAGTAGAACAAGAAATATTACTAATGGCACAGATGCCACCATGACTAGCCAACAAGAAATTGAGAGCTGCTCATGCCAACAAGTTCAGAATGATCTGTAGGCCATCTGAGGAAAAGGTGGCATTAGAATAACTTCTGCCAGAATCAGTAATAAGTTTGTTTCGATCTTTTCTATTTGTAAGATTCCAAACTTAAGAACACAGATTGTTTTTAGAAAGACTGAAATCAATAATCTTTCCAGATAAAATACCTAAATAAAACACTAGCCTCGTTTTGAAAATCATGTGTAAAATTCCAATGTTGGTAACTTATAGAATTTGGTTTCAGATTAATATTCCTAAATTGCATTGGATGGGAGTCCAAGGGAAATGGACTAGACCTTCTGGTGTAAAGGAAGTCGTTTCCTTTAGAAGAAGGCACAAGAAGGAGTTTTCACAACAGGAGAACAGCACCAAGGCCTCATGTTAGCTTTGTTACATATTTGGATCTCTATTAATCTCTTTCAGGTGGCAAATTTTTGGCCCATCATCCAATAAAGGTTGTTGAATTCAAATTTAAATTAACTCTGATTCATCAATTATAATAATTAGTTCCTTTTCTGAGAGAAAGAGGAGCTATCAAAGTCACACACTGATTTTTAATGTCATTTATCTGTGTAGGTGCAAGTAGGAATTCCATTGGCTGTAATTCTATATAGTCGTGTTTGACAAGATCAGAATCTCTCAGAGATTTTATCATGGGAGTCTGGAGATGGAAAGCATATACAGTGTTCTAGAAGACTGAGAACAGGAGCTACTATTTAGGATAATCTAAGAAGGACATTAGAATGTGTTTGTTCTGACTTAACAATATAAAGAGGAAATAAAAGAGGAATAGAGCCATTATGGATAGATAAAAACCAGGAATCAAATATAGTGGAGGACTCAAAGGTCTATCCAGAGCAGGCATATTTGGTTACTTGGTTATTAACAGATGAGTCCTTTGACCCTGAAGATCTCCGGTGTGCATTTAATGTTACAATTCCATGTGCAAAGTAAGTCCAGCCCTGTTAAATTTCCAGGAGTTGTGTCACAGAAGGAAGAAATGTTTTTCTGGGCAGGGACACAGGTTATAGTAACAGAAAGGGAAAATCTGTGGTTATTTGAAGTATCTACTACCTGCGGTATATGTTTACTTCAAGGAAGAAATTGAGGAAAGATGGCAGGATTTGATGTAGAAAGAATAATGCCAGTATCTACCAGGAGTTGATGAAATTTATCATCTACATTTATAGTTTATTCACCAAGAGTGTTTAAGTGCTTTCTCTTTCTCAGAGCACCCTCATTGATCTGAATTGGGAGGGGGGGGTCTTTGTCTTGGTTTCCTTTTAAAAATGGATCTACATTTTTTTCTAGTGTTCATTTTAGTTGTAATTTCCACACATGTCCTTGTTAATAGGTGATCTGTTAGGTAGTGAGCCACCTGCCCCTCACTGTGTAAGACCATACATTTATCCAGGGATGTTTCTTATTGTGTTCTAGGAACATTTAAAAAACAATGCTCTTCCAGATTTGTAGTTCATATGAAAGATTATTTTCCATTCTATTGTCAATTTCTGTTTTGTAATTAGGTCTCTGATTTCAGGTTTAATTCCATTGAAAAAGTGAGAACTAAGGTCTGCTATGATACTGGTACATTCTTTAACTCCCCAATGTCCAAAGGTATTTTCTAGACTAGCCACAAAAACCTCCTCCAGTTTTATCCTTTTCCTCTCTTACTATAGAGTATCAGGCCAACTGCTGTACAGTAAGGGTGTCCAATCTGCCCATATCCAGCCCAACACAAAACCATAAACTTACTCAAAACATTATGAGATTTTTTTGGTGGAACTCAGTGGCGTATTTCTCAAGTGTGAGCTTTGTAGATGGCAAGGTCATGTCGCAATGTCATGTAAAATAAACATATACACTCTTGCTATGTGCATGCACACATGGCTTCAGTTTTACAGCAGTGTGTGGCTTCCACTGTGTTACCCTCCAAGCACAAACAGTCAAATTGACAACACCGGACATTATATGGGCTCCTGGTAACTTGGCCAGGCAGTGATTATGAAAAATCTTTCAACCTATCATTGCAATATTACGCATTTAATGTTATTTAGAAGTAAGGTAAGCATTCTTATTTGATTACTGAAGATAATTCCACCCCTCAGCACCACCTCATACATCACTTGCTGGGCTTTACAGTCACCCCTTCCACCTTCCCCTGCATTGGCAGCCAAGATATGAAAGGGACCAGACCTTGCTTTCCATTTTCCTGTCAACTGATTTTCATAATAAAAGTAAATATCGTCCCTTACCTATTATTACTTTCTAAATCTCAGTCATGGCTTCTACAATGTCTCAAAGAAAACAGAACCCCAAAAAAGAAAAATGACGAATGAAGGAAGAATGTGCAATGAAAAGCAGACAGATGACTGCTATTTGTCAAGGCAAATAGTAAAGCACCTACCTTAATTGGTAGGCAATTTGTGCAAGTTTTCAAAGATTATAATTTGAAAAGGCATTATATGCAAACACATGCCGCCAAACTCTATTGCGAATGAAGGATGGTGTCATAAGGACAGAACAGCAGAACTGAAAAAAATTTCTTCTCAACAACAAAAAAATTTTTTACAAAGTTACAACTCAGATGGATTCTATTGTAAAAGTTATTTATCTGGTAGCATATTTAATAGCAAAAATAGCAAAACCATTTACTGACGGTGAGTATATTAAGCAGTGTATGGATAGAAAGTGTAGAAGATATCATTTGTCATGAAAAACTGGGGAGTATTTCTAAAATCAGTTTGTCTCACCAAACTGATTGATAGCCAGGCAAATTAAGGAACTGGAAAATCTACTAAAACAAGTTTGGAAAGTAAAGCTGATAATTTTAAATTTATTCTTGGGTAATAAATGAAAGCACTGGCACTACAAATACAGCTCAACTCACCGTTTTTATTAGAGGTATTGATGATGAATATAATATCACTGACGAAATGCTTTCTTTAGTGCCATTAATAAACACAACTAAATCAAGATATTCATATAAAGCAGTAAAAAATATGTCCATTGGCAACATATCTGGTATAGTTACTACTGGTAGGTAAAATAGAGGGACTTGTAGAAGTAATAGATGATGCAATTGCCACCTTAAACTCATGTTTGATGCAGTATCACTTGCATAGTATATCCGGAAATTGTATGCTCAAAAGCTTTAAAAATGGACAATATCATGTAAATCATCAACAAGGCTGTGAATTTCATAAGGGCCAAGATTTTGAACCATCACTAATTCCAAAATTTTCTTAGAATTATTGGTGCTGACTATGGCAACATCGTTTACTTTGGGGAAGTAAGATGGCTACATCGAAGCCAAAGGCTGAAAAGAGTGTAATATTTGTGATATTTTATCAAGTTGTTTATGGCATCAAAAACTACATTCGTGCTAGAACTTGACAATGAAAACTGACTTACACGTTTAGCATTTTTAGTGGATTTAATTGCTTATTTAAATGAGTTAAATATGCATCTTCAGAGTGAAAACTAACTTATCAATACAATGTCTCAAACCATAACAGCTTTCCACATGAAATTGAAATTATGGCAAGCTCAAATTAAGGCAAACAATTTTTACCACATGTTGACTAAACACAGTCCTGTGAACAGTTAAAAATATGCAGTCTTGCTTTTTCTGTTTAAAAATAGATTTCAAGATTTCCACAAAAATAATATTGTGGTGCATTTGCGACTCCATTTTCGGTCAACATAATGTTACCTATCAATTTTCCAATGGAATGCATAGAGCTGCAATCTGACATTCAACTTAAAGAAAAATGTGATCATGTCTCTTTACTGGACTTTCATGAGTCCTATCTTCCCAAAGATAAATATCCCTCACTCCACAATCATTCCTTATTCATGTCATCACTTTCTGGCAGCACCTACTTTGCCAGCAACTATTTTACAACATGAAGCACGTTAAGAGTAAAATTAGAACCAAAATATCAAATGACCACTAAGAACTCAATGAGAATTGCATCTACTTCCCTGCAACCAGATATTGATGCTTGAGTTTCTCAAATACAATGTCAAATATGACACTTTTCTTTTACTAAAATAGATAACAGTAAAATAGATAACAAAAAGATTAATAATAAATGATAAATGGTAGAAAGCATGCTTCAAAGAGTACATGTCTAAATTCCATTTTCATACGAGGTCTGGCCATTGTCCATTTTGATATTCAACTTGTCAAGTTTTTTATTCTATGTTCCTCTTAGAAAAATCACAGTGCAGTAAAACATTTTGGAAAATGTTATATTATATAAGATACTTCCATTTACTAAAAAGATGTATCATTATTTATGAATAAATAAGTCATTCTGTAAATTGGAAGTCTCATCAGCTTGGTCACGTGACTCATTTTACCCCACATGACTACAGCCAATAAAACTGAACCACTGGGAGTGCAAAGGGGAAGATCAAATTTTAGATGCAGTGACGTATAGAAGCCCTAAAAACTTAGTCACAGTGCCAAGCCAAACGCAGTGTGTATTTCTTACCTCTGCTGCAAGACTATCATGTGGTATATAATTTTGAACTTGTATATTTTTAACAAAGGAATCTTAATGAAAAAAGGTGCCTCAAGCCATTTTATTTTTTGACTGTCTATATCTAATCCAATATTTCTAGATGTGCGCTCTTTAGAATACTATCACTTCAGGTGAAATGGGATAAAAATCCTGTCACTCTCACCCCCCTTTTTTTCTTTTTGCTTCACCCTTAAATTCTTGCTAAATCTGCCTGCTAAATGGGCAAGACACAATCTATAGCGGGAGGAGGGAGAGAGACTCTTTAACAGTAGTTTAGGGAAGTTACTAAGGCTTAACAATAGTTTAGGAGTAGGTAAAATAGATAACAAAAAGATTAATAATAAATGATAAATGGTAGAAAGCATTAGACATTTAGTGTAAGTGTGTAAGAAATCATAATAAACTGTTCACTGCTTAATGAAATGTTAAAGGAGACAGAAGGAAAAAAGGGAAGCAGAGGTAGCGGTGCTGAGAAGTCTGAGCTGCAGGAGCTAGTCCACCCTTCCCCAGTTTGCCCTCTAAGACCCCCACTATACTGAGAGGCCCAACCACACATGGTGGCTAGAAAGATAGTTAGAAGGAATGACTAAAACCAATGTGACTGGACGTCTGTGATTATTTTTATTGTATACCCTTCAAGCCAGGCGTCCTCAAACTGCGGCCCACGGGCCACATGAAGCGGTGTGAATTGTATTTGTTCCCATTTTGTTTTTTACTTCCAAATAAGATATGTGCAGTGTGCATAGGAATTTGTTCATAGTTTTTTTGTTTTTTTTTTTTAAGCTATAGTCCGGCCCTCCAATGGTCTGAGGGACAGTGAATTGGCCCCCTGTTTAAAAAGTTTGAGGACACCTGCTGTAAGCATTTAAACAATACCTGCCTCTGCAATTTTCTGATCACGCAAACTCACCCAAGATTGCATCAGCCCACATTATATAAGCTGAACTCTATTGACGGTCTGGGCTGCTCTCCATATTGGGGGAACAGCCGGCCATTCCATCTTTTCTTTAATAAAGACTTCCTAATTGGCACTATATTAATTGACTTTGGGTCTTGATATCTCGCATCCATCCTATAACACAGGGTAGAAATAGATATTATAAGAAAATAAGAGGGTAAGAAGAGAGTGACTTAACAAGCAAGCTGTAAAAAGGAAGTTTGTTCATTAATGAAAATTTATTTTCTGTTTCTCTTTTCTTTATAGATTCCTCAAAGCAGATCCATTACATGTGGATACAAGGTGGATACATGTAATTTTTTTTTCAGTCTTTTTTTTTTTTTTGGCCCGGGCTAGGTTTGAACCCACAACCTCCGGTATATGGGACTGGCGCTCCACTCACTAAGCCACAAGTGCCACCCTTTTTTTTTTTTTTTTTTTTTTTTGCAGTTTTTGGCCGGGGCTGGATTTGAACCCGCCACCTCCAGCATATGGGGCTGGTGTCCTAACCCTTTGAGCCACAGGCGCCACCCTTGGATACATGTAATTTTACCTTGTAGTATACAAGCCGTAAAAAGTCATGAAAGTGCAGTGACTACTGAAATTATCACATAGGTCAATTGTTAATAAGGAAGGAAATGGCTGCAAAGAAGTAACAAATAATTACTTAAGTAGTTTGTGCAGTTTAAGAAATAAAGCCACAAAGAAACAAAACCAGAGCCCTCAGGATTCTCTCACTGCCATTGCTGAATTCTGTGAAGACTTCCAGCTTTGGGGGAGTGAATCGCCGTGGCTTTCTGTCTTATTAGAATGCCTTTCACAATC
The DNA here is from genome assembly GCF_027406575.1 of Nycticebus coucang. Lineage (NCBI taxonomy): Eukaryota > Metazoa > Chordata > Mammalia > Primates > Lorisidae > Nycticebus > Nycticebus coucang. The sequence continues at coordinate 28,723,004 of NC_069796.1, forward strand.
TTATTATGCTGAAATTCATGTATATAGCATTGATCATGCAAGCTTTTCTTTTAAAACCTGTGGAAATGCTAAATTTACATTCACATTAGATATCATTTAAAAAAAAACGTTGAATTTCAGGATTCAATTACTGTAATTAAAGAAAAGTGGAAAATCTGGCACTAGGGAGCTGGCCAGCAACAAGTAAAAAAAAAGGTAAATAAGAGTTTTTGAGTTAAGGTAGAAAATTAAACATTGAAGAATAGTAAAAATCATTAAAAACAGCAAATGAATGTTATTATTAGGGTCAGAAGAAATTTCTCATGAAAAATTATCCAAATTTTATTCATGACACATTCTATGCAGCCAAAGCTGTATGCCTAAGGAAAAGAAATTATTCCTGGGTTTTAAGGGAAGGGCGCATAAAACTTTTACTGGGAAGTGGACAAGAATTATAAATTGGACTGAGTTGATGCAAACATGCTCTTCTCCAGGGTCTGCATCTGCTGCTCTCTCTGGAGTCATTCCACCTGCCCTGTTCCTTTTCTTTTCTTTTCTATTTTAATGGTGCTAAACCATTAAGCAGACCTCATGAGTTTGACCTCCAGGTTAAGAATTAAAATAAAGAGTAAAATGCAACCTGGGGGCTCACACATATGCCTTTGCAGCTAGCTAAGGCAGGAGTCCAGGTTTTGATCGAAGCTCTAGCTTTCATAAAACTTTCAGGAACTTAGGCAGGTGCTAATGTTTATAGGAGGACGCAGCATTCAGGTTTTCAGACTCCTAACTTCATCACTTCACGGGGGGGAAAGGTACAAATAAAACATCACTATTTTTGTCCAAATCACTAAGAATCCTACTTGGATTGAAAAAGAACAAAAATCCATTCTGTAATATGAAGCCCTAGGTACATTTAAAAATATTTACCTGCCTCGTGAATCATACTTATAAGTTGGGTCAAAAAGGTTTACTTCTTGCAGACTGCTTAATTTTAAACTCTAAATGTATGGGTCCAAAAAAATGTCTATATTTGATATAATATCTGAGTATATATGAGGACAATTGAAATGTTTTTGTGGGTTTTATATTATCACAGCAAAAACTGACATTGTTAAATAATCAAGAAACGCTTACTATTTAAGCCTATTGCCGCAGGAGAGGAAGACCAGAATACAGTCTGAATTCAACCCCACTGAAACAAAGAGCAGGAGGGTTTTTAAAAGCTGAGTGAGCAGAGAATACAGGCCATCCTGTGTTTTCTAAGTGGCTTTGCACAAAGGAAAAGTAAATACTCTCCTACCTTTGTGACAGGAAGTAGCTTTACAACTTAGATTAAGGGGCCCACTTAAACTGGGTTCCTACCCTACCACAGAAACTTAAAGATAAGAGCTCTATTTTCATTTATGATTGCATTTCAAAGAGATATCTCCAGGCTTTTGACAAAGACAATTCTGGGTATAAAACTGATAAGAAGCTTTTGTAAAAATGATTTATATCTCAAAGAGGTAGATAGAGAAATATTTTGCAATTATAAGTTTTCTAAAGCAAATGTTCTAAGGAAAAGGAAATTAAGGACCTACAGAAAGAGAGAACTCAGGGATCAAGCTAAGAAGAAAGTGAAGGCTGTCTTGGTCAGTTCCCTCTTTTGTTCAAAATAAACCAAGTTGCTCATTAAATAACAGGAAAGTTGGTTGATAATTAGCAGGTTTCTGTTGTGGAAGGACTAGTTGAACCATCTGCTGAGACTTGGCAGTAGAAAATATTTGCTAGATAGTGCAAGCAATCTGTCATTTAGTGTGGGAGGTTCCAATAGAAATAAACAAAAGAAAAGATTCATTGGCTGGAACAGGCTTTGAGCTTAGTTTCTGAGACCAAAGGGCAGCCAGAAATTGACATTTCATCAGGTACCAATGTCAATGAAATTCCTAGACATTGAGCTTGAAGTGTATTTCAATAGTAGAGTGAAGATGGCAGGGGCAATCCAATAGATTTCCTACTTTGCAATCTGAATGTTTTTGTAAGTGGCGTGGAATTAGAGAGGTTTCACAGTCATGGTTATTTCCAGCAACAGAATAGGGAAGATGCAAGAGTTACACTGAGTTTTCTTTTTTTTTGGCCAGGGCTGGGTTTGAACCCGCCACCTCTGGCATATGGGACCGGCACCCTACTCCTTGAGCCACAGGTGCCGCCCTTACACTGAGTTTTCTAAGTGGCCCACAATGCAGCAGCTCAGGGCACAAAGTTTGCCCATATAGGTTCTTCTGTGATACAAACTCCAAGACAGACATCCAGCTTCAACTCACAAGTTTCTTCAGATCCTGGCAGAAAAGGCCAGTCATGAAACAAGAAAAATCTGTGCAGTCAGGTTTTACTTCTCAGTGATGTCAAATCAGAAGGGTGGGACAAAATTGGAAATTTTACTTGGAGACTTGTAACCAGACACTGAGGGAAACCTCCAAAATTTTATTTTAAGATTTGGCAAGTGTGCAAGATGACACGATGGAGTGTAATTTATAGGTAAGTAAAAAAACTTATGAATACAAATAGGTAAATAACTCAAAGACAATAAATAAAGCATATGAAAATCCACAAAGGTATGCTATGGTTTTTAAATGAAATACAAAATTTCTCTCTACCGTCTCTCTTCTTTTGATCAGAGATAATCAAACTAAGATTATTCTCAATCATAAAATAATTCTATTCTTGTTAAATTTAATTATTTATGTAGGTGCCATATGAATGGTAGGTAATTGACTCTGTAGATCTTTTTGAGCTTGCTGGAAGTTTTCACAAATAATCTCAAATTGGACTTTTAAAAGCCCATTAGTGAGGAAGCCAAGCCGGTTACTCATCACAAGATTTCACCCCTGCAATATCTACAGAATTATGTGACCACTCCTCTTCTTTAGGTCTCAAAATATTCTAAGATTCTGGAATCTGCCAGGAAGCAACCCTCCATTTCATCAGGTACCAAGCCAGTTTTCCCAAGTAGGCTTTGTAAACAACAACTCCATAAAGTCAATGTGATTCCTTAAAACTATCTGGTCATATCTGATTCTATGCATCATTCTCAAATATAACATTCCAGTTGAAGCTTTTGTTACATAAGCAATGTTTCCAATTATGTCCTGTTACAAAAAGGACAGATTCTTATTCTGGGGGAAAATAGAAAATTAAGGGAAGAAAAGCTTCTCTACATAGTAAGAGATTAATAATGTCATATGCAGTGGCATATGGCAAGCTCAATTAGTGTAAACAAGTGATTGGATTTCCAAAAGAGATAGGTGGAAGAAGAAGTCAGTACCCTTGATCAAAGAATTATACTCACTTAACTCAGAAGTTAGAATTTCTGGGCAGAATGTAGCACTAATCAGGAAGGGAGGGAATTCTTACCTAGCAAATGGAATGAAACCATGTGATCCCAGTGATAAATGACAGAGGTCATTAACTGCTTTTCTCTTTGCTTTTGGACAGATATACTTATATTAAACTCTATGAATTTTAATCTTATGATTCTAAATTTTTCTTATAGAAGCCCAATATTTTTGCATGCTTTTCACATTTCCAAATGATTAAGTTGACCTGAGAAAAATGTTGAGAATATTGACCAAGATGAATTTTATGGATTAGTTTATGAGATTTTTTTCAAAGGAGCTTTAAAGTCAATGGTATACTGATGTAAAACTAGAGCTTTATTTTTTCTCTGTTAAAATAACAAGCTGTTCTTTGAATATTGGTCTGCTTTTTGACAATTTGTCAATAAGAAGTTATAAAAGGCTTTTCATTATCTTTTGAGCAATTCACTATAAGGCACAGATTCTATGTTTTATCAGAATAATTTCATGTGCTATATGTTGAGATTATTCTGTCCTTGATTATCCAAGAGAACCCAGACTTCATTTTTTTTAGCTATATGATCCTAGAAAATCATGATGATGAGAGAATAAGAATAGGAATAAGTCCATGGCCAAGCATTATCTGAAGGACTTTATATGTATCACCTCATTTAATTATCACAACAACCTATCAGATAAGTCCTATTATTGCTCCCATTTTATAGATGAGAAAACTGAGAAATGGAGAGATTAAATAACTCATCCAATGTCACACAGATAAATATAGTAAACATTCAGCCAGGATCCAAACCCAGACATTCTGAATGAGGTGTTCATGCTTTCAATGACTTTTTTTTTTTTTTTTAACCTCTCTAGGTTTCAGTTTGGTATTTTCCATGTAGTAAACAATAAATATTGGAGTTTCTTGTTAACACAGATGTGTGGCTTTTATCAGGCTGTCATCATTTCTTACTTTGTTGCATTCATCTTTGCATTAGTTTCATTAAACACACCTAGGTTGCTATATCTGTATTGCTGCCAAAAACATCTTTTAAAAATAAAAGTAAAAGTGCCAGGTAAAGTGCCTGTAATCCTAGCAGTCTAGGAGGCTGAGGCGGGTGAATTGCTTGAGCTCAGGAGTTCTAAACCAGCCCGAAAAAGAGCAAGACCCCATCTCTAAAAATAGCTGGGCATTGTGGTGGGCACCTGTTGTCCCAGCTACTTGGGAGGCTGATTTGAGGTTGCTGTAAGCTATGATGCCATGGCACTCTACTAAGGGTAATAAAGACAGACTCTGTATCAAAAAATAAAATTAAATTAAAATAAAAGAAAGAATTAACCACATTAAAATTTTTTCATAATTTCATTTACCTATAAATAATATTTAAAGAGTGTGGTATGTGTATTCAAGAGACTTAATGGTTTGAATCCAAAGTAATTCATTTTCGTGTCCAATATTTTATCATTTTTCTTTCCTCACTCATTCCATACTTGCCTCATCCCAACCACACTGAAAGATTACTGGCCCAAATGGCTCTATGAACTTTTACATCATAGTGTAAGCTCAGCAACAACATTTTACTATGCCAGACCAATAGTTAAACATCTCCCAGGCCCAACTTGGTTTCATTTGGTAAACACGAGGTAAGAGGGTCTGTGGGTAAAACTGTTTATTATTATATGTATATTGCAGGTAAGAGATGGGGAAGCCAGGCCATAGAGAAGGTAGTGGTGTGTCCTGATCTCCCAGGACCCTGGATCTGATGCCCCAGAGATGGCAGAAAGGAAAAGCTGAAGGGGATTTTCCACAGGAGACTTGGAGCCTGAGCCCTGCAGCTTTGGAACTTGAGGACCAGGTTGAACACTAATGTGGGAACAGGCACTCTTTTAATTCAGGGTGCAGTGCCAGCAGCTCCAGGGAGAGGAAAGACAATAGGATGGCAGATTATCCAGCACTTGGGGGGTGGGAGCCTTAAGGGAGGGTTCCTTTAGCAAGGGGAGGAGTGCTAATGAGAGGAATGTCTGAGTCTACTGGTTTGGACCACATGTGAAATACTCCAGAGATGCTAAGAACAGCAGGGCCAATGTCACTATTGGTTGCTGTGAAACAAAGATAAATTTTCTGCCATTTAACTTGGAGGATGGAATGGAAAGATGGGTCATAAAACATGATATATAAATAATAATGCCCCTATGTGCACCCTGGGTAGGATTACTGAGACACTTACATGCATTAGTCATTCATCTTATGATATACTCTACAACTCATCTGGCTAAACCAGTATGTTGAAACATTACGTTTAAAAATTGCCATTCAATCCTATAATTCCTCTACTAGATATATACCCAGAAGACCAAAAATCACATTATAACAAAGATATTTGTACCAGAATGTTTATTGCAGCCCAATTCATAATTGCTAAGTCATGGAAAATGCCGATCCACGAATGGATTAATAAATTGTGGTATATGTACACCATGAAATATTATGCAGCCTTAAAGAAAGATGGAGAATTTACCTCTTTCATGTTTACATGGATAGAGCTGGAACATATTCTTCTTAGTAAAGTATCTCAAGAATGGAAGAAAAAGTATCCAATGTACTCAGCCCTACTATGAAACTAATTTATGGCTTTCATATGAAAGCTATAACCCAGTTATAACCTAAGAATATGGGGAAGGGGGAGAAGGAAAGGAGGGAAAGGGGAGGTGGACAGAGGGAGGGTGATTGGTGGGATTACACCTGCAGTACATCTTACAAGGGTGCATGTGAAACTTAGTAAATGTAGAATATAATTGTCTTAACACAATAACTAAGAAAATGCTAGTAAAGCTATGTTAACCAGTGTGATGAAAATGTATCAAACGGTCTATAAAACCAGCGTATGGTGCTCCATGATTGCATTAATGTACACAGCTATGATTTAATAATAAAAATAAATAAAAATAAAAATTGTCGGTCTCCCAAATTTGTTGCTATACTCTTGACAATACTCAAACAATTTCCAGATTTTCCTCTGCACTTTCTAGAACTAGAAAGCAAAGGGACCTAGGACCCAGTGAAAGACTGAGTAGAAATCCTGTATGCTGAAGGGCAAAGCTCAGGATTGAAAACTGATGACTGAAATCAATCTTGATTTGTAGCATAGTGCACTGGTCCACTGTGAATGCTAAAAAATACCAACATCTGCAATGGTAAAATTCCAGGTCTCAAAATTAGAACCTCAGCTAGTGTGTTTTGCCTTTTTCAAGACACCCACAGATGATTCACACTTTCACTCCATCCTCCAAATGGCCCTCAGGCACTCATCATCCAGTGATGACTCACTGTGCCCCCGTGTGTGCCTGAACACACCATGAAACAACTGTCTTCGTGTATGTCATGGTTTCTTTGAGTGACATATGTTTTTATAGTGCTGTTGGAATACACACCTGCACAGAAATTCTCAAATGCATGAAGTGACCTTGGGCTCTAGCCAGGGGCCTGGCATTTGAGCTTAGAATCTATTTATAGGAAACAAGGAGCCCCTAGTAGGAACTGTAAATAACTTCCTATTTCCTTTATGTTTTTGTTTAGTAGTAATGAGACATAAAAATTTAGTGGCTGTGAGCACTTAGCAGTATGTGTGTAGAAGAAGGTCCGATAAATAGATGTCATAGTATTCTAATCAGCCTGCTTATTTCACCTCGCAGGGGTCCTCAAACTTTTTAAACAGGGGGCCAGTTCACTGTCCCACAGACCGTTGGAGGGCCAGACTATAGTTTAAAAAAAAACTATGAACAAATTCCTATGCACACTGCATATATCTTCTTTTGAAGTAAAAAAAACAAAACGGGAACAAATACAATCACACCGCCGCATGGGGCCTGCGGGCTGCAGTTTGAGGACCCCTGGAAGGCCTCTGGCCTATAGTTCCTATACTTAAGTCCTAATTTCTTTTGATTTTACCTAATTAACAATGAAAAAGCAGATACTTCATCCTTTTTTGCTATCTCCCTGTTGTCTTATATATGACATTTAATCAAGTATTACATAATTCTGAAATTAAATTATTAGATTATAAATGATTACATTAATCCCCTATCTGACAACATTCTATGTCCTTTGTTTCCTGGAACCGTCAACAAGGATGCCAACATTAATACTAATTTTTTCATACTTTTTGATACAAGCCTTAGATAATCGTGCATCTTCTTTGAGGATACTCTAATTCTAAATTTACAATGTATGTCTCAATAATGATAGAAAAGGCAACTGGCAAAGATGGAATCTACACAGAAAAGCCTTTCAATTTAAAGGCAAAAATATGGAAAATAATTTCAATAATTTATTTACACGTCTTCAAAAACAGTGTATTAGTAAGTGTTAAAAAACAGAAATTGAAAGTTTCTTTCATCCTAGCATTCATTTGACTAAAAGGTTCTTGTATCCTAGTATTTAATTGACAGTTGACTTGTAAAATTAAGTTTTTAATAGTTCCAGATCATCTAATATGCAAGGTCAGAGAAATATCATATGTATATATATGAATAAAAATATTCTAAAAATTTTCTAACAATTTTGTAAAATAGAGATATATTAAGACTTCACTTCCTAGAGATTTCATGTAAATAAACTTTAAAATTGAAGAAATTTCATTGGATTAGCAAAGAAAGCCATCTTTCCTTTTACATAATAAATAGTCTATTCAAACTGATGGACTTCAATACACTCCACTCTGTGGAGCCAAGCAGGACTTTCATGATGGTTAGGAGTCTGTGTACATAATGATGATCATAAATAGCTAATGATGGCTGCATGAAATTAAACAATACCTAGAGCACTTAAGTTGTATCTCCAAGTATATAGTATACATTTAAGAGGGGCAGTGTGGTCTAGAAATGCCCATAGGAAAGAAGAGTTCATGTTCCAACAGAGGTCTGCAAGATATCCACTAAGTAGTACTATTCCAAAGCTGAAGGGTTGAACACTTACTAACATCTCAGTCTAAGCAGAGCCCAAGCTGGATTCCCAGAATATGAACGTTCATGTGAAATGTTCAAGGTATCTCTAATCCCTTAGATATATCCATTCAACCAATAAAAAAAACCTGTTATCTATTCAGTGTATATAATACACAAGGCACTATAACAGAAGATGAGAATATTTAAAACTCAGGGTCTCTGCCCAATTCAGTGAGTTTGCTATAAGAATGGAAAGAAACACTAATGCAAATAAAACTAATGACAATTGGGCATTAATGGTAGAGGCCAAATAAGTAATCATTTGAGGGAGGGAAGATTGGGGTTACCTGCCAGAGCGTCAAGGTAGAGAGAAAATATAAGTAGGTCCCGTCACGATTCGTGGTCTGAGAAGAATGCAGGACAGAAAAACCAGCGTATCCCTAGGAAAATAAGGGAAAGTAATTGGAGAGTAATCAAGAGAAGTGAAGAGTTTGAAAATCAGAGACAGAAGTAGCCTAGGAAGTTAGACTTTCCCTTGGGGAAATGAGGCACAGATGCTCCTAAGCATATTGAGTTTCTTGAAAGAAAGCTTTTTATTGCTGAAGCCTGACTGTCTTAATAAGCAAGCAGTGGAATGTACTGATGATGGCAGATGGGATGGATGTGTAGCCCAACTCTCCCAGGTCATCAGAGAGGAAGGGGGTCTGGACCTTTTCCCCTTGTGGATTGTTGGTGTGGACAGACAGCTGGAGTTGTGCAACAAATTGGCGAAATGCTGTATATGAGGAGTAATTTAAAACCACAGACAGTGTTGTAGAGATTTTCCCTGTTCAGCCATGCTGGCTGGCAGGCCCCTCCCTCACGGAGGACAGCAGCTTGCAATTCCTGGCAAAACCCAATTGATGAAAATTTATTCCTGAGTTGAGTTTAGTACCACTCAGTCCCCAAAGGAGTCCCTCTCAGAGCCACAAGGGGCTTGGCAACCTGATGGAAAATTGAAGAGAAGGGATCCCACCTGGGAAACAGACATTTTGAATTGTCCGAAATGGCAGACACCTTCCCCAGAACAACAGGAATGATTAAATAGACTGGACCATTCCTGGTGGGGAAAATTGGTGTGGGGTGGCAGTTCAGGCTATGCGGTGAACTGACGAGTGGCTGGACTCAAAAGTCCAGATTAAAGTGAGACTCTGAGCCACAAAAACTAAGGATAAGGTCTCCGTGTGCTGCAGCCATGGGAGCCGACAGCAGCTAAAGCTGGCAGCAGCCAACACCCTCCCCCACAGCCGATTTCATTTGCCAGTTTACAGGAGAATGTGGGAGAAGAGTGGAAAGATTTGGATTGCAAATGAGATTAATAGAATGGAGGAAAATTTAGAATTAGAAATTCAAAAAGCAATTCAAAAGTCAGAATTAGAAATTCAAGGAGAAATTCAAAAGTTGTCTCAAGAATTCAATGAATTTAAAGACAAAACCACCAAAGATTTTGATTCACTGAAGCAAGAATTTTCAGCCCTCAAAGATCTGAAAAATACAGTAGAATCCCTCAGTAACAGAGTGGAGCAAGCAAAAGAAAGGATCTCTGACATTGAAGACAAAGCTTTTGAATGCTCCCAAACACTCAAAGAGGAAGAGAAATGGAGAACAAAACGGATCATTCTCTCACAGAGCTCAGGGATAATTCAAAGAAGGCTAATATCTGCCTCATTGGAATCCCTGAAAGAGAAGAAGTGGCCTCGCAAGGCAAACAGGCCCTTCTCCATGAAATGAGGAAAGAGAATTTTCCAGACATGCCAAGAGATTCTGAAATTCAGTAAGCAGACAGTTTCAGAACTCCAGCACAACTCAATCACAATAAGACATCCCCCAGGCATATCATAATTAACTTCACTAAAGTTAATATGAAGGAGAAAATTCTGAAAGCAGCCAGACGTAAGAAATCCATTACCTACAAAGGGAAGAAATTTAGAATGACTGCAGATCTCTCTGATGAAACTTTTCAAGCCAGAAGAGGGGGGTCATCGACTTTTAATCTCCTAAAACAAAATAACTTTCAACACTGGATCCTGTATCCAGCTAAACTGAGTTTCATTTATGATGGAGAAATTAAATACTTTAATGACATTCATATGTTGAACAAATTTGCCATAATCAAACTACCTCTTCAGGATATTCTCAGACCTATCCTCCATAATGAACACCTCAATCTTATACCACAAAAGTAAACTCACTCAGAAACTTTTGATCAAACTCCAACTTCCACAATGGTGAAAGGATTAAAAATGTCCATTGGACTTTCAAAAAACTCGATACTTAAAATTTTACCAGAGTTATCAATATTCTCCATTAATGTGAAAGGCTTAAACTGTCCTCTAAAGAGGTGCAGGTTAGCTGACTGGATACAAAAACTCAGGCCAGATATTTGCAGCATACAAGAGTCACATCATACCTTAAAAGATAAATATAGATTCAGGTGTAAGGATGGTTGTCCATATTTCAGGCAAATGGTAATCAGAAAAAAGCAAGTGTTGCAATTTTATTTGCAGATACAATAGGCTTTAAACCAACAAAAGAAAGGAAGGATAAGAATGGTCACTTCACATTTGTTAAGGGTAATACTCAATATGATGAGATTTCAAATATGAATATTTATGCACCCAACCAGAATGTGCCTCAATTTATAAGAGAAACTCTAACAGACATGAGCAACTTGATTTCCTCCAGCTCCATAATACTCTGAGATTTTGACACTCCTTTGGCAGTGTTGGATAGATCCTCCAATAAGAAGCTGAGCTTCTCTTTTTACATTTAAAACCAACAACCATCCAACATTTGGATTTTGCAGACATCTACAGAACATTTCATCCCAACAAAACTGAATACACATACTTCTCATCAGCTCATGGAACATACTCCAAAATTGATCATATCTTAGGTCACGAATCTAACCTCAGTAAATTTAAAGGAATAGAAATTATTCCTTGTGCCTTCTCGGACCACCATGGAATAAAAGTTGAACTCAGTAACAACAGGAATCTGCATACTCATACAAAAACATGAAACATAAATAACCTTATGTTGAATGATACCTGGATCAAAAATGAGATTAAGATGAAAATTGCCAAATTGCTGAAACAAAATGACAATGAAGACATGAATTATCAAAACCTCTGGGATACCACAAAGGAAGTCCTAAGGGACATTTATAGCACTGCAAGCCTTCCTCAAGAGAACGGAAGCAGAGGAAGTTAACAACTTAATGGGACATCTCAAGCAATTGGAAAAGGAAGAACATTCCAACTCCAAACCCAGTAGAAGAGAAGAAATAACCAAAATTAGAGCAGAATTCAATGAAATGGAAAACAAAGGAATTATACAACAGACCAATAAATCAAAAAGTTTGTTTTTTAGAAAGGTGAATAAAATAGATAAACCCCTGGCTAATCTAATCAGAAAAAAACAATAGTAAATCTCTAATTTCATCAATCAGAAATGACAAAGATGAAATAACAACAGACTTGTCAGTAATTTAAAAAATCCTTAATGAATATTAGAAGAAACTTTATTCTCAGAAATATGAAAATCTGAAGGAAATTGACCAATACTTAGAAGCATGTCACCTCCCAAGACTTAGCCAGAATCAAGTGGAAATGTTGAACAGGCCAATATCAAGTTCTGAAATAGCATCAACTATACCAAATCTCCCTAAAAAGAAAAGCCCAGGACCAGATGGCTTCACGTCAGAATTCTACCAAACCTTTAAAGAGGAACTAGTACCTATATTACTCAACCTTTTATAAAATGTAGAAAAAGAAGGAAGACTACCCAACATGTTCTATGAAGCAAACATCATCCTGATCCCCAAACCAGGAAAAGACCCAAAAAGAAAAGAAAATTATAGACCAATATTACTAATGAATATACATGCAAAAATATTCAACAAGATCCTAACAAACAGAATCCAGCAATACATCAAACAAATTATACATCATGACCAAGTCGATTTTATCCCAGGGTCCCAAGGCTGGTTCAATACACATAAATCCATAAGTATAATTCAGCACATAAAGAAATTAAAAAACAAAGACGGTACGATTCTCTCAATTGATGCAGAAAAACCTTTTGATAATATCCAGCATCTCTTAATGATCAGAACACTTTAGAAAATTGGGATAGAAGGGACATTTCTTAAACTAATAGAGGCCATCTATAGCAAAACCACAGCCAACATCGTATTGGAGTTAATTAATTGAAATCATTTCCACTCAAATCAGGAACCAGACAAGGCTGCCCATTGTCTCCACTGCTCTTTAACATTGTAATGGAAGTTTTAGCCATTGTAATTAGGGAAGAAAAGGCGATCAAGGGTATCCATACAGGGTCAGAAGACATCAAACTTTCGCTCTTCACAGATGATATGATCGTATATCTGGAAAACACCAGGGATTCTACTACAAAACTCTTAGAAGTGATCAAGGAATACAGAAGCATCTCAGGTTACAAAATCAAAATTCATAAATCGGTACCCTTTATATATACCAACAACAGTCAAGCTGAAAAAAACAGTTAAGGACTCTATTCCATTCACAGTAATGCCAAAGAAGATGAAATATTTAGAAATTTATCCAAAAAAGAATGTGAAAGATCTCTATAAAGAGAACTATGAAACTCTAAGAAAAGAAAGAGCTGAAAATGTTAACAAATGGAAAAACATACCACGCTCATGTCTGGGAAGTATCAACATTGTTAAAATGTCCATACTACCCAAAGCAATATACAATTTTGATGCAATCCCTATTAAAGTTCCACTGTCATACTTTAAAGATCTTGAAAAAATAATATTTCTTTTTATATGGAATCAGAAAAAAAAAACTCAAATAGCCAAGACATTACTCAGAAATAAAAAGAAAGCAGGAAGAATCATGGTAGCAGACCTCAGACTATAATATAAATCGATAGTGATCAAAACAGCGTGGTACTGGCACAAAAACAGAGAAGTAGATGTCTGGAACAGAATAGAGAAAAAAGAGATGAATCCAGCCACTTGCCATTATTTGATCTTTGACAAGCCAATTAAAAACATTCAGTGGGGAAAAGATTCCCGATTTAACAAATGGTGCTGGGTGAACTGGCTGGCAACCTGTAGAAGAAGGAAGCTGGACCCACACCTTTCACCATTAACTAAGATAGACTCTCACTTGGTTAAAGATTTAAACTTAAGACATGAAACTATAAAAATACTAGAAGAGAGTGCAGGAAAAACCCTTGAAGAAATCGGTCTGGGCGAGGATTTTTTGAGGAGGACCCCTCGGGCAATTGAAGCAGCTTCAAAAATACACTACTGGGACCTGATCAAACTAAAAAGCTTCTGCACAGCCAAGAACACAGTAATTAAAGCAAGTAGACAGCCCTCAGGATGGGAGAAGATATTTGCAGGTTATGTCTCCGACAAATGTTTAATAACCAGAATTCACAGAGAACTCAAATGTATAAGCAAGAAAACAACAAGTGATCCCATCGCAGGCTGGGCAAGGGTCTTGAAGAGAAACTTCTCTGAAGAAGACAGGCACACGACTTACAGACATATGAAAAAATGCTCATCAGGAGGAGAGCAAGATGGTGGCCGAGTAACAGATTCCTTGCATCTGGGCACTGTGAGTCTGGGGAGATAGGACTCCAGGCATCTCTGGCTGGTGGGATCTGCCTATCATTACCCCTATGAGCATATAGGGAGTCAGCGAGAGACTTCTGGACCCCAAGAGGAGGACTAAAACAGTGGAAAACCGGCAAGTGGTCACCTGTGCTCAATCAGTCTAAACCCGCCCGCAACTGTAAGTTCAGTAGCGGCGAGACTGCAAACTGGATATCCATACCTGTGAACTGTTTTGGTGTCCTTGGACTTGGCACTCAGTGGAACTGCCTTGGGGAGAGCCTGAGCGGGAGTGCAGAGAACTTTGGCCGTTGTCTAGGGCCCCAGTCTGAGCTGCTGAGCCAGATGGAGCTGATAGTGTTTGGCTGTAGGTCATAGGGAGCCATTGTGAGCGATCTGCCCCAGCAAGCTCCGCCCTCAGGGTCGCAGACTAGAATCGGGTGGGAGCTGGTAACCCAGTGACCAAGTAGCCTAAGGATGGGGCCTGAGCCGCCTTGCAGCCCTAACCCTCAGGGGCACAGTGAGACCAGTTTTGGCACACTGGGTAAGTGGATAGCCACTTCAGCAGTGATTCCAGTGACAAGCACTTTCCTGGGAAAGCTTCTGCTCAGCAAGTTTACAAGTTCAAAGTGCCTTTTAAGTGGGCTGAAGAGAGATTTAGGGTGTCTACCTGCTGGAATTTGAGAAATCAGCACCCTCCAGTGGTATCAGAACTGTGATTAACATCTCATACCCCAGAAGACCACGTGTTGTCCAGACAATATTCAACAAAATATACATACTGCATTGTTTTTTGTTGTGGTTTTTTTTGTTGTTGTTGTTGTTTTGTTTGTTTGTTTTGTTTATTTTCATGTTGTTGATGTTGTTTTGTTTTTTAATTTCAACCTTTTCCATACAGATCTTTTTTCTTTCTCGATTTTCCTAGTTTAATTATAATTTCCCATTGCTGCCTTTTTCAATAATTGGAACTTCATTTTCGCTAGTGTTTCTACCACTATTATTTGGTTTTTCACCCAATTTTATCCCGTAAAGTTTTCTGTTTGCTTGTTTTGGTTTGATTTATAGCATTTTTGTCTTTCCTCTCTACTTGGTGGAGGTTGGGTACTATGTCTGATCAGATTAGCAAAGAGCTGCTCACCTCAAGGGAACCACCCAACTGGGCACCCCCAGAAGGGGGGTTTTCTTTAAGGTTGGGTCAAAGTACCCTACTGTACACCTATATTGCTCTGTCTCCCTCTTTCTGTGCCTCTCATACTTTTGTCAATATTTCTTTTACCCAGCCCCTCTCCTTTCTGTATTTTTTTTCTTTTCACTTGGTCCTCCTTTCTTTCATCCCTTTCTTCTCTTCAACCTTCTCACCCTTCTGGTCCTGTACCAAAAGGACTCATCGAACCCTTAGTCCACAGGCACGAGAACTTAAAGAGCAAGAGGAAGTGAAAGGAAAATTAGGGCAAGGAAACAGATAAAAGAAATCACTCATGAGAAAGAATCAGAAGAAAACCCCAGGCAACATGAAGAACGAGTCCAGAACAACCCCGCCAAGGGCCCATGAGGTAGCTACTGCATATAGCTAGCCAGCTATAAAGTAATGTTAGGAATGACAGAAAGGGAATTTAGAATACACATGATGAAAACAATGAAAGAAATAATGGAAACAATGAAGGAAACTGCTAATAAAGTGGAAAATAACCAAAAGGAAATACAAAAACAGAATCAAATAAAAGATGAATGATATGAAGAATATAAAAAGGATATAGCAGAGCTGAAGGAACTGAAACAGTCAATTAGGGAACTTAAAGATGCAATGGAAAGTATCAGCAACAGGTTAGACCATGCAGAAGAAAGAATTTCAGAGATCGAAGACAAAGTTCTTGAGATAACTCAGATAGTAAAAGAGGCAGAAAAGAAGAGAGAGAAAGCAGAACGTTCACTGTCAGAATTATGGGACTATATGAAGCGTTCCAACATACGAGTTATAGGAATCCCAGAAGGGGAAGAAGAATGCTCCAGAGGAATGGAAGCCGTACTAGAGAATATTATAAAAGAAAATTTCCCAAACATCACCAAAGATTCTGACACACTGCTTTCAGAGGGATATGGGACCCCAGGACGCCTCAACTCTAACCGAGCTTCTCCAAGACACATTGTGATGAACCTGTCCAAAGTCAAGACAAAAGAAAAGATTCTGCCGGCTGCCAGGAGTAAGCACCAATTGACCTACAGAGGCAGATCCATCAGAGTGACCACAGATTTCGCTAACGAAACTTTCCAAGCAAGAAGACAATGGTCATCTACCTTTAATCTACTTAAACAGAACAATTTCCAGCCCAGAATTCTATACCATGCTAAGTTAAGCTTAAATATTGACGGAGAAATCAAATCATTTACGGATATACAAACATTGAGGAAATTCGCCACAACGAGACCAGCTCTTCAGGAAATACTTTAACCTGTTCTGCACACTGACCACCACAATGGATCAGCAGCAAAGTAAGAACTCAGAAATTAAAGGACAGAACATAACCTCCACACTGATGCAAAAGATAAAACTAAGGAATGGACTCTCACAAAATAAGACAAATAGAATACTACCATACTTATCAATTATCTCAATAAATGCTAATGGCTTGAATTGCCCACTGAAGAGACATAGAATGGCTGACTGGATTAAAAAACACAAGCCATCCATATGCTGTCTGCAAGAAACAAACCTGGCTTCAAAAGACAAATTAAAGCTCCGAGTCAAGGGTTGGAAGGCAAATTTTCAGGCAAATGGAATTCAGAAGAAAAGAGGAGTTGCAAACTTATTTTCAGATTCATGTGGATTTAAAGCAACTAAAGTCAAAACAGACAAAGATGGTCACTTTATATTGGTCAAGGGAAAAATACAACAAGAAGATATTTCAATTCTAAATATTTATGCATCTAATTTAAATGCTCCCAGATTCTTGAAACAGACCTTACTCAGTCTGAGCAATATGATATCTGATAATACCATCATAACAGGGGACTTTAACACTCCTCTTACAGAGCTGAACAGATCCTCTAAACAGAAATTAAACAAAGATATAAGAGATTGAAATGAGACCCTAGAACAATTGTGCTTGATAGACGCATATAGAATACTCCATCCCAAAGATAAAGAATATACATTCTTCTCATCACCCCATGGAACATTCTCCAAAACTGATCATATCCTGGGACAAAACAAATATCAACAGAATCAAAGGAATTGAAATTTTACCTTGTATCTTCTCAGACCATAAGGCACTAAAGGTGGAACTCAACTCCAACAAAAACACTCAACCCCACACAACGGCATGGAAATTAAACAACCTTCTGTTGAATAACAGATGGGTGCACGAAGAAATAAAACAGGAAATCATCAACTTCCTTCAGCATAACAACAATGAAGATACAAGCTACCAAAACCTGTGGGATACTGCAAAAGCAGTTTTGAGAGGAAAATTTATCGCTTTAGATGCCTACATTCAAAAAACAGAAAGAGAGCACATCAACAATCTCACAAGAGATCTTATGGAATTGGAAAAAGAAGAACAATCTAAGCCTAAACTCAGTAGAAGAAAAGAAATATCCAAAATCAAATCAGAGATCAATGAAATTGAAAACAAAAGAATCATTCAGAAAATGAATGAAACAAGGAGTTGGTTTTTTGAAAAAATTAATAAAATAGATAAACCATTGGCCAGACTAACGAGAAATAGAAAAGTAAAATCTCTAGTAACCTCAATCAGAAATGATAAAGGGGAAATAACAACTGATCCCACAGAGATACAAGAGATCATCTCTGAATACTACCAGAAACTCTATGCCCAGAAATTTGACAATGTGAAGGAAATGGATCAATATTTGGAATCACACCCTCTCCCTAGACTTAGCCAGGAAGAAATAGAGCTCCTGAACAGACCAATTTCAAGCACTGAGATCAAAGAAACAATAAAAAATCTTCCAACCAAAAAAATGCCCTGGTCCAGATGGCTTCACACCAGAATTCTATCAAACCTTCAAAGAAGAGCTTATTCCTGTACTGCAGAAATTATTCCAAAAATTGAGGAAGAAGGAATCTTCCCCAACACATTCTATGAAGCAAACATCACCCTGATACCAAAACCAGGAAAAGACCCAAACAAAAGGGAGAATTTCAGACCAATCTCACTCATGAATATAGATGCAAAAATTCTCAACAAAATCCTAGCCAATGGATTACAGCTTATCATCAAAAGTCATTAATCATGATCAAGTTAGGCTTCATCCCAGGGATGCAAGTCTGGTTTAACATTCGCAAGTCTATAAACGTTATCCACCATATTAACAGAGGCAAAAATAAAGATCACATGATCCTCTCAATAGATGCAGAAAAAGCATTTGATAAAATCCAGCATCCTTTTCTAATTAGAACACTGAAGAGTATAGGCATAGGTGGCACATTTCTAAAACTGATTGAAGCTATTTATGACAAACCCACAGCTAGTATTTTACTGAATGGAGTAAAACTGAAAGCTTTTCCTCTGAGAACTGGAACCAGACAAGGTTGTCCTCTGTCACCTTTACTATTCAACATAGTGCTGGAAGTTCTAACCAATACAATTCAGCAAGACAAGGAAATAAAGGGAATCCAAATGGGAGCAGAGAAGGTCAAACTCTCCCTCTTTGCTGACGATGTGATCTTATACGTAGAGACCCCCAAAGACTCAACCACAAGACTCCTAGAAGTCATCAAAAAATACAGTAATGTTTCAGGATATAAAATCAATGTCCACAACTCAGTAGCCTTTGTATACACCAATAACAGTCAAGATGAGAAGCTAATTAAGGGCACAACTCCCTTCACCATAGTCTCAAAGAAAATGAAATACCTAGGAATATACCTAACGAAGGAGGTGAAGGACCTCTATAAAGAAAATTATGAAATCCTCAGAAAGGAAATAGCAGAGGATATTAACAAATGGAAGAACATACCATGCTTATGGATGGGAAGAATCAACATTGTTAAAATGTCTATACTTCCCAAAGCAATCTACCTATTCAATGCCATTCCTATCAAAATACCAACATCGTACTTTCAAGATTTGGAAAAAATGATTCTGCATTTTGTATGGAACCGGAAAAAACCCCGTATAGCTAAGGCAGTTCTTAGTAATAAAAATAAAGCTGGGGGCATCAGCATACCAGATTTTAGTCTGTACTACAAAGCCATAGTGGTCAAGACAGCATGGTACTGGCACAAAAACAGAGACAAATACACTTGGAATCAAATCGAAAACCAAGAAATGAAACTAACATCTTACAACCACCTAATCTTCGATAAACCAGACAAGAACATACCTTGGGGGAAAGACTCTCTGTTCAATAAATGGTGTTAGGAGAACTGGATGTCTACATGTAAAAGACTGAAACTGGACCCACACCTTTCCCCACTCACAAAAATTGATTCAAAATGGATAGAGGACTTAAATTTTAGGCATGAAACAATAAAAATCCTCCAAGAAAGCATAGGAAAAACACTGGAAGATATTGGCCTGGGGAAAGACTTCATGAAGAAGACTGCCATGGCAATTGCAACAACAACAAAAATAAACAAATGGGACTTCATTAAACTGAAAAGCTTCTGTACAGCTAAGGAGACAATAACCAAAGCAAAGAGACAACCTACACAATGGAAAAGGATATTTGTATATTTTCAATCAGACAAAAGCTAGGATCTATAGAGAACTCAAATTAATCCACATGAAAAAAGCCAACAATCCCATATATCAATGGGCAAGAGACATGAATAGAACCTTCTCTAAAGATGACAGACGAATGGCTAACAAACACATGAAAAAATGTTCATCATCTCTATATATTAGAGAAATGCAAATCAAAACCACCCTGAGATATCATCTAACCCCAGTGAGAATGGCTCACATCACAAAAATCTCAAAACTGCAGATGCTGGCGTGGATGTGGAGAGAAGGGAACACTTTTACATTGCTGGTGGCACTGAAAACTAGTACAACCTTTCTGGAAGGAAGTATGGAGAAACCTCAAAGCACTCAAGCTAGACCTCCCATTTGAACCTGCAATCCCATTACTGGGCATCTACCCAGAAGGAAAAAAATCCTTTTATCATAAGGACACTTGTACTAGACTGTTTATTGCAGCTCAATTTACAATCGCCAAAATGTGGAAACAGCCTAAATGCCCACCAACCAAGGAATGGATTAACAAGCTGTGGTATATGTATACCATGGAATACTATTCAGCTACTAAAAAAAAAAATGGAGACTTTACATCCTTTGTATTAACCTGGATGGAAGTGGAAGACATTATTCTTAGTAAAGCATCACAAGAATGGAGAAGCATGAATCCTATGTACTCAATTCTGATATGAGGACAATTAATAACAATTAAGGTTATGGGGGGGAGGAAAATCAGAAAGAGGGACGGAGGGAGGGGGGTGGGGCCTTGGTGTGTGTCACACTTTCTGGAGGCAAGACATGATTGCAAGAGGGACTTTACCTAAAAATTGCAATCAGTGTAACCTGGCTTATTGTACCCTCAATGAATCCCCAACAATAAAAAAAAAAAGGAAATTGTAAAATCAGCATAAAAAAAAAGAAAAAATGCTCATCATCTTTAATCATCAGAGAAATGCAAATCAAATCTACCTTGAGATACCATCTAACTCCAGTAAAATTAGCCCGTATCACAAAATCCCAAGACCAGAGATGTTGGCGTGGATGTGGAGAAAAGGGAACACTTCTACACTGCTGGTAGGAATGCAAATTAATACATTCCTTTTGGAAAGATGTTTGGAGAATACTTAGAAATCTAAAAATAGATCTGCCATTCAATCCTATAACTCCTCTACTAGGTATATATCCAGAAGACCAAAAATCACATTATAACAAAGATATTTGTACCAGAATGTTTATTGCAGCCCAATTCATAATTGCTAAGTCATGGAAAAAGCCCAAGTGCCCAACCATCCACCAAAGGGTTAATAAATTGTGGTATATGTACACCATGGAATATTATGCAGCCTTAAAGAAAGATAGAGACTTTACCTCTTTCATGTTTACATGGATGGAGCTGGAACATATTCTTCTTAGTAAAGTATCTCAAGAATGGAAGAAAAAGTATCCAATGTACTCAGCCCTACTATGAAACTAATTTATGGCTTTCATATGAAAGCTATAACCCAGTTATAACCTAAGAATAGGGGGAAGGTGGAGAGGGAGGGGAGGGATGGGGGAGGATGGGCGGAGGGAGGGTGATTGGTGGGATTTCACCTGTGGTGCATCTTACAAGAGTACATATGAAACTTAGTAAATGTAGAATATAAATGTCTTAACGCAATAACTAAGAAAATGCCAGGAAGGCTATGTTAACCAGTGTGATGAAAATGTGTCAAACTGTTTATAAAACCAGTGTATAGTGCCCCATGATCGCAGTAATGTACACAACTATGTTTTAATAATAAAAAAAAAAAAAAAAGCAAGCAGCGACCTGGTTAGGACACTGTTTTTCATTTTCATTATTCAAGGGTACACTTTTTTTTTTTTTTTGCATAAGTCTGACTTTACATGAACTGTCATGAATACCCTGCAGGTTTAGTTTTAGTTCAGGTTTAGGTATTAATAATGGGATATTTTATGTAGTATAAATAACTTCTAAAAAATCCTACCTTGATAAATAATGAGTCTATGTATAGCCTTTAAAAGCATCTGATATTGGGTATAGGCTTAAATTAAAATGAATTTGCTGCCTGGGAATCCTTTAGTATGCAGTATCCTTGGATACATTCCAGGGGTAATCAGTTTGCAAAATATTCTCCAATTTTTATGTGGTGGATTTAAATTGAGAAACTCCCTAAACTATAAGTGTTTATTACAGGAAAGTAAATACAACACTTATTTGCTAAAGGCAAATATTTCTGTAAGATAGAGTATACATTTTTCTCTCTGGGGAACCCTTTTTTAATGCTTTATTTTTTACAAATCAAATTTTTTGCTGTAATTTATTTTTACGAAATGCTAAGCATATGAATTCACTAGTGAGAGACAATGGTTGAATGTGAGATTTGCTTCTTTATTCCCATTTCAAAGCTCAAAGGCCTATTTTTTTCTAAATTCACGAGACACCCCTTCATAGAATATCTAAACTACCAGTTATACGTGTATCTCCATGTATAGAATAAGAAAAATCTATAATTTTTCACACTCAAACCTTTGTGACTCACAATCATTTACTGAAAGATTTAATAACCTCGCTTATTACATGGAAGAGGAAAAACACCTGCCAGAAAAATCCATTAACACACCAATAATTTCACTCACTTTTAGTAAGTGGTCAGGAGAAATCAAGATGGTATATATTTGACCACAAAAACAATAATACTAATAATAACTATGTGAGGTAATGCATATGTCACTTAGCTAGGTTTAGTCATCTCACTATATATATATATACTTCAAAACATATTGTACATGGTAAATACATACAATTTTAACTGGAAATTATAAAAAAGGATTGGACACATTTGCATTTTAGCTTAAAATATAAACTGACATTTGCCTAACATTTTCAAATGAATCTGCACATCTTTCTACTATTTATTTTCATATTAGCTGCTTCTCATGCCCAAATACACCCTGCGTAATTGGGATTAACTCCAAACTAAGGCTTAGAATTTGTTCAAGAGCTACAGATGCCCAAGTAGGATAAGAAGCCTTTGAGAAACCCCCATCCTGTATAATCTCACAGAGCCGGGTAGAGACAGACGTCAGGCCAGAGTTACAGATAACATGATAATGAGTCTGAAAGGATAAGTTTGTGTCAGGTAAGGGAGAAAAAACCTTTTCAGGAGAAAACACGACAAAAGTGGACTAAAGAGAACTAGATAACAAATTAAAATCCAGGAATCTGAATGCAGAAAGGGGAGGAGATGACTTGTCAGTTATTATTTAAGGAGCTGACAGCATTAGATAAACAAATCAGGACTGTATGGTTAGTGAGATGAGTTTGCCTCTTGGAGGGGAACCCGCCTGAGAGGGTCTTGATAGCCAGAATGACTCACAGGGGCCATCAGATAAAGTTCTTTGTGCATTTAAAGGTAAGCCTCCATGAGGTTTTCTGTTTGCTGTACATGCACGTGTGTAATCTCTCCCAAAGAAAGAACTTAGTGTTCAAATTTCCATCTTTTTCAACACTATGCCATTACTGAACTTCAGACACACACAAAAAGGGATCTGATAGTTTCCTTCAGGTCAAAATGCGGAAGGAAAGTTTTTCTAACTTCGTGTTCTAGGTAAACACCATAAAACTTAGGACACTGACTTCCTTTCCACCTTTTTGCTGTCAATTATGAGTTTCACTTTGCCTGCAGAGAAATTTCTCATAAGCAGTTGCTTTCCTGTAAGATGGAATAACACATTTGACAGCAACCTCTGTGCCCTATTATTAATTTATTTTATCCACTGCAGTTGCACACATTAAAACTAACTCCCCGGATGCATTTGTAGATTCTCATAGAATTCAATTTGAATTCAGCATTAATTAATGTGTCATTACGCATGTTTTTTTCTGACACTGCATGATATTAAATCCTTTTTAAACTTTTAGTTGTTCTTCGTAATTTACATTGTTTGAAAATAATGTGTAGTGACATAGCAGGCAGAAGTCAAATCTGCAACTGATTTAACTCTGTGTATTCCAAATCACAATTCATTTTCCCATTAATACATCAGAGTTGTCAACTAGAAGGTGTCTGTTATCCTGATTATAATAACAGAATTTCTATCACAATGTTTGTCATGGAGCTTCAGAGAAAATACTTTTTGACGTGTTCAAGCCTCATTCCTGTGAGAGAGAAATTGCTATGTGTGAAAATAAAAGTAGATACCCTAGAAATCCTATTGTAGCAAAGAAGTTGCAGTAAGAATACATTCAATTACTTGTTCTTAGGATGAGAAAGAAAAATGAGCACAATGGAATTGATAAAGGGCTTTCTCATGTTTAACCATGGTCTAGTATTTTTTATGTGATATAAATCACCCAATCATTAAATTCAGAACATCTATATCGGGCATTAATTCGTAAAGGTTTCTTCATGAAGATCACTTCCTACTGAATATTTATGGCAGGTGTTTATGCTCTTGTCTAGGAAATCAGTAATGAAAACAGGTCATGTATTGTACAAGAGGCGGGACTCAAGTAGGTGATACTTACTCTTACATTCAAGGAATATATGTATGGCCAGACCAGAGTCTGAGTGCATGCAAATAACTGTGGCATATATAGGAACAATACCTTCTTTTTTTTAAATTCTTTAATAACTCATGACTGTCTACATAAATACATTTATGGGGTACAATGTGCTGATTTGATATACAATGTGGAATGATTACATCTAACTGATTAACATAACCATCTCCTTGCTTGCTTACTTACTGGTTGTGACAAAAACATTCATACTCTATTCTTAATAGTATAGAAATGTAACATTGCATGGGGCCAGGAGTGTGTAAAAAAAAACTGTATTATTGCATTATGCACAATGGGTTGGATCTAAAAAAAGACCTTCCCTCCTCCCAGCCTTCCCCCTACCCCCGCCTTTCTTCTTCTCTCCTTCTTTCTGGACTATAGTTATGTTTTACCATTCCCATGAATGTGTAGGTGATTATATACTCATTTCATGGTAGTATTGAATACATTGGATACTTTTTTTCCATTCTTGAGACACTTCACTAAGAAGAATATGTTCCAGTTCCATCCAGATAAATATAAAAAATGTGAAGTCTCCATCTTTTTATGGCTGCATAGTATTCCCTGGTGTACATATACCATAATTTGTTAATCTATTCATGGATTGATGGGCACTTGGGTTGCTTCCATGACTTGGCAATGATGAATTGGGCTGCAATAAACATTCTGGTGCAAATGTCTTTGTTGTAAAACGATTTTTGATCATCTGGGTAAATACCTAGTAGGGGGATTGCAGGATCAAATGGTAGGCCCACTTTTAGTTCGTTGAGTATTTTCCAAACTTCTTTCCAAAAAGGTCGTATTAGCTTACATTCCCACCAGCAGTATAGAAGTGTCCCCTTCTCTCCACATCATCACCAACATCTGTAGTTTGGGGATTTTTGTGATGTGGGCTAATCTTACTGGAGTTAGATGATATCTCAAAGTGCTTTTCATTTGCATTTCTCTGATGATTAAAAATGATGAACATTTTTTTCATATGTTTGGAAGCCATTCACCTGTCTTCTTCAGAGAAGTTTCTGTTCAAGTCTCTTACCCACATAGAAACGGGGCTATTTGTTTTTTTCTTATTGATTAGTTTGAGCTCGCATAACCTGCAAATATCTTTTCCCATTCTGAAGGCTGTCCGTTTGCTTTATTTACTGTGTTCTTGGCTGTGCAGAAGCTTTTTAGTTTGATCAGCTCCCAGTAATATAATTTTGGTGTTGCTGCAATTGCCCGGGGGGTCTTCCTCATAAAAAGATTCTCCCAGGCCAATTTGTTCAAGAATTTTCCCTGCTCTGTCTTCTAATAATTTTATAGTTTTGTGTCTTGAATTTAAATGTTTTATCCAGTGAGAATCAATCTTTGTTAATGGTGAGAGATGGGGGTCCAGTTTCAGTCTTCTACAGGTCTCCAGCCAGTTCACCCAGCATCATTTGTTTAAAAGGGAATCTTTCCTCCACTGAATGTTTTTGATAGGTTTGCCAAAAATCAAATGACTCTAAGCATCCAGCTTCATCTCTTGGTTCTCTATTCTGTTCCATACATCTACCTCTCTATTTTTGTGTCAGTACCAGGCTGTTTTGATCACTATATATTTGTAGTATAGCCTGAAGTATGGTAACATGATACCTCCTGATCTGTTTTTATTTCTGAGTAGTGTATTTGCTATCCGAGATGTTTTCTGATTCCATATAAAATGAAGCAGTATTTTTTCAATCTCCTTAAAGTATGATGATGGTGTCTTACTAGGGACTGCATTAAATCTATAGATTGCTTTGCGTAGTATGAACATTTTAACAATGTTCATTCTTCCCAACCATGAGCATGGTATGTTCTTCCATTCATTAACATCTTCAGCTATTTCTTGTCTCAGAGTTTCATAATTCTCCTTATGGAGAGCTTTCACGTCCTTTGTTAGATATATTCCCAGATATTTCATCTTCTTTGGCACTTCTGTAAAAGGAATAGAGTTCTTGACTATTTTTCAGCTTGACTATTGTTGGCATATACAAAAGCTATTGATTTATAAGTATTGATCTTGTATCCTGAGACGCTGCTGTATTCCTTGATCACACACCTTCTTATGCAACTCTTTTTCATTCCCACTCAACAAGAAAAAGCAGACTTTGCAAAACATTTTGTCTTTCCTTTCTTTAATAGAGCAGATTATCTTTCTTTTTAAAATGTCCTTCCATTTTATAGGTACATAAAACCATAACTATCACAGCTAAAATTTATCAAACATGCAAAGTATAGGATTAAATGCATAGTAGTCAGCGTTTCATAGGTGAGTCTGACAAAGGTATCTCAGGTATCTATATTCTTTCTGCAACAAAGGAATGAGAGATACTGCAGCAAATGTGAAGGAATTGTTACTCAAGTTGGTTTACCTGAGCCACTTGTACTAAACACAAATTATACCATACTAGAGGTCATTATTGTTACTAATTAATCAAAAATAGTACATTAATATATGATATTATAAACACATTTGACAACATAATTCCTCTAAGATTTCACATTTTAATACAATGATTAAAATTTTGACATTTTCGTGTACTTTTCCATTACTAAAAATTACAGAAAGAGAGTCTACCAAAATGTACAATTCTTATACTTAAACCACCATTACATTTAAAATAAATGACATCTTTGTGATGCTTCACATTATAAAACTTCCAATATTGATTTTTAAAATATTAAGTAAATAATCTAATTGTATTCATGTCTCAAGATGATCACTACTTACAAGAGTCCTGAAAGCAGCAGCCTTTTGTGAGAAAAGGCTGAAAAAAAATAAAAGCAGGAATTGTTTTTTAGGCGATCCCTGGATGTTTTCACATTCAGAGCCATAATTTGTTACAACCACAGAAGGAGAGACCATCCTGATGGGAATTTTGAGTAGTTTCAGATTCAATTTTTGCCCCACATCAGTGCAGTAGAATCTATCTGAGACGGTCAATTGATGAAGGGTATACTGAGCCTGGATGCCTAGGTGTAACTAGTGGGTTAGGCCTATCAATGTGTCTGGACTAGTCAATGTGGGTGAGCAAGAAGTGCTTTCAGTACAGTGTATCTGTACTGACAATGTGTCCAGATCATCAGTTCAGATAATCCCTGAGTACATGCTTTTATGTGTTTATTGGATGCTTGAGTAGCCATAATTGAAATTTTATCTGCATTATGACCTGCAAAATCTTAGCGGGAAATCTCTAAGCTTGTAATGTATACAGATACTTGCAAAGGTAGTAATACCTGATAACCATTCTTCCCCTGAGCACAGCCCTGGAGGCCTGACTGCAGACAAGAAAATTCTAAGTTCAACACACTATGTATCTGATATATAATTGTAATTATTTTGAACCCAGATAAAGAGAGGGGAAAAGAGCAGCAGCAGTTACTCCCTATCAGCTAATGAAAGATATTGCCATGTTGTTTTGAAAGTTACAAAACAAAGGCATGGATTCTTGCCAGGTTTCTCTTACTTGCCTCCTCCAGATGGCAAGTTCTTCAGCAGCTGTGGGAAAGATCACTATGTCTCAGATAAGCTTTCTCCACCCCATCCTTGAGAAAGGCATCTTTCTTCCTGAACCAATGCTGTGGAATCTATGCCTTCAGCAAGTGTCTCTACTGAATTTCAAAGACTTTGTGGGTGAGAGGTGTTTCTGTACCTTCACAGGTTTGGGTAACTGGTCTATTAAATAATGATGGCATTGGTTAGTGCAGCTATCATCTGGTGGCTGAATTCACAGTCCCATATAGCACAGCGTTATCTTAGTTTGCCAGACAGTAATACAATTGGAGGAGGAATAATCACATACATTGTCTTATTTAACTTGCGTAGGCTTTCAGCTATATACTCTATTCCTCTTAGTTCTAAATGACAAATTGGGGCAAATACATGTGAGCACTAAAGAAATTTATCTGAAACTCCTGTAGGGAATTGAATTTGTGGCTCATCTGAAATAGGTAACCATTTCCATTCAACAGGCTAGAAAGCGCTATCAGGTGGCATTGTGATGTATGCTTTTTGGGATGACCTTTGGTAGTCTACAGTGCATCCCGAGGCATTTGAGTGCACAATTAATGGTGTTGCTTTCTAGTAAATTTTTCTGTTACTATTCTCTGTGAATCAGGGGAATCAAGAGATCAGTTTCTTATCTAACAGATTTTTATAAGCACTTATTTCACCTAGTGCAGCCAGGCCATCAAACAAGCAATGACTGGCCAAGGAGGAGTGGGGAGTATTTTCATGCTGAATATTTAATAATAATAATATATATTTTGTATCTGACCTTCAGCTAGACATACTGAGGTACCAGTCATTGTGTATTTTATCTTTTTTAAAAGATAATTTAGCTTTTTCCAGAATAATCCTAAAGTTAATGTGCAGAATTATTAAATACAATGTATTAGAGTTGGTTCCTATATCTTCCTTCAGATTTTTTAGAGCTATCATGTTAGATTTTAAAATGTCTCAAACTTCTAAAATTAAATGTATTAACGTTTCAATGGAAAAATGCCCTTCTCGATCCATAATTAATCTAAAATCAGCCATATTCGTTTTTTTGTTTTTTTTTTTTAGTTTTTGGCCGGGGCTGGGTTTGAACCCGCCACCTCCAGCATATGGGGCTGGCACCCTACACCTTTGAGCCACAGGCGCCACCCCCTTATTCATTTTCAATGTCCATAAAGTTTGTGGGCAATTTAATTCACAAATTAATTCATAAATTAATTCACAAATTAATTCCTAATGTTTCTAAGTTTCTATAACAGGGTGTCCATAAAGTTTGTGTGCAAATTAATTCAATTTAATTGCATGCAAATTTTATGGACATCCTGTATATTATAAATATGACCATCCTTTCCCCAGTCATCTCTTATAACAGCTTTGCTAAGTATTTTGCACAATAATATAACTCCTGCCCTTCAAGACACTGGATTCCTAATATTCCATACAAAGATTTAGCAACACTCATTAAAAAGAGGGAAGAGGAGAAATGTAAGCGGTAGTGTCAAATTATTCTAGTAAATAAAAGGCAAATGATATGATCATTTTAAGATAGCCACTATTCAAGTTTCTATGATATTATATCTCCTGTGGAAATGTGAAAGAAACCAAAATGGATAGGAGAGTCCTTTAAAGTTGAGGCCCCCAACCCCTGGTTTGCAGAACACTTCCATCAGCCAGTGACCTGTTAGGAACCAGGCTACATAGTAGGAGGTAAGGGGCTGGCAAGCTAATGAAGCATCATGGGTATTTACAGCTCATTACTCACATCACTGTCTGAGCTCTGCCTCTCATCAGATAAGCAGCAGTGTTACATTCTCATAGAAGCGCAAACCCTCTGTAAACTGCTCATGTGAGGGATCTAGACTGGGCACCCCTTACGAGAATCTAAAGCGTGATGGTCTGAGTGGAGATGTAACTCACTTGAATCATTCCATAACCATCCCCCACCCCTGGTCCATGGAAAAAATGTCTTGCATGAAACCAGTCCCTGGTGCCAAAAACACTGGAGACTGCTGCTTTAGAAGACAGCAAAGAAATTGACTGTCTTAAATGAAGGGTAAAATGAAAATTAAAAAGGGATACAATGGCTAAGTCAATCTAATTAACATATATGCATTACCTCACATACTTTTTTTATATGTGTATTTTTGTGGTGAGAACATTTAAAACCTACTCTTAGAAATTTTTCAAGAATTGCTATTAATTACAGCATGTATGTTTCACAATAGATCTTTTTAACTTACTCTTTCTATCTAACTGAAATTTTGCATCCTTTGACCAATATCTCCCCAGCTCCCAGCCCCTCATAACCAACATTCTGCTCTCCACCTCTATCAGTTCAACTTTTTAAAATTCCACATGTAAGTGAGATCATCTTGTATTTGTCTTTCTGTGCCTGGCTTATTTCACTTAACATAATGTCCTGTAGGTTCATCCATGTTATCACAAATGATAAGATTTCCTTCTTTTTTTAAAGCTGAAGTTTATTCCATTGTATATATAGCCCACATGTTCTTTATCCTTTCATATGTCAATGGGCATTGAGCCATTCCACAATGGATATATATTTCAAAACATCATGTTGTACGTGATAAACATATATAATTTTTATGGCACAATTTAAAAATAAAAAATATTAATTTTGAAAAATAACAATTCATACATTCCCAAGAATTTAAAATACAAAAATTTTATATGCCAATAAAAAATTTACTAACAATAAAAAAGGAATAGAAAAGTAAATGAAAAAGAAGTAAAAAAGCAATCTTCCTTTAAAATAAGCAGTAGTGAATCCCTCTTACTGTGATATATTCACTCTCCCTGACTTCTTGTCTGCTTTCACATTCAGGTATCAAGTAAGTGGATTTAGGCTTATCTGCATGTTGTACAGAAATAATGAACAATAACGAGAGATTAGATAACTTGGGAATTGTGACCAGAAAGAACTGCAGTACTGATGAGATGACACAAACATTGAAATCCTTTGAGAGGAGGTGAAAAATTGCCTAATATTTGCAAGGAATGGAGGTACGTCAGAGGGTTTAGCCTCAGTAGAACACTGCATAAATACATAGGGCAGAATACATTTCAGCAAACTTCAAACAGATTAAATTCAAACAAAGGAAATTTTCATCTGAATACTGACTTAATTAAATAGACGTCCAATTTATGTCTCCTACCTACCTACTACTCACCGCAAGTTTCACCCCATAGTCTGTAGAGAGGTGTATTATTACTGATATCAGCACTGTGATCACAGTACATATGCAATATCAACAGCATGAGAATCAATATTAACACAAAATAAAATTTTGTGCTATTACATATTCAGAAATACAAAATAAAACCATAGATATCAAAATTTACTTTTTATTTTCAGATTGTGAAATCAGAGTAGCTGACTTAAGTCATACTTTGTATATGCCTGATATGATTTTTTTCAACTATATCTATTGAATTTAGCAGTTGGTAAGCAAACATGTATCTCAAGAAATTACACAGAAAACCTGCTCCTGCTTTGATTGCAATAAAAAGTTTTTGAAAAAAGTTGTTGTATCCAAATAAATATAAAAATGCTCCCTACTTCACTTCACTCACTGTGAAATTCACTCTAAGGATCTGCTTTCACTTTATTTTGTCAAAAATGTGAAAATGGTTAGCAAAGTGAAAATGATTTTTAAATTTTATCCGTATATAAAATCCATCCACTGGCCCAGTGCTCCCCATCCCACACCTGCTCACAAGAGGCAAACATTTTAATGACTTTAGTTCTTCTAAAGTGGCCACCTTCATATTTGTAAATATTCTCATGCTGCTTTTATATTAATCAATGTTATACAATATCTATCATATTTCAGCTCCAAAATGTAAGATTCACTTCAGTTATATTCCCCTACTTAACCTCCACCATCCTTACAGTATTGTTACATCACTTTTTAAAATATCTTCCGTGTTTACCCCCGTATCATTAAACTACATGATTAAAACCCTACTTCTTCTATTAACTATATACAGTATCTCTAATGTTCTATTGTGTTTGATTTTATAATAAGATATCCTTAGGTACCTAATATTCAAAAGGTAGTTAGAAAAGAAGTTTATAACACCTATTTGTAAAATGATGGTCCTTCCTGCTATTTTAATGTCTTTAGCTGTCTGATGTCAGAGTAAGTCAGAAGCTATTTTAATTCCTAAGTTAGCAACTTTGAGTCTTCTAACTAATACAGGTCCTTCACGGTGGGGTCATTTTCTCCAAAACAAATCTAAACTTTTTATGTGCCATACACATGGCTGAGTTTATCTCATAGGTCCCAGACACCAATGCACCCATAATTTACATTTTGGCAATTGCATTTTTAGAATTCCTCAAGCTGTAGCTCCTGCTGGAACCGGTTTCTTTCTGTGCCTGCTCACCAAGGGTCATCTTGGATCTCATGATTTTATTTTTCTCTGGAATAAATGCACTGCTTTCTGGATTCTGTGCTGCTTCTTTCTTGTTTACAGCCAAATTTTGTTGACGCACATTCACTAACAGCTCCTTAAGAAAAGGTATGAGGGAAGTAATTTTTCTTTTGTCCCATGTCTTAAATTTATTTATTTATTTATTTATTAAATCATAGCTGTGTACATTAATGCAATCATGGGGCACCATACACTGATTTTATATACCATTTGACATATTTTCATCACACTGGTTAACATAGCCTTTCTGGCATTTTCATAGTTATTGTGTTAAGACATTTATATTATACATTCAGTAAGTTTCACATGTACCCTTATAAGATGCACCGCAGGTGTAATCCCACCAATCACCCTTCCTCCACCCATCCTCACCCCTCCCTTCCCTCCCTCTCCCCCTTCCCCATACTCTGAGGTTATAACTGGGTTATAGCTTTCATATGAAAGCCATAAGTTAGTTTCATAGTAGGGCTGAGTACATTGGATACTTTTTCTTCCATTCTTGAGATACTTTACTAAGAAGAATATGTTCTATCTCCATCCATGTAAACACAAATGAGGGAAGTCATTTCCCTGAAGTTTGCATGTCCTAAAGTATCTGGGAATATAAATGTCTGATAAAAATCATTTCCTCTCAGTTCGGTGCCTGTAGCTCAAGCAGCTAAAGCACCAGCCACATATACCAGAGCTGGAGAGTTTGAATCCAACCTGGGCTGCCAAAACAACAATGACAACCACAACCCAAAAATAGCCGGGTGTTGTGGTGGGTGCCTGTAGTCTCAGCTACTTGGGAGGCTGAAGCAAGAGAATCGCTTAAGCCCAGGAGTTGGAGGTTGCTGTGAGCTGTGATGCCACAGCACTCTACCCAGGGTGACAGCTTGAAGCTCTGTCTCAAAAAAAAAAAAAATTTTTTCCTTTCATAGGTTCCATAAGGATCTGGACAGAGATTTCTTAAATACACCAAAAGTGCAGGCAAAGAAAGCAAAAATAAATAAATGTGATCGTATCAAACTAATAGAAAAGGAAATAATTAATGGAGTGAAGAGACAACTCACAGATTGGGAAATATTTCAAATAATACATAGATAAGGGGCTTATATCCAAAATATACTTTAAAAAACTCAATCTACTGAATAGCAAGAAAACAAATAACCCTATTAAAAGATGGGCAAAAGACTTGAAAAATCATTTCTGAAAAGACATACAAATAGCCAACAGATAAAAAATGCTTAACACCTCAATCATCAGGGAAATGCAAACTGAAATCACAATGAAATATCACCTCACACCTGTTAAATTGGCAATTATCAACAAGATGAAAACGAACAAGTGTTAGAGAGGATGTGAAGAAAAAGGACCCTTTGTAAACTGTTGGTGGTAATGTAAATTAGTACAACTGCCACAGAAATCATATGAAGATTTCTCAAGAAAACTGCCACGACTTGAGAGTTATCTAAAGGAACTGAAATTGATATGTCAAAGAGATATCTGCATTCCTATGTTCACTGCAGCATTATTCACGATAGCCAAGATATAGAAACAACATAAGTATCCACCAACAAATTGATGGATTTTGAAAATGTTTAAATATATCTGTGTATATATACACACACATTTAAACATATATTCTCTTTCTCTCTCTGTCTCTCTCTTTCACACACACACACACACACACAAAGAAATACTGTTCAGTCTGAAAAATAAAAAAAAAACAGGAAATTCTGTCATTTGCAACAATATAGATGAGCCAAGAGGACATTATGTTAAGTGAAATAATCCAAGCACAGAAAGATAAACACCACATGATCTCACTTACATGTAGAATCTAAGAAAGTGGAACTCTTAAAAGTAAAGAATAGAATAGTATTTAACATGGACTTGTAAGTGTAGGGTGGTAGACAGGGAAAGGAGAGATGTCGGTCAATGAACACAAAGTTACAGTTAGATAGAAGGAATAACTGTTGGTGTTCTATTCTACAGCAAGGTACTATAATTAACTATGTGTGATGTATTGTGCCTTTCACAATAGCTGCAAGAGAGACTTTTAAATGTTCTCAGCACAAAGAAATGACAAATATGCTCATTAGTCTGTGATCCTTACATGGTATATGTAACATATCGGAACATCATATTGTGCCCCATAAATGTATACAATGATTTTCTGTCCATTAGAAAACAGAGCTTAAAAAATAAAAGAAAAAAATATTTTCTCTCAGCAGATGACGGTCACAAGCCTGCCAGCATTGTACCACCACGGACCTGCCTCTCACCATGCCCCTTCTGTATTCTGTCTCTAAACTGTCACTTCCTCTAATTTGTTATATTCTCCCCTATGTTTATTCTCCACCATGTTATTTTCTTCTTCAAAATTTGTTGAAATGTTATCTCTCTTGTTTTCTTGTCCTATAGGTCCATATCTTTTGGAAAAGGAGGTAAAAAATGGGTCTTCTCGCCATCATATTATTCAATTTGATTTTTTTTTTTTGAGAAAATGAGATTTTTTATTTATTTATTTATTTTATTAAATCATAACTGAATACAATGATATGATTATGGGGCATCATACACTCACTTCATAAACCATTTGACACATTTTTATCACAGTGGTTAACATAGCCTTTCTGGCGTTATCTCAGTTACTGTGCCAAAACATTTACATTCTACATTTACCAAGTTTCGCAAATACCCCTGTAATATGCACCACAGGTGTGATCCCACCGATTCCCCTCCCTCTACCTACCCCCCACCTTTCCCACTTCCTCCTATTGTTAAGTTGTAGCTGGGTTATAGCTTTCATGTGAGAGTCCCAAATTAGTTTCATAGTAGGGCTGTGTACATTGGGTATTTTTTCTTCCATTCTTGGGATACTTTACTAAGAAGAATATGTTCCAGCTCCATCCATGTAAACATGAAAGAGGTAAAATCTCCATCTTTCTTTAAGGCTGCATAGTATTCCATGGTATACATATACCACAATTTATTAATCCATTCGTGGATCGATGGGCACTTGGGCTTTTTCCATGACTTAGCTATTATGAATTGGGCTGCAATAAACATTCTGGTACAAATATCTCTGTTATGTTGTGATTTTTGGTCTTCTGGGTATATGCCCAGCAGAGGAATTACAGGATTGAATGGCAGATCTATTTTTAGATCTCTGAGTGTTCTCCATATATCTTTCCAAAAGGAATGTATTAATTTGCATTCCCACCAGCAGTGCAGAAGTGTTCCCTTTTCTCCGCATCCACGCCAACATCTCTGGTCTTGAGATTTTGTGATATAGGCTAGTCTCACTGGAGTTAGATGATATCTCAAAGTAGTTTTGATTTGCATTTCTCTGATGATTAAAGACGATGAGCATTTTTTCATATGTCTGAAGGCCGTGCGCCTGTCTTCTTCAGAGAAGTTTCTCTTCAAATCCCTTGCCCAGCCTGCGATGGGATCCCTTGTTTTTTTCGTCTTGCTGATGCGTTTGAGTTCTCTGTGGATTCTGGTTATTAAACCTTTGTCAGAGATATACCCTGCAAATATCTTCTCCCATTCTGAGGGCTGTCTGCTTGCTCTGCTTACTGTGTTCTTAGCTGTGCAGAAGCTTTTTAGTTTGATCAAGTCCCAGTAGTGTATTTTTGAAGCTGCTTCAATTGCCCGGGGGGTTCTCCTCATGAAATACTCACCCAGACCAATTTCTTCAAGGGTTTTCCCTGCATTCTCCTCTAGTATTTTTATAGTTTCATGTCTTAAGTTTAAATCTTTAATCCAATGAGAGTCTATCTTAGTTAATGGTGAAAGGTGTGGGTCCAATTTCAGTCTTCTGCAGGTTGCCAGCCAGTTCACCCAGCACCATTTGTTAAATAGGGAATCTTTTCCCCACTGAATGTTTTTAATTGGCTTGTCAAAAATCAAATAGCGGTAAGTAGCTGGATTCATCTCTTGGTTCTCTATTCTATTCCAGATATCTACTTCTCTGTTTTTGTGCCAATACCATGCTGTTTTGATCACTATCGATTTGTAGTAAAGTCTGAGGTCTGGTAGTGAGATTCCTCCTGTTTTGTTTTTATTTCTGAGAAATGTCTTGGCTATTCGAGGTTTTTTCTGATTCCATATAAAACGAAGTAATGTTTTTTCAAGATCTTTAAAATATGACAGTGGAGCTTTAATAGGCAGTGCGTTGAAATTATATATTGCTTTGGGTAGTATGGACATTTTGATAATGTTGATTCTTCCTAGCCATGAGCATGGTATGTTTTTCCATTTGTTAACATTTTCAGCTATTTCTTTTCTTAGAGTTTCATAGTTCTCTTTATAGAGATCTTTCACGTCTTTTCTTAGGTAAATTCCCAAATATTTCATCTTCTTTGGCACTACTGTGAATGGGATAGAGTCCTTAACTGCTTTTTCAATTTGACTATTGTTGGTGTATATAAAGGCTACCGATTTATGAATGTTGATTTTGTAACCTGAGACGCTGCTGTATTCCTTGATCACTTCTAGGAGTTTTGTAGTAGAGTCCCTAGTGTTTTCCAGATACACAATCATATCATCTGCGAAGAGCGAGAGTTTGATCTCTTCTGACCCTATATGGATACCCTTGATCGCCTTTTCTTCCCTAATTGCGGTGGCTAAAACTTCCATTACAATGTTGAAAAGCAATGGAGACAATGGGCAGCCTTGTCTGGTTCCTGATCTGAGTGGAAATGATTCCAATTTAACTCCATTCAATATGATATTGGCTGTGGGTTTGCTGTAGATAGCCTCTATCAGTTTAAGAAAAGTCCCTTCTAGACCAATTTTCTTGAGTGTTCTGATCATGAAGGGATGCTGGATATTATCAAAAGCTTTTTCTGCATCAATTGAGAGAATCATATGGTCTTTGTTTTTTAATTTGTTTATGTGCTGGATTACATTTATAGATTTACGTATATTGAACCAGCCTTGAGACCCTGGGATAAAACCAACTTGGTCATGGTATATAATTTGTTTGATGTGTTGCTGAATTCTGTTCGTTAGGATCTTGTTGAATATTTTTGCATCTATATTCATTAGTGATATTGGTCTATAATTTTCTTTTCTTGTTGGGTCTTTTCCTGGTTTGGGGATCAGGGTGATGTTTGCTTCATAGAACGTGTTGGGTAGTCTTCATTCTTTTTCTACATTTTGGAACAGGTTGAGTAATATAGGTACTAATTCCTCTTTAAAGGTTTGGTAGAATTCTGACGTGAAACCATCTGGTCCCGGGCTTTTCTTTTTAGGGAGGTTTTGTATAGTTGATGCTATTTCTGAACTTGGTATGGGTCTGTTCAACATTTCCACTTGATTCTGGTTAAGTCTTGGAAGGTGGCGTGCTTCCAAGTATCGGTCTATTTCCTTCAGCTTTTCATATTTCTGAG
This sequence comes from Nycticebus coucang, assembly GCF_027406575.1. Classification (NCBI taxonomy): domain Eukaryota; kingdom Metazoa; phylum Chordata; class Mammalia; order Primates; family Lorisidae; genus Nycticebus; species Nycticebus coucang. Next base: position 28,760,525 of record NC_069796.1, read on the forward strand.
AATAAAGTTTCTTGTAATATTCATTAAGGATTTTTTGGATTTCTGATGAGTCTGTGGTTATTTCGTCTTTGTTGTTTCTGATTGATGATATTAGAGATTTTACTCTTTTTTTCCTGATTAGGTTGGCCAGAGGTTTATCTATTTTATTGACCTTTTCAAAAAACCAGCTTTTTGATTTATTGATCTGTTGTATTATTCTTTTGTTTTCAATTACATTTAATTCTGCTCTAATTTTGGTTATTTCTTTTCTTCTACTGGGTTTGGGGTTGGAATGTTCTTCCTTTTCCAGTTGCGTGCAATGTCCCATTAAGTTGTTAACTTTCTCTCTTTCCGTTCTCTTGAGGAAGGCTTGCAGTGCTATAAATTTCCCTCTTAGAACTGCCTTTGCAGTGTCCCAGAGGTTCTGATAGTTTGTGTCTTCATTGTCATTTTGTTCCAAAAAATTGGTGATTTCTTTCTTAATCTCATCTCTGACCCAGCTATCATTCAGCATAAGGTTATTTAACTTCCATGTTTTTGTATGGGTATGCAGATTCCTGTTGTTACTCAATTCAAGTTTTATTCCATGATGGTCTGAGAAGATGCATGGAATAATTTCTATTCCTTTAAATTTACTGAGGTTAGACTTGTGACCTAAAATGTGATCAATTTTGGAGTAAGTTCCGTGGGCTGATGAGAAGTACGTGTATTCAGTTTTTGGGGGATGAAATGTTCTGTAGATGTCTGCTAAATCTAAATATTGGATGGTTAGGTTTAAATCTAAGATTTCTTTGCTCAGCTTCTTTCTGGAGGATCGATCCAACACTGCCAAGGGAGTGTTGAAATCTCCAACGATTATGGAGCTGGAGGAAATCAAGTTACTCATGTCTGTTAGAGTTTCTCTTATAAATTGAGGTGCATTCTGGTTGGGTGCATAGATATTAATAATTGAGATCTCATCATATTGAGTATTACCCTTAACAAATATGAAGTGACCATTCTTGTCCTTCCTTACTTTTGATGGTTTAAAGCCTACTGTATCTGCAAATAAAATTGCAACACCTGCTTTTTTCTGATTACCGTTTGCCTGAAATATGGATGACCATCCTTTCACCCTGAGTCTGTATTTGTCTTTTAAGTTGAGATGTGACTCTTGTATGCAACAAATATCTGGCTTGAGTTTTTGTATCCAGTCAGCTAACCTATGCCTATTTGGAGGACAGTTTAAGCCATTCACATTGATGGAGAGTAAGGATAAGTCTGGTGGAATTTTGGGTATCGAGTTTTTCAAAGGTCCAGTGGACATTTTTAATCCTTTCGCCATTGTGGAAGTTGGAGTTTGATCCGAAGTTTCTGAGTGAGTTTACTTTTGTGGTATAGGATTGGGTTGGTCATTGTGGAGGATAGGTCTGAGAACATCCTGAAGAGCTGGTTTACTTATGGCAAATTTTTTCAACATATGAATGTCATTGAAGTATTTAATTTCTCCATCATAGATGAAACTCAGTTTAGCTGGATACAAGATCCTGGGTTGAAAGTTTTTTTGCTTTAGGAGATTAAAAGTTGATGACCAGCCTCTTCTGGCTTGAAAAGTTTCAGCAGAGAGATCTGCAGTTATTCTAATATTCTTACCTTTGTACGTTATAGTTTTCTTTCGCCGGGCTGCTTTGAGAATCTTCTCTTTCATGTTAACTTTAGTGAAGCTAATTATGATATGTCTGGGAGATGGCTTATTGTGGTTGAATCGTGCTGGGGTTCTGAAGCTGTCTGCTATCTGAATTTCAGGTTCTCTAGGCATGTCTGGAAAATTTTCTTTCATAATTTCATGTAGAAGGGCCTCTGTGCCCTTGGCAGCCACTTCATCATTCTCCGAAATTCCTATAACCCTTATGTTGTTTTTTTTTTCGAATTATCTGAGAGTTCTCTGAGTGAGTGATCCGTTTTTGCTCTCCATTTCTCTTCCTCTTTGAGACATTGGGAGCGTTCGAAGACTTTATCTTCAATGTCAGAAATCCTTTCTTCTACTTGCTCCATTCTGTTACTGAGGGATTCTACTGTATTTTTCATATCTTTGAGGGCTGTAAGTTCTTGTTTCAGTGTGTCTAAGTCTTTGGTGGTTTTGTCTTTAAATTCGTTAAATTCTTGAGACAATTTTTGAATTTCTCCTCGAATTCCTAATTCCATTTTATTAATCTTGTCTGCAAACCAAATTCTGAATTCGACTTCTGACATCTCAGCCAGTTGTTTATGAATGGGATCTTCAATCACATCTGCCGTATCTTTTCTTGGGGGGGTTGATCTATTCTGGTTATTCATGTTACCAGAGTTTTTCCGCTGATTCCGCCCCATGGTTTACTCCCTTTGGTTTTTCCCCTGGGGTTTTATCGAAGGCCCGTACAGTGTTGTGGCCTGAGAAACTGGGACCCTGTCTGGTGTGGTGGAGCAAAGTGGTTCTGTCTTGTTTTCAGCTGGTTTCTGTTCGATCCTATTGCAACTTCTACTCTGGCTTGAAGTCTCAGCTGTGTGGAAAAATCAGCAATTAAGTCACCCCGCCTGCCCACCTCTGGCCCCAGTTGGAAAAGGAGAATCAAACCTTCCTACAATCGCACACCCAGGGCACCGCGTGAAAAATCCTCAGTCTATTAGCCCACTTCAAAAGGTCCGAATCAACTGTCTCAATCGGCACTTGTCTCGGGTGGAAGGGTTCAAGAGGTCTCTGGGAACTGGATCACAGGGGCCTGGTGATTCCTCTGACACAGCTCACCCCAGTGCAGCGTGGAGTCAGGAGGAGCCACCCAGCAAACAGAGCAGTCTGGGAATGTTGACGTCTCCTTCCCCACTTTGCCCCTCCATCGGACCCAGTCACTGGTATCTCTGCAGATGGCTAACCCAGTTGCCTGCAGTGAACAGACACTCCAGGGGTTTGCACCTGCCTGAATCGCAAGGAAGTCTGCCAGGCCCCCGCAGACTGCCGCTATCTAGCAGGAGGAGATGGGGCCTGACATCTTTGAGTATTTGATGCAGGTGATGGGAAGGAGGTGTTCACTCAGGCTTATCCCCGTCCCTGATGGATGCTGCTAACAGAACAGAACAGAACAGACAACTTTGTGAGGTTCTGTCTCTGTTTCTGTCGTCGCCTACAGAAGACGGGCTGTTTTGAGTTCAAACGTCTTTGCTGCTGGAGAATTGCGTCTGAACATCTCTCTGGGTCGGCCCCGCCCTGGAAGCTTCCCGGGTTTGTGAGCCGTGTCACCGGTGGCGTCCTCTGGTTGCCCAGGGAGACAGGGGGTGTGGCCTCAGAATATCCAGAAGTGAGCGTTCTGACGTTAAAGAAAAAACGGCTGTTGATCTACCTCCAGGGAACTGCTGCTCTGGTGTGGGCACTCAGGCGACCCTTTTCTCCTCTGTCCCGTGCCCCAGAGTCAGCACTGAGCAGCTGCAGTTTGTGCTGGGTCCACACCCCTTAAGAGATCCCCCAAGAATCAGAACTCTTGGGGGATGGGCCCCCAGACCCCGATTGGGAGTGGGGGGGGAAGCTAGAGTTTCATTCAGTTTTAAGCAATACTGCGGTCCGGGGAGGGCTCCTGCACTGCACCACAGGGAAGTGCCACCAAGGCTTGATTTCCCCTCAGCAGAGTGCCCTCTCCTCGCTCACGTATCCCAGAGTCAGCGCTGACCTGAGCAGCTCAGGCACTGTGCACTCCCCTCGAGAAATCACCCAAGGAGCCGAACTCCTGGGGGATAGGCCCTCAGACCCCGAGTGAGAGTAGGGGTTCTCAGCTCTCAGCGGGGAGGCCAGAGTCTTATTCAGTCTTGGGCCCTGTATGCCCGGGGAGGGTTGCTGCACTGCACCGCAGGGAAGTGCCACGAGGCGTGACTCCCCCTCAGCCCGGTGCCCTCTCCTCACTTGCACGCCTCAGAGTCAATGCTGACCAGTCGCAACTCAGGGACTGTCCACTCCCCTTGAGAAATCACCCAAGGATCCGAAGTCCTGGGGGACAGGCCTCCAGACCTCAGTGGGCGGGAGGGGAGCGCCGGGGATTCAGGGTTGCCGGCAAAGGATTCCCAAAGTTTTATTCAGCCCTATGTCTGGCAGGAGAACGCCACGGCACCCCAGTAGGGGAGGTAGGTCCAGTTTTTAGAAGGTCTCTCCCATGGAGTGTAGTGGGAGGGCCTTTAATTTCTGCCCGCTTGTTCAATTGTGGGGCTCTTGAGCCGGTCTCATGGGGGAGGGGGACTCCCTCCGCTTGGTGGTGGATTTTGTACCTTTTGTTTGCGTCCTTGTGATCACAACTTGCCTCAGCGATGTTGATGTGCGTTCTTCAGCCTTCTCTCTTGGTGAGGCTCAAGTCCACCAGGATACCTACTAAATTCCTGTCCCTTAACTCTCCTTCTGGACGGGAGCCTTTGTTGAAAGCTGGCTTCAGTCCGCCATCTTGTCTCCCCTCTTGATTTTTTTTTAATTTAAATTCCCTAAGCTTAAATCATAACTGATTTTTTGATCATTCCATTCTAATAGTCTATGGAACATAATTAAGGAAATATGGAAGTAAATCATATTGTCATATTTTGTTATATTTCCATATAATTAATTTTATTTTCTATAGAATTAATATACAGTGTATTAAATGGAATAGTAAATAGATCACATATTTAACTTCCATGTTATACATTTAATAACATGTTAAATAATACGATAACCTTAGTATATAAATTTAATTATATTCATTAATAGTAAGAATGGAAATCTGCCCTCCAGATTCTTTCTAATAGTACAGGGCCATGTGATAAATGTGGAGGAAATGGTAGAGTTGGAAATCAGCATCATAGTAAAGATTTCACAGCTGTCATGTGGTAAAGACTGTTTTAGGCAAGATTCATCAGTACATGCTGAAACTTGGGGAGAAAGTTTAATGAAGAGCAGGAAATTAGCATGATCTCAAAGAATTTCTCATGGATCGCTTATTAATTACAAAGAGGAGAAATAGTAGGCTATAGAGTGATGAATCTGACAACACCTTAACCAGCTAATTAAAATTAATATAGGTAGATATTAATATCAGGTAGATAACAAACATTGTTTGTGCCAAAGGTGATACCCCGAGAAGAAAGCAACATCTCATATATAGCATTTCACTTGGGGAATCACATTTGAGTGTGATCATGAGAAAGCATCAGACAAGTACAAACTGCAGAATATCCTATTGGCCTGAAATCTTCAAAAATATCTATATCATAAAAGACAAAGAAAGCCTTCAGATTCTTTCACTTAAAAGGAAATTACATAGATATGACAACTGAGTGAATTTTTTAATCCAACAGTAGAATCTGTACTGCAGAATATATACAGTATATGCTATAAAGTACAATATTGATTCAACTGAAAAAATTAGGATGGTAACTTTGGACCAGATAAAATTATATAGCAATATTATGTCCTGAAATTGATAACTATACTATGGTTATGTAAGCAATCATCTTTGTGCTTAGAAAACACAATGACATACTCAAACAGAAAATGTTATGATGTCTATAACTTATACTCAACAGTTTCAGAAAATATAATATATATGTGTGTGTATATAACACACATATCTATATATATGTATATATATACACATGTAGAGAGAGAAAACAAGAAAGCTATTAAAAGTCTTGCAAGTTTTCTGCAAGTTTGAATTGTTTGTTTAAAAAAAAAATTGTCTTCCCATACTGCCCCAAATGGAGAATTCAGTACCAATTGTACTTGAAGACACAAATTTTCTATTTATGTTAAGAAATAAAAGTCCCACTCTGTACAGCACTAACAACTTTGCCTTCCATGTAGAGGTTGCTTTGGCTTCGGTGTGAGCTCTTATCATATTCTGTCACTCTCCACCTCTCTATTTGTTCACCTTTCTTCCCAGAGGTATCGTTCAGTGTAATTAGTAAAATATTAATTGACATCTTGTGTTTGTTCTCTTTCTTTACTACTTTAGGCTCCTCCCCAAAAAAGGAGAAAAGGAGACTGGCATAGGTGCTCTTTAACCCTAATAGGAAAAAAACAAGTTGTTCTCTAGAGAGGCAATCGGAGACAGGTCATTGTTTCAAAGCTATATATCACTAAGGGAAACGAAAGTTTATCATTCCAAAGGATTGAGGCTTTTATCCTTTCAGTTAAAGAAAGAAGCATGGCCTGACTCTGGAGGTGGCTTTTGTGAAGGAAAAGAGGGCTGGAATTACACATTTCTAAAGGCTATAGGGGCAGGAAGCAACAAAGAAGTTAGAATGAGAAGCACTACTGATGTTAAGAAGTCTGAATAGGACAAGAGCATCATGGAATAAAAGTTGCTAAGGTAGTAATGGCAATAATGATAATAATAATAACAGTAGCTAACACAAGCAGTGTTTACAGAGTGCTAATGCCCCTCTGCATGTTTCACTGGTTTAATTTTGACAACTTCATGGCCTACTTATTTTACCGTTAAGGAAACTTATGTACTAAGAGATGAAACATGTTCTAAGTCACAAAGGCAGTAAGTGGCAGAGCCATAATACATACTTAACTCACACTATCCATTTCAGCTCCAGAGCCTGTGCTCTTAATCACTATTCTCATAGATGCAGAAGAAGTGATGGCAATGAACTGTCAAAGAGCAAGGGCCAAGCACTCTCCTATACTCCCTCCATAAGACTGGGCTCTTATATGGTCCAAGAGAAGAGTACTGGAACCTGTAACAGTGCATGATGTTGAATTACTCAAAACGCTGAGTGACGTGGGAAAGTTACAATCAGGTTTTGTTTTATTTAGATCATGTGTATCATTTCTTATCTTTCCCAAGTCATTCAGAAGTTCGTCCCTGTTGCAAATATCTCTATATCTGTCTGATACTATTATGATCACTTTGTCCAAGATTCAAATATCACCTATACTGAAGAAAGCCCTCAGGGATGGAGCAAGATGTCAGACTAGAAACATCTCCTTACTAGCCACTCTCAGAAAGGCAGGGGAAAGAAAACTCCAACCACCTCTAAGTGGGTGAGTCCACCCAGGGACATCACTCCAGGGGTACAGTGAAGCAGTGGTGGACTACAGGAGCCTACAAAAAGGTCTGGAGCTGAGGAAAACCAGCACAGAAGGTGAGTACTTGGGAATGGGTGGGGACTGGCCAGCTAGCCCGCCTGGAGGACTGGGGGCAGAAAAGGGCTGTCCTGCAGTTTTTCATTTTGGGCTAAACCTGCTCACTGGAGTGGTCTTAAAAGACTTAAATTAGTGGGTGAACTCAAACAGTGTCCACCAGCTGGGCTTGAATATCAGATGGGGTGGAACTCCCATATAAGCTTGGCTGCTAGCTAGACACGACCATTGTGAGAAGGCCATGCCGGAGAAACAGTCCACAGGGTCCTAATACATGGACATTTCTGGCACAGCTGCTGAGTTCAGGCATCCACCCTTGGGGTGAGAGAACCAGCTGCAGGAATTGTCAGGGGGCAGTGTATGACATGCCTCCTAAGGAATCTGGCAAGAGCTTCAGGACTCCAATCCTTCAGAAACGGAATGCTGACAAAGCAACCAGGCCCTGATCGAGGGCATATAAGTCAGGACGACATGACATAATTTCTGCAAGTAAGAGGGTGGCTTCTGGCCCTAATTTTTTCACAGCAAAACAGCATATGTTTTCTATTTCCAACACCACAGTGCACAATGGTGCCCAGGTAATATATTGCAATATATATATTTCTTTGGTTTTCTTGTTTGGTTGCTTGGTTGGATGTATTTTTATTTTTTCATTTTTACTTTCATTAAAAGCAAGGGCTTCTCCATTTCTGTTACAGTTTTCAGCTGCTTTTAGTCTCTCTCTTTTATTTCTTTCCCTCTTGCTCTCTTTCTACTTTTCTCATCCTTCCCACATAAATTTTTCATACAACAGCTAAGATATCACTCTTTTTATCTTACATAATTATACATTTAATTTTCTTTATATATTTTTTCTTTTCTCTGAGCTGGGGGGTCACAGCATTGGTCTGCCTGTGGGGGAGATCACAACATTGGTCTGGTTCAAGGAGCTCAAAAGCTCATGATCTAGGGTATCATTCTAGCTTTGGCCTTTGGAAAGACAGTATTGGCAGGTCCCCACTCTTACACAGATGAATTTTTAATGTTTTTTCCTCTTTCTATATTTGGCAGAAATGAGGTCTTGCTTTTGCCCAGGCAGGTAAGGAGCTCTGGATGTCAAGAGCCTGCCCAACCCAGCTCCCCATAGCAAATTGCTGAACAACACCATTTCTCTTGTCACTATCTTTCTCTTCTTTCACTCCTCTTGTTTTTTATTTTCTTGTTCCCTTCTTCTCTTTTCTTGCTCTTTACCCTTCTCTTCCATTTGGCCATATACCAAAAGGCCACTTCAACACATAAGCTCTGAAACAAAGTAATATAAATCAAAGAAGGTGGTGAGAAGAAAAAAAGTAGGGGACGTGAAACACACACACACACACACGAGGAGGAGCCAATAGAAAAATTCTAGTAACACAAAAAAAAACCAAAGCAGAGCAACCCCCTACAAGGGACCATGAGGCAGCTATGTCAGAGGATGCCATAAGGAATTGATGGAAATGACAGAAATAGAATTTAAAATATGGATAGCAAAGGCAATAATGGAAATTAATGAGCAAGTAAAAAAAACTGATCCAAAAATGGTTGAAAGACTTGAAGAATATACATAAAGGATATGGCTGAGTTTAAGGATTTGAAGGAGTCAATCATGAAACTTAAAGGTGCAATGGAAAGTACCATGATCTAATAACAGATTAGATCATGGAGAAGAAAGAATCTCAGGGGTAGAGGATAAAGCTCTTAAGCTAACACAGGTAGTTAAAGAGGCAGAAAAGAAGAGCGAGAAAGCAGAACATTCTCTCAGAGAATTATAGGACTTGATGAAGCATTCAAACATATGAATTATAGGGATCACTGAAGGGGAAGAAGATCATCCCAAAGTAATAGAAGTCCTGCTGGAAGATATCATAAATAAAAATTTCTAAATTTCACTAAAGATACTGAAACATTTCTTTTAGAGGGATATAGAACCCCAAGTCATCATAATATAAACAGAGCATCTCCAAGACACATTGTAATGAACCTATCCAAAGTTTAGACCAAAGAGAAAATTCTGCAAGCGTCCAGTAGTAAGCACCAATTGACCTATGGCTACAACTTTCCAAGCCAAAAGAGAATGGTCATCTACCTTTAGCCTTCTTTTTTTTTTTTTTTTTTTTTTTTTTTTTGTAGAGACAGTCTCACTTTACCGCCTTCAGTAGAGTGCCATGATGTCACAGGACTCACAGCAACCTCTAGCTCTTGGGCTTCAGTGATTCTCCTGCCTCAGCCTCCTGAGCAGCTGGGACCACAGGCGCCCGCCACAACACCTGGCTATTTTTTGGTTGCAGTTCAGCAGGGGCTGGGTTTGAACCCGCCACCCTTGGTATATGGGGCCAGTGCCCTACTCACTGAGCCACAGGTGCCACCCACCTTTAGCCTTCTTAAACAAAACAATAATGTGCCCAGAATTCTCTATTCTGCTAAACTAAGCTTCAAAATTGATGTAGAAATCTAATCTTTTACTGATACACAAGGAAATTTACTGATATTGAGGAAATTCACCACAACAAGACCAGCTCCACAGGAAATACTTAGGCCTCTTCTTGACCCTGACCATCACAATAGCCCACTAGCAGGGTAACAACCATAAACTAAAGGACAAAACTTCCACACAATGGCACAAAGGATAAAATTAATGGACTTTAACAAAATAAAATGAATAGAATTCCACCATCCTTAACAATTCTCTTACTTAATGTTTTTGGCTTGATTTCCCCACTGAAAAGGCACAGGCTGGCTGACTGGATAAAAAGTACAAGCCATCCAAATGCTATCACCAGGAAACACACCTAACCTTGAAGGACAAATGTAGGCTCAGGATAAAGGGATGAAAAACAGTATTTCAAGCAAATGGAAATCAGAAGAAAGAAGGGGTTACAATTTTATTTTTAGATACAAGTGTATTTAAAGCAACTAAAGCTAAGAAATACAAAGATGTTCACTTCATTCTGGTCAAGGGAACAATACAACAAGAGAACATTTCTATTCTATGCACCCAACTTAAATGATCCCAGATTTATGAAAAAGACCTCCATTGGTCTCAGCAATCTGATATCACCTAACACCATAATAGCTAGAGACTTTAACACCCCTCTGGCTGAACTGGACAGATCCTCTAAACAGAAACTAAACAAAGATACAAGGGACTTAAATATAATCCTAGAACAAATGGGCTTAAAAGACATATATAGAACACATCATCCCAAAGCTAAGAAATATACGTTCTTCTCCTCAGCCCATGGAACACACTCCAAAACAGATCATATCCTAGGATACAAATCAAACCTCAACAAAATTAAAAGAATTGAAATTATACCTTGTATCTCCTTGGACTACTAGGTAATAAAGGTGGAATTCTACTCAAATAAAAATTTTCATCCTCATGCAAAGGCATGGAAATTAAACAACCTTATGCTACATAACAGTTGGGTCAAGGAAGAAATAAAGGAGGAAATTATTAAATTCCTCAAATATAACAACATTGAAACTACAAAGTACCAAATCTGTGGGATACTGCAAAAGCAGTCTTAAGCAAGAAACTTATCACATTAGATGCCTACATCCAAAAAATAGAAATACAGCACATCAACAAACTAATGAATCATAATTATTATGAAGCATGTTATTCAAAGTTACAAGATGGAAGTATCAAAAATAACATAATAATTATTAAGTTTTGGAAAGAAAGGAAATGTGGTATTCAACTTGAGTTAATTCCCACTTTTCATATTGAAAAATAGCTACCAGTCTAAGTTGATAAGCTAAGAAACAGACTGCGCTGAATGTACTTATCAATTCCAAGAGTCTCATGATTTCCAGATATAAGATCACATATAAGATCCAGATATAAGATCACATCATCAGTAAAAAGTAGAAGTTTGACTTTGTCTTTCCCCATTTGGATACTCTTGATTTCCTTCTCTTGTCTTACTGCTCTAGCTACAACTTCCAGCCATATGTTGCATAAAGTGGTGAGAGTGGGCAACCTTAACTGGTTCCAGTTCTAAGCAGGATTGCTTTCAAATTTTCCCCGTTCAATATGATGTTGCCTATGGTTTTGTCATATTTGGCTTTTATAATTTTGAAGTATATCTCATCTATGCCTATTTTGTTAAGCATTCTTATTATAAAAGTGTGCTGAACATAGTCAAATGCTTTTTCTATTAAAAAGATCATATGTTCTTTGTTTTTGCTTCTATTTATGTGATGAATTACATTTATAGATTTGCATATGTTGAACCATTCAGGCATCTCTGGGATGAAGCTCACTTGGTCATGATGAATTATTTCTTTGTTGTGCAGCAGAATTCAGTTTGCTAAGATTTTATTGAGAATTTTTGCAAGTATACTCCTAAGGGATATTAGTCTGTAGTTTTCTTATTGTGTTCTTTTCTGGTTTTGGTATCTAGGTGGTATTACCTTTGCAGAAAAACTGGGAGAGGATTCCTTCCTTCTCAACATTATGGAATAATTTCTTCAGTATAGGAAAAAATCTCTTTGTACTTTTGGTAAATTTTGGTGTGGAATCATCTGGACTTTTTTTCCTGAAAGATTTTTTTTATTGCTGCTTCAATTTCAGTGCTTGATATTGGTCTGTTCAGCGATTCTAGTTCTTGATTGAGCCTACAGAAATTATATGTTTCCAACAATTTCTCCATTTCCTCCAAATATTCAAATTTATGAGCACAGAGATTTTTATACTGTTCAGAAATGTGTTATGCATCCATGATATCAGTTGTGATTTCTCCTTTTTTATTTTTAAGTGTAAACTAGTACAACCTCAATGGAAAGTAGTATAGAGCAATCTTAAAGAACTAAAAGTAGACCTACCATTTGATCCAGCAATCCCACTTAGGTATTTACTCAAAGGGAAAAGAAGACATTTTGTAAAAACAACAACCAAAAAAAGGTGAAACAATAAAGAAAAAACCCACTTGCACTTAAATGTTTATAGCACCATAATCCACAATCCCCAAAAATATAGAAACAATCCAAGTTCCCATCAATATATAAGTGGATTAATAAATGTGGTATATGTATAATATGGAGTACTACTCAGCCATAAAAGAAAGTGATGATCTAGTACTTTTGTGACAACATGGATGGAACTGGAGACCATTCTTCTAAATGAAGTATCACAGAAATGGGGGGAAAGGCTGGTGCACTCTGGGAGACTGAGAGAGGAGGATTGCTTGATCAGAGGAATTCCAGATCAGCTTGAGCATGAGCAAGATCTGTCTCTACAGAAAAAAAGAAAGGAAAAAGGAAGGAAGGAAAGAAAGAGGGAGGGAGGGAGGGAGGGAGGGAGGAAGGAAGGAAGGAAGGAAAGAAAAGAAAGAAGGAAGGAAGGAAGGAAGGAAGGAAGGAAGGAAGGAAGGAAGGAAGGAAGGAAGGAAGGAAGGAAGGAAGGAAGGAAGGAAGGAAGGAAGGAAGGAAGGAAGGAAGGAAGGAAGGAAGGAAGGAAGGAAGGAAGGAAGGAAGGAAAGAAAGAAAGAAAGAAAGAAAGAAAGAAAGAAAGAAAGAAAGAAAGAAAGAAAGAAAGAAAGAAAGAAAAGAAAAGAAAGAAAAAAAGAAAGAAAGAAAGAAAGATTGATTGATTAGCTGGGCCTGTGGCAGATGTCTGTAGTCCAGTTACTCTGGAAGCTGAGGCAAGAGATTGATTGAACCCAAGAGTTTAAGGTTGCTGTGAACTAGGCTGATGTCCTGGTACTCTAGCCTGTGCAACAGAGTAAGACTCTGTCTTGACAAAAAAAAAAAAAAAATGAAGAAGAAGAGGAGAAAACAAATATTAGATGTACTTAATACTAAATTGAGACTAGTCAATCAAAAATTATGTACACATATGGAAGTAAAACTCAATGGAAATGAAGTGGGGGGAGTAAGGGCTGGGTAAATGTATACTTATCAGGTAAAATGCACATTTTCTGTGTGAAGGATACACATAACATTGACTTAAAATGTATAAAAGCAAATTATGTAACCAAAATGTGTATACCCTGTATTCTGAAATTTTAAAAAATGAAGATCTATTATTTTATAAAAGCTTTTTTTTTATTCAAACACATAATAAAGACAAAGGGAAGTTACTGTAAGATATTTTCAAGACAAGCAGCATACCAAAACTTTCCCAGGGTATGAGGCATTATGAAAGATGGATTATGGAAACATTGATGGGTACAAATATTTTAGCAAAGGTAATTTATCCCCCACTTTCTCAGTAACAAAACTGAGGCTCAGAGAATAGTCTGAGTGACTCCCTGAAGGTTTGCTGATAGAAAATAGAAAATGTGAAAGTAGAACCTTGATTTCCCAAATTTTGTGTTTTATATCCTTTGAGATTTACTCTTATTTTAAGCCTTTGATGTATTCATAAAAGTTAGAAAAACATGTTCCAAATCCTTTTTTACATTCTTTCTTAGTACTCATGTTCACTAAAAAACGTAAACTTTTAAAAAATTCATTCTGCCCTTCAAGTAATTCAATTAATGCCAACTACATAACATCTCTCTGGGAGTGGAAATAGTACAATGTGGTAAGATGAAATGTTTTTCTGCTACACATAATTGATAATCCCTTGATTCCAGTAAATTTTTATATCCCATTGCCTTATGACAAAATAACAGTAGCTTAGATGTCTATTAATAAAACATGGAATTTTCTCAAAGAAAAACCTATTGTGCACAAGAGATACCACTTCAAATAAAACAATTCAGAAAGCCTAAAAATAAAAAAGATGGGCTGAGCTATATCAGGCAAATGAAAACAATAATAAATCAGATATCAATTTTCTGATATCAAACAGAATAGAATTCAGACCAAAAGGCATTAATTTAAAAGTAAAAAAGACAATTTATAATGCTAAAAGCCACAATTCACAATACAATATTTATGAAAATCTATACACCAGAAACACAGTAATCACTTTCATGAAGCCAAAATTATAGAGAAGAAAGGGTGATACAAAAACCCACCAAAAAGAGGACCCATTGTCTTGACAATCTCAGTTCAAAACAGACCAAGTAGACAAAATAGGTAAGAGTATAGAAGACCTTTATTACCTACCAATAAGGCAGGTATTTCAAGATACAATACTCTGTAACCCCAAAATAGAGAAGATTCCTTCTTCTCCAACACAAATGTAATGTTCACAATTATTAACCAAATATGAATTCATAAAGATAGCCTCTGCAAAGTTCGCAAAATAGAAAAAGCATTCTTGGATGACAATGCCATAAAACCAAAAATAAATAAAGTCAATAAATTTATGACTATTTATACAAAGAAATTGCCTGTGGAATAACTCTTTAGTTAAAGGGGAATGCAAACTGAAATTCCTATGTTTCTTAAAAAATAATAATATAAACACAGTATTTAAGAATCTATGGGATAAAATTAAAATCATGAATTTATAAACCTAAATGATAAGGGAAAAGTAACCATTGAAACAATTAAGACACTACATAATTTATGATAAATAATTATAAATTCATACAAAGTAGACATTTAGGAAAACACAGCTTACCAAAATTAACTCTAAGATAGATAGAACCTTTAGCAAACCAACTTCTGTAGAAAACTTAAAGTTTTCAAATTTCTACCCCACATAAACAGCATAAAGCCCAGATGTTTTCAGGGGAAAATATAGCCTTGTTTTTAAGGAACAGATACCTTAAACATTGTTCCAGAGGATAGAAAATGAAGGAAAATTTCTAAATTTCTCTTAATGAGGTAAGTATAATATTGATATCTAAACTTAAGATATTATACATACACACATACATATCAATATCACATATAAATATCAATGCAAAAAATCCTATATAAACAACACCATATTACATTTATGTAGATAATAATGCACAATGAACATATGATTTATGTTTCAAGAATGCAAACATAGGGATCTATAAATATAAGAAAGCATATTAAAATAATATCTAAGAAAAATATCAGATAATTATCTTGATAGATTATTAAAGGCAGGCCTTTGACAAAATCCAATGATTAAACTTCTATTTCTTATAGAAACAATGATAAGGAATTGATGATTATGTTATTGTTCTGTTAAAAATACTAATAACACACAAATACATACACACACAACACATATGTGTAATAACCCTGTGTACCATTATTCTTATAACAAGTTGACCTCTTGGTAAATACTTGGTAAACACTTGGCAAACCTGTTAGAAAGTGGTATTTTCTACCAGAAAGATCATGAAGAGTCTTTATCCATGAAATACTTTTAGTAGGATAGATCTTTTAGTAGTATAATTACTCATTTATATCAACTTCCCTGTGCATTAAAAATGTATAATTTATTGGAAAAAAGTCAGATAAGCCCTATAATTAAGGGGCATAAGATTGGTATGTTCCATTGATACAGTTCTGCATTCAAGTAAGTTTGCACAAACTTTGCTTAAAACTTAGTATGCTAAATCCAGATCAGAACAGATCCGTATGAGGAAAAACAAGAACATTTGGTGAACCATGCTGGTGGTCTCTGACCACCCCAGGGAGCGTACCTATATTTTGCTATTGTCTGTATCATTTAAGCTATTAATAAGTTCAGTATTGCATAAGATCTATACCTAGTATTGAGTGTGATTTTACAATTTCACTCTGAGTACTGTCTATAGGAAAGGAAGGAGGAGAAAGGGAAAGATGTGATGTTTGATAAGGGCAGAGATGGAAGTAGAAAAGCAGTAGACAGAGATAGAAATAGAGTGGGGAGATAAATACGTACCTAATGCCAGTACCCCACTTAATGGGGAAAAATAGAGCAATTCCTCTAAAGTGAGAAACAAAGGAAGCCTGCCCATCATCTCCACTTCTACTTAGTACTGAATTAAGAGGAATTAGCCCATGGAATTAAATAAGAAAAAAACAATGAGAAGGAAAAGGATTATAAATGAAAAAGTAGGATGATCTCTTTGAAGACAATATGAAACAGGAGAATTCAGAAAAAGCAAAGATGAACATCACTCAAATAATAAATTTACTGTTAGATGTGTGTAATATTTATATATACAAAAATCAAAGATTCTGTTTATATAACAATAATCAGTTCTGAGTTATAATTGAAGAAAATCTCCATTTATAATAACAAAAAAAAATTAGGAATAAACATAACAAGAAATCTGTTAATACTATATGAAGAAAACTAGAAAACACTTCCAAAATACAAAAAGTATACCTTATTCTTATTAGGAATAAATATAAAATATTGATTCTCCTCAAGATTTTATATAGATTCAATGTGATCCAAATAAAATAATAAGTGTTTTGTTTCCTGGAGTTGGATGTAATTGTATAAGCAAAAGTAAACATATGAGAATATATAAGCAAACTCTAGAACTAACCTTATGAGAAATTAAAACACAGTGGGAATTATCTATAATTAAAACACTATAATATTCATATGGAACTACATGGACAGACCAGTGAAAAATACAGACTTTTTAATAAATACTGTGGTGAACACAGAAGAGCCATTTGGAAAAAGATAAAACTGATGCATACTTCACCCCAACCAACCAAATAAACTCCAAATGGATCAGAGATCCACCAGTAAAAGTCTGAACACATGTTATGCCGTGGAAGAAAACATATGTGACTTTACTTATAAGCTTGGTGTGGGGAAAAACCAGTTAAAGTTATAAAATGCAATAACATTGATCAATGTAACTTTTAAAAAAAAATGTTTATGAGAAAAAAATAAGGAAAGTTTCAAAACAGATGTCAAGCTGGAAGAAAATATTTTTAAACTTATCACATGAAAAGACTATAATCTTTAATACATACAGAACTCTTAAAAATAGAGAAGGAAAAACAAAAAATTTGACAAGATAAAGACAGAAACAATTATACATACAAACAAATAGACCTTGACTATGTGAGAAATACTCTACACATAATAAAAAAGAATTCACATTTAAACCACACTGAGGCACATTTCTCAATTATCAAATCAGCAAAAGTTCCAAGAGCTTGACTATATGTTTTCTTGGTTAAATTGTGAGGAAACACTACTTCTTGAATTACTAGGAGAATTCAAAATTGTGCAGTCCCGATACAGGTAACCTTGAGAATATCTAACAAAACTGCATGTCTATATTTTGATGCCACATTTAGGACTTTCTCCTGAAAGCACACTTCCAATAATATGTAACAATATGTAATTATATAGGCACGTATTTATTAATTTTAGTGTAATTTGTTAGGAAAATATTGGAAACAACCCACATGCTTAAATATAGAGACTGGTTGGAAAACTATGGTACATGAAATACCATAGTCAAATAAAAGAATAAGATACATCATGGTGACTATAATTAATAAAAAATATCTTTATACTTGGAAATTGCTGGGAGTATATTTTAAGCATTCTCACCACACTCTAAAAATGGTAAACATATGAGATAATACATGTGTTACTTTGATTTAGCCATTCTACAATGTATACACACAAAATACCATGTTGTAAACCACCTGTATGTGTGTGTATATATATACATATATATACAACTTTTACTTGTGAATTAAAAAATTTTTAAATAAATATAAAAAATAGAATAAGAAAGCTCTATAAGAATAGATACAAAATAATTTCTGGACTATATTTTTAAGGTAAAAAGCAAGGTAAAACATCAGTTCTATATTCTACCTCCCATGTAAGATGGAAAAATGTATTATATCTCATGAAATATATTATATCTCATAAATATATTAAAACGTATATAGTTATATATCATTTATTATATATGACATGTATCATGATATACAACTATATATGAGATATAGAATATATGTATATCTTTATGTATATGTGCATATTTTTGAAAAACAAATACAAATATGATAAGCCATAAACTAGTAGAGTAGACTGCCTACAGGTATAACAGTAGTGGGAACACAATACAAAACACAGGGAAGAGATAGCAATTCTCTGACTATATCTTTTTTTTCTTTCTAAACCATAATATTTATTTAAAAATAAGATTAAAACAGTTATGATGAAAAACAAAACTAAATGCAAAAAGAAATGAACTTAACTGACAAATTAACATAACCATAAAGGAAAAAAGCAGTTCAAGTACTTCAAGTAATTCAAGAAATTCAATTAATACCATACTCTGATTGTATACTGTGATTGTACTAGCTGCAGTCTTGAACTATACTTCGTAGGTGCCTTGCTCTGAATGTTTGTGACTGTCCCCCCTCCAAACTTCATATGTTTGAAACCTACCTGAAATGGTATTAGGATATAGGACCTTTAGAAGTGATTAGATCATGGGGGTGGAGCCTTCAAGATTGGGATTTGTGCTCTTATTTAAAAAACCACAGAGAGATAGCTCTTCCCTTCTACCTGTGAGGGTGCAGTGAAAAGACCCTGCCCATGAGCCACAGACCAGGCCCTCATCAGACTTCAAATCTGCCTTATTCTTAGTTTTCCTCCCTTTCAGAACTGAAAGAAAGAAATTTCTGTTGTTTCCTCTACATAATTGGTACCAGGTCTTTGTAAATCTCATAAGATTTAGCTATAAATACATCTTGTCCAGGGTGGTGGTGGAAAGTTTTTTACATATTAGTGATGTTACTCACTGCTCTTTATTGGTCTGTGCAGGAGTTTCTTCCTGGTTGAGTCTTGGGAAGTTGTGTGTTTCCAGAAGCTTATCCATTTCCTTTACGTTCTCTGGTTTATGTATGTAGAGACTTGCATGTTATTCATGGGCGATATTTTGTATTTCTACAGTATCAGTTTTAGTGTTGCCTCTTTCTCTTCTGATTGAGCTTATTTGGGTCCTTTCTTCTTTTCTTGGTTAATCTAGTCAGAAGTCTGTCAATTTTGTTTATCTTTTCAAAGAACCAACTTTTTGTTTCATTATTCCTTTGTATTCTTGTTTTGTTTTGTTTCCTAATTCATTTAGTTCTGTTCTAACCTTTGTTCTTTCTTTTATTCTGCTTAGTTTGTTTTTTTCTTATTTTTCTATTTCCTTGAGGTATAATATAAGTTTATTAATTCGTGATCTTTCTGTCTTTTGATGTAGGCATTCCAAGCTATGAATTTTTCCCTGAGGAATATTTTTGCTATGTCCAAAAGATTTTGATAGCTTGTGATACCTTTGTCATTCAACTCAAAGAAATTTTTTATTTCCATCTTAATTTCATTCTTGACCCAACAATTGTTCAGCCTCAGGTTGTTTAATTTCCACGACTTTGTGTAGGTTTGAGTGTTTCTTTTGGGATTGATTTCTAGTTTTACTCCTCTGTGTTCTGAGAAGGTACATGGTATGATTTAAATTGTTTGAATTTGTTGAGACCTCTTTTGTTCCCTAAGACATGATCAGTCTTGCTGAATGTGCCATGTGCTGCTGAGAAGAATGTGTATTTTGTAGTTTGGGGGAAGAATGTTCTGTAAATGTCTGTTAGGTCTATTTGATTTAGAGTTTGATTTAAGTTCATTATTTATTTATTTTCTGCTTTGATGATTTATTGAGCTCTAACAGTGGGGTGGTTTTGTTCCCAGTAATTACAACAGAACTATTCATTTCTTTGCTTAGCTCTAGTAAGATTTGTTTTTTTCTATCTGGGAGTGCCTGTGTTGGGTGCATATATGCTTAAGGTTACTTGGTCTTCTTGTTGAATAGCTCCCTTTATCATTTTATAATGATCCTTTGTATCTTTCTTTACCTTGTTGGCTTAAACTTTCATTGATATGAGAAGGCTACACCTGCTCTCTTTTGATTTCCAGTTGCATGGATTATTTTTTTCCATCCTTTCATGTTGCGCTTGTGTGCCTCCTTGTGGTTTAGATGTGAACATTTATTTTTTATTGTTTTTAGCAGCCATTCTGACTGGTATAAAAGGACATCTCACTGTGGCTTTAATTTGTAGTTCTCTGATGATTAGTATCGTTGAACATTTTTTCAGAGGCTTGTTGGCCATTTTCATGTTTTATTCTGAAAAATGTCTATTTATGTCCTTTGCCCACCTTTTAATGGGATTTTTTTGGAGGTGGGGGGTGTTGTTGTTGAGTTTCTAGTAAATTCTGGATATTAGTCCCCTATTGGATGTATAGGTCTCTAAATACAATTCATCAGGACCTCTTGGAGAAATAGCTAATATCAGATGTGAAGTATAGAATGTTCAAAGTAAGCCTGAAATACCTTTTTGTGTCAGAAACTAAGAAGGTACTAAAAAAAAAATTAAAAACCAATGCAGAGATTTCTGGAGGAAAAAAACTTGATTGTAGTAACACCCACTGGAGAATATGATCTTTGAAAAAATAATTAAATGATAGTAATAGATGAAAATTCATTGAATAAAACAGAATCTATGAGTCCTTCTCAATACAAAAAATATTAGGATGGTTTCTTCAGAGAAGAATACAAACTAATAAATGTAGAAGAAATGATAATTATAAGATCACAATTTTGTAACTCCCAATATGATCACTTATTCAAGAAAGCATCAGTAACGAATACCCAAATCACAATTTTTTTAGGGAACAGATATTTATGTAGTCTCAAATAATCACTGAAAAGATTGTTATAGTTTATAAAGAGCTACCTTTATAAAGGAAAATACTGGTGGACATAACTCTACACGTGCTCAAACTAATATCAGCAATAACGGATAAACTGGTATTCTGTGCCTTCTGATACAATGTACTCTGAAGGACATATGTGCCCTATTTGGTATTATTTTCAAAAATGTTTAACCTGACTCTAATCATGAGAAAACAGTCAGACAAATCCAAATTATGGAAAGTTTTTTTAAAAAAGAAAAGACAGTAGTCTAATCTCTTTAAAATAATATCAATGTCATAAAAGAAAAAAGCAGGAGAAACGCCCTAGATTAATTTTAAAGTATAATGTATATTGTTAATGGAGATTATTATACAAGTATCACATTCAATTTCATTAATATATTTTGGTCATATAAGAAAGCATGTTACTCTTAGGATATATGCAATAGTAAAGTGTTATGATGTCTGCAATTTATTTTCAAAGAAATTGAAAATTTACGTATGTAAATTTCTCTGTATACATATGTATACAGAGAAAGAAAGCTTATTTCAACTTATATACGTATATAGATAAAGAAAGCAAATGTAAGAAAATTGCATTCAGTAAACCTAGGTGAAGGGTACGAAGATGTTTGTTGTACTGTATTTTCAACATTTTTGCACGTTTGAAATTATTCAAATAAAAGAGTTTTGGAACACAGAATTTTTTAATGTTTTAATATTGTGAATCTTTATGACCTCCCTAATTAATGAGTCTAAAGTTCTTTCTCTCTGCCGTTGTGAAACTTACTGCCTGATTCACACTGAATTAACTTGAAAGGGATATGGGATATGACTAATGGAAGGAGCAGCACGGAGCAATGGAGAGAACACTGGGAAAAAGGAATCGAATCCAAGCTCTGTTGCTAACACATTTTATAAATTTAGGTAAATTAGTTCCCATCTCTGAGACTCTATAGACTTATTTGTCTATAGGTTTGTTGTCTATAAAGAATTTCTCAAATTGTATTTTTAAGTATTTTTCAAACCCTTACTACAGTCTCTCTGTATCAGAGAGTTCCAAGTTCAAATAACATTAATTTTTTTTTACAAGAAATCAGTTCACATGCATTATCTCCTTATGAAGAGTTGGTTAATGAATAGCATTCTCCCCACATAATCCTGGTTTCTAAAAATTGTTAAGTGATTCATGGAAAGGGAGAGGAGATTTGATTGTTAGGGGGAAAGAAGAATATATTAGCTTATAATTTAATTTAAAGTGATATTGTCTGATTCATTTATTATCCTAGCAATTTAATTTATTCGGCAACATCTGGAGTTATTCTTCAAGGCAGAAAGCGCTGGGAGAAAAAAGTACACATTTAGGTACTTTATGAAGTCATCATCCCTTCTTACGGTGTTGTATCAGGAAACCTAACTGATACCTACATATGTTACTAGGGGACAGTAGAGCAGAAACTTTCACATAACTTCAAACAGACAAGGAATTCCCTCTGTCTTCCCCACCCACTCACCCTCAAATTATTCCTTCAATTTTTTTTTTTAGACATCTAAAGTCCCCAAACAAGCATTTCTTCGGCTTCACTGTTTTTATTACTTTATTTTTCATCAGAATGTTGACATTAAAAAGAAATGTAACTCATTAGTTTAATCTCCAGTGACATTAATTTAGCAGTCATTTCTCAAGAAAGCTGAGGGGTTGGAGAGGGAGAAACACTCTGAGGGCATTTAGGGGAACAGGGGAAAAATGAGAAAAAGAAGAAAGAGCCCAGGTAGAAGGTGATGGAAGCAGCATGTACAAAGGTCTCACAGCTGTGCTAGTTCAAGGCCCCTCATATGTGCATAAGGACAGGACGGAAGGGCAGGCCTGAGGAAGAATTAACCAGAGCAAGAGGCAAGGCGGGTTCTTTAACCTAGAAGAGCAAATTGCTGTGATGAAAGGTGTAGGTCATTTTTATTTTTCAGTCCAAATAATGCAGCCTAGGGCTAGTTAAAACTATTTTCAAGACTTCTAAGACTGTTGGAAATCCACAAACCTTGGAACACTTAAAAGCACAAATTACTATGATAGATCTGGGTTGAAAATATCCCCAATGGGCATAATCTAGATCTCTGTGCTCTAAATATTCCAGAAAATGTTCTGAGCTCCTGAGGTCAAATGAGACCTTTTCTTATAACTCCTTTATTTCCTGTCAGTGGCCAAAGAGACAAGTCTTCCAGAGACCACTCATAGGAAAAGGAGACTGGGCAACAACAGAGGCTCAGTGGGTAGGGCGTAGGCCACCTACACCTAGGCTGGCGGGTTCGAAGCCTGCCAGGACCAGCTAAAACAATGACAACTGCAACAACAACAACAACAAAATAGCTAGGCATTGTGGCGGGCACCTGTAGTCCCAGCTACTTGGGAGGTTGAGGCAAGAGAATTGCTTGAGCTCAAGAGAAGGGAAGGAGGGAGAGGGGTGGGGCCTTGGTGTGTGCCACACCTTCTGGGGGCAAGACACGATTGCAAGAGGGACTTTACCTGACAAATGCAATCAGTGTAACCTGGCTTATTGTACCCTCAATGAATCCCCAACAACAAAAAAAGAAAAAAGAGTTTGAGGTTGCTGTGAGCTGCGGTGCACGGGCACTCTATCCAGGGCGATAGCTTGAGACTCTTGTCTCCAGGTGGGGTGCGGGAGAGGAAAAGGGGACTGAAAGGACATGGTATGGATTCTGCTGGGTCCTATTAAATGGCCAAGTGAATCTTCAATGCAGCTGTAAGAAGAATTTCATCATGAAGAACCATACTTCACGGGCGGCACCTGTGGCTCAGTGAGTAGGGCGCTGGCCCCATATACGGAGGGTGGTGGGTTCAAACCCAGCCCCGGCCGAACTGCAGCAAAGAAATAGCTGGGCGTTGTGGCGGGCGCCTGTAGTCCCAGCTGCTCGGGAGGCTGAGGCAAGAGACTCACATAAGCCCAAGAGCTGGAGGTTGCTGTGAGCCGTGTGACGCCACGGCACTCTACCGAGGGCAGTAAAGTGTGACTCTGTCTCTACAAAAAAAAAAAAAAAAGAACCATACTTCATTGACAGCTTTGCAACCCTGGACTGAAACTATAAATGGATCTCAGGTCAGGTTTCTTTGCACAGAGAAGTGCTCACAGAGCCCACTTCAAATATGCTAACAGCTAACACCCTGCAAATGTCAAAAGCTCCCCCAGCTCATCTGTTAGAAGCCATCTTCTTCGGTGTGGGATGTTTTCCCCGCTAACTAGAATCTCCTTCATTCTATCTCCTTCTCTGCCCTGGCAGATGTGATTGATCCCAAGAAAAGCATCTCAGAAGCAAGGAGGCAGTAGGGTGCTCTTGTTGGAAGTGACAAGTAGTTGGACAGCGGAGTATATTGGACCTGAGTGATAACAATTACAGCCTCTCTACCTCTTGGGCTTTTTAATGGGTTTCAGAAAGTCAGATAATTCGAAATGCCTATGGAAGTTTTTCATCTGAAAGCTTCAGGGAGATATGGAAATCTTCTTTCCATCAGCCAGTGAACTCAACACAGAATTAAATCAGAGAAGCACTTTGGGGTTAATACTGATGCAAGCACAAGATTTAGACAAAAGTAGTCGAAGAAATAGCTCAGGTTCTTATTCATTTGAGTGTATACCAGCAGACTACTGCTGGAAGGCCAATTAGCAATATACACAGGAAGAATCCTCAGTATTTTTAGAGCTGATTACAATTTTGCCACCTATGGAAGTACTATTGCCTGCAAAAAATAAAAAATAAAAAATTTTCTGAGTCGCAATTACAAAGTCTTGATCAATTAACTTCTTTTACATCATTGTTTTATAAATGATTCTGTACTTTGCCAGATTACTGTCAGCCTTCTAGTCTTTTTAAAAAATTAATCCCCCGATATATTTGGCATAAGCTCTCTTCTTTTAAATAAGTGGTACATTAAACAATAGAGTCTAAGACTTATGGTGATTTATCCTGATATTAAGAGGAAAATAGAATTCATCAGTTTAATTGCCAGTAATATCAATTTAACAGGCAATCTCTTTAAGAAAGTTGGAGGGTGGAGAGAGAGAAAGACCCTTAAGGCATTTAGGGATGCAAGGAAAAGTGGGGAAAGGTGAAAGAGCCCAGACAGAGCTGATGGAAGCAGCGTACACACACTGCTCACTCAAAGCTCTGCTTATTAAAATGTTATTATACCCATTCACATCTTTCTTCTGTACCTACATTAATTCCTTGAATCAGAGAATAGAACTATTTTTAGCTTTCATAATAAAATTCCATTTTATTCTTCATAGAAAAATGTATGAATGTGGGGAAATGTAAATCATTTTAAACATTCTCTACTAGTCTAAGAAAAAAATAAAAGACCAATAAAAGTAACCATTAAGATGCCAGATAAAAATGGTAGATTGAAAATACACATCTAAATTCACTTCTTCCCAAAGTAGAACCAAATGGATCTTAAAAATACACACACACATACCCACACATACAGAGGGTGCCAAAAAAATTGTATACCTATTTTAAAAACAAAATAACTATATTAAAATTGAAATAGTCAATACATACCAATAATGTTCGTTATCTTATATACTGTATCTTGTCTTTCTTGTAATTGCAGAAGTCAAACATGACTTGAGTATTTTAACTTATATATATATATTAAATCTCTCAATGATGGAAGAAGTTCAGGTATGAATTTTTAAAACTAATAAACAGATAAGTGAAGGGCCACTGATTAAGCAGATTTATTATATCCAAACCTCAAGCCTCAGTGGGGAAAGCTGAGAAACAACTTTATTTAAACTGAAGAATCCTCAAAATGCTCAAGTGCTAGCAGCTCTAGTAATTTTAGTATTTCTGAAAGTGGGAGTGAAAGGGATTCTGGATGGATAAGGAAAAATATGGCAAAAGTATTTTGAGAATCATTTCAAACCCAGATCCTCTCCCAGAGTTCATTCCATGGGGTGACTGCATCTCTTCCTCGCAGAACTATGAAAGATTACTTTTCAGAATAATGTACAACAGAGGACCTCTAGACTGGACATGACTAGCAAACTTGTGGGCCTGGTAACTTACTACAAGAAGGGGCATCAAGCGGAATATAAATAGTGAATGCTGATACCCCCAGGCCTCACCCTCCACCCACCTCCCAGAATTCTAAGCCAAATATCCACCCTGCAGGGTAGGGGAGGAGGAGCTCCTTCTCTGGGATACCTGATCAGCCTAATAGGAAATACATAAAAATAGCAACATCTGGAGCTTGGCAACTAATGGCCTGTCCAGATCACCCTCATGAACTCAAAACCTCAATATTCCCATACTCAGAGCATTCAGTTTTCTACACCTCACTTTATGAGCAGATAAAAACAAATTTCCAGATATCTAAAGGAAGTTTCTCATCTGAGGGAAGATAGCAACCAAAAAAATAAGAAGCAGCAGCAGCAAATAAGCCAGTTGGAAAACAAAGACTGCAAAGAGAAGAAAACTTAGAGAAAACAACTATCATTGATATCCTCCCAGCAATAAAACAATAACATGGCATCCATGATCAAGAAACAATAAAATACCCAACAGACAAGGAGGTAGCTCTGAGAAATTAAAAACACAAAGGCAGAAATGAAAAACATCAACAGGTAGAGAAGGTTAATTTGAGAAAATGTCATAGATGATAGAGCAAAAAGACAGAAGGTGGAAAAAAATGAAAGAAAAGTTAAGAAATCTGCAGCAACAAGCCGGAGGTCTAACATCCAAAAGGTAGTGGTTCAGAGGGAAGAACTAACAAAATGGGGGAAAATCATCCACTAAATAGTTCAAGGTAATTTCTCAGGATTAAAGATGGAAAGACCCTTTGAAAGCCAAACATGATAGATAAAAACACCAAACTGACATTAAGAAATTTCAAAAGCATACTGAAAAAGATAAGAGCTTAAAACCCTCAATAGAGAGAGGAGAAACAACTCCTAAATCAAAGCAACCTTTCTGAGAATACCAAAGAAAATCAAGCAAGAACTTCAAAACTCTGGAATAAAATCATTTTCCAACTAGAATTCCATGCCTAATCAAATTATACCCTCCAGTAGAAGGGTCAAATCAAGATATTTTGAAACATGCAAAAACAAATACAATAGTATTATCTCCCACATAGTCATTTGCACTCCACCAGCAGTGGGAATGCTGGATCAAATGGTAGGTCTACTTTAAGTTCTTTGCAGTATCTCCGTATGATTTTCCATAGAAGTTGTCCCCTATGTTTCTATATTTCATTTGAAAAGTTTCTTTTGCCCACTTTTTAATGGGATTGGTTGGTTGCTTCTTGCTGATTTGTTTGAATTCTTTGTAGAGTCTAGTTATCAATCTTTATCAAATGTGTGCCATGGACATATTTTCTCCCATTCTGTGGGTTGTCTATTCAACATAGTGCTAGAAGTTCTCACCTGAGCAATTAGGAAAAAAAGAAAGAAATCAAGGGGGTCCAAATAGGGAAAGAAGTGATCAAACTATCTCTCTCAGCTGACAATAGGATCTTACATCTAAAAAAAACCTAAAGGTTCAACTAAGAGTCCCCTGTAATGGTTAAAAGTCTCAGGTTACAAAATCAATGTACATAAGTTAGTAGCTTTCACATACACCAACAACAGTCAACCTGAGAATCAAGTCAAACAAGCAATACCTTTTGTAGTAACAACAACAACAACAACAAAAAAAAAACATAATACCTAGAAATAGGAGGTGAAAAACCTCTATAGGGAGAATTATGAAACACTGAGAAAATAAATTGCAGAGGATCTAACAAATAGAAAAATATTCTGGATTGGCAGAATCAACATTACTAAAATGGCTATACTACCCAAAGTAGTAGATTCAGTGCAATTCCCTTTAATATACCAATGCCATTTTTTTCCAGATCTAGAAAAATAGTTCTACATTTTGTATGGAACCAAAAAAGATCTCAAATAGCCAGTGCGACTTTACATAATAAAAACAAAGGAGAAAACATCACTTTATCAGACTTCAATCTATACTACAAGCCTACAGTAACCAAAACAGCATGTTACTAACACAAAAACAGAGACATAGACCTATGAATCAGAACAGAGTACCCAGAGATGAAATCATCCTCATATTCTGATCTGATTTTTGATAAAACCATACACTGGGGAAAAGAATCCTTGTTCAATAAATTGTGCCTGGAAAACTGGATAGCCATATGCAAAAGACTGAAACAGGATCCAGGCATCTCACCACTCACAAAAATTAATTCACCGTGGATAAAAGACTTAAATCTGAAGCAGGAAACTATATAAGAACTTTAGAAGAAAATGTTGGCAAAGCTCTGATAGATAACAACCAGGCAGAGAATTCCTGAAGATCCCAAAAGCAAACACAGCAACAGCAAAAATAAATGGGAACTGATCAAATTACAAAGCTTCTGCACAGCCAAGGCCACAATCAAAAGAGCATAGATTTTAATAAGATTTGCATATGATGTATGGCAGATGCTGAATGATGAAACAATGTATTGATAGAAATGTGCTCCTAACATTAATGATAACCAAATACCCTGAGTATTTCTCCCTCAACCAATATCTTGGCAAGAGCTTTTGGAATTTCCTAAGTGTAATGTAGAAAAAATATAAATATTCTCAAATTAAAGGAATATCCTAAATATGCATACATTTATATTTCATACAATAACTCTGTAACAATATGAGTCAAATGGAGAACTAGTTACAGTTTCACTATTCACCTTTGTTTTCCTTTTGAACTATATATGTTATACATTTATAACTCAGAAAAAAAAGTAAAATGGTAAAATGCATTCCCTAAATATATATGTGTGTGTGTGTGTGTGTGTGTATGTGTGTGTGTTTAAGGGCATATACCCTCTGAATAAGCAATTCTAGTTCTAGAACATTATCCTACAGACATAATAAGAGTAGAGCATTCTTACAGTTAAAAAGGGAGACAATGATCTAAAAAAATATTCAACACTAAGAGGCTCATTGAATAAGTTATGCAAATATGTACTATGGGATACAATGCAGTCTCAAAGAAGAATGAAAAATGTTGAAAATTGACTAAAACCAAAAGTATTAAATGTTAATCATAACTATATGAATGAGTAAATGAATCTTTGGCTCTGATCACAACTTGATTTCAGAAAAGATTAAAATATTACCTTGAGGGGGAAAAAAAGACAGACTCTAAGACTGAAAATGCAATGTCATGACATTAAACTAAAATGGCATATGAACGCATAATTGTTTGCCTTTATCTATGAGCTGAAATCTGCTCAAAATCACACTTTTCTTTTAAATAGTAATGGCAATCATATTGTTGACTCAGAAAAGTTGTATGGTATGTCAAAAAACACCCAAATTGGTGTTTCTGACTTGGATCAATGCTTTGCTCTTTACTAATCATCTTGAAGCCAGGGCTATTACAGACACAAAAGGCCCAAATGTGGGGCTCACTGAAGTTAGACTGGTGAGCAGGAGGGAAGGTGTAACACCACACCCCCAAGGGCAATGAGCCAAGTCGACATGGAAATTCAGTGTGGAGAACCAGAAATAACTGAGGGACCCAGAGTCAGAAAAGACATGGCGTGATAAATCTGAATCCTGGAAGAAACTGAGCCTGCAGGGCAAGGTGTTTTAAACAGGCATTCTGGATATGAGCACACTAACTCTTTTTTTGGCAAAATATCTCAAAAGTGCTGGTTAGTGTTTATGTGATTTTGGAAAAGATTTAACCTCTAGGAGCCTAGGTTTCCTTGTCTGTTATCTGTAAATAGCAAGTGAAAGGATTCATACAAATGGTAAGAACAGGATTACTTTATTCACCAATGCTGTGCAGGGCAACTGCATGGCACTAGAACAAGAGTCATATTTCTTTGAGGACTCAGCAGGACTCAGCTCATCTCCATTTGTACACAACAACTGTGAAAACCAGTCTACAGCAGATTTTTAACATTTTGCTGAGGTGACTTAATTCCTAAGGCTGTGCAGCATGCTGTCCTGAAAACTTTTCTAACCTCTATCCCCCATTGATAGTCCCCTGGAGCATATTCCTACAGTAACTTTATTGCTTATAATGTGACTGTTCTGTTCCAAGGCATTAATTTCATGATACTAATCCAGAGACTGTATGATAAGTGAGACCTTCTAGGATTATCTTGCAGAAATTGCTGCATAATTTAGAGGTAAAGAACAGTTCTTCAAAATTGTGTGTGATATGTACAACTATAAAATCATTCCACAATTTTGTTAGAAAATCAACAGTTTATTAGTTCTTATTCTGCCCACAGTATGCCAATGTAGCTTTTAGCATTCATAATGTCTATTTATTAAATGGCTATAGGTCATCTCCTTGTGTTTCTGGCTGTGCGCACATGACCTCAAAGAAAACCACACAACTAAATTCCTGTGGTGTACTACAAATAGATTTTTAAAATCCTGAATCTAAATTACTGTATTTTGATTGGGCATCTCTTAACAGATGTATAACATAGTAAATACCTCTGCTGGACAAGTATATAGCACCTTAGGGTGTGCACCCACATGAATTACTATAATATGAAAGAACAAGCATGTTGAATTAATGGAAATGTAGGTCAGTAAAAATCAAGCATTTTATAGTACTATAAATTCAGGAGCAAAACACAGAGATTTGTCATTGTAACAGAGATGGTTAATTGCTTCCCAATTCCCACTCTCCCTTTATGCCCATTTATTTGGGCAGTTTGCCACCCAGCTAAAAGCCTGTATTCCCCATTCTCCCTTACTGTGTGGCAATTCTTTGCCTCAAATACTCTATAAAATGTAATAGAGGATGAATAAATACACATAAATTTATGTGTAAACTTACTTCTTTGTTAAATCCGAATCTTGTCTTCGAGCTAACAACCTCCCTAATATGTCCTTTGGAGGAAGGGGTGGGGGGAGTTGGATAAATAGTTAAGTTTGTTTCACCTATACATATATGTGTGTCCATTTCTTATCATTAACCACAACAAAAAAAAGAAGAAAAGAACAAACAAATCTAGAACCAGATATGTGACTTTCATGAAGGTCTTCTGCTACTATAACGTACATAAAAGACAAAAGACACCCATGCTCTTCTGAGACTACACAGACTGAGTTTAAAAAGCATATTGATTTTTAAAAGGGTCAACCCAAGGTTCAGAAAACAGTATCTTCTCCTGCCAATTCCGATCTCAGATCTTATTGCAGACATCGATGTGCTTTTGTTCATCTTGGTTCCCTAAATCTTATCCCAATTCTTTCTTTAGAACTCCTACACGTCTAAAAGACTCTGACTTGCCAGCAACTATACAAAGTGACAAAGTTAAGTTTGTCCTTAAATAAGTGATATTGCTTTATTTCGTAAAACTGTGCATTTTAGTCATAGAATTTGGATCTACATATCAAAGGAGTCTCTTGCCTTAAGGTTATCGAAATACTATCTTCTTTTTCATAAATGAAGAAACTGAAGTAGAAAAAGATTAAGAAACTTTTCAAAGGTCACTTTCCTTGCTAGCTAAGGAAAAAGTATACTAAAAAGTATCCTTTTCTATGGTTCATGAAAGAGTATCACTTAAAACTCTTACCAAAAGAAAAAAAATACATTTCAAGAATTTCTTCATTATTACTTATCAATAGTGATACTCACAGGTATATCAGGCAGGTATTGCTACAATAATGCTATAACTGGCAAACTTTCAGTGGCTTAAAACAGCAATCATTTATTCACACTAATCTGCAAGTCAGCTGGGATGGCTCTGCCTCAGGCTCCTGGTGATTGGACTAGACTGGGAAGCTTCACTTCTTTCTTACCCAAAGCCCAGTGACTTAACTGGAAGATGGTCTTCTCATGATGAGGAAGAGGGCAAATAAAAACACACATCACAATTTTAATGCATTCTATTGGCCAAAACAAGTTACACAGTCAATCTCAACACTGCTAAGATAGGAGAATATACTCTATTCCACCAACTGTGGGAGGAGCAACACCAAAGTAATGTGGCAAAGGATGTGAATTTATTTTAAATATAATCTTCCTAAAAAACAAAGATGTGGGTATCAGGTGAAAGATTTGAATAATCACTCTTCCCTGACATATTAGAATAAATAGGAGTTATTATAAAGGCTTATTATTTCTAATTAATGCCTATCATGGATAAAATTCACAACAAAATGTTTCACACTCTGTAAATTTCTTTAAGTGATTACATTTCCTAAAAGAACCAAATATTATATAATCCAAACCACAAATGTGTTTTAGTAGAGAACTAAAAAAGACAGCACAGAACTTGATGGATGAACACTGACTGCCAGCAATGTTTTTAAATGGATCTCATTTAAAGAAGTAGATAAATGTTTATTACTTATATAAAAAGAAAAAATAAATGAAGTTGGATGAATACCAAAGAGTTTTGAAATGTCAGTTAAACTACATCACTAAGCTCTATGTGTGTGTGTGTGTGTGTGTACTGCTTATCTACTTCTAGATTTGCTGTGGATACACACAAACACACACACACATATTTATAAAGGAATTTTTTCATGCTGTGCTATCCAGTTGTTAATAAAGCATAAACAACATTTTGCCAAGTAATTGTTATAAGACCCCAGACACAAGCATATTTCTTCAAGAAGTCAATTTATAGGGGAGGGTATTTGGCAGGATCTGACCTAAAATACACAATGCAAAGGTACATTTCAAAACAACTAAGAGTATATTATAAAAATCTTACCACAAAAATAAATAAGTGAGGTGATGGTTATGTTAATTAGTTTGATTTAAGCATTCCACATTGTGTATCAGATAATAACATTGTACCCCATAAATGTATACAGTTATGATTTAATGAAAATTAAATTAAAAAAAAAAGAAAAAGTCAATTCAATAGGAAAAAAGCAGAGAGGTTTATTAAATGTTGCTTTGTCTTTGTTTTTTGTTGTTCTCTTGTGGATAAGTAAGCTCACAAGGACATTCCAATATTGACTTACTTCTTATTGATAAAACAGTTTTTATACTCCTAAAATTGTATAACTTTGAAGTATTTTTAAAAATAATGTCTGATTTAAATGGATAAGTAGCACACCTGATCCTACAATCACAGCTACATGATGAAATTTGAGTAAATGTATTTACCCTCAATGTCAAAATTCTGAACTTAATTTATTATGCAAACTTTCTGGGAAATTAATAATCTTTGGAACCCTTTTGGAGTCAACTAGAACCTGTTTTATAATCATTTGTTCAGAACATATTACTATCGGTGGGGGGGGAATGGTAAGTAGGTTTTCAAAATTTGAGCAAAAAAAATTTTTAAGTTTGAGAAATAAAACTCAAGCCTGTTCTCTTCTTCACTACCAATTAAGATAACATATATATGAGGAAATTAATGTTAAATAATTTATGTTTGATGCCCCAATTGTATCGATTGCATTTTTGTTTATTTATTTACAAAATCACAATTTCAACATGCTCTTTATTTAATGGAAACTAAACAGTGAAAAATAAAGATTTAATAATGTCCAGCTTCCTTAATGACTACCAACAAAAGGGTTTATTTTAGTTACTATTTTCTTTATTTATGATTTTGATGTGCTTCTAGCCTTTTATCTACATACAATATCTATCTACCAATGGAATAGATATAACATTGTACATTTAATGAACTATCATTGCTTTTGAAACTTAAAATTATAACGCAAATATTCCCATGTTCATTAAAAACTTCCATAAGTCACTGGGTTGGTGCCTGTAGCTCAGTGGCTAGGGCACTAGCCACATCCACCAGACCTGGCCGGTTTGAACCCAGCCTGGCCTGCCAAACAACAATGACAACTATAGCCAAAAAATAGTCAGGCATTGTGGCAGGCGCCTGTAGTCCCCGCTACTTGGGAAGCTGAGGCAAGAGAATCACTTAAACCCAAGAGTTTAAGTTTGCTGTGAGCTGTGACATCACAGCACTCTCTACTGAGGGCGACATAGTGAGACTCTGTCTCAAAAAAAAAAAAAACCTTCTGTAAGTCAGATTTTAATGGTACAAGACTGCTAATTATACATATTTGCTAATCCTATATATCTACTCCTTATTTATTAAGCTTATTAGGCTACTTCCATTTTAAGTTACTATATATAATACTGTAATACACTTATACTTAGGCATTTCAGATTATTTTATTAGGCTAGATTCCAGAAGCAAAATTATTGGGTCGAATAATAAAGAAATTTTTAGACATTTTGTTAAATCCCCAAATTACTTTCCAAAAAATCTCATAATAGAGTACTAAAACTAATTCTTTTCTTTTTTTATTTTTAATTATTATGGGGACATAATATTTGTATATTTTTATAAGTTACGGGTGATGTTTTAATGCAGACATACAATGAGAATTAATCAAATCATGTTACCTGGGATATCCATCATCTCGGGAATTTATCATTTCCTTGTGTTAGGAACATTTCAATTCCACTCTTTTAGTTATTTTAAAGTATACCATAACTTATTGTTTATTACGGTCACTTTGTTGTGCTTTCAAATATTGTTCATTCTCTATAACTATTGAACTATATTTTTGTGCCTATTAACCATCCCCATTTTATCCCCACTCGTGGCTACCCTTACCAGCCTCTGGAAATCATCATTTTACTTTCTGTCTCCATAAGATGAATAGTTTTTAATATTTAGCTCCCACATATGAGTGAGAACTTGTGTCTTTTTGTGTTTGCAATATTTCAATTAACGTAACATTCTCCAGTTCCATTCATGTCATTGCAAATAGCAGTATTTCCTTCTTTTTGTGGCTGAATAGTATTCCATTGTGTATATGTACCACAGTTTCTTTGTCCATTTGTCCATTCATCTATTGATGGCATTTAGGTTGATTCAAAATCTTGGCAATTGTAAATAGTGCTGGAATAAACTTGGGAGTGAAGATATCTTTTTAATATGCTTATTTCCTTTCTTCTGGAGATATTACCTACCAGTGGGAATGGTAGGTCATATGTTACGTCTATTTTTAGCTTTTTGAGGAACTTCCATATCATTCTTTTTTTTTTAAACAGAGTCTCACCCTATGACCCAGTCTAGAATGCCATGGTGTCACCCTAGCTCACAGCAACCTCAAACTCCTGGGCTCATGCAATCTTCCTGCCTCAACCTCCCAAGTAGCTGTAGCTACAAGAGCCTGCCACCAAACCCAGCTAATTTTTCTACTTCTTTTTAGGTAGAGATGGAGTCTTGCTGTGGCTCAGGTTAATCTTGAACTCTTGTGTTAAAAAGATCCTCCCACCTTGGCCTCCCAGAGTGTTAGGATTAGAGGTGGAAGCTACCACACCTGGGCTTGGTCGCACAATAATTTACATTTGTACCAACAAAGTATGAGGGCTCTCCATTCTCCCCATCCTCACTAGCATTCATCATTGCCTGTCTTTTTAATAAAAGTCATTTCAACTGGGGTGAGATGATATCTCATTATAGTTTCAATTTGCATTTATCTGATGTCTAACAACATTGGGCATTTTTTTCATATACTCTTTGGCTATTTGTAAGTTTTCTTTTAAAAAGTATCTATTCGGATCCATTGCCCCCTTTTTTACTTACATTGTTTGATTTTTTTCCCGTTGAGCTGTTGGAGCTCCTTATACATTCTAGTTGTTAGTCCCGTATGCATTCTTTTCATCTTCTGTGTATATGTTCAGGCTAAAGGTGTACAACAAATGTTTGTCTGTGTATATGGGCATGTGTTCACAAATACAGTCACAGAGGCACAGGTTTAAACTAACGATTGAGTGTTAAAGATTGCCTATGTTTGGCTTGAAAGGAGCAAAAGTAATAAAACATATTCACTCTCTTTTATATGAAATCACAGTACATTTTACTGTTGATTTTCTTTTTCTAGACAGCTGAACTTCTCACCATAAAGTCACCATAAAGCTAATTGTAATGGTCAATTATTTGTGTTAACTCAGCCAGGGTCACTGTACAGATATTTGGTCAAACATTACTCTAGATGTTTCTGTGAAGATATATTTTATATGAAATTAGCATTTAGATCAGTAGACTTTGAATAAAGCAGATTCCCCTCTGTAACATGGTTGGACTTCTTCCAATAAGTTGAAGGCCTTGATAGAAAAACTTCTGATGTTATCCAAGAAAGAGGTAATTCTACCAGAAGACTTCCTCCAGACCCAAACTGCAGCAACTCTTCCCTGAGTATGTTTCTCTGAAGAATCCTAACTAGTACATTAATAAAGTTTGATGGTAAGTATACAAAAGATACTCGGATACAATCAGTTAAGCTTGCTGTATCTTTCCACTCCATTTCCACTCCAATATATATAATTCATAGAAACTTTAGGGTATGGTTATTATTAGCTGTACCTGGGTAGGAATGGCGTTAGGAATACTCCTATAGGGCACTATACCAACTTATTCTGCATCATGACAAGAAAGAGGTCACTTCACAATATGTAAATGTTCTATAGTTATAGCACTAAAAGTATAAAAGGACTGGTTTTAGGTACAGCCAAAATCATCGGGTATGGAAAATTGTATCTGGCCACAGTGCTATGTGCCTACAGTCCTAGCTACTTGGCTGACTAAAGTGAGAATATTATATGAGCCCAGGAGTTTGAATCCAGTCTGGGCAATGTAAGCCTTCACGTCTAATAAAAAAGTATATAAATTTTTAAAAATTATAAAATTGTAAAATGAGAATTTGTTTCTTAGTGACACCTGGTGAAAATGGAAGTTCTCTACATTTAAGAATGTACCCAAAAATTCAAAATAGATTATTTCAGATGCAACAATTTTTTCATTTCTGATACAAATCATGCAAATAAAATCTATCAATAACCCTATGATTATAAGACATAAAACTATGGCAGTATTAACAACATGTCAGGAGTGATGTCAGCAAAATGGTGTAGAAAATCCCCTAGCATTCTCTCTACCCACCCACAAAAATACAACTAGAAACTATTCAAAGACAAGAATAATGCCCTGAATAAACCGGAACTTAAGGGGAAAAATGAAGAAACCACCTATGCTCACAGAACCAAGAGAAGGTACATCAAGTAAGAAAAACAGTCATTTCAAACAGTACTCATCTACCTACCCCCCGCATAACACCATTCTCTGCGAATTTCCCTATTAGAGGTCCTCAAACTGCAGCCCACGGGCCACATGAGGTGGTGTGACTGTATTTGTTCCCATTTTGTTTTTTTTACTTCAAAATAAGATATGTTCAGTGTGTATAAGAATTTGTTCATAGTTGTTTTTTTTAAAACTACAGTCCGGCCCTCCAACGGTCTGAGGGACAGTGAATTGGCCCCCTGTTTTAAAAGTTTGAGGATGCCTGCGAGATCAACAGTTGCCAAAGTGAAAGAAGGGAATTTGAGGTAGACTTTCAACTCATCCCAAGCCCTTAAGGGAACCACTGAGAGTTCCAGAAAGGCTGAGCCACCTGGGGTGAACTGGGGACAAAGAGCAGTGTGCTGGTTGCAAGAACTGGGATGCTAATCTTAGCAGCTACTCAGCTTTTCAATTAGTAGTGATGCCACACTGAAAAGACTGGCTGTCACCATAGCATGACAGGGGACATAATTTGAGTGAAGGCTCAAATCCCTAGCCAATTTTCCATAAAGCCAGTGTCCAATATGAAGGTAAGAATTAAGTTCCAATGCCTGCTTAAGTCTTCTTCAGATTGGGAAAAAATAGCAAAGCACCAAAATAGTTCCTGGATAGTGTTTAAGCTCAGTGCTCATTGTAAGTCCTCCCCAGAATGAGAAGTAACAATATGCCAGCATTTAAGTTCTAAGACTAAAAGGTAAATGTCTAGTAGAAAAAGTATAGTTAATAATAATTTACTGTATATTTTAAAATAGCTAGAAGAGAATTGTAATTTTCCCAACACAAAGAAAAGATAAATATTTGAGGTGGTGAATATCCCAATTAACCTGAGTTGATTACTACCCATATATATGTTGTACAAATGTATCAAAACATTACATGTACCCCCTACAAAAACATTCTTGTCCCTTTAGTTAATAGGGAAAGCCAAGTATTAAAATAAATGAAACAATTTTTTTAAAGAAGTAAAGATTTAATACCATCATATAACAACTGCAAAGACTAGAAAAGGTAGGTGTCTCCTCAAATGCTCAGTCATCAATGTAAAGATGTAAGGATTGTGAAAACTCTGGGAAACACGACAGCATCAAAAGAAACTAACAAATCTACACCACTGGACTCAAAAGAATTACAACCTGTGAAATGTCTGATGGGTAATTCAGAATAATCCTTTTAAAGAAGTTTTTGAAATCACAAGAAAATACATGTAGACAATTAAATGAAATTTGGAAAGATATTCCAGGAACAAAATGAGATACTGGACAAGAAACAGAAACAATTATAAAAAATAGAAATCCTAGAAATAAGAATACAGTAACTGAATTGAAAAACTCATTGGAAAATTTCAACAGAAGATTGCATAAAGCAGAGGAAAGAATTAGCAAGCTAATAACATATGAAATTATCCAATCAGAGCAGCAAAAAGAAGACCTACAAGAATTATGGTTCATCTTCCAATGAAACAACCTCCCCATAATTAGAACTCCTGAGGGCAATAAGAGAGAAAAAGCACTAGAAAACATATTTAAGGAAATAATGACTGAATATTTTCCAAATCTGGAGAAAGATGACAAAAATCCAGGTACACAAAGCTCAGAGGTCACCAAATTCAACACAAAGAAATATCCCCAAGGTACGCCATAATCAAATTAGCGTATTAAAAAGAAAGAAAGAATACTCAAGGAGCAAGAAAAAAGGAATAAGTGACATTGAATGAAGTCCCAATATGGCTTTCAGCAGATTTCTCAGCAGAAATCCTGTAGGTCAGGAGAGAATGAGATGCTATATTTAATGTGCTGAAGGAAATAACTAAAAATCAAGAACACTACATTTAGCAAAGCTTATACTTTGAACATCAAAGATAAAGACTTTCCCAAACAAGCAAATGCTGAGGGACCTGCTTATAAGAAATGATAAAGGGAGTTCTTTACTTCAAAAGAAAAAGATATTAATGTATAACTAAAAATACCAGAGAATATAAAACTCACTGGGAACAGTAAGAAAACAGATAATTGAGAATAATAGTGTTGTAGAGAGTAAACCACTTATATCCTAACAATGAATACTAAAAGACAAAACTATTAAAAACAATCATAATAACAACAAATGGTTAAGAAATAGGCAATATAAAAAGAGTAAACTGAAACATCAAAAAGTCAAAAGGTGGAGAGGGATGGAATTAAAGTACAGTTTGTTTTTGATACTTCTCTTTGTAATTATAATGAAGTCATTGTCAGTTTAACATAACCTGTTACAACTATAAGACGCTTTTTATAAGCCTCATGGTAACCACAAAGCAAAAACCAATACATACACTAAGAATAAATAGCCTGGAGTCAAAACATACTACTAGAGAAAAATCACTTACAAGGGAAAATAGTAAGTGAGGCAAAAGAAAGAAAGGATCTATAAAACAACCAGAAAACAAGTAGAAAGTGGCAGTGGTAAACCCTTACCTATCAATAATAAGCTTGAATGTAAATGGAATAAATTTTTCAATTAAAAGACATAGAGCAACTAAATGAATCCCCCCCCAAAAAAATCTAAGTATATAGTATGTACAAGAAACTTACTTCATCCATGAAAATACACAAACTGGAAAGTGAAGGTTTAAAAAAGATATTCAATACAAATGGAAACCAAAAAATAAAGCAGAAATACCTATACTTACATCAGATAAAATAAACTTTAAGTACAAAATAGTGAAAAAAATAAAATAAAGGAGGATAATGATATGATAAAGGAGTCAATACAGTAAGAGGACATGACAATTTAAAATATATATGGACCCAACACTGGAACACCCAAATATACAAAACAAATATAATTGACCTAAAAGGAGAGATTGAGTACAATATAATTATATAATATTAGGGACTTCAATATCTCACTTTCAGCATGCACAAATCATCTAGACAGAAAGCCAACAAAGAAATACTGGAATTAAACTACTCTCTACACCAAATGTACCTAACAGATATTTACATAATATTCTATTCAACTGCTATGGAATACACATTTCCTCAACTACTGATGGGATATTCTCTGGGACAGATCATAAGTTAGGTGAAAAAACAAGTCTTAACAAATTTTTTTAAAATAGAAATAATACCAAAGGTCTATTTTTGACCACAATGGAATACAGCTGGAAATCAACACAGGTAATATTGAAAACTGCACAAATTTGTGAAAATTAAACAACATGCTCCTGAACAATGAACAGATCAATGAAGAAATTAAAAAAGAAATTTAAAACTTCCTTGAGACAAAGGAAAATTGAAACACAACATACCAAAGTCTATGGACTATAGTAAAAGCACTTTTAAGAGGGAAGTTTATACAACGAACACCTACACCAAAAAAACAAAAAGACTTCAAATAAACAACACAATGATGCACCTCAAGGAACTAGAAAACTTACAATAAAATAAACCCCAAACCAGTAGTAGGAAGGAAAAAACAATGATCAAACCAGAAATAAATGAAATTGAGACCCAAAAAAAGACAAAAATTCAACAAAACAAAAAGTTGGTTATTTTAAAAGAAATCATTATATCAAAAAGATGCCTGCACTCATGTGTTTATTGCTGCACTATTCACAATAGTTAAGGTATGGAATAAAATAAGATGCCCAACAATAAATGAATGCATAAAGAAAATGTGGTATGTATCCATAATGGAATACTATTCAGCCATAAAAAAGAATGAAATCCTGCCATTTGCACAAACATGCATGGAACTGGAGGTCATTATGTTAAGTGAAATAAGCCAGGCACAGAAAGACACAAGTTGCATGTCCTCACTCAGATGTGGGACCTAAAAAAGTGAATCTCGTGGAGGTGGAGAGTACAGTGATGGTTACCAGAGCTGAGGAAGGTGGATGGGTCAGGGATGAGTAAAAAAATACAGTTAGATAGAAGGAATAAGATCCTATGTTCAACATCACAGTAGGGTGACTATGGTTAGTAATTTATCTGCTATTTCAAAATAGCTAGAAGAGAAGATTTGGAATGTTCCCAACACAAAAAATATGACCAATATTTGAAGTGCTTGATATCCTAGCTACCCTGCTTTCACACTTACACACTGTATGCATGTATCAAAACATCACATATGTAACATGTATCATACATGCATACATATGTATGCATGTATCAAAATATGTACATAAATATGTACAATTATTTTATATCAATAAAAAGAAAAAAATGGAAAAATGTCAGTATGTGAATGTATGTTTTATTAATAATGAAACAATAAGTATGCTATCAATAATAAAAACAAATTATAATCATATAATAAGAAAGATAAATTCCTTTGTTGTATTAAATTGTAATTATCTTTGATAATGCAATTGTTGACAAAGAGGTGATCAGAGAATGAAACCAAAAAAAAATTGGAAATAGTTTTATAGCGGTATTACAAACTGGCCAATAAAAAATTTTTGATTTAATGATATTTATGATATCTGTCAACTCCTTAAAATGTGTATTTTATTGTGATTTCTTGTTTCCTCCTAAGCAAATATTATTTTCATACATGATTTTGTATTTGTAATTTTCCTTTTTATAAAATGGACCCTGAAATTGTGTGATCTTCAGGCCTCACGATCACGGATCTGCCCCTAGTCAGAGATCTCATTTTCAGGGCCAGTGAGCTCACTTTCTTCTGGAGGGGACAGCTATTCTGGGTGGTCAGTGATAAATAACATAAATTAAACACTGATTTGGAACAGTCCAGGTAAGGTGGGGAGGCAGAGATGATCCAGCCAGTAGAATATCTGGGACTATGGAGAATCTGTGGTAACATTTTTGGCCGGCAGGCCAGCCGGCAGCTGTTCTTTCCAGGGTGTCATTAAGTCCTTAGGGGAATTAGCAGAGGCAAGTACACTCTCCTCCCTGGGTTGTGAGGCAGGGGAATAAATGCTGGAAACCAGCTGGTTAGTACACACCATCGTGATAATCACTCTCTTCCCTGGCAATGCACTGCTTCTCTGCTCAGCTGAAGTAGTAGAAGCAAGTGTCTATAGTTAAAGCCTGTAGGCCACAGGCATGCCAAGGCAACGCAAGGAGAAGGCAAGTGAGAGTTCTAAAACCCTTTCTCTGCCCAAGCTTGAGCATGTATCAGAATCACTAGGAGAACTTGCTTAATTAAACACACATTGCTGTGTGATGGGGTGAGATTAAGGACCACTGACTCAAATTAGAATTTCAAAAGGAGTCTTTTATTAACCATGGGGCTGTCTCAGCAAAGTCTAAAGCAAACTAAGTGAGAGAGCATTGAGGGATCTGAAGCTGGGGTTTTTCTAGTCTGAAAGTTGGCAAAGAGCCAAACAGGTGGGCTGAAAGTTAACATATAGAAGCAAAAAGAAAGTTGTCAAAAGAAGCAAAAAGCAAGCACAGGGTCACCATGACCTCTTTTACAGAAGCAAACCTTGCAATTTAGCAGGTTAGCCAATAGGTAACATAAAGGGCAGTTAGATAACAATGAAGCAACATAATGCAGATCTAGCAACTAATGGATAAATAAAACAATTTGTCACAGCACTTAGCTCATTAACTATCATGATGACAGTTGTTATCCATTCTTATCTTGTCCTGTTCTGCCTGATCCAGACCCATATAAGAGTAATAGTAATTGGCATCATTTCATCTACCTCTTTTTCCCCTTCCTCCTACCCAGGGGGTGCTGTGAGGCTATAGTGAGGCCACCAGCATCCATCTTATGGGGGTGATGAGGCAGCTGGCAACCATCTCAGCTGGGCCCTACCCTGAGTTTCATATACAGAAGGTCTTGAATGAGCCAATAATTTGCATGCCTAGTAAGTTCCCAGGTGTCCTGGGTCATTGTGTGAACCCAGACCTGGTTTGAAATCCGACTGGGAAATGACACTAAGGATACCTGAGTTTAAAACATATAGTCTGAGAGTGTCTGGAGAAGGCTTACATTAACTCAGGCTGAGCAGTAAGACTAAGAAAATACAGCCCCTTTACAGCCTCCTTGGAAGGAATTATTGATTTTTAACAAAGGTGCATATGCAAAATGCAGCCAAAAGATAGTGCTGAAAGAATCCCAAGTGAGGGGCGGAGACAAGATGGCTAACTGAAGCCAGCTTTCCACAGAAGCTCCCATCAGGAAGCAGAGTTAAAGGACAGAAATTTACCAAGTAACCTGGTGGATTTCAGCTGCACCAAGAGAGAAGGTTGAAGAATGCACATCAACCCCGCTGAGGCAAGCTGCGACTCCAAGGATACAAACAAAAGGTACAAAATCCATCACCAAGCAGACGGGAGTCCCCATCCCCATGAGAATGGCTCAGAGTACCCCACAAACAAACAAGCAGAGTTCAAAGATCCTCCCACCGTTGGGAGAGCAAAACGGATCATTCCCTCAGGGAGCTCTGGGTTAATTTGAAGAAGGCTAATATTCACCTCATTCGAATCCCTGAAAGTGATGAAGTGACCTCGCTAGACACAGAGGCCCTTCTCCATGAAATTATGAAAGATAATTTTCCATACACGCCAAGAGATTCTGAAATTCAGATAGCAGACAGTTTCAGAACCCCAGCACGAATCAATCCCAATAAGACACCCCCCAGGCATATCATAATTAACTTCACTAAAGTTAATATGAAGGAGAAAATTCTCAAAGCAGCCAGACGTAAGAAATCCATTACCTACACAGGGAAGAATATTAGAATAACTGCTGATCTCTCTGCTGAAACTTTTCAAGCCAGAAGAGGATGGTCGTCAAATTTTAATCTCCTAAAGCAAAATAATTTT
This sequence comes from Nycticebus coucang, assembly GCF_027406575.1. Classification (NCBI taxonomy): domain Eukaryota; kingdom Metazoa; phylum Chordata; class Mammalia; order Primates; family Lorisidae; genus Nycticebus; species Nycticebus coucang. The sequence continues at coordinate 28,804,111 of NC_069796.1, forward strand.
CAACCCCAGATCCTGTATCTAGCTAAACCGAGTTTCATTTATGATAGAGAAATTAAATAATTTAATGACATTCATATGTTGAAGAAATTTCCCATAACCAAACCAGCTCTTCAGGATATTCTCAGCCCTATCCTCCATAATGACCACACCAATCCTCTACCACAAAAGTAAACTCACTTAGAAACTTTTGATCAAACTCCAACATCCACAGTGGTGAAAGGATTAAAAATGTTCACTGAAATTTTGAAAAACTCGATAACGAAAATTTTACCAGACATATCAATATTCTCCATTAATGTGAATGGTTTAACTGTCCTCTAAAGAGGCACATGTTAGCTGACTGGATCCAAAAACTCAGGCCAGATACCTGCTGCATACAAGAGTCACATCTTACCTTGAAAGACAAATATAGACTCAGGGCGAAAGGATGGTCATCCATATTTCAGGCAAATGGTAATCAGAAAAAAGCAGGTGCTACAGTTTTATTTGCAGATACAGTAGGCTTTAAACCAACAAAAGTAAGGAAGGATAAGAATGGTCACTTCATATTTGCTAAGGGTAATACTCAATATGATGAGATCTCAATTATTAATATCTATGCACCCAACCAGAATGCACCTCAATTTGTAACAGAAACTCTAACAGACATGAGCAACTTGATTTCCTCCAGCTACATAATAGTCGGAGATTTCAACACTCCTTTGAGAGTGTTGGATCGATCCTCCAATAAGAACCTGAGCAAAGAAATTTTAGATTTAAACCTAACCATCAAACATTTCGATTTAGCAGACATCTACAGAACATACAAAACTGAATACACATACTACTTATCAGCCCACGGAACATACTCCAAAATAGATCACATCTTAGGTCAGAAGTCTAATCTCAGTAAATTTAAAGGAAAAGAAATTATTCCTTGAATCTTCTAGGACCACCATGGAATAAAAGTTGAACTCAGTAACAACAGGAATCTGCATACTCATACAAAAACATGGAAGATAAATAACCTTCTGCTGAATGATAGCTGGGTCACAGATGAGATTAAGAATGAAACTGCCAGGGATGCAAGGCTGGTTTAACATACGCAAGTCTATAAACGTTATCCACCATATTAACAGAGGCAAAAATAAAGATCACATGATCCTCTCAATAGATGCAGAAAAAGCATTTGATAAAATCCAGCATCCTTTTCTAATTAGAACACTGAAAGAGTATACGCATAGGTGGCACATTTCTAAAAATGATTCAAGCTATCAATGACAAACCCACAGCCAATATTTTACTGAACGGAGTAAAACTAAAAGCTTTTCCTCTTAGAACTGGAACCAGACAAGGTTGTCCTCTGTCACCTTTACTATTCAACTTAGTGATGGAAGTTCTAGCCAATACAATTAGGCAAGACAAGGAAATAAAGGGAATCCAAATGGGAGCAGAGGAGGTCAAACTCTCCCTCTTTGCTGACGACATGATCTTATACTTAGAGAACCCCAAAGACTCAACCACAAGACTCCTAGAAGTCATCAATAAATAGAGTAATGTTTCAGGATATAAAAATCAATGTCCACAAGTCAGTAGCCTTTGTGTACACCAATAACAGTCAAGATGAGAAGCTAATTAAGGACACAACTCCCTTCACCATAGTTTCAAAGAAAATGAAATACCTAGGAATATACCTAACGAAGGAGGTGAACGACCTCTATAAAGAAAACTATGAACTCCTCAGAAAGGAAATAGCAGAGGATATTAACAAATGGAAGAACATACCATGCTCATGGATGGGAAGAATCAACATTGTTAAAATGTCTATACTTCCCAAAGCATCTACCTATTCAATGCCATTCCTATCAAAATACCAACATCGTACTTTCAAGATTTGGAAAAAATGATTCTGCGTTTTGTATGGAACCGGAAAAAAAACTGTATAGCTAAGGCAGTTCTTAGGAATAAAAATAAAGCTGGGGGCATCAGCATACCAGATTTTAGTCTGTACTACAAAGCCATAGTGCTCAAAACAGCATGGTACTGGCACAAAAACAGAGACATAGACACTTGGAATCGAATTGAAAACCAAGAAGTGAAACTAACATTTTACAACCACCTCATCTTCGATAAACCAAACAAGAACTTACCTTGGGGGAAAAACTCCCTATTCAATAAATGGTGTTGGGAGAACTGGATGTCTACATGTAAAAGACTGAAACTCGACCCACACCTTTCCCCACTCACAAAAATTGATTCAAGATGGATAAAGGACTTAAATTTTAGGCATGAAACAATAAAAATCCTCCAACAAAGCATAGGAAAAACACTGGAAGATATTGGCCTGGGGAAAGACTTCATGAAGAAGACTGCCATGGCAATTGCAACAACAAAAATAAACAAATGGGACTTCATTAAACTGAAAAGCTTCTGTACAGCTAAGGAGACAATAACCAAAGCAAAGAGACAACCTACACAATGGGAAAGGATATTTGCATATTTTCAATCAGACAAAAGCTTGATAACGAGGATCTATAGAGAACTCAAAGTAATCCACATGAAAAAAACCAACAATCCCATATATCAATGGGCAAGAGACATGAATAGAGCTTTCTCTAAAGACGACAGACGAATGGCTAACAAACACATGAAAAAATGTTCATCATCTCTATATATTAGAGAAATGCAAATCAAAACAACCCTGAGATATTATCTAACCCCAGTGAGAATGGCCCACATCACAAAGTCTCAAAACTGCAGATGCTGGCGTGGATGTGGAGAGAAGGGAACACTTTTACACTGCTGGTGGGACTGCAAACTAGTACAACCTTTCTGGAAGGAAGTATGGAGAATCCTCAAAGCACTCAAGCTAGACCTCCCATTTGATCCTGCAATCCCATTACTGGGCATCTACCCAGAAGGAAAGAAATCCTTTTATCATAAGGACACTTGTACTAGACTGTTTATTGCAGCTCAATTTACAATCGCCAAAGTATGGAAACAGCCTAAATGCCCACCAACCCAGGAATGGATTAACAAGCTGTGGTATATGTATACCATCGAATACTATTCAGCCATTAAAAAAAATGGAGACTTTACATCCTTCGTATTAACCTGGATGGACGTGGAAGACATTATTCTTACTAAAGCATCACAAGAATGGAGAAGCATGAATCCTATGTACTCAATTTTGATATGAGGACAATTAATGACAGTTATGGTTATGGGAGGGGAAGCAGAAAGAGGGAAGGAAGGAGGGGGTGGGGCCTTGGTGTGTGTCACACTTTATGGGGGCAAGACATGATTGCAAGAGGGACTTTACCTAACAATTGCAATCGGTATAACCTGGCTTATTGTACCCTCAATGAATCCCCAACAATAAAAAAAAAAAAAAGAAAAACAAAAGAACGAAACTGCCAAATTTTTGCAACAAAATGACAATGAAGACACGAATTATCAGAACCTCTGGGATACTCCAAAGGCACTCCTAAGAGGGAAATTTATAGCACTCCAAGCCTTCCTCAAGAGAATGGAAAAAGAGGAAGTAAACAACTTAAAGGGACATCTCAAGCAACTGGAAAAAGAAGAACATTCCAACCCCAAACCCAGTAGAAGAAAAGAAATAACTATCATTAGAGCAGAAATAAATAAAATTGAAAACAAAAGAATTATACAACAGATCAATAAATCAAAAAGTTGGTTTTTTGAAAAGGTCAATAAAATAGATAAACCTTTGGCTAACCTAACCAAGAAAAAAAGAAAAAATCTCTAATCTCATCAATCAGAAATGACAAAGACGAAATAACAACAGACTCCTCAGAAATTATAAAAATCCTTAATGAACATTTCAAGAAACTTTATTTTCAAAAATATGAAAATCTGAAGGAAATTGACCAATACTTGGAAGCACATCACCTTCCAAGACTTAGCCAGAATCAAGTGGAAATGTTGAACAGGTCTATATCAAGTGCTGAATTAGCATCAACCATATAAAATCTCCCTAAAAAGAAAAGCACCTGACCAGATGGCTTCATGTCAGAATTCTACCAAACTTTTAAGGAGGAATTAATACCTATATTACTCAACCTGCTCCAAAATATAGAAAAAGATGGAAGACTACCCAACACATTCTATGAAACAAATATCACCCTGATCCCCAAACCAGGAAAAGACCCAACAAGAAAAGAAAATTATACACCAATGTCACTAATGAATTTAGATACAAAAATATTCAACAAGATCCTAACAAACAGAATCAGCACACATCAAACAAATTATACATCATGACCAAGTCGATTTTATCCCAGGGTCTCAAGGCTGGTTCAATATACATAAATCTGTAAGTATAATTCATCACATAAACAAATTAAAAAACAAAGACCATATGATTCTCTCAGGTGATACAGAAAAATCTGTTGATAATATCCAGCATCCCTTCATGATCAGAACACTTAAGAAAATTGGTATAGAAGGGACATTTCTTAAACTGATAGAGGCCATCTACAGCAAACCGACAGCCAATATCGTATTGAATGCAGTTAAATTGGAATCATTTCCACTAAGATCAGGAACCAGACAAGGCTGCCCATTGTCTTCATTGCTTTTTAACATTGTAATGGAAGTTTTAGCCACTGCAATTAGGGAAGAAAAGGCGAACAAGGGTATCCATATAGGGTCAGAAGCGATCAAACTTTCGCTATTTGCAGATGATATGATTGTATATCTGGAAAGCACCAGGGATTCGACTACAAAACTCTTAGAAGTGATCAAGGAATACAGCAGCATCCCAGGTTACAAAAATCAACATTCACAAATCGGTAGCCTTTATATATACCAACAAGAGTCAAGCTGAAAAAACAGTTAAGGACTCTATTCCATTCACAGTAGTGCCAAAGAAGATGAAATATTTGGGAGTTTATCTAACAAAGGACATGAAAGATCTCTATAAAGAGAACTATGAAACTCTAAGAAAAGAAATAGCTGAAAACCTTAACAAATGGAAAAACATACCATGCTCATGGCTGGGAAGAATCAACATTGTTAAAATGTCCATAATATCCAAAGCAATATATAATTTTAATGCAATCTCTATTAAAGCTCCACTGTCATACTTTAAAGATCTTGAAAAAAATAATACTTTGTTTCATTTGGAATCAGAAAAAAACCTCGAATAGCCAAAACACTACTCAGAAATAAAAACAAAGTGGGAGAGATCACGTTACCAGACATCAGACTATACTATAAATCGATAGTGATCAAAACAGCATGGTACTGGCACAAAAACGGAAAAGTAGATGTCTGTAACAGAATAGAACCTAGAGATGAATCCAACTACTTACCGTTATTTGATCTTTGACAAGCCAATTAAAAATATTCAATGGGGAAAAGATTCCCTATTTAACAAATGGTGCTGGGTGAACTGGCTGGCAAGCTGTAGAAGACTGAAACTATACCCACAGCTTTCACCATTAACTAAGATAGACTCTCACTGGATGAAAGATTTTAAATTAAAACATGAAACTATAAAAATACTAGAAGAGGGTGCAGGGAAAACCCTTGAAGAAATATATACCAACAGGCGAGGAGAACAAAATGGCGGCCGAGTAACAGCTTCCTTGCATCTGAGCACCATGAGTCCAGGAAGATAGGACTCCAGGCATCTTATCATCCTCCCCCCTGTGAGGATACAAAGAGTCAGCGAGAGACTCCTGGACCCCAAGAGGAGGACTAAAACTGTGGAAATCCAGCAAGTGGTCACGTGTGTTCAACTGGTCTAAACCCACCCACAACTGTAAGTTCAGTAGCAGCAAGACTGCAAACCAGAAAGGCATTACCTGTGAACTGTTCTGGTGTCTTTGTACTTAGCACTCAGTTGATCTGCCTTGGGGAGAGCCTGAGCGGGAATGCGGAGAACTTTGGCCATTGTCTAGGGCCCCAGTATGAGCCGCTGAGCCAGACGGAGTTAATAGTGTTTGGTTGTAATTTGCCCCAGGAAGCTCTGCCCGCAGGGTCACAGAGCTAGAATCGGGTGGGAGCTGGTAACCCAGCACCAAGTAGCCTAAGGGTGGGGTCTGAGCCACCTTGCAGCCCAAACCCTCAGGGTCAAAGTGAAACCAGTTTTGGCACACTGGGTAAGTGGATAGCCACTTCAGCAGTGATTCCAGTGACAAGCACTTTCCTGGGAAGGCTTCTGCTCAGCAAGTTTACAAGTTAAAAGTGCCTTTTAAGTGGGCTGAAGAGAGATTTAGGGTGTCTACCTGCTGGGGTTTGAGAAATCAGCTGCCTCCAGTCCTATCACAAATGTGATTAACATCTCAAACCCCAGGAGACCACGTGTTGCCCAGACAATATTCAACAACATATACATACTGCTTTGTTTTTGGTTGTGTTTTGGTTTTGTTTGTTTTTGATTTTTTTTTTTAGTTTGATTGTTTTTTGTTTATTTTTATGTTGTTGATATTGTTTGCTTTTTAATTTCAACTTTTTCCATACAGATCTTTTTTCTTCTCAGTTTTTCTAGTTTAATTATAATTTCACATTGCTGCCTTTTTCAATAACTAGAACTTCATTTTTGCCAGTGTTTCTAAAACTATTATTTGGTTTTTCACCGAATTTTATCCCGTAAAGTTTTCTGTTTGCTTGTTTTGGTTTGATTTATAGCATTTATGTCTTTCATCTCTATGTGGTGGAGGTGGGGAACTGTGTCTGATCAGGTTAGCAAAGAGCTGCTGACCTCAAGGGAACCAGCCAACTGGGCACCCCCAGAAGGTGGTTTTCTTTTAAGGTTGTGTCAAAGTACCCTACTGTATACCTATATTGCACTGTCTCCCTATTTCTGTGCCTCTCTTCTTTTTGTCAATATTCCTTTTACCCATCTCCTCTCCTTTCTCTATTTTTTTTCTCTTCACTAGGTCCTCATTTCTTTCACCCCTTTCTTGCTCTTCAACCTTCTCATCCTTCTGGTCCTGTACCAAAAGGACTCATCTAACCCTTAGTCCACAGGCACGAGAAGTTAAAGAGCAAGAGGAAGTGAAAGGAAAATTAGGGCAATGAAACAGATAAAAGAAATCACTCATGAGGAAGAATCACCAGAAAACTCCAGGCAACATGAAGAACCAGTCCAGACCAACCCCGCCAAGGGACCATGAGGTAGCTACGACATAGGATTCCACCTGTAAAGAAATGTTAGGAATGACAGAAAGGGAATTTAGAATACACATGATGAAAACAATGAAAGAAATGATGGAGTGGCCCCTGTGGCTCAAAGGAGTAGGGCGCCAGCCCCATATGCTGGAGGTGGTGGGTTCAAACCCAGCCAATGGCCAAAAACTGCAAAAAAAAAAAAAAAGAAATGATGGAAATAATGAAGGAAACTGCTAATAAAGTGGAAAACAACCAAAAGGAAATCCAAAAACAGAATCAAATAAGAGATGAACGATACGAAGAATATAAAAAGGATATACCAGAGTTGAAGGAACTGAAACAGTCAATTAGGGAACTTAAAGATGCAATGGAAAGTATCAGCCACAGGTTAGACCATGCAGAAGAAAGAATTTCAGAGGTCGAAGACAAAGTTCTTGAGATAACTCAGATAGTAAAAGAGGCAGAAAAGAAGAGAGAGAAAGCAGAACGTTAACTGTCAGAATTATGGGACTTTATGAAGCGTTCCAACATACGAGTTATAGGAATCCCAGAAGGGGAAGAAGAATGCCCCAAAGGAATGGAAGACATACTAGAGAATACTATAAAAGAAAATTTCCCAAATATCACCAAAGATTCTGACACACTGCTTTCAGAGGGATATCGGACTCCAGGTCGCCTCAACTCTAACCAAGCTTCTCCAAGACACATTGTGATGAACCTGTCCAAAGTCAAGACAAAAGAAAAGATTCTGCAAGCTGCCAGGAGTAAGCACCAATTGACCTACAGGGGCAAATCCATCAGAGTGACCACAGACTTCTCTAATGAAACTTACCAAGCAAGAACACAATGGTCATCAAACTTTAATCTACTTAAACAGAACAATATCCAGCCCAGAATTCTGTACCCTGCTAAGCTAAGCTTCAAAATTGATGGAGAAATCAAATCTTTTACAGATATACAAACATTGAGAAAACTCGGCACAACAAGACCACCTCTACAGGAAATACTTCAACCTGTTATGCACACTGACCACCACAATGGATCAGCAGCAAAGTAAGAACTCAGAAATTAAAGGACAGAACCTAACCTCCACACTGATGCAAAAGATAAAACTAAGCAATGGACTCTCACAAAATAAGATGAATAGAATACTACCACACTTATCAATTATCTCAATAAATGTTAATGGCTTGAATTCCCCACTGAAGAGACATAGAATGGCTGACTGGATTAAAAAACACAAGCGATCCATTTGCTGTCTGCAAAAAACACACCTGGCTTCAAAAGACAAATTAAAGCTCCGAGTCAAGGGTTGGAAGACAATTTTTCAGGCAAATGGCATTCAGAAGAAAAGAGAAGTTCCACTCTTATTTTCATATTCATGTGGATTTAAAGCAACTAAAGTAAAAAAAGACAAAGATGGTCACTTTATATTGGTCAAGGGAAAACTACAACAAGAAGACATTTCAATTCTAAATATTTATGCACCAAATTTAAATGCTCCCAGATTCTTGAAACAAACCTTACTCAGTCTGAGCAATGTGGTATCTGATAATACCATAATAACAGGGGACTTTAACACTCTTCTTACAGAGCTGGACAGATCCTCTAAACAGAAATTAAACAAAGATATAAGAGATTTAAATGAGACCCTAGAACAACTGCTTGATAGACGCATATAGAACACTCCACCCCAAAGACAAAGAATATACATTCTTCTAATCACCCCATGGAACATTATCCAAAATTGATCATATCCTGGGACACAAAACAAATATCAACAATATCAAAAGAATTGAAATTTTACCTTGTGTCTTCTCAGACCGTAAGACACTAAAGGTGGAACTCAACTCTAACAAAAACGCTCGATCCCACACAAAGGCATGGAAGTTAAAAAATCTTCTGTTGAATAACAGATGGGTGCAGGAAGCAATAAAACAGGAAATCATTAACTTCCTTGAACATAACAACAATAAAGACACAAGCTACCAAAACCTGTGGGATACTGCAAAAGCAGTTTTGAGAGGAAAATTCAATGCTTTAGATGCCTACATTCGAAAAACAGAAAGAGAGCACATCAACAATCTCCAAGTCATCTTATGGAATTGGAAAAACGAGAACAATCGAAGCATAAACTCAGTAGAAGAAAAAAAATCCAAAATCAAATCAGAATTCAATGAAATTGAAAACAAAAGAATCATTCAGAAAATTAATGAAACAAGGAGTTGCTTTTTTGAAAAAATTAATAAAATAGATAAACCATTGGCCAGACTAGTGAGAAATAGAAAAGTAAAATCTCTAGTAACCTCAATCAAAAATGATAAATGGAAAATAACAACTGATCCCACAGAGATACAAGAGATCATCTCTGAATACCACCAGAAACTCTATGCCCAGAAATTTGACAATGTGAAAGAAATGGATCAATATTTGGAATCACACCCTCTCCCTTAGACTCAGCCAGGAAGAAATAGAGCTCCTGAACAGACCAATTTCAAGCACTGAGATCAAAGAAACAATAAAAAAGCTTCCAACCAAAAAATGCCCTGGTCCAGATGGCTTCACTCCAGAATTCTATCAAACCTTCAAGGAGCTTATTCCTGTACTGCAGAAATTATTCCAAAAAACTGAGGAAGAAGGAATCTTCCCCAACACATTCTATGAAGCAAACATCACCCTGATACCAAAACCAGGAAAAGACCAAAACAAAAAGGAGAATTTCAGACCAATCTCACTCATGAATATAGACGCAAAAATTCTCAACAAAATCCTAGCCAATAGATTACAGCTTATCATCAAAAAAGTCATTCATCATGATCAAGTAGGCTTCATCCCAGGGATGCAAGGCTGGTTTAACATACACAAGTCTATAAACATTATCCACCATATTAACAGAGGCAAAAATAAAGATCACATGATCCTCTCAATAGATGCAGAAAAAGCATTTGATAAAATCCAGCATCCTTTTCTAATTAGAACACTGAAGAGTATAGGCATAGGTGGCACATTTCTAAAACTGATTGAAGCTATCTATGACAAACCCACAGCCAATATTTTACTGAATGGAGTAAAACTGAAAGCTTTTCCTCTTAGAACTGGAACCAGACAAGGTTGTCCTCTGTCACCTTTACTATTCAACGTAGTGCTGGAAGTTCTAGCCAATACAATTAGGCAAGACAAGGAAATAAAGGGAATCCAAATGGGAGCAGAGGAGGTCAAACTCTCCCTCTTTGCTGACGACATGATCTTATACTTAGAGAACCCCAAAGACTCAACCACAAGACTCCTAGAAGTCATCAATAAATAGAGTAATGTTTCAGGATATAAAATCAATGTCCACAAGTCAGTAGCCTTTGTGTACACCAATAACAGTCAAGATGAGAAGCTAATTAAGGACACAACTCCCTTCACCATAGTCTCAAAGAAAATGAAATACCTAGGAATATACCTAACGAAGGAGGTGAAGGACCTCTATAAAGAAAACTATGAAATCCTCAGAAAGGAAATAGCAGAGGATATTAACAAATGGAAGAACATACCATGCTCATGGATGGGAAGAATCAACATTGTTAAAATGTCTATACTTCCCGGGGGCGGAGCAAGATGGCAGCCGAGTAACAGCTTCCTTGCATCTGGGTACCGTGAGTCTGGGGAGATAGGACTCCAGGCATCTCTGGCTGGTGGGAACTGCCTATCATAGCTCCTATGAGGATACAGGGAGTCAGCGAGAGACTTCTGGACCCCAAGAGGAGGACTAAAACAGTGGAAAACCGGCAAGTGGTCGCGTGTGTTCAACCCGTCTAAACCCGCCCACAACTGTAAGTTCAGTAGCAGCGAGACTGCAAACCAGAAAGGCCTTACCTGTGAACTCTTTTGATGTCCTTGGACTTGGCACTGAGTTGAACTGCCTTGGGGAAGGCCTGAGTGGGAGTGCGGAGAACTTTGGCCGTTGTCTAGGGCCCCAGTCTGAGCCGCTGAGCCAGACGGAGCTAATAGTGTTTGGCGGTGGGTCACACGGATCCATTGTCAGTGATCTGCCCCGGCAAGCTCCGCCCTCAGGGTAGCAGAGCTAGAAACGGGTGGGAGCTGGTAACCCAGCAACCAAGTAGCCTAAGGGTGGGGTCTGAGCCGCCTTGCAGCCCTAACCCTCAGGGGCAGAGTGAGACCGGTTTTGGCACACTGAGTAAGTGGATAGCCACTTCAGCAGTGATTCCAGCGAGAAAGCTGGGAAAGCTTCTGCTCAGCAAGTTTACAAGTTCAAAGTGCCTTTTAAGTGAGCTGAAGAGAGATTTAGAGTGTCTACCTGCTGGGGTTTGAGAAATCAGCAGCCTCCAGTCGTATCAGAACTGTGACTAACATCTCATACCCCAAAAGACCACGTGTTGCCCAGACAATATTCAACAACATATACAAACTGCTTTGTTTTTGGTTGTGTATTTTTTTTTCTTTTTTTTTTGTTTGGTTGGGTTTTTTTGTTTGTTTATTTTGACGTTGTTGATGTTCTTTTGTTTCTTAATTTCAATCTTTTCCATACAGATCCCTTTTTCTTTCTCAATTTTTCTAGTTTAATTATAATTTCCCATTGCTGCCTTTTTTAATAACTACAACTTCATTTTTGCTAGTGTTTCTACCGCTATCACTTGGTTTTTCACCCAATTTTATCGCCATAAAGTTTTCTGTTTGCTTGTTTTAGTTTGATTTATAGCATTTTTGTCTTTCCTCTCTACTTGGTGGAGGTGGGGTACTGTGTCTGACCAGGTTAGCAAAGAGCTGCTGACCTCAAGGGAACCACCCAACTGGGCACCCAACCCCCAGAAGGTGGGGTTTTTTAGGGTTGTGTCAAAGTACCCTACTGTACACCTATATTGCCCTGTCTTCCTCTTTCTGTGCCTCTCTTCTTTTTGTCAATATTCCTTATCCCTACCCCCTCTCCTTTCTCTATCTTTCTTTTTTTTCTTATCACTCGGTCCTCCTTTCTTTCATCCCTTTTTTGCTCTTCAACCTTCTCACCTTTCTGGTCCTGTAACCCTTAGTCCACAGGCACAAGAACTTAAAGAGCAAGAGGAAGTGAAAGGAAAATTAGGGCAAGGAAACAGATAAAAGAAATCACTCATGAGGAAGAATCAGCAGAAAACTCCAGGCAACATGAAGAACCAGTCCAGAACAACCCCGCCAAGGGACCATGAGGTAGCTACTGCAGAGGATTCCACCTATACAGAAATGTTAGGAATGACAGAAAGGGAATTTAGAATACACATGTTGAAAACAATGAAAGAAATGATGGAAACAATGAAGGAAACTGCTAATAAAGTGGAAAATAACCAAAAGGAAATCCAAAAACAGAATCAAATCAGAGATGAACGATATGAAGAATATAAAAAGGATATAGCAGAGCTGAAGGAAATGAAACAGTCAATCAGGGAACTTAAAGATGCAATGGAAAGTATCAGCAACAGGTTAGACCATGCAGAAGAAAGAATTTCAGAGGTAGAAGACAAAGTTATTGAGATAACTCAGATAGTAAAAGAGGCAGAAAAGAAGAGAGAGAAAGCAGAACGTTCACTGTCAGAATTATGGGACTTTATGAAACGTTCCAACATACGAGTTATAGGAATTCCAGAAGGGGAAGAAGAATGCCCCAGAGGAATGGAAGCCATACTAGAGAATATTATAAAAGAAAATTTCCCAAACATCACCAAAGATTCTGACACACTGCTTTCAGAGGGCTATCGGACCCCAGGTCGCCTCAACTCTAACCGAGCTTCTCCAAGACACATTGTGATGAACCTGTCCAAAGTCAAGACAAAAGAAAAGATTCTGCAAGCTGCCAGGAGTAAGCGCCAGTTGACCTACAGGGGCAAATCCATCAGAGTGACCTCAGACTTCTCTAATGAAACTTTCCAAGCAAGAAGACAATGGTCATCTACCTTTAATCTACTTAAACAGAACAATTTTCAGCCCAGAATTCTGTACCCTGCTAAGCTAAGCTTCAAAATTGATGGAGAAATCAAATCATTTACGGATATACAAACATTGAGGAAATTCACCACAACGAGACCAGCTCTACAGGGAATACTTCAACCTGTTCTGCACACTGACCACCACAATGGATCAGCAGCAAAGTAAGAACTCAGAAATCAAAGGACAGAACCTAACCTCCACACTGATGCAAAAGATAAAACTAAGCAATGGACTCTCACCAAATAAGACGAATAGAATACTACCACACTTATCAATTATCTCCATAAATGTTAATGGCTTGAATTCCCCACTGAAGAGACATAGATTGGCTGACTGGATTAAAAAACACAAGCCATCCATTTGCTGTCTGCAAGAAACACACCTGGCTTCAAAAGACAAATTAAAGCTCCGAGTCAAGGGTTGGAAGACAATTTTTCAGGCAAATGGAATTCAGAAGAAAAGAGGAGTTGCAATCTTATTTTCAGATACATGTGGATTGAAAGTAACTAAAGTCAAAAAAGACAAAGATGGTCACTTTATATTGGTCAAGGGAAAACTACAACAAGAAGACATTTCAATTCTAAATATCTATGCACCAAATTTAAATGCTCCCAGATTCTTGAAACAGACCTTACTCAGTCTGAGCAATATGATATCTGATAATACCATCATAACAGGGGACTTTAACACACCTCTTACAGAGCTGGACAGATCCTCTAAACAGAAATTAAACAAAGATATAAGAGATTTAAATGAGACCCTAGAACAATTATGCTTGATAGACGCATATAGAACACTCCACCCCAAAGATAAAGAATATACATTCTTCTCATCACCCCATGGAACATTCTCCAAAATTGATCATATCCTGGGACACAAAACAAATATCAACAGAATCAAAAGAATTGAAATTTTACCTTGTATCTTTTCAGACCATAAGGCACTAAAGGTGGAACTCAACTCTAACAAAAATGCTCGACCCCATCCAAAGGCATGGAAATTAAACAATCTTCTGTTGAATAACAGATGGGTGCAGGAAGAAATCAAACAGGAAATCACTAACTTCCTTAAGCATAACAACAATGAAGACACAAGCTAACAAAACCTGTGGGATACTGCAAAAGCAGTTTTGAGAGGAAAATTCATCGCTTTAGATGCCTACATTCGAAAAACAGACAGAGAGCACATCAACAATCTCACAAGAGACCTTATGGAATTGGAAAAAGAAGAACAATCTAAGCCTAAACTCAGTAGAAGAAAAGAAATCTCCAAAATCAAATCAGAGATCAATGAAATTGAAAACAAAAGAATCATTCAGAAAATTAATGAAACAAGGAGTTGGTTTTTTGAAAAAATAAATAAAATAGATAAACCATTGGCCAGACTAACTAGAAATAGAAAAGTAAAATCTCTAGTAACCTCAATCAGAAATGATAAAGGGGAAATAACAACTGATCCCACAGAGATACAAGAGATCATCTCTGAATACTACCAGAAACTCTATGCCCAGAAATTTGACAATGTGAAGGAAATGGATCAATATTTGGAATCACACCCTCTCCCTAGACTTAGCCAGGAAGAAATAGACCTCCTGAACAGACCAATTTCAAGCACTGAGATCAAAGAAACAATAAAAAAGCTTCCAACTAAAAAATGCCCTGGTCCAGATGGCTTCACTCCAGAATTCTATCAAACCTTCAAGGAGAGCTTATTCCTGTACTGCAGAAATTATTCCAAAAAATTGAGGAAGAAGGAATCTTCCCCAACACATTCTATGAAGCAAACATCACCCTGATACCAAAACCAGGAAAAGACCCAAACAAAAAGGAGAATTTCAGACCAATCTCACTCATGAATATAGATGGAAAAATTCTCAACAAAATCCTAGCCAATAGATTACAGCTTATCATCAAAAAAGTCATTCATCATGATCAAGCAGGCTTCATCCCAGGGATGCAAGGCTGGTTCAACATATGCAAGTCCATAAACGTTATCCACCATATTAACAGAGGCAAAAATAAAGATCACATGATCCTCTCAATAGATGCAGAAAAAGCATTTGATAAAATCCAGCATCCTTTTCTAATTAGAACACTGAAGAGTATAGGCATAGGTGGCACATTTCTAAAACTGATTGAAGCTATCTATGACAAACCCACAGCCAATATTTTACTGAATGGAGTAAAACTGAAAGCTTTTCCTCTTAGAACTGGAACCAGACAAGGTTGTCCTCTGTCACCTTTACTATTCAACATAGTGCTGGAAGTTCTAGCCAATACAATTAGGCAAGACAAGGAAATAAAGGGAATCCAAATGGGAGCAGAGGAGGTCAAACTCTCCCTCTTTGCTGACGACATGATCTTATACTTAGAGAACCCCAAAGACTCAACCACAAGACTACTAGAAGTCATCAAAAAATACAGTAATGTTTCAGGATATAAAATCAATGTCCACAAGTCAGTAGCCTTTGTATACACCAATAACAGTCAAGAGGAGAAGCTAATTAAGGACACAACTCCCTTCACCATAGTTTCAAAGAAAATGAAATACCTAGGAATATACCTAACGAAGGAGGTGAACGACCTCTATAAAGAAAACTATGAACTCCTCAGAAAGGAAATAGCAGAGGATATTAACAAATGGAAGAACATACCATGCTCATGGATGGGAAGAATCAACATTGTTAAAATGTCTATACTTCCCAAAGCAATCTACCTATTCAACGCCATTCCTATCAAAGTACCTACATCGTACTTTCAAGATTTGGAAAAAATGATTCTGCGTTTTGTATGGAACCGGAAAAAAACCCATATAGCTAAGGCAGTTCTTAGTAACAAAAATAAAGCTGGGGGCATCAGCATACCAGATTTTAGTCTGTACTACAAAGCCATAGTGCTCAAGACAGCATGGTACTGGCACAAAAACAGAGACATAGACACTTGGAATCGAATTGAACACCAAGAAATGAAACTAACATCTTACAACCACCTCATCTTCGATAAACCAAACAAGAACTTACCTTGGGGGAAAGACTCCCTATTCAATAAATGGTGTTGGGAGAATTGGATGTCTGCGTGTAAAAGACTGAAACTGGACCCACACCTTTCCCCACTCACAAAAATTGATTCAAGATGGATAAAGGACTTAAATTTAAGGCACGAAACAATAAAAATCCTCAAAGAAAGCATAGGAAAAACACTGGAAGGTATTGGCCTGGGGGAAGACTTCATGAAGAAGACTGCCATGGCAATTGCAACAACAACAAAAATAAACAAATGGGACTTCATTAAACTGAAAAGCTTCTGTACAGCTAAGGTGACGATAAACAAAGCAAAGAGACAACCCACACAATGGGAAAGGATATTTGCATATTTTCAATCAGACAAAAGCTTGATAACCAGGATCTATAGAGAACTCAAATTAATCCACATGAAAAAAGCCAACAATCCCTTATATCAATGGGCAAGAGACATGAATAGAACTTTCTCTAAAGACGACAGACGAATGGCTAACAAACACATGAAAAAATGTTCATCATCTCTATATATTAGAGAAATGCAAATCAAAACATCCCTGAGATATCATCTAACCTCAGAGAGAATGGCCCACATCACAAAATCTCAAAACTGCAGATGCTGGCGTGGATGTGGAGAGAAGGGAACACTTTTACACTGCTGGTGGGACTGCAAACTAGTACAACCTTTCTGGAAGGAAGTATGGAGAAACCTCAAAGCACTCAACCTAGACCTCCCATTCGATCCTGCAATCCCATTACTGGGCATCTACCCAGAAGGAAAAAAATCCTTTTATCATAAGGACACTTGTACTAGACTGTTTATTGCAGCTCAATTTACAATCGCCAAAATGTGGAAACAGCCTAAATGCCCACCAACCCAGGAATGGATTAACAAGCTGTGGTATATGTATACCATGGAATACTATTCAGCCATTAAAAAAAATGGAGACTTTACATCCTTCGTATTAACCTGGATGGAAGTGGAAGACATTATTCTTAGTAAAGCATCACAAGAATGGAGAAGCATGAATCCTATGTACTCAATCTTGATATGAGGACAATTAATGACAATTAAGGTTATGGGGGGGGAAGCAGAAAGAGAGAGGGAGGGAGTGGGGTGGGGCCTTAGTGTGTGTCACACTTTATGGGGGCAAGACATGATTGCAAGAGGGACTTTACCTAACAATTGCAATCAGTGTAACTGGCTTATTGTACCCTCAATGAATCCCCAACAATAAAAAAAAAAAGAAAAAAAAAAATGTCTATACTTCCCAAAGCAATCTACCTATTCAATGCCATTCCTATCAAAATACCAACATCGTACTTTCAAGATTTGGAAAAAATGATTCTGCATTTTGCATGGAACCGGAAAAAACCCCATATAGCTAAGGCAGTTCTCTATAACAAAAGTAAAGCTGGGGGCATCAGCATACCAGATTTTAGTCTATACTTCAAAGCCATAGTGCTCAAGACAGCATGGTACTGGCACAAAAACAGAGACATAGACACTTGGAATCGAATTGAAAACCAAGAAATGAAACTAACATCTTACAACCACCTCATCTTCGATAAACCAAACAAGAACATACCTTGGGGGAAAGACTCCCTATTCAATAAATGGTGTTGGGAGAACTGGATGTCTACATGTAAAAGACTGAAACTCGACCCACACCTTTCCCCACTCACAAAAATTGATTGAAGATGGATAAAGGACTTAAACTTAAGGCATGAAACAATAAAAATCCTCAAAGAAAGCATAGGAAAAACACTGGAAGATATTGGCCTGGGGAAAGCCTTCATGAAGAAGACTGCCATGGCAATTGCAACAACAAAAATAAACAAATGGGACTTCATTAAACTGAAAAGCTTCTGTACAGCTAAGGAGACAATAACCAAAGCAAAGAGACAACCTACACAATGGGAAAGGATATTTGCATATTTTCAATCAGACAAAAGCTTGATAACTAGGATCTATAGAGAACTCAAATTAATCCACATGAAAAAAGCCAACAATCCCTTACATCAATGGGCAAGAGACATGAATAGAGCTTTCTCTAAAGACGACAGACGAATGGCTAACAAACACATGAAAAAATGTTCATCATCTCTATATATTAGAGAAATGCAAATCAAAACAACCCTGAGATATTATCTAACCCCAGTGAGAATGGCCCACATCACAAAGTCTCAAAACTGCAGATGCTGGCGTGGATGTGGAGAGAAGGGAACACTTTTACACTGCTGGTGGGACTGCAAACCAGTACAACCTTTCTGGAAGGAAGTATGGAGAATCCTCAAAGCACTCAAGCTAGACCTCCCATTTGATCCTGCAATCCCATTACTGGGCATCTACCCAGAAGGAAAGAAATCCTTTTATCATAAGGACACTTGTACTAGACTGTTTATTGCAGCTCAATTTACAATCGCCAAAGTATGGAAACAGCCTAAATGCCCACCAACCCAGGAATGGATTAACAAGCTGTGGTATATGTATACCATGGAATACTATTCAGCCATTAAAAAAAAATGGAGACTTTACATCCTTCGTATTAACCTGGATGGACGTGGAAGACATTATTCTTACTAAAGCATCACAAGAATGGAGAAGCATGAATCCTATATACTCAATTTTGATATGAGGACAATTAATGACAATTATGGTTGGGGGGGACAGAAAGAAGGAAGGAGGGAGGAGGGTGGGGCCTTGGTGTGTGTCACACTTTATGGGGGCAAGACATGATTGCAAGAGGGACTTTAGCTAACAATTGCAATCAGTGTAACCTGGCTTATTGTACCCTCAATGAATCCCCAACAATAAAAAATAATAATAATAACAAAATTAGATCTACCATTCAATCCTATACTTCCTCTACTAGGAATATACCCAGAAGACCAAAAATCACATCATAATAAAGATATTTGTATCAGAATGTTTATTGCAGCCCAATTCATAATTGCTAAGTCATGGGAAAAGCCCATCGATCCACGAATGGATTAATAAATTGTGGTATATGTACACCATGGAATATTATGCAGCCTTAAAGAAAGATGGAGAATTTACCTCTTTCAAATTTACATGGATGGAGCTGGAACATATTCTTCTTAGTAAAGTATCTCAAGAATTGAAGAAAAAGTATCCAATGTACTCAGCCCTACTATGAAACTAATTTATGGCTTTCA
This sequence comes from Nycticebus coucang, assembly GCF_027406575.1. Classification (NCBI taxonomy): domain Eukaryota; kingdom Metazoa; phylum Chordata; class Mammalia; order Primates; family Lorisidae; genus Nycticebus; species Nycticebus coucang. The sequence goes on from NC_069796.1 coordinate 28,823,390, forward strand.
CCTGAAAGCTATAACCCAGTTATAACCTAAGAATAGGGGGAAGGGGAAAAGGGAGGGGAGGGAGTGGGAAAGTGGCAGAAGGAGGGTGATTGGTGAGCTTTTACCTGCGGTGCTTTTTACAAGGGTATATGTGAAACTTCGTAAATGTAGAATATAAATATCTTAACACAATAACTAAGAAAATGCCAGGAAAGCTATGTTAACTAGTGTGATCAAAATGTGTCAAATGGTCTGTAAAACCAGTGTATGGTGCCCCATGTTCACATTAATGTACACAGCTATGATTTAATAAAAGAAAAAAAAAGTGTAGCTGTACGGAAAAATATAGAAAAAAAAAGAAAGAAAGAAAGAATCCCAAGCCCCCAGAGAGCCTGGATAGAGCAGAAGGCTGGGTAAAATGTCAGGGGTTGCTAACAGAGGCATTTAGAGAAGGGGGAGGTGATGACGTATTTAGAAAGGGGGAGGGGAAAACTAGCTCTATCCCCACTGGGGAAGTAAACCAGGTTTCCTAATCTAATTGTCAGACGTTCAAAGAGCTTAACCCCTCCCACCTGTTGCCTCTAGATGGACAGGGGTAGTCCAGTCCTGTCCCAGCACCTCCAGGCTCTTCTCATCTTCCGAGGTTCTGATAAGCCCACAGGGATTGCTCAGCTGCTGGGTCTCCCCTGGATACCCCAGGATTGAGGCTGGGCAGCCCCACCAACCCAGGTCCCTCCCACACGCAGGTGAAGCTGATGCTCTCTGTCTGAGGATACCCTTTGACAACCTCTGTTATGACCCATTCTCTCATTTGCTCCCTCTGGCTTTCCTGTGCCCACAGCCTCTACTAACCAACTACCCTGTGCAGACCAGTTGTCAGACAGCATCCCAAAGGGTTTCTCCTTTGTTGGTTTCTTAAATCCGTAGTTCTCCTTTGCTTCTATGATTTCTCCAGGTTTTATCCTGGGGCACGGAACCTGAAACCAGTGTTATTTCACCATCTTGGAAACATCAGGATCCATAGCTCATTAAACTTCATTTTGTCTTCTTAGTTTAATGTTTAGCCAAAATCACCCCAGTGTTTCTAGATTAAAATGAAATAATATAGGAAGTACTTTATTAAACTGACCATTCCTGTTCAATTAAGGAACGATAAAAAGTACACAAAAACTGAGAAGTTATTATCTGAAATCATGCCCAACAATAGATTGCCTCTCGTGTAGTGAGTTCCCTCTGGAAAAACCATTAAAATAAAAGGTCAACTTAATGTAGAAGGAAGTGGTGAAAGATTTTAAAAGAAACATAGCAGTGTAAAAAGTTTCTAACAACAGTTGTTGTGAGCCCAAAGATAAATGAATTCTAACAAAGAATTTTCCCATTGTTCAGCTTTCTTTGTGTCAGAAATAAACGTCTTCAGAATCTTGATTATGCTAAAGTATTTATGTAGAGAGGGGTTTTTAATCTATTGCCATTTATATAAATAATGTGTACAATAATGTAATAAAATTAAATAACTTCTATGGCCAATAACTCATCTTGCATGGGGAGTTGAACCATTTTTTAATAAAGGAAGAGGAAGATAAAAAATAAAAGAAAAAATATATATTTAACTCTTCAGTAAAATTTGGATCTTGTGAAAGGCAAACTATTCCTTTTCACCTGAATCACAGACAAAATAATAATACATTTGTTGTCTTCAAGTGTCTCTGCTTTCAGATGAGGTCCTTTGATTGTCCTAAGCATGTAGATTTGTTAAAATTAAAGAAACTAAAAAGCATGTAGATTTCACCTAAAATGAAAGAAACTAAAAATCAATTTTAAACAACTAGAAAGAAATAAAGCATAGATTCACATAATACATATAATATACACATAGTTTCTATTGGAATTATTCTCCTGGGACACTCTCCTCCTACCCCGCTATTCCAACATGCTAAGGAACAAAGTCCACTGTGAAAGTCCCTGCCCTCACCAATGTAAAAGATCTGAAATCAACAAGGCTTTTTCTCTCCAAATTAGAATAAGCTGAGAATAATGTCATAGCTTCTTAGAGGCAGCTATCAAGACAGCCACAAATACAGAGCTCTGTGCCTGAAACTTGCTGCCTCCGAAGAAAGCTGAGGCTCCTCCAACATGGTCCTGTTCTCTAAGGAATGGCTATGAAAGATGAGTACCAAATTATAGTAATTTACACTATTTAATAATTTCCTAGCAGCAGAAAGTAATTCACAGGCATCTGTAGAGCAAGTTTAATGACTCAATGGCATTTTGATTATGAAGAATTATTACCCTCCTGGAATCTGCAAAAATACAAATGAGTCAATATGTATTGTTTTTGCAGTAATGCTAGCACTCACGGCTCCTAAGGGAGCACACTGTTTAAACTAGTCCTTTGCTCGAGTAAATTATTTCACCTCAGTGGTTCAAGAAAAATAAGCATGAGATTCTAAATTGCAAATTCTTTGATGCAGATTTAGTAAAAGCTGAATCTTCCCCCCTGTGGTCTTGACCATGATGAAAGTTCCCCTTGTACCTGTCAGAATTGTTTTTCAAGACATTTGATTGATCAGGATATCCCTTTGCCTATACAAAAAGCCTAACGAAGAGTCTCAAAGCTACCATGAGCAGTCCTCCTTTGGACAGTATGAATTTTGATTAGGTATATGGCTACAATAGAAGAAAAGACAACTTCAGAAGTATAGCAAAGATTGGAAAGCATGAGGGTACTGGACAAAATCATTAGTATAGGTCACTTCACAACTTTCTGTCTCTACCTTCAAAGTACAGGGCTCTGTGTCGGTGGAGGGAAGTCTTCTTTATCAACTCTAAATTTTCTCTTAACATAAATGCTCCAGCTCTCTGTGTTGTCACAATGAGAGATTAACTATGCTGAACTTTACCTTGTCTTGTTGCTGAAAATAATGACAACAAAAACCTTTTCAATATAAACAGCAACAAATTGTAAAATGCCTGCACTCAAGATACTACGATTCTCTCTAAAGTACAATATTCTGAACACTCATGAATATAACACAATCTGCTCACCAAGAGAGCAACTATAGGAATATTTTTTCCCAAGACAAAAGTTCTGTGAATGTGAAGGTTAGAAGTGGTTTAGAATATACACCTCTGTTTCATCTTCTTAGGCAAAAGAGAAGAAGCCCTCTGATGAAAATACAAACTTAGAGAAAAACAGTAACTGTCATGCTATTCCTTTTGGACAACATATTCACGCATTAGTAGATTTCAGAATATACATTACACTGGACTTGCTACTGTTGTGCACAATCAGAAGGGAAGATAATTTGTGGGAGGGAACAGGGAGCAGGATTTAGGAAGCAAAGTTTTTGCTATCAGAGTGATTAGAGTTATAATCTCATCAAAAACAAATAACATTCTTGAACTAGTTCCTTCTATTATCTGAGAAGTATGTTCCTTATCTATGAAATGGGGGTTAATGAAATTTTCTCTAATATCCATTTGTTTGAGAGTGTTATCTAAGAAGTCTCCCTTTAAAAATGTTTTCTAAAAGGTCATTGCAATTACACATGATGCCATTTTTTTCTCTACCTTTGATTTTAGGAGACACAGGTAAGACAACATTTTGGATAAGAGATCGTGCCTTAAAACTGGACATATTTGTGTTTGAATATTGGTACTTCTACCTCCCAGCTGCATGGAAACTTTCCAGGGAAACTTATCTAACAGGCCCAAGCCTCGGCTTCCCCACTTGAAAGATAGAGAGGAAAAGAATCATGGCATTTGTTGATCTCATATGAGAATTGGCTTTGTTTGTCCACGTGTTGACATGCAAAATACCACAAACTGGTGGTACTTTCCAGAATATTTCACAGAATCATTGTTTTTTTATTACTGCATTTTGCTCTTGGGAATGCATTTATTCATGGGGACAAAAGACAATGACCCAGTCATTTTCACCTTAGATCCAGCCTTTTTAATCCTTTCAGAAGCCTGTAAGATTATGCATTTCTATTTACAGGACTGTTGGCAATGACAATCACTTCTGTTCCTTGAGATTTTTCTTTGTACTGCTACTTTAGATCTTTGTTTCAATCAATTCACATTCAAATAACAGAGAATACTATTTACTTGGCTCATTTTAGTGAAGCAGAGAGATCTTTGCTTTATCAATCATCCTATGTTCCAATAACTATTATTCATAAAGCTTTTAATCACTTTGTTTCCAGGTTTCCAAACTACATAGGCTGCCTGGTTTTTACAAATATGAGAAGCGGGATGCGGAGCAAGATGGCGGCCGAGTAACACCTTCCTTGCATCCGGGCACCATGAGTCTGGAGAGATAGGACTCCAGGCATCTCTGGCTGGTGGGATCTGCCTATCATTACACCTGGGAGGATACAGGGAGTCAGTGAGAGACTTCTGGACCCCAGGAGGAGGACTAAAACACTGGAAAAACAGCAAGTGGTCGCGTGTGTTCAATCCGGCTAAAACCGCCCGCAACTTTAAGTTCAGTAGCAGCGAGACTGCAAACCGGAAAGGCCTTATCTGTGAACTGTTTTGGTATCTTTGGACTTGGCACTCAGCTGAACTGCCTTGGGGACAGCCTGAGCGGGAGTGCGGAGAACTTTGGCCGTTGTCTAGGGCCCCAGTATGAGCCGCTGAGCCAGACGGAGCTAATAGTGTTTGGCTGTGGGTCACAGGGAGCCATTGTGAGCAATCTGCCCCGGCAAGCTCCACCCTCAGGGTCACAGAGCTAGAATCGTGTGGGAGCTGGTAACCCAGTGACCAAGTAGCCTAAGGGTGGGGTCTGAGCCACCTTGCAGTCCTAACCCTCAGGGGCACAGTGAGACCGGTTTTGGCACACTGGGTAAGTGGATAGCCACTTCAGCAGTGATTCCAGCGACAAGCACTTTCCTGGGAAAACTTCTGCTCAACAAGTTTACAAGTTCAAAGTGCCTTTTAAGTGGGCTAAAGAGAGACTTAGGGTGTATACATGCTGTGGTTTGAGAAATCAGCAGCCTCCTGTCGTATCAGAACTGTGATTAACATCTCATACCACAGACAACCACATGTTGCCCAGACAATATTCAATAACATATACATACTGCTTTGTTTTGGTTGTCTTTTTTTTGTTTTTGTTTTTTTTGTTTTTTTTTTTTTTGGTTGGGTTGGGTTTTTTTGTTTATTTTGATGTTGTTGATGTTGTTTCATTTTTTAATTTCAACCTTTTCCATACAGATCCTTTTTCTTTGTCAATTTTTCTAGTTTAATTATAATTTCCCACTGCTGCCTTTTTTAATAACTAGAACTTCATTTTTGCCAGTGTTTCTACCACTATTATTTGGTTTTTCCAGCCAATTTTATCCCATAAAGTTTTCTACTGGCTTGTTTTGGTTTGATTTATAGCATTTTTGTCCTTCCTCTCTACTTGATGGAGGTGGGGTACTGTGTCTGATCAGGTTAGCAAAGAGCCGCTGACCTCAAGGGAACCATCCAACTGGGTACCCCCAGAAGGTGGGTTTATTTTAAGGTTGTGTCAAAGTACCCTACTGTACACCTATATTGCTCTGTCTCCCTCTTTCTGTGCCTCTCTTCTTTTTGTCAATATTCCTTTTAGCCACCCCGTCTCCTTTCTCTCCTTTTCTTTTTTTTTCTTATCACTCGGTCCTTCTTTCTTTCATCCCTTTTTTGCTCTTCAACCTTCTCACCCTTCTGGTCCTATAACCTTTAGTCCACAGGCACGAGAACTTAAAGAGCAAGACAAACTGAAAGAAAAATTAGGGCAAGGAAAAAGATAAAAGAAATCACTCATGAGAAAGAATCAGAACAAAACTCCGGGCCACATGAAGAACCAGTCCAGAACAACCCCGCCAAGGGACCATGAGGTAGCTACTGCAGATGATTCCACCTATACGAAATGTTAGGAATGACAGAAAGGGAATTTAGAATACACATGATGAAAACAATGAAAGAGTGATGAAAATAATGAAGGAAACTGCTAATAAAGTGCAAAATAACCAAAAGGAAATCCAAAAACAGAATCAAATAAGAGATGAATGATATGAAGAATATAAAAAGGATATAGCAGAGCTGAAGGAACTGAAACAGTCAATCAGGGAACTTAAAGATGAAATGGAAAGTATCAGCAACAGGTTAGACCATGCAGAAGAAAGAATTTCAGAGGTCGAAGACAAAGTTCTTGAGATAACACAGATAGTAAAAGAGGCAGAAAAGAAGAGAGAGAAAGCAGAACGTTCACTGTCAGAATTATGGGACTGTATGAAGCGTTCCAACATACGAGTTATAGGAATTCCAGAAGGGGAAGAAGAATGCCCCAGAGGAATGGAAGCCATACTAGAGAATATTATAAAAGAAAATTTCCCAAATATCACCAAAGATACTGACACGCTGCTTTCAGAGGCATATCGGACCCCAGGTCGCCTCAACTCTAACCGAGCTTCTCCAAGACACATTGTGATGAACCTGCCCAAAGTCAAGACAAAAGAAAAGATTCTGCAAGCTGCCAGGAGTAAGCGCCAGTTGACCGACAGGGGTAAATCCATCAGAGTGACCGCAGACTTCTCTAATGAAACTTTCCAAGCAAGAAGACAATGGTCATTTACCTATAATCTACTTAAACAGAACAATTTCCACCCCAGAATTCTGTACCCTGCTAAGCTAAGCTTCAAAATTGACGGAGAAATCAAATCATTTACGGATATACAAACATTGAGGAAATTCGCCACAACAAGACCACCTCGACAGGAAATACTTCAACCTGTTCGGCACATTGACCACCACAATGAAACAGCAGCAAAGTAAGAACTCAGAAATTAAAGGACAGAACCTAACCACCACACTGATGCAAAAGATAAAACTAAGCAATGGATTCTCACAAAATAAGATGAATAGAATACTACCACACTTATCAATTATCTCAATAAATGTTAATGGCTTGAATTCCCCACTGAAGAGACATAGATTGGCTGACTGGATTAAAAAACACAAGCGATCCATTTGCTGTCTGCAAAAAACACACCTGGCTTCAAAAGACAAATTAAAGCTCTGAGAAGGGTTGGAAGACAATTTTTCAGGCAAATGGCATTCAGAAGAAAAGAGTAGTTGCAAGCTTATTTTCAGATTCAGGTGGATTTAAAACAACTAAAGTGAAAAAAGACAAAGATGGTCACTCTATATTGGTCAAGGGAAAAATACAACAAGAAGATGTTCCAATTCTAAATATTTATGCACCCAATTTAAATGCTCCCAGATTCTTGAAACAAACCTTACTCAGTGAGCAATATGATATCTGATAATACCATAATAACAGGGGACTTTAACACTCCTCCTACAGAGCTGGACAGATTCTCTAAACAGAAATTAAACAAAGATATAAGAGATTTAAATGAGACCCTACAACAACTGTGCTTGATAGACACATATAGAACACTCCATCCCAAAGACAAAGAATACAAATTCTTCTCATCACCCCATGGAACATTCTCCAAAATTGATCATATCCTGGGACACAAAACAAATATCAACAGAATCAAAAGAATTGAAATTTTACCTTGTATCTTCTCAGACCATAAGGCACTAAAGGTGGAACTCAACTCTAACAAAAACGCTCGACCCCACACAAAGGCATAGAAATTAAACAATCTTCTGTTGAGTAACAGATGGGTGCAAGAAGAAATAAAACAGGAAATCATTAACTTCCTTGAGCATAACAACAATGAAGACACAAGCTACCAAAACCTGTGGGATACTGCAAAAGCAGTTTTGAGAGGAACATTCAATGCTTTAGATGCCTACATTCGAAAACCAGAAAGAGAGCACATCAACAATCTCACAAGCCATCTTACGGACTTGGAAAAAGAAAAACAATCTAAGCCTAAACTCAGTAGAAGAAAAGAAATCTCCAAAATCAAATCAGAGATCAATGAAATTGAAAACAAAAGAATCATTCAGAAAATTAATGAAACAAGGAGTTGGTTTTTTTAAAAAATAAATAACATAGATAAACCATTGGCCAGACTAATGAGGAATAGAAAAGTAAAATCTCTACTAACCTCAATCAGAAATGATAAAGGGGAAATAACAACTGATCCCACAGAGATACAAGAGATCATCTCTGAATACTACCAGAAACTCGATGCCCAGAAATTTGACAATGTGAAGCAAATGGATCAATATTTGGAATCACACCCTCTCCCTTAGACTCAGCCAGGAAGAAATAGAGCTCCTGAACAGACCAATTTCAAGCACTGAGTTCAAAGAAACAATAAAAAAAGCTTCCAACCAAAAAATGCCCTGGTCCAGATGGCTTTACACCACAATTCTATGAAACCTTCAAGGAAGAGCTTATTCCTGTACTGCAGAAATTACTCCAAAAAATTGAGGAAGAAGGAATCTTCCCAACACATTCTATGAAGCAAACATCAACCTGATACCAAAACCAGGAAAAGACACAAACAAAAAGGAGAATTTCAGACCAATCTCACTCATGAATATAGATGCAAAAATTCTCAACAAAATCCTAGCGAATAGATTATAGCTTATCATCAAAAAAGCCATTCATCATGATCAAGTAGGCTTCATCCCAGGGATGCAAGGCTGGTTTAACATACACAAGTCCATAAACGTTATCCACCACATTAACAGAGGCAAAAATACAGATCACATGACCCTCTCAATACATTCAGAAAAAGCATTTGATAAAATCCAGCATCCTTTTCAAATTAGAACACTGAAAGAGTATAGGCATAGGTGGCACATTTCTAAAACTGATTGAAGCTATCTATGACAAACCCACAGCCAATATTTTACTGAATGGAGTAAAACTGAAAACTTTTCCTCTTAGAACTGGAACCAGACAAGGTTGTCCTCTGTCACCTTTACTATCCAACGTAGTGCTGGAAGTTCTAGCCAATACAATTAGGCAAGACAAGGAAATAAAGGGAATCCAAATGGGAGCAGAGGAGGTCAAACTCTCCCTCTTTGCTGACGACATGATCTTATACTTAGAACCCCAAAGACTCCACCACAAGACTCCTAGAAGTCATCAAAAAATACAGTAATGTCTCAGGATATAAAAATCAATGTCCACAAGTCAGTAGCCTTTGTATACATCAATAACAGTCAAGATGAGAAGCTAATTAAGGACACAACTCCCTTCACCATAGTTTCAAAGAAAATTAAATACCTAGGAATATACCTAATGAAGGAGGACCTCTATAAAGAAAGGACCTCTATAAAGAAAACTATGAAATCCTCAGAAAGGAAATAGCAGAGGATATTAACAAATGGAAGAACATACCATGCTCATGGATGGGAAGAATCAACACTGTTAAAATGTCTATACTTCCCAAAGCAATCTACCTATTCAATGCCATTCCTATCAAAATACCAACATCGTACTTTCAAGATTTGGAAAAAATGATTCTGCGTTTTGTATGGAACCGGAAAAAACCCCGTATAGCTAAGGCAGTTCTTCGTAATAAAAATAAAGCTGGGGGCATCAGCATACCAGATTTTAGTCTGTACTACAAAGCCATAGTGCTCAAGACAGCATAGTACTGGCACAAAAACAGAGACATAGACACTTGGAATCGAATTGAAAACCAAGAAATGAAACTAACATCTTACAACCACCTCATCTTCGATAAACCAAACAAGAACATACCTTGGGGGAAAGACTCTCTATTCAATAAATGGTGTTGGGAGAACTGGATGTCTACATGTAAAAGACTGAAACTGGACCCACACCTTTCCCCACTCACAAAAATTGATTCAAGATGGATAAAGGACTTAAATTTAAGGCACGAAACAGTAAAAATCCTCCAAGAAAGCATAGGAAAAACACTGGAAGATACTGGCCTGAGGAAAGACTTCATGAAGAAGACTGCCATGGCAATTGCAACAACAACAAAAATAAACAAATGGGACTTCATTAAACTGAAAAGCTTCTGTACAGCTAAGGAGACAATAACCAAAACAAAGAGACAACCTACACAATGGGAAAGGATATTTGCATATTTTCAATCAGACAAAAGCTTGATTACTAGGATCTATAGAAAACTCAAATTAATCTACATGAAAAAAGCCAACAATCCCATATATCAATGGGTAAGAGACATGAATAGAACTTTCTCTAAAGACGACAGACGAATGGCTAACAAACACATGAAAAAATGTTCATCATCTCTATATATTAGAGAAATGCAAATCAAAACAACCCTGAGATATCATCTAACCCCAGTGAGAATGGCCCACATCACAAAATCTCAAAACTGCAGATGCTGGCATGGATGTGGAGAGAAGGGAACACTTTTACACTGCTGGTGGGACTGCAAACTAGTACAACCTTTCTGGAAGGAAGTATGGAGAAACCTCAAAGCACTCAACCTAGACCTCCCATTTGATCCTGTAATCCCATTACTGGGCATCTACCCAGAAGGAATAAAATCCTTTTATCATAAGGACACTTGTACTAGACTATTTATTGCAGCTCAGTTTACAATCGCCAAAATGTGGAAACAGCCTAAATGCCCACCAACCCAGGAATGGATTAACAAGCTGTGGTATATGTATACCATGGAATACTATTCAGCCATTATAAAAAATGGAGACTTTACATCCTTCGTATTAACCTGGATGGAAGTGGAAGACATTATTCTTAGTAAAGCATCACAAGAATGGAGAAGCATAAATCCTATGTACTCAATTTTGATATGAGGACAATTAATGACAATTAAGGTTAGGAGGGGGGGGAAGCAGAAAGAGGGATGGAGGGACGGGGGTGGGGCCTTGGTGTGTGTCACACTTTATGGGGGCAAGACATGATTGCAAGAGGGACTTTACCTAACGATTGCAATCAGTGTAACCTGGCTTATTGTACCCTCAATGAATCCCCAACAATAAAAAATATATATATATGAGAAGCGAGAGGAAAAACATTTCTATAAAAATAGTGTTTTCACCAAGAAAACGAGTAGAAGAATAATGTTGGAAATAAAGAGAGGGAAAGAATAACAAGTTTGTGAGCAAGATGTCTGTCTAATGTGTCTGTGAGTAAGAGAGAAAAACATGGAGAGAAAATTATATATAGAGAGAGAGGGAAACAGATTGAGGGACTAATTTAAACCCAAATACTAAAAGGTTTGAAAAAATAAAAGAGTGAGCACCAAGAAGACAAAGTCTCATGAAAACAGAAGAGAGAGAAGATAAATTTGTAGCATTTCAAATACATAAGAAATTCAACCCACCTTTGAAGGGAAATGCAGAGATTCAAAAACAACAAAGATTAAAGATTCTTTTCCCTAACCTTTATATTTTTGGACAAAGTACATTTACTCTCAAATCTCTAAATCTTATTGCCCTTCTTGTACTATTTCCTCATTATTTTTACCATTATCCTTAGGGTAAATAATTCATTGAAATACGAATGTATATTCTGTTCCTAGTTATTTTTCCCTCTTCCATCTCAAGAGGGTAGATTGACTGCCATTCAAATCATCCTATATATAAATTATCTAAAGTAGTGTATGAAGAAACAGGTTTAGGCTTCTGGGTCTATCCATATGATAGCCTTTATTTGTCGGATATCATACTTACCAAAAACAAATAAACATTCCAGAAAATAAGTATTAATATGTAACAATTCTTCCCTGAGCTGGCAAGAAACTAAGCAATAATCAGGAATGCAAAAATGAGGTAAAAGAGGGACAATATACAGATAAAGAAGTCTTCACAAACTAACTTTCACCTGGAACCATTTGCTGATCCCTGCGACCCTGAACTTCTGTTTTGATGTTATGATGGGAACAGGGGACCAAAGCTTAATGCTAGTTCCCACAAGATGCCAGATTAAAGAGACGACCTTACATGAAGCTATTACTCCAGAGAGCTATGCCCTCAGTGCACAGGTGAACTGGACATATCAGCACATTACAGAGGAAATCTGCCTGCCTTGATGGACAGAAGGAACAAAAAGAAATTTGCCTTGATAATGTGAACAAAAGAACTGAACCTCAGAAATGTTTATTTTCAAGTGCTAACAAGAGTATCAATAATGAACTATTATTAGCTATTATTTTTATAGCCATTATCTTGACAAAATAAAGGAACCTATGTCAAGATTGTAGAAAAGGCAAGATAATTGAAAGAAAATGTCTCTTTTATTAAAATTAGAGGAAAGTAAATTCGACGGCAGGATAATGACTGCTTATGCTATTTGAGTGTGGCTAAAACAAAAGGACACAGGCAGGAAGTGCTCATTTTTGGAAACACCAAAAGTAATTTAATTAACAGCCTCACAAAGGCAGGGATTACAGGTTCTTACTCCAGGCTCAACAGAAGCAGGATTCACTGAAAGAAGCATCCATTCTGTTCAGAGATTTTAAAAAAGCAATCCTTTCTTGAGTTATCCATGGGATGCTTGGTACCTGAGCGCCACGGAGTTCTCATTCTCTCCCACCACAACTTCCCTAAATCTTTTTTAAAGAGACTCTCTGGAGTATGTGCTCTGAAGCCTGCCCTGTGATAAGCAAAGGCAGCCCAGAAATGAATGAGATGTACCCTGAGACCAGGAGGAGTGCAGTCTGGGAGGAGGGAGAATGTAGACTGACACATTAGTACATGTAAGGAAAATGAGGGGACTTAAATTCTGCCAGAATCACCAAAAACCTACAGTGTTGATGTAATTAGCTGCAGCAAGTAGACAGGTATGGTTTAAATGACATTCTAAACAAGACATGCATCAAGATAACCTGGAGAGGGTTTGTTCGGTTGGTTGGTGGGTTGGTTAGTTGGTTGGTTGGGTTTTTGTACAGAGCCCTTGCCCGTCACTAACCATCCTGTGCTTCCTAAGAAGTCCCTCTGAGAACCTTGATATGTAGTCAGTTTTAAGAAATACTAACATAAATCAGAGCTGCTCAAACATCTGTGGTAAAGGCCCAAGTTTTTGTTCATGTTTTTTATTTCTTTAATTTCTACTTGATGGCATACAAAATATAATAAAAAATTAATACTAAAATGAGATGCTGCTTGGTTATCTTGGTAAGTCAAGTTGCTAGAAAAGTTTATAATTGTTTACCCACTTCCTGCACCACTTTCGTAGTGGTGAGCAATCATCAGTCTGCTTACCAGCACTGGCACATTTTGAGTAGCACCAGTCTAAATTATAAAAGATTCCAGTGTTGTTTTGTGACCCAGGAATATATTCTGTAGAGGTAGAGGCTAAAGAAATCCTTCCAACAAAAACAGCATTCACAAAAATGCTGAGAAAATCGTATTTCACAGAGCAACTGCCATCAAATATGCACTAAATGCTTGGGTGTAGTATTATCTTAGCAAATGTAGAGATTTTTAAAAAGTGAATCCTCACTTTTGAGAGACTAAATTAATTTAATCAAAACACTAAACATAGTTCATGTTGGTATATATAATTTAGATATTTACAAAATGTTAAAGATATGTATATATAATATATAACATTAAAGATATACACATGCAGATGTACATATCTTTAATATTTTATAAATATATAAAGAAAATACCTACTCATAACTCACATACCTACCTATGTACATGTACACATGTGAATTATGTATCTTTTTCAATGTATTTTATCCAAGACTAATTATTATTGGTTTTACATAACCACACCAATACTCTGCTCCAGGGGTCAAGAACCTGTCACCTCCCAGGTCCTTAAGTGTAGCCTTTAGACCGAATCCAAACTTTACAGAACAAATTATTTTATTTTTATTAGTACATTGTTGCTCATCTTTTTTTTTTTTTTTTTTTTTTTGTAGAGACAGAGTCTCACTTTATGGCCCTCGGTAGAGTGCCGTGGCCTCACACAGCTCACAGCAACCTCCAACTCCTGGGCTTAGGCGATTCTCTTGCCTCAGCCTCCCAAGTAGCTGGGATTACAGGTGCCTGCCACAACGCCCGGCTATTTTTTTGGTTGCAGTTTGGCCGGGGCTGGGTTTGAACCCGCCACCCTCGGTATATGGGGCTGGCGCCTTACCGACTGAGCCACAGGTGCCACCCTGTTGCTCATCTTTTATATTTATATTTTATTTTTAAAGTGAACATATTTAAAATATCAAAAAATAAAATAAGTTTCAACAAAATACTTTTCTCAGAAGTATCAGCACAATTAGAGTATTAGAAGCCATACAGGCAAAATTGATGACTGCTAAAATTCATGATTTAGTTTGTATAACTTTCTTTGCCTGATGGGCTACCACTACTGGCTATGAGTTTATGGGGGTTGAGTTGGCTAGTCAATTATCAGCTTTTGACAATGGTGCATTTTGCTCCTGTTTGAAAAGGAATCAGAGAATAGTTGCACAGCACGAGGATGTTTTTTAGTTGGCTGTTTACAGACCATCGTGTCAAAGAAGCTCAAGTAAAAATGGAAGGAAGAAAATATATTTTTTTCATGAGGATTAGGAATTGTAATATTATCTTGTTTCTGCTAAAAATTAGGTGATTTTCTTGCTCTGTGATACTGCAGTATCAACGTTAAAGAAAGTCAGTGTTCATCAGCATTATAATACTCATAAAGACCACAAATACTTTAAATTAGAGGGAAAGTCGGGGGGAGGAGACAAGATGGCTGACTGAAGCCAGCTTTCCACAGAGGCTCCCGTTCAGAAGGAGAGTTAAAGGACAAAAATTCAGCAAGTAACCTGGTGGATTTTAGCTGCACTAAGAGAGAAGGTTGTAGAACGCACGTCAACCCCGCTGAGGTGAGCTGCGACCACAAGGATACAAACAAAAGATACAAAATCCATCACCAAGTGGACGGGAGTCCCCTCCCCCATGAGAATGGCTCAGAGTGCCCCACAAACAACCGGGCAGAGTTCAAAGGTCCTCCCACTACACTCCACAGGAGAGACCCTCTAAAAACTGGACCTACCTCCCTTACTAGAGTGCCACGGAGTCCTCCTGCCAGGCATAAAACTCTATAAACTGTATATAGTCTCTACCTGGAATTCTGAGCTCCCAGAGCTCCCCTTCGCTCACACTGGGGTCTGCAGGCCAGTCCCAGTCAGTCGGCGGAGAGGGGACTGCACCGGACTGGCAGTTCCCTGAGGCACAGTGCGACAGCTGTCTTTTGGTGACAATACGGCCGGGCATAAAACTGTGTAAAGCTGTGTGTGTTCTCTGCCCACAACCCCAGGCTTCCAACGCTCCCTGCGCTCCCCTCTGCTCTCGCTCCAAGGTCTAGAGGCCTGTCCCCCAGGGGTCCAGACTCTTGGGCAATTGCTCGAGGGGTGTGGACAGTGCTGGGCTGCAGCCTGTCGGTGCAGACTCTGGGATACGGGAGCGGAGAGAGGATGGTTGGCCGGAGGGGAGCTGCACCGGAGCAACGGTTGCCTGAGCCATAAGGCAGCAGCCCTCTTTTGCTAGCAATACGGCTCACTACAGAATATTATGAAGCCACACCCCCTGTTTCCGTGGGCAACCAGAGACTCTGTTTGCCTGAGGCAACTCCAACTTGCAAACCAGGCAAACTCCCAGGGCGGGGCTGACCCAGAGGTCCACTCTACCTCAGGGGATCGTCAGCCTATATACAATACAAGAGCAAAGACAAGGTGATTTGGAACTCAATTCAGCTTCTCTTCTGCAGGGGAAATGCAGAGTTGTTCTGTTCTGTTCTGTTCTGTCAGTAACATTAATCAGGGGCAAGACTGGACCTGAGTGAAAACCCCTCAACCTTCATCAAGCGCCCAAAGTTGTCAGGCCTCACCTCCTCCTGCTGGAGAGAGGCAGAGCGCAGTGGCCTGGCAGACTTCCTTGTGATTGAGGCAGGTAAAAACTCCTGGAGTACCGATTCACTACAGGCAACTGGGTCAGCCAACTGCAGGGCTATCAGTGACTGGGTGTGAAGTGGTGCAAGTTGGGGAAGGAGGCAGTAACATTCCCAGACTGATTTATAGGCTGGGTGGCTTCTCCTGACTCCATGCAGCACTGGAGCAAGCCACACCAGAGTAGTCACCAGACCCCTATGATCCAGTTCCCAGAGACTTCTTAAACTCTCTCACCCGAGACAGGTGCAGACTGAGACAATGGATTTGGACATTCTTGAACTGAACCAATCACCTGAGAACAAATCAGGTGGTGCCCTAGGTGCATGGTGGTAGGAAGGTTTGATTTTTTTTTTCAATTGTTTGCCGGTGGGGGGCGGGGTGACTTAATTGCTGATATTTCTCCACAGCTGAGACTTCACTCCAAAGTATCTGTTTCACTGGGGTGGAACAGAAACCAGCTGAAAACAAGGCAGAACCATTTAGCCCCACCACACCAGACAGGGCCCCAGTTTCTCAGGCCACAACACTGTACGGGTCCTCGACAAAGTCCAAGGGGGAAAAATCAGAGGGAGTCCAACAACCATGGGGCGGAATCAGCGGAAAAACTCTGGTAACATGAATAACCAGAATAGATCAACCCCCCCCCAAGGAAAGATATGGCAGATGCAATTGAAGATCCCATTCATAAACAACTGGCTGAGATGTCAGAAATCGAATTCAGAATTTGGATTGCAGACAAGATTAACAAAGTGGAATTAGGAATTCAAGGAGAAATTCAAAAGTTGTTTCAAGAATTTAACGAATTTAAAGACAAAACCACCAAACACTTAGACACACTGAAGCAAGAATTTGCAGCCCTCAAAGATATGAAAAGTACAGTGGAATCCCTCAGTAACAGAATGGAGCAAGCAGAAGAAAGGATTTCTGACATCGAAGATAAAGCCTTTCAATGCTCCCAAACTCTCAAAGAGGAAGAGAAATGGAGAGCAAAAACGGATCACTCTCTCAGAGAGCTCTGGGATAATTCGAAGAAGGCGAATATCTGAATCATAGGAGTTCCAGAAACAGATGAAGTGGCCTCGCTGGGCACAGAGGCCCTTCTGCATGGAATTATGAAAGAGAATTTTGCAGACATGCCTAGAGATTCTGAAATTCAGATAGCGGACAGCTTCAGAACCCCAGCATGACTCAACTCCAATAAGACATCCCCAAGGCATATCATAATTAACTTCACTAAAGTTAATATGAAGGAGAAAATCCTCAAAGCTGCCAGGAGAAAGAAAACCATTACTTTCAAAGGGAAGAATATTAGAATGACTGCAGATGTCTCTGCTGAAACTTTTCAAGCCAGAAGAGGGTGGTCACCGACTTGTAATCTCCTAAAGCAAAATAACTTTCAACCCCAGATCTTGTATCCAGCTAAACTGAGTTTCATTTATGATGGAGAAATTAAATACTTTAATGACATTCATATGTTCAAGAAATTTGCCATAACCAAACCAGTTCTTCAGGATATTCTCAGAACTATCCTCCATAATGACCAACCCAATCCTATACCACAAAAGTAAACTCACTCAGAAACTTCGGAACAAACTCCAATTTCCACACTGGTGAAAAGATTAACAATGGCCACTGGACTTTTGAAAAACTTGATATCCAAAACTTCACCAGACTTATCAATATTCTCCATTAATGTGAACGGCTTAAACTGTCCTCTAAAGAGGCATAGGTTAGCTGACTGGATACAAAAACTCAGGCCAGATATCTGTTGCATACAAGAGTCACATCTTAACCTAAAAGACAAATGAAAAAACCTAAAAGACAAATGGTTAAAGGATGGTCGTCCATATTTCAGGCAAATGGTAATCAGAAAAAAGCAGGTGTTGGAATTTTATTTGCAGATAGATACAATAGGCTTTACACCAACAAAAGTAAGGAAGGACAAGAATGGTCACTTCATATTTGTTAAGGGTAATACTCACTATGATGAGATCTCAATTATTAATATCTATGCACCCAACCAGAATGCACCTCAATTTATAAGAGAAACTCTAACAGACGTGAGCAACTTGATTTCCTCCAGCTCCAAAATCGTTGGAGATTTCAACACTCCTTTGGAATTGTTGGATCGATCCTCCAACAAGAAGCTGAGCAAAGAAATCTTAGATTTAAACCTAACCATCCAACATTTCGATTTAGCAGACATCTACAGAACATTTCATCCCAACAAAACTGAATACACATACTTCTCATCAGCCCATGGAACTTACTCCAAAATCGATCACATCTTAGGTTACAAATCTAACCTCAGTAAATTTGAAGGAATAGAAATTATTCCATACATCTTCTCGGACGACCATGGAATAAAACTTGGGCTGAGTAACAACAGGAATCTGCATACTCATACAAAAACATGGAAGTTAAATAACCTTATGCTGAATGATAGCTCGGTCAGAGATGAGATTAAGAAAGAAATCGCCAATTTTATGGAACAAAACGACAATGAAGTCACAAACTATCAGAACTTCTGGGACACTGCAAAGGCAGTCCTAAGAAGGAAAATTATAGCACTGCAAGCCTTCCTCAAGAGAACGAAAAGAGAGGAAGTTAACAACTTAATGGGACATCTCAGGCAACTGGAAAAGGAAGAATATTCCAACCCCAAACCCAAGAAGAAAAGAAATAACCAAAATTAGAGCAGAATTAAATGAAATTGAAAACAAAAGAATAATACAACAGATCAATAAATCAAAAAGCTGGTTTTTTGAAAAGGTCAATAAAATAGATAAACCTTTCACCAACCTAATCAGGAAAAAAAACAGTAAAATCTCTAACCTCATCAATCAGAAACAACAAGACAAAATAACAACAGACTCCTCAGAAATCCAAAAAATTCTTAATGAATATTACAAGAAACTGTATTCTCAGAAATATGAAAATCTGAAGGAAATTGACCAATACTTGGAAGCACGTCACCTTCCAAGACTTAGCCAGAATCAAGTGGAAATGTTGAACAGGCCCATATCAAGTTCGGAAATAGCATCAACCATACAAAACCTCCCTAAAAAGAAAAGCCTGGGACCAGATGGTTTCACGTCTGAATTCTATCAAACCTTTAAAGAGGAATTAGTACCTATATTACTCAACCTGTTCCAAAAGGTAGAAAAAGAACGAAGACTACCCAACACGTTCTATGAAGCAAACATCACCCTGATCCCCAAACCAGGGAAAGACCCAACAAGAAAAGAAAATTAGAGACCGATATCACTAATGAATATAGATGCAAAAATATTCAACAAGATCCTAACAAACAGAATCCAGCAACACATCAAACAAATTATACATCATGACCAAGTCAGTTTTATCCCAGGATCTCAAGGCTGGTTCGATATACGTAAATCTATAAATGTAATCCAGCACATAAACAAATTAAAAAACAAAGACCATATGATTCTCTCAATCGATGCAGAAAAAGCTTTTGATAATATCCAGCATCCCTTCATGATCAGAACACTTAAGAAAATCGGTATAGAAGGGACATTTCTTAAACTGATAGAGACCATCTACAGCAAACCCACAGCCAATATCATATTGAATGGAGTTAAATTGGAATCATTTCCACTCAGATCAGGAACCAGACAAGGCTGCCCAGTGTCTCCATTGCTTTTTAACATTGTAATGGAAGTTTTAGCCACTGCAATTAGGGAAGAAAAGGCGATCAAGGGTATCCATATAGGGTCAGAAGAGATCAAACGTTTCACTCTTCGCGGATGATATCATAGTATATCTGGTAAACACTAGGGACTCTACTACAAAACTCTTAGAAGTGATCAAGGAATACAGAAGCGTCTCAGGTTACAAAATCAACATTCATAAATCGGTAGCCTTTATATATACCAACAACAGTCAAGTTGAAAAAACAGTTAAGGACTCTATCCCATTCACAGTAGTGCCAAAGAAGATGAAATATTTGGGAATTTATCTAACAAAGGACGTGAAAGATCTCTATAACGAGAACTATGAGACTCTAAGAAAAGAAATAGCTGAAAATATTAACAAATGGAAAAACATACCATGCTCATGCCTGGGAAGAATCAACATTGTTAAAATGTCTATACTACCCAAAGCAATATACAATTTCAATGCAATCCCTATTAAAGCTCCACTGTCATACTTTAAAGATCTGGAAAAACAGTACTTCGTTTTATATGGAATCAGAAAATACCTCAAATAGCCAAGACATTACTCAGAAATAAAAACAAAATAGGAGGAATCACATTACCAGACCTCAGACTATACTACAAATCAATAGTGATCAAAACAGCATGGTATTGGCACAAAAACAGAGAGGTAGATGTCTGGAATAGAATAGAGAATCAAGAGATGAAACCAGCTACTTACCATTATTTAATCTTTGACAACCAATTAAAAATATTCAGTGGGGAAAATATTCCCTATTTAACAAATGGTGCTGGGTGAACTGGCTGGCAACCTGTAAAAGAATGAAAGTGGACCCACATCTTTCACCATTAACCAAGATAGACTCTCACTGGATCAAAGATTTAAACTTAAGACATGAAAGTATAAAAATACTAGAGGAGAGTGCAGGGAAAACCCTTGAAGAGATCGGGATGGGCGAGTATTTTATGAGGAGGACCACCCGGGCAATTGAAGCAGCTTCAAAAATACACTACTGGGACCTGATCAAACTAAAAAGCTTCTGCACAGCCAAGAACACAGTAAGTAAAGCAAGCAGACAGCCCTCAGAATGGGAGAAGATATTTGCAGGTTATGTCTCCGACAAAGGTTTAATAACCAGAATCCACAGAGAACTCAAACGCATTAGCAAGAATAGAACAAGGGATCCCATCGCAGGCTGGACAAGGGATTTGAAGAGAAACTTCTCTGAAGAAGACAGGCACGCGGCCTTCAGACATATGAAAAAATGCTCATCATCTTTAATCATCAGAGAAATGCAAATCAAAACTACTTTGACATACCATCTAACTCCAGTGAGACTAGCCTGTATCACAAAATCCCAAGACCAGAGATGTTGGCGCGAATGTGGAGAAAAGGGAACACTTTTGCACTGCTGGTGGGAATGCAAATTAATACATCCCTTTTGGAAAGAGATATGGAGAACACTTAGAGATCTAAAAATAGATCTGCCATTCAATCCTGTAATTCCTCTACTGGGCATATACCCAGAAGACCAAAAATCACATCATAACAAAGATATTTGTACCAGAATGTTTATTGCAGCCCAATTCATAATTGCTAAGTCATGGAAGAAGCCCAGGTGCCCATCAATCCACAAATGAATTAATTTTGGTATATGTACACCATGGAATATTATGCAGCCTTAAAGAAAGATGGCGACTTTACCTCTTTCATGTTTACATGGATGGAGCTGGAACATATTCTTCTTAGTAAAGTATCTCAAGAATGGAACAGAAAGTACCCAATGTACTCAGCCCTACTATGAGACTAATTTAGGGTTTTCACATGAAAGCTATAACCCAGTTACAACCTAAGAATAGGGGGAAGGAGAAAAGGGAGGGGAGAGAGAGGGGTGGGGGGTAGAGGGAGGGAGATTGGTGGGATTACACCAGCGGTGCATCTTACAAGGGTATATGTGAAACTTGGTAAACCGTCTGTGAAGCTAGTGAATGATGCCCCATTATCAGATCAATGTACACAGCTATGATTTAATGAAAAGAAAAAAAAAAAGATTAAAATCATATCAACTATGTTCCCCAATCACAATAAGATTAAATTAAAAATCAATAACCGTAACAATAACTAGGAAAAAATCAGTATATATGGAAATTAAACAACATAGTTTTATACAGGAAAAAAAATAAATAAATTTTTTATCAATAAAAAAATAATTAGAGGGAAAGTCATGAATTTTTGTATGGCAGAAATTAAAAGATGAGAAGCAAAAGCAAAGACAGTTCTTTGAAGCAGCAATATGACCTGAAAATAAAGCCACTGAAGTAACTGATAAAATAGTTTGTAAACTCAGGAAGAAAGAGTAGCCATTCAGGGAGGTGGAAATTGTGAAAGAATGTATTGTCAAAGTAGTAGGCTGCTTAGACACCAACAGTGTTCAAATGACAAACAACTCCCTCTTTTAAGAATTATAACTGAGAGGGGCGGAGGCAAGATGGCTGACTGAAGCCAGCTTTCCACAGAGTCTCCCATCCAGTATGAGAGTTAAAGGACAGAAATTTAGCAACTAACCTGGTGGATTACAGCTGCACCAAGAGAGAAGGTTGAAGAACGCCCTGCTGAGGCGAGCTGTGACCCCAAGGATACAAACAAAAGGTACAAAATACATCACCAAGCGGACAGGAGTCCCCTCTCCCATGAGAACGGCTCAGAGTGCCCCACAAACAAACAAGCAGAGTTCAAAGTCCTCCCACTACACTCCACGGAAGAGACCATCTAAAAATTGGACCAACCTCCCCTACTAGGGTGCCACAGCATTCTCCTGTCAGGAATAAAACTGCATAAAACTGGATATATTGTCTACCTGTAATTCTGAGCTCCCAGCACTCCCTTCCACTCTCACTCTGAGATCTAGAAGCCTGTCCCCCAGGAGTCCAGATTCTTGGGTGATTTCTCGAGGGGTATGGACAGGGCCTAGACTGCACCTGGTCAGTGCTGATTCTGTGGCAAGGGAGTGAGGAGAGAATAGTCGGCTGAGAGGGAACCACACCAGAGTGGTGGTGCCCCAAGGCGCAGAGCAGCAGCCATCTTTTAGCAACAATAGGGCTCACTCTCAGATATTCTGAAGCCACACCCCCATCTCCCTGGGCAACCAGAGGAGGCCAGGCATCTACTCAGGTGGCAACAACCATGGAACAGATCTGGGACGGAAAAGCAGGCCCCGTGAGTAAAGGGTTTGCCTGAGGCAGTACCGACCTGGGTGGAGCGCAGGGACTAGAAAATGCATGCCCAGAGCAAGGAAGTTCCCAGGGCACGGCTGACCCAGAGGACCACTTTACTGAGACTAAGACGCACCCGGCCTTCAGGGGATCATCAGCCTATAGACAAAGGAAGGCAGGAGGCTAGAACTGACAGGTAACCAAATACAAACCTGTAGGAGCAAAGACAGGCCTGAGGCGCAGGCTCTGAGAACTCAAAACAGCTTCTCTTCTTCAGGGGAATTTAGCAGGGACAAAAACAAATTCCCGCAAAGTTGTTCTGTTCTGTTCTGGCAGTAACATCAATCAGGGGCAGGGCTGGAACTGACTGAACATCCCCCAGCCTCCATCAAGCACCCAAGGTTGTCAGGCCTCACCTCCCCCTGCTAGATAGAGGGAGAGCACAGTGGCCTGGCTGAGCAGAAACAGATTTCCTTGTGATTCAGGCAGGTGCAAACCCCTGGAGTATCTATTCACTACAGGCAACTGGTCAAAGCCCTGCGGGACTATCACTGACTGTGTGTGACAGAGGGGCAAGATGCGGAAGGAGGCATCAACCTTCCCAGACTACTCTATTTTATTTGCTGGGTGGGTCCTCCTGACTCCGTGGAGCACCAGAATAAGCCACATCAGAGTAGTCACCAGACCCCTGCGATACAGTTGCCAGAGACCTTTTCATCTCTCCCACCTGAGACAGGTGCTGACTGAGACAATTGATTTGGACCTTTTGAACTGAGCAAATCACCTGAGGACTATTCAGGTGGTACCCTAGCTGTGTGATTGTAGGAAGGTTTCATTTTCCTTTTCCAATTGTTGCCTGTGGGTGGTGGGGTGTCTTAATTGCTGGTATTTCTCCACAGTTGAGACTTCAACCCAGAGTAACTGTTTCACTAGGGTCGAACAGAGACCAGCTGAAAACAAGACAGAACCACTTAGCCCCACCACAACAAACAGGTCCCCAGTTTCTCATGCCATAGCACTGTATGGGTTCTCAACACAGCTCCAGGGGAAAAATCAAATGGTGTAAAACAATCCCAGGGCGGTATCAGAGGAAAAGCTCTGGTAACATGAATAACCAGAATAGATCAAACCCCCCCACCCCAGGGAAAGATATGGCAGATGTAACTGAAGATCCCATTCATAAACAGCTGGCCGAGACATCAGAAATCGAATTCAGAATTTGGATTGCAAACAAGATTAATAGAATGGAGGAAAATTTGGAATTAGAAATTCAAGCAGCAATTCAAAAGTCAGAATTAGAAATTTGATGAGAAATTCAAAAGTTGTCTCAAGAATTTAATGAATTTAAAGGCAAAACCACCGAAGATTTTGATGCACTGAAGCAAGAATTTGCAGCCCTCAAAGATCTGAAAAATACAGTAGAATCCCTCAGAGTGGAGCAAGCAGAAGAAAGGATTTCTGACATTGAAAACAAAGCCTTTGAACACTCACAAATTCTCAAAGAGGAAGAGAAATGGAGAGCAAAAATGGATCATTCTCTCAGAGAGCTCTGGAATAATTCAAAGAAGGCTAATATCCACTTCATTGGAATCACTGAAAGTGATAAAGTGGCCTCGCTAGGCACAGAGGCTCTTCTCAATGAAATTAGGAGAAAGAATTTTCCAGACATGCCAAGAGATTCTGAAATTCAGATAGCAGACAGTTTCAGAACGCCAACACGAATCAATCCCAATAAAACATCCCCCAGGCATATCATAATTAACTTTAATAAAGTTAATATGAAGAAGAAAATTTGAAAGCAGCCAGACGTAAGAAATCCATTACCTACAAAGGGAAGAATATTAGAATGACTGCAGATCTCTCTGCTGAAACTTTTCAAGGCAGAAGAGGGTGGTTATCAACTTTTAATCTCCTACAGCAAAATAACTTTCAACCCGGGATCCTGTATCCAGCTAACCTGACTTTCATTTATGATGGAGAAATTAAATACTTTAATGGCATTCATATTTTGAAGAAATTTGCCATATCCAAACCAGCTCTTCAGGATATTCTCAGACCTATCCTCCATAATGACCAGCCCAATCCTCTACCACAAAAGAAACTTTTGACCAAACTCCAACTTGCACAGTGGCAAAAAGATTAAAAATGTTCAATGGACTTTCGAAAAACTCGATACCCAATATTTTACCAGACTTATCAATATTTTCCATTAATGTGAACGGCTTAAACTGTCCTCTAAAGAGGCACAGGTTAGCTGACTGGATACAAAAACTCAGGCCAGATATTTGCTGCATACAAGAGTCACATCTTACCTTGAAAGACAAATATAAACTCAGGGCGAAAGGATGGTCATCCATATTTCAGGCAAATGGTAATCAGAAAAAAGCAGGTGTTGCAATATTATTTGCAGATACAATAGGCTTTAAACCAACAAAAGTAAGGAAGGATAAGAATGGTCACTTCATAGTTGTCAAGGGTAATACTCAATATGATGAGATTTCAATTATTAATATCTATGCACCCAAAAAGAATGCACCTCAATTTATAAGAAAAACTCTAACAGACATGAGCAACTTGATTTCCTCCAGCTACAAATAGTCGGTGATTTCAACACTCCTTTGGCAGTGCTGGATACATCCTCCAATAAGAAGCTGAGCAAAGAAATTTTAGATTTAAACCTAACCATCCAACATTTCAATTTAGCAGACATCTACAGAACATTTCATCCCAACAAAACTGAATACACATACTTCTCATCAGCCCACAGAACATACTCCAAAATCGATCACATCTTAGGTCACAAGTCTAACCTCAGTAAATTTAAAGGAATAGAAATTATTCCTTGCATCTTCTCAGACCACCATGGAATAAAAGTTGAGCTCAGTAACAACAGGAATATTCATACTCTTACAAAAACATGGAAGTTAAAACACCTTCTGCTGAATGATAGCTGGGTCAGAGATGAGATTAAGATGAAAATTTCCAAATTTTTGGAACAAAATGACAATGAAGACACGAATTATCAGAACCTCTGGGATAACGCAAAGGCAGTCCAAATAGGGAAATTTATAGCACTGCAAGCCTTCCTCAAGAGAATGGAAAGAGTGGAAGTTAACAACTTAATGGGACATCTCAAACAACTAGAAAAGGAAGAACATTCCACCCCAAACCCAGTAGAAGAAAAGAAATAACCAAAATTAGAGCAGAATTAAATGAAATTGAAAACAAAAGTATTATACAACAGATAATAAATCAAAACGTTGGTTTTTTGAAAAGGTCAATAAAATAGATAAACCTTTGGCTAACCTAACCAGGAAAAAAAGAGTAAAATCTTTAATCTCATCAATCAGAAACAACAAAGATGAAATAACAACAGACTCCTCAGAAATTCAAAAAATCCTTAATGAATATTACAAGAAATTTTATTCTCAGAAATATGAAAATCTGACGAAAATTGACCAATACTTGGAAGCACATCACCTTCCAAGACTTAGCCAGAATCAAGTGGAAATGTTGAACAGGCCCATATCAAGTTCTAAAATAGCATCAACCATACAAAATATCCTAAAAAGAAAAGCATGGGACCAGATGGCTTCACATCAGAATTCTACCAAACTTTTAAAGAGGAATTAGTAACAATATTACTCAACCTGTTACAAAATGTAGAAAAAGAAGTAAGACTACCCAACACATTCTATGAAGCAAACATTACCCTGTTCCCGAAACCAGGAAAAGACCCAACAAGAAAAGAAAATTATAGACCAATATCACTAATGAATATACATGCAAAAATATTCAACATGATCCTAACAAACAGAATCCAGCAAGACATCAAACAAATTATACATCATGACCAAGTCGGTTTTATCACAGGGTCTCAAGGCTGGTTCAATATACATAAATCTATAAGTATAATTCAGCACATAAACAAATTACAAACTAAAGACCATATGATTCTCTCAATTGATGCAGAAAAAGCTTTTGATAATATCCAGCATCCCTTCATGATCAGAACACTTAAGAAAATTGGTATAGAAGAAACAATTCTTAAACTGAAAGAGGCCATCTACAGCAAACCCACAGCCAATATCGTATTGATTGGAGTTAAATTGAAATCATTTCCACTCAGATCAGGAACCAGATAAGGCTGCCCATTGTCTCCACTGCTCTTTAACATTGTAATGGAAGTTTAGCCACTGCAATTAGGGAACAAAGGCGATCAAGGATATCCATATAGGTTCAGAAGAGATCAAACTTTAGCTATTCGCAGATGATATGATTGTATATGTGGAAAACATCAGGGATTCTACTACAAAACTCTTAGAAGTGATCAAGGAATACAGCAGCATCTCAGGTTACAAAACCAACATTCATAAATCGGTAGCCTTTATATATACCAACAATAGTCAAGCTGAAAAAACAGTTAAGGATCTATTCCATTCACAGTAGTGCCAAAGAAGATGAAATATTTGGGAGTTTATCTAACAAAGGATGTGAGAGGTCTCTATAAAGAGAACTATGAAACTCTAAGAAAAGAAATAGCTGAAAATGTTAACAAATGGAAAAACATACCATGCTCATGCCTGGGAAGAATCAACATTGTTAAAATGTCCATACTACCCAAAGCAATATACAATTTTAATGCAATCCCTATTAAAACTCCACTGTCATACTTTAAAGATCTTGAATAAATAATATTTCATTTTATATGGAAACAGAAAAAACCTCAAATAGCAAAGACATTACTCAGAAATAAAAACAAAGCAGGAGGAATCATGCTACCAGACCTCAGACTATACTATAAATCGATAGTGATCAAAACAGCATGGTACTGGCACAAGAACAGAGAAGTAGATGTCTGGAACAGAATAGAGAACCAAGAGATGAATCCAGCCATTTACCATTATTTGGTCTTTGACAAGCCAATTAAAAACATGCAGTGGGGAAAATATTCCCTATTTAACAAATGGTGCTGGGTGAACTGGCTGGCAACCCGTAGAAGACTGAAAGTGGACCCACACCTTTCACCATTAACTAGGATAGACTCTCACTGGATTAAATATTTAAACTTAAGACATGAAACTATAAAAATACTAGAAGAGAGTGCATGGAAAACCCTTGAAGAAATTGGTCCAGGAGAATATTTTATTAGGAGGACCCCCGGGCAATTGAAGCAGCTTCAAAAATACACTACTGGGACCTGATCAAACTGAAAAGCTTCTGCACAGCCAAGAACATAGTAAGTAAAGCAAGCAAACAGCCCTCCAAATGGGAGAAGATATTTGCAGGTTATGTCTCCAACAAAGGTTTAATAACCAGAATCCACTAAGAACTCAAACATGTAAGCAAGAAAAGAACAAGTGATCCCATCGCAGGCTGGGCAAGGGACTTGAAGAGAAACTTCTCTGAAGAAGACAGGCGCATGGCCTACAGACTTATGAAAAAATGCTCATCATCTTTAATCATCAGAGAAATGCATATCAAAACTACTTTGAGATATCATCTAACTCCAGTAAGATTAGCCCATATCACAAAATCCCAAGACCAGAGATGTTGACGTGGATGTGGAGAAAAGGGAACACTTCTACACTGCTGTTGGGAATGCAAATTAATACATTCCTTTTGGAAAGATGTTTGGAGAACACTTAGAGATCTAAAAATAGATCTGCCATCCTATAATTCCTCTACTAGGTATATACTCCGAAGACCAAAAATCACATCATAACAAAGATATTCACACCAGAATATTTATTGCAGCCCAATTCATAATTGCTAAGTCATGGAAAAAGCCCAAGGGCCCATCGATCCACGTATGGATTAATAAATGGTGGTATATGTACACCATGGAATATTATGCAGCCTTAAAGAAAGATGGAGACTTTATCTCTTTCATATTTACATGGATGGAGCTGGAACATATTCTTCTTAGTAAAGTATCTCAAGAATGGAAAAAATGTATCCAGTGTACTCAGTCCTACTATGAAACTAATTTGTGGCTTTCACATGAAAGCTATAACCCAGTTATAACCTAAGAATAGGGGGAAGGGGGAAAGGGAGGGGAGGGATGGAGGAGGTGGGTGGAAGGAGGGTGATTGGTGGGATTACACCTGCAGTGCATCTTACAAGGGTACATGTGAAACTTAGTAAATGTAGAATGTAAATATCTTAACACAATAACTAAGAAAATGCCAGGAAGGCTATGTTAACCAGTGTGATGAAAATGTGTTAAACGGTCTATAAAACCAGCATAATGTGCCCCATGTTCACATTAATGTACACAGCTATGATTTAATAATAATAAAAAAAAGAATTATAACTGAGAGGCAGCATGAATTAGCCTTCAACTTAACAGAACAATTTCATGCAACACTTCAAAAATATGTATTATTCAATGACTTTGGATGAACCAACTGATACTAGTGACAGTACAGGTTTTATATTTCACTCATGTTATAACAGAAGATTTTCTTTGCTACAAAGAGTTACTCACTTTGGTGAATCTTATGAACAACAGAACACTGGGAATAAATATCTTTTTCAACTTTCAGAATAAAAGTCCTAATGTTGGAATAAATTTTGTAAATTTAGTAAGTGTGCATACAGACAATGCACTTTCCATGACAGGAAAATACGAATGGTTAGTGCACCAATAAAAAAAAGTATTCACAGATCCAGATGCTCTCTGGATTTCTTTTCGTTATATAAAGCTGCTACGTTAAGTGACATTTTGCAAAAGTTATAAGTAAGTATTGCTAACTATATTTGTGCAAATGCAGTATGGCATCATCAGTTTTGTAACATGCTAACGTTGAACGTGAGATATTCAGTGCAGACTTGCCATATAATTCTATTTGGCTATTGCAGGGACAGACAGGTATTAGCCAAAATTTTATCTCTATGAGAACAGATAGTTAAATTTTATGAAGAACAGAATCTGCAATGGGAATTATTCAAAGGAGATTTCTATAGGAATGCAGCATTTCTGTGTGATACCATGTCAAATCAAAACAACTAATATGTCTCACCAATGTAAAACTAAGTCTAAATATTAACATGTGGCAAAATCCAAGCATTTTGAAAAAAAAGCTATCTTTTTAAAAAAACACTTCAAAAGAAATTTTCAGATAAAAATTTTCCCCAGTTAGCAAAGTCATTGATAAGCAGGATGATTGTGTGACTCATCTGAAGAATATGCAGAATAGACCTATTAATTGGAGATTGCAATGAAAGCTTCACTGACTTTGAGAATCACAACATCACACTCGAATTAGCATTTCAGCCTCACCTAGTTGATAGGTATCTAAAGAACTACAGATGGAATTGATTGAGCTTTCAAAAGATGACATTTTAGAGTCATTGTTCTATGCTAAGAAAGAGAAAAATGCAGTAGAACATGCATGCCTTAGGCAACATACCAAAAGAAATGCTTTCTTGCTTTTCAACCACTTATTGCTGTGAATCTCCATTCTCCTACCTCACACACATCAAGACACTCACAAGGTCACAAAGGACTCACACCCATCTAGTTGATCTGGAGGATCAACTGCAGACCTCCATACTACAACCAAATATTCAAATGCTTTCCAACAAAGAGCAGACACGCAGTCATTAAAGGTTAATGTTAAAATTAACATTTTTTTATTTTTTGAAATTATTAAATACATAGTAGTTGGATTTTTACAAAATTATTTACATTTTGAAGTATTTCTCATGAACTTTCTTGAAGGTAGCCTTATTTATTACAGCTAAATTAATGTAGCCTTTCAACAGGAAAAGATTCTCCACCCCTGTTCTACCCTCTTCTACAGTAGTCTGTGTAGACAGAAATAGGATATACAAAAAGGCAATTCAGAGTTGATTTATATTAAACATTTATTTGTTTATTTATTTTGGCTTAGTGATGTGTGTCTTATCTCAAGGGCTATTCATCCCTTCATAAATCATTTGGAATTATGGGAACATCTCCGCGGCCTGTGTCATAAAACAGCATACCCGTAAGGCATGTTCATTCAATAAGCGTTTTGAATGTTTGTTCTGTTGACAGCAAGAACTCAAAAAATAATTCAACTCCAACAGAAGGTCAAGGTAACAGCCAAGCGAAGAGGAGGGGTAGAGACTCTTCTCTCCTTTACTCCCTCTTCCAACTCTCTTCATCTTTTCCTGAAAGATGACTGATCCAATGTGTTACATGCAGCTGGATTCTTCTTCCTGTAGATCACTTGATGACATCTCCCCCAAAGTATCTTGTACATTTACAACTTCTACTGATTACATACAAATCCCATAGAGAGTACTTAGAATGGGGAAATTTAGATAAGAAAGATTAATCTAACTCATTTAGAAATCAAAATACGGTCAGCAAAATTTTTACATTAACTTTCTTAGATTTCTATCCACTCTGTTCTATGAAAGACAAATTGTCCTCCTTGTCAGTAGAAAAATGGCTTGTGGCTTGGTGCCCGAAGCACAGTGGTTACAGTGCCAGCCACATACACTGAGGGTGGAGGGTTTGAACTCGGCCTGCGCCAGCTAAACAACAATGACAACTGCAACAAAAAATAGCCGGGCATTGTAGCAGGCACTTGTAGTTCCAGCTACTTGGGAGGCTAAGGCAAGAGAATCACTTAAGCCCAAGAGTTTGAGGTTGCTGTGAGCTGTGATGCCACGGCATTCCACCAAGGGTGACATAGTGAGACTCTGTCTCAAAAAAAAAAAAAAGAAAGAAAGAAAAAGAAAAATAATTTGTATCTGAATTCTCTGATACTGGAATAGATAATACACTATACCTTAAATGTTGATATTTTTCTCTTGGCAAAATCTTTCAATGTCTTTCTTTTATCTGTAAATTTTTTTCATAGTATTCAAAGTTTAACATTCTTATAATAATAACAGAAAAAGTGGTAAACTGCCTTATTGTTAATATTCTAGAAGCCACTATATGTTATGTAATGGGTAGTCAAGAATTTGGAGGTAAATATTTCTTATAGAAGTAAAAGTGGTTTGGAGAGGTAAAGAATATGTTAACACAGACGTGGCTTAGCAGTAGTACAAGCAGTGCTTACTGGAGAGGGACAGAAGTTAAAGACAAAAGCATGATGGAGAGATTCGAATAGTTTGCAAAATCAAGGAAAATAGACAGGAAATTCTTCACTACCTGGCTGTTTTTTTCTCTGTTTGAAAATAGGGAAAAAATAATGTTTACTTGAAAGATTATAAAAAATAACCGAAAGTGTCTCTTTCAGCAAGTTTCTAGCTAAGGTAGATGGCCTCACCGGCCTTTTACTGCATGATGAATTGGTGATTACTCTTCATAAGCATTTTCCTATAAGTAATAGTCAAGCAACCTTAACGTTTGTATGTAAAAGTTAAGGAAGCTTCTAGCCTTCATTATAATATTGTCTTGTCCTCCTGCATTGCTTCATCACTTTAAAAAGATTGAATTTTCATTCATTCTCTTACCATTATAAGTGTCTCATGGGTGGAGATTCATTTCTGAAAGGCATAAAAAATTCATTCAGTTCATAATGGAAGAACTGGTTTGAATTACATTACCAGAGCCTTTCCTGATATCACTGTCATTAAAATAAAACAGAATAGTTTAGAAACTTCCATTAAATCATAGAAGAAAGTTTTTAAGTTACCAGCTTAAAGAACTGACTTTATGATGGTGTTATTCAATGTGCCTGAGCAGTAGGTCTATTCCGAATACCGAATAAGTAACTCATTAAAAAAATCATAGCAAAATGGTTTTCAACCAGAAAGAGTAGCTACTAAGTAATAAAAACCAATTGAATGCATGAAGGGTCTAGATTTAAAAATTTAAGAACACTCAACAAAACATTTTATATTTTTTCTATAAATAAGCAGAAAAGAAAAAATTTTAAAGTCTCCACACATCTTTTCACAAACCATAACAAGCATTTTTACAGGTAAAGCACCATTAGAAGGATCATTTGAATGCCTAAAAAATTATTTTTACCAGATTCTGAATGGAATCTTAGATATGAAACTTTATTTTCATTAACCACTGACGAAACAACCAAAGGAACTGAAAGTAAATGCTCCAAATTTCTGCCTAAGAAGGATTTCTAGGTCAATAGTATGGTTGCAAGAGAGATCAATATTTGAAACTGAGTTTGCAAAGCATTCTGCATAAAACCCAGAATTCATGACTTATCCACATCAAAAAAGAGGGAATGAATGATGGAGGAGATGGGGGGAGTTATTAATGATACTGTCCTGGTACCTGAAGTCAGAAAAATGGAAGGGATGTAGAAGAAAACTGGAAACAAAGAAGGAAAGAAAAGCAATCCTGGTCTCCACATGACCTATATGTATATAAATTTGCAACTTTCATCGGTCGGGGAAAACTGGTTCAGCTTGCAGGTATCTTTACAAAATTAAATTCCTTATTAAATCTCTCAACAATTACTGCCTCTCACCTGTATGAGGAAATCCTCTCAGGCCAGTTGAAAGACCTGTCCTCGATTTGAATTCTGTTTCTCTACTTATTAGGTGCACAACTTGGAGCAAGTTACTTATCCTCTCTCAGATTCTTTTCCCTCATCTTTAAATTACAGATATTAATAATCTTCCCCTATGGTAGAACATAATAAGCACTCAGATAAATGAATGGATGATGGCATGAAAGCTTACCTTGCATGGATTATTTAAGACCAAAATAAGAGAGTGTATGCAAAATGTCTGACACCTAGCTGGGATGCAAGAAAGATGAATTTTCTTTCCATTCCATAACTCCCACTATCACCACAACTTCCCTCCTGTGCCTCAATGGATTATGGTAAAATAAGTCGATTATTTAAGGCAAATATCTACTTATTTCAGTTCTTTTCTATATCCAAGAAAGCAGCCCAGTGAAGGTGGTGGGAAGAAAAGAGATAATAATAGGAAGTCAAGAGGTTCCTTCCCTTTCCTCCCTAAGTCTCTTTCACACAGACATGAGCAAGCAGTCAGAGCTGTTATCAGGAGCGTCCTCACAGCATAGCCTTCCCCAGTCTCTGGTGATCGCTGATGGCCAACAGTGACCAGAAGTTTGTGTTGAGGATCTAGCCACACCGAGGCACACATAGGTATGTACAGTGACCAAAGATGAGGCTATGACTGAGCTGTGAGGGCCTGGAAATGGGTAGCAGTGGTCAATTCCTGGGTCTAGTCTTTGCTTCTCTAACCTTTCTCCAGAGGGATACCAAGCTCCAAAAGCTCTAAAAAATACAGTCATAGATGACTCATGCCCCATCAAAACACTTAAAATTATAGGAATATTCCTGGCCCTATGCAACATTGGAGACAGAGTCAGCTGCACCCAGCATGATTCCTGAGGCTCCTGGTATGTGTTGGGCTTGCCAGAGTCCTGGAAAACCTGGTTTGAAATACATTATGTACTATAGTATTATGGCAGTGTCACCAGCTTTGTACTTTTTACTGTAGCAGAATTGAGTAAACCAGGAATAATAAATATTTTAGCACATTGATAACTCATGTTCTCCTTGACAACAGGAGGGATAAACTCAGGTCATCTGAACCATAATGACTTTATCAAAGATATTGTCACCTAAAAATGGCACGCAGAAAAAGTTGATAAAAGGCATTCTTTCTTAGTCTGTCTTCTCTGTGCTCATTAAATTCACCTCCTATGAGGTTAGAATGCAAAAAGAAGATCAGCATTAAAGATTCTTTAGGTCTTTGTAACATCCATGAGCAGCACATGTTATTATTATATTGGCTACAAGCATATCCTAAACATACATAAAAATAAAATAAGTAGAAGAAAATACTTCTTTACTGGAACGAGGAAAGAACAAGGGCTGTGGAGAAAAAAATAACCCTCCCAATCTTTAAGGAAACTCGTTAGCAATGAATTAATAGTATAAGACTGTAGAAAAATGGGGAGAAAAATGTACCTTCCTAAATTCCAATTGACCTTCCCTCTTTTTGTCAAACTGTTTCTTCTTCCTCTTCCATGACCTCTGTAAGTCAGTCACTGTGCCTAGTTATTGCAGAAAAGCCTTGCAATGGAGGTGAGAAGCTAATATTCCCAGGATCACCTAACTGTAGGCTTGCTACAGTTGAAATGTGGAATAGGTATTCCTTCAGCTTGTCTTTCAGAACAGCATTTTAGCCAACAAAAAGCTTCCATTTCACACAGGCTTCAGATTTAATCATAAATCTTCCCTTACTGGTTGTGTGGCATTGCGAAACTAACTTAAACTTTCTGATCCTCAATTTCCCTTCTGTAAAAGAGATATAGGGAAAATAGTGTTGTGTGGGTTTAAATGCAATTAAATATATCTGGGGCTATAGAGAAGATATTTCTATGTTTCTGCACAGTTAGGTTTTCTGGGAAAATTTTAGTCAAACTTAAGCCTAGAAGCAATTCTTGGAAGTCAGTTTATGACTGATTAAGACAGTGAGAAAACTCCAGCGTAGACACCCTGGGTTATAAAGCCAGAAACCTTCATCTTATCTTTCCCCTGGACAAATGTATTTACATTCCAAAGGATTAGAGTAAGAACTTAGGATCCTTTCCATTATGTTTGGAGATTCTCTCATGAGAGGAGGGAGATAACATATACAAAAATCCATATTTATTTTTTCAGCATTTTTCACCTAAAATATAGACTCCCGTATGTAGAGTTTTAATCTATTTGGCTCTCATATTTTGCTATAATTAAATAATAATAAAATGCTTTGCTTCAAAAACTTCAGGATAATACTGATAAATATGAATATCTTTTAAACTTTACAAAACATAAATTATCTAGAAAAGTACCTGACACAGATAGATATTTAATCAATGGTAGTCTTTTTTTTTTCACATTGGCTTTTTAAACACAATTTCAATCACAGCATCTCATCTTGAAATGTGCAGTTTTCTTTCTCAGCCAAGATTTCATTAGATGTACAGCTGAACCTTACATTAATAAAATTCGACTGTAATATAGCCATATCTAAAACAGATCGATTAGTAACAATTGTTCACATTTCAAAAAGACCTTTTGCTTTCTAATAGAAATTTGTCATATGTAAAGGTCATTCTTACACATTAATAAAATTTCACCTTTTATTTAAAATGTCCTATAATAAAACATTCCCTTTTTTGATATTCAAATTTATAATGCATTTGGAGATTATTAGCCACAGAAGCTCTAAGAAATAACAGAAACTCTAAGGAATATATGTGCTGATTGTTATACCAGTAGTGATAGTAGTAGTAATAATAACTATAGCAAAAACAATTATTAACATTTATTAAGCATCTAATGAATGTCAGACACTGTGTTGGTTTACATCTCATATTTTTAAACTTACAAGCTTCTTACTCACAAGCTTCTCAGTTACATATCCTCTATTTGGCAGATGAGAAAAATAAGTTTAAAGAGGTCAAGTAATCCATCTAAGATTATATAGACATTAAGTAGCAGAAACTTTAAATAACACAGACCTCCCTGAGGAACAGACCACACATATAATCACTATGCACTCATCCCCTCCCAGTGGTAGAAATTTAAGTACTTGTGGGCAAAAAAGGCTGCTAGATTGAGTTATAGTGGGCATAGGACTTTGGCTTCTAACATCACCTAGATATCATCTATGAAACTAATATAAACAACCATAGAAAGAATTGTAATTACTATAAATTATCAGAAAGGGAAAGGAATAACTCCCAGTCACAGATGCTTATGATTTTTCTGAGATAAAATAAATTCTCCTGGTAAGGAATTAGTTATGTGAGTATGTGTGTGTGCTGAGACACACACATACACATACGCCTTCGTGTGCTTTTTACACACAGGCACCAATATGTATACACACATACACACAAGTGCTTAACACCCAGATCGCCAAGTAAAAAACTGTTATGCCCATAAACAAAAGCAGAGTTGGCATATCTCAGAATTTTCTTCAGTTTCTTTTTCTTTCCTGTCTATCTAGGAACACCTGCCCCCACCCCTGGTATTTGTCATCTAAGTGAATAATTTCAGTTGCTAAGTGGAAACTTCTTATTGCTAATGACAGTCTAGCTCATCTGATGCTTTCAAATAATGAAGTGTGTGAGCTCTTTTGCCTCTGTTGGCTGGACATGGGGCCAGCCTGCAGCAGTAGATAGGGATTAGATAGAAACTAATTCCTCTCAAGATAAAATCACTCTAAGCCATAATGACTTTATCAGACAGTTTCCAAATTATAGATAAATGAGAATAAACCATTTAAAGCAGGGATTCTCAACCTGTGGGTCACGAACTCTTTGTAACAATGAAAATACATCCTATATATCAGATATTTACATTATGATTCATAACAGTTGCAAAATTACAGTCATGAAGTAGCAACAAAAATAATTTTATGGCTGGGGGGGTCACCACAACTTGAGGAACTGTATTAAAGGGTCGTGGCATTAGGAGGCATTAGGAAGGTTGAGAATATACATTTTAAAGGATTATATTTTATTTAAATAAAGGATCTTATATAGAAGTTGAAGATAGACAAATAGAAGAAAAATCAAGATGTTCAAAGAAGTTAGAGTATAAATTAGCCTGCCTGGTTATATTACCTAAAATCATACTTGTCAAATCCTACTTTATTAATCACAATTTGTTCCATCAGACACAGCAAAAAAAATAGTCATAAGGAAGTGTAGAGATGGAGGGAAAGCTGCTCTTCCACCCTCTCTGAAGGTTCACAAGAATGAACTGACAATAGAGAGATTAACAGGAAAAAAGGCATGCAAATTTATTATAATAATATGCATAAGCACAGCTCAGGAGCCATATAAAATAGGAGACTCCAAGGCCCAGATGGCTGAGGCTTAAATATCCTTACCATAGGGAACCTGGGGGAGGATGTGGGCAATTTTAGAAGGATAGTAAATATTTTAGAAATGAATGGGCCCAGAGAGCACACAACATCTTTTAGATTATTCTCTATGAACACTGAAAGGATCAAAGACAACCAATAGTTTTTGTACTAGTTACTGGAAGGTGAGGGGTAGAACTCCACTGTGAATAAAGGTGGTCTTATTATGCAGATAAAGTCTCCCAGGTAATATCTTGGAACTGATCTCAGAAGAATAGGGAAAAGTGGGTCTGGATATGGTGACAACTTTTAGTCTTTTTTCTTCTCTGATGATTGATCTTTCCTGGTTATTTAATGAGATTCCTGGGGAGGGGGTTTAGGACAATTGCATTTCTTTTATGGAGAAGTTTCCCCAATGAGATAAATAATTTCCAGAAAGAGCCCATCTCTGTGTTTGGAGGGGAGAAAGAAGAGAAATTTAGAAAGTCCTTTGTTCTAAGTCGGCTTCTAAGGCCTCCCAGTTTCTATAAATTCAGATGTCAAATCCCTGCATATTGAGGTATCATTCACTGAGCCCCAGCAGGAGCTAGGAATCATTTCATTAGAGTCACATTTAAACTGATGCTTTTAGGGGTGAAAACTAAAAGTTAGTGAAATGTCAAGAAAAAGCTGTTTTGCCACTAATTTGTTAGTGCAGAGTAGTA
Organism: Nycticebus coucang; assembly: GCF_027406575.1. Taxonomy (NCBI): domain Eukaryota; kingdom Metazoa; phylum Chordata; class Mammalia; order Primates; family Lorisidae; genus Nycticebus; species Nycticebus coucang. The sequence continues at coordinate 28,861,589 of NC_069796.1, forward strand.
AAGACTTATGATTCAATACATAACACAGAAAGCAATCTGAACATCTGCCCTTTGTACGAGTTCTGATAATTAAGTTTGCAAACTCATCCTAGAGAAAGTGTCACATACCTCACTGCTGAATATCACTACAGACACCTTCAAAATTCTCCCCTTGGGTGGGTAGAGGGAAGGGGATTGGTGGGATTACACCAGCAGTGCATCTTACAAGGGTATATGTGAATCTTGGTAAACGGTCTGTGAAGCTAGTGAATGATGCCCCATGATTATATCAATGTACGCAGCTATGATTTAATAAATAAATAAATAAATAATTCTCCCCTTGGGAAGCTATGCACTGACATCAATGCCTAGTCAGTCCACCCTTCAAAGCAATTTTGGAAGCTTTTTCTGAAATGACATTAGAGCTATCATTCATACAGCACACCAAAACACACAACAACAATAATGAACTCAGCAAGACACCAACACATGTTGACATGAGCACAGCTGTGAGGCATTTATATACCAAGGTTACAAAACCTTACCAAGTTGTTTATACAGTGTTGCCAATGTAAGAATAGGGTGGAAAGTTCACGAACTTAATTGTCAGGCCTTAATACAATGACAGCTCTGATGGCCATTCCAGAAAAAGAGCTCTAAAATTGCTTTCAAAGGTGGACTAAGCGCTAATGTCAGTGCCTAGCTTCCTAAGGGGAATACTTCAAAGGTGAACACAGTGATATTCAACAAGGAGATATGTAGCACTTTCTCTACATGAGTCTGCAAACTTAATTGTCCAACCTCATATATCTGACCTCTGGAAAAACATGAATACCTGCTGGAGGAAACCGTTATGGCTCATCTCCAATGCATCGTGGTCCTAAATTGAAATCTCAGGATAGCAGCGCAATTTCCTCTCCTCAGCAGATTTTCACAAGACTTGCTATAAGAGGCTAGTTGCTAATCATGAAATTTCTGGTGTAGCTATAGAGTTCATGTACATTCCTTTAAATCTTTGCCACAACCCAGTGAGACAGATACTGTGATCCATCATCACAGGGAGGAAACTGAAGCCAAATTAACTATCTGAGATTGCATCAGAATAGAAGAACTGTGATTTAAAGCCAATGCTTTTCACTTCATTCAAGCCCCTTGGAACCTTGTTATTTTAAATGTGACAAAAAATATTCCTCTAAGTAATAAATAGCACTTAGAGCCTCTAGGTTTTTCAAATTAGTCTCTTTTCAGAACAGAGCTCCCCAGGTACTTGGGAAAGGAAAACCTTCCAACATAACTTCGAGGGCTTGATGCTCACTTAAATAGCAAGATGCTTCAGTAAAAGAAGCCAGTGCTGCCAGGAAAAGTCAAATTTTCTCCAGAACATCAAGGTGAAGACAAATAAAGCTCTCAGGGGCATTACAGATAATGCAAATCAACAACCATTTTCTGCCTCCACTGTCTCTTGTTAATGCTTTTGTCATGCAGATTGCCCTAATTTGATTTCAGATTTTTCTTTCTGTTGTTGCCAAGAACTATAAACACAAAGGGATATATAATAAAGTGGTGTTCTGGGTCTTTTATTGTCATTATTATTCTCATTTAGTTTTTAAAATTAGATCTGACTTCACTGGCAAAGAGCAGAGCTCTCCGTCTTTTCACATATGGTGTGCCAGTCAGAAACCCCCTGCTGTGCCCTCTCTTATTCATCAGCTTTGCAAAGCTGCCCTGGAGGAAGAAGCATGGCAAGCAGAGAAACACCTGTAAAATTCATTAAAATCTCTCCTGGGAATGATGTTCCTCTGGGATGGAATCACATCTATCAGATGACAAACACACCCTTCTAGGGATTCAATTTATTGGTGAAGTATACTTGATAGCTCAGTAGTCTCTCCACAACCCTCACAACTGCGTTCTCACACCCAAACATCTTTGTATTCTAAACAGGCAATATCAGAATTAGCTTAATAGCATTTATCCTAAGGAAAAGACCAGTGCTGGGTACCTGATAAGCAGTAAGACATCCCAAAAAGATATATATCCTGCTTTTGAGTCAGGCACCCTAATTTGAATTTCAGCTCTCTCCTGAATTTGCTAAGTATTCTTAGACAAGCTACTAAACCTCTATTTAATGTCTACCTATTAGAGCTCATAGGGCCATTGTGAGTGTAAAAGGAGACAATGTCTTTAAAGTACTTACTATAATGCTTGGCACTTAGTATAAACTTAAAAGAAATGTATGTGTATAACTGTATATAAAATTTAGAATGATTTGTAAAGTAAAAAAGGATGTTTTTGATAAAATTAAGAATTTATGGCTGGATAAATTGGGAAATGAGGATAAAAGCAAAGTAAAACATTTTTTTAAGAATAGGGGGAAGGAGGAAAGGGAGGGGAGGGAGGGGGAAGGTGGATAGAGGGAAGGGGGATTGGTGGGATTACACCAGCAGTGCATCTTACAAGGGTATATGTAAAACTTGGTAAACGGTCTGTGAAGCTAGTGAATGATGCCCCATGATTATATCAATGTACACAGCTATGATTTAATAAAAAAAAAAAAGAAAAGCAACCTTAAAAAAATAAAAAAATAAAAAAAATTGCTCAATGTATATCTAACAATTAGAAGAGGAGATAATACCTTTCCAAACATATCTGTGGTAGGCTGAGTAATGACTCTCAAAGGTATTCAAATCCTAATCCCTGTAGCCCTGGAATGTTACTTTATTTGGTAAAAGAGACTTTGCAGATTTAATTAAATCAATGATTTTGAAATGGGGAGATTTTCTCAGATAATCTGGGTGGCCCTAAGGTAATTATGAGTATGACAATAAAGGACCACTTGACTACAGGACACGTTATCCCTGAAGCAGAGATTGGAGTGATGTGGCCAAGACACAAGGAAGCCGGGCAGCATCTAAAAACTGGAGGAGGCCAGGAAGAGGCTCCAGAGGAACCATCCCTGAAAACATCCTGGGTTTAGCCCCAAAAGATTCATTTTGGAATTTCTACCTCTACATCTGTAAGAAAATAAATTTCTATTCTTTTAAGCCAAAAAAAAAAAAAAAAGATTTCCTAAAACTTTTATTATGCTAATGTGCATTAGAAACTGAACTTCACAGATGACAGTCAACTAAAGAGAGACACCCAAATGTCAAATCGACATTCAGAAAAACTGTCACATTAGGGATTCAAGAGAGAAGCCAAGCAAATTTCCACCTCAACCTGAAATAACAAATCTTAAAGGTAAGCAGAACAAGCCCAGGATAAAGAACATAGCAGATTCAGAGAAAAAGTCTTCCAGAGAAAAATATTTAAACGTCAACTAGCCCTGCACATTCACCCAGCCCCTTTGGAAAACAGCTGGTATAAAGATGGGTGACAGAAAAATCCAGATAGAGAGGTATCAGCCTCAGGGTATGCCACCGTACCCCGTAGGCCCCCTTTCCTCAATGAGGAAAACAACTTTTTGAATCTACTGATGACAGGGAGGGGAGCAAGACGGCGCTCACAGGATGGAAAGTGGCTAGTGGGTGTTCTCCTTCAGATCGATCCTCTAATAGACAGCTCTGGGAATCAATAGAGAGACTCTCCAGGAGAGGAGAGGGAATGGGACAAGCTGCTCCGCAGGATTAGAGGCACCTGGCTGCGCACACGTAGGGGAGAGAGGAAAGAACCCGGAGCTCCACACAGCCCCCACAGACAGGCAATCTGAGCTGCAGGAGGGACCCTCCCCCACAGCAGGCCGCCAGACCACTGCAGGGAGCTGACAGAGATTGTGCAGCGGCCTTGCTCTGGAGAAAAGAAACAGTGGGATACAAACACTGGGCGCCATGCCTGCTGCCCTTTTAAGATCCAAGGCGCAGAGTGCTGAGTCTATCGGAGGTCATATCTGTTGCAGTCACCTCTGCACCCACCCTGCCAGGATAGGGAGGAACAGAGAGGCCAGGCACTCCCATGGGTCCATGGGCAGGTGCTACACAGCACCCCCACCACCGGGGGTGAGGCAGGATGAACGCTTAGGCTGCACGTCAATCCCTCCTGCCACTGATAAGCCCAGGGCAGCACTGTAGTCAGTACAAGCCAAAAAATACCAGCACTGGAGCACCTGGGTGGGACGCAGCTCACAGGCTGAAAAACCCCACTGCAGCCATACCTGGCTGGGGAGATCACTGAAGACGTAGCACACCAAACCTCTGTGGAAACCACAAGGGAACAGTAAGATTCAGGAGAGAAGCTATGTTAAAGGCTCACAGTACATCCACACCTCTCCCGCATGGGAAATTTCTGGATTAGTATTCAAATGTGACATCCAGGGACCCCCCCTCACCTCACTGAGAAACAGGGTTCTCAGCAGAGGAGAACAGGTTCACTTGCAAACCTGTCTGTCCTGTGCTGAGGTAAAGGGTTTCAGATGAGAAGGAATCACTATAACAACTCTGGCAACATGAAAAAACAAGACTGTTTTGAAATAGTTCTCCAGCAATGGAAAATAGTTCTCCAACCAAAGGAAACGGTTGAAATATCAGATATGGAATTCATAATGTAGATGGCAAATAAGATAAACAGGATTGATGAGAAAGCTAAAAGTCAACACAAAATAATTAGGACATAAATAAAAAGTTAACTAAAGAGATAGGTAACATACAAAAAGATATAAAGAACGTCTGGAATTAAAAAGTCATTTGGGGAGTTTTAAAAGACAACAACAGTCTAAACTAGTATTAAACTATAATTTTTTTTTTTTTACTTTTTTTTTTTTTTTTGCAGTTTTTGGCCAAGGCTGGGTTTGAACCCGCCACCTCTGGCGTATGCGGCCAGTGCCCTACTCCTTTGAACCACAGGTGCCACCCTAAACTAGTAATTTTTAATCAGCGTGCCCTGGCTGTGAGAGGATCTCAGGTGTGCTGCAAAAATTATTAAAAATTGTTAATTAAATTATTTTAGAAAGAAGTTCAAAGCACAATGAGTATATCCTCTTTTTTACCCTTTTTTGGACAACATAATTTAAGTGTGCCACAAAAGTTTACCTATAGGTCCAAGTGTGCAGTGAGATTTAAAAAAGGTTAAAAAACACTGACTTAGAGAAAGATGCTCCAGGAAGTTAGGTTCCAGCCTCCCACAGAGACTGGGAGGTTGTCTTTCTTGATGATTACATTTCATGGAGATATTAAAAAATATATTTCTGGGTTGTAAACTGGCAAGAAGCTTTAAAAAAAAAAAAATTACATCTCAAATGAGCCTGAAAAACAATTTACAGGTTTTTAAGGTAAATTCTCCAAGAAAAGGCAAGTCAAGGACCCTGACTCAGGAAGAAGCCCCTCTAAAATTTACTCAAGCTGAAGGTAATCTTAGTCCATCTTGGTCAATTATAAGAAAGTGACAAGAAAACAAAAACAGTCATTAAAGATATAGACTATTTAAATTACAGAACTTACAAGTTTAATTTAATGGATAAATATTAAAAGTTATAATGACCAATTAAAGAATAAACATTTGTAAGCATTGTCAACACAATAATAAAAGTTGATTTTTTTTTCTAGTTCACAATGCAAGTCTTCTTTGTGAAATGATAAATGTGGGAAGTGACAGTCATACTAAATAGCCTGATTGCTCATTATACAACACATATACTGTATGTATTGAAACAGCACACTGTACCCATAAATATGCATATTTGTAATTTTTAATTTAAAAAAATTTTAAAACACTTAACAACTATGGTCTTTTAAAAAGTCATAATAGAATCTAAACAGTATTTAAAATTGAATGACAATGAATTTTTAATTTTAAAAAAAGAGCTAAACAATACTTAGAGGGAAATATGTCCCTAAATGTTTACAGTATTTAAAAAAATACTTTCTTTAATAATGCAATCATTATCTAACCTAAGAAATTAGAAAAAAAAATAAACAAAAAATAAGGTAATAGAGAAAAAAAGAAACAACAATAAATTAGAAAACCAACAACGCACAGAAGATAAACAAAGGATAAATGCTCTTTTTTTAAAAAATACTCCAGTAAAATTTATAAAAAAATCTAACCAGACTGATTAAAGAGAAACACAAACAATTTTTAATAAAAAGTTAAATGACTACATGCAATAAAGATCAAGTAGATATTGAGTAGACGCTATGACCAACTTTATTCCATTTCACATGCACCTAGTAGAAAAAAATTAAAATTTTCACAATATTAAGTGTGCTAAAAGATATGAAGAATCTCTCAATATTTATGGAAATGAAAAGTCGTTCAGCCACTTTGTCAAATAATTTATTATTAACCAGTACACATGTATAATAATTGAAGACATATTGTGAAACAAACATTAAATATTAAAACTCTTGCACTTATACAAAGAGAAATGTCTAAGAATATTCATAGGAGTATCACTCTAATTAGCCAAAAATGGGGGAAAAATTCAAATGTTCTTCCAAAATACAATGGATACCAATTGGAATACAAAGTGTCCACAAAGTTCGTGTGCAATTTTATTGAAAAAAAGATAAATTTTGCCTCTTAGAATTGTTGTTCCTAATGGGAAAGCATGTGACTCTTCAATTACAGTTGAATGAATAAATTCTCAAATATTTCAATAAGTATGCCTCAGAAAAATACATAGCTATGAAACAAATGAACTCAAAAATACAAGGCTAAATAAAAGAAACAAATTCTAGAAGAATGCAGCATGATTTTTTCTTATCATTTTTAAAAGCAGGTAAAATTTAATAATATATTATTTATGGATAAATATATAGGTGGCAAAACTATTAAGAAAAGCTAATAAGTAATATAAACTTCAGTATTGTGGCTAACCCTGGGTTAAAGGAAGGAGAATAGGATCAGAGAGGGTTATTAAGTGCATTTCTAAGGTATTGGCAAAGTTCTATTTCTTAACCTGTGCAATGCATACATTTGTGTTTATTCTTATTATTTAAATTTCCATGAACATTTATATACTATTTGCATGTATATACTCTGTATGTTAAACATAAAGAAAACAGAAAAGATTTTTACAAAGAAAAAGAATGACAACGCATGAATCTTTTTGATAGAAAAAGATGTATGAATCTAAGAAAAGCAGAAGAAAAGAATAAAAGTAATAGTTGAAAATAATTATAAAGAATTAAAACAATAGACCATATAAACAAATATGTCATAACCTAATTTAGAGAAAAAGAGGAGAAAGATCAAGCATACCATTTTTTAAAAAGAGAATGGGAAAACTACTGAAGACACAGAAGAAGTTTAGTTGAGGGCTTTCCCAGATGCCCCCAAATCTGTAACATAGTCAAAAATCTCTACCATTATCATCATATGACATCCAAAAGTGTAGGTAGATGTACTGGAAGGTAGTGGAGATATTCACAAAGTAGTGAGCAGAAGGGGTGAAAGGCTTCATATAGAAATTCCTCTTTATTCTCATTTCTATCTGCCCACTCAATGTGTACACAAAAAAGTATACACAGATGGCTTTCATCTTTAGCACAAGAACTATAGGAAAAGCATTCCTTTCTCTTTGGTGGACACTCCAGAAACTGTTTATACAGTTTCTGTGCCAACAACATACACCTAGGTTAATAATTTTTCATCTATTCAGCCAGTCTCTGTCTTCCAATTGGAGCATTAAGACCATTCATTCATTCATTATTAGTATTGATATGTTCTGATCATTATGTTGAATGACACCTTGTTCTTTTGTTTTGTTTTGTTTTCCCTCCTGTGCTGTTATTTTATAAAAGCTGTGAGCTTTAATTTTCTTGTATTTTTACACTAGTGGGTATCTATTGTACTGTTTTCATGTTTAATGCATTATTGAACATTTTCTACAGGGTAGGTCTTGTAGTGACAAATTCCCTTAGTGATTACTTGTCTGGAAAAGAGCTTATTTCTCAATCATTTATGAATACAAGATTCTTGGCTGGAAGTTGTTCTGTTTAAGAAGGCTAAAAATGGGGCCACAATCTCTTCTGGCCAGTAAGGTCTCCACTGAGAAGTCTGCTGTTAATCTGATGGCTTTTCCTTTGTAGGTTAATTGTTGCTTTTGTCTTACAGCTTGTAGAATTTTCTCTACAAACCATGTGGGTATGGCCCACCAGCCAGCATGTGTGGCCAAGGGATGTGGACCTCCCCAGTGTGGGGCATCCACTGGGCCAAGGGCCTCAGTGCAGTGCATGGAGCTATGGGTCACTGAAGGCCTGGCCTGTCACCCAACATGCAGGTCCACAGGGGCTTGGGCCTCTACATAACACACTAGCCTATAGGGGAATGGGTTTCTATGCAACTCATAGAGCCATCCATAGGCTGCATGGGCATTGTCTATTGGCCAGTGCAAAAGGCCAAGGGGCATAGCCCACTGCACCGCATGGAAGTCTATAGGTGTGTGGGACACTAGTTGGCATGCAGGGTTGGGGGGCACCAGTCTGGGCATGAGTCCTTTCCTTGAGTCTGTGGATCTTGGTGTAGCAGAATGTAGGGTTAGTGGTCTTATTCCACCGGTCAGCAGGCAAGACTATGTGAACTGGCCTGCTGGATGACTGGAGCTATCTCCTCACACAGGTCCTTCTGAAGCCACTACTGTGAGACTTCAGAGTGGTGTTGACACCCTCTCTGTTGTAGGAATAGGTGGCCCTTGGCACCCAGTCACAGGTGTGGAGAGCATCTGCTCTCCTTGTTCCTTCTTCAGCCTTGCCAATGTGGAGGCAATCGCAATGAAGCTCTGGGGGCTACAGACCAAGAACTCAGAGTGGCATCAGCTGCAGCAACCCAACAACAGAGACCAGTCAGGTTCCTGCTGAATCTACTCTCCAACAACTTTACCATGTGGTCTCCATGCAGTTACAAGATCAGAACAGAAGCCTAGGGTGGTTACAGGGGTCCCCTACAGCTCAAGTAGTGGTGTTTATGCAGAAAGTATGGGGCCCTGGGGCTTCCTTTCTTATCTCTTCCCCACATATATGCATCTTGCCCAGGTCCTGATCATGGTGAGTGGACTGACATGTCCTCCTTTCCTTCACTCTGAGTGTGTACTGTCACCTCTCTGATGATTCACGACACTCTCTCCAAGAGACTTCATCTGAAGGTGGCATCTACTTACAATTTTTCATCATCTCCTTGAGTGTGGTATATTTGGTCTGTTTCTAGTGTGCCAGCATCTTGGCCTGTTTCTGCCATTTTTCTAATGAGAGGGATACCTGTACTCAGGCCAGCAACTTCTTTCAAGATCCTTGTAATGACAAGGTATGAAACATGTCTCCTAACTGTCTTCATATGTTTTCACACATGTAGCTATGGCTCAAACAGTCCTTGCAGCTTTACAGACAGGCTCTCAAACACCTCTTACTTGGCCTTCAGTTAGTTGACTTTCTCAAATTCTCATGCTGACAATCTGGCAGAATTCCTAAGGGTTGTTTTTCTACCTCTCTAAGATTTTCTGAGCAGCTGCCATCACACTATACTGCACATTGGGACACTCTAGCTTTGGAAAGTTTCACTACTTTTACTTCTTGGCAAGAAATGAAGTAGGAAAGAAGGAAAAGCAGATATCTGCATATAAACTATATATGCCTGGCCGCTCCATTTGTTAGATTTTCTCATGAGCAACCTCTAACAGATGGAGAAGACTGTTTTCATCTTCACAGAATTATTGTAAAGTCTCAAAATAAAACACATTTCATCCTGACTAATCTAAATACACAATTTTCACCAATTATACTGATTTGCTTGACCTTGTATCTTCCAAAGTTTACTGGCTCTCAAAAGACATTAGGGAAAGCAGATTGGATTCCTCTGGACTCCTTTATTCCTTCATAAAAATGGTTTTCCTTTCAGATACTACATGAGTTAAAAACCAAAGTAAACATTTCCTTATATTAAATATATAATGTTATATAGGGATTATTAATCTTTCATTGTATTCTGAGTGGAAGAGAACAGATTAAATGTAAAAGCAAAAGGATGGGATACCAAAAAGCTTTGAAAGATTCTTTCCAAATGGGCAGCCCCTGTGGCTCAAGGAGTAGGGCGCCGGTCCCATATGCCGGAGGTGGTGGGTTCAAACCCAGCCCCGGCCAAATTAAAAAAAAAAAAAAAAAAGATTCTTTCCAAAGTACATATTTCTTTTCTCTTTATCAGCATTAAGACCTTGTGTCCATATCCAAACTTTCCAACTTCCATTTTAGAATTTCCTGATGTGCTAAGTAGAATATTATAAAGACATTTCTATTTTTGTTTCCTCCAATGTCAATGATTGTGGGTCAGAACCCATTAGGTGAGACAATTAAAACTATAATTATAGGAAAGCAAATGTGAGGCTTTAATAAAAGCAGACCAATAGGGTATAAAGTTACCTCTTTCGAATGCCATTATTTGATCAACAGAAAATATAAGTAGAAGATTTTGAAAACTTCTAGTCAATAGCCACAGATAAAGTGCTGAAAAACTAAGCAATAAATAATACAACCTTGACAACTAGACCAAGATTCTTCTCATGTCTTTTGAATAACAGAATATACATAAGCAAAAAGAATAATCTCATAGGCCAAATATTTTCCAGAATCAGTTAAGTCATTATGATATTTTTCCTGGCTAAATGTTTTTTTTCTGGCTAAATATTTTGAAAGAGCCCTTGTATTAGTTTTGATTATGAAACCACCTTTATATAATTAATAAAAGTCCACAGGTGGTACTGTGGTAGAGGCCTCAACTTTGCAAAGGAATAAGCATAAGTGTGTCTGTGTGTGTCTGTGTGTGTGTGTGTGTGTGTGAGAGAGAGAGAGAGAGAGACAGACGTCTGACAATTAAGTTCACAAACTCATCCTAGAAAAAGTGCTACATATCTCATTGCTGAGTATCATCGCAGTCAGCTTTGAAGTACTCCCCTTGGGAAGCTATGCATCAATGCCGGTGCTTAGTCCATCCTTCAAAGTACTTTTTCTAGGATGAGTTCACAAACTTAATTGTCACACCACATCCAATGACAGCTCTGATGGCCATTCCAGAAAAAGAGTTCCAAAACTGCTTTGAATGGTGGGCTAGGAACTGGCATCAGTACATCAGCTTCCTGAGTGGAGTTCTTCAAAAGTGACCATAGTGATATTCAGCCATGCGGGATGTAGCACTTTTTCTGGGATGAGTTCATGAACTTAATTGTCCAACCTCATATATAAACATACACATATATATCATCATATATATAAAGAACCTCATATTATATATTATATATAAATGTCAGATATGCATATATATCTCCAGCCATTGTTGCCATTGTTCCCTAGCTTGCTTTCCTATAATTGCTTACTCTTCAGGAGTCACATAGCAGATGGTCATAAAGATTCATAGCTTTCTTCATTGTTCCCATAGACAACATAATCCTTGTGAAACCTAAGGATTTTGAGATATCTCCAGACCTTCAATCTCGTGACCCAGCTGACCCAAGTGGACCAGTGGTCCATAGCACAAAACTTACTCAAGTGGTCCTGTAACACACTCCCTGGGAACTGACTTAGTAGAAAAAGACAGTTCTTGCATTTTAAAACTATGAGTTCATTCTCAGCCAATCAGCAGACCCAATTCCTAGCCCTTTGCCCTTAAAACTATCTTTAAAAACCCTAGCCCAATTCTTTGGGAAACATAGTGAAGAAATTTCCCCCAGTTCCTCATTTGGTACCCTGCCATATTAAACTCTTTCTCAACTGTAACTCCTGGTTTTTGGGTTCCTCTTAAACAGTGCAATGACCCTGGTTGGGTGGTAACAATTACTGTGTAAAATATTATCATCTAATGCACAATGACTAAAGAGGGAGTGTCACTCACAAAAAAGTACACCATTTGTCTCATGGTCTCCAACCCCAGCTCCAAGACATAAGGTTCAGAGAGTTTTCCCAAGGGAAGAGGCAGGCCATAAACCAGAGAGTTATAATGCTCTCCCCAAGGGAACTGACTTTATTTGAAACAGAACGTGAGCAAATTCAAGCCTAAGGATGCTCTCAAAAACAGTGGATGTTTTTGTAGAAAGCAATTAAGGGCAGGCTGGTAGCTTCATTGTAGATATAAACTAATCTATGGGCCAGCTAGTTTACCAGAGGGAACTCGGTAAAAGTAAAAGCTGAGAAGTGTTTTTGAGGGTCAGAATTAGCCTCAAGCATGATCCCTGCAAAAGAGCCTGAATTTAGCCAGATCACTCTGTGGAGTAATTTATACCCCAAGGGCCTTCTTGAAAATAGTAGAGCAGGGGGCACCATTGCTCAATAGTTAGGATGCCAGCCACATGCTCCAGGACTGGTGGGCTCAAACCCAGCCCAGGCCTTCTGAAAACAAAGAAACAAAACAAACAAAAACAATAACTGGGCATTGTGGCAAGCACCTGTAGTCCCAGCTAGTAGGGTGGCTGAGGCAAGAGAATCACTTGAGCCCAAGAGTTTGAGGTTGCTGTGAGCTATGACACCATGGCATTCTACCAGGGGTGACAAAGTGAGACTCTATCTCAATAAAAAAAAAAAAAAGAAGAAGAAGAAGAAGAGGAAGAAGAAAAGAAAAAGAAAATAGTAGCGCAGTCAGTCAGCAATTAGAAGGACTTAACAGATGAGCCTTGTCAGGGGAAAGAGGCAGTCAAAAAGAACCCTGCCAAAACCACTGTGAGGATGCAAGATTGCATCCTTTGTGGAGCAATATCAGAAACTTCACTCTGCAGAAGAGAGTCAGACACAAATAATCTAACCAGTCACCAAACAAATAAACAAGCAAACAATAGTAACGAATTTCATAAAAGAAGGAGAGAACTTATTCCCAGAGTTGCTACAGTACATTATTTTAAACATCCAGTTTTCAAACAAAAATTATGTGATATACAAAGAAACAGGAAAACGTGATACAAGCACAGGGAAAAAGAGCAAACAATGGAAATTGCCTGTGAGAGAAACCAATGACAAATTCAGTTGGCAAACACTTACCAGAAGCCATTAGAAATATATTCAAAGAACTAAAAGAAACCAAAATTAAAAAGTAAAGGAAGGTATAAGGACAATTCCTCACCAAAGAGAGAATATTAATATAAAGATAGAAATTATAAAAAGAACTTAATGAGAGTACTAGAGTTGAAAAGTACAATAACGGAAATGAAAAATTCACTACAAAGACTCAATAGTAGATTTGAACTATTGTAAGAATTAGCAAGCATGAAGATAAGTTGATAAAGAGTACACAATCCAAAGAATAGAAAGAAAAGAGAATAAATACAAATATACAGAGTCTTATAGAAATGTGAGACACAATTAAATTCATCAACCTATACAAATTTAGCATCACACGGAAAGAAGAGAGAGAAAGGAGAGAAAAAAAAAAGTTAAAGAAATAATAGCCAGAAATGTCCCAAATATAAAAAGCATTAATATACATAGTCAAGAAGCCCAGTGAAATCCAAGTAGAATGAAAACAGAGAATTCATAGTAAAATATAGAAATCTAAAGACAAAAATTGAATCTTAAAAGCAACAACAGAAAAATGACTCACTAATTAGAATGGAACCAATAAAATTAATAATTGACTTCTCATCAGAAATAATAGAAGCCAGAAGGTAGTGAGAGTAACATATTTAAGGCATTCAAAGAAAAAAACTGTCATCCAAGAATCATAAATTTACTAAAAATATATTTCAATCATAAGACAAATTAAAGACATAATAGAGAAACAAAAACTTAAAAAAATTGTGTCGTTAGAAGACTTGACTTATACTGGGTGTGGTGACTCCTGCCCATAATCCTAGCACTCTGGAAGGTCAAGGCAGGTGGATTACCTGAGCTTAGGAGTTCACAATCAGCCTAAGCAAGAGCAAGACCCATGTCTCTAAAAATAGCTGGGTGAAGTGGTGGGCACCTGTAGTCCCAGCTACTAAGGAGGCTGAAGCAAGAGGATCGCTTGAGTTTGAGGTTGCTCTGAATTATGATGCCACAGCACTTTACCTAGGAAAACAAAGTAAGACTCTGTCTAAAAAAAAAAATTAAAAAAAGGAAGAAGAAAACCTGACACCTGACTTATATAGTATACTAAATGAAGTTTTTTAGGCTAAAAGTAAACAACTCTAGAAAGTAATTCAAGCACATAAGAAAAAGAAAGCACCAGTAAATGTAATGACCTAACTGTAAAGACAGTATAAGTAATGTTTGTTTACCTTTCATTTTTCTTTTATTATTGGGGATTCATTACAGATTACCTTTCATTTTTTAAGTGATTTTAGAAGAAATAGTATTTAAAAAGTATATAATTGTATTGTGGGGCTATTATGTATAGAAATGTAATACTTTTGTCAGCAGTAAAAAAGAGAGAGGGTAGGCAAAAAGTTTTATTCAAATAAACAAATGATACCAGATAGTAACTTAAATCCACAACAATAAATGAAGAGAACCAGAATAGGTAAATAAGATGGTGACTATAACAAACTATATACACTGGCTTTTCCATATTCTCTCAGCTTCCTTAAAAGACATAAGGTACAAGTCAAATCTGTCAAGTGCAGAACATAAATGTCTTAACACAATAATCATGTAAATGAGGCAAAAGCCATGTTGATTGGTTTGATGTAAGCACGTCAAATTGTATAAAAAAACAACACATTGTACCCCATATGTGCATAAATGTTTCATAATCTATGTGTATATGACTTAATTAAAAAATAAAGACATAAGGTAATTTAAGGTAATAATTATAACAATCTATTATTGAGTTTGTAACATATATACAATACTTGCAATGACAATATCACACAAGGAGGAAATTAAATAAACATTTCCCTATCACACTGGAATTAAGTTAATGTAAATCTGAAGTAGTTTCCCAATTAAGGTGTATAATATATGTTAAACCCTATAGCAACAAATAAGAAAAAATAAACAAAGTATTGTGGAAAAATCATTAAAGAAATCAAAATGTTACATTAGAAAATATTCATCTGACATAAAACAAAGCAGTAAAGGAGGAATCAAGAAACAAAAAGTTGAATTATATAGTACGCAAAAATGCAAACACAAATACAACTATATTAATAATAACATTAATGTGCATGGATTAAACAATCAAAAGCAAAGATTGTCAACTTGATTAAAAAGAACAAGATCCAACTACGTGCTGTGTCATGGAGATACCCTTTAAATTCAATGATACAAAGAGATTAAAAGGAAGGGAAAAGATACATCATTTAAATAGCAACCATAACAAAACTAGAATGACTACCTTAATATCAGACAAAATAGGTTTAAAAACAAAAACAAATTTACTAAATATAAAGACAGACATTTTATACCAATAAAAGAGTAAACCTGTAAGGAAGATATAACAATTAAAAGCAGAAATTCACCTAATAACTGAGCACCAAAATTCATGAAGTAAAAACTCACAGAAAGGAAGGTACAAGGAAAAACTCAACATTTCTATTGATATGAAGATGTCAATATTTCTTTTTAAATAATGAATAGAAGAACTGAAAGAAGATAAACAGGGAGGTGAAGACTCAGCAATACTGTAAGCCAACTAGAGCTAATATACATCTATAGAACACTCCACTCAATAACAACAGAATATACATTCTTTTCAAGTATATGTGGATCTAAGATAGATCACCTACTAAGCCATAATACAAACCTTGATAATATTCCCTAACCACCACAAAATAAAATGTAAAAGCAACAGCAGACATATAAAAATTAGACAACATATTCCTAAATAATGCTCCAAAAAATAAATCCTAAGGAAATTAGAAAATACCTTGAGACGAATGAAAATGAAAACATAGAATATCAAAACTATGGAATGCATGTGTAAAACAGTGCTTAGAGGACAATTTACAGTTGTAAATGTCTATATTAAAAATAATAAAGATTTAAAATCAATTGTATATCCTTCCACCCTAAGACACTGGGCAGGGGAAAGCAAAATAAACTGAAACCAAGTAGAAGGAAGGGAATAAAAAAGATTATACAAAGATAAAGAAATAAGAATTTTTTTTAAAAGTGAGGGTTTTTTTCTTTTTTTATCTTTATCACTGAAAGGATAAGGAAAACTGACAAATATTTATTCTAGACTGATGAAGAAAAAAAGAAGACTTAGGCGGCGCCTGTGGCTCAGTGAGTAGGGCGCAGGCCCCATATACCAAGGGTGGCAGGTTCAAACCCAGCCCCGGCCAAACTGCAACAAAAAAATAGCCAGGTGCTGTGGCGGACACCTGTAGTCCCAGCTACTCGGGAGGCTGAGGCAAGAGAATCGCTTAAGCCCAGGACCTGGAGGTTGCTGTGAGCTGTGTGATGCCACGGCACTCTACCAAGGGCCATAAAGTGAGACTCTGTCTCTACAAAAAAAAAAAAGAAGAAGAGTTAAATTACTTAAATCTTGAATTAAAAAACAGACATTACCTCCAACATTATAGAAATAAATATAATTATAAATGAACAGTATGAACAATGTATACCAATAAATTAGATAATTCAGATGAAATGGACAAATTTTTAGAAAGAAAAAATTATCAAAACTGACTCAGGAAGAAATAGACAATCTGAATAGGTACAAAACAAGTTATTGAATTAATAATCAAAAAACTATCCACAAAGATATCCCCAACCCCAGGTGGCCTTACTCCTGAATTCTACCAAACATTTAAAGAATGCCAATTCTTCACAAAAAATATAAAAGGACCATTTCCTAAGTCATACTATCAGACTCTATAAACCCAAACCAGAGAAAAGCACAAGAAAAGAAAACTACAGATTTGTCTTAAGAATATAAATGCAGAGGGGGAGACAAGATGGCGGACTGAAGCCAGCTTTCAACAAAGGCTCCCGTCCAGAAGGAGAGTTAAGGGACAGGAATTTAGTAAGTATCCTGGTGGACTTGAGCCTCACCAAGAGAGAAGGCTGAAGAACGCACATCAACACCGCTGAGGCAAGTTGTGATCACAAGGACGCAAACAAAAGGTACAAAATCCACCACCAAGCGGACGGGAGTCCCCTCCCCCATGAGACCGGCTCTAGAGCCCCATAATTGAACAAGCGGGCAGAAATTAGAGCCCTTTAATTTCCACGGTCTCTCCACGGGAGAGACCTTCTAAAAACTGGACCTACCTCCCCTACTGGGGTGCCGTGGCATTCTCCTGCCGGACATAGGGCTGAATAAAACTTTGGGAATCCTCTGCCGGCAACCCTGAATCCCCAGCGCTCCCCTCCCGCCCACTGAGGTCTGGAGGCCTATCCCCCAGGACTTCGGATCCTTGGGTGATTTCTCAAGGGGAGTGGACAGTCCCCTTGAGTGCGACTGGTCAGCATTGACTCTGAGGCGCGCCGAGTGAGGAGAGGGCATCGGGCTGAGGGGGAGTCACGCCTCGCGGCACTTCCCTGCGGTGCAGTGCACCAACCCTCCCCGGGCATACGGGCCCAAGACTGAATCAGACTCTGGCCTCCCCGCTGAGAGCTGAGAGCCCCTACTCTCACTCGGGGTCTGAGGGCCTATCCCCCAGGAGTTCGGATCCTTGGGTGATTTCTCAAGGGGAGTGGACAGTCCCCGAGTTGCGACTGGTCAGCATTGACTCTGAGGCGCGCAAGTGAGGAGAGGGCACCGGGCTGAGTCACGACTCGCGGCACTTCCCTGTGGTGCAGTGCAGCAACCCTCCCCAGGCATACGGGGCCCAAGACTGAATCAGACTCTGGCCTCCCCGCTGAGAGCTGAGAACCCCTACTCTCACTCGGGGTCTGAGGGCCTATCCCCCAGGAGTTCGGCTCCTTGGGTGATTTCTCGAGGGGAGTGCACAGTGCCTGAGCTGCGTCAGGTCAGCGCTGACTCTGGGACACGTGAGCGAGGAGAGGGCACTCTGCTGAGGGGAAATCAAGCCTTGGCGGCACTTCCCTGCGGTGCAGTGCAGGAGCCCTCCCCGGGCCGTATTGTTGCGTAAAACTGAATGAAACTCTAGCTTCCCCCCGCCCCACTCCCAATCGGGGTCTGGGGGCCCATCCCCCAAGAGTTCTGATTCTTGGGGGATCTCTTAAGGGGTGTGGACCCAGCACAAACTGCGGCCGCTCAGTGCTGACTCTGGGGCGCGGGACAGAGGAGAAAAGGGTCGCCTGAGTGCCCACACCAGAGCAGCAGTTCCCTGGAGGTAGATCAACAGCCGTTTTTTCTTTAACGGCAGAACGCTCACTTCTGGATATTCTGAGGCCACACACCCTGTCTCCCTGGGCAACCAGAGGAGGCCACCGGTGACACGGCTCACAAACCCGGAAGCCTCCAGGGCGGGGCCGACCCAGAGAGGTGTTCAGACGCAATTCTCCAGCAGCAAAGACGTTTGAACTCAAAACAGCCCGTCTCCTGTAGGCGACGACAAGAACAGAGACAGAACCTCACAAAGTTGTCTGTTCTGTTCTGTTCTGTTAGCAGCATCCATCAGGGACGGGGCTAAGCCTGAGTGAACACCTCCTTCCCATCACCTGCATCAAACACTCAAAGATGTCAGGCCCCATCTCCTCCTGCTAGATAGCGGCAGTCTGCAGGGGCCTGGCAGACTTCCTTGCGATTCAGGCAGGTGCAAACCCCTGGAGTGTCTGTTCACTGCAGGCAACTGGGTTAGCCATCTGCAGAGATACCAGTGACTGGGTCCGACGGAGGGGCAAAGTGGGGAAGGAGACGTCAACCTTCCCAGACTGCTCTGTTTGCTGCGTGGCTCCTCCTGACTCCACGCTGCACTGGGGTGAGCCGTGTCAGAGGAGTCACCAGGCCCCTGTGATCCAGTTCCCAGAGACCTCTTGAACCCTTCCACCCGAGACAAGTGCCGATTGAGACAGTTGATTCGGACCTTTTGAACTGGGCTAATAGACTGAGGACTCTTCAGGCGGTGCCCTGGGTGTGCGATTGTAGGAAGGTTTGATTCTCCTTTTCCAACTGGGGCCAGAGGTGGGCAGGCGGGGTGACTTAATTGCTGATTTTTCCACACAGCTGAGACTTCAAGCCAGAGTAGAAGTTGCAATAGGATCGAACAGAAACCAGCTGAAAACAAGACAGAACCACTTTGCTCCACCACACCAGACAGGGCCCCAGTTTCTCAGGCCACAACACTGTACGGGCCCTCGATAAAACCCCAGGGGAAAAACCAAAGGGAGTAAACCATGGGGCGGAATCAGCGGAAAAACTCTGGTAACATGAATAACCAGAATAGATCAACCCCCCCAAGAAAAGATACGGCAGATGTGATTGAAGATCCCATTCATAAACAACTGGCTGAGATGTCAGAAGTCGAATTCAGAATTTGGTTTGCAGACAAGATTAATAAAATGGAATTAGGAATTCGAGGAGAAATTCAAAAATTGTCTCAAGAGTTTAACGAATTTAAAGACAAAACCACCAAAGACTTAGACACACTGAAACAAGAACTTACAGCCCTCAAAGATATGAAAAATACAGTAGAATCCCTCAGTAACAGAATGGAGCAAGCAGAAGAAAGGATTTCTGACATTGAAGATAAAGTCTTCGAACGCTCCCAATCTCTCAAAGAGGAAGAGAAATGGAGAGCAAAAACGGATCACTCACTCAGAGAGCTCTCAGATAATTCGAAAAAAAACAACATAAGGGTTATAGGAATTTCGGAGACTGATGAAGTAGCTGCCAAGGACACAGAGGCCCTTCTACATGAAATTATGAAAGAAAATTTTCCAGACATGCCTAGAGAATCTGAAATTCAGATAGCAGACAGCTTCAGAACCCCAGCACGATTCAACCCCAATAAGCCATCTCCCAGACATATCATAATTAGCTTCACTAAAGTTAACATGAAAAAGAAGATTCTCAAAGCAGCCCGGCGAAAGAAAACTATAGCGTACAAAGGTAAGAATATTAGAATAACTGCAGATCTCTCTGCTGAAACTTTTCAAGCAAGAAGAGGCTGGTCATCAACTTTTAATCTCCTAAAGCAAAAAAACTTTCAACCCAGGATCTTGTATCCAGCGAAACTGAGTTTCATCTATGATGGAGAAATTAAATACTTCAATGACATTCATATGTTGAAAAAATTTGCCATAAGTAAACCAGCTCTTCAGGATGTTCTCAGACCTATCCTCCACAATGACCAACCCAATCCTATACCACAAAAGTAAACTCACTCAGAAACTTCGGATCAAACTCCAACTTCCACACTGGCGAAAGGATTAAAAATGTCCACTGGACCTTTGAAAAACTCGATACCCAAAATTCCACCAGACTTATCAATACTCTCCATCAATGTGAATGGCTTAAACTGTCCTCTAAAGAGGCATAGGTTAGCTGACTGGATACAAAAACTCAAGCCAGATATTTGTTGCATACAAGAGTCACATCTCAACTTAAAAGACAAATACAGACTCAGGGTGAAAGGATGGTCATCCATATTTCAGGCAAATGGCAATCAGAAAAAAGCAGGTGTTGCAATTTTATTTGCAGATACAGTAGGCTTTAAACCATCAAAAGTAAGGAAGGACAAGAATGGTCACTTCATATTTGTTAAGGGTAATACTCAATATGACGAGATCTCAATTATTAATATCTATGCACCCAACCAGAATGCACCTCAATTTATAAGAGAAACTCTAACAGACATGAGTAACTTGATTTCCTCCAGCTCCATAATCGTTGGAGATTTCAACACTCCCTTGGCAGTGTTGGATTGATCCTCCAGAAAGAAGCTGAGCAAAGAAATCTTAGATTTAAACCTAACCATCCAATATTTAGATTTAGCAGACATCTACAGAACATTTCATCCCAACAAAACTGAATACACATTCTTCTCATCAGCCCACGGAACTTACTCCAAAATTGATCACATTTTAGGTCACAAGTCTAACCTCAGTAAATTTAAAGGAATAGAAATTATTCCATGCATCTTCTCGGACCATCATGGAATAAAACTTGAATTGAGTAACAACAGGAATCTGCATACCCATACAAAAACATGGATGCCGCACCCCCGGCATCTAGCCGGGGTGAAGTGGCGCTGTCCGCATTATAAAATGCGTGAGTAGTTGGTATGTGCTCCCCGGAGCGAAACCCCCAGCACCCCTGGTTTGCGACAGCAGCGCATAAGTTGCCTAGCATGCCTTTGTTTGAACGTAATGACTCACGAGGTGCGGCATAAAAGCCTAAAAAACCTTTGCTCTGAAACCTGTCTGTTCAGTTGAATGCCTGATTGTCTTGAGAAACTAAGAATAAACACAGTGACTTACTGATCCACAATTAAACACAGCAAGAATGGCTGTGCTGAACTCAGTGGCTCCAAGAGAGCCTGCACAACAACACGTCCCTACCATAAATGTCAGTGACTTGAGACAATGCAGGCACGGCAAACAAGATGTTCCAACATGACACCTCCTGCAGTAAAACTTTACTTAGAAAAACATCTTACTTCACTAATTAGTAAAACTTTACTTAGAAAAACATCTTACTTCACTAATTTTCATATGTAACACAAATCAATAGAGTAGTTTTATGTTTAACAAACAATGAATCAAAATATAGTTACTAATTAGAGTAAAAATACATAGAAAATATATATAGAAGTAGTCAAGCATTATACATAAAAGAATATGTTCAGCTGTTTTTAAAAGAGATCATAAAAAACTAAGACCAATTACAGAACTAAGAGAAGTCACAAACCTTGACATTCCTAGATAAGGGGAAGCAACCAGGTGTTACTGATAAAACCACCTCCCTAGAGCAAAAACCTTGAAAAAATAAACTACGTCCCTCCGGCACCTCCCTCCGGAGAGCAAAACCTTGAAAATATATAGTGCATGATAAACCACATATGGAGACACAAAGATAATTTACAAGCATAAGCAAAATAATGATTACATTGTTTAAACCCTGGGAAGAAAATGTATAAATACCAGACTTAAAAATCAGTAAAACACAACTGTTCCCATCATCACTCGTGGTGTGTGACAGTTTGTCATCCTGCGTCGACCTTTCAACCAACCTGTGTCGTTCACCCTGAGCACCCTCGGACTGAGGCCCATCGACTGGCGGTCCGCGACACATGGAAGTTAAATAACCTTATGCTGAATGATAGCTGGGTCAGAGATGAGATTAAGAAAGAAATCACCAATTTTTTGGAACAAAATGACAAGACACAAGCTATCAGAACCTCTGGGACACTGCAAAGGCAGTTCTAAGAGGGAAATTTATAGCACTGCAAGCCTTCCTCAAGAGAACGGAAAGAGAGGAAGTTAACAACTTAATGGGACATCTCACGCAACTGGAAAAGGAAGAACATTCCAACCCCAAACCCAGTAGAAGAAAAGAAATAACCAAAATTAGAGCAGAATTAAATGAAATTGAAAACAAAAGAATAATACAACAGATCAATAAATCAAAAAGCTGGTTTTTTGAAAAGGTCAATAAAATAGATAAACCTCTGGCCAACCTAATCAGGAAAAAAAGAGTAAAATCTCTAATATCATCAATCAGAAACAACAAAGACGAAATAACCACAGACTCATCAGAAATCCAAAAAATCCTTAATGAATATTACAAGAAACTTTATTCTCAGAAATATGAAAATCTGAAGGAAATAGACCGATACTTGGAAGCACGCCACCTTCCAAGACTTAACCAGAATCAAGTGGAAATGTTGAACAGACCCATATCAAGTTCAGAAATAGCATCAACTATACAAAACCTCCCTAAAAAGAAAAGCCCGGGACCAGATGGTTTCACGTCAGAATTCTACCAAACCTTTAAAGAGGAATTAGTACCTATATTACTCAACCTGTTCCAAAATG
Organism: Nycticebus coucang; assembly: GCF_027406575.1. Taxonomy (NCBI): domain Eukaryota; kingdom Metazoa; phylum Chordata; class Mammalia; order Primates; family Lorisidae; genus Nycticebus; species Nycticebus coucang. Next base: position 28,884,340 of record NC_069796.1, read on the forward strand.
TAGAAAAAGAAGGAAGACTACCCAACACGTTCTATGAAGCAAACATCACCCTGATCCCCAAACCAGGAAAAGACCCAACAAGAAAAGAAAATTATAGACCAATATCACTAATGAATATAGATGCAAAAATATTCAACAAGATCCTAACAAACAGAATCCAACAACACATCAAACAAATTATACATCATGACCAAGTTGGTTTTATCCCAGGGTCTCAAGGCTGGTTCAATATACGTAAATCTATAAATGTAATTCAGCACATAAACAAATTAAAAAACAAAGACCATATGATTCTCTCAATTGATGCAGAAAAAGCTTTTGATAATATCCAGCATCCCTTCATGATCAGAACACTCAAGAAAATTGGTCTAGAAGGGACTTTTCTTAAACTGATAGAGGCTATCTACAGCAAACCCACAGCCAATATCATATTGAATGGAGTTAAATTGGAATCATTTCCACTCAGATCAGGAACCAGACAAGGCTGCCCATTGTCTCCATTGCTTTTCAACATTGTAATGGAAGTTTTAGCCACCGCAATTAGGGAAGAAAAGGCGATCAAGGGTATCCATATAGGGTCAGAAGAGATCAAACTCTCGCTCTTCGCAGATGATATGATTGTGTATCTGGAAAACACTAGGGACTCTACTACAAAACTCCTAGAAGTGATCAAGGAATACAGCAGTGTCTCAGGTTACAAAATCAACATTCATAAATCGGTAGCCTTTATATACACCAACAACAGTCAAATTGAAAAAGCAGTTAAGGACTCTATCCCATTCACAGTAGTGCCAAAGAAGATGAAATATTTGGGAATTTACCTAACAAAAGACGTGAAAGATCTCTATAAAGAGAACTATGAAACTCTAAGAAAAGAAATAGGTGAAAATGTTAACAAATGGAAAAACATACCATGCTCATGGCTAGGAAGAATCAACATTATCAAAATGTCCATACTACCCAAAGCAATATATAATTTCAACGCACTCCCTATTAAAGCTCCACTGTCATATTTTAAAGATCTTTAAAAAAACATTACTTCGTTTTATATGGAATCAGAAAAAACCTCGAATAGCCAAGACATTACTCAGAAATAAAAACAAAACAGGAGGAATCACACTACCAGACCTCAGACTTTACTACAAATCGATAGTGATCAAAACAGCATGGTATTGGCACAAAAACAGAGAAGTAGATATCTGGAACAGAATAGAGAACCAAGAGATGAATCCAGCTACTTACCACTATTTGATTTTTGACAAGCCAATTAGAAACATTCAGTGGGGAAAAGATACCCTATTTAACAAATGGTGCTGGGTGAACTGGCTGGCAACCTGCAGAAGACTGAAATTGGACCCACACCTTTCACCATTAACTAAGATAGACTCTCATTGGATTAAAGATTTAAACTTAAAACATGAAACTATAAAAATACTAGAGGAGAATGCAGGGAAAACTCTTGAAGAAATTGGTCTGGGTGAGTATTTCATGAGGAGAACCCCCCGGGCAATTGAAGCAGCTTCAAAAATACACTACTGGGACTTGATCAAACTAAAAAGCTTCTGCACAGCTAAGAACACAGTAAGCAGAGCAAGCAGACAGCCCTCAGAATGGGAGAAGATATTTGCAGGGTATATCTCTGACAAAGGTTTAATAACCAGAATCCACAGAGAACTCAAACGCATCAGCAAGAAAAAAACAAGGGATCCCATCGCAGGCTGGGCAAGGGATTTGAAGAGAAACTTCTCTGAAGAAGACAGGCGCAAGGCCTTCAGACATATGAAAAAATGCTCATCATCTTTAATCATCAGAGAAATGCAAATCAAAACTACTTTGAGATATCATCTAACTCCAATGAGACTAGCCTATATCACAAAATCTCAAGACCAGAGATGCTGGCGTGGATGCGGAGAAAAGGGAACACTTCTGCACTGCTGGTGGGAATGCAAATTAATACATTCCTTTTGGAAAGATATATGGAGAACACTCAGAGATCTAAAAATAGATCTGCCATTCAATCCTGTAATTCCTCTGCTGGGCATATACCCAGAAGACCAAAAATCACAACATAACAAAGATATTTGTACCAGAATGTTTATTGCAGCCCAATTCATAATAGCTAAGTCATGGAAAAAGCCCAGGTGTCCATCGATCCACGAATGGATTAATAAATTGTGGTATATGTATACCATGGAATACTATGCAGCCTTAAAGAAAGATGGAGACTTTACCTCTTTCATGTTTACATGGATGGAGCTGGAACATATTCTTCTTAGTAAAGTATCCCAAGAATGGAAGAAAAAATACCCAATGTACACAGCCCTACTATGAAACTAATTTGGGACTCTCACATGAAAGCTATAACCCAGCTACAACTTAACAATAGGGGGAAGTGGGAAAGGGGGGGGGTAGAGGGAGGGGAATCGGTGGGATCACACCTGTGGTGCATATTATAGGGGTATTTGCGAAACTTGGTAAATGTAGAATGTAAATGTTTTGGCACAGTAACTGAGATAACGCCGGAAAGGCTATGTTAACCACTGTGATAAAAATGTGTCAAATGGTTTATGAAGCGAGTGTATGATGCCCCATAATCATATCATTGTATACAGTTATGATTTAATAAAAAAAATTTAAAAAAAAAAAAAGAATATAAATGCAAAACTTCTAAACAAAATACTAGAAAACCAAATATAATAACATAAGAAGGACTATATGAAGGCTGCATGTGGGAAGAATTACGGGAGGAGTCATAGCTTGATGTGCTTGCATTGCTAGTAATGATTTTATAAGTTTGAAACTAATACTCAACTATTGTAGTAGATTAGAAATATTATTAGTAATAGGAAACAAAGTTTAGACAAAGAGAGACAAACATGGGGATTTCGATTTGGACCCATTTTCCTGGCTCTGAACAGAAAGTGTAAGATTCTTTCACTTTAATATTTCTGAAACCTAGCATGTTGTATGATCCCCCTCCCCTCACAGCTACCACACAGCAGCTGGCTGGAGGCCTTGAAGCTGCTTTCTGCCAGGGCAAGCCTGTGTGTTCTGAGGGGGTGGTTTTGGAGAGTTAAGAATGTGAATTCTTTAAATTTGTCCAACTCAGGAAGACTTGCTCTGGACCAGATAAGGAAAAGAAGGATATCTTTTCTTCTGTCACCTTGACTGGGCCAGAGGAGTCTATCTATTTGGACACAAGGCTGTCAGAGTATTAAAACATCATGTCTGTGGTGTGTGACCGTGGTTCAGCTAGGATTTGGTCCTTGAGTCAGCCTCTGATTGCTTCCTTATCAAGACTTTGTTTACATTAAGACCATTATACTGTGAAGCAGTAAAAAGTAACAAGCAATTTCATGCAATTACGTAATCAACTGTATAGTTAGTCTAATTAGTAAGAATGCAAGTGCAAGAAGAAACTTGATGGGATTGTTTACCTTGCTTTCATGAGATTTATGATGTAATACTGATGCTTGAAATAAATACAGAGCTAGCCTGATACTAGGGGCAGCAAGCCTCACAAAGAAGTGTGTGCTGCCTCCCAAGCCCCACTGCTCTTAAAACTATCTCTTTGTCTGTGTCTATTATTTCTCTATATTAATATTTTGTGACACCTACTAATAATTTTCTGGTTTCCTCACACCACCAGGCCACAAGGAAGTAAACCCACTGCGTCTCAAGGCTGGTCCCTGACACTATATACCATGACCACACTGGACTTATCCCAGCTATTACAATACTTAATAGTAAAGACTGAATGCACTCTCACTAAGATCAGGAACAAGATAAAGAAGTCTACTTTCACCACTTCTTTTCAATATTGTACTAGAGGTTCTGGCCAAATAAATTAGCAAGAAAATGGAAAGACTAGAAAAGAGGTAAAACCCTTCTAGCAGCCTGAGAATGGTAGCTCATACCTTCAATCCTAGCCCTTTGAGAGGTCAAGGCAGAAGAATCACTTGTGGCCAGAAATTTAAGACCAGCCTGAGGAAGAGTGAAACCCTATCTCTACAAAAAAAAAAAATAGAAGAATTAGCTGGGTATGGTGGCAGGTCCCTACAGTCCCAGTACTTGGGAGACAAAGCAGGAGGATTGCACAAGCCCAGGACTTCAAGGTTACAGTGAGCTCTGACGATGCCAATACACTCCAGCCCAGGAGACCCAGCAAGACCCTGTTTCAAAATAAATAAATAACTCTATGAGTAGATAACATGATCTTGCATATAGAAAATCCTAAGGAATATTCTAAGAATGACGATGACTCATAGACAAGTTCAGTACTGTTGCAGGATAAAAAACCAACATAAAGAAGTCTATTGTAATTCTACAAACTTGCAATTTACAATCTAAAAAGAAAAAAATTGTAAATAATTCCATTTGCAATAGTGTCAAACAAGAATTAAATATGTAGAAACAAATTATCAAAAAAGTACAAAACTTATACTCTGAAAATTACAGACCTTTGTGAAAAGAAATTAGAGAAAATCTAAATAAATGAAAACACATACCATATTCATGGATCAGAAGACCTGATATTGTTAAGATGGTTGTACTTCCTCACTTGTTTTACAAATTTAATACAATCCTGGTACTAATCTTCAAACTATATCCATGGTAAACGTGCTCACAAGATATTGTCAAATATTTGCTGGAAACAAATAAACAAAAACCCTTGTCTGGTCAAAAAGAATTTAAAAATAATTTGTTAACCAAAATTAAACAATTTTATTTAATGCAGAACTTTTCAGCAACTTTATTGCACTTATGAGCACTATGCTTCAGCATTTTTCTCAACCTATTTAAGCACAGAATATTTGGATAAGGGAGACCATCTATTAACATATCTTCACATATCAGTGGCCATTAGTGTTCTCCAACACACACTTTGGGACATGCCTTCCTCAAAGATATTAATTCACTCTGTTAGTCTACCTCCTCTTGTCTCCTTAACTAATACGTAAGGTAATCAGTTAGGCAGACAGTCAGAAAATCAAGATCATATGCATAAGCATACACATATCAACCTTTTAAATTAAAACCTCATTGAATGTATTTATGAGGTCAGACAATTAAGCTCGTGAACTCGTCCTAGAAAGAGTGCTACATATCTCATTGTTGACTATTACTATGGTCACCTTTGAAGTACTCTCCTTGGCCATCTGGTGACCATAGTGATATTCAACAATGAGGTATGTAGCATTTTCTCTAGGATGAATTCACAAACTTAATTGTCCAACCTTGCATTTATGATTTCTTCATAAAAGGATTATGGAAAAGCTTCACATAAACTTCTCTTCTAAAACACACACAAATTCCTTTTTATGATGATGCAGTGAGTTCATCGTCTTGGAAAGGTCATGTGCAAATACCAGTGAATGATGAATGGCTTCTCTTATTAGCCCCAAGGTTCACAGCACTTCCAAATTGCCTAACAGCTCCCAAGGAAGTAATTAATATACCAAAACAAGGATGCACCAATGCAATTAGCAAAATCTGGATCTCTACAGATTGATTAACCTGGGTTATTCAATGAATTAAAAACCCAGGACATAAAAAGAGATGTGAAGGAAAATTTAGATTAAGAAAGCCTTTAAATTTTTTCCAAAAGCACAAAATCATAGATTTTAGAGCTACACCAGAGATACAGGCTTGGATGAAAATGTTTAAAGAAATGAGAGGAAATATTTATCATGCAAATCTGGATAATGGCTACTTTTATGAAAGAAAGAAGAGGTTCTGACTGTGATAGGGAATGTGGAGAGCTTCTGGAGTGCCTGACAAACTCTATTTCTTGACCTAATTTATTATGCTAAATAATTCTTTACATACATATAATAATTCATGTGCTACATTAATTATGCAACAATTACATTTATGAATCTGTGCTTTATTTTATAGTTTAAAAATATATTTTTATTTAAAAGTATGCATCAACTCCCCATCTGCAGAAAAGTGTCCTCAGAAAGGTAGGGTATATCTCAGCATTCTATCTTCTGACTTTCAGCAAACTTCCCGTGCTACCGCATTAAAGCACATAACATTTCCAAATTCACCAGAGGACATATGCCTATACTTTTCTGATGACGTTGCTTTCTCTTCTTTATCCTTTATACAAAGAGCCAGAAAATATAGGCATGTGATATGGACTTTTTAAAATTGTTCTAAATAGTTCTTTAGGAAAGCCATCAAAATTTATTACAAGGTAATTCATTTTTTTCAACATTAGAAGACATTCATAATATGCTCTTCATGAGGTATGCAGTTCAATTTTACCTTGTACAGTAATTAAGTTGAATTTCTGACACAGTGAATAATTAAGTACCGGGACATGGAAGGACAAGTACTTCAGAAGTTGACTGATTGAACAAAATATGCTAAACTATAAAACACATAATTGCCTATCTTTTTGCTAATTCTTACATGTACATCATGTGATTGCCAATACGATTACATATTCACCATCCAAATTCAATCTAACACCTTTGTTTTCTCTACCAATCTGTAGAAAATAATTCTGAAAATGTGAAAGTCCTCCCTTTCTATTGGAAAGTTTTCAATAATCAGTGGAATTCTAAAAATGAAAACTATATTGAGAAACACACTAAACTGTTGGGATTACATTATAAAATATAATGTAAAATTTTAAAAAATAAATGTAAAATAATAAATAAAATATAATGCAAAAATTTAAAGGCTTTCTTAATCTAAATCTTCTTATCATCTGCAAATAAGAGGCAAAGGACAGAACAGGGGCTAGAAAAGGAAAGAGCTATTAAAGAAAAAATAATATGGAGCATGAGGCCCTGTATAGTATGATGATCTAAGCAAGGTACTTTGCCCTAGAATAGAATCACACTGCATAACCACAGGAGTCCACACTCACACTATCATCAATATAACTGATATCTATTGGAAAGCATTCTATATAAATCAAAATGTTGGTAAGTATCCGGACATGCAAACTAGGGCCTCATTCTGTAAGGTATATTTGGAAAGGATGGCACTGGATTACTTAGTTTGGAAAAGAGAAGCATAAAAGGAATAGACTCTTTGCCTATGTCGTGAGGCAACACTGGCCCTCCTTCTGCCCCTTCTTGCCTTCCTAAAGGCACTCCTGATCAGGAATACCAGCAATTATGGGCTTAGTTCCATAAAGAAATTATTGTCTCTTACTCCTGAAAGAATATTTTAGGAGTCCTGAGGTCCAGAGTATTGAAGCAACAAATATATCTTTGTAACTCAATGGTTAAATAAGGTATTTAAAGAAAAGAGAATGCAACTACACAGACATCTGCTTTTGGTTTGATGGGGTGGCTTGCAAAAGACCAGAGCTTCCACTGAGAACTGGCTAAAATACAAAAAGAAACTCTATGTGAAAGAATCAGACAGATAATGAATCAACGAGGACACAAAGGTCTACATTGCAAAAAGACCAGAAGCAAATTCATATAAACACAATTTTCTTCATGCCACTTTTTCTCTGAGGGCATTTGCCAGTTTTCAGAAATATGTATCAGGATTAGAAAACAAAAGGTGGCAGAGAAGTTATTAAATAAACTCATAGGGATTCAGATATAGGATTTGAGATTTGGGTCTGCTAAAGCAGCCAGGATGTGAGGAAATAATATTTCAGAAGGAAGGAGCACACAGAAAAGTGTAACAAATACTGAATGTTGTTTATCCCCTCAAGACATTTGCTGTTTAAGCTATATAGGACAAAAGGCTATCAAACAGAATGAAAAGTCACAAAGCAACGATAGAAGCTCTTGACAATCTCACCTACTGGAGATACGAAATTTGGAGGTTATGGCTTACTGAGGAAAAGGGGCCTGGGAAACACTGTAGGCTTTTAGTTGGAACCTTAAAGGGATCCTCCCAGGAGTCAGGGGGGAAAAAGAAGTTGATATAAAGATTGCAAGAGAGCTCCCAATCAGCTCAGGTTCTCATCAGATTGATACAATCTATCCCTCTACTACCAGCCAGAAGATGGGAGAACCTTCTCAGAGGGATAAAAACATAATTCAGAGCCTCCAAAACTCTTAAGAAGCAAGAAGTAACAAGAAGCAGGACCCTAAAAAAAGTAGATTAAAGAACCAGATACACAGTTTATCCAAATATTGGAGTTATTTACTGTTAACTTTACTAAATATACAGAAGGAATAAGCATTTCTGAAGAAAAAAGGGACATATCATAATGAGAAAAGGGTCAAACCACCAGGAAGATATAATAATTCTAAATTTAAAACATCTAAAGCAAATTGTACCATAGTAAAATGGGACAGAATTAAAAGTGGAAATGGACAAATACAAAAACTTAATAGAAAATTTTAACCACAGTACTCTCACAAAGAGAACAAAATAAACGTCAGTGAAGAGAATTAGGTCTGAAGGATTAACAAACTTGGCTTAATTGACATATACGAAACACTACATTGATGATGGAATACACATTCTTTTCAATTACATTTTTAAACCTTGCCATTATTGACAATATGCTGGACCATAGGGAAAAAGTCACAACAATTAAAGTAATTTAGAATAGTTTTCTGACCCACATGGAATTAAGGTAAAATTAATAACAAAAAAAAAAAACTAAAAATCTTCTAAATACTTCTACAAACAGACTTCAAAATACTCCTAAAATGTACTCGTAAATTATCACTGAGTCAAAGGAAAAATCATAATAAAGTTAGGAAATGTTATGAACTGAGAGCTCACATCGTGGCTCACACTTATAATCCCAGTGACTCCAGAGGCTGAGATAGAAAGATCTCTTGCACCCAGAAGCTATGATTGTGCCAGCCTGGATGACAGCATGAGACCCTGTGTCCAGAAAAGATAAAAAACAATTGTGAACTGAATTATGAGATAATTATGTCATAGCATTTTTTGTAAGGTACAACTAGTGCTTAGCTTTAAAAAATACATATAACACCAAATGTATAAGGACAAAAAACCCTAAAAATCAATGACTTTAGTAATCATCTTAAGAAGTTAAAAAGAAAATGTAAATATAACTCAAAGAAATTAAAAGGAAAGAGAAATAATAAAAGCAGAAATGAATAAAATTGAAAACAAATATACAACAAAACAATTTAAAAAACACAAGTTGGTCTTTTGGAAAAGACTAATAATTGATAAATTATAAGTGATTGCTGGTTAAAAAGAAAGCAAGAAAACACACAAATTCCTAATTTCAGGAATAAAAAAGAAGACATCATTACAGACCCTAAAAACAATAAAAGGATTATATTTTGAACAACCTTTTCTATAAAATCTAAAAATTCACACAAAATATTCACATTCTTTTGATATGGAAAATCAAAGTTGACTCATATTCATTACAGAAATTGAATTTGCAATGAAAAAAAAAAACCTTTCCACAGTAAAGCCTCCATTAATGGTGGTTAATAGCTTTACTAGTAAAATTCTCCAAATATGTATTTAAATAAGCACCAATCTTACAGAAACTCTTCGGTGAACACACACAAAAAATGTACTTCCTGACTCAATAAGTGAAGTGAGAATAATTTTATAATAAAACCTGGCAAGGACATTATAAGAAAGAAAAAGTAAAAATCATCTTGAGAACATAGATATGAAAATTCAAAAGAAAAATAAAGGATACCAAACTTAGCAACAAATAAAAGAAAATAGCATATCACAACTAAACAGGGTTTATTCTAGAATTGAAAAGTTGGTTTAATGTGAAAAAAGAAAGCAGCCAATGCAATTTAGCCCTTTAACAGAATAAAGAAAAATCAATTCAACTAATATGAAAAAGGCATTAATAAAATTGAATGATTAAAAGGAATTTAAACCTCTTTGCAAACTAAGAGTAAAATTAAAATTTTCTTAAACTAATAAAGAGTATCAGCAGAAAGCCTACTGGGAATAATAATGTAAAATAATAAAAGCTTTCTCTCTAAAATTGGAAATGAGATCAAGATGCTTGATATCACCACTTCTATGAAAAATTGTGCTAAAGCCACAAAGGCCGTACATGAGAAAATCACAGCTAACTTTATACTCAATGATGAAAAATTGAAAGCCTTTCCTCTAAGATCTGGAACAAGATGAACGTGCCCACTTTCACCACTTCTATTCAATATAATATTGGAAGTCTGTACTAGAGCAATTAGGCTACAGAAAGAAAGAAAAGGCGTCCAATTTAGAAAGAAAGAAGTGAAATCATTACTGTTTACTGACAACATGGTCTTATATGGAGAAAATCCTAAAGACTCTACCAAAAAACTATTCATTGTTTATGTTTACCAAAACAAATCTAAGGTTGTTGAATAGAAAATCAACACACAAAAAATCAGTAGCAGTTCTATATAATTAAAATTATCTGAACAAGAAATCAAGAAATTAATCTCATTTACAATAGCTACAAAATACTTAAGAATAAATTAATCGAGGAGGTGAATATTTCTACATTGAGCACTATAAAATCTTAATGAAAAATATTGGAGGAAGACTCAAATTGATGGAAATATAAGCAATGTTCATAGTTTAGAAGAATTAATGTATTATAATTACTCAAGCAATCTAAAGATTCAATGTAATTTCTATCAAAATCCCAATGCCATTTTTATAGAAATAGAAAAAACACTTCTAAAATTTATATGGACTCACAAAACCTCCAAACAGCCAAGGGCAATTATAAGCAAAAACAACAAATCTTGAAAGCATCATACTACCTGATTTCAAACTATACTATAAAGCTCTAGTAATTAAAATAGCATCATCCTGGAATTAAAATAGACACATCAACCAATGAAATATGAAGTCTGACAATTAAGTTCACAAACTCATCCTAGAAAAATTGCTACATTTCCTTGCTGAATGTCACTGTGGTCACCTTCAAAGTACTACACTTGGGAGGCGAAGGTGGGTGGGCAACTTGAGCTCAGGATTTTGAGACCAGCCTGAGCACAAGTGAGCCCCCATCTCTACTAAAAATAGTGGATCAATTGGGCTTTAGGATCTCATTTTGTAGGTATATTTCTAGAGGTGCTGACCTTGATCCTCAGGAGATAATGAAACCAACATGCCAAAAGTTTAGATTTTAATACAATTACCAACTGACTGATGATGACCACGCGGGACATGTATATAGAAAAGGATTCTGAAGCTGAGTCTGAGCTCACCAGAAAAAGAAGCCATGGGTGTGAGAGGTGGGAATGGCAGCAAACATGCATATTTCAGACAAACCTATCCTACCCCTTGGTATACAGCATTTCAGAGTATGAGAAATCCTCTTAATGTAAAAAATGTTCAAACTTCCACATGATAGGAAAGTTGTAGTTGGTGCATTAAACAACAAAATATATGATGACCCAAGGTTGTGTTTAAAATTTTGTATTTTATTAATGAAATAAATTCACATGCATTTGAATAATACTTATAATTTCTATCTTATAGCATATTATTTATTCAAACCACCTTTGATCTTTGTTATTCATGTGGATTTGAGACCACTTGCAATAACACAGCTACACCCCATAAGTTTCCATGCACCATGTTGTAAAAGTTCCTCTATACAATATCTTTCTGAATTAAGAAACGCTGTGGTTTTTGAAATAGATAAAAAATAAAGTGAGAGAAAGAGTTCATGACACTATTCTATATCGTGATTAGTATACAATTATTACATAGGATATAAGTATGCAAAGCTTGTTCATTAAACAGCAATATAGTTCAGGTTTGTATCAGAATGAAGGACTGAGTTTCATGTGACAGAAAGGGGACAGCATGAATATCACTAGGAGGGTATCATTGATCATAAAGCCCAAGAGTCTAAGGTTTCTACTTTTCTTCTTTTCACCAAATATAAAGGGCTTCTTCCCATTTATTTCAGAATACTCATACCTGGAAGTATTGATACTACAAGACCAAACTTTCGAGAATTTGATGGGGCACAATATATAAAATCATACGGACTCAGTGGCATAGATCAAAAAAGGTCCCAAATGCTGACCTGTAGAATCAGGCTGCATTACCAGCTCATGTCTCCTCCAGCAAGTTCCAGGTAAAGAAGCATATTAAATCAATATGGATAGTCAATTCTTCTTATGGTGCCATGATTTATAAATAACAAATTTGATATCATCTCATCTCCACAGTAGGATGAAGACTATAACACATTTCTTTTATTTTAGGTGTTTTTTGTGTTAACACATCAGTACATTTTTAGTTACTTAGATGCAATATGGTTTTTCCCTGTTATTTGGCAACTTGAGGCATAATTTTTTTAAACATTCCTCAATATCATCTCTCCTAGCACATCAGCCTGTCCTGAACTTAAACAGAGAAGAGAGTTTTGCCAAAACTAATGGATCATGACTGTACAGAATAATTCTCCCAGAGACATTAGCCAATGAACATTTCAGTAGTTTCTATTAAGCGTCCACAAATAATCTCGGATTGAGAGGAAAAAACAAGTCCCTGCCTTTGTTCTTATTTTCTTATAATATTTTTTAAAGAGGTCCATGTTTTCAATGAAAGATCAGCTCAGTGGCTCAGCAGACTCATGAAATCATTTTATCAGTGAAAACATCTATAATTCATGGGAACAATATTTGACCTCATGGAATTTTTGGTGCCCTCATCCAGCTATGATTTCATCTTAACACATCCGATTTTAATATCATCTTAGGCTGTAAGCTCCCTATTTAGTTTTTTGTTGCTGTTGCTGTTTTAAATGCTGTACTACAGTTTCCAGACCTCACAACACAGCTGACGATTTTAAGATTATCAGCCAAGAGTTTATTTTTCATGAAGTAATGAATCATCTGCAAAGCTAAAAGACCTTGAAGTTGATACTTTGTAATAAGTTAACACTCCTGAGAACTTCGGGTACTCCTACTGCCTGACTGTATGATAGTGAGTAGGGCGCCGGCCCCATATGCCGAGGGTGGCGGGTTCAAACCTCAGCCCCGGCCAAACTGCAACCAAAAAATAGCCGGGCGTTGTGGCGGGCGCCTGTAGTCCCAGCTGCTCGGGAGGCTGAGGCAAGAGAATCACGTAAGCCCAAGAGTTAGAGGTTGCTGTGAGCCGTGTGACGCCACGGCACTCTACCCGAGGGCGGTACAGTGAGACTCTGTCTCTACAAAAAAAAAAAAAAGAAAGGCATTGTCCGAAACGCAAAGGATGTGCATGTATGTTCTCAGAAACCTTTCTGTATGAGTATTAAATTACGTCGTTAAATTCAACAATGACTCATTGAGGATTTACTATGAATGAGACATTTTACAAGACTGCATGAGACACTCAGTCCTTGCCCACAATATGATTAAGGTATTTTTTCCAAATAGTTAGAGATTTCTAGTAAAGCAATAATATAGAAAATTACAAGTGTTTGTGGTTCTAAATGACTATATTAATGTACGTTCTTGGCTCATCTTAACTGAAAGATCTTTCAAGTCACTCTGTCATATGTATTTTTTTTTTTATTTCCAATGCAGAGTCTAATCCAGACAGATATTTACTCCTTGGGTGTGTGTATACTTATGGAGCCTACATGAGCCCTATGAAAAACAGACATGAAAGGTTTTTTTCAACAAAGTACACTAAATGTTATGTTAGAGATGTTACCTGATCCCAAAAAAGAATAAGGGAAGATAATCCATCTGGAAATAGTTTATTTATAAATGCAAGTTGAATAAATGAGTAAAAATACTAAAGTGAAGTTGCTTAAAATTTAAGACCTTGAGTGATTACTTTTCATTATAACTTGTGAAGATAGTTTGGATATTCATATCCCATTGCTTTTTAGAGTTAAGATTACTATTTTTATCTATACTCAAGCAATTTCTTAATAGTTGTATTTTGCCTTTCTTCAACCACAACAGTTATTTGTCCCCAAACCAGACAAAGTATAAAGTGATCTTTAGAACCAAAGATTGGTCTCTTTGAGACATTCTTTTGAGTTGGAACTGGAAGAATTTTGCTGGTAGAATTTTCTTCAACAGAAATGTTTAGAGAATTCTAATCTGACATCAGGAAGCAACACGGGGCCTCAGCAGAAGATGGATTATCCAATAAATACATGCTGTCACCTGTATGTAGTAGACACTGGTGGAAAACAGTTTTGGTTCTGGCCTCAAGGTGCTAAGAGTGAAATGACATGTGAATGAGCAGGGAAGGAACAAACTTAAAATCGAGGCCGAGTTTTGTTTGCTGTCCCGCAACCAGACCACTTCATGCCAGTAGTCCCCAAAGTATGGATTCTGGACCAGCAGCATGAGCAGTATGGGAAAACTTGTCAGAATGCATATTCTTAGGCCTCAGCCCAGATTTACTGGATCATAAACTCTGGGCATGGGGCCCAGCAATCTGTGTCTCAGTAAGTCATATAGATGATACTAACGCACACTAACGTTTGAGAAGAGTGACCTGGGCTGCCTGCAGTGCCTCCTAGTCCTCTCCTCACAGACACCAGCACTACAACTTTAACCAAAATGAGCTCTTTATACTCATTATTTATATGAATTAAGAAAGTAGTATAATTATTAACATTAAACAGGAGGCCAAAATTTAGCCTTTATCATTCACTTCAACACCACTATTTTTTCTATCGATTTATAGTTCTGGTAAAGTTTCTCTGGCAGCCTTTGTGGGTTTTTATTCTTCTTGTCATCCATCTTACCAGCCATAGTACTTGATATTTGGTTAATATATCGCAGAAAGTGGCTTTAAAACCCTCAGAGATCTCATGAATATTCTCGCTTGTAAACTTACTTTTAGTTTAAAAGAATTATGACCATAGTGTGAAACACTGGGTCACTGGAGCTAGGTAGCTGTCAGTGTGAAGAGGAGGCGGATGGAGAGGATACCATGTTGAGTAAAGCTCAGATGTTTTTTCTGCCAAAGTAAGAAATAGTTAGTGACATCATTCTATTCCTTAATCAGAAGAGGCAGCATTTCTAATTACTCAGACTACTTTAAAGAAGAAGAGTGGCCCTCTGTTAAAACTAATCAGAATTCAGTTTGGTTTTTGGAGTCTTTCAGGGTGTTTCATGAAATGGATATACCTGTTATCTTTAGGTCAACCTGTGCATCTGTATGACATAAATCACTTAGCGGAGAGATGCAAGAGAAAAGATAGCACCTCTGTGCATCTGCTGATTTTCAGTCACAGTCATATTGGTGAAACTAAAATCACAATTTCTCTGATTCTTTTGAGGAGGAAGTGGGTAAAAGGCTGGAGATGACTAAACAGGAGATGCCTCATGGAACCTCACCAGTTCCACCCAGGATTTCAGAGGTGGGGGAGAGGACCAGAGATTGCAGACTTTGCATTTTATTTCTAGTCTTCTCCCATACATTAATTTATCAGCCATATGGAAGTCTCAGCCAGGAAATGAACACAATTAACTAACCTATATAGGTACTTCACACTACACATACAGGAAAGAAAGTTTAAGTACATAGTTTATTACAACATCGTATATCCTTGGGAAATATTTATGTTCCGGGTGATTTTGTTGTCCTTCCTGGCTTCCATTTTGTGCCATTTATCTTTTTACTAAATTTCTCCACATCCAGTTCAAGAATTAAATATTTTAGGAGATACACTTGTGACAGACCTGGTTTGTTACCCACTCAATGAGCCACCCTTCTTCCCTACGAACAGATCCCTAATTAACTTGTAGTCATGAAAGAGAGTTTCCACCCACAATTTATAAGAATGAATGATAATTAGCCTGTTCTAGCCATGAATATTATATTTGGTTTTGCCAGTAATTGGTCTGGAGTTGTCACAAGACCAGTCTGAGTAAGAGGTGTAAGAGAGTTTGTGGAGTGGCTTCCTTTCTGGGAAGATAAGAGCTGACTTTGTTGGGATATCTACCTGAGGTTATATTTATGAGATGACAAGGGCAAAAACAAAAATGCAACAGCTAAGGATGCAAGAATGGAAAGACATTAATAGCCTGGGGAATAAGACTTTTGAACAATCGAACAAATACCCTCAACCACCCATATCTGAGCTTCTTGTTTGGGGAACAGAACAAACTCCTACTTATTCAAGACATTATTGGTTAAGTTTCCAATTACATGCAGTGTAATATGTCTCTGGCAGCCTAAAGTATGTATCAGTATTTCAAAACTGACTTCATTTTAAGTCCAAGAGCAGTAGCCACATTACCAGGCGATAGACCCTGGGCTATCCTTTCCGCTAACCAGAGAAAGTATGGTATGAGCCTCATCACACATCCCCAAAATGTTTCTATTTTAAAAGACTAGCAGTATTTATGAATTATGAGGTAAAAACTAATTTCCACTTTATCACTGCCCTATCAAATGATTTCAAACTTTTCAACATGGGAAACAACTACATCAATGTATCAATTACATTTGTTTTATTCTACATTTTTGGAAATATTCTTAACTTTGTTTTCTAGTTCTTTAATAGAACATTATTTCCATAATTTTATTATAATATCTGAGATCTCTTTTTCTTTAGTTTCTCCCTTCCTTCTTTTCTTTTTCTATTTTTTCCTTTTTCTTTTTCCTTGGTTTTTCCAAAATCTTTTAGAGGATATTTTTTTTTAATTTTTTTATTAAGTCTTTTGTACATAGATCAGATATACATTTATGCCAATTTCAATGTGTTGATTATTTGTACAAATTGGAGTGCTTACATCATACTAATCAATATAGCTTCTCTTTGTCCCCTCTAAAGTATTCTTGTTTCCCTGAGGTTAGTTTTTTTTTAACTCAGAAAGTTGGTTATCCCTTATCCTCATTTGCCAGTGACCTGGATATACATTTTTATTTAAAGAGTAACTATAAGATGGTAGGTGTTTCTTCTGCTTCTTAGTAAGATCTTTTTTTTGTCACCCCTTTACCTAACAGGAGAAATATACCAAGCTGTACCAACATGCATGTTCACTAAATGGCTGAATTTAGAGTTATAACTGTCAGAGAAGAGGCCCTTTAAAGCCTAAAGGAAAATGGCTTTATCTTGGGGCCCCAGCAGCCTGAGCTCTTCACAGAAGTTATGAAATTCTCTTTTTTTTAGAGTAGACTTCTCTCTGTTTTAGTCTGAGGCTAAACATGTGTTCCAATCATCTCACATATGAGGACTGGGGAGACAGATGGAGGAAGGACAAAGTTGTTCCCCTCTCAGACCTCCAAATCCACCTGCACCCAGATACACACACGCCATTATGTTAGCCCCACCTCCTTTCTGTATTGTTGGGGGGCCTACCACAGCCACATACAAACCCTTTCCCTTCCCCCTCCACCTCCTCTCCTCCTAAGACAAAGACACAAAGGATCGGGCTAGCTACCCCCCAGAAGTTCACGCTAACGGACCTTAACTTTCCCGTCCCCATATAAAAGGGATCTCCAACTGTCCCGGGGCACAGACACCTTTTTTGCACTGCCCAGGTGAGTTATCCTCCCCTTTCAGTAAACCTGGCCTGAATAACTCCCCTCTGGTCTCATCTCGGGGTGCCATGGCTAACATCTTTCATTTATTTCTCTCACTTCTACTGCTTCTGACCCCAGAATCTCTTCAGTATTCTATCTTGCAGCTTGACATGCCTCACAGGGTACTATGGGCTGTGATTCCATCACTACTTTTCATCAGTCGATGGGAATCTCCCATTCACTTTCACCTTCTAGGAGTCTGTTGAAGTTTCTCAGTTCCTGGTAGTTCCCCTCCATTTCCCTTTAAAATGCAATGAGGATGCTCTTTCTTTCACTCCTAACTTCTCTTTTTATGAGAACTCTGGCAACACAGAGTCATGCCTATCTATCATCAGTTCACAACTTCTACCAAAATTCTGATAAAAGTCACTTTTTTCTATCTTCGTTTTCTTTACTCCCTCACTAACAGCCTCTCCCAAATCCCCTAGCTCTAACCCTTGTCTATGGATTCCTGTTTACCTATCTCTGCTGTCATCTGATTCTTTATTGTAGAAGCTCAAACTGACTCTTGTAATATTAAAAGCTTCTGGGTAAAAGCCAGAATATTCGTTAGCGGTCAGGTAAAGAGAAATGCTGATTATTGATCTCCACTGTTTCATGTCTATTTTCTTTCCTGCCTTCCTTCATTATGGGATCCTTGAAAGAGTAGTGTATTTTGTATACTATTGAAGGTATTTAGTACATATTGAAAGAGAAAACAAAGTGTAGTATGTAAGTCACTGTGAAAGTTTTGAAATGGACTAGCCCTATGGTCCATTGTTTCACTTCCAAGAAACACAGTTGACAGCATCCTTTCTGATTCACCCATGAAAGTTTCAACTTTCTCGGCTTATCATTGTGGCTGGGAGGGCTTAATTTGTATGTAGTAGAGGTATCTACTTGATAAAATTAGAAAATTAAGGCTTTGAGGGGTAAAGCAATTGGAATGAAGTCACATAACTGTGTATGGCAGATCCAGAGTATTGATTAGCCAAGAGGGGTATAGAGAGCTCTCAAAACACATACTGTTTGTAGATTTTCAGTGCATAGGTCAGACTGACAGGTGTATAGGTCAATGATTTCAAAAGATAAAGGCATCCTCTCTTATTTCTAAAGTGTTAAGCTTTTTAGGCATGAGACTAGAAGAACCAAACCTACTATGCTATGCATTGGACTAGAAAACTGAGTAATCAGGTAACTGAAAAGTTCTGTATCCTTTATTCTGAAGATCAGATGTAATATCCAAGAAGTCCATCAGGCATCCAGCCAGATTAAGGCTAGAGAGTACATAGGGGTGAATTCTGGAGTCTCCAGGTTATATAGCCAAACAGAAGTAATCTTGTTCCCTGTATGTAATGACAACTCTTGTTTTCTGCCTCCCCTGAACATTCAAGGAGCTACATGCTGGAAGTAAATGAGTGAGAACTTCTGAAGTGATCCCCACCTCACTTCCACTTTTCCTGTACCATCCCAAGGCAATCACTACCATGTTGTGCTGTCTTTGGAGAAGAGTGAAGAGATAGGAAATAAAATCATAACCACAAATGTAACGACAGCACAACAGGCATTTCTTTAGCAGTTGCAAACACCTCCCTGCTTAAACTTCACAAAGCAATACGCTTTCTCAAATGCTGATAAACAACATGATGTCCTTGTTTTGCAGAGAAGTCACAACTCTGTTTAGCAAATTTAACACAGATCAGATAAAGTCACCGATTTATGATTAGCAACAAAGATAGGTAATGCCTGTTAGATGTGTCCACTTTGGAAAACTTTAAACTTTCCATTTAAGAGTTTTTTTAAAGTAAGTTAATTTCTCTTTCAGTATAACCATTAGTTCACCAAATTTAATATTTTAAAAATTTTGGCCACAATTTTAACTACAATATACTACAGCATATGGTTAAACACTTAAACAATATTTCAGATTATCTATATTGTACCATTCATGTAAACCATAAATATAAGTACAAAGACCTTATTATTGGGGAGAACTGTGCTTATTTTCTGTAGCTAAAATCTCCTGTAGATAAAAATCAAATCATGAAGGTTAAATTGCCCTAGAGATTTAGGTTTAAGGATACCTAAAATTTGTCTTATAAACAGAATTCTCATATAGTCAAGTCATCTTATGGTTTGCAATATTTTCTTTTCTCATTCTTCTAATTCGCCAAACTCCTTTAAGTCCCATTATAGAAAAAAAAATCTAATTATTTATTCCTAACCTATTGCTTTATTAAATTACTTCCAACAATCCCACATAGCAATAGTTACACATCAAACACTCAGCAATTAAAAGAAATGAGGAAATTCAGAAAATAAATAATAACTCAATCATCATGAAAGACGAGTAACTTTCAAATGTGAAAAATAAAGCTGTTTCTAAAATTAGGGCAGAGTGAATCAAACTCACCTACAAATGTGCTATTTGTGATATTCTGAAGATTAGGGAATTTTCTCAACAAACTTCTGAAAATAGAAAGCAAGGAAGGAGACATCTTTGCTCTATTCCTGTTCTGGGCAACACCAGACCTCCAGGACAGTAAAGAAAGAATAGCAAACTAAGCAGAAAACAACGGACTTTTTCTGGGGACCCCAGCAGAGTGAGCTTCAACCACTCTCCAGTCTGATCTCTTCCAGAAAGATGCCACTGAATGGGACAGAGGAAGCAATGCAGAAAGGCAACTGCTTACATTGACTTCAATTAAAGTAGTGGGCCAAAGCAAGATTAGAACCCTGAAAAGTTTCTCTTGATTGGCTGTAGGAAAGTCAACTCGTTTTTTATGAAATACAAATTCTTTCCCTCCTGGGCTCACCACTTTGTTTTGATACAAACTTCTCTCAAATTTCTCCCCAAATCTTTCAAAAAAAACTGATGGAGCCATATTTAATTTTGCCTTTCATTACTATTTGTGGGGATAGGCTGAGAACTCATGAGCCCTTTAAAAGCCAGGGTAAAGCCTGCAGACAGGCCACTCTTGTACTGACCACCCACAAGACCGTAACAAGTGGTCAACATATGGAAATGGTCAACTTAAGGAACTAGTCCACTGTACTGATATGTCCATGTGGGGCATGTCCAGGCTATGAAAATTAGGTCAACACAAGGAGGTAGAGGGAGACAAGATGGCAGACTGAAGCCAGCTTTCAACAGAGGCTCCCGTCCAGAAGGAGAGTTAAGGGACAGGAATTTAGTAAGTATCCTGGTGGACTTGAGCCTCACCAAGAGAGAAGGTTGAAGAATGCACATCAACATCGCTGAGGCAAGCTGTGATGACAAGGACGCAAACAAAAGGTACAAAATCCACCACCAAGCGGACGGGAGTCCCCCTCCCCCATGAGACCGGCTCAAGAGCCCCACAATTAAACAAGCGGGCAGAAATTAAAGGCCCTCCCACTACACTCCACGGGAGAGACCTTCTAAAAACTGGACCTACCTCCCTTACTGGGGTGCCGTGGAGTTCTCCTGCCAGGCATAAAACTGAATAAAACTTTGGGAATCCTTCGGCAGCAACCCTCCCGGCGCTCCCCTCCCGCCCACTGAGGTCTGGAGGCCTGTCCCCCAGGAGTTCGGATCCTTGGGTGATTTCTCAAGGGGAGTGGACAGTCCCTGAGTTGCGACTGGTCAGCATTGACTCTGAGGCACGCGAGTGAGGAGAGGGCACCGGGCTGAGGGGGAGTCACGCCTCGCGGCACTTCCCTGCGGTGCAGTGCAGCAACCCTCCCCGGGCAACATTACCGGGCACAAGACTGAATAAGACTCTAGCTTCCCCGCTGACAGCTGAGAGCCCTTACTCTCACTCGGGGTCTGAGGGCCTATCCCCCAGGAGTTTGGATCCTTGGGTGATTTCTCAAGGGGAGTGGACAGTCCCCGAGTTACGACTGGTCAGCATTGACTCTGAGGCGTGCGAGTGAGGAGAGGGCACCGGGCTGAGGGGGAGTCACTCCTCCCGGCACTTCCCTGCGGTGCAGTGCAGCAACACTCCCCGGGCAACATTACGGGGCACAAGACTGAATAAGACTCTAGCTTCCCCGCTGAGAGCTGAGAGCCCCTACCCTAACTTGGGGTCTGAGGGCCTATCCCCCAGGAGTTCGGATCCTTGGGTGATTTCTCGAGGGGAGTGCACAGTGCCTGAGCTGCGCCAGGTCAGCGCTGACTCTGGGACACGTGAGCGAGGAGAGGGCACTCTTCTGAGGGGAAATCAAGCCTTGGCGGCACTTCCCTGCGGTGCAGTGCAGGAGCCCTCCCCGGGCCGTATTGTTGGGTAAAACTGAATGAAACTCTAGCTTCCCCCCCCCACTCCCAATCGGGGTCTGGGGACCTATCCCCCAAGAGTTCTGATTCCTGGGGGATCTCTTGAGGGGTGTGGACCCAGCACAAACTGCGGCCGCTCAGTGCTGACTCTGGGGCGCGAGACAGAGGAGAAAAGGGTTGCCTGAGTGCCCACACCAGAGCAGCAGTTCCCTGGAGGTAGATCAACAGCCGTTTTTTCTTTAATGGCAGAACGCTCACTTCTGGATATTCTGAGGCCACACCCCCTGTCTCCCTGGGCAACCAGAGGAGGCCACCAGTGAGCAGGGGATTTCATGACACTGCTCACAAACCCGGGAAGCTTCCAGGGTGGGGCCGACCCAGAGAGGTGATCGGACGCAAATCTCCAACACCAAAGACGTTTGAACTCAAAACAGCCCCTCTTCTGTAGGCGATTTCGACAGGAACAGAGACAGAACCCCGCAATGTTGTCTGTTCTGTTAGCAGCATCCATCAGGGATGGGGCTAACCCTGAGTGAAAACCTCCTTCCCATCACCTGCATCAAACACTCAAAGATGTCAGGCCCCATCTCCTCCTGCTAGATAGCGGCAGTCTGCGGGGGCCTAGAAGACTTCCTTGCGATTCAGGCAAGTGCAATCCCCTGGATGTCTGTTCACTGCAGGCAACTGGGTTAGCCATCTGCAGAGATACCAGTGACTGGGTCCAACGGAGGGGCAAAGTGGGGAAGGAGACGTCAACCTTCCTAGACTGCTCTGTTTGCTGGGTGGCTCCTCCTGACTCCACGCTGCACTGGGGTGAGCCGTGTCAGAGGAGTCACCAGGCCCCTGTGATCCAGTTCCCAGAGACCTCTTGAACTCTCCCACCCGAGACAGGTGCCGACTGAGACAGTTGATTTGGACCATTTGAACTGGGCTAATAGACTGAGGACTTTTCAGGCGGTGCCCTGGGTGTGCGGTTGTAGTAAGGTTTGATTCTCCTTATCCAACTGGGGCCAGAGGTGGGCAGGCGGGGTGACATAATTGCTGATTTTTCCACACAGCTGAGACTTCAAGCCAGAGTAGAAGTTGCAATAGGATCGAACAGAAACCAGCTGAAAACAAGACAGAACCACTTTGCTCCACCACACAACACAGGGCCCCAGTTTCTCAGGACACAACACTGTACGGGCCCTCGATAAAACCCCAGGGGAAAAACCAAAGGGAGTAAAATAACCATGGGGCAGAATCAGCGGAAAAACTCTGGTAACATGAATAACCAAAATAGATCAACCCCCCCAAGAAAAGATACGGCAGATATGATTGAAGATCCCATTCATAAACAACTGGCTGAGATGTCAGAAATCGAATTCAGAATTTGGACTGCAGACAAGATTAATAAAATGGAATTAGGAATTCAAGGAGAAATTCAAAAATTGTCTCAAGAATTTAACGAATTTAAACACAAAACCACCAAAGACTTAGACACACTGAAGCAAGAACTTACAGCCCTCAAAGATATGAAAAATACAGTAGAATCCCTCAGTAACAGAATGGAGCAAGCAGAAGAAAGGATTTCTGACATTGAAGATAAAGTCTTCGAACGCTCCCAATCTCTCAAAGAGGAAGAGAAATGGAGAGCAAAAACGGATCACTCACTCAGAGAACTCTCAGATAATTCGAAAAAAAGCAACATAAGAATTATAGAGATTTCTGAGAACGATGAAGTGGCCTCCAGGGGCACAGAGGCCCTTCTGCATGAAATTATGAAAGAAAATTTTCCAGACATGCCTAGAGAATCTGAAATTCAGATAGCAGACAGCTTCAGAACCCCAGCACGATTCAACCCCAATAAGTCATCCCCCAGACATATCATAATTAGCTTCACTAAAGTTAACATGAAAGAGAAGATTCTCAAAGCAGCCCGGTGAAAGAAAACTATAACGTACAAAGGTAAGAATATTAGAATAACTGCAGATCTCTCTGCTGAAACTTTTCAAGCCAGAAGAGGCTGGTCATCAACTTTTAATCTCCTAAAGCAAAATAACTTTCAACCCAGGATCTTGTATCCAGCTAAACTGGCTTTCATCTATGATAGAGAAATTAAATACTTCAATGACATTCATATGCTGAAAAAATTTGCCATAAGTAAACCAGCTCTTCAGGATATTCTCAGACCTATCCTCCACAATGACCAACCCAATCCTATACCACAAAAGTAAACTCACTCAGAAACTTCAGATCAAACTCCAACTTCCACACTGGCAAGAGAATTAAAAATGTCCACTGGTCCTTTGAAAAACTCGATACCCAAAATTCCACCAGACTTATCAATACTCTTCATCAATGTGAATGGCTTAAACTGTCCTCTAAAGAGGCATAGGTTAGCTGACTGGATACAAAAACTCAAGCCAACTATTTGTTGCATACAAGAGTCACATCTCAACTTAAAAGACAAATACAGACTCAGGGTGAAAGGATGGTCATCCATATTTCAGGCAAATGGTAATCAGAAAAAAGCAGGTGTTGCAATTTTATTTGCAGATACAGTAGGCTTTAAACCATCAAAAGTAACGAAGGACAAGAATGGTCACTTCATATTTGTTAAGGGTAATACTCAATATGATGAGATCTCAATTATTAATATCTATGCACCCAACCAGAATGCACCTCAATTTATAAGAGAAACTCTAACAGACATGAGTAACTTGATTTCCTCCAGCTCCATAATCGTCGGAGATTTCAACACTCCCTTGGCAGTGTTGGATCGATCCTCCAGAAAGAAGCTGAGCAAAGAAATCTTAGATTTAAACCTAACCATACAATATTTCGATTTAGCAGACATCTACAGAACATTTCATCCCAACAAAACTGAATACACATACTTCTCATCAGCCCACGGAACTTACTCCAAAATTGACCACATTTTAGGTCACAAGTCTAACCTCAGTAAATTTAAAGGAATAGAAATTATTCCATGCATCGTCTCGGATCATCATGGAATAAAACTGGAATTGAGTAACAACAGGAATCTGCATACCCATACAAAAACATGGAAGTTAAATAACCTTATGCTGAATGATAGCTGGGTCAGAGATGAGATTAAGAAAGAAATCGCCAATTTTTTGGAACAAAACGACAATGAAGACACAAACTATCAGAACCTCTGACAAAGGGGTTCTAAGGGGTTCTAAGAACCACCGCAAAGGCAGTTCTAAGAGGGAAATTTATAGCACTGCAAGCCTTCCTCAAGAGAACGGAAAGAGAGGAAGTTAACAACTTAATGGGACATCTCACGCAACTGGAAAAGGAAGAATATTCCAACCCCAAACCCAGTAGAAGAAAAGAAATAACCAAAATTAGAGCAGAATTAAATGAAATTGAAAACAAAAGAATAATACAACAGATCGATAAATTAAAAAGCTGGTTTTTTGAAAAGGTCAATAAAATAGATAAACCTCTGGCCAACCTAATCAGGAAAAAAAGAGTAAAATCTCTAATATTATCAATCAGAAACAACAAAGATGAAATAACCACAGACTCATCAGAAATCCAAAAAATCCTTAATGAATATTACAAGAAACTTTATTCTCAGAAATATGAAAATCTGAAGGAAATAGACCGATACTTGGAAGCACGCCACCTTCCAAGACTTAACCAGAATCAAGTGGAAATGTTGAACAGACCCATATCAAGTTCAGAAATAGCATCAACTATACAAAACCTCCCTAAAAAGAAAAGCCCGGGACCAGATGGTTTCACGTCAGAATTCTACCAAACCTTTAAAGAGGAATTAGTACCTATATTACTCAACCTGTTCCAAAATGTAGAAAAAGAAGGAAGACTACCCAACACGTTCTATGAAGCAAACATCACCCTGATCCCCAAACCAGGAAAAGACCCAACAAGAAAAGAAAATTATAGACCAATATCACTAATGAATATAGATGCAAAAATATTCAACAAGATCCTAACAAACAGAATCCAGCAACACATCAAACAAATTACACATCATAACCAAGTTGGTTTTATCCCAGGGTCTCAAGGCTGGTTCAATATACGTAAAGCTATAAATGTAATTCAGCACATAAACAAATTAAAAAACAAAGACCATATGATTCTCTCAATCGATGCAGAAAAAGCTTTCGATAATATCCAGCATCCCTTCATGATCAGAACACTCAAGAAAATTGGTCTAGAAGGGACTTTTCTTAAACTGATAGAGGCTATCTACAGCAAACCCACAGCCAATATCATATTGAATGGAGTTAAATTGGAATCATTTCCACTCAGATCAGGAACCAGACAAGGCTGCCCATTGTCTCCATTGCTTTTCAACATTGTAATGGAAGTTTTAGCCACTGCAATTAGGGAAGAAAAGGCAATCAAGGGTAACCATATAGGGTCAGAAGAGATCAAACTCTCGCTCTTCGCAGATGATATGATTGTGTATCTGGAAAACACTAGGGACTCTACTACAAAACTCCTAGAAGTGATCAAGGAATACAGCAGCGTCTCAGGTTACAAAATCAACATTCATAAATCGGTAGCCTTTATATACACCAACAACAGTCAAATTGAAAAAGCAGTTAAGGACTCTATCCCATTCACAGTAGTGCCAAAGAAGATGAAATATTTGGGAATTTACCTAACAAAAGACGTGAAAGATCTCTATAAAGAGAACTATGAAACTCTAAGAAAAGAAATAGCTGAAAATGTTAACAAATGGAAAAACATACCATGCTCATGGCTGGGAAGAATCAACATTATCAAAATGTCCATACTACCCAAAGCAATATATAATTTCAACGCACTCCCTATTAAAGCTCCACTGTCATATTTTAAAGATCTTGAAAAAACATTACTTCGTTTTATATGGAATCAGAAAAAACCTCGAATAGCCAAGACATTACTCAGAAATAAAAACAAAAAAGGAGGAATCACACTACCAGACCTCAGACTTTACTACAAATCGATAGTGATCAAAACAGCATGGTATTGGCACAAAAACAGAGAAGTAGATATCTGGAACAGAATAGAGAACCAAGAGATTAACTCAGCTACTTACCGCTATTTGATTTTTGACAAGCCATATAAAAAAATCAGTGGGGAAAAGATTCCCTATTTAACAAATGGTGCTGGGAGAACTGGCTGGCAACCTGCAGAAGACTGAAATTGGACCCACACCTTTCACCATTAACTAAGATAGACTCTCATTGGATTAAAGATTTAAACTTAAAACATGAAACTATAAAAATACTAGAGGAGAATGCAGGGAAAACCCTTGAAGAAATTGGTCTGGGTGAGTATTTCATGAGGAGAACCCCCCGGGCAATTGAAGCAGCTTCAAAAATACACTACTGGGACTTGATCAAACTAAAAAGCTTCTGCACAGCTAAGAACACAGTAAGCAAAGCAAGCAGACAGCCCTCAGAATGGGAGAAGATATTTGCAGGGTATATCTCTGACAAAGGTTTAATAACCAGAATCCACAGAGAACTCAAATGCATCAGCAAGAAAAAAACAAGGGATCCCATCGCAGGCTGGGCAAGGGATTTGAAGAGAAACTTCTCTGAAGAAGACAGGCGCACGGCCTTCAGACATATCAAAAAATGCTCATCATCTTTAATCATCAGAGAAATGCAAATCAAAACTACTTTGAGATATCATCTAACTCCAGTGAGACTAGCCTATATCACAAAATCTCAAGACCAGAGATGTTGGCGTGGATGCGGAGAAAAGGGAACACTTCTGCACTGCTGGTGGGAATGCAAATTAATACATTCCTTTTGGAAAGATATATGGAGAACACTCAGAGATCTAAAAATAGATCTGCCATTCAATCCTGTAATTCCTCTGCTGGGCATATACCCAGAAGACCAAAAATCACAACATAACAAAGATATTTGTACCAGAATGTTTATTGCAGCCCAATTCATAATAGCTAAGTCATGGAAAAAGCCCAAGTGCCCATCGATCCACGAATGGATTAATAAATTGTGGTATATGTATACCATGGAATACTATGCAGCCTTAAAGAAAGATGGAGACTTTACCTCTTTCATGTTTACATGGATGGAGCTGGAACATATTCTTCTTAGTAAAGTATCTCAAGAATGGAAGAAAAAGTACCCAATGTACACAGCCCTACTATGAAACTAATTTGGGACTCTCACATGAAAGCTATAACCCAGCTACAACTTAACAATAGGGGGAAGTGGGAAAGGGGGGGGGTAGAGGGAGGGGGATCAGTGGGATCACACCTGTGGTGCATATTACAGGGGTATTTGCGAAACTTGGTAAATGTAGAATGTAAATGTTTTGGCACAGTAACTGAGATAATGCCGGAAAGGCTATGTTAACCACTGTGATAAAAATCTGTCAAATGGTTTATGAATCGAGTGTATGATGCCCCATGATCATATCAATGTATACAGTTATGATTTAATAAAAAAAAAGAAAAACATAAGGAGGTAGTCAATGTAGGGAGACAGTCAGCTTTGGAGGTTCAATTGTATTTTCCAAGTATATTCTCCATTGATGTGATAAATTGCACTAAGAAAGGGTGAAATGCAGTTAGAATGGCTATTATCAAAATACCAAAAAAGAAACCAAAAGCTGCTGGCCAGGATAGAGAAAAAGGACGCTC
Organism: Nycticebus coucang; assembly: GCF_027406575.1. Taxonomy (NCBI): domain Eukaryota; kingdom Metazoa; phylum Chordata; class Mammalia; order Primates; family Lorisidae; genus Nycticebus; species Nycticebus coucang. The sequence continues at coordinate 28,912,659 of NC_069796.1, forward strand.
TTATACATAGCTGTTGGAAATATAAATTACTATATCCATTATGGCAAACAGTATGAGAGCTTTCTTAAGAAACTAAAAATAGAACTGCTATATGACCCAGCAATCTCACTACTAGGTACTTATCCAAAGGAAAGGAATCAGTATATCAAAGGGAGACCTGTATCCCCATATGTATTACAGCATTATTTACAAGAACCAAGACATGGAATCAACCTAAGTGTCCATCAACAGTTGAATGAACAAAATATGGTGTCTATTCACAATGAAATACTATTCGGCCATGAAAAACTAAAATCCTGCCATTCCATGGATGGAACTGGGGAATTAATATCTTAAGTGAAATATGCCAGGCATAGAAAGATAAATATAACACATTCTTATTCACACATGGAGCTTTAAAAAATGGATCTTATGGAGGTAGAGAGTAAAGTGATAGTTACAGAGGCCAGGAAGGGAAGGGGATGATGAGGAGAGGTAGATTAATGGGTACTGACATACAGTTAGAATAATTGCTAGCATTTGATAGCACAGTTATCAAACTGTATTTATAACAGTAAACAACATTATATTGTACCTTAAAAAACAATTAGAAGAGACTTGAAATGTTCACAATGCAAAGAAATGATAAATGCTCGAGTTTATGGAAATCCTCAATACCCTAATTTGACTATTACACATTCAACATATGGAGGTGGTCAAAATATCACATACATCAAAATATCACATGTACCTCACAAATATATACAAATATCACACATTAACTTATTTAAGTCACAGAAATGCACTGAGCAAAATAGAAATAATATGTAAATAAAACTAGATACTGAGAATATTGTCCCCATTCTTGGTAGTAGTATAGTCTAACTCTGCGATTAAATTTAGAGTATAATTGAACCTAAAGAACGATTCCCTATGAACTTCACCCCAGAAGACACAACACAGAAAAACATAGAACTTCAAAATGAAGAAGTGAATGGTGGTTAGAGACACAACCCCTGCTTCCACTAAGATGAATATATTTATGGTTGGGAAAACGTCAGTTGAGGGTGTCAGAGAGAAGCTGATGAAGCATAGAAAATGAACAAAACAACACATACAGTAAGTCTGCTGAAGGAGCACAGGGCATCTGTACTTTCTGCAAAGCCAGAGCCAGTTTTCCAATATTGATCATAACACAACTATCACTACTTTTCTTAATAACTCAATTGCAGGCATGTTCATGAATAAAATCTATTACTTAGAGAACAACATGGAGAAGTTAAAAGACCCTATTTATATTATTACAGGGTGAGAAATTATATTATTTTATCCAGCTGTTTATAGTGAATAGATCAAGGAAATTAAGTCACAGGTAATGCAAAATATCCTGGCAAGCAAAGGACTCAGCATGAGTGAATTTCTTTCACTCTATTAAGTTTTCTTTCTTTTTTTTCCTGTTTGCTCTTTTCTTTTCTTTCTTCTTTTCCAAAGAAACACTGTACTAGTCTTGAGAAATACACAATTGTAGGCAAATATAGAATCAGCTAAATTCAATCAAAGTGTGAGTGTCTTTTACATGTCAAAATAAGGTAATCATTCTGTGGGCTGTTTGCTTGCTTTACTTACTGTGTTCTTGGCTGTGCAGCAGCTTTTTAGTTTGATCAAGTCCCAAAAGTGTATTTTTGAAGCTGCTTCAATCGCCTGGGGGGTCCTTCTCATAAAAAACTCACCCAACCCAAGTTCTTCAAGGATTTTCCCTGCACTCTCTTCTAGTATTTTTATAGTTTCATGTCTTAAGTTTAGGTCTTTAATCCAGTAAGAGTCTATCTTGGTTAGTGGTGAAATGTGTGGATCCAGTTTCAGTCTTCTACAGGTTGCCAGCCAGTTCACCCAGCACCATTTGTTAAATAGGGAATCTTTTCCCCACTGGATGTTTTTAATTGGCTTGTCAAAGATTAAATAATGGTAAGTAGCTGGGTTCATCTCTTGGTTCTCTATTCTGTTCCAGACATCTACTTCTCTGTTTTTGTGCCAATACCATGCTGTTTTGATCACTATCGATTTGTAGTATAGTCTGAGGTCTGGTAGCGTAATTCCTCCTGCTTTGTTTTTATTTTTGAGTAATGTCTTGGCTATTTGAGGTTTTTTCTGATTCCATATAAAATGAAGTATCGTTTTTTCAAGATCTTTAAAGTATGTCAGTGGAACTTTAATAGGGATTGCGTTGAAGGTATATATTGCTTTGGGTAGTATGGATATTTTAACAATGTTGATTCTTCCCAGCCATGAGCATGGTATGTTTTTCCATTTATTAATATTCTCAGCTATCTCTTTTCTTAGAGTTTCATAGTTCTCTTTATATAGATCTTTCACATCCTTTGTTGGATAAACTCCCAAATATTTCATCTTCTTTGGCATTACTGTGAATGGGATAGAGTCCTTAATTGTTTTTTCAGCTTGACTATTGTTGGTATATATAAAGGCTACTGATTTATGAATGTTGATTTTGTAACCTGAGATGTTGCTGTATTCCTTGATCACTTCTAAGAGTTTTGTAGTAGAGTCCCTAGTGTTTTCCAGATATACAATCATATCATCTGCGAAGAGCGAAAGTTTGATCTCTTCTGACCCTATGTGGCCCACAGAATGGGAGAAGATATTTGCTGGTTATGTCTCTGACAAAGGTTTAATAACCAGAATCCACAGAGAACTCAAATGCATTAGCAAGAAAAGAACAAGGGATACCTTCACAGGCTGGGCAAGAGAATTGAAAAGAAACTTCTCTGAAGAAGACAGGCGAGCGGCCTTCAGACATATCAAAAAATGCTCATCATCTTTAATCATCAGAGAAATGCAAATCAAAACTACTTTGAGATATCATCTAACTCCAGTGAGACTAGCCTATATCACAAAATCTCAAGACCAGAGATGTTGGCGTGGATGTGGAGAAAATGGAACACTTTTGCACTGCTGGTGGGAATGCAAACTAATACATTCCTTTTGGAAAGATATATGGAGAACACTTAGAGATCTAAAAATAGATCTGCCATTCAATCCTATAATTCCTCTGCTGGGCATATACCCAGAAGACAAAAAAACACATCATAACAAAGATATTTGTACCAGAATTTTCATTGCAGCCCTATTCATAATTGCTAAGTCATGGAAAAAACCCAAGTGCCCATCGATCCACGAATGGATTAACAAATTGTGGTATATGTACACCATGGAATACTATGCAGCCTTGAAGAAAGATGGAGACTTTACCTCTTTCATGTTTACATGGATGGAGCTGGAACATATTCTTCTCAGTAAAGTGTCTCAAGAATGGAAGAAAAAATATCCAATGTATTCACCCCTACTATGAAACTAACTTAGGACCTTCACATGAAAGCTATAACCAAGTTACAACCTAAGAACAGGGGGAAGGGGGAAAGCATGGGGAGGGAGGGGGATTGAAAGGATCACACCTGTGGTGCATCTTACAAGGATACATGTGAGCCTTGGCAAATGTGGAATGTAAATGTCTTGGCGAAGTAACATAGAAAATGCCAAGAGGGCTATGTCAACTAATGAGATAAAAATGTGTCAAATATTCTATGAAACAAGTGTATGGTGCCCCATGATCATATTGATGTACACAGCTATGATTTAATTAAAAAAAAATAAAAAAAAATTATAAGGTAATCACTGTAAAATAGTCAATCATTTCTTCCACCTTTCAGTTAAGGAAGAGGAACATATCTATATCTTTAAAGACTAAGTATCCTTTTTACCTGGAGTTTGAAAATGTAAATGGAATGGAAGAGGAGAAAGATAGCATTACATGAGACTATATTACACAGGTGCTAGGACTTCTCCCTGAAAATATATGAATCATTGATTCCTTCTGGTTTGTTGCAATCAAGATGCTTGAGTGTTTATTTCTTTAAAGGCAGGTGTAAATAAAACTAAGTTACTTTTCAGAAAAGTTTCAAAGTAATGTATACTGTTATGATTTAATAAAAAGAAAAGTTTCAAAGTAAGGTTATAAACCTGACATTCAATTCTTCTTTTCCAGGTGCCATCCTAGACACAGAAGTTACACGGAGAGCCATATTACCTTTTAAGATTTCCTAAAGTGATCAGTTGAGGGGAAAATTACCAAATGCATGTGTTATCAATTATTCTAAAGTAGTCTTTTTGAATGGAAAAGGAAAGCTGAGTGCATGTAATTTTGTCTGAATCAATTTCTCTCTTTCTCTTTCTCTCTCTTTTTACAGGAGCAAAAGACAGGGCAGAGGTAAATATGATAATGTTGCTTACATATGTATGTGTTTTCTTTAGCCTGAGGGATGGTTGATGGTGACGTTTTTCCTTCTTATACCACTATTCTTTCTCCCATCATCTTATGACATGTACTTAAATATACAATTTCCAAATAAATGGAAAATAATGCAGAAAAACATCTGTTTAGAAATTCTAAGTTTACATTTCTACAATAAAAACCCATAAAAAAGCTAAACATTCAAATCCAACTCATCTCTACAGGTATGCGCCCCTCTCTGCTCTAATCAGATAATGTACCATTTACGAATTAGTGGTTTAATAATTGATTTTTAAATGGATTTGAAATTATTTAAAAACTGTTAGGCATTGAAAATAATATTGAAATGTGGAAATAATTATCTCTGTTAGTCTCTTAAAACATACCCATAGTTTTTGTATTGCCAAGGCATACAGAAAACCAGGTTTGTTCTGGACAGTGATCCAGGCATAACAAACTCTCTGCATATAGCTAGTGAGTACAGAACAGATAATGTACCATGTAAAATATGACAAATGGTCAGAGGTATCATGATTATCCAGAGTAAAAAAGCAAATCTTTATATGTATGTTAAAGCTTCTAGAACAAGCATCCTCAAACTTTTTAAACAGGAGGCCAATTCACTGTCCCTCAGACCATTGGAGGGCTGGACTATAGTTTAAAAAAAAAACAACTATGAACAAATTCCTATGCACACTGCATATATCTTATTTTGAAGTAAAAAAACAAAACTGGAACAAATACAATCACACGCCTTATGTGGCCGGTGGGCCGCAGTTTGAGGACCCCTGCTCTAGAATTTCTCAATTAGTCATTAGCTGCAACTTTCCAGGGCTTGATTCTGGGATATTAAAGTCCCATTCTTGGGTAGTCTATGCACATTCTGTTAACAATTCTTGGTGTCTGTCTCCTTAAACTTTGGAACCATGACGGCTAACTGACTTCTTAGGAACAAATTCCAAACAGCTGAGGTAAGAGAAGGTAAATGCATTTTATACTTATTTTGGTATACTGCAAACAACCCAATATCTAGGCCCAAATGGATATGGGTTCCACTCCCAGTCTCTGACAGATATGTACTGAGAGAGTCTATTAACTCCTATGAGTCTTGGTTTTCTCACATATAAAATAATATTGGTGAGGGATTGCTTTGAAGTTTAAATAAGATAAAATATGCCCAGCCCCTGCATAGCTATAGTCTCAAGTAATGCTAGCTCTCTCCTCTTTCCATTCCATTTACATTTTCAAACTTCAGGTAAAAAGGATACTTGGTCTTTAAGGATATAGATAAGTTCCTCTTCCTTAACTGAATGCATTTGATAGATAGGAACTGCTCAATAAATGTGAGGTCCTTGCCAAACATCCAAAATGCCTCAGTGGACTACAGACATTCACTGTGGCATAATCCCTCTTGTACATTACCTGACTCCATCCACACAGCAACTGTGAAGAAGAACAGTTCTGACTCCCTCATTCTTCACTCCAGTGGCAGTGAGTCAAGCTGAGATAGCAGTGAAGTGTCTCTAAAACTGGTTTACACAGTACTTGCTTCTGGGGTGGGTGGAACATAACAGTGTACCAGTGCAGGTATATACATATATAAGGGAGGATGAAATTTTGGCATTTGTACCTTTTGTTTGTTGGTCAAACCTCTTGGTTTATTTTTTTTTTCATTTTGTTTTGTTTTGTTTATTTCGGATTAATGTGAGGGTACAAACAACTAGGTTACAGAAATGTTTGTATTCCTTAGGTAGAGTCCCTCTTATAGTGTGTCCCACACCCAAGAGTGTGCCACATACTCTTACATGCGCCCATTAGGCAGGAGCACACCAGTCACCTCCCTCGTTCCCTCCCCCCTCATTCCCTCTCCCTCAACTCGAATTGAATTTTTTCTCTTATGTGGGTGTGTATTAAATCATGTATTGGTTTCATTATTAGTATTGAGTACAATGGATACTTGCTTTTCCATTCTTGTGATACTTTAACTAAGAAGAATGTGTTTCAACTCCATCCAGGTTAGTAAAAAATATTTTGACCAAGGGGGCGGAGGCAAGATGGCTGACTGGAGCCAGCTTTCCACAGAGGCTCCCGTCCAGAAGGAGAATTAAAGGACAAAAGTTTAGCAAGTAAGCTGATGGTTTGGACCTGAGCCAAGAGAGAAAGTTGAAGAATGCAAATCAACCCTGCTGAGGTGAGCTGCAACCCCACGGATAAAAACAAAAGGTACAAAAATCTATCACCAAGCGGACGGGAGTCCCCTCCCCCATGAGAATGGCTCGCAGTATACTCCATACAAACAAGCGAGCAGAGTTCAAATGTCTTCCCCTTTTATCCCACAGGAGAGACCCTCTAAAAACCAGACCTCCTTCCCCTACTAGGGTGCCATGGCACTCTCCTGCCAGGCATAAAACTGTATAGAACTGTATATATTCTCTACCTTCAATTCTGAACTCCCAGCACTCCCCTCCACTCTCACCCCAAGGTCTAGAAGCCTGTCTCCCATAGAGTCCAGATTCTTAGGCATTTTCTTGAGTGGTGTGGACAGGGCATGGGCTGTTGCAGTCTGTGCTGATTCTGGTGGCGGGGGGGTAAGGAGAAAACGGTGGACTGAAGGAACCAGGAAAGGAAGAGGCAGTGCCCCCCACCCCATGGCACAAAGCAGCAGCAGCAGGAACAATAGGGCTCACACCCCTGGGGATAATTTGGAAGGACAATCCCTCACTAACAGAATGGAGCAAGCAGAAGGACACAAGGTCTCTCTGGGCAACCAGATAAAGCCGGGCATCTTTTCCGGTGGCAGACACTGGCAGAATATATCTGGGATGGTAACGCAGACCACGTGAGAAAAGGGTATGCCTGAGGCAGTAGTAGCCTGGGCAGAGCATGGTGGGAAGGAGAATTGAAGACATGTGCACAGAGATGGCATACTCCCAGGGTGGGGCTGCTCCAGGACTGATCAGTGAGCCTAAAAAACACCCAGCCCTCAGGGCATCATAGCTGAGACAAAGGCAGATGGGAAACTGACAGCTGAGCGTAAGCTGTAAACGGACCTGCCCCAACACAGATTGCAGGGGAAACAGAAACACCACCTCTGGGCAGCAGCACAGACCAGGGCTGAATCGCAGTTTCTGTGAATTCAAACAGCACCTGGTTCGCAGGGGAATATAGCCAGGACAGAATCACAAATTCTGTGCAAATATAAGTGTCAGCAACATCAATTGGGGTGGGGCTGGAATTGAATGAATGACCCCTGCTTCCATTAACCACCCGAGGTTGTCAGTCCTCAGCTTCCCCTGCCAGATGGTGGCATAGTGCAGAAGCATGGCCAAGGAGACATAAGATCTCTCTCTGACTCAGGCAGTCTCAAACCCCTGAAGCATCTGATCATTTGAGGGAACTAGGTCATAGCCCTGCGGGGTTACCAGTGACTAGGTGTGTTCAATGAATTCAAAGACAAAATCACCAAAGATTTTGATACATTGAGACAAGAATTTGCAGCCCTCAAAGATCTGAAAAATACAGTAGAATCCCTCACTAACAGAATGGAGCAAGCAGAAGAAAGAATTTCTGATATTGAAGACAAAGGTTTTGAAAACTCCCAAGCAGTCAAAGAGGAAGAGAAATGGAGAGCAAAAATGAATCATTCTCTCAGAGAGCTTGGGGATAATTTGAAGAAAACTAATATTCGACTTATAGGAATCCTTAAGGTGACAAACTTGCTTCACAAAGCACAGAGGCCCTTATTCATGAGATTATGAAGGAGAACTTTCCAGACATGCCAAGAGATTCTGAAATGCAGATAGCAGATAGTTTCAGAACCCCAGCACGACTCAACCTGAATAAGACAACTCCCAGACACATCATAATTAACTTCACTAATGTTAATATAAAGGAGAAAATTCTAAAAGCAGCCAGACATAAGAAAACTATAATCTACAAGGGGAAGAATATTATAATGTCTGCAGATCTCTCTGCTGAAACCTTTCAAGCTAGAAGAGGGTGGTCATTGATGTTTAATCTCCAAAAACAAAATAACTTTCAAACCAGGATCCTGTATCCAGCTAAACTGAGTTTCATTTATGATGGAGAAATTAAATACTTTAATGACATTCACATGTTGAAGAAATTTGCCATAACTAAATCAGGTCTCCAGGATATTCTCAAACTTACCCTCCATAGTGACCACCACAATCCTCCACTACAAAAGTAAACTCACTCAGAAACTTTTGATCAAATCCTAACTTCCACAGTGGCAAAAGGATTAAAAATATCCACTGGACTTCCAAAAAAACTCAATACCCAAAATTCTACCAGGCTTAATAATACTCTCAATTAATGTGAATGGCTTAAATTGTCCTCTAGAGAGGTACAGGTTGGCTGACTGGATACAAAAACTCAGGCCAGATATCTGCTGCATACAAGAATGTCATCTTACCTTAAAAGTTAAATACAGACTCAGGGTGAAGGGATGGTTATCTATATTTCAGGCAAATGGAAATTAGGAAAAAGCAGGTGTTCCAAATTTATTCACAGATACTCGTGTTAAACCAACACAAGTACAGAAAAATAAGGATGCTCACTACATATTTGTTAAGGGTAACACTCAACATGATGAGATTTCAATTATTAACATTTATGCACCCAACTAGAATGCACCTCAATTTAAAAGAGAGACTCTAACAGACATGAGCAACTTGATTTCCTCCAGCTCCATAATAGTTGGAGATTTTAACCCTCCTTTGGCAGTGTTGGATAGATCCTCCAATAAGAAATTAAGTGACAAAATTTTAGATTTAAACTTAACCATTCAACAATTGGATTTTATAGACATCTACAGAACATTACATCCCAACAAAACTGAATACACATTCTTCTCATCAGCCCATGGAACATACTCCAAAATTGATCACATTGTAGGTCACAAGTCTAAACTCAGCAAATTTAAAAGAATAGAAATTATTCCTTGCATCTTCTCAGACCATCATGGAATAAAAGATGAACTCAGTCACAACAGGTATCGGCATACTCATACAAAAACATGGAAGCTAAATAACCTTATGCTGAATGATACCTAGGTTATAGATGAGATTAAGAAAGAAATTACCAAATATTTGGAACAAAGCGATAATGAAAACATGAATTATCAGAACCTCTGGGATATCATAAGGGCAGTCCTAAGAGGGAAATTTATAGCACTGCAAGCCTTCCTCAAGAGAACGGAAAGAGAGGAAGTTAACAACTTAATGGGACATCTCAAACAACTAGAAAAGGAAGAACATTCCAACCCCAAACACAGTAGAAGAAAAGAAATAACCAAAATTAGAGCAGAATTAAATGAAATTGAAAACAAAAGAATTATACAACAGATCAATAAATCAAAGAGTTGGTTTTTTGAAAAAGTCAGTAAAATAGATAAACCTTTGGCTAACCTAACCAGGAAAAAAAGAGTAAAATCTCTAATTTCATCAATCAGAAATGACAAAGATGAAATAACAACAGACTCGTCAGAAATTCAAAAAATTCTTAATGAATATTACAAGAAAATTTATTCTCAGAAATATGAAAATCTGAAGGAAACTGACCAATACTTGGAAGCACACCACCTTCCAAGACCTAGCGAGAATCAAGTGGAAACGATGAACAAGCCTATATCAAGTTCTAAAATAGCAACAGCTATACAAAATCTCCCTAAAAAGAAAAGCCCAGGACCAGATAGCTTCACATCAGAATTCTACCAAACCTTTAAAGAGGAATTAGTACCATTATCATTCAACCTTTTCCAAAATACAGAAAAAAAAGGAATATTACCCAACACATTCTATGAAGCAAACATCACCTTGATCTGCAAACCAAACCAGGAAAAGACCCAACAAGAAAAGAAAATTATAGACCAATATCCCTAATGAATATTGATGCAAAAATATTCAACAAGATCCTAACAAACAGAATCCAGCAACATGTCAAACAAATTATACATCATGACCAAGTGGGTTTTATCCCAGGGTCTCAAGGCTGGTTCAATATATGTAAATCTATAAATGTAATTCAGCACATAAACAAATTAAAAAACAAAGACCATATGATTCTTTCAATCAATGCAGAAAAAGCTTTTGATAAAATCCAGCATACCTTCATGATCAGAACACTTAAGAAAATTGGTATAGAGGGGACATTTCTTAAACTGATAGAGGCCATCTACAGCAAAACCACAGCCAATATTGTATTGAATGAAGTTAAATTGAAATCATTTCCACTCAGATCAGGAACGAGGAAAGGTTGCCCATTGTCTCCACTGGTTTATTTTTTATTTATTTATTTTTTGCAGTTTTTTGGCCAGGACCGGTTTTAAACCCTACACTTCTGGTATATGGGGCTGGCACCCTACTCCTTTGAGCCACAGTCACTGCCCTGTCTCCACTGCTTTTTAACATTGTAATGGAATTCTTAGTCATTGTAATTAGGCAAAAAAAGGCAATCAAGGGTATCCATATAGAATCAGAAGTGATCAAACTTTCACTCTTTGCAGATGATATATCTGGAAAACACCAGGGATTCTACTACAACACTTAGCAGTGAACAAGGAATACAGCAGCGTCTCAGGTTACAAAATCAACACTCATAAATCTGTAGCTTTTATATATACCAATAATAGTTAAGCTGAAAAAACAGTCATGGACTCTATTCCATTCACAGTAGTGCCAAAGAAGATGAAATATTTGGAAGTTTACCTAACAAAGGAAGTGAAAGATCTCTGTAACGAGAACTATGAAACTCTAAGAAAAGAAATAGCTGAAGATGTTAACAAATGGAAAAACATACCATGCTCATGGCTGGAAAGAATCATCACTGTTAAAATGTCTATATTACCCAAAGCAATATACAACTTTAATGCAATTTCTATTAAAGCTCCACTGTCATATTTGAAGATCTTGAAAAAATAATACTTTGTTTTATATGGAATCAGAAAAAAACCTCAAATAGCCAAGACATTACTCAGAAATAAAAACAAAGCAGGAGGAATCATGGTACCAGACCTCAGACTATACTATAAATCGATAGTGATCAAACAGCATGGTATTGGCATAAAAACAGAGAGGCAAATGTATGGAACAGAATAGAGAACCAAGAGATGACCCCAGCTACTTACTGTTATTTGATCTTTGACAAACCAATTAAAAACATTCAGTGGGGAAAAGATTTCCTATGTAACAAATGGTGTTGGGTGAACTGGCTGGCGACCTGTAGAAGACTGAAACTGGACCCATACCTCTCACTATTAACTAAGATAGACTCTCACTGGATTAAAGATTGAAACTTAAGACATGAAACTATAAAAATACTAGAAGAAAGTGCAGGGAAAACTCTTGAAGAAATCTGGCTGTGTGTATATTTTATGAGGAGGACCCCCTGGGCAATTGAAGCAACATCAAAAATACATTACTGGGACCTGATCAAACTAAAAAGCTTCTGCACAGCCAAGAACACAGTAAGTAAAGCAAGCAGACAGCCCTCAGAATGGGAGAAGATATTTGCAGGTTATGTCTCTGACAAAGGTTTCATAACCAGAATCCACAGAGAACTCAAACGTATTAGCAAGAAAAGAACACATGATCCCATCTCAGGCTGGGCAAGGGACTTGAAGAGAAACTTTTCTAAAGAAGACAGGCGCATGGCCTACAGATACATGTTAAAATGCTCATCATCCTTAATCACCAGAGAAATGCAAGTCAAAACTACTTTGAGATATCATCTAACCCCAGTAAGAGTAGCGCATATCACAAAATCCCAAAACCGGAGATGTTAGTGTGGATGTGGAGAAAAGGAAACACTTCTACATTGCTGGTGGAAATGCAAACTAATATGCTCCTTTTGGAAAGATGTTTGGAGAACACTTAGAGATCTAAAAATAGACCTGCCATTCGATCCTACAAGTCCTCTACTAGGTATATATCCAGAATACCAAAAATCACATTATAGCAAAGATATATGTACCAGAATGTTTATTGCAGCCCAATTCATAATTGCTAAGTCATGGAAGAAGCCCAAGTGCCCATCGACCCATGAATGGATCCATAAATTATGGTATATGTACACCATGGAATATTATGCAGCCTTAAGAAAGATGGAGACTTTACCTCTTACATGTTTACATGGATGAAGCTGGAACATATTCTTCTTAGTAAAGTATCTCAAGAATGGAAGAAAAAGTATCCAATGTACTCAGTCTTACTATGAAACCAATGTATACATTTCTTATGAAAGCTATAACCCAATTATAGCCCAAGAAGAAGGGGAAAGGGGAGGAAGGAGGATGGATGGAGGGAAAGTAATTGGTGGGACCACACCTACAGTGCATCTTACAACGGTACATGTGAAATTTACTAGGTGTAGAATATAAATGTCTTAACATAATAACTAAGAAAATGCTGTGAAGTCTATATTGACCAGTTTGATGAAAGCATTTCAAATTGTATGTAAAACCAGCACATTGTACCCCATGATTGCATTAATGTACACAGCTATGATTTAATTGAAAAAAATAAATATTTTGACCAAGACTAAAAAGTCATGAATACTATTGTTGGTGAAGGCAGTACTCATGAAAATATTTTCTGCTAATTTTTCAAGGCCAAACCTGAGTGATTTTATGTGTTAAAGTTTCAGCAATAAAAAGCTAAGATTATCAGAGAGAAAAATAATTTTATATCTCTCATTCACAAAATTTATATGCTATAAAGCCCTATAAAGTAAAGTTAAGCACCATCAGCCTCACATACTCTGCTTTATTTGTGTTATTCATCAGTAGATCTGTGAATAACAGTCTATTTTAAGACACACTGTTTGTAATAACATTTTTAAAGGGATAATATTTTGGAAAACATTAAACCAATGTATTTTTCATACATCATAAATTCACTTCGTTATGACTTCTCACCCATTAAATGAGTAATATTCATTACTTCAGAGGGTTACTGAATATTTCCTATAACAAATAAGTCATTATTCAGCTTTGAGCTTCAAAATTCAATTATACCTGACTTCACGCCAGAAAATGGTCTCGAAACCAAGCTTCACTGGGAGGAATACATTTTCTAACTTCCAAAATCTTTTTTTATATTGCAATAGAAAATTGTGAGTGTTAGAGGCTGGATTTTTACTGTCACCTGTCAGAGGAGGTTTGGACACAAAGGAAGAGGACGAAAACCCTGTCATGTGGGGAGAAGTGCAAGAGCTCTGTGGGAGGTGAAATTAGCATAATACTGTCTGGGTCCCTGAGATCAAGTCAGGTGTTCTCACCACCCTGAACCAAAGATGGAAGGAGGGGCAATGCAACAATAAAAAATGAAAAGCAGTGAGAGACTATATCTCTTTCCCAGTTGGAGCTACAGCCAGAGAATGCCTCAGAGGTGTCCTGTGGCCACTGAGCTGACCCGAGAAGATGCAGACTCAGTAATGTGGCATGTCTAGGCAGAGGGGGCCACCCCTCCACGTGGCACGGAAGAGATTTGGACCTAAAGGGCTCTTAAGGGGTGGGATTTGGCAGGTAGCTAAGAATTAAGAAGCAGCTTGACTTTCATAAATTGAAGAAAAGAAGAAATAGGGATGGAAATCAGCATACAGAAGATGTACTGATTCTCGGGGGTACAGCCATTCAAACTGACACCAAACTGCCACACTCAAATCCAAAATCAGTGAGAGCCAACATGAGCTCCAGACACTCCTGCCATCACAACGTTACCTGAACTTTGCCTTGTATCAAGAGCCACTCACGGAGAGAAGAAGAAACAATGAAGGGAAACATATCCCAAAAGACTGAGCACCTTTTCAAAAGCATTTTACACTGAAAAAGACTGAGTAATCTTAAGTAAACTGTTTTATGGTGGGTTTTGTTTGGTGTTTACAACTGAATGGAAATGGAGCCTATTGAGCAAGATGAAATAAGTCATATGAATTCATTTTATGCAAATCTAATTTGTGCTCTTTGCTAACCTTTGGAGGACCAGTCAAGAGATTATTGTCTGCCCAAGAGCTTAAACAATAGGAATTAGGAATCCGAAACATCACTTGCTTACTCCTTTTATGAGATTACATATCCAAATTTTCAAAAATAGAAAATGATTTTCAATTAACTTTAAAGTGCTAATGCATGTTAAGCTTAAAATCAAATTCATCATTCAGTTTGTCCAAAAGAGACTAAAGACATGAATATGCAGATATCCTAATCAACCTAACATACAAAGCTTCAATCCTAGCTAGGCTAGGATTAATTTATAGTGGACAATACATGAGCTCCAAAAAGAGAACCCTTAAGAGAAATCGATCTAGCAAATTATAATTTATACCTAACTCCTTCAAATCAGTACTATTAACCTAAAATAAAGATTTGTCTTTAATTCACTGGATCTTGACTATGATGTCCTAAACATTCTCAAAAGTTACCTGTCTAAACGAGTCAGAAACAGACCTCAGGATAAGGATTTGAGTTCAAATGGTTTTTTAGGAAGCTAATCCCAACAGGATCATAGGGGAGTGATAAAGGAAGACTGAAAATGAAAGGAAATTAATCCAAGTGTTCACTGTGGCTGGCTGAGGCTCAATCCCACTGGGAACCTCTGAGTGACCAAATTACTCCTCAGAGCTATATCACCTAAGGATGAGGAAGCCCAGTATTTATTCTCCGGCTGTCATCTGCTCCAACTGCCATTAGCTGAGGGCTGCTCCAGACAGCAACTCCCCAGCAGTTCTGGTGTGTCCATCAATGTGCCCAGGGACAAACAAGCCAGCAATGTTGATTAGGCATTTGGGCAACTTCAAAGTAGATAAGAGTGAATCAAGCATTTGTAAAAAAAGCAAAAAATGTCTGTTCTAGTGGATGAAGATGAAGTCACTATTGTTCTGGTAGAGCCTAATGTAGGGATAAGGAAGGTCAAAAGAGCCTGTGTATAGTCATTTTGATGGACACTTGGACCCTAACCTCCTTGAACAAGGAAGTCACCAGCAAGTCACTGACCTACTGGAGGAAAGAAGAATCAATAAGCAGAATGCCTTATGAATTGTGCTTAGCTTTCTGTGACAGCAGAAAGGTTTATGATTAACCTTTATGGCCTGACCTCAAGACAATGCTGGTCATGTATGGCTGTTTCCTAATGGGGTTTTTGAACATTTACTATCACCCCATAAGGGATCTCCCTCCTGATTGAATAGGAAAGGACCCCTATTCTGCCTGTGGAGTAGGGTCTGTTGTCTGTCTCTATCTCAATAAAACCTTCTAGTGCTAGTTGTCCCACTCACTAATTCTTTCCAGCACAAAGCCAAGAACCCACTTGTTGAGTTTAGAGGGCTTTCCTCCCTTCATTCTGACACCCCTGCATCAAGTCTATACACAATATAACCTTGTAATATGTAACCTTACAGAGTAAAATTGTTTTGCTCATAGATTTGTGCTACCATTTTGTTGTGGTAATTCCTTGATATCCAACTCACCTGAGTAGACCTATGAAAAGGTTGCATGATTTTTTTTTTTTTATATTCCTGGAATGTAAACTGTAGAATCTAAGTCTTTCTATACATATGCCTAAACAGATGAGGCTCAAGGTAAACTAGCTATATTTAAGAATTGAGAAGATAGCAAATTTTAAAACTCCTTGGTTTCTTAGGTACTTGATATTTATGGTACTAGATGGGGAACAATGGGTTGCATATTTCAGAACAAAAATTCAAACAAAATGTGATTAATTATTTAAGAAACATACCTCTGCCTTCAAATCATTTTAATAAAATATGCACCTATGGTTGAGCATAAGTGAAAGAAGAAAGGTTAATTTATCTCAACAGTTGGGCAGTCTATTTGGAATAAGGGTTCTTGGGAAAGTCTTGAAGAGCAAAAGAGTGTGTATGTGAGTGCATATCCACATGCATGTGCCCACACATGCTTCTTTCTTTTCCTTTCTTTTTATTTAACCAAAAGAAAAATTAGTTTCAGCACTGACCTCTGTTTACATTATCTCTAGAGTCAGAAAAGGTAAGGTTAATTTACTCTAAACTATGGTAAAAGTTAAGTTCTAGAATTTACAAACAGGAACATTTTTAATGAGAAGAATAGGACATAAAATCTGAAGAGATACCCACAGAACATGCCCACATGCCCTTCTCAGTAGTCTGACCCAGATATGTAAGAGACAATAGAAATCCAGACAGACTAAGAATTATTAAGCACTTCAGAACTAGAAAAGTTCTAGGCACTATTCTAAAATTACATGTACTATTTCTTATGTAGCACTTACTTACTAGAAGATGAAAATTTACAGCAAAGTCTGGATCAATTAAGTGCCTTAACTTACATTGGCACTAACATTTCCCGGTTTTTTTGTTTTTTTTTTTTGAGACAGAGTCTCAAGCTGTCGCTCTGGGTAGACTGCTACAGCATCACCACTCACAGCAACCTCAAACTCTTAGACTCAAGCGATCCTCTTACCTCAGCCTCCCAATGCCCACCACAATGCCCAGCTATATTTTTGTTGCAGTTGTCATTGTTATTTTAGCTGGCCGGGCCAAGTTCAAACGTGCCAGCCTCAGTGTATGTGGTCAGCACCCTACCCACTGACCTACGGGTGCCACCTCTAATATTTTCTTTTGACAGTTTAAAAACTTCGCCTCATAAATATCTGCAAATATAATATACTGCTTTAAATGGAAATACTTTCAAAATGTTTGCATATTTTTACAAATCTACATTGTTTCAAAAATAATTTTATAAAATAAAACAATAAGTAGATCCCTAAAACTGCCTTGAATATTGCTCCATCTCTTCATTTAGCATAAATGGAGCAGCATATAAAACAAGATGCTTAAGGAAATTAGCATGCAGATAGGTGGAAAGAGAGAAGAAAAGGGCCTACAGTGTAGAAAAATTTTCTCATTGGTAGAAGCATGTAAGTGAACTTTGTGGTATAGAGAGCATGACCCTGATTACTACTACTGCTCTCAAGCAACACACAGATCCAAATGTTATTCTATATTTAAAATAAAAACCTTTAAAATTCATAGGATTTATTTTTTTATTAATATGAGAATACAGACGATTAGGTTACATTGTTAGCGTTTGTTAGGTAAAGTCCAAGTTGTAGTTGTGCCCCTCCCCTAGGAGGTATGCCATATACCTTTATACTGCACCTGTTAGGTGAGAGCACACCAATCCTCCTCTGTTCTCCCCTCTTTTGTCCTCCCCCCACTTGAATTTCTTAATGTTTTTCTCTTGTATGGGCAGGTATTTGTTCATCTACTGGTTTAATATTAGTATTGAGAACATTGGATACTTGTTTTTCCACTCTTGTGATTACCTTAATAAGGAGAACGTTCTTCAGCTCCATCCAGGTAAACATAAAGATGTAAAGTCTCCATCTTTTTATGGCTGAATAGTATTCTATGGTATACGTATGCCACAGTTTATTAATCCATTCATGTGTTGATGGGCACTTATGTTGATTCCATCTTGGAGATTGTGAATTGAGCTGCGATAAACATTCTAATGCAAATGTCCTTATGGTAAAATAATTTTTTTTTTCTTCTGGATAGATACTTAGTAATGGGATTGTAGAATCAAATGGAGGGTCTACTTTTAGTTCTTTGAGGATTCTCCATATTTTTTTCCAAAGAGGCTGTATTAGTTTGCAGTCCCACCAATAGTGTAAAAGTGTTTTCTTGATGGTTATTGTTAAAATAATAGATTTAATTCTTGAATTAGTAAGTTATTAGGCTACTTTAAAAGGAAAACTGTTATTTAACCATTACTAATCACTAAAATCAAATGATGCCAGTAATATAATGTGAAAATCAATGTTAATTTGTAATAAGTTCAAGGAAAAATTCCTAACAACTTCTAAGCTGGTAAAAAGGCCATTTACTATTTACTAGTTAATTATCTGCTAAGTGAAAAACAGCCTATTTAGTCTAGTTTTTAGGCTTCCAGTAAATAATTCTTTTTTTTTTTTTTTTTGTAGAGATAGAGTCTCACTTTATGGCCCTCGGTAGAGTGCCGTGGCCTCACACAGCTCACAGCAACCTCCAACTCCTGGGCTTAAGCGATTCTCTTGCCTCAGCCTCCCGAGTAGCTGGGACTACAGGCGCCTGCCACAATGCCCGGCTATTTTTTGGTTGCAGTTCAGCCGGGGCTGGGTTTGAACCCGCCACCCTCGGTATATGGGGCCAGCGCCTTACCGACTGAGCCACAGACGCCACCCCAGTAAATAATTCTTATACCATCAAACTACTATGGTTTTTTTTTTTTTATTAAATCATAACTGTATACATTGATATGATCATGGGGCATCATACACTCGCTTCATAAACCATTTGACACATTTTTATCACAGTGGTTAACATAGCCTTTCTGGCGTTATCTCAGTTACTGTGCCAAAACATTTACATTCCACATTTACCAAGTTTCGCAAATACCCCTGTAAGATGCACCACAGGTGTGATCCCACCAATCCCCCTCCCTCTACCCACCCCACCCTTCCCACTTCCCCCTATTGTTAAGTTGTAGCTGGGTTATAGCTTTCATGCGAGAGTCCCAAATTAGTTTCATAGTAGGGCTGTGTACATTGGGTACTTTTTCTTCCATTCTTGGGATACTTTACTAAGAAGAATATGTTCCAGCTCCATCCATGTAAACATAAAAGAGGTAAAGTCTCCATCTTTCTTTAAGGCTGCATAGTATTCCATGGTATACATATACCACAATTTATTAATCCATTCGTGGATCGATGGGCACTTGGGCTTTTTCCATGACTTAGCTATTATGAATTGGGCTGCAATAAACATTCTGGTACAAATATCTTTGTTATGTTGTGATTTTTGGTCTTCTGGGTATATGCCCAGCAGAGGAATTACAGGATTGAATGGCAGATCTATTTTTAGATCTCTGAGTGTTCTCCATATATCTTTCCAAAAGGAATGTATTAATTTGCATTCCCACCAGCAGTGCAGAAGTGTTCCCTTTTCTCCGCATCCACGCCAACATCTCTGGTCTTGAGATTTTGTGATATAGGCTAGTCTCATTGGAGTTAGATGATATCTCAAAGTAGTTTTGATTTGCATTTCTCTGATGATTAAAGATGATGAGCATTTTTTCATATGTCTGAAGGCCGTGCACCTGTCTTCTTCAGAGAAGTTTCTCTTCAAATCCCTTGCCCAGCCTGCGATGGGATCCCTTGTTTTTTTCTTGCTGATGCGTTTGAGTTCTCTGTGGATTCTGGTTATTAAACCTTTGTCAGAGATATACCCTGCAAATATCTTCTCCCATTCTGAGGGCTGTCTGCTTGCTCTGCTTACTGTGTTCTTAGCTGTGCAGAAGCTTTTTAGTTTGATCAAGTCCCAGTAGTGTATTTTTGAAGCTGCTTCAATTGCCCGGGGGATTCTCCTCATGAAATACTCACCCAGACCAATTTCTTCAAGGGTTTTCCCTGCATTCTCCTCTAGTATTTTTATAGTTTCATGTTTTAAGTTTAAATCTTTAATCCAATGAGAGTCTATCTTAGTTAATGGTGAAAGGTGTGGGTCCAATTTCAGTCTTCTGCAGGTTGCCAGCCAGTTCTCCCAGCACCATTTGTTAAATAGGGAATCTTTTCCCCACTGAATGTTTTTAATTGACTTGTCAGAAATCAAATAACTGTAAGTAGCTGGATTCATCTCTTGGTTCTCTATTCTGTTCCAGATATCTACTTCTCTGTTTTTGTGCCAATACCATGCTGTTTTGATCACTATCGATTTGTAGTAAAGTCTGAGGTCTGGTAGTGTGATTCCTCCTTTTTTGTTTTTATTTCTGAGTAATGTCTTGGCTATTCGAGGTTTTTTCTGATTCCATATAAAACGAAGTAATGTTTTTTCAAGATCTTTAAAATATGACAGTGGAGCTTTAATAGGGAGTGCGTTGAAATTATATATTGCTTTGGGTAGTATGGACATTTTGATAATGTTGATTCTTCCCAGCCATGAGCATGGTATGTTTTTCCATTTGTTAACATTTTCAGCTATTTCTTTTCTTAGAGTTTCATAGTTCTCTTTATAGAGATCTTTCACGTCTTTTGTTAGGTAAATTCCCAAATATTTCATCTTCTTTGGCACTACTATGAATGGGATAGAGCTACTATGGTTTTTAAAAAGAAATAGGAGGAGGAAGAAAAAGAAGAACAGGAGGAAGAGGAGAACAGGAAGATGGTGATTATCATAGTATTTGACAATGGCAAATATCCAAAAATGTTATTTTTACCTAAGCAAGTCTTTTTTTTTTTTTGAGAGAGAGAGTCTCACTTTATTGCCCTCAGTAAAGTACTGTGATGTCACAGCTCACAGCAACTTCTCTTGGGCTTTGGCGATTCTCTTGCCTTAGCCTCCTGTGTAGCTGGGACTACAGGCACTTGCCACAATGCCCAGCTATTTTTGTTGTCATTGCAGTTTGGCTAGGGCTGGGTTTTAACCCACCACCCTCAGTACCCTACACAGCGCTCTACTCACTGAGCCACAGGCGCCGCCCTCCAAGCAAGTCTTTTTTTTTTTTGCAGTTTTTGGCCGAGGCTGGGTTTGAACCTGCCATCTCTGGCATATGGGGCTGGCACCCTACTCCATTGAGCCACAGGCGCTGCCCCTCCAAGCAAGTCTTGTTCACATTTCTATTAATATGACAATAAAGAGTGGTCTGTGGAGAGACATAAAGATCTAATCTAATACTGTATGCCTTTCTTTGTAGAACAAAGAAAGCTGTCATTTTTTTCAACTTCGAGGGAAGTCTACCAGTCTTCAAGATTTTAAGCCTTGGAATCTCTTAAAAATAATTATTATATATGGAATTGCCAGGGCAAACTTACATTAACTAGAGCTCCACAAAAGTATTTTAGTATTCCCTCCTAGTGTAATGCTTTGGCTCTGACTATAACTTTTGTACTAATATTTATTTACAAAGTATTTAGTTTCAAAAATAATAATGCCTCTTAGTTTTGTGGGTTGATATCTTTCAAATCTATAACAATGTTGATAGATAACTTTTATCTATCAAAATGAGTCTCAATATAAAAGACATTTACTTAGAAGATTTCTATGCAGTCATTGCCTCGTATATGTTAATCTAAATTAGCTTCTATAATAAAGTGCCAAATGTAAACAGGAGAATCCCTGCCTGCAATAATCCTTAATTACATTTAAAAGATATGCAATGAACAGGTGTACAAAACCAGAAGACAAGAGTATGGAATGTAGCAGTGAGTATTGTGAAGGACAGTATGGTATATTAGAAGGTAGAGATAAGTTCATTATTTAAACATTTTTATGACAAAATTGCATTTAAGCCAATACTTCAACAAAAAGGGAATCAGCCAGGCAATAAGCAAAGGAGGAAAGAACAGGAAAAAAAAAAATAGCCCAACAGGAAAAAATAATGATGAATACAAAATGTGGCAAAAGAGCAAATCAAAATCATGACCAATGATATATTGCCATGAGCCTAAAGAAATTAATGAAAGCAATAAAGAATTCTGAGAAATTATTTTAAAAACAGGAACTGGCAGAAGTGATAAAAGAAATGGAGGACTGAATTGAATTGAAGCCTCACTGGAATAAATAATTTTGAAAATACAGTGAGACTCAGGAAAGATATTCTGAGAAAAGTGAACAAAATAAAATTCAAATTAAAAGAGTTCAAAATTATTAGAGATAATATAATAGATGTGGAAGCTGCAATATATATATAATTGGAGTTTCCAAAGTGAGTAATTGAATTAATAGAACAAAAAAAATTAAAAATCAAAGATATAAATTAACAAAAATAAAAGAATAGCTGAATCTATGGGTTAAAATGGTTCATTTTGTCCCAGACAAATGAACACCAAGTAATTTACATGGATGAGTAAAATTATTAGACTTCAGAAATGAAGAAAGAATTTTCTGGATGTTCAGGAAACAAAATCAGATTATTCATCAGGGAAAAAGAATCAAGCAGAAGTTTCAGATTGATCTACATCGACATTCAAAACTAGATGACATGGAGAGATAGCAGCAAATCCTTGAGAGGGGAAAAAAAGTGTTTTGTTTTGTTTTGTTTTGAGACAGAGTCTCACTTTGTCACCCTTGGTAGAATGCTGTGGTGTCACAACTCCTAGCAACCTCAAACTCCTGGGCTCAAGTGATCTCTTGCCTCAGCTTCCTGAGTAGTTGGGTCTACAGGCACATGCCACAACACTCAGCTTTTTTAGAGATAAAGTCTCACTCTGGCTCAGACTGGTTTCAAACTTGTGAGCTCAGGCGATCCACCCACCCTGGCCTCCCAGAGTGCTAGGATTACAGACATGAGCCACCCCATCAAAAACAAAAACAGCACCCAGCCAAAAAAAAAAAAAAAAAAAAACATTTTAAATGCTCGGGCCTATTGCATTGAACAGCACAAATGTAAAGCATTTTGATCCAGGCCTATTGTCCAGGCAAAATGTCCAGGCCTATTGCATTGAACAGCACAGATATAAAGCATTTTGATCATCTTAAAGTGTTATTTTACAGTGTTGCTATAATATCTGCTGTTATAAATATAAAAAAAATAAAGAAAAACTATTATCACTTTTTCAAATTATGGGAGTAAAAATAAACATATACAAAATCTGTCAAAACAGCCAGATAATAAAAATAAAATACAAATTTAGAAAACAAAAATAGTCTAAAATATGATAACAAAACTAAGAACAAATATATATGTATACTATACATATCATACCAATATATTTGATTATAAAATGTAACATACTTAGACAAGATCATGTATACATGATAAATTCAACTATATGTAAATATGAGAAATAAAAATTGCCTTTATTTTTGAATGATTATTATGGGCCAGGCATTTAACATAGACATGTGGTACATATTATGTCATATAATTACCATTACAAATCTATGAGGCATATATTAATGTTTTTATACATGATAAAATCCAAAAGCTAGAATGTTAAATAATGTAACAAAGATTACAAAGCTTAACCACGCCTCAACAAATTTCATGACTGAAATAATTGAAAGTATGTTTTCTGGGCCCCATGGAATGTAAACGGGAGAAATCAAAAGATAAATAAAAAGCCCCCAAGTGCCTGGAAATTTTAAAGTACATTCTACTTAATCCATTGGTAAAAGTAGAACTTTGAAGCCAAAATTTAAACATACTAAAACTGAATTATTAAAAGGATAGCACAAATCAAAATTTGTGGGAATCAACTAAAGCAGTATTTAGAGGGAAATGAGAAACCTTAAATGCATATATTAGAAAAGAAGGAAGATTAAAAATCAATTAACTAAGCTTCCACTTTAATAAGGTTGAAGGATAACACTTATCAAACCTAAGAAAACAGAAAGGGAATAATAAAAGAGCTAAAATCAACAAAAGATATAATCAAACTTATAAAGGAGAAAACCAATAAAACAAGCTGGATCTTCAAAATCCATAATAAAATTGATCAATTCATAACAAGACTTATTTCAAAAACAGATAATTTTGTTCAAGATCATAAAAGGATTCTATGAACAACTCTATACCAATACATTGGACAATTCAGATGAGATGGATAAATTCCTCATAAAGAAAACTAAACTGATTCATTTAAAAAAAAAAAATAGCATCCAAAAACCCATATATTGTGACCAAAAACAGAATCTATTATTGGAAACCTTCCCACAGAGAAAACCTAAAACCTGGACATCTTCACTGGTAGTTTTCCCAACTTTTAAGGAAGAAATAATACCAGTCACACACAATAGAAAAGGAGGAAACTCTTCCCAAAATGTTTTCTAAGGCCAACCTTCATTTCAAAACATGATGAGCACATTAGCAGAAAGGAAGTTAAAACAATTCCACTCTAAATATAGATGGAAAAATCCTGAAAAGAATACCATAAAAATAAATAATGTAGAGATAGATTTTTAAAAAATAAAAGATAATATGCACATACATCTTAAACAATATATTTTATTGCAGTAATGCAAATTGTGGGTTAACACTCCAAATTTACCCTAAGTAATTCACTACAGTAATATAATGAAGGACAAAAGAAACATAATCAAACTAATAAATGCAGAAAAAGCATTTAACGAAACATCCACTCATGATTAAAATTTCTTTGGAAACTAAAAATGCAAGAGAACTTTCTTAGCCTAATGAAGTTTAACCACACAAAAAATTTATAATGAAAATCATCATCACGATGGTGAAATAGTGAAAGCTTTTTATCTGAAATCAGACATGGAATAAGGATGAATGCTATCACTAATATTGTACCCCGAGTGAATATCTGAAACCAGGGTTAGTACTAACCCCTCTATATGCAATTTTTTTTCTATAAATATTTGCCTAGGATAAAGTTCAATTTATAAATTAGGGGTAATCAGATATCAATAATAATTAATACTAAAATAGAACAGTTATAACAATATACCCAACATCATATCTTAAAATTTGGGGCCATTTTTAAGTAAAATAAGGGTAACTTGAACAAGCACTGCAATACCACAACAGTCAATCTGATAACCAAGATGACTACTAAGTAACTACTGAGCCAGCAGAGTCTACAGCATGATACTGGGAACAAAGAGATGGTTCACTTCACTGGAGGAAAGGGGTGGGATAGAGTGAGATTTTATGACACTACTTAGACCAAAATGCAACTTCATATAATGAATTATTTGAGAATTTTTCATTTAATATTTTCAAATCACAACTGACCACAGGTCAGTGAACTGTGAAAAGCAAAACCGGGAATAAAAGGAGACTACTGCATTTCAGTTAAAGTGACAAATAACCAAACTAACATGGGACACCTAACAGAGGACCTTAACCTTTAGCAGAATTCTAAACTTCAAGTAAAATTTTAGGGGAAAATATATAGTTACAAGAATGAGACACTTTTATTACTATCACACTCATCACTATTCAAAGTTGGTTATAAGATGGTTTTATAAAATTAAACTAGATATTTAATGCAATTCTTATATATAAGCTAATTTTTACAGTGACTCTGAAAATTAGGAATTGTAATATTCTTAAGAAAACTGAGATTCAGTGAATTTAAATTATTTTTCAAGACAAAACAGCTGGCAATTAGCAGACTGAGGATTCAAACCCAAAGTCTGCTTGTATCCAGTATCTTCACCTTGTTAAACTATATCATGTAACTGCTTTTACTCTCTTGGGATAGACATACACATTGTTCATGACAGAAATCAATACATCAGTGACATACTAGTGAAAGAAAGGCTGAAATATAGAGGGTGGTTGGGGAAATAATCCTGTGTCCTTCAAACAACCACATAGGCATGCAGAGAGTTGGTCCCAGTAAGGAGTTAAAATATATAGCTGAGGTAAAATAAATTAAAAGGGGCTGCAAGAAGCAACTGCAGTTAGATTTGGAGAAAGATGCATTTATTATTCAGTACACCTTGGCATGTGTGATTGATGTCAATTTCAGGCTTTATAGAGTAAAAAGTGCTGACAAACAAGTGAATCACTTTATTAATGTGCTATAAAACGATAAATGAAGCTTGAGAAACTTCATTTGCCCTAGACTCAGCACATTGGGGAGGCTGACAAAGGTAAACACCTCCTTAAGATGATCCATTACACCTTTGCTCAGTTTTTCATAAGCAATCTTCCCCTTAGATTCCTAGAGGAATTAATTCTCTATATTCACAATTTCAGAATACTTGGTCTTATTTTGACATATCTCAAAACACTTGGCTAAATTATCACATTCTTTTATCTATCCCATAAACCTTCTGCTAATCACTTATCCACCATCTGTTCTCCTGAGAGGTTACTTTCACCATGGTTCTTGTCATTGACTGTCAACTGTAAAGCTATGTTCACATCTGGTCTCTAACCCTCCAATCACTGATTTGTGCAGCTAACCTATTCATCTTACTTCAACACATTTAACATGCTTTGTACACAATGGAGATTAAGTCATTCAACTGCTCAGAACTTTAAGTGTTTGTTACTGGTGATTAAAAATTCCTTAGTGAGATATTTATGCTTTTAATACTGTATTCTCGAACTAAAGTCTCAGCTATAATTAGCACTCAAATTTATATTTTTTTATATGTCAAGGAGGTTTTCAGTAGCACAAATCCTAGAATCTAGAAATACTCCTACATTTATCTGTGGAACTGATAGGATATAGCCATCCATGGAGAAGTCTTCAAAGGTCTGATCTTTAAGACTTAAGGCAAATGGGTGGATAATTCTACTTAAAAAATTATGCCATAAAGCTGTTATAGGGAAGCTCACAAATTAGTGATTTAATGCTCTTCTATTTTGACATATTTCAACCGCATTGATTCTTCAAAAGAACTCCCAATATGTAAAAGTATCTTTCCTCATTTTGTTTATCAGATTCTCTAGAACAATACAATATTGAAAACAATGGCACATTGAAAAACTCATTTCAATTCGAGTTGGGGGGAGTGGGAATGGGGACAGGGGTTTGAGGTGCTCCCACTTAATGGGCACAATGTAGGGGTATATAGCACACTTTCCGGGACACAAGTACAAGAAAGACCCTACCTGACAAATTCAAATATTGTGACCTGGTTGTTTGTACCTCACATTAACCTGAAATAAAAATAAATAAATAAATAAATAAAACAATGACAACTCATTATCAAACACAGAGAACTAAGTCCTCTCCTTTGTTATTCTGTCAACTCCACATATATTTAATAAGAACATAACACATTCAAGGGACCACGGGTTTTCATATTTGTATACCAAACAAATAACATCTTACACAGAATGGCCAATAAATAAAGGCTGGGTAGTGCTATGTTTGGGGACACAAGACGAATCACTCATAGACCCTGTCCACAAAAACCTTCAAATCTTTAACAGAGACCATGCAAACTACCCACATAGAAAGTCAAAATGAAATCAATTCCAAGTGGACGTACAAGTACTATATTATAAGAGCCTGAAGCAAGAAAAAAAGTATTCTCAGTGTGGGATTCCAGGAAGGTTTATAAAAGAAAGCTGCATTTAAGCAATGTCTTGATTTTTTTTACTGTAAGAGAATAAAGAAAAACAATTGCAGAGTGAGAGATCAGCATGGACAGTGTAAGACATGGAATAATTTGGCATGACTGAGAAGCAGAAACCGTGGCAGAAAACTAGATGAGAATACACACAGGGGAGCAGTGGGAGACTGGGCTAAAGAGATAACCTGAGGTTGTAACATAAAAGATACCTGAATATAAAACAAAAGCTCTCTAACTTAATTTTTTAAGCAACTTCACAAAGACTATAAACTAGTAAAAACAGTATAAACTAAGACATTTTAGAAAGATAATTCTGATGGCAATATCCAATATCAATAATTATTTTTAAGTTATCTCACAGAAGGCCAAATTTTCCTAATGATAATATGTTCACTGTTCATTTTTTTTAAGAATGTCTGAATATTACTCCTTACTCACTCGGAAGGTATCTCAATGGCATTATAGGAGTGAGTACATAAGTGCATTTTTACCACATAGTCCTATTTGGCGTGTACTCTAGTTGACTTTGAGTAAACCATTTTTATATGAGTTTTTAATAGCCAGACAATCTTACCTCTATTTCAACATGTCTGAGTTACTTTAAATGATTAAGGACTAAAAAGCTATAAAATTGTTCCAGTGGATTAAATAGCTCAAGGATGATGGTTATTGCTTTATCTACAGTTTTCCTATTAATCAGTCATCCCATGTTCAGCAATGTTCTCTCAAGGCCAAAGCCACCTTTTCTGGATTGGTAAGTACAGGTGTCGTCCATTCTTGGCAGCCTTGGACTCCTGCTTCACTGATGAGCACAGCTGTTCACAAGGCTGGCTATTTTCATGCCTTCCTGCCTATCATCCTGAATCAGGGCAGTAAAGAAGGCCCCTTTCTGATTAAAGGTATGCCACAAAATTATTAGAACTGACTTTTGATAACACTCCACTGATATGTCACAATAATCTCCAAAGACTAAATTTATGAGCAAAGCTACATTTCTTTTTCAACATGCCTAAGGACAGAGAAAAGAGAGTGTTACCAAGTAAAAGTAATTTCTTATAGTTTCCTACCACTGGAAATCATAAATCACAGGAAACATTAATTTTCCTCTAGTTCTTATGAGAATATGGGTCAAGGCTCCACAAAGATAAAATGAACCAAAACCTCAAACCCCATCACTCTTTTACACTTTTATGACTTTTCTAATAATTAAACATAATGTCAAAAAGAACATACCATTTTATAAAAACCACATATGATGTGATTGAGAAGGCAGCATAAACCAATTCAAAGCCTCTCCATCAAAGTGACATTTAGCTGAGCAGAGAGGTTAGGGAAGAGTAATTAATTGCTTAATCATTTGCAAAAGGACATGTACGAGGATGGAAGAATTGTTGGCAACATTTCAGCAAAAGACATTAATAATGGCTGTTTCAATGCTTCCTCCTAAAGAAGAAGAAGAGTTTCATTTTAACACCACATATATTTATTGTAATCACATCTAAGTCTATTCTTTTATATTTAAACAAACTCATTCCCTAGCCTCATTTTTGGATTCATAGAAATTCCTTTGGAAAGGACACATACACATCTTTTCAAATGACCTTCAAAAGTTCATCATTATTATAAAGATATTATCTGACCATAATGTATATGTTAGCCTTGCCTGCTTCTGTTAGTTCCATAGTCCCACTTTGCCCAGTATTTCACTTTATATTTAAAGTAATATAAACATTCTGCCTACAATGAATACATGCAGATCATTCATAAGTATAAAAAAAAATTCCTCACCAAAAAAAAAAAAAAAAGATTGTGTATACCAATATCCTGAAAGACTTTCTGCAATTTCTGATTTGTGTCTAACATAAGATAAAGAGTTAAGAATATTATTTAGGCTTAGAACCCTAAATAGTAATACAGTATGGTGCATTTGCTTGAGATATAAATGCAAACGAAATGCTTGCTATTCATGGACAATCTTCTCAATTACTGCACAAAAGAATCCATGGCTGGAATCTGTGCTCAGGTTTCCCTGAGCTAAAATCAAGATATTGGCCAGACTATATCTGGGAGCTCAGGGAAAAATACACTACCAACCTCAATATTATTGTTGGCAGAAGTCAGTTTTGTTTCGTAGTAAGACTGAGGTCCCCATTTCCTTGCTGGCTGTCAGTGTGAGGGGAGGCCACTGTCAGACCACAGAGGCTGCCCATATTCCTTGTCACATGGTTTGTTCCATCTTTAAGCTAACAAGCATGTATTGAATTCTTCTCATGTTTCAAATTTGACTTTCCCATCTCTGACTTCTAGATTCAGATTGTTAAGGCTCACAATATGAGGTCAGGCTCACCCAGAAAATCTCCCTATCTTAAAGTCAGCCCTGCCTTATAACCTAACTTAATCTAACCACAGAAGTAAAAGTCATCATCTTCATAGTTTCAGGGATCATACAGTGTGTGTAAACCAAGGCATGGAGATCCTTGGGCCTTCCTAGAATTCTGCCTACCACAGATAACAAGGCCACATAAAGTTATCACTAAAAATTAAAACCAGAGATTCATATCTGGTTTTACATAAATATAAAATTCTTAACAAAATTCAAGCAAATCAAATTCAACAATGTATAAAAGTATATTACCTAATAACTAAGTAAAAATAACATATTTTTTAAAGATACTTCCATAGATATCAAGAACTACTTTTTCGAAGCAACTGGTAAAGAGTTCGTGTTAATGTTTATGTTTGTCAGGGGTAAGGAGCAAAGATACAGAGAAATGGCGAGAGAAGAGCTCATACTACAATGTCAGTGTTACTATTGTGCTTATGTTGGATGGGGCTTGCATTGTATATTGTATTATGGTTTCTAGCTTACATATACATCACTTATATTTTTGTTTTTGGGCTTGATCATGAAACATATCTATCATATTTAATATCTCCTGCAGGTTGCATAATTGATTGAAAGCCCCAGTAGGTGCTCTTCTGGATCAAGCCCCATGTTCGCATCATCATTTCCACTTGTGCTCCCAGCTATTGACCCAGAATGATGAGGATACCAAGGAGGCTCATTCTCGCAAGATGCAGAACCACTTTAACAAGTAAGGTTGTCCCAAGGGCTCGCTAGGCCTAGCCAAAGTTTTCTTAGAATTGGGCTCCAGTCTGAGATTCTCCCTACCTGATCTTCCTTCCTTCCATGTTCCTTCAGCAAAATTAGGCCTACACTATGGTTTGAGGCTCTCCCACACCTCCTACTTGCACTCCTCCTCCCTTTTCCCATCATCATGGTTACCATAATAAATCTCTTGCACATTTAATCCATTTGGCATCTATTTCTTAGAGGATCCAAACTAACATACAATTGTTACTTTAGAAAAAATAATAGCAAAAAGTAAAAGAGAAGAAAATGAATACTTCACATGGTAAATAATCAACAAAAAAAATTGATTATTGATATAACAAGAACTGTTAGAATTTACAGTAACATAAATGAATTTGTTCATCTGTCACAAAGACAAGATTTTCACATGGTTTAAGTCAACATCAATGACAGCTCTATGCTCTTTACAAAGAATACACCTAAACAAATACAAAACAACCAGGAAATACAAACAATAGAGAAATAGAAAAAGATGGATATATAAGATAAAAACTAACACTGAAAAAAATCTTATACAAAATATGTATATATTAACACATATGTACATATGCAAATAGGATTGATCTTAATATCAAATGAGATTTCAAAAAGAAAATGGTTAAAAAACAATATTCATAAAGAAAGAATAATTGTGAACATTTGAGTAACTAATAATGTAATTATTAAAATCATATATGTAGGTAATAGAAATCTACTCAACAAAAAGTATACCAAGTGCTTTGATTAATAACAGACAAAATTGAAAATTCATTCAAATATCAATATTTCTCTTCCAAAACAAAACAATAAAAGCACAGTCACAATGCCCAGATAATACGTGGCATATATAATCCCTTTCTAATGCAGATTTTCTATGAGAAGGAACAAAAGAGGAAAACTATGATTCAGCACAAGTTTGACACCAAAACTAGACAAAAATATCAAAAACCAAGAAAACTAGGGCAGCGCCTGTGGCTCAAGGAGTAGGGTGCCGGTCCCATGTGCCGGAGGTGGCGGGTTCAAACCTAGCCCTGGCCAAAAAAAAAAAAAAAAAACCTACAAAAACCAAGAAAACTAGAACACGATACCAAAAATTACAAATAAAATGAGAGAAGAGAAAATAAATAGTAAGGTTACTATTGTAAACACTAATATATTAGTACTTACATTTAATGTAAAGGGTATAAATGTTCTAAATCAAAAGCCAAATATTATAAGACTGGCTACAGAACAAATTATATGTTGTTTACATGATATATACTTTTTTTAACTTAAAAGTAAAAATAAATAGAGAGAGACCAATCCAACATGAACCAAATGAAAGTTGCTAATACCTTATAAGTGGTAAAAGTACTATTAGAAATAAAAGTCTTAAAATGATTTTTAACAGAAATCCAAGAAGATATAATAATTCTAAATTGATACATAAACTAATAAATCAGCAAGAAATATATACATCAGCCATCTTGAAGGAAAAAAGTCCTGAAATGTTTAATTTGAAAGAGTTTTGAAATATTAACGAGCATGACACAAAAAGAATAAAATCTCTTTTTTAATATTAGTATTTGTCTGGAAGATAGAGAAGCCAAATCTCACTTCCAGAGCATGTAAAAATTTCTAGATAATATTTTTAATAGCTTTAAGCTATGTCACATTTTTAAAATTTGCTATCTCTGGTTCATCAACTTTCATAACTTAAAAGATCATCAATTAAAAATATGCATTATTGATTCAGGAACATCACTTTAGGGCCCAATGAGAAGGAGACCCCTTCTTTCTGTTGGCTAGGACCTTCCCTAAAATTTTGACTTTGAAGAGTAACATCTAACTTTAAGCAGAAAATCACAGGATCAAGAATACTAGAAAGAGGGGAGGAGTGGAATAGCTAAAAATTTAGTTCACCCATTTTTTGATATCTATTCTTGAGAAGGTAAAAATATAGTATTTTCAACATTTCTTCTACTTAGGAGTTTCCATGTCCATAAGCTTAAAGAGGAGCACTCACATGTCTGGCCTCTGCCATGTCTGACACTTCAGGGAGGCCAAAAGCAACAAAATAAAGATGTCTGTCTATATGATTCTAGGTATGTTCTTAGAATCCTTCTCTCTATCTCATCCCCCAGAAATTCTAATTAAAGAGCCAAGACAGGCGGCGCCTGTGGCTCAAGGAGTAGGGTGCCGGTCCCATATGACAGAGGTGGCAGGTTCGAACCTACCCCCGGCCAAAAAAAAGAAGGAGAAGAGCCAAGACAACTTTCACTTTACAAAACTGAAAGAGCTAATTAATAACTGACCTTGACATATAGCATATAACATGAGGGCTTTTTTTTAAAATATAAATAATATACACTTTAATTAGTTTGTCTAAAATCTGTCCATACTATTAAAATGAGTTTATATAATCAAGGTGCGATTATTGCCACTGAAAGAAAAAATAATTCTTGTTGCAGAATCAGAACGCTCCATCTTTGACAGCTTAAACAGGGCACAAGACTTTTTTTCTTTGGTCTTGGTGCCTAGGGTAATGTAGCTCTCAGACTGGTCTAATCTGCCAACAAGAAAAATTAAGTAAGCAAAATAGGCACTTTGGCCTCTAGTCAAACAATCCATCTTATGTCCTTCCCTCCAGTTACGTGGCCCAATGTTCACTCCCTCCTAAAAGCTGATCTTAAAATCAGGTAACATACCAGGATATCACTGAAATATAGGGATGGGTTTAATTCCATGGTTAACTTCTTCTGTATTATATTCTAACTATTATCTTTAAATTTTTTTCCAAATATAGGTATGAACTTTAAGTATTAAGTTGAGCCAAATATGACCCTCCAGAACCAACATTTCCTGAATCTAAGTTAACAAGAATGTCAGAAAAAAAGAAAAAGACATAAATTTTAAGTACTATACATTCTTAATATATTGTTTAACTCAAAACAAATAATACATATTTTTGTTTTACTTTCTTCTCCCTAAAATAGGATAACTCACAGAACTTAAATGACTAATAAATTATAAATTCAGAAAACATAAGAAATGGTTAGTTTCTGTTTTATATTCCTCCCATATCAACGATTTCTTTCTTTTTATTGCATTTCTCCTCTCTAGCTAAGGGTCTGCTCTCCATTCTTCAGTTATCTTTAATAAATGAATTGTCAAATCCAACTTCTGTGTCCAAATTACATGTAGTACTCCTACACAAAGAAAAACAGGAGAAATAAGCAGAATTCAGTAATAACACACTGACATTATTTCAACATCTTTCATGGTTCTTTTAAATATAATTCCTCATTAACTCAGTGTCAAGATAGCATATTTTTGTTCTTCTCTGCTTTATATACTCTGTCAAATCTCTGAATTTTTGTCCTTGTCTTATTAAAAAGTTAAAGAAAACTGTCATGTAGAAAAATTAGCATGTTCATAAAAGCAAATGTTAATATCAGATTGAGAGGAAAGATTTTTTTTTTTTAGGGAGACACGCTCACACTGTCATACTGTAAGTTACAGAGTGGTGTTAAGTGTTCAGTTGCTTAGGCCAGGTGGGGTGGCTCATGTCCATAATCCTAGCATACTAGGAGGCTGAGGGGTGAATTGTCTGAGTTCAGGAGTTCCAGACCACCCTGAGCTAGAGCAAGACCCCATCTATACAAAAAATAGAAAAATTAACTGGCGGGTTCAAACCCAGCCCCAGCCAAACTGCAACAAAAAAATAGCCAGGCGTTGTGGCGGGCGCCTGTAGTCCCAGCTGCTCGGGAGGCTGAGGCAAGAGAATCGCGTAAGCCCAAGAGTTAGAGGTTGCTGTGAGCTGTGAGCCATGTGACGCCATGGCACTCTACCCGAGGGCGGTACAGTGAGACTCTGTCTCTACAAAAAAAAAAAAAAAAAAGAAAGAAAAATTAACTGAGCTTTGTGGCAGGTGCCTATGTGTAGTCCCACCTACTTATGAGGCTGAAGCAAGAGGATCACTGGAACTGAGGATTTTGAGGTTGCTGTGAGCTATGACACCATGGCCCTTTACTTTATCCAGGCAAAAGAGTGAGACTCTGTCTCAAAAAATAAAATAATAAATAAATAAAAATTCATTGTATGTATTAAAAAATACTGGGGGACTAAAGTGCTAAGGTGAGACTACATCGTTTTATTTACTAAAGTCAAGCTCCTCTTAAGTTTAGTTATGTTGAAAGGAGTATTTATTTTACCCTGAAACAAACAAACAAACAAAAAAATAGTTGGTAGGGTAGGGGAACTTTTGAAACAAAGATAAGGACTGTCATGAGAAAAACGTAATGCCATTATCCTTTTATTATGTACAAGTGTGTGTGTGAGAGACAGAGAGACTTAAATGTCATGATGAGTAGAAGGGATATTGTGTAATGATTAAGAGCACAGCCTCTATGGTCAGACAGGTTAAATTGAAACAGAATTCCCTCAGTTCTCAATTATGTCACATTGAGGAAATCATTTAATATCTATAGGATTCAGGCTTTTTAATCTGTAAAATAGATATGTTAATAGCCACTAATTCAAACAGTAATGTGTCAGGCATTTAGCTTTGATTTATAGTTTCATTAACAATTTTCTACAAAAAGAACTCTGGAATGTGAGATAATCATTTAAATATCATCAAGGATAATAAGGCACATGTTTTAAGTTCTTAACAATGGAAGTGTTTCTAATATCGTTGTTATCTCAAGCCTCACAAAGCAGTTTCCCTTCAGCAACCTGATGACTTCCCCTCAAATTTCACAGAAAAAGAAACAAGCCATCAGGAAGAAGTTTCATCATTTTCCCACCACAAAATTTTAAAACCTTCCTGCATTAACACCCATATTACCGACTTCCATCCTAGTCAACAAAAGATATGACCATGCATCTGTCCATAGCCAGCCTCTCCACTTTTGCTCAGAATTAAATTCCTTCTCACCTTTTTTAAGGATCAATCAACTATTGCTCTCATGTAAAAGTAACTTCTTCCCTTTTATGTGCCATTTCAATTATAATACAAACATGTTCTCTTAGCTTTTATATTAAAATCAAATAAACAAAAAACATGGATGCTCCCTTTTACCACCCTGTATCTCAGCCATCAGTCACAGCTAAACTTCTCAAAAATGTTGTCTGCCTTCCTTTTGCTTCTTCACTTCTCCCTCACTAATTCAAGCCACTGCGATCTGGTTTTTCACCCCACAATGCGCTGAAGCTGCTGTTGTCAAAGTCAGTAGTGAATTTCATGTTGCCAAAGCTGGTGGGAAATCCCTTCATTCATTTATTCCACCTTTCAGCTTCATGTAATGCAACTGGCCATTCCCTACTTCTTAGAAACATATCCCTTCTCCCCTTCGGAGACACTGTGTTCTTGTTTTCTTCTCACCTCAGCATCCTTTGCTCTTTCTGTAATATCTGACCCCTAAGAATGTGGATATCTCAGAGCTTGCCCGCTACTCTTCTCTATCTGTACGACCTCCAAGCTTGGTTTAACCACCATGAAGGCTCTAATAACAGTACATAAATCATTCCAAATTCATATTAAGCCCAGACCTCCGCCTAAAATATCAGGCTCAAATCCAAGAGCACATGTGAAATCCTCACTTGGATAAATCACAGATTTCTCAATGTTAATAAGTATAATACGAACCTCTCAACTCTCAAGACACCTTCCCATGGAAACTTGGTCTTCCAAAGCTCCCCATCAAATAATTGGCACTGTCACTATCCTAGCATCTCAAGCCAAGGAAATGTAATGACTGTCCTTGCTTACTCCCCTTTCCATGACTCCTATTTTCTATACATCAGCAACTTCTGTTGATTCTCTCTCTTAAGTATCTCTGTAATTCATGTCAACAAAAATTATTAGGAAAGAGCTTTTCATCATGCCAATCTTTTAAAAGTTGTTTACTTCTTCAGTTAAAGATGGTAGAAAAAGGGTTCTTTTAGCGTACTCCCAACATCCATGAAACTCACTAAAAATAACTAAAAGAATTCAAACAGACAAATCTTTGTTTTCAATTAATTCATAAACCTGAGGTATGCTTGCCATTCTGGACAATCTAGACCAGGGCATTAAAAATAGGGACATACATACTTAAGTCTTGAACAAGAAACACTTGTCTAAAAGAAAAGAATTCCGGGCGGCGCCTGTGGCTCAAGGGGTAGGGCGCCGGTCCCATATGCCGGAGGTGGCGGGTTCAAACCCAGTCCCAGCCAAAAACCAAAAAGAAAAGAATTCCATGACGGCATCTGTGGCTCAAAGGAGTAAGGCGCTGGCCCCATATGTCAGAGGTGGCAGGTTCAAACCCAGCCCTGGCCAAAAATAATAATAATAATAATAATAATAATAATAATAATAATTCTGCCCTAAATTAGCAACATGATCTAGGAGAATGAGTGGGCCAAAAATAATGTGAGGACTATAAATTGGGCCACAAGGGACAGAATAAATAACCATGTTGATATGCCATTTTTCTGGTCTAGAATGGACTATTCCTAGATGGATAAAATAAAGGAGAGACAGTTCAAATAGACCACCAAATCTCAGCAATAAGGCTGTGATGCAATGAATACTGCTGTGACACTGAAAGGTGAGATCCCAGCTGTCATGAGGAAGAGGAAATAACAAGCTACAGATTTAAAGATGTGAAACTTAAATCAAACCCACAGTATTCCAACTCACATCACTTGCACCTCTACCCGGTTAACCACCTATATTCATCAATTAGATATATTTAAAAATTTTAAATGTGTAGATACTCAAAAAACATAGGGACATACCTCAGTCCATTTGGCTGCTGTAACAAAATAACTTAGACTGGGTACTTTATAAACAAAAGAAATTTATTATCCACAGTTCTGGAGAACAGGAAGTCCAAGATCAAGGTGTCAGCACAAGTCTGGCGAGAGCTTGTTCTACCTTCTTTCTGTGTCTTCATATGAGGACAATCAAGCTTTCATGGGCCTCTTTTATAACAGCACTAATGCCATTCATGAGGACCCCATCCTCATGATCTAATTACTCAACACCCCCCCCTTAATATATTGCATTAGAAATAAAATGCCAACATATGAATGGGTTGGGGAGGTCACAAACATTTGGACCATAGCAAGAAGGAAAATAAAAAGCAGGCAGGTGAAGAAAATACATTAGAAAAATAATAGCCCAACAGATTAGGAGTTCAGACAAATAATTCTCCATGGTCTCATATCAGTTTCAAATATTACCTGTTCATAAAAGAAGAGCTCACAAAAGAGACAAAGGGTTCAAGGAAGAGTTCATAAGAAAACAGAAGAAAAATAGTAAGCTGACAGAGTGCCAGTCTAAAGTAGAAACAAATACTTATAAAGAAAAAGATATATTAAGAACAACTAAAAATATGTATGGCAATGTGACTATAGTTAACAATTCTGTCTTGTATACTTGAAATTTGCTAAGAGG
Source organism: Nycticebus coucang (assembly GCF_027406575.1). Classification (NCBI taxonomy): domain Eukaryota; kingdom Metazoa; phylum Chordata; class Mammalia; order Primates; family Lorisidae; genus Nycticebus; species Nycticebus coucang. The sequence goes on from NC_069796.1 coordinate 28,950,555, forward strand.
GGAGAATTTAAGTATTCTCTCCCTCACCATTAAAAAAAAAACCAAAAACTAGAATAAAGGTGACAGAAATCACATTTGGGTACATGTTGACAGTCTGGAAAAATATATAAATAAAAACCAATGGAAAAAATAAATATATTAAATAAATATGAAAAACATGGTAGATCCAATGCCACACAGAAAGATCCATCATATGTACAATTAGTACTCACAAGAAGCAGAATTCATAATGAATAGAACTGAAAATATGCAAAGACACACAAAAAATTTTATTTCAAAATATAGCATAAAATTTAACAGGAATATCTAAGAAACATCTATTTTGCAAAATGCCGCAGGAAAAAAATTGTTTGAAAATTGATAGGCACCAAGATAATAACCTGGTTATAAACATAAGAGCAGAAAAAAAAAATTGCTGAAGAAAAAAGTACGTGGTCACCCAAATAGAGAAAGAAGACACGTAGAAAGGGAAAAGTCTGGTTGCTTCAGATTTCTCGGCAGCTTACTCCCTATGCCTGGAGTTAAGGAAGGCATGTCAGCAGAGTAAAAGGAAAAAAAAAAGTGTCATCCAATCATTTAACCCAGATAAGTTATCTTTCAAGTATAAAAGCAATAGACTTATGTTACCAAACATACAAGAATTTAGATTGATCTTCAGGAGAATAAATACCTGAAAATTAAATCCAACTAAATAAATTTTAAATCAAAATACAGCAATAAGAAATGCATGAGAACATGATTGACATCAGATTTCTCATTGGCAATGCTGAATTCAAAAAGAAAAGAATAGCTCTTTGGATAAATAAATATCCAGTGGTAGAATTGCCAGATCAGTAAGAAGTCATTCTATCTGAATGTTTATTATAACACAATTCACAATTGCAAAGACATGAAACCAACCCAGTGCCCATCAATTCATGAGCAACTTAATAAAATATGGTATTTGTACATCAGGTAGTACTACCCAGCCATAAAAGAAAATAAATGGTGGAACTAGAGACCATTCTCCTAAGTGAAGTATCCCAAGAATTCTTGTATCCCAAGAATACAAACACTGCATGTACTCCCTATAACTTAGTGCACAGAAGGAAGTAAAACTTAATGGAAAGAAACTAAGGGGGAAGTGAGAGGGGGAAGGAGAGGTGAGGAATAAACCAACTCAATGCGTACTATGAACACTATTTGGGTGATGGGCACACCAAAAGCCTGGACTCAAGCATTATAAAAATGATCCATATAACTTAAAACACTGTACCCCATTAACATTTTAAAATCTGAAAAAATATATAAAACCTCAAAAAGTTCTGACAAGTACCAACTGTGAACCCAGAGACACCTATGCAGAAACAAACTATCATACTTGTGAAGGCAAAATCTCAAAGATTTAAGAAATGTAAGAACTCACTTTTTTACCCACAGACTTCCTGTGAAAGAATCATCTTTTAATCTAATTCAGCAAAAAGAAAGGATAATTAAAGAGAAAGAACTGGATGTAAGAAGTAGTGTTGAACAAATAAAACAGTAAAACATACTACTAATGCTGTCATTATTTTAAAGGAAAGATGATAGACACTGATTAATTTTAAAAGTGTTAGTTAAAACACAAGCACAGAAATGTGTATTAGTCAGCTGTTACTAGGTAATGTTACAAACCATACCAAACATCTCAGTACCTTAACAAAAACAACGGGTTTTTTCCTGACTCAATTGCATGTTGTATATAGATTTCTCAAAGTTGGACTTTCATTGAAAGATCAACAGGATGTAATATTAAATTGACAAAAATAAGAAATAGAGGAACATGTGTATTATAATAAGTATATTTAACAGTACTATACTCAAAATGCAGTTTGTGGATTAGTGTTGGTGCAGGACGTACAGAGAATTGAGAGTAAGCACTCAGAAAGCTTTCTTTGACACTGCCACAACCTTTAACTGCATTACACAAAATTGTTGGTCTGTATGTGATTGGAAATTCTTTTAAACTGATCATTCACTATAGATATCTTGAAAAAAATAAAAAGATATGCACATATAGTTTAAATATAGAATATTTCTAGAAATATAAGAACCCATTGACTATTTTCTTTCTCTTCCTATTTCTCACCCCTACACCTCTCCTCCTAGAAATGAGAGGCTATACCTTTTGAGTTCCTGACTTCTGGGTTCTCTTATTGTGCGTGTGTGTCTGTGTGTATCTCTCCGTGTGTGTGTGTGTGTGTGTGTGTGTGTGTGTGTGTCTACGTGCATTTGTATTGTTGCTGCTGAGTGGGAGCAACACTCAGTGGAAAAGTAAAATATGTTAACCAACCTCTTCAGATTTCAAAACTAAAATGGAAAATTCCCATCAAGAAACACTGCAGAAAATTTCATACAAGGTTCCTTCTTAAAATTCTGGGCCATTAAGACAAAGAACTAGTTTGATTTGAGAGAAAGATGTAGTCACCATTCAGTGTCTGAGGAGGGACAAGGCTTCAGCCCGGATTGTGACATCCCACCCCCCCTTCACTGGGAGGTGGAGAGATGAAAGTAGCAACTTGAGTCCCCTTGGCTCATAGCAAAACTCTCATGGGGACAGAGACTAAATGCTTTTGTTGACTACAAACTATAAGCCTTGGTCTTATGCCCTCCATTGACATTCCCATGGCTGGAGCTGAGAACACAGCCTCCCTGCAGCCTCAATTGTGCCAGCACGTGTGGACCTGGGCATTGAATAACACAAGGAGTCAGGGCATCATGGCAAATAGAAACAGAAGACCATGTCCTCTTTTCAACTGAGTAATCTTTGTAACTTCTTTCTAAATAATCATGAAATGATGCCTTGAGTGTTACTGATATTGGAGATATAGCCAAACTTGACATGTAATGTTAAATCAAGATTTAATTTCATATAGACAGATGTAAAATGTGACATATTTCACACTGTCAGCATCATGAAAAAACTGGACTTGATTTTTATCAGTTAAGCATGATGCTTAGGAAAGTAAATCATTAAGCTCTATGAAATAATTATTATTATGATCCCCATTTCATAGATGAGAAAACTGAAGCTTAGAGAAATTTACTTCAAAATTTGCAGCTAAAATCTGACAGAACCAGCACAACCTAAGTCAAATCCATTGGTAACTTCTGGGGAATTCTGGTAGAGTAGAAAAAAATTGGACTTCAGGGTTAGAAAAATAGGGTTAAACCCCATTGTTATGACTAAATCTGTAGTATCTGGTGCACAGTAAACATCTAAAACATTAATTTCCAATCACCCCTCCCTTTCCCTTTTGTGTTCATCTATAAACCTACAAAGAAAAGTAAAAATAAAAATTCACATATATATATTTGGAAGTCATAGTCAAAACCTACATATATTTTTGTCATAATATATATTTCAAATAGGTTTCAGAAATAAGAGGAAAAGCTATCTTAAATATCAACTTCAGATCAATCATTCAGGAAAATCAAACTTTACCTTAACTTGCCTTAACTTGTATCAGTGAGCAATTCCCAGTCAGTCTTGAATGCGTTAACCTTCAACTAAGAGCACTTGTCAAAGTTTCTGTCTTGAAGGTATGTATGCAATGGCTGCAGGCAATTTTCTCATTCTTTAAAAATAGTGAAAACCAAGAGAAATAACATTGGCCTTGGAGTTAAGCAAAATAGAGCTGCGATTCTGGTTACTCCAATTACCAGCCATGTAACTTGGCAAAAATTATTCATCTTTTAGAGTTTCAGTTGTTGTACTGTATCCTCATAGAGTTACATAAGAATACAGTAAGATAAAACATGGAGAGCACCCTCTGGAAGGCCCAAAGCAATGCAAGGGCTCAAGAACTCAGAAAGTTTGTTTTAGTTTTCTCTTCTCATATGTCAGACAAGATGATATTTTCCATTAACCCAAGGGACAGAGTTGAGAAGTACTTTTAAAGGGATGTTGATATTGCAAAGAAATATTTCTCAATTAATTAATGACAGTTTTCTTATAAATCACCCATTGCATTAGGTAATTCACATTTTTATTCCAGTAAGGCAACATTATGTGCTTCAGTTCGATAACTATTTCCTGGGCATTGACTGGCCCTACACTAGGTTCCAGAGATTTAAGACACTTAGAAGTCATCCCTGCTCTCAAGGAGAGGATTCCTAAATAACAAGGAATTCAGTCTGATCATAAATTCCGTAAGGACACAGGGGGTCTTAAACTCTCAGGGCACCTGAACTTATATGTAATGCAACATTGCTGAATTTAATTAAATTTCTTCCATAGCTCCATTTCTCCAGAGCTTAAGTCCAAATTTCTTCTACAAATCACATAATCCTTCACAGTCCTATTTAATTTAAGCAAAGATGTCTGTTTTTCTTATTTTTCTTGTTTAAGCTTATGCCCCTTTTGTAGGTTTAAATGTGCTGTCCATGTCTCTACAAATTCTATCATCTGTTAAATACTTTCGTATTCTAGAGAATTCGTCTCTTCAGAGACTGAATATTAAAACTCAAAATGGTAAGGTTAAAAATGGGAGTAGGTAGAATAAGAGGGAAGAGATTTACAATAAGGAGATACAGAAAACAAGTTCTTGGAAGAGTTATCAGTGAAGACATAATTATTATTCATTAACAGCTGACAGCTACCATTAGTCCAAGGAAGCTGTCTGTGTTCTCTAAGTGCTTCAGACAATGTGATATTCATTTGTAAATTCCTGACAGCTCTTTAGATAAAGTGAATATAATAATTTTGCAGCAATCCATTATCTGTCTGAATTTGTTTAAATTTCAGTTATAATATATTTGAAACAATTTCTCCAAGTCCTAAGCGTACTTTCCTTCAAATATATGATCTACATTTAAAGGATAATTAAAAAGATTAAAATAACTCCGAAAGTTCTCCCTTTCTTTCTTTGGTTCTTCTCTAGTTCTATCTATAGGTCTTTGAACAATGCTTCTGGCTTGATCAATTGAACCTATGAAATGTTTTGAAAAATACATTTAGACTTCAGGAAGGAACATCTACCATCATCCTGCCCAAGCCAACGCTGTCTGAATGTGCCAAGAAACTCTGATGAGGAAATACTACAGACCTGGACTAATAATTAAGGGGAAGTCACTGATGAAAGGACCCTGGCAGACAATACAAAGAGACAGCCTATTACATAAACTCCACAATAAACTCTCAAGGTTTTTTCAAGAACCCATATGCAGCTGAAGTTGTGGGGTGTGGTGTTGTTTTTTTTATTTATTATTACCCTCATCACCTACTTGAGGGCAGATTGTCCAGGTAACCCTCTTTATTGGCTGACAGGTAATCAGTCTATCCCACCCCCACTGCAAAAAATGCAAAAACAAACCTTGTTGATCCTAGAATGTCTGTGGTTTGTTGTGATTTTTTCCTTAATCCCTCTTTTATAAATCCCTGTTCTTTGATGACAGTACAATTGTCCCTGGGTATCCATGGGGGATTGGTTCTAGGACCGTCTGGGGATACCAAAATCCATGGATGTTCAAGTTCCTTATATAAAATTGTGTATTATCTGCAGATAACCAAGACATCTCCTCCTGCGTACTTCACATCATTACTAGATTATTTTTTGTATCTAATACAATGCAGATGTTATGCTGCATTGTTTAGGGAATACTGACAAGAACCACAAAGGAAAGCACCCAGAAGGATGCACAAGCCACCATGGCTTAAACGCCTTCTGCCCAAGAGAAACATTTATTTCTATAAACATTTCCACAGATCCCACAGAGACATGTCCAAATACAAGAATCCACACATTCAGGAAGGTCCAGACTAACAGCTCCCCGTCAGATCTTAAAAATTCTTGCAATCCAGATACAATTTACCAATCAAGGATCATTCTTACTACAACGATCCTAATAACAGAGCTGATATTTTACCTTTGCCAAGTTTTCAGGGATATAAAAAACAAAAGTTTAACTGAGATTCAAATTCTCCTACAAAAGGGAATCAGTTAGTCCTTGGGGAAAAAGAAGGGAAATTGTCTTCATCTGTCATACTTAATTTTTTGGGTGGTTGTTAATAAATTCTAAAGTAAATTTCTTTCTAGAAGTTTTATAGAAGGAATGCTGTTGTAAAAATTAACTGTTAGTGACACATTTTCTAAAATACCAATGATGTAGAAATAGGTATCATTATTTCTTAAAATAATTTTGAATAATAATTCAAGCAATATATGAGTGTGCAAGTTGGTAATAGTGATTCAATAAAGGGCTAAGTGAATTTGGTCTTCTTATATAGTCATCTTGTATCGAAACTGAGTCTAGCAAAGGACCAAAAGTACCAAAAAGAGGCTTGGCACCCGTAGCACAGTGGTTATGGTGCCAGCCACATGCACCGATGCTGGCATGTTTGAGCCCGGCCTGGGCCAGCTAAGCAACAATGACAACTACAATGAAAGAATATAGCCAGGCGCTGTGGCGGGCACCTGTAGTCCCAACTACTTGGGAGGCTGAGGCAAGAGAATCGCTTAAGCCCAAGCGTTAGAGGTTGCTGTGAGCTGTGATGCCACAGCACTCTACCCAGGGTGACGTAGTGAGACTCTGTCTCAAAAAAAAAAAAGTACCAAAAGGAAACGAACGCTGTCTATCTTTCAAAACTCTTCCCCAAATGGAATCTATCTCAGACACGTGAACAGTCCATGATTTGATGTCATGTATCTGACCCAATAGTCTAATATACAGTGAAGTTGCTTATTGCTGCTTAAGAGGAGGTCTGTGTATTCTGGAGAACAAGAGAGCAAGTGGTGGGGCTCATATGGTTTTGCTGATGCTAAAAAAAAAAAAAAAAATAGCTTCTGTTCCCCCACAGAAAATCTGCAATGAAGGTACAGCCCAAGAATACTTCCACACATGACTAGGATTTTCTTTTGGAAAAATCTATGGCCTTCATTCAGCACTGGATCAACAGAGTATTCAAATGAGCTCCCAGATACCAGCCTCATGGATCATGGAAGATGCTTTAACCATGAAATGTTTTGACGTGAGGTGCTACTAGTTATGACCCCATACATGTGGATAAACTCCAGTTCCAAACTGCATGATTTCTGATCACACAAACCAGAATTAATTAGCTATAAAATGTACTGTCTGATAAGAAAACTAGTTTCCTTGCAATGTACAGTTATCCATTACGACCCTTCATATATTGAAGAACATATGCCATAAAATATGTTGTTTGGTTTTCTTTTTTCTTTCTTAATTCATGTTGTAGAAATTTTTATGGCAGTTGCTGGATGACAAGGCCAGTCATCTTTTGACTTTACTTCTGGCATATGATAGCAAACAATATTGCCTGTGTACAGAAACATATGTCTCCTATTCTGTAAGGATTGCTGGCATAAATACAGTTCATCTAAAAGGAGTTATCAGATAATAAAGTAATAAAGTAAAATTAAAAGGAAAGGGTAATGCTGAGGGTCATTCTTCCCTGCCCTAATCCTTGTGGTATTATAAAAATGCATATTTGACAACATGCAACAATCAAGAATATACTTTAAGGCCACAAATCTTATCTCTTTTATATTCTAATTAACATTAGCAATGCCAAACTGTGTGAAAAGAAAATTATCCTATTGCTGTTACATGAGTTACTCTGTTGGAACACAAAGAAATTGTTTTGCATTGAAACTTAGACCACAGTTACTCAGAAGGAAAGCTCATTTTGTCTAGTGGATTAGTAAAAATGAATTAAGGAATAATGAGGAAAATGACCTAGATTAGTCACAGCTGATTTCCGCTATAGTGAATTTAATTTACTCAACAATGTAATTTTAAGAAACTCTTTGAAAACAGTTACTAACATCAAAATGTATATTTGTATTTTATTAACATAGTTACTTAACTTTTAAAGGTTAGTAAAAATTATGATCTCACAGATTAAACTGGGAAAACATACATAGGACTTAAGAGGTTTGCCCATACAAAAGAAGAGACACTTTAGCTTTTACCAACATTTCCATTAGTCAGTGAAGTTGTATCTGTTCGACATGTTGACACTCGACCTCTAATTTTTTGAAGGACCTATTTTGCAGTGATCGTTCTGCAGTAAGCCAGTGTTCTGTGTGAATTGCCACTCCCTTTGTGTCTTACGGTTCATTCCCTTCCTCATCGTTCTTTCCATCACAACTGACTTCAACAAACAGGAGAGAGGTGGTCTAAGAGATTATTTAGTAATTTATTCATTTACTTCTTTGTTTCATAGATATTTGTTGAGCACCTAACATATGCCAGAAACTGTGCTATGTGCTGGGGGAAAAAAATGATAAGACAGTTACGTGTCATTGTCTGCATGGAACTCAGAAACTAGCGAAATAAAAAATGAACCCTAACCCCAAAATGAGGTTAGGGTGGTGACTCTAACTATAAGGTAGTTTTAGGTGTTTTGGGACTAGGAAGCAAGGACCATGGAAGGATCCTTGAGGAAGTGGACACTGAGGTAGATCTGAAACTTAAAGAATGTGCAGGATTTGTTGAATCATCTTCCTCTGTAGTCTGTGTTTATATAAAGAAACCTTATCTAAGAAAAGATTTAAATAGTTCTGTCAGTTTATGTTTTCAAGTGTTCCAAACCACAGAGGCCCCAGCATAAACAATAAAGGAATAGGGTCGACAGAGTCTTATACAGAGGGGTTAGCTCTCCCGGGAGTGCTAAACACTTGAAACACTTTGTTTTCCCTTTAAACTCAGCCTCATCTCTTGACTTTGCCTACAAAAAGGGGATGGGGGGGGGCCTAAAGTGTTGCTTATGATCATTGAAAATTCTTTTTTGTATCACTCTTTTCTATAACCTCTTGATCCAGAAATCCACACATTTACTTTACAGCAGCAATTCTTAACCCAGGGTACAGTTTGAAGAATTCATAACATGGATGGGGAAAAAAATGCATCTTTTCTTTGATCTTTACTTCCCTAACCTCTAAATGAAAAGTAACATTTCCTTCGGTGTGAAAACAGGCAACAAACCATGGAAGTATTAGAAGTACTTATGACTTTATCACCAATAGAAACCAAAGATATTTCCATATTACAATGTAGCTATTACATATATCTCACATATTTTTTTTTTTTACTTTTTTTTTTTTATTGTTGGGGATTCATTGAGGGTACAAGAAACCAGGTTACACTGATTGCATTTGTTAGGTAAAGTCACATATTTTTTTTAACATGGCTTAGAAAGTACAGTATCCATTGGATCTGCCATTAAATCATATGTGATTGTGATGTTTCTACTTACAGCCACTCATTATCAGTGGCTCGATAACTACTTAGCACCTGGTGGTCATTCTACTACCAAATAGTAAAAATTTTTGACACTGGTAACCCAGGCATCTAATCTGCTCTCTGGTATTCTCTATCTACAATTGTTTATTTATCAAGACATAGAGAGATGAGTAATCTTCATTATTGGTTGAAGTGTCCCCAAACCGGACAATTCCAATAAGATTGCTTTAATTCTTGTAAAGATGCTCCATGTTGTAATGTGCCATAGGCCTGTATCAACAGACTTCACCTTGACACATCTTTTAAAAATGAATTTTAACCTTAATTTGCCTACATTTAATTTGCCTTAGTCTATTCAGGCTGCTACTACCTATAACAAAAATGTCATAAACTTGGTGGCTTATACATGACAGAAATGTGTTGCTCACAGTTCTGGAAGCTGAAAAGTTAAAAGATCAAAGCACTGGGAGATTCTAGTGAGGGTTCACTCTCTGGTTCGTAGATGGTACTCATGGCATCCCTAGTGGTAGAAGGGGCTAGCTAGCTTACTCCTCCTCCTCCTCAAAGCTTACCACTCTTGACTTCTTATTGGAATGCTTGCTAGAATTCAGCAGGGAAGCCATCAGGTCTTGGGCATTTCTTTGATGGGAGACATTTTATTACAGCATTTGTATTACTAAATTGCTGTTGGTTTATTCAGGTTTTGAATTTCTTTCAGGTCCAGTCATGGTAGGTTGTAGTGTCTAAGAATTTGTCCATTTTTTCTCGGTTTACCAATTCATTGGCATGTAATTGCTCACAGGAGTCTCTAATGATCCTCTGCATTTCTGCACCATCAGCTGTAAGGTCTCCTTTTTCATCTCCGGTTTTAGTTATTTGAGTCTTCTTTTTTTTTTTAAGTCTGGCTAAAAATGTGTCAATTTTGTTTATTCTTTAAAGAAAAACAATACACCATTGATCTTTTGTAATTTTCTGTTTCAATTTCATTTATTTCAGCTCTGATCTTTAGTATTTCTTTTCTTCTACTAATTTGGGGTTGGTTTACTCTTGTTGCTATAGTTCTTTGAGATGCATCATAAGGTTGTCTACTTAAAGCTTTTCTACTTTTTTGATATGTTATTGCTCTAAACTCTCCTCTTATTACTGCTTTTGTTATATCCCACAAGTTTTGATATGTTCTCTTTTCTTTTCTTTTTTTTTTTAGAGAGAGAGTCTTACTTTGTCACTCTCGGTAGAGTCCCGTGGCATCACAGCTCACAGCAACCTCCAGCTCTCGGGCTTAGGCGATTCTCTTGCCTCAGCCTCCCCAGTAGCTGGGACTACAGGTGCCTGCCGCAATGCCTGGCTATTTTCTTTGTTGTTGCAGTTTGGCTGGGGCCGGGTTTGAACCCGCCACCCTCGGAATATGGGGCCAGCACCCTATTCACTGAGCCACAGGTGCCGCCCAATAGGTTCTCTTTTCGTTTCATATGTTCTTTGCATTTCATGTGCATTTGTTTTGAGAAATTTTTTAATTTCTTAATCTATTCCTTGACTACCTACTCATTCAGGAGCATACTGTTTAATTTCCATGTGTTTGTATATTTTCCAATGCTCCTCTTGTTATTAATTTCTAGTTTTATTCCACTTGGCCAAAGAAAATACTTGGCATGATTTTAACTTTTATGAATGTTTTAAGACTTGTTTTGTGGCCTAACATATGGTCTATCCTTGACAATGATCCTTGAGCTGAGAAGGAGAACATGTATTCTGCAGCTGTTGAATGAAATGTTCTGTAAATATCTAATAGGCCCATCTGGTCTACAGTGCAGGTTCAATCCTGTGTTTCTGTATTGATTTTCTGTCTGGATGAGCTGTCCAATGCTGAAAGTGAAGTGTGTTGAGATCACCAATGATGACTGTATTGGAGTCTACCTCTCTCTTCAGCTCTAAGAATATTTGCTTTATCTGTGTGCTCCAGTCTTAGGTGCATATAATATATTTAGAATTACTATATCATCTTGCTAACTTGATCCTTTTATCATTGTATAATGACCTTCTTTGTCTCTTTTTATAGTTTTGTCATGAAATCTATTTTACTTGATAGAAGAGTAACTGCTTCTCCTCTTTTTTGGTTTCTAATTGCATGGAATATCTTTTTCTATCTCTTTATTTTCAGTCTGTCTGTGTCTTTTTAGATGAAGTGAATTTTGTTGTTTGTTGTTTTGTTTTCTTGTTTTTTATCCATTTAGACACCCTATGTCTTTTGTATTGTTTTTTAATTATTGTTAAATCATAGCTTTGTACATTAGTGCAAGCAAGGGGTACAATGTGCTGGTTTCATATAAAATCTGAAATATTCTCATCAAACCATTCAACATAGCCTTCAGGGCATTTTCTTAGTTATTATATGTAGACATTTGTATTCTGCATTTAGTAAGTTTTGCCTGTACCCATTCTAAGACGCACCATAGGTGAGGCCACACCAATTACCCTCCCTCCACCCCAATCTCCCCCCTCCCTTCCCCTCCCTTGGCCCTTTCCCCATTTTCTTGTGCTATAGTTGGGTTATACCCTTCATATGAAAGCTATAAATTAGCTTCATAGTAGGGCTGAGTACATTGGATACTTTTTCTTCCGTTCTTGAGATACTTTGCTAAGAAGAATATGTTCCAGCTCCATCCATGTAAACATGAAAGAGGTAAAGTCTCCATCTTTCTTTAAGGCTGCAAAATATTCCATGGAATACATGTACCACAATTTGTTAATCCATTCGTGGGTCGATGGGCACTTGGGCTTCTTCCATGACTTACCAATTATGAATTAGGCTGCAGTATACATTCTGGTATAGATGTCTTTGTTATATTGTGATTTTTGGTCTTCTGGGTATATACCGAGTAAAGGAATTATAGGATCAAATGGCAGGTCTGTTTTTAGATCTCTAAGTCTTCTCCAAACATCCTTCCAAAAGAAACAAATTAGTGTGCATTCCCACCAGCAGTGTAGAACTGTGCCCTTTTCTCCACAGCGACACCAACATCTGTGGTCTTGGGATTTTGTTATGTAGGCTACTCTTACTGGAGTTAGGTGATATCTCAAAGTAGTTTTGATTTGCATTTCTCTGATGATTCAGGATGATGAGCATTTTTTCATGTGTCTATAGATCATGCGTCTGTCATCTTTAGGGAAGTTTCTCAAGTCCTTTGCCCATCCTGAGATGGGATCACTTATTTTTTTCTTGCTAATACATTTGAGTTCTCTGTGGATTCTGGTTATTAAACCTTTATCGGAGGTATAACCTGCAAATATTTTCTCCCATTCTAAGGGCTGTCTGCTTGCTATACTTACTACATTCTTGGCTGTGCAGAAGCTTTTTAGTTTGATCAGGTCCCAATAACGTATTTTTGATACTGCTTCAATTGCCTGCGGAGTCCTCCTCATAAAATATTCACCCAGGCCGATTCCTTCAAGAGTTTACCCTAAACTTTCTTCTAGTATTTTTATACTTTCATGTCTTAAGTTTAAATGTTTTATCCAGTGAGAGTCTATCTTAGTTAATGGTGAAGGTGTGGGTGCAGTTTCAGTCTTTTACAGGTCGCCAGCCAGTTCGCCCAGCACAATTTGATAAATAGGGAATCTTTTCCCCACTGAACATTTTTTTGGTTTGTTTGTTTGTTTTTTTATTGTTAAATCATAGCTGTGTACATTAGTGCAATCAAGGGGTACAATGTGCTGCCTTCATATACAATCTGAAATATTCTAGTCAAACTGTTCAACATAGCGTTCATGGCATTATCTTAATTATTGTATGAAGACATTTGTATTCTGCATTTAGTAAGTTTCGCCTGTACCCATTCTAAGGTGCACCATATATGTGGCCACACCAATTACTCTCCCGGCACCATAACCTCACCCCTCCCTTCCCCTCCCTTGGCCCTTTCCCCATATTCTTCTGCTATACTTGGGTTATAGCCTTCATGTGAAAGCTATAAATTAGCTTCATAGTAGGGCTAAGTACATTGGATACTTTTTCTTCCATTCCTGAAATACATTACTAAGAAGAATATGTTCCAGCTCCATCCATGTAAACATAAAAGAGGTAAAGTCTCCATCTTTCTTTAAGGCTGCATAATATTCCATGGTATACATGTACCACAATTTGTTAATCCATTCGTGGGTCGATGGGCACTTGGGCTTCTTCCATGACTTACCAATTGTGAATTAGGCTGCAAAAAACATTATGGTACAGAATGTCTTTGTTATATTGTGATTTTTGGTCTTCTGGGTATAAACCTAGTAAAGCAATTATAGGATCAAATGGCAGGTCTACTTTTAGGTCCCTAAGCATTCTCCAAACATCCTTCCAGAAGGAACGTATTAGTGTGCATTCCAACCAGCATTGTAGAAGTGGGCCCTTTCCTTCACATCCACACCAACATCTCTGGTTTGGGGATTTTGTTATGTGGGATACTCTTACTAAGGTTAGGTGATATCTCAAAGTAGTTTTGATTTGCATTTCTCTGATGATTGAGGATGATGAGCTTTTTTCATGTGTTTGTAGATCGTGCATCTGTCTTCTTTAGAGAAGTTTCTCTTCAAGTCCCTTGCCCGCCCTGAGATCGGATCACTTGTTCTTTTTTTGCTAATACATTTGAGTTCTCTGTGAATTCTGGTTATTAAACCTTTATCAGAGGTATAACCTACAAATATTTTCTCCCATTCTGAGGGCTGTCTGCTTGCTTTACTTACTATGTTCCTGGTTATGCAGAAGCTTTTTAGTTTGATCAGGTCCCAGTAGTGTATTTTTGATACTGCTTCAATTGCCTGGGGAGTCCTCCTCACAAAATATTCACCCGGGCCAATTCCTTCAAGAGTTTTCCCTGCACTTTTTTCAAGTATTTTTATAGTTTCATGTCTTAAGTTTAAATCTTTAATCCAGTGAAAGTCTATCTTAGTTAATGGTGAAAGGTGTGGGTCCAGTTTCAGTCTTTTACAGATCGCCAGCCAGTTCACCCAGCGCTATTTATTAAATAGGAGAATCTTTTCCCCACTGAATGTTTTTAATTGGCTTGTCAAAGATCAAATAACAGTAAGTAGCTGGATTCATCTCTTGGTTCTCTATTCTGTTCCAGACATCTACTTCTCTGTTTGTGCCAGTACCATGCTGTTTTGATCACTATCGATTTATAGTAGAGTCTCATGTCTGGTAGCATGATTCCTCCTGCTTTGTTTTTATTGCTGAGTAATGTTTTGGCTATTCGAGGTTTTTTCTGATTCCATATAAACAAAGTATTATTTTTTCAAGATCTTTAAAATATGACAATGGAGCTTTGATAGGAATTGCATTAAAATTATATATTGCTTTGGGTAGTATAAACATTTTAACAATGTTGATTCTTCCCAGCCATGAGCATGGTATGTTTTTCCATTTGATAACATCTTCAGCTGTTTCTTTTCTTAAAGTTTCATAGTTCTCTTTGTAGAGATCTTTCACGTCCTTTCCTAGGTATACTCCCAAATATTTTATCTTTGTTGGCACTACTGTGAAAGGAATGGAGTCCTTGACTGTTTTTTCAGCTTGGTTATTGTTGGCATATATAAAGGCTACAGATTTATGGGTGTTGATTTTGTAGCCTAAAATATTGCTGTATTCCTTGATCACTTCTAAAAGTTTTGTAGTAGATTCCCTAGTGTTTTCCAGATATATGATCATATCATCTGCGAAGACTGAAAGTTTGATCTCTTCTGACTTTATGTGGATACCCTTGTTTGCCTTTTCTTCTGTAATTGCAATGGCTAAATCTTTCATTACAATGTTGAAGAGCAATAAAGACAATGGGCAACCTTGCCTGGTTCCTGATCTAAGTGGAAATAATTTCAATTTAACTCCATTCAATACGATATTGGCTGTGGGTTTGCTGTAGATGGCCTCTATTAGTTTAAGAAATGTCTCTTCTGGGAGGCGCCTGTGGCTCAGTGAGTAGGGCGCCGGCCCCATATGCCGAGGGTGGCAGGTTCAAACCCGGCCCCGGCCAAACTGCAACCAAAAAATAGCCGGGCGTTGTGGCAGGCGCCTGTAGTCCCAGTTGCTCGGGAGGCTGAGGCAAGAGAATCGCTTAAGCCCAGGAGTTGGAGGTTGCTGTGAGCCGTGTGACGCCATGGCACTCTACCGAGGGCAATAAAGTGAAACTCTGTCTCTACAAAAAAAAAAAAAAAAAAAGAAATGTCCCTTCTATACCAATTTTCTAAAGTGTTCTGATCATGATGGGATGCTGGATATTATCAAAAGCTTTTTCTGCATCAATCGAGAGAATCATAGGGTCTTTATTTTTTAGTTTGTTTATGTGCTGAATTACATTTATAGATTTATTTATTTTAAACCAGCCTTGAGACCCTGGGATAAATCCCACTTGGTCATGGTGTATAATTTTTTTGATGTGCTGTTGGATTCTGTTTGTTAGGATCTTATTGAGTATTTTTGCATCAATATTCATTACTGATATTGGTCTATAATTTTCTTTTCTTGTTGGGTCTTTTCCTGGTTTAGGGATCAGGGTGATGTTTGCTTGATAGAATGTGTTGGGTAGTCTTCCTTCTTTTTCTATATTTTGGAAGAGGTTTAGTAATATAGGTACTAGTTCTTCCTTAAAGGTTTAGTAGAATTCTGATGTGAAGCCATCTGGTCTTGGGCTTTTCTTTTTAGGGAGATTTTGTATAGTTGATGCTATTTCAGAACTTGATATAGGCCTGTTCAACATTTCCACTTCGTTCTGGCTAAGTCTTGGTAGATGGCATGCTTCCAAGTATTGGTTGATTTCATTCAGATTTTCATATTTCTGAGAATAACATTTCATGTAATATTCGTTAAGGATTTTTTGAATTTCTGAGGGGGTCTGTTGTTATTTCATCTTTACCATTTCTGATTGATGAAATTAGAGATTTTACTCTATTTTTCCTCGTTAGGTTGGCCAAGGTTTATCTATATTATTATCTTTTCAAAAAACCAATTTTTCGATTTACTGATCTGTTGTATAATTCTTTTGTTTTCAATTTCATTTAATTCTGCTTTGATTTTGGTTCTTTTCTTCTGCTCAGTTTGGGGTTGGAATGTTCTTCCTTCTCTAGTTGCTTGAGATGTCCCATTAAGTTATCAACTTCCTCTCTTTTCGTTTTCGTGAGGAAGGCTTGCAGTGCTATAAATTTCCCTCTTAGGACTGCCTTTGCAGTATCCCAGAGGTTCTGATAATTCGTGTCTTCATTGTAGTTTTGTTCCAAGAATTTGGTAATTTCCTTCTTAATCTCATCTATAAGCCATCTATCCTTCAGCATAAGGTTGTTTAGCTTCCATGTTTTTGTATGGGTATGCAGGTTCCTGTTGTTATTGAGTTCAACTTTTATTCCATGATGGTCTGAGAAGATGCAAAGAATAATTTCTATTTTTTAAAGTTTGCTGAGGCTAGATTTGTGGCCTAGGATGTGGTTGATTTTGGAGTATGTTCCATGGGATGATGAGAAGAATGTGTATTCAGTTTTGTTGGGATGAAATGTTCTGTAGATGTCTGTTAAATCCAGATGTTGAATGGATAAGTTTAAATCTAAAATTTCTTTGCTTAGCTTTTTTTTGGAGGATCTATCCAGCACTACTAAAAGGGTGTTAAAATCTCTGATACTATGGAACTGGAGGAAATAAAGTTGCTCATGTCTGTTAGAGTTTCTCTTATAAATTGAGGTGTATTCTGGTTGGGTGCATAGATATTAATAATTGAGATCTCTTCTGATAGTTTGTGTCTTCATTGTCGTTTTGTTCCAAAAAATTGGCAATTTCTTTCTTAATCTCATCTCTGACCCAGCTATCATTCAGCATAAGGTTGTTTAACTTCCATGTTTTTGTATGGGTATGCAGATTCCTGTTGTTATTCAATTCAAGTTTTATTCCATGATGGTCCGAGAAGATGCATGGAATAATTTCTATTATTTTAAATTTACTGAGGTTAGACTTGTGACCTAAAATGTGGTCAATTTTGGAGTAAGTTCCGTGGGCTGATGAGAAGTATGTGTATTCAGTTTTGTTGGGATGAAATGTTCTGTAGATGTCTGCTAAATCTAAATATTGGATGGTTAGGTTTAAATCTAAGATTTCTTTGCTCAGCTTCTTTCTGGAGGATGGATCCAACACTGCCAAGGGAGTGTTGAAATCTCCGACGATTATGGAGCTGGAGGAAATCAAGTTACTCATGTCTGTTAGAGTTTCTCTTATAAATTGAGGTGCATTCTGGTTGGGTGCATAGATATTAATAATTGAGATCTCATCATATTGAGTATTACCCTTAACAAATATGAAGTGACCATTCTTGTCCTTCCTTACTTTTGATGGTTTAAAGCCTACTGTATCTGCAAATAAAATTACAACACCTGCTTTTTTCTGATTACCATTTGCCTGAAATATGGATGACCATCCTTTCACCCTGAGTCTGTATTTGTCTTTTAAGTTGAGATGTGACTCTTGTATGCAACAAATATCTGGCTTGAGTTTTTGTATCCAATCAGCTAACCTATGCCTCTTTAGAGGACAGTTTAAACCGTTCACATTGATGGAGAGTATTGATAAGTCTGGTGGAATTTTGGGTATCGAGTTTTTCAAAGGACCAGTGGACATTTTTAATCCTTTCGCCAGTGTGGAAGTTGGAGTTTGATCCGAAGTTTCTGAGTGAGTTTACTTTTGTGGTATAGGATTGGGTTGGTCATTGTGGAGGATAGGTCTGAGAATATCCTGAAGAGCTGGTTTACTTATGGCAAATTTTTTCAACATATGAATGTCATTGAAGTATTTAATTTCTCCATCATAGATGAAACTCAGTTTAGCTGGATACAAGATCCTGGGTTGAAAGTTTTTTTGCTTTAGGAGATTAAAAGTTGATGACCAGCCTCTTCTGGCTTGAAAAGTTTCAGCAGAGAGATCTGCAGTTATTCTAATATTCTTACCTTTGTACGTTATAGTTTTCTTTCGCCGGGCTGCTTTGAGAATCTTCTCTTTCATGTTAACTTTAGTGAAACTAATTATGATATGTCTGGGGGATGACTTATTGGGGTTGAATCGTGCTGGGGTTCTGAAGCTGTCTGCTATCTGAATTTCAGATTCTCTAGGCATGTCTGGAAAATTTTCTTTCATAATTTCATGCAGAAGGGCCTCTGTGCCCTTGGAGGCCACAACATCGTTCTCAGAAATTCCTATAATCCTTATGTTGCTTTTTTTCAAATTATCTGAGAGTTCTCTGAGTGAGTGATCCGTTTTTGCTCTCCATTTCTCTTCCTCTTTGAGAGATTGGGAGCGTTCGAAGACTTTATCTTCAATGTCAGAAATCCTTTCTTCTGCTTGCTCCATTCTGTTACTGAGGGATTCTACTGTATTTTTCATATCTTTGAGGGCTGTAAGTTCTTGCTTCAGTGTGTCTAAGTCTTTGGTGGTTTTGTCTTTAAATTCGTTAAATTCTTGAGACAATTTTTGAATTTCTCCTCGGATTCCTAATTCCATTTTATTAATCTTGTCTGCCATCCAAATTCTCAATTCAATTTCTGACATCTCAGCCAGTTGTTTATGAATGGGATCTTCAATCACATCTGCTGTATCTTTTCTTGGGGGGGTTGATCTATTCTGGTTATTCATGTTACCAGAGTTTTTCCGCTGATTCCGCCCCATGGTTATTTTACTCCCTTTGGTTTTTTCCCCTGGGGTTTTATCGAGGGCCCGTACAGTGTTGTGGCCTGAGAAACTGGGGCCCTGTCTGGTGTGGTGGAGCAAAGTGGTTCTGTCTTATTTTCAGCTGGTTTCTGTTTGATCCTATTGCAACTTCTACTCTGGCTTGAAGTCTCAGCTGTGTGGAAAAATCAGCAATTAAGTCACCCCGCCTGCCCACCTCTGGCCCCAGTTGGAAAAGGAAAATCAACCTTCCTACAATCATATACCCAGGGCACTGCCTGAAAAGTCCTCAGTCTATTAGCCCAGTTCAAAAGGTCCGAATCTACTGTCTCAATCGGCACTTGTCTCGGGTGAGAGAGTTCAAGAGGTCTCTGGGAACTGGATCACAGGGGCCTGGTGACTCCTCTGACACGGCTCACCCCAGTGCAGCGTGGAGTCAGGAGGAGCCACCCAGCAAACAGAGCAGTCTAGGAAGTTTGACGTCTTCTTCCCCACTTTGCCCCTCCGTCGGACCCAGTCACTGGTATCTCTGCAGATGGCTAACCCAGTTGCCTGCAGTGAACAGACGCTCCAGGGGTTTGCACCTGCCTGAATCGCAAGGAAGTCTGCCAGGCCCCCGCAGACTGCCGCTATCTAGCAGGAGGAGATGGGGCCTGACATCTATGAGTGTTTGATGCAGGTGGTGGGAGGGAGGTGTTCACTCAGGCTTAGCCCCGTCCCTGATGGATGCTGCTAACAGAACAGAACAGAACAGACAACTTTGAGGGGTTCTGTCTCTGTTCCTGTCGAAATCGCCTACAGAAGACGAGCTGTTTTGAGTTCAAACGTCTTTGGTGTTGGAGGTTTGAGTCCGATCACCTCTCTGGGTCGCCCCGCCCTGGAAGCTTCCCGGGTTTGTGAGCAGTGTCAGGAAATCCCCCACTCACCGGTGGCCTCCTCTGGTTGCCCAGGGAGACAGGGGGTGTGGCCTCAGAATATCCAGAAGTGAGCGTTCTGCCATTAAAGAAAAAACGGCTGTTGATCTACCTCCAGGGAACTGCTGCTCTGGTGTGGGCACTCAGGCGACCCTTTTCTCTTCTGTCTCGCGCCCCAGAGTCAGCACTGAGCGGCCGCAGTTTGTGCTGGGCCCACACCCCTCAAGAGATCCCCCATGAATCAGAACTCTTGGGGGATAGGCCCCCAGACCCCGAATGGGAGTGGGGGGGCGGAAGCTAGAGTTTCATTCAGTTTTAGGCAACAATACAGCCCGGGGAGGGCTCCTGCACTGCACCGCAGGGAAGTGCCACCAAGGCTTGATTTCCCCTCAGCAGAGTGCCCTCTCCTCGCTCACGTGTCCCAGAGTCAGCGCTGACCTGACGCAGCTCAGGTACTGTGCACTCTCCTCAAGAAATCACCCAAGGATCCGAACTCCTGGGGGATAGGCCCTCAGACCCCGAGTGAGAGTAGGGGCTCTCAGCTCTCAGCGGGGAAGCTAGAGTCTTATTCAGTCTTGTGCCCAGGGAGGGTTGCTGCACTGCACCGCAGGGAAGTGCCACGAGGCGTGACTCCCCCTCAGCCCGGTGCCCTCTCCTCACTCGCGCTCCTCAGAGTCAATGCTGACCAGTCGCACTCAAGGGGACTGTCCACTCCCCTTGAGAAATCACCCAAGGATCCGAACTCCTGGGGGGCAGGCCTCCAGACCTCAGTGGGCGGGAGGGGAGCACCGGGAGGGTTGCCGGCGAAGGATTCCCAAAGTTTTATTCTGTTTTATGCCTGGCAGGAGAATGCCACGGCACCCCAGTAGGGGGGGTAGGTCCAGTTTTTAGAAGGTCTCTCTCATGGAGTGTAGTGGGAGGGCCTTTAATCTGCCCGCTTGTTTAATTGTGGGGCTCTTGAGCCGGTCTCATGGGGGAGGGGGACTCCCGTCCGCTTGGTGGTGGATTTTGTACCTTTTGTTTGCGTCCTTGTGATCTCAGCTTGCCTCAGCGGTGTTGATGTGCGTTCTTCAACCTTCTCTCTTGGTGAGGCTCAAGTCCACCAGGATACTTACTAAATTCCTGTCCCTTAACTCTCCTTCTGGACGGGAGCCTCTGTTGAAAGCTGGCTTCAGTCCGCCATCTTGTCTCTCTCCCCCTATTCAATCTCTTTGCTAAATTTCTCTGAGAGACTTACGGATTCCTTCCCTGTGTTTTCTTCACATTCATTGAGCTTCTTTGGAACAATTATTTTAAATTTTTTGCCTAAAAGCTCACATATCTCCATAACTCTAGGATTGGTCACTGTTACCTTATTTAGTTCATGTGGTGAGGTCATGTTTTCCTGGATATTCTTTAGGCTTGTGGATGTTTTCCATGCCTGGGCTTTGAAGAGTTAGGTAATTATTTTAATCTTTGCAGCCTAGCCTTGTATGAACCTCTCCTTCTTGAGAAGGCTTTCCAGATATTCAAAGATAATTGAGTGTTGTGACTTAAATCTTAGGTAAGCCAAATCAGTCCTAGGTTGATCACCAAACCCCGTAATGTTGTGCCTTCTGATGGTAATGCCTGGAAGAACTTGAGTAAGATATGGGAGAAGTCCCTTGATTACCAAAGTCTCTCACTCTCTTCCCTCACTCTCTGTGCTCCACTTCTGGAGTTGAAGACAAATGATGTGGGCACTCTCTCATGACCACCACAGTTGGGGCTGTGTTGGGCCACACCTGAAGCCAGCCTTGTCTCACTCATAGATAGTGCTGCCTGCTGCCCAGCTATCTCTGATGTTTATTCAATGTCCGAGGACTCTTTGGTCAGCAGTTGGTGAATCCTGTCAGGATTGGGTCCTTCCCTGCAGGACAGCATGTTTCCTTCTGGCCCAAAGTGGTTCCAAAAATGCTGTCCAGGAGCAAAGATCTGGACTCAGGGGCTTCAGAATTTGCTTGATATTTTATTTTACCATGGCTTAGCTGGAACCCAAGTTGCAAAACAAAATCATCTGAACTCTTCTCTTTCCTTTCCCAAAGTGGGAGACCCTCCCTGTACTGCACTACTTGGAGTTGGGGAAAGTGTGGCCCAGGCATTAGCTTGACAGCTGCTTCTGGTGTCTCACTGAGTCATGTGTCCCCCAAGTCCACTGGCTCCAAGCCAGCACAGCCACAGGAATTGCTCAAATACTGCAGTATGAATTTAGTAGGCACCAGACTACTTTTACCTGCTGGTGGTGTATGGGGAGCAGGCTGTATGCAGCAGGGCCCCCACAGCCTGGAGTGGCCTTCAGGGAACAGCCACCAGCTGCTTCTCCTCCTTTAACAACATTCTTTCCACCTGCCAGAAGTCACGAAGCCCATGCACATTTTCTTTGTTATCAGCACATACAGTTTTTCCTCTTTAAGGTTGACATCTACCCAATGGCTAAGATTTACCCCACCTTGTTAATACACTGTATTAATAAAGTTGTTTCCATGGTCCAGGTGTTGGCTACAGCCATCAGCTGCATCAGTCCTCCGGATGCCATCCTCTCTCTCATTTCGTGTGTGTTTTGTTCTAGTGTGTGTCCCTCTTCTTTTTTTTTTCTTTTTGTAGAGACAGAGTCTCACTGTAATGCCCTCAGGTAGAGTGCCGTGGCGTCACGCAGCTCACAGCAACCTCTAACTCTTGGGCTTACGTGATTCTCTTGCTTCAGCCTCCCAAGTAGCTGGGACTACAGGCACGCCACAATGCCCGGCTATTTTTCTGTTGCAGTTTGGCTGGGGCTGGGTCCGAACCCGCCACCCTCAGCATATGGGGCCGGCACCCTACTCACTGAGCCACAGGTGCCGCCTCTTCTTCATTTCTCACCTTTCCACTCAGGTCAACTCTCCCTCCTCACACTGGATCTTAAGAGGTCCCTCTCTCACACTAGTATGTGACAGTGGTGGGGCTAGCCAGAGCTCAGATTGAGGCTAGAGGAGTTCCCTCTGGCCAGGCTGGTCTAAATCTTCCCTCTAAAAGAGGTCCTCAAACTTTTTAAACAGAGGGCCAGTTCACTGTCCCTCAGACCGATGGAGGGCCGGACTATAGTTTAAAAAAAAAAAAAAAACTATAAACAAATTCCCATGCACACTGCACATATCTTATTTTGAAGTAAAAAAACAAAATGGGAACAAATACAATCACACCACCTCATATGGCCCGTGGGCCGTAGTTTGAGGATCCTTCCATGGGCTCCAGCAGAATTCTTCCCTGTGCTGTTTTCTCCTCTGTTGGGGCATTCCTGAGTTCCAATGCAAAGTCCGACAATCACTTCACTCTACCTCCTTCTGTCACACAGAGTCTCTCCCCACAAGGTATGCTGGCTCAGCACTGCTGGGGAATGGGGATAGAGGAGGAGTGGTATAGGCAATGAACTATCTTTTCTGCCTTCTTCAGTGCCTCCTTCCTTGATATAACATTAAGATCAGGTACTATGATAGCTCACTAGATTTTTGGTTCTTCTGAAAGTGCTTGTTTGGGTACACAGTCATTGAATTTGGTGTTTGTGTGGAGTGACAATTGCTAGAGGTTTCTAATTGGCCATCTTGGTCTACCCCCACTCCAAAACTCTGGTCTATTTCTTATTTCACTGAGCATGACATCCCTAAAGTTCAACCATGTTGGTGCATATACAGAATTGCACTGGATGTGTGAACCAAGTTCATCCCTTCCCTGGGTGAAGCTGGGCTTTAGGGGTCTGTTCATGATCAAATGACACTGTGCTAGGGAAGATTCTCTAGTGAGAGGGTTTCCTGAATCTCCCTACTGCCTTTATTGAGTCGTGTTTTTTATTCTCCTGGGGTGCAAGAGTCTTTCATTTAGTTTTTGATTCTTTACATAGGAAATTTGTCTATGAATTATTGCTATATTGTTGTGTTTTGTTGAGGGGAGAGGGGACCAGGACTCCCTACTCCACCAAATTGTGATATAACTCTCTAGAATTTGTCCTTTTTCAACTAACTTATCCAATTTATTGTGTACAATTGTTCATACTAGTCTCTTATAATATTTTTATTTCTTTTAAAACATTTTTAAAATTTTCACTTTTGAATTTTTATCTTTATCATATGTATTTAAAGTGTACAGTGTGCTATTTTGTTATACATATACATAGTTAAGTGATTACTACTGTCAATTCAGTTTCTATTTGGCCATCTCGTGCTGCCCCCAGTTCTGTCTCTGGCTTCTAATGCCATAAATTAATTTTGCATAGTTATGAAATTTATATAAATAAAAAATGCAAGATACAACATTATTATGTGTGTAGCCATAGTCCTATCATCCCAATGATATCATCCCTAAACAATCTATTGCATAAATACACAATATTTTATTAATCTGTTCTATGGATGGAAAATTAGATTGTTTCCATTTTAGGGCAATTACAAATAATACTCTTATTAACCTTATCATTCTTATCTTTTAGAACATATGAGAACTGCTAATTAACAGGTGGATAAATGTTCAATTTTACTAGATAAGTCAAACAGTTTTTAGACGTCACTGTACCAATGTATATACCATCAGCAATGTGTAAAATTTTCAGCAGGTCCACATCTTCCAATATGTAACATTATATAATCAATCTCACTTATTTTTAGCTATTCTGAAGTGTAGTGGTATCTCATTGCTGTTTTAAGAATATTTTGTATAAAAGTTCTATAAGTTTAATATAACAATCTTCAAAAAAGCATGCTTCAATTTCTACCAACCCTCATAGATAAAAGTTTTGCATTAAATATATGGATGTTTATGTGAAAATTAAGGCCATGTTATCTTATATTTGGTATACTTGAACAAAAGGCAAAGTCGAAATTACTGAATTTAATTTATTTTTGTTTTTTTACTAAATCATAGCTGTTTACATTAATGCAATCATGGGGCAACATACTACTGGATTTATAGACCATTTGACACATTTTCATCACACTGGTTAACATAACCTTCCTGGCATTTTCTTGGTTATTGTGTTAAGACATTTATATTCTACATTTACTATTTCACAGGTACCCTTGTAGGATGCACTGCAGGTGTAACCCCATCCATCACCCTCCCTCTGCCCATCATCCCCCCTCCCTCCCCTCCCACTCCCCCTTCAACATATTCTTAGGTTATAACTGGGTTATAGCTTTCATATGAAAGCCATAAATTAGTTTCATAGTAGGGCTGACTACACTGGATACTTTTTCTTCCATTCTTGAGATACTTTACTAAGAAAAAAATGTTCCAGCTCCATTCTTGTAAACATGAAAGAGGTAAAGTCTCCATCTTTCTTTAAGGCTGCATAATATTCCATGGTGTACATATACCACAATTTATTAATCCATTCGTGGATTGATGAGCACTTGGGCTTTTCCATAACTTAGCAATTATGAATTGGGCTGCAATAAACATTCTGGTACAAATATCTTTGTTATGATATGATTTTTGGTCTTCTGGGTATATAACTAGTAGAGGAATTATAAGATTGAATGGCAGATCTATTTTTAGATCCATAAGTGTTCTCCAAACATCTTTCCAAAAGGAATGTATTAATTTGCATTCCCACAAGCAGTGTAGAAGTATTCCCTTTTCATGACATCCACACCAAAATCTCTGGTCTTGGGATTTTGTGATATAGGCTAATCTTACTGGAGTTAGATGACATCTCAAAGTAGTTTTGATTTGCATTTCTCTGATGATTATGTATGATGAGCATTTTTTCATGTCTGTAGGCCATGCACCTGTCTTCTTCAGAGAATTTTCTCTTCAAGTCCCTTGGCCACTCTGCGATGGGATCACTTGTTCTTTTCTTGCTTATACATTTGAGTTCTCTGTGGATTCTGGTTATTAAACCTTTGTCAGAGACATAACCTGCAAATATCTTCTCCCATTCTGAGGGCTGTTTGCTTGCTTTACTTACTGTGTTCCTGGCTGTGCAGAAGCTTTTTAGTTTGATCAGGTCCCAGTAGTGTATTTCTGAAGCTGCTTCAATTGCCCAGGGGGTCCTTCTAATAAAATCCTGGCCCAGACCGATTTCTTCAAGGGTTTTCCCTACACTCTCTTCTAGAATTTTTATAGTTTCATGTCTTAAGTTTAAATCTTTCATCCAGTGAGAGTCTATCTTAGTTAATGGTGAAAGGTGTGGGTCCAGTTTCAGTCTTCTACAGGTTGCCAGCCGGTTCACCCAGCACCATTTGTTAAATAGGGAATCTTTTCCCCAAGGAATGTTTTTAATTGTCTTGTCAAAGATCAAATAACAGTAAGTAGCTGGGTTCATCTCTTGATTCTCTATTCTGTCCAGACATCTACTTCTCTGCTTTTGTGCCAGTACCACGCGGTTTTGATCACTATCAATTTATAGTATAGTCTGAGGTCCGGTACCATGATTCCTCCTGCTTTGTTTTTATTTCTGAGCATGTCTTGGCTATTCGAGGTTTTTTTTGATTCCATATAAAGCAAAGTATTATTTTTTTCAAGCTCTTTAAAGTATGACAGTGGAGCTTTAATAGGGATTGCATTAAAATTGTATATTGCTTTGGGTAGTATGGACATTTTAACAATGTTGATTCTTCTCAGCCATGAGCATGGTATGTTTTTCCCTTTGTTAACATTTTCAGCTATTTCTTTTCTTAGAGTTTCATAGTTCTCTTTATAGAGATCTTTCACGTCCTTTGTTAGGTAAACTCCCAAATATTTCATCTTCTTTGGCACTACTGTGAATGGAATGGAGTCCTTAACTGTTTTTTCAGCTTGACTATTGTTCATATATATAAAGGCTACCGATTTATGAATGTTGATTTTGTATTGTAACCTGAGACGCTGCTGTATTCCTTGATCACTTCTAAGAGTTCTGTAGTAGAATTCTTAGTGTTTTCCAGATATATAATCATATCATCTGCGAAGAGTGAAAGTTTGGTCTCTTCTGACCCTATACGGATACCCTTGATCACCTTTTCTTCCCTAATTGCAATGGCTAAAACTTCCATTGCAATGTTAAAGAGCAGTGGAGACAATGGGCAGCCTTGTCTGGTTCCTGATCTGAGTGGAAATGATTTCCATTTAACTCCATTCAATATGATATTGGCTGTGGGTTTGCTGTAGATGGCCTCTATCAGTTTAAGAAAAGTCCCTTCTATACCAATTTTCTTAAGTGTTCTGATCATGAAGGGATGCTGGATATTATCAAAAGCTTTTTCTGCATCAATTGAGAGAATCATAAGGTCTTTGTTTTTTAATTTGTTTATGTGATGAATTATACCTATAGATTTACATATATTAACCCAGCCTTGAGACACTGGGATAAAACCGACTTGGTCATGATGTATAATTTGTTTGATATGTAGTTGGATTCTGTTTGTTAGGATCTTGTTGAATATTTTTGCATCTATATTCATTAGTGATATTGGTCTATAATTTTCTTTTCTTGTTGGGTCTTTTCCTGGTTTGGGGATCAGGTTGATGTTTGCTTCATAGAACGTGTTAGGTAGACTTCCTTCTTTTTCTTTATTTTGGAACAGGTTGAGTAATATAGGTAGTAGTTTCTCTTTAAAGGTTTGGTAGAATTCTGACGTGAAGCCGTCTGGTCCCAGGCTTTTCTTTTTAGGAAGATTTTGTATGGTTGATGCTATTTCAGAACTTGATTTTGGCCTGTTCAACATTTCCACTTGATTTTGGCTAAGTCTTGGAAGGTGATGTGCTTCCAAGTATTGGTTAATTTCCTTCAGATTTTCATATTACTGAAAATAAAGTTTCTTGTAATATTCATTAAGGATTTTTTGAATTTCAGAGGAGTCTGTTGTTATTTCGTCTTTGTCAATTCTTTTTGATGAAATTAGAGATTTTACTCTTCTTTTCCTCGTTAGGTTAGCCAAAGGATTATCTATTTTATTGTCCTTTCCATAAAACCAACTTTTTGATTTATTGATCTGTTGTATAATCATTTTGTTTTCAATTCCATTTAATTCTGCTCTAATTTTCATTATTTCTTTTCTTCTACTGGGTTTGGGGTTGGAATGTTCTTCCTTTTCCAATTGCTTGAGATGTCCCATTAAGTTGTTAACTTCCTCTCTCTCTGTGCTCTTGAGGAAGGCTTGCAGTGCTATAACTATCCCTCTTAGGAATGCCTTTGCAGTATCCTAGAGGTTCTGATAATTTATGTCTTCATTGTTGTTTTGTTTCAAAAATTTGGCGATTTCTTTCTTAATCTCATCTATGACCCAGCTATCATTCAGCATAAGGTTATTTAACTTCCACGTTTTAGTATGAGTATGCAGATTCCTGTTGTTACTGAGTTCAACTTTTATTACATGGTGGTCCGAGAAGATGCAAGGAATAATTTCTATTCCTTTAAATTTACTAAAGTTAGACTTGTGACCTAAGATGTGATCAATTTTGGAGTGTTTTGTGGGCTGATGAGAAGTATGTATATTCAGTTATTTTGTGATGAAATGTTCTGTAAACATCTGCTAAATCCAAATGTTGGATGGTTAGGTTTAAATCTAAAATTTCATTGCTCAGCTTCTTATTGGAGGATCAATCCAACACTGCCAAAGCAGTGTTGAATTCTCTGACTATTATGAAGCCGGAGGATATCAAGTTGCTCATGTCTGTTAGAGTTTCTCTTATAAATTGAGGCACATTCTGGTTGGGTGCACAGATATTAATAATTGAAATCTCATCATATTGAGCATTACTCTTAACAAATATAAAGTGACCATTCTTATCCTTCCTTACTTTTGTTGTTTTAAAGCCTATTGTGTCTGTGAATAGAATTGCAACATCTGCTTTTTTCTGATCTCCATTTGCCTGAAATATGGATGACCATCCTTTCACCCTGAGTCTATATTTATCTTTTAAGGTAAGATGTGATTCTTGTATGCATCCAATATCTGGCCTGATTTTTCTTTTTGTATCCAGTCAGCCAACCTATGCCTCTTTAGAGGACAGTTTAAGCCATTCACATTAATGGAGTGTATTGATAAGTCAGGTAAAATTTTGGGTATCGAGATTTTCGAAAGTCCAATGGATGTTTTTAATCCTTTCACCACTGTTGAAGTTGGAATTTGACCAAAAGTTTCTGAGTAAGTTTACTTTTGTGGTAGAAGATTGGACTGGTCATTATGGAGGATAGGTCTGAGAATATCCTAAAGAGCTGGTTTGGTTATGGCAAATTTCTTCAACATATGAATGTCATTAAAGTATTTAATTTCTGCATCATAAATGACACTCAGTTTAGCTGGATACAGAATCCGATGTTGAAAGTTATTTTGCTTTTGGAGATTAAAAGTCAATGACCACCCTCTTCTGGCTTGAAAAGTTTCAGCAGAGAGATCTGCAGTCATTCTAATATTCTTCCCTTTGTATGTAATGGATTTCTTCCATCTTGCTGCTTTCAGAATTTTCTCCTTCATATTAACTTGAGTGAAGTTAATTATGATATGCCTGGGGGATGTCTTATTCGGGTTGAGTCGTGCTGGTCTGATCTGAATTTCAGAATCTCTTGCTATGTCTGGAAAATTCTCTTTCATAATTTCATGAAGATGGGCCTCTCTGCCTTGCGAAGCCACTTCATCACTTTCAGGAATTCCAATGAGGCAGATATTAGCCTTCTTCGAATTATCCCAGAGCTCTCTGAGAGAATGATCCATTTTTGTTCTCCATTTCTCTTCCTCTTTGAGAGTTTGGGAGCATTCAAAAGCTTTGTCTTCAATGTCAGAAATCCTTTCTTCTGCTTGCTCCACTGTGTTACTGAGGGATTCTACTGTATTTTTCAGATATTTGAGGGCTGCAAATTCTTGCTTCAGTGTGTCAAAATCTTTGGTGGTTTTGTCTTTAAATTCGTTAAATTTTTGAGACAACTTTTGAATTTATCCTCCAATTTCTAATTCCGACTTTTGAATTGCTCCTCAAATTCCTAATTCCAAATTTTCCTCCATTGTATTAATCTTGTTTGCAATCTAAATTCTGAATTCAATTTCAGACATCTCAGCCAGCTGTTTATGAGTGGGATCTTCAGTTACATCTGTCATATCTTTCCTTTGGGGGGGTTGACCTATTCTGGTTATTCCTGTTACCAGAGTTTTTCCACTGATTCCGCCCCATGATTATTTTACACCATTTGACTTTTCCCCTGCAGCTTTGTTGAGGACCTATACAGTGCTACTACCTGAGAAATTAGGGCCCTATTTGGTGTGGTGGGGCTAAGTGGCTCTGTCTTGTTTTCAGCTGGTCTCTGTCCGACCCTAGTGAAACAGTTACTCTGGGTTGAAGTCTCAGCTGTGGAGAAATACCAGTAGTTAAGTCACCCTGCCCCCCACAGGTAACAATTGGAAAAGGAAAATCAAACCTTCCTAAAACCACACACCCAGGGCACCACTTGGATAGTCCTCGAGCAACTGGCTCAGTTCAAAAGGTCCAAATCTATTGTCTCAGTCAGCACCTGTCTCAGGTGGGAGAGTTTAAAAGGTCTCTGGCAACTAGATAGCAGGGGTTTGCTGACAACTCAAGTATGACTTTACAGGTGCTCTGTGAAGTCAGGAGGACCCACCCAACAAATAGATTAGTCTGGGAAGGTTGATGCCTCCTTCCCCACCTTGCACCTCTGTCACACCCAGTCACTGATAGCCCCACAGGGCTGTGACCCAGTTGCCTCCAATGAGCAGATACTCCAGGGGTTTGCACCTGTCTGAATCACAAGGAATTCTATGTCTTCTCAGCCAGGCTGCTGCTCTCTGCCTCTATCCAGCAGGGGGAGGTAAGGCCCGATAACCTTGGGCACTTGATGGAGGCTGGGGGTGTTCACTCAGTTCCAGCCCGGCCTGATTGATGTTACTGACAGAACAGAACAACTGCAGGAATTTGTTTCTGTCTCTGCTAAATCCCCTGTAGAAGAGAGTCTGTTTTGAGTTCCCAGAACCTGTGCCTCAGGCCCTGTCTGTGCTGCTGTATGGTCTCAACTGTTTGTATTCATAGCATGGTTACCTGTCAGATCCAGCCTCTGCCTGCCCTCCTTTGTTTAAGCTGACGGTCCCCTGGGGGCCAGGTGCGTGTTAGGCTCAGTAAAGCAGTCCTCTGGGTCAGCCCCACCCGGGGACTCTCCCGGCTCTGCACGTGCATTTTCTATTCCCCATGCTCCACCCAGGCCGGTACCAGCTCAGGCAAACCCTTTACTCACGGGGCCTGCGTTTCCATCTCAGATCTGTTCCGCAGTGGTTGCCACCTGAGAAGATGCCTGGCCTCCTCTGATTGCCCAGAGAGACAGTGGGGCTGTGACTTCGGAATATCCAGGAGTGAGCCCTATTTTTGCCAAAAACGGCTGCTGCTCTGCGCCTCGGGGCACCGCCACTCTGGCGTGGTTCCCTCCCAGCCGACCATCCTCTCCTCACTCCGATACCACAGAATCAGCACTGACCAGATGCAGTCTAGGCCCTGTTCACACCCCTCAAGATACCACCCAAGAATCTGGACTCCTGGGGGACAGGCCTCTAGACCTCAGAGAGAAGAAGGAAGTGCTGGGAGCTCAGAATTGCAGAGAATATATACAGTTTTATACAGTTTTAGGCCAGGCAGGAGAACACCATGGCACCCTCGTAGGGGAGGTAGGTCCAATTTTTAGAGGTTCTCTCCCATGGAGTATAGTGGGAGGACCTTTGAACTCTGCTCATTTATTTGTGGGGCACTCCGACCCGTTCTCATGGGGGAGGGGACTCCTGTCCGCTTGGTGATGGATTTTGTACCTTTTGTTTGTATCTTTGGGGTCGCAGCTCACCTCAGCAGGGTTGATGTGCGTTCTTCAACCTTCTCTCTTGGTGCAGCTCAAATCCACCAGGTTACTTTCTGTCTTTTAACTCTCCTTCTGCACAGGAGCCTCTGTGGAAAGCTGGCTTTAGTCAGCTATCTTGTGTCCGCCCCCCTAAATTACTGAATTTTTATATGCTATTCTCTGTAAGAACTTAATGATAATTAATCAACACCCACATGATGCCTGATCCTTAGGATTTCAGTCAGGAAGGGGAAGCAGACAAATGAACAGGTGTTAATAAGGTAGTATGAAAAGAGCTATGGAAGCATATAAGACAGCACTGAAGCTGTTTCAGGAGTTCTGAAATTAAGCTCTAAGTTTAGACATAAAGGAAACATCACCTTTATGTGGGTGAATAAGTGGTGATAAGAGAATTAAAGACAAAATAAATAGCTAATAAAAAATCTAAATACATGGCTAAAGTCCAAAGTGGATGGCAGTAATGAGTCTCTGAAGATGATACTAGAGAGCTTACCAGGTTATAGGTCATCAGATCCTCTATAAGCTACATAAGGAATATGAATTTTCTCATTTGGGGTGCTACAGAAATATTTCTTGAAAGGAAGTTATGTAATCAGATTTTTTATTTACAAAGTGTTCTCTGGCTGCATATTTGAATGCATTGGTATAGGAAGCAGATAGAGACAGAAGCAGGAATGCTAGCTAGGAGGCTGTTGTAGCAATGTCGAGGAGATATGGTGGGGTTATGTAAGGATGTCTATTAGTAGAGAGTAATATGAATGAATGTTATGGCATAGGTACTAAGACTTCAAGATAAAATCAATAGAACTTAGCAATGGTGTCCAAACTCCAGGAAGGCTGAAGAAGACTTAAAAACCTAAGAATAAACCATAGGGCATTCTGAAAAAATGGCAACTGGTCATCTCCAAGCCCCTCACCATCAGCACCACCAACTCCCTAAGGGACTGGCATAAATGAAATAAATAAGATAGAACCTGGAGGTATCTTAAGTACCTCTGAGGTCAAAGGTTCTACAACACTGGCATGGAGGATATTGTCAGCAGCGCTGTCTGAAAGATGCTGTAAGGCTGTTTAAGGTTTATGCTCACAGGCCATCACTTATCCATGGTTTCTTCATCATGCTGGATGTTGCTGGATCCCCCATCCATGCCACAGCCTAGCATGGAAAAACGGTCCACAGAGTGGCAGACCTGTAGGTACTTTGAATAAATGATGAAGAAGAATGAACCAGGTACCTCCCCTTTCTGCCAAAAACCAGCCTGAATGAAGACATCTTGATGAATTTCAATGTGACTTTCTGATAACCCCAAGGAAAGATCCACCTCTTCCCAATCTCACTCCCCTGACTTTCATTAAAGCATATGTAAGTGCCCTAAAAATTTATACATAATCTCAGAAAAAGAAAGAAAAACTCTAAATTGACTGAGATACAGTTTCTGTTACCCAGTGGAATGGGAGTTTAAATTGAAAGCTAATTTGTTATGAAAGAATGAACAGTTTTTCTATACACTAAATTATGGAAGTATGACTTATGACTTGCATTTTCTACAGATTGGGTACATTGTTTTCTTTTTTTCTCAAAATGGTTAGCCATCCATGTGTAGAGCAGGTTAGAGATTCTCCAGGCAGGTATGAGGGAAGAAAAAAAGTGGAAGAACCTAGCAAGAGCAGATAGCTCAGTGACAGTCCACAGAATCCATACTTATAAGGAAATTGAAAGAAGTTAACATGTATGAAAGAAACAGGCTGACCAAGGAGCTCTTAGAGTTCACGCTGAGACTAAGGTTCAAGAGCAATGGCACTGAATGAGAGAGAAAAAAGAGTGGGAGGGAGTTTTTTGGAGCAAGATGGCGGCCGAGTAACAGCTTCCTTGCATCTGGGCACCATGATTCTGGGGAGATAGGACTCCAGGCATCTCTGGCTGGTGGGATCTGCCCATAATCATCCTTGTGAGGATACAGGGAGTCAGCGAAAGACTTCTGGAACCCAAGAGGAGGACTAAAACAGTGGAAAAATGGCAAGTGGTTGCGTGTTCTCAATCGGTCTAAACCCACCAGCAACTGTAAGTATAGTAGCTGTGAGACTGCAAACCAGAAAGGCCTTACCTGTGAATTGTTTTCATGTCTTTGGACTTGGCATTCAGTTGAACTGCCTTGGGGAGAGCCTGAGCAGGAGTGTGGAGAACTTTGGCCATTGTCTAGGGCCCCAGTCTGAGCCGCTGAGCTAGACGGACTAATAGTGTTTGGCTGTGGGACACAGGGAGCCATTGTGAGCGACCTGACCTGGCAAGCTCCACCCTCAGGGTCGCAGAGCAAGAATCAGGTGGGAGCTGGTAACCCAGCGACTGAGTAGCCTAAGGTTGGGGTCTGAGCCGCCTTACAGCCCTAACCCTCAGGGGCAGAGTTAGACTGGTTTTGGCACACTGGGTAAGTGGATAGCCACTTTAGCAGTGATTCCGGTGACAAGGATTTTCCTGGGAAAGCTTCTACTCAGCGAGTTTACAAGTTCAAAGTGCCTTTTAAGAGGGCTGAAGAGAGATTTAGGGTGTCTACCTGCTGGGGTTGGAGAAATCTGCAGCCTCCAGTCGTATCAGAACTATGATTAACGCTCATACCCCACAAGACTACGTGTTGCCCAGACAATATTCAACAACATATACATACTGCTTTGTTTGTGATTGTGTTTTTTGTTTGTTTGTTTGTTTTTTTGGTTTGGTTGTTTTTCTGTTTATTTTGATGTTGTTTTGTTTTTTAATTTCAACCTTTTCCGTACAGATTTCTTTTTCTTTCTCAATTTTTCTAGTGTAATTATAATTTCCCATTGCTGCCTTTTTCAATAACTAGAACTTCATTTTTAATAGTGTTTCTACCACTATTATTTGGTTTTTCACCCAATTTTATCCCGTAAAGTTTTCTGTTTCCTTGTTTTGGTTTGATTTATAGCATTTTTGTCTTTCCTCTCTACTTGGTGGAGATGGGGTACTGTGTCTGAACAGGTTATCAAAGAGCTGCTGACCTCAAAGATACCATCCAAATGGGCACCCCCAGAAAGTGGGGTTTTTTAAGGTGTGTCAAAGTACCCTACTGTACACCTATATTGCACTGTCTCCCTCTTTCTGTGCCTCTCTTCTTTTTGTCAATATTCCTTTTACCCATCCCCTCTCCTTTCCCTATTTTTTTTTCTTTTTGATCGTTCCTCCTTTCTTCCATCCCTTTCTTACTCTTCAACCTTCTCATCCTTCTGGTCCTGTACCAAAAGGACTCATCGAAACCTTAGTCCACAAGCACAAGAACTTAAAGAGAAAGAGGAAGTGACAGAAAAATTAGGGCAAGGAAACAGATAAAAGAAATCACTCATGAGGAAGAATCAGCAGAAAACTCCAGGCAACATGAAGAACCAGTCCAGAACAACCCGACCAAGGGACCATGACGTAGCTACTTCAGAGGATTCCACCTATAAAGAAATGTTAGGAATGACAGAAAGGGAATTTAGAATACACATGATGAAAACAATGAAAGAAATGATGGAAACAATAAAGGATACTGCTAATAAAGTGGAAAATAACCAAAAGAAAATCCAAAAACAGAATCAAATAAGAGATGAACGATATGAAGAATATAGAAAGGATATAGCAGAGCTGAAGGAAATGAAACAGTCAATTATGGAACTTAAAGATACAATGGAAATTATAAGCAACAGGTTAGATCATGCAGAAGAAAGAATTTCAGAGGTAGAAGACAACGTTCTTGAGATAACTCAGATAGTAAAAGAGGCAGGAAAGAAGAGAGAGAAAGCAGAATGTTCACTGTCAGAATTATGGACTTTATGAAGCATTCCAACATACGAGTTATAGGAATCCCAGAAGGGGAAGAAGAATGCCTTAGAGGAATGGAAGTCATACTAGAGAATATTATAAAAGAAAATTTCCCAAATATCACCAAAGATTCTGACACACCGCTTTCAGAAGGATATTGGACCCCAGGTCGCCTCAACTCTAACCGAGCTTCTCCAAGACACATTGTGATGAACCTGTCCAAAGTCAAGACAAAAGAAACAATTCTGCAAGCTGCCAGGAGTAACTGCCAGTTGACCTACAGGGCCAAATCCATCAGAGTGACCGCAGTCTTCTATAATGAAACTTTCCAACCAAGAAAACAATGGTCATCTACCTTTAATCTACTTAAACAGAACAATTTCCAGCCCAGAATTCTGTACCCTGCTAAGATAAGCTTAAAAATTGACGGAGAAATCAAATCATTTACGGATATACAAACATTGAGGAAATTTGCCACAACAAGACCAGCTCTACAGGAAATGCTTCAACCTGTTCTGCACACTGACCACCACAATGGATCAGCAGCAAAGTAAGAATTCAGACATTAAAGGACAGAACGTAACCTCCACACTGATGCAAAAAACAAAACTCAGCAATGGACTCTTACAAAATAAGATGAATAGAATGCTACCACACTTATCAATTATCTCAATAAATGTTAATGGCTTGAATTCCCCACTGAAGAGACATAGATTGGCTGACTGGATTAAAAAACACAAGCCATCCATCTGCTGTCTGCACGAAACACACCTGGCTTCAAAAGACAAATTAAAACTCCGAGTCAAGGGTTGGAAGACAATTTTTCAGGCAAATGGAATTCAGAAGAAAAGAGGAGTTGCAATCTTATTTTCAGATACAAGTGGATTTAAAGCAACTAAATTCAAAAGAGACAAAGATGGTCACTTTATATTGGTCAAGGGAAAAATACAACAAGAAGACATTTCAATTCTAAATATTTATGCACCCAATTTAAATGCTCCCAGATTCTTGAAACAGACTTACTCAGTCTGAGCAATATAATATCTGATAATACCATAATAATAGGGGACTTTAACACTCCTCTAAAAGAGCTGGACAGATCCTCTAAATGGAAATTAAACAAAGATATAAAAGATTTAAATGAGACCCTGGAACAACTGTGCTTGATAGACGCATATAGAATACTCCATCACAAAGATAAAGATTATACATTCCTCTCATCACCCCATGGAACATTCTCCAAAATTGATCATATCCTGGGACACAAAACAAATATAAACAGAATCAAAAGAATTGAAATTTTACCTTGTATCTTCTCAGACCATAAGGCACTAAAGGTGGAACTCAACTCTAAGAAAAATGCTCGACCCCACACAAAGGCATGGAAATTAAACAATCTGTTGAATAACAGATGGGTGAAGGAAGAAATAAAACAGGAAATCATCAACTTCCTTGAGCATAACAACAATGAAGACACAAGCTAACAAAACCTCTGGGATACTGCAAAAGCAGTTTTGAGAGGAAAATTTATCGCTTTAGATGCCTACATTCGAAAAACAGAAAGAGAGCACATCAACAATCTCACAAGCCATCTTACGAAATCGGAAAAAGAAGAACAATCTAAGCCCAAACTCAGTAGAAGAAAAGAAATGTCCAAAATCAAATCAGAGATCAATGAAATTGAAAACAAAAGAATCATTCAGAAAATTAATGAATCATGGAGTTGGCTTTTTGAAAAAAATAAATAAAATAGATAAACCATTGGCCAGACTAATGAGAAATAGAAAAGTAAAATCTCTAGTAACGTCAATCAGAAATGATAAAGGGGAAATAACAACTGATCCCACAGAGATACAAGAGATCATCTCTGAATACTACCAGAAACTCTATACCCAGAAATTTGACAATGTAAAGGAAATGGATAAATATTTGGAATCAGACCCTGTCCCCAGACTTTGCCAGGAAGAAATAGAGCTCCTAAACAGACCAATTTCAAGCACTGAGATCAAAGAAACGATAAAAAATCTTCCAACCAAAAAATGCCCTGGTCCAGATGGCTTCACTCCAGAATTCTATCAAACCTTCAAGGAAGAGCTTATTCCTGTACTGTAGAAATTATTCCAAAAAATTGAGGAAGAAGGAATCTTCGCCAACACATTCTATGAAGCAAACATCACCCTGATACCAAAACCAGGAAAAGACCCAACCAAAAAGGAGAATTTCAGACCAATCTTACTCAGGAATATAGATGCAAAAATTCTCAACAAAATCCTAGCCAATAGATTACAGCTTATCATCAAAAAAGTCATTCATCATGATCAAGTTAGGCTTCATCCCAGGGATGCAAGGCTGGTTTAACACACGCAACTCCATAAACGTTATCCACCATATTAACAGAGGCAAAAATAAAGATCATATGATCCTCTCAATAGATGCAGAAAAAGCATTCGATAAAATCCAGCATCCTTTTCTAATTAGAACACTGAAGAGTATAGGTGGCACATTTCTAAAACTGATTGAAGCTATCTATGACAAACCCACAGCTAACACTTTAATGAATGGAGTACAACTGAAAGCTTTTCCTCTTAGAACTGGAACCAGAGACAAGGTTGTCCTCTGTCACCTTTACTATTCAACATAGTGCTAGAAGTTCTAGCCAATACAATAAGGCAAGACAAGGAAATAAAGGGAATCCAAATGGGAGCAAAGGAGGTCAAACTCTCACTCTTTGCTGATGACATGATCTTATACTTAGAGAACCCCAAAGACTCAACTCCAAGACTCCTAGAAGTCATCAAAAAATACAGTAATGTTTCAGGATATAAAATCAATGTCCACAAGTCAGTAGCCTTTGTATATGCCAATAACAGTCAAGATGAGAAGCTAATTAAGGACACAACTCCCTTCACCATAGTTTCAAAGAAAATGAAATACCTAGGAATATACCTAACGAAGGAGGTGAAGGACTTCTATAAAGAAAATTATGAAATCCTCAGAAAGGAAATAGCAGAGGACATTAACAAATGGAAGAACATACCATGCTCATGGATGGGCAGAATCAACATTGTTAAAATGTCTATACTTCCCAAAGCAATCTACCTATTCAATGCCATTCCTATCAAAATACCAACATCGTACTTTAAGATTTGGAAAAAATGATTCTGCGTTTTGTATGGAACCAGAAAAAATCCCGTATAGTTAAAGCAGTTCTTAGTAATAAAAATAAAGCTGGGGGCATCAGCATACCAGATTTTAGTCTGTACTACAAAGCCATAGTGGTCAAGACAGCATGGTACTGGCACAAAAATAGAGACATAGACACTTGGAATCGAATTGAAAACCAAGAAATGAAACTAACATCTTACAACACCTAATCTTCGATAAACCAAACAAGAACATACCTTGGGGGAAAGACTCCCTATTCAATAAATGGTGTTGGGAGAACTGGATGTCTACATGTAAAAGACTGAAACTGGACCCACACCTTTCCCCACTCACAAAAATTGATTCAAGATGGATAAAGGACTTAAATTTAAGGCATGAAACAATAAAAATCCTCAAGGAAAGCATAGGAAAAACACTGGAAGATATTGGCCTGGGGGAAGACTTCATGAAGAAGACTGCCATGGCAATTGCAACAACAACAAAAATAAACAAATGGGACTTCATTAAACTGAAAAGCTTCTGTACAGCTAAGGAGACAATAACCAAAGCGAAGAGACAACCTACACAATGGGAAAGGATATTTGCATATTTTCAATCAGACAAAAGCTTGATAACTAGGATCTATAGAGAATTCAAATTAATGAAAAAAGCCAACAATCCCATATATCAATGGGCAAGAGACATGAATAGAACCTTCTCTAAAGATGACAGACGAATGGCTAACAAACACATGAAAAAATGTTCATCATCTCTGTATATTAGAGAAATGCAAATCAAAACAACCCTGAGATATCATCTAACCCCAGTGAGAATGGCCCACATCACAAAATCTCAAAACTGCAGATGCTGGCGTGGCTGTGGAGAGAACGGAACACTTTTACACTGCTGGTGGGACTGCAAACTAGTACAACCTTTCTGGAAGGAAGTATGGAGAAACCTCAAAGCACTCAACCTAGACCTCCCATTTGATCCTGCAATCCCATTACTGGGCATCTACCCAGAAGGGAAAAAAAATCCTTTTATCATAAGGACACTTGTACTAGACCATTTATTGCAGCTCAATTTACAATCGCCAAAATGTGGAAACAGCCTAAATGCCCACCAACCCAGGAATGGATTAACAGGCTGTGGTATATGTATACCATGGAATACTATTCAGCCATTAAAAAAAATGGAGACTTTACATCCTTCGTATTAACCTGGATGGAAGTGGAAGACATTATTCTTAGTAAAGCATCACAAGAATGGAGAAGCATGAATCCTATGTACTCAATTTTGATATGAGGACAATTAATGACAATTAAGGTTATGGGGGGGGAGGAATAGCAGAAAGAGGGACGGAAGGAGGGGGTGGGGCCTTGGTGTGTGTCACACTTTATGGAGGCAAGACATGATTGCAAGAGGGACTTTGCCTAACAATTGTAATCAGTGTAACTTGGCTTATTGTACCCTCAATGAATTCCCAACAATAAAAAAAAAAAAGGGTGATGCTGTGGCTCAAGGAGTAGGGTGCGGGTCCCATATGCCAGAGGTGGCGGGTTCAAACCCAGCCCTGGCCAAAAACCACAAAAAAAAAAAAAAAAAAAAATGAGTGGGAGGTAGGGTTAGTGAATGGGATATGTATATAGTAAGAGTTAAAAGCTTGAATTTTGGACAAACATCATTTTTAATTCAAGCTCTACTATTTTCTTACTGTACAATATTAAACAATTTACTTAACCATTCAAAGCCTCACTTTCTCTCAGTAAAATATGGATCATTATAATACTTATTTCACAGAGGTGATTTCAAAATTAAATAAAGCAACAAATAAAACAACAACGAATCCAAAATGTATACCTCGTTACCCTAGTGCATAATAAGTGTTTAATCTGTGGTAGCTATTTTATTGGTAAAATAAGTACTATTGTGGAATTCAGAGAGACACAAGGTCTACAATGTGAATAAGGGCAGGCATGGCTGATGCAGAAGGACAATTTAAGCCTTTGACACTAAGACAGTCACCTCTCACTGTATGCAGTTAAAAGTAATCATGCAGCAGTCTAAATGCTTTGCTGCTTAGATATTTCTTCCACCAGATATCCTAGTCCATTGCTCTTAAATTCCACATTCCATAAAGTCCTAGGATATGGACACAGTTCCACCAAGTTCTTTGCAAATGTATAAGAAGGGCAGCCTTTACTCCTGATTCCAATACTTTGTTCTTCATTTCTGCCCAAGACCTCATTAAAATGGCCTTTACAGTCCATATTTCCACAACACTCTGGTCACAACCATTTAAGTAATCTCTAAAAGGATTCCAGCTTTCTCTATTGCTCTCCTCTTCTTCTGAGCTGTCACCAGAATTACACTTATTGCTCTGCTCACCAAAATACAGGCTCTTTCTAGTCTGTTCCTCTAAATTCTTCCAGCCTCTATCCATTACCTAATCTCAAAGACACTTCTATATTTTTAGGTATTTGTTAAGGTGTTTGTTATAGCAACAGCTCCACTTCTTACTACCAATATTTCATCTCAGTCTATCTTCTGCTGTTATAACAGAATGCTACAGACTGAGTAATTTATAAAGAACAGAACTTTGTTTGGCTCATGGTTGTGAAGGCTGGAAGTCCAAGAACATGGTTCTGGCATCTGGCAAGGGTTATCTGAGGGTGTAAGGCATCACATGGTGAGCAGGTGAGACAGAAAGAAGAAATAGGGCCAAATTCATCCTTTTATCATAGGCCCACTCCCAAAATATTGGCATTAATCCATTTATGAGGATAGAACCCTCATAAACTAATTTCCTCTTTACGTTTCTACCTCTCAACACTCCTTCATTGGAGACTAAATTTCCAATGCATGAACTTTGGGGAACATATTCAAATCATAGCAGATGGTAATCCTCATACACTCTGAAGTCACTCAGTACAATGGCACAATTTGGAGTAGAGAAGAATTCCAGGAGTGGGATACCCAATGTACAGTAGACAAAGGGGAGTGGCCATGTAGTCAGCAGTAATCTTGTGAAAGAAGAGTATGAACATCAAGCAGTCAGATTTATTTTCAGGAAAGTGGGAGTGGGCCAGTTCAGAAGTGACATTAGAAGCTAAGAGATGTGACCCACGCCTTCCAGTGCTGATATGAGTGACTGCAGGAGAATGACCAACATTTACTTGGAAAAGATGCAAGAGGAAAGGTCCTCAGGCAGAATCAGATTTCAGTTAAAGCATTAATGGGACAAAGTGTTCCAGAAAGTGGTAGATTTTGCTTACTATGGGTAAAAGCTTCAGAGGGCACCTGGAAAGTTTTGTGAAGACGGAAAGCATGAGAGATGGGCAATATTGAAGAAGTCCTAAATAGTGGCACCCATTGGAAGTACTCTGCAGGACCCTGCAAGTGACAAAAATCTTTTTTTTTTGTTGTTTGTTTGTTTGCTTGTTTTTGCAGTTTTTGGCTGGGGCCAGATCTGAACCCGCCACCCCCAGTACATGAGGCCAGCGCCCCACTCCCTTGAGCCACAAGATCTTTTTTAAAAGACTTGGCTACTTTTCTGTGCTGTTGGGACTGGAAAGGCAAAATACACAAATCAGAAATAGGTACTCCCAGATTTTTTAAAAAATTGATTGAGGAAATTGAAAATGTCAATTAACAAATCAGGACACAGATGTTCTTCAACCTATGATGGGGTTGCATCCCAATTAACCCACTGTAAGCTGAAAATATCATAAGCTGAAAATATACTTAATTTGCCTAACCTACGTAGCCTGCTTTACATATGCTCAGAACACTTACATTAGCCTATAGTTAGGCAAAATCATGTAATACAGAGCATATTTTATAATAAAGTGTTGGATATCTCACGTCATTTATCAAATAATGTACTGAAAGTGAAAACCATTATAACTGTATGGGTACTGAAAGTATGGTTTCCACTGAATGCATATCACTTTCGCACCGTCATAAAGTTGAAACATCATAAGTGGGGAACCATCTAGATTCAGCAATACTTGTTAGTAATTCCCATGCCACAGAATGCCAGTAACACCTTAGAAACTTTTCTGATGAAATCACTCCACAGTTCTATCTCAGAAGTACCAGAAATTACCTAGGCACATCCTACGTGTATTTATGACAAATAGTAGATGATTTGCTCGGTGAATCCTGGAAGCTGTGAGGCAAAGACTGTTTTTAGCAAACCACTTTTAGATACCTCATTTCCTTTGGTTTAAAAAAATGTAGTGTTTAGACTGCCTCTGAGCATACCCCACATCTGTTGAGAGATCTTTGTGTTTCCAGGACATGGTCTCATC
Source organism: Nycticebus coucang (assembly GCF_027406575.1). Lineage (NCBI taxonomy): Eukaryota > Metazoa > Chordata > Mammalia > Primates > Lorisidae > Nycticebus > Nycticebus coucang. Next base: position 28,993,459 of record NC_069796.1, read on the forward strand.
TCAGCATCTTAGACACCCTGTAGGGAAACTGGAGAGATCTGCCTGTCTGAAGAGCACAGTTGCCAAAGCCAACTTTGTGGCTTTGCTTCAAGTTTCAAGAGCTTTTCAAACAGCATTGTTGATGCTGCCAAGGCTAAGTACTGTATGTGAAATTAAAAAAAAAAAAAAATCCATACTAAGGGATACAAATGAAGATAAAAATCATTGTGTCAGGAAAAATAAATAAAAGAGTTATAGATGGGAGTTTCAGTAGGAACTGTTTCATATTTAAATTCATTATTTTTACTGTCTCCAGGAAAACAACACAAAGTTGATAGATCTTTAAGCCTTGTGTAGCAGAGACACATTTTGTCATAAAGTAAAAAGCAGTACAGACATCTGTCTGCCAGGGCAAGCAACTTCAGACCAGGGGAAACTCTCTTCAGCTCATATATAGACATTTGGAATAAATCACTGGCTGCCAACTGGAAATAACTTCTTGGGAAGGATTTCCTGAGACACTAATATTATGCTCAGAAATTCAATGCCGCTGAACAAAAAGAACACTGTTGTGGAGCTCTGCCACGAGTCTATTGCACCTGGGCACTCCACTGGGCTGCCAAGGCCCTTCCAGCCACTATTTGAAGGTGCCAAGATCTAACTCAGTGAGCACCATGAGCTACCACATTTGCCTGTGGTTTAGAAGACAGGAGGGGCTATCCATTATTAAATAACATTACTACTGGCCAACCATTATTTACCCTAAATCCAGAAGAATTTACAAAACAATTCTGTAATTCAGGTTCCATCCTATCTTTCAACTTTTTAAAACTACACATGAATGTGGATGGGATCATTCATACAGTTCAACCAAAGCTCAGGCCCTCGACTGGTCAGAGTCCCTCACTGTGATCACCACCTTCTCTAGCATCTGAAGAAATAAATACTCTCAAAGGGTGATGCTCTCTCCCTCTCCTCTCTGCTCTTTGCCTCCAAAATTCCCACCTCCTCTTAGCCTCCTGTAGAGGATTCCTGTTAAGTGGATCTGGTTGCTCTCATTATGAACATATCCAAATGGGAGCAGAAAGAGGATTCAGGGTTCCTGAATCCTAAGGATATAATGAGACTTTTAATAAAGTCAAGATGGCTCTTCTTTCAGTAATTCTCCTGTGAGTTAGAATATTAAAATCACATGAGAGCTCTTTTTGTTTCTTTGCCTTCTACCTGCTGTGATATATATGTTTATGTTGGAAAAATTGAGTTGTGGAGAGAGAAAAAACAAATCTCATCCTGCCTTAGTCTATCAGACGAATTCACTGAGCGCCCACCAAAAGAGGTACAGAAGGAAGTGTTCTTCAGTGCCCTAACTCCATGCAGTAAGTCCTGTGGCATGCTCCACTCTTGAGAGGCCACTCTGCATGATCTTCTGCTGGATTTTTTCATTTTTGAGCTATTTAAACTTTCAAATGCCAATCTTCATAACTATATCCAAAATATATTAGCTGCTCCCTTGAACTCTGGTACCACTGTCTCCTGCTGAAGAACTGGAGGGGGCTGTATGCCTTCCTAAGTCAAAGTTATAATTTTCCTATTCCTACCCAACATCTCTTCCTAATTGACCTTCTCCTCCCACCACCCTACTCTCATTTACAGAGAGAAGAGGGTATGGTTTTCTTTCTCATTATAGAGAAGTCTGCCTGTTAATCCGGATATGGGTATTAATAGAAATACCTTATGGAGGGAGGGTCTTTTATTATTTACTAGTTAAATGTTCCATGCCACTCTCTGATACACTTCGTAAGTGACCGGGGGCTTAAAATGCAAGGAATACTTCTAGCAGTCAGCAACAACATGCTTACCCAGCACCCTAAATTCCATAGCAAAATTCAGGTCTTTAGGTCATTGCTCCTGGTGTCATAGAGTTTGGTTTTATTTTTTCTGTTGCACTTTGTTACGTTGACCCACTATAGCCAACAACTCATAAACTATTCAGTTTATTGTCCAAGTTAGTAGTGCATTAGGCCCTCCAAATCAGTAGGCTTTGTATCTATATCAACTACAGATTGAAAATATTCAAAAAATACAGATAAAAAACAACAAAAATAATAAGAGTAATGCAAATAAAAGACGATAAGTATAACAACTTTTTACAGAACATTTACATTAGATAGTATAAATAATCTAGAAATAATTTAAAGTATACAAGAGTATGTGCATAGTTTACATGAAAGTTTTATATAAGGAACTCAATTGTCAATAAATTTGGGTATCTTTATAGGTCCTGGAACAAATCCCCATGGATTCTGAAGAATTATTACATACTGTAGGAAATTGGCCCTTTTTGTCCCCATCACATACCACAAAACCAATGATGGGTAACCAGGAGTCCTTCAATTTTGAAAAATGGGAGTACTATGATGACATCTCTAGTAGTGTTGTACATACAGACTAGGAACTTTATGTACTCTTCATAACTGCTGGACTAGAAAAACTGTAAAGAGCTGTAACTATTTCTGGTACGGTTGTAAAGAAAAATGTACTCTAATAAATTGATAGGACTATGAACTATTACTTTTGTAAACATCTATTAAAATTAAAAACACATACCATTTAATCTAGCATTTTAATTCCTAAAAATCCATCTTATTGAAATAAAATGTTCCAATTTGAAGAGACATGCATACAAGGATACTTACTGTAGTATTATTCACATTAGACACACAAATTTAATACCTATCAATAGGGAAATGATGGAAATACATGCTATATATCCACATAATAAAACACGACACAGCCATAAAAACAAACAAATTAGACTTGTACCAAATTCATCGTGTTTTTATGAGAAAATGTGTTTTGTAAAACAATAACAAAAATAGATTTCATACATATGTACATGTATATTTATATATATGTATGTTTGTATATATGTATATACACATATACTTACCTTTATATAATTACATTAATTTTAAGGAAGAAATAGCATGTGGACGATTTGTGGGGAAAGGAGGTTGGGATACCATGTTGCTGTGCAGGAAAAATAAGGAAGTCAAAATAAACATCTGTTCTATAACCTTGATCATGGTACAATGTAAGAATTTTTTTCAAATCATTATCAAATGAACCATGCATGTGAATTATTCTCCACCCACCAAGAGACCTCACTTTCAATGTCTGCTCCTGTACTGACACAGTGCCCTTGGGTCAACTCAACAATATGTTTTAGTTTATCTAGGACCTTCTTTGATCCATGATAACTGAATTTCATAAACATCTTCAGTTCTTAATGTTATTTGGATGAGGCTCTGGATGAAGACAGGTGTATCTTCTGGAACTGGGCTTTTTTCTCTATTAAAAAAAATCTACGTCCCATGCATTCCTCCCAAGTATGCAGCAGGAATAACCTTCCTCTGGAAGCCCTCTGACACCCTCAGGAGGTGTTCCTCCCAAGCCTCTTTCATAATTATCCAAATATTATACAAAAAAAGCATTTTAATCTAGTGATACCACACTTTTAAAAACTTTTAGATCCCAATGTCCCTCTTCCTCAACCAATAAAATAAAACTTCTCATTTTAGGAAAACCTTATGTAATTTATTCCAGTGGGATAAACCTGAAGGGAAGCTGCTTTACCTTCCTCAGCCAAATGTAACTTTGAATACTCACTCCCTAAAACTAAAGAAAACACTAAAAACTGCCACTCCTCACCCTTTGGTAATGAGTATCCTGAACTCAAGTCATGGTGGAACTAATTTTATTTCTTTCATTACGTTCAAAATAATCCACATTTATCAGGGTTACATAAGTATTTTGAAATACCAATATAATTGTTTTCTTAATTCATAGATTAGTGAAAAGTCATCCTCTTAAGAATGCTCTGGTAAATTTCTTAGCATTACAATTCTATTCAGGGCTCCTCATCTTTTGTACCACCCATGTCCCACCTGTGGAGAAAAGAGACCTTTCTCCTCTGAACTCAGTTTCTAACCCCATCTTCCCTCCCCATTTCTGGATTGAGCACAGGAGACACTGCCTCCCTTTTCTTCTTCTATTTGTAGCTTTCTGCCAGTACATGAGTAACATATTAGGAGAGTAGCTACACACCGCTCCTCGGTCTGCCAATGACAAAACTGGCTGACTACCCAGGAGAGGCTCACATTATTCCCAGTGACCACACCTATTCAGTTTGTTGTGTCTCATTCCCACGATTTCCTTTGGAAGTTCTAGTTCACAATATGCCCAAAATACATGTAGAACTCTGACTAAAAAAAAGCGAAATTATAGTAAATTAGAACCTACTGTCCAATATTGCTAAGCACAAACCAACTTAATCTAACCTGTGGCTCCACTAGTCTTAAGGAAATAATCCTAAAATTTCTAGGTCATCATTTCAAGCAAAAAGTCCTCATTTTGCAAGATTTAGTCTAACACTACAGAGCCCCCAAAACCCTGGTTTTAGGACCAAGTTCACTTTCTGTAACCTTTTCAACATTAAACTGTAATTCCCCAGGCACACACAGTATTCCATTAAAAGTCTATTCTTCTTACCTTAGTTAAAAGAATAAGCCCTTATTGCTGATGGGAGTCCTGTGAACTTCCTTAGGAACAGCTTTCTCCTGTCCCCTTAAAAAACCCAGAAGCTCTTAATCCCCAATTTTTTCATGGGAGACTAATATTTCAACCTGACTCTATAGTTGACCACCAGGACTTGAGCTCTGGCAAGTGATCAATCCCATTTCTTCTACTCAATTCGGGGTGGGGGGGTTGTTTGTTTGTTTGTTTTTGTTTGGCCAATTCTTAGTAGCTCCTGCCTTTTCTGCTTCTGTCCAACTGAACTGTAATAACAGGAAAACTCTGGAAGGCCCTGCTTGCCTGTGGTCTGCTGACAGAACTTGGCTGCATTTGGCTTTCAACAACATTTGATTCATTTTTATTTAACTTTGAGCAAGTTCCCTGGGCCATTTCTCACCACCTGAAGTAAAACTTTTCTTTTTAATTTCAAAAAAACTTAAGTCTTTCATCTCACTGTCCTGGGTAGTGAAGATATTGGCATGCATTTTCTAAAATCCTAAAACTTTTTTTTAACTCTTGCCAAACAGATGGTTGAAAAGGGTACCCTCCAGTTGTTATATTTCACATCTTTATGATTATTAGCAATAACAAGTAAAATTTCATATGTTTACTGGCCAATATGTTTATTTTTCTATGAATGATTTCTCACAGGCTTTGCCCATATTTCTACTGAGCTGTCATATTTCTTATTTTAAATTAGTGTATCAATTGTTGTAAAGGATATTAAAAAACTAGGACAGATCTACACAGATTTTTAGAGTAGAAACTGTCACAGGTACTTTGGAAAGCAATTTAACTATACCTTCTGAACTTAAACATGAGTGTGTACTATGAGCCTGAAGTTCCATTCTTGAAATCTATCTCAAAGAAAAAGCTCCCTCATGTTCTTAAGGAGGTATATGAAGGTATCATTTTTTTTTACTTTTCTACTGTTTTCCTTCTCTTTTCTGCTTGTCTTAGTCTGTTCAAGTTGCTATAACAAAATACCATAGACTGAGTGACTTATAAACAACAGAAATGTATTTTCCACACTTCTGGAAGCCAGCAGGTCAAAGATCCAGGCTCCAGCCGACTTGACGTCTAGTGAGGGGTTGTTTCCTAGACTGTCTTTTCACAGTAACTTCTCACGGCAGAAAGGACAAGAGAAGAGGCCTCTATTATAAGGCCCCTCATCTTATTCATCTTTTTACCTAATCCCCTTCCAAAGGCTCCACCTACCAATAACATCATGTTGGGGGGTCTGAATTTCAACATACGAGTTTGGAGGGGGGTACACAAATATTCAGACCATACCACTATTTGTACTCTAGACTTTTTATATACTATTGATATGAATCCAACTTCAGTGACATCTATCACAAACACTTTCTATCAATGTATTGCTTATTATAAACCTTCTAATTTTGACATCAAATTTATCAATCTTTTTCTTTACAGCTTTTTTGCACCTTGGTTAGCAAGGTTTATACTATCCCAAGTCATGAACATAACAATATGTTTTTACTAAGAATAATGTCTTCCACTTCCATCCAGGTTTAAGAATGGAGAAGCATGAATCCTATATACTCAATTTTGATATGAGGACAATTAATGACAATTAAAGTTATGGGGGGGGAGGAAAAGCAGAGAGAAGGAAGGAGGGAGGGGGGTGGGGCCTTGGTGTGTGCCACACCTTCTGGGGGCAAGACATGATTGCAAGAGGGACTTTACCTAACAAATGCAATCAGTGTAACCTGGCTTATTGTACCCTCAATGAATCCCCAATAATAAAAATATATATATATGTTTTTATAGTTCAGCCTTTTTGTATAAGGTATTTATCACATGTAGGATTTATTTTGTGGATAGCATGTACTAGGAATATAAACTTGTTTCTTTCTTAATAAATAACTAATTTCCTCAGAGCTATTTATTGAATACTTTATATTTGTTCCATTGATTTGAAATGCCAACTTTACCATACAAATGTGCCTGAGACGTTTCTGATGTTTTATCTTGTCACCCTAATCCACTGAATTCAATAGAAAACAAATTACCTTCTCAAAACAAGCTGCAAAAAACTGGTTAAAATTCAAAACCCATTCATGTAGAAAACAGTCCTAAATTAGTATTAGAATAATCACTTCTTCCTTATTATTCATAGTGGCTCTACTTTCCCAGTTGAACTCAAACTGATACATTAGTTTTAATTGTTGTGTACTTCTTGGGAGTAACCAGTTCTACAAACATTGTATGTTAGACTTTATCATGAGAGACATAGGAGCCCATGAAACTGGAGCACATATTAAAAAGAGCAGCAGGATAAGGGAGACCCATTAATAGGAAGCTGTTGTTTTTATTGTACAGATAAGAAAATTCAGGTATAGAGAACTTGTAATTTTCTCAAAGCCATATAGCAAAAAAAATAGCAGAGCATGAATTTAGACATAAGTTGGAATTCAGATCCTATGTACTTAACTTCTATCTAAAGTGATCTCTAATAGGAATGAGATTAAACATACAGGAATCCAGTACAGTATTTTAAGTGTTTACTCACAGCATATACTTACATTTTCCCACTTAGCCCTGTAAGAATAGTCAAGGAATTTCTTCATGACTCCCAATTTTAAAAGTCACAGAACTTTGTTGCCAGGCAGTTAACTATAAATAGACAAACAATTCAAGAAAAACTGAAAAAACCTTTGAAATATAACAGAATAGTTCTTTCTCAATAATGCACAATTATACAGTACCTCAAATTATTTCAAGACCTATAATATTATAAAATAACAATAACAAAATTATCCCGTTTCCAATATTGAGTAGCTTTTCACTTATAATCATGGCACAATTACAAAGTAATATTTTTATATAATGATTAGCACATTAGTGCTTATGGAATAATAGCCTTATCTTTTGAGAACTGGGATATTGGTACTACTTGTTAGATAATATAAGTGAAGTTGTCAATATGGAGCCTTTCATATTATTAAAAATCAGGATATAGTAGTGGTGATCATTATAAAGTCACTCCAAAATATAAGCAAAAAAAAAAAAAAAGAATAGCATACGCTGTTCATAAAAACAAAAACTACATATAAAAGTAGAAAGAATTAGTCTTTCTTGAATCAGACTTGGTTTAGGAGAGTTCTCAAGGTTCTAGAGCAGTGATTTTCAACCAGTGTGCCACAGCACACCGTGCCATGAGAAGGTCCTGGGTGTGCTGTCAAAATTTTTAAAGAACATTAATTATTTTCAAAAGAAATTCAAAGCACAGTGAGTATATTCTTCTTTTACTCTTTTTTGGATCAACATAATTTAAGAGTGTCGCAGAAGTTTAACTATAATTTCAAGTGTGCCATGAGATAAAAAGGTTGAAAAACACTCTTCTGTAGTCTAGAAATCATCCATACCAAAGAAGAAGAGCCACAGCAACAACAATGTATGTAAATAGGGTCTGTGCGATTGGATAGTAAAAAAAAAATGTATATATATATATATATATATATATATATATATATATCATTCAACTTTAAACTCCTGAAGGGCAAAGAATGCAGCTGGAGAAACTTCCAGGGAATATAGTTCTATTATCAGATTGCTATAATCTTTGTTTTAACCTTCATACGTTAAAGAGAGAATTATGGAAGCTTTTAAAATATAATCTTTAAATGGGTGGCTCTGGAGGAAGTAAAGGGTTTTCATATTACTCAGAAATCATTTTAGTGCCCCTAATAAATTCTTAGACTTGCACAAATAAAAATCAGCCTGTGCTCTGTAGCCTAGGTAGGCAACAGTGAGTCCCTAATGAAGGAATCTCTGAGGCACCAGATAGCTAATTTCTTAATGTACAACCCTTGAGTACTGTAATGATCTGAATATAAAAGTAGCCATCCTAATTCTCTCTCTAACACAAGAAAAGATGTAAAATAGACAAAAACATGAAAAAAAGAAACATGTTGGGTGGTGGGAGCCATTATCACCTTCTCAACCATGCAAGTGATGCTTCATAAGAAAATTCTGTTGGTTTTCAAGAAAAATATGAATACTGACATTCACATTTTAATAATGAAGTACCCAAAAGCTCAAATGACCTACTTAAGATCATGCAATGAGTCAGAAATAGAAATAGATACTATGTCTACTGGCATTATTCCCTAAATACAAAAAATTAAAATGTTGTATGGTCCATGGAAACTGAAATGCTGTAACACTGAAAGAAATTACCAAGGAACATGATTTTGAAAAAAGAAATACATATTTCATAGTATTTATAGATAGATTTATCTTTTGGCAATTTAACTTCAAGGAATATGGCCTTAATTTAGGTTGGAAAGTTTTTCTAAAAGCAGCAAAAACAATTTTCCACCTGGGCAAGTAAATATGCCAGGAAGCCACAATTCATCTCAGTCTTTCTTTTCCATCATAAATGGACATGAAAGCACTGACTGAACATTAAAAACAAAGTAAATCTCTCCAGGGTCTTTGCAGACTGATTGAAATAAAGCACTTTCCAGATTCATTTCACATCCGCACCAACATAATATAATTAAATACGAAAAGTTTCAGAAGACCAATAGGCCATTATAAACAGATCTATAGAGACTATACTTGATGGTAGAGATAGGAATTAACTGCAGAGTAAACTACTTCTGTGCAGTGAAGGAGAATCTTTCAGAGAGTCATCACACAGCTCAAAAGTTATCTCTTCTTTATGTAAAAAAAAAGAAAAAAAAGTTGAGTCCTGGTCCAGAAGCACAGGAGGGAGCAGATATTTTATCACAGGTGGCTGCAATCATATCCTGTGGCATTGTACAGTCTGAGGAAGAACTAAGGGGATTAGAAACAGGTAGAGCTGTGGACATAAACCTGATAAAGATTCTGTGCTCAGATACCGAACTTTAGGGAATTACTAGTATTAATATAAAGGAAACAAATCCTTCCAAAGATCACATCAGCCCTGATAAGGGTGACCAATTGCGGCAAACACAAAATTGGGGTACATCCTGGCTCACAAAGCAATGCCAGCATCACCGTATTTGTGCCATTTCACCACTCTTCCATCCATGGCTTGTGGATGGAAAGGTAGAAACATTCAAAATAAAAACTGGATGAATCTATGCCTTTCTTTGGAGAATCTGGAGTTTAAACAGAAAGATGTGGTACCCCATGGAGACACAGTCTGAGTCACGGCGAGGACAGCACTGTAACATTAGCCCCAGGGAACTGCAGTTACTAAGGTCCCAGGCCCACCCCTTGTCTCTGGTTCCCAGAATCATGATTGCTTAGTTTTTTGTGGTTTGTGTGTAACTACCTCCAGTAACTATTTTCTGCTTGACTTACCCAGTCATATTTTTTGTTCATTGCAATAAAATGAGCCTTGCCTAATTTATCTATCCAGAGTAAAATTTTACAAAATGATGTGAGATGTGAAGGGTATGAGCCGCAGGAAGTCATGCACTAATGATGCTAAACAAAATGCCCCTCTCCAACAAGCTCCCAAACAGAACTAGAAAACATGCATTAATTTTATTCACTCTTAATTAGGAGACAATTGATAATGAACCAAAAGAAACAGAAAAGACATTATTTACATATAGTCTTTTTGTATTTGTACTTGAGTTAATGACATATAAATTTTATGTACTTTATTCCACGTGTGGATCTAGTTCCTCTCAAAGAGTTAAGCAGATTAATCTTTCAATACTTAGAGAGTCCAGATATTATAAAAATGGTGCCTGAAAAAGAATGCTAACTGGAGTTTCTATAGTAGTGCAGATAATATAGCAGTGTAACAAATTAGGTGAACTCTAATAATGAAGATCATGACAGAGAAAATATAAGGAAAGGAGACTGTGCCTTTATTTTAAAAACTATCTGTATAGATGATGCTTATCTTTAAGAAAAATGACATGGGAATGTCAAGAGGTCAGTAATCCAGTTGACACACATGTCCGAGGAAACTACCTCGGACACACAGGTAGTCCGAGGTAGTTTCCTCGGACATGTGTGTCAGTTTAATGCATATTACACTAGCAAAATACATTTTATAGGATGAGTAAGGATATCAGCCATCCTATGCAATTGTGCTTTCCAATAAGTATTATAGTAAAGCTGACTATTTCACTGTAATACACAGGATAAAGGTAGAATCAGATTAGGCTGGAGCCTATTGAAAAAAATACTATCAGCTCTATGAAATTGGAACTCATCAAAATTCATATTTTAAATACTTCTGGGTTTATTCTTTTATTAAATCCTTATATTTGATTTCAAGTAAACGTTTCAATATAATTGCTGATATATATGCAATATAATTGTAAACTATAGAGGCTTGCCATTTCTCTATATTCTCCAACTTAATTAAAATTAATTGTCTTGAGTTCTAATTTTGTTTCACACATTCTGAATTATTGACATTGCTGAAGGCACTTATTGTTCATTTGGTGGAATTTAATTAAATGTGGTTCATTATAGTAAAGCTTTAATACATAATGATTTTTAATAATCTTGTTAAAATTAGAAAGGATCTATAACTGTTTAACTCTGCTAAAATGGAGATATGATATGTTGTTTATTGCTCAATTCTACTTCTTGACAAAATGAGGAATTATAAAATGATTTTATTTTGCTAATTTAGTGAAATAAAGAATATAGTAAACCACCTGGGTACATTGACAACCTCCTTATGCTGACCTAATTTTCATAGACCAGACACACACCGCACGTACATATCAATACAAGAGGCCTAGTTCCTTATGCTGACCACCTTTGTGTGTTGACCAGTTTGTTATAGTCTCTTGGGTGCTCAACTTACAGAGGTCCTTCCATATTTGATTTTTTCAAGAAATCTTAAGTAATACTATCAACCAAAATTACCAGACCATATTTACAAAAATCAAGATGGTGTAATACTCGGTGAAAGGTGGAGTATGATGCACATATCATTTAGTTTATAACTCTTCAGTGGAAATGCAATTGACAACATACTGGTTATAGTTCAAAGATCCATGGAAAAAATTAAAAATAAAGTCCTACACATTCCTTTCTTCTAATATTTTAATGTAAAAAAGCAGAAATATAGACAGGACACTTGTGTACTTATCTAACCAAAGATGATACAGTTATAACTGAAAACATTTTAACAAATTGGAAATTTAATAATTTGCATAACATATTGGGATTTTTTTCAAATAAGTTTCACATACAACATCTCATATTTGATACTAACAAACAAATGATGAATTATAAGTAGTATTTCCAATTTAAAATGAGCAATTTGAAGTTTAAATTGTTTAATGTTCTTGCCCCAAACTTTCCACAGCTGGGATTCACACCTTTGTCTTTCGACTCTACATTTCTGCTTTAGTCACTGTGCTAACACTGTACAGTGCTGCCACTGCTCAAAACATTTTTTTTAACTATCCTTTTGAAATCTCTTTCAGAATCAATTCATAAGCCATGAAATAAAGTTAACAAACTATTAGATACAAGAAGTCACAGATTTTTTTGTGACAAATAACTAATTTTCATTTCCAAAAAGCCTTGAGATTATAGAAATGGATACACTGTTACTGACAAAAAAATTTCACAGTTTTAAGGAAAGGTAACTCACTCTTTTCAGTCATTAGCTGAATAAATATTTATTTTTTAACCTACTTTGTCCACAATATTGCATATAATGGTAAGAATTTAGTAGTGAGAAAGATAAAATTATCTCATTGAGTTTATATCTGCAATGAGTTCAATGGCACATCGGAACAAAAATAAGCAATTAAAATGGAGTAAGTAATCTGCTATAGGTAAGACTGTTTCTAGAAAAATAGTGAAATTCTTTCAAACTATAGAAGGAATAACTATCATCCCAGCCATATAAAATATAAGAAGAGGAAAGAATGTCTAAGCACAATGATTTGGGGGGTTTTTTTAATTTTATTAAAAAACATTTTTTTAATGGAGAACATATATTTGGTTTAGAATAAGTAAAACAGGATTTTTTTCTTGTTTATTTGCCTATCTATATATTATATAGTTTATTTTTTAATTTCAGAATGTATTGAGGCATAAATGTTTTGGTTACAGGGATTGCTTCTGTGCTGCTTGAGTCAAAGTTATAAGTGTGCCCATCACCCAGATAGTATACACTGTACCCATTAGGTATGATTTGACCCATTCTTTCCTCCCACCTTTCACCTGCTTGAGTTTTACTTCCATCAGCACAGGACTGCTGATTGCTTAGTTCAAATTTAATAATGACTACATGTGGTGATTGTTTTTCCATTTGCAATACCATTAAGAGAATGGTCTACAGTTCCATCCAGATTGTTGCAAACGGTATTAATGCATTTTTATGGCTGAGTAGTACTCTGTGGCATACATATACCACATTTATTAATCCATTCATCAACTGATTGGCACTTGGGTGGATTCCACGTCTTTGCAATTGTGAATTGTGCTGCAATAAACATTTGAGGACAAGTGTCTTTTTGATAAAGTGACATGGATTCAATTGTCTAGTAAAGCCAAATGAAATTTTAGGAGAGTGAACTTGCAATGTATTTACTTGGGTCTGAGGGCTGAAAGAATTTAGTCACAAGTCCTTCTTTACATCAGAAGGACTAGACAACATAATGCATATCTTTAACAAAACTTCCATATGTAAAAAAGTGCAGAGATCCCTCACAATAGTTATTTAATCTATTTCTAGTCTTTAAAATCTTTGAAAGTATAAGTTTTCTGCAAGGGCAATTATATTATTATACCGGAATATAACTTACTGGTGATTTGCCTTATCACTGAAATACAACTTAGAAATAATATGGACAGTGATCCTAAACCAGGCCTACTGAAACAGAAACTCCCTGGCTGAGGCCCAGGAATGTTTATTTATTTATTTATTTATTTTATATTATTGGGGATACATGGAGGGTACAAAGATCCAGGTTACACTAATTGAATTTGTCAAGCAAAGTCCCTCTTATAAATGCATTCCTCCCCCAAGAGGTGTGCCAAACACCATGACCCTCCACCCCTTCCCTCCTTCCCTCTCTTTGCTCCACCATTCCCCCATGTCCCACCATATATTAGCATCAATTGTCCTCATACCAAAATTGAGTACATTGGATTCTTGTTTCTCCATTATTGTGATACTTTACTAAGAAGAATGCATTCCACTTCCATCCAAGTCAATATAGAAGATATATAGTCTCCATTTTTTTAATGGCTGAATAATATTCCATGGTATACATACAGGACAGCTTGTTAATCCATTCCTGTATTGGTGAGCATTTAGGCTGTTTCCACATTTTAGTGATTGTAAATTGAGCTGCGATAAACAGTCTAGTACAAGTAAACTTGGGTGACTCTAGGTACCAAACAGTATCACTGAGACTGCTAGTTGCTCCCCTCAGATCCATTCTCTCCTTCATCCTTGTAGGAATGGAACCCATGACTTCCATTGAGCACTAAGCTACCCAGAATAAGAACCAAAGATCCCAGCTTCTTATTTCATTGAGTGCTGCCATGTGACTATGTTTTATGCAATGGATTATAATAAACAATGATTCTTAAGCTTTCTGGACTTGTCCTTTTAGGAGAGACCAGGCCCTTCTTCCCTCCTTCATCCTGCTGCTTGGCTGACTGGTAGTGGAGTTCTGTTATCTACTTGAAGATAGGAACCATGCACAGGAAAAGCAGAGGGAAAATAATGAATGGAGCCTGGTCTGGATATGGTCCTCCAGAACCTGATGGGAACTCCTGGGATGTAAATGGATGATCATATTCTTCACATAAATAGGATGCTTCTCCTCTGGTCTGCCTGATCAGGTAGTGGTCATTTTATCTAAAAATGTATACCCAGCCTCAAAAAGAAGAATGCTATACTTTAAATATAAGAATATCCTCTATTAGAAATTTTTTTACTGGCCATTTGAACTCTTATAGCATTTTTATGAAAGTTGTGAGAGTATATTAAAATGTTTCGGATCAGGGTCAAGATGAAGGGACAAGGTGAACTGACCCCAGACTATTCAATTCTATTGAACTAAATTGAATTGAAAGACAAAATGCAATAAATGTCAAGAGAAATTTCAAACCATATTTGAGTAATTTAATACACAGTAAAAAGTAGATTAAAATTTAAAATCAATTTCTGTTTCTCTCTCTCTGCCCCCACATCCTTCTCTCCCTCAATGTATTAACACACTATTCCTACAATTTATAAAAAAGAAAGCCAACACTCATGGAATAAGAACAAAAGGAAAAGCCTCACCAGCCTAGGAGACATCTTGACTATTTTCTACAGAACAATAGTGCCTTCATCTGGAAAGGAATAGATTTAATAAGAGAACATAGTGCTTCAAATGTGGCCAATTCCATTTTCAAGAGGTAATTTATTGATATATTAGTTACATAAGGAAGAGTAAAAGTTTGGGTTATTTTTCAAAATTCTTTAAGTGCTAAGAAATTTGACATTCTTAATATTTTCTAATACTTCTGTGAATGGAAGAGATATCCCAAATAAGAAATTAAAAGTTATCATTGGATGACACCACAATTAATTATTTTAGGTATGAATGAGGGAGTCCAGATAGCAGTGATGAATGAGGAGTCTAAGGTAGGTAACCTCAAGGTATTCCTTTCAAGCACTAACATTCATGATTCTATGGTTCATTTGAATGTATAGATTCTGATATGTCTCTCTTAAATTCAAAACAACAAAAAAGTAGCCTCATGACATCACAACAGCCATCACCAAGCTAAATGTTGCACATGGGAAAAAGAGGTAGTTGCTGAATTTCCACGCCTATCCTCACAAAAGTAAGAGGTGAACACGTGCTCAAATGCCTAGTGTAATATCTACGTAGGGCAAAAATGGGCATCTCCAGCCTTTGGGAGGTGTGGCATATGACACACAATACAGTGCCTGGGAAGACTTTTGACATTCACAGTGTAAACTAAGTCAATGTTCAGGCCTCATGGAAGTGTCCACTTAGTATTATCTTTGGTCAGATGTCCTCCAATCTGAAAAACCTAAAAATATTTTATGAATTGCTTCTTTGTAACCCTACAAGGAAATAATTTTATCCTTGATATGAATGATGTATATGTGATTTAGCTTACATTTTTAAAGAAACTATATTGACTCCATTCAAGAGTATTTCCTTCCTCCCTTTATATAGAAATTTTAACAATTAACTCTCAAAAGCCTCATTTAACTGATTTTTTTGTTGTTTTTTGTTTTGTTTTGTTTTAGTTCTTTTGTTTGTTTGTTTTGAGACAGAGTCTCAAGCTGTCCCCCTGGGTAGAGGGCCGGGGTGTCCTAGCTCACAGCATCCTCCAACTCTTGGGTTCAAGAGATCCTCTTGCCTCAGGTTTTTGTATTTTTAGTAGAATCTCACTTTTCCTCAGGCTGGTCTCGAACTTGTAGGCTCAAGCTATCCACCCACCTCAGCCTCCCAGAGTGCTAGGATACAGGCGTGAGCCACCACTCCTGGCCGTGATTTTGATTTTTCTTTGATTGATTGCTTGGAGTTTTCAGGAGTTTGTTGTTGTTATTGTTGCTGTTTAGCAGTCCAAGTTTCTCTTTGGACATTAGAAACTAAAGAATCTTGCTGGATCCCCTCCCCCATCTTCTTCTTTCTCACTCCCTGCTCTCTGTTCTCTTCTCTCTCTCTCTTTTTCCCATCTCCTCCCTCCCCAACTTCTTCCCCCTCTAATTTAAAATAAACTTATGCTTTTATATCCTTTAAAAGCAAAATCTCGGACTGAGTAACAGCTTCCCTGCAACTGGGAACAGCAAGTCTGGGGAGACAAGACTCCAGGCATCTCTGGCCGGTGGGATCTGCCTATAATAATCCCTTTGAGGATACAGGGAGCCAGCAAGGGACTTCTGGACCACAAGAGGAGGACAAAAACAGTGGAAAACAGGCAAGTGGTTGCGTGTGTTCGATCAACCTAATCACGCCGGCAACCGTAAGTACAGGCAACAGTGAGACTGCAAACCGGAAAGGCCTTACCTGTGAACTGTTTCGGTTTTCTTGGACTTGGCACTCAGTTGAACTGCCTTGGGGAGAGTTTGAGCAGGAGTGTGAAGAACTTTGGGCATTGTCTGGGGCCCCAGACTAAGCCACTGAGCTGGGCGCAGGAAGCCTTTGTGAAAGAACTGCCCCGGCAAGCTCCGCCCTTAGGGTCTCAGAGCAAGGATTAGGCGGGTCAAAGTAACCTACTGACTGAGCAGCCAAAAGGCGAGGACTGAGCTGCCTTACAGCCCTAATCCTTAGGGGCAGAGTGAAACGGTTTTGGCACACTGGAGCCTTGGGCTGTTGCCCTGGGTAGAGTGCATGACGTCACAACTCATAGCAACCTCAAACTCCTGGGCTTGGCACTGCCCAGACCTCCATAAGAGCTGTGCAGTGACCCCCGACCGGTGACCCGGACCCACCGGACCTCCGCATTCCCTGACCAGTAACTGCAGGAGCCACGCAACCCTGCGTCCTGCCTCCTGTGTCCTCCCAGCTTCCACACTAGCCCATTCATCTGTACAGGGACTCTAGTAGCTGCATGCCCTTTGGAGCCCTCCCTGCCTCTGCGCAGAGCTCTTCTCCTGGCCAGAGACTGCTGGAGCCTTGGGCTCTCTGTGCCAAAGTCACTGGGCATCTGGCACTCCCAGAACCGTGCACACCACCCCCAGCCCTGTTGCTGGATCCGGGTGTGTCACAAACTGGAGCTGCTTCCACAACCAGAAATCCCTAGCTAGAGCAGCCCCAGAGGAACTACACAGGGTCACTCCCTACAAAGATCCAGCAATAATAGAGTGATCCCGCTTTGGTTTAATCTTGGAGAGACACCTCCCCAACTCAGAGGCAAAGGTGAAAAACAATTATGAGGCGAAATCAACAGAAAAACTCTGGCAATATGAATAATGAGAGTAGATCAACTCCCCCAAGGATCAATGGGGCAGAACCAGCACAAGACCCCATGCACAAACAAATAGCTGAGATGTCAGAAATTGAATTCAGGATCTGGATAGCAAATAAGATCGAATTAGAATTCCAAAAGTTATCACAAGAATTCAATGGATTCAAAGACCAAATGACCAAAGATTGAGACAAGAAGTTCCATCCCTCAAAGATCTGAGAAACACAGTAGAATCCCTCAGTAACAGAATGGAGCAAGCAGAAGAAAGGATTTCTGACACAGAAGACAAAGCTTTTGAATGCTCCCAAACCCTCAAAGAAGAAGAGAAATGGAAAGTAAAAACAGACCACTCTCTCAGAGAGCTCTCGGATAATTTGAAGAAAACCAATATTCGTCTTATAGGGATCCCTGAAAGTGATGAAGTGGCTTCACAAGGCACAGAGTCTCTTCTCCATGAGATTATGAAGGAGAACTTTCCAGACATGCCAAGAGATTCGGAAATTCAGATAGCAGACAGTTTCAGAACTCCAGCATGACTCAACCCAAACAAGACATATCCCAGACACATCATAATCAATTTCACTAAAGTTAATATGAAGGAGAAAATTCTGAAAGCTGCCAGACGAAAGAAAACCATTACCTACAAGGGGAAGAATATCAGAAAAACTGCAGATCTCTCTGCTGAAACCTTTCAAGCTAGAAGAGGATGGTCATCGACTTTTAATCTCCTAAAACAAAATAACTTTCAACCCAGGATCCTGTACCCAGCTAAACTGAGCTTCATTTATGACGGAGAAATTAAATACTTCAATGACATTCACATGTTGAAGAAATTTGCCACAACTAAACCAGCCCTCCAGGACATTCTTAGACCTATCTTCCATAAAGACCAGTGTAATTCTCCACCACAAAAGTAAACCCACCCAAAAATGTTTTGATGAAATTCCAACTTCCACAGTCGCAAAAGGATTAAAAATGTCCACCGGTGTCTCGAAAGGCTTATCAATAATCTCAATTAATGTGAATGGTTTAAATTGTCCTCTAAAGAGGCATAGGTTGGCGGACTGGATACAAAAACTCAAGCCAGATATCTGCTGTATCCAAGAATCACATCTTACATTAAAAGACAGATATAGACTCAAGGTAAAGGGATGGTCATCTATATTCCAGGCAAATGGAAAGCAGAAAAAAGCACATATTGCAATCCTGTTCACAGACGCAATAGGCTTTAAACCAACCAAAATAATTAAGGATAAGGATGGACACTTCATATTTGTTAAAGGCAATACTCAATATGATGAGATCTCTATTATTAATATTTATGCACCCAACCACAACGCACCTCAATTTATAAGAGAAACTCTAACAGACATGAGCAACTCGATTTCCTCCACTTCCATAGTAGTTGGAGATTTTAACACCCCTTTAGCAGTCCCAGATAGATCCTCCAAAAAGAAGCTAAGCAAAGAAATTTTAGATTTAAACTCAACCATTCAACATCTGGACTTAACAGACATCTACAGAACATTTCATCCAAAAAAAACTGAATACACATTCTTCTCATCAGCCCACGGAACATACTCCAAAATCGACCACATCCTAGGCCACAAATCTAACCTCAGCAAATTTAAAAAAATAGAAATTATTCCTTGCATCTTCTCAGACCATCATGGAATAAAAGTTGAACTAAATAACAACAGGAACCTGCATACCCATACAAAAGCATGGAAGCTAAACAACCTTATGCTGAAGGATACATGGGTTATAGATGAGATTAAGAAAGAAATCACCAAATTTTTGGAACAAAACAACAATCAAGACATGAATTACCAGAACCTCTGGGATACCGTAAAGGCAGTCCTAAGAGGGAAGTTTATAGCACTGCAAGTCTTCCTCAAGAAAACGGAAAGAGAGGAAGTCAATAACTTAATGGAGCATCTCAAGCAACTTGAGAAAGAAGAACACTTCAACCCCAAACGCAGCAGAAGAAAAGAAATAACCAAAATCAGAGCAGAATTAAATGAAATTGAAAACAAAAGAATTATACAACAGATCAATAAATCCAAAAGCTGGTTTTTTGAAAAGATCAACAAAATAGATAAACCTTTGGCCAACCTAACCAGGAAAAAAAGAGTAAAATCTCAAATTTCATCAATCAGAAATGCTAATGATGAAATAACAACAGACCCCTCAGAAATTCAAAAAATCCTTAATGAATACTACAAGAAACTCTACTCTTACAAATATGAAAATCTGAAAGAAATCAACCAATACCTGGAAGCACACCACCTACCAACACTTAGCCAGAACAAAGTGGAAATGTTGAACAGGCCTATATCAAGTTCTGAAATAGCATCAACTATACAAAATCTCCCTAAAAAGAAAAGCCCAGGACCAGATGGCTTTACGTCAGAATTCTACCAAACATTTAAAGAAGAACTAGTACCTATGCTACTCTTCCAAAATATAGAAAAAGAAAGAATATTACCCAGCACATTCTACGAAGCACATTCTACGAAGCAAACATCACCTTGATCCCCAAACCAGGGAAAGACCCAAGAAAAGAAAATTATAGACCAATATCACTAATGAATATTGATGCTAAAATACTCAATAAGATCCTAACAAACAGAATCCAACAACACATCAAAAAAATTATACACCATGACCAAGTGGGATTTATCCCAGGGTCTCAAGGCTGGTTCAATATACGTAAATCTATAAATGTAATTCAACAAATAAACAAACTTAAAAATAAAGACCATATGATTCTTTCAATTGATGCAGAAAAAGCTTCTGATAATATCCAGCATCCTTCGTGATCAGAGCACTTAAGAAAATTGGTATAGAAGGGACATTTCTTAAACTAATAGAGGCCATCTACAGCAAACCCACAGCCAATATCGTATTGAATGGAATTAAATTGAAATCATTTCCACTTAGATCAGGAACCAGGCAAGGTTGCCCATTGTCTCCATTGCTCTTTAACATTGTAATGGAAGTTTTAGCCATTGCAATTAGGGAAGAAAAGGCGATCAAGGGTATCCACATAGGGTTAGAAGAGATCAAACTTTCACTCTTCGCAGATGATATGATCCTATATCTGGAAAACACTAGGGATTCTGCTACAAAACTTTTAGAAGTGATCAAGGAATATAGCAATGTCTCAGGCTACAAAATCAACACCCAAAATCAACACCCAACAATAACCAAGCCAAACAAACAGTCAAGGACTCTATTCCTTTCACAGTAGTGCCAAAGAAGATGAAATATTTGAGAGTATACCTAACAAAGGACGTGAAAGATCTCTACAAAGAGAACTATGAAACTCTAAGAAAAGAAATAGCCGAAGATGTTAACAGCTGGAAAAACATACCATGCTCATGGCTGGGAAGAATCGAAATTGTTAAAATGTCCATACTGCCCAAAGCAATATATAATTTTAATGCAATTCCTATTAAAGCCCCATTGTCATAAAGATCTTGAAAAAATAATACTTCGTTTTATATGGAATCAGAAAAAACCTCGAATAGCCAAAACATTACTGAGCAATAAAAACAAAGCAGGAGGAGTCATGCTACCAGACCTGAGACTGTACTATAAATCCATAGTGATCAAAACAGCATGGTACTGGCACAAAAGCAGAGAAGTAGATGTCTGGAACAGAATAGAGAACCAAGAGATGAATCCAGCTACTTACCGTTATTTGATCTTTGACAAGCCAATTAAAAACATTCAGTGGGGAAAAGATTCCCTATTTAACAAATGGTGCTGGGTAAACTGGCTGGCAACCCACAGAAGATTGAAACTGGACCCACACCTTTCACCATTAACTAAGATAGACTCTCACTGGATAAAAGATTTAAACTTAAGACATTAAACTATAAAAATACTTGAAGAAAGTGCAGGGAAAACTCTTGAAGGAATTGGCCTGGGTGAATATTTTATGAGGAGGACTCCCCAGTATCAAAAATACACTACTGGGACCTGATCAAACTAAAAAGCTTCTGCACAGCCAAGAACATAGTGAGTAAAGCAAGCAGACAGCCCTCAGAATGGGAGAAAATATTTGCAGGTTATACCTCTGATAAAGGTCTAATAACCAGAATCCACAGAGAACTCAAATTTATTAGCAAGAAAAGAACATGTGACCCCATCTCAGGGTGGGCAAGGGACTTGAAGAGAAACTTCTCTAAAGAAGATCGACCCACAATCTACAAGCACATGAAAAAAAGCTCATCATCCTTAATCATCAGAGAAATGCAAATCAAAACTACTCCGAGATATCATCTAACCCCAGTAAGAATAGCCCACATAACAAAATCCCAAAACCAGAAATGTTGGCGTGGATGTGGAGGAAAGGGTACACTTTTAAACTGCTGGTGGGAATGCCCACTAATACGTTCCTTCTGGAAGGATGTTTGGAGAATACTTAGAGACCTAAAAATAGACCTGCCATTCGATCCTATAATTCCTTTACTAGGTTTATACCCAGAAGACCAAAAGTCACAATATAACAAAGATATCTGTACCAGAATGTTTATTGCAGCCCAATTCATAATTGCTAAGTCATGGAAGAAGCCCAAGTGCCCATCGACCCACGAATGGACTAGCAAATTGTGGTACATGTATACCATGGAATACTATGCAGCCTTAAAGAAAGATGGAGACTTTACCTCTTTCATGTTTACATGGATGGAGCTGGAACATATTCTTCTTAGCAAAGTATCTCAGGAATGGAAGAAAAAGTATCCGATGTACTCAGCCCTACTATGAAGCTAAATTTTAGCTTTCACATGAAGACTATAACCCAACTATAGCACAAGACTATGGGGAAAGGGCCAAGGAAGGGGAAGGGAGGGGGGAGGTTTTGGTGGAGGGAGGGTAATGGGTGGGGCCACATCTGTGGTGCATCTTAGAATGGGTACAGGTGATTGCACTAATGTACACAGCTATGATTTAACTATAAAAAAAAAAAAATCTTGTTTATATGTTGGTTCACACCTATAATCCCAGCACTTTGAGAGGCTGAAGCAAGAGGATTGCTTGTGGCCAGAAGTTTAAGACCAGCCTGGGCAACATAACAAGACCCCATTTCTACAAAATATCTAACCAGGCATAATGGTGGGCACCTTTAGTCTCAGCTACTTGGAAGCCTGAGGCAGGAGGATTCCTTGAGCCCAGAAGTTCAAGGCTGCAGTCAAGTAAGATTGCACCAATGCACTCTAGCCTGGGTGACAGAGGAAGACCCTATTTCAAAATTAAAAAAGACCTATATGTAGAATGGCTATTAAATACTTAAATGGCTAACAAATGGCAAAGGGAGGAAGTAAAAAGAAAAAGAGAAGCCAGTTTCAGAATATCTGTATGTAAATTCCCTAAATCCAGAAAAAGAACAAAGTAGAAAATGGGTTTGAAATTGACTCTCGGGTTTCAGAAAGTGTGGAGACAGATAGCAGATGTAGCATAACTCATTTAATATTTACTCAAAAAGACAAGTCAGATAATGATTTTCTGATTTAACTGCAATTTGAAAAATCATTAAAAATAATTTACTACTAATCTCACTACAGAAAGCTTTTATTTTTTTCCACATAACCTTGTCAATAGCTTTCACATTGGCAGCTGTCACTGCGGGAAAAAAAAAAAGTTTTGAAAATAATTGTGGATTCATAAGAAAGATGCTCACTAGAAAGATTGACTCCAACAACTCATAGAAAATTGAAACCAATTATTTCATCTCCTTCTCTAAAGTCTCTTAATTATTCCTTTGATTCACTTTCCATCTTTTTTTCTTAAAGTGTTCAGCTTCAGCATTTTCAGATTTGATGCATGGTTGTGTCTTCTTGCAAAAAGAGCAAAGTTAATCCAGACCACTTACATACACCTAATTCCTTTGAGCAAGTGAATGCAAACAGAAGAATTACTTCATGGGGCTGAGTCTGCAATGCTTAGAAAAGATAACTAAGTTAGAACTTGACATTTGGTTAATGAAAAATGTCACTTTTAGCATAATTAGACACAGCCCTTGGGCTACTGACACAGGACGCAAGCAAATGGACTTCTAGCCTGATTCCGCCAATCTTTTATTATTCCTCAGGAAAAAATATTCAATTTCTTTAGGCTAAAGCCTCTTCATCTTGGAAAGAAATATTTATCAGAATAAATATTTCTAAAGTTGCTTCTATTATGAAAGTCTACAAAATAAAAGTAGTTGATTAATGACAAAGTGTTTATCAAATAGCTTGATTTTGATATACTGTCAATAAATTTAGTGCTAAAACCTTATACTAAAAAAAGCCCTTGAATGCTCACATGCTACGGTGGGCACGTGCTTGGTCACCTCTTTGGTAGGGCTCAGGGTTTCAGCACAAACTTCTCTAATACCCTAACACCTACATGTTCTTAGACATAAGGTTCTGTAAACTTCATCTCAAATAAATATATTTTGATGAATGTGCTCTTCATAAGATTCCTGCAAATTTCAAGTTTCCAAAATAAACAATGAACATCAATGTAAAACATTTTCTCATTATGAAAGGAGTGCTCACTCAAAGAAACTGTGAAAAATAGAAAACTTGAAAGAACTATTTTTTATAAGTTTATGATCCAGTGATCCTATGTATTATCATTTACCCCTCGCAATCTTATAGGTGTATACAAATTTAGTTGTGATTATCTGGTATATTCAAAATGGTATAATATTGATTACTACACGTCAAGTTTTCTTATTTTAAGAACAATATGGACAACATTATATATAATTTGGAAAATAAGGGGGAAATGCAAACAATAAAATAAAACCATCTAAAAGTTTATTTAAGAAGACAAACAATTGTAGAAAGATAGAAAAATCTCTAGAAAAGGCCTCATTGTCATCATGTTCAACCACTGGCACCCCGATTCCTGTACTGATCCATGTATTGATTACTACATGGAGGGGAGATCATGACCATAATTATGGGCTCTTGAGCAGCTCAGCTCTGCAGACCGA
This sequence comes from Nycticebus coucang, assembly GCF_027406575.1. Taxonomy (NCBI): domain Eukaryota; kingdom Metazoa; phylum Chordata; class Mammalia; order Primates; family Lorisidae; genus Nycticebus; species Nycticebus coucang. The sequence continues at coordinate 29,017,904 of NC_069796.1, forward strand.
ACATCCAGATGTTTGTAGAATCTGAGTTGTATTTGAGTATTCATTTTTAAAAGCTGTATCTCCATTTGTCCTTAACACCTATCTCTTACTTTGCACAGATGAATATTCATAATTATTTGGGTTATTCAGCTGAAAAAAAACAATAAAAACTCATGACACATGCAAAAACATTAGCACTGAACATATTGACATGCTTTTTTAACTGTGGGGTCTGCATGTACATATTTTACAAAGTGCATGTTTTATTTTAGATATTGACCTGATGACACGAGGTGTTGGGCCTAAGGTTTGTAGAAGGGCTGCAATTTCAGCCCTAATGATACCATTTGCAGTTTTCAGGAAGATTATTTAGAGGACACTCCTAACTGTTGGACAATGTATCCTTTCAGTAGTTGCATTAACACCTATGTCAACACCTTGGACATCACCTGTTTTCAGCAATTCCACAACCACCCACAGGTTTGATGCTTTCCTAGAAGGACTCATGGATCTCAATGCATGCTTGTACTCATGGCTAGGATTTATTGCAACAACAGAGCAAGACTAGCCAGCCAGGTGAATAAGGGAAAGGACACAGCAGGCTACATGGAGCTCACTCTCCTCCAACAGTGAAATACAACAACATGTGTATCATTGTTTCTGCCCAGGGAAGCGTGTGTAAGACTCAGAACCCAAGGTTTTATTAGGGACTGCTCACATAAGCAGTCTCTGCCCAGCCACAACTTCTAAAATTATAGACTCTCAAATTGAAAGCAGGTGTTCACAGGCCAGGTGTATGGGCTCACACCTGTAATCCTAGTGCTCTGGGAGACTGAGGTGGGTGGATTGCTTGAGCTCAAGAGTTCAAGACCAGCCTGACCAAGAGTGAGATCCCATCTCTACTAAAAATAGAAAAATTAGCTAGGTGTCACGGCAGGCACCTGTAGTCCTAACTATTCAGGAAGCTGAGGCAAGAGGATTGCTAGAGCTTAAGAGTTTGTGGTTGCTGTGAGCTATTAACTCCACAGCACTCTACCCAACACAAGGGAGTGAGACTCTGTCTCAAACAAAAACAAAAAAAAAAGAAAGAAACAAACAAAAGGAAAAGAAAGGAAAGGGAAGGGAAGGGAAGAGAAGGGGAGGGAAGGGCAGGGGAGGGAAGGGGAGGGAAGGGAAGGGAACGGAAGGAGGTGTTCACCCTCAATCACATTGTCATAGCCTTATCAACACTGTGAACATCCCAAGGCCAACCTCCCAGATGCCAGCTCTGCAACTTGCTGGTAGTGTTGCTTGACCTCTTTTGGATTCAGTTTTCTCACTTATTAATTGGGTAATATAATAAGAAATACAGTTATAATCCTCATAGAGCACTTAGCACAATGCCTGGCACACAACCTTCTATGCAAATGATATGATTACAGAGTTAAACAAAATCATATTAAATAGCATTTGTGATAAATTAATGTTGCAGGACACTTAACATGAGTTTTAAAGATACTGAGAAGTAATACGCAAGCTTGTTAGTAATAAAAATAGGTATTATATTGATTTATACAACTGTACATCTCTTCAATTTTAGTGGGGTTTTTGGAGGGAAACTTTATTGAATAAAGGCTCTATAAATGTATCCCCACGATTTGCAGGATATAAACATTATGAGACAGTGTTAGGTAAAATACATAGGCTTGTGACTTAAATGATCCCCAAACTTTCAAGAGATTTCACTGGAGTTGTGGTATGAAGGTTTTGCTTTTCTTAATATGGGTAAAGAGAAAGCAGCAGAATAAGAATGACCTGAGAATGACCACACGGCCAGACTGCACCCCTTGTACGTCTTGGTGTGATAAATGAGAAACATGCCGTTACTTTTACTTATTGTGCCAGGTACTAGGCTTTATGCCTTTATTAACCCTCACAACCACCATGTGCATAAAGTATCATCAATTGTATAGATGAGAGAACTATGTCCCAGGAAACCTAGGCAGAGTGCCCAAGGTATTCCCAGTAAGTGCAGGTCTAGGAATTTCAAAAACCCAGGACTGTCCAACTCAGATCTGGCCAGGGCAATTTACCAGATTGCCATACTGCTTCTCCCGACCTAAAAGAGCTTTGCATGTTCAAGAGTCCACCCACGCTAATCGTCACTTCATCTTACCTTTACCTGACCCTAAGCATTCAAAAATCAGATTCATATTAATGCAGGATTTAAGAGTCATTCAAAGGTCATTTAATTAATATTCTGCTTTGGGGGCTTCCCCCAAAATAACTTCATAGAAATTTTTTTAGTGCCTTTGCTGCAGTTAGTTTTATATAAAGCTTTTATTAGAAGTAATCTATTAGGAAATAAAAATTTTCGACAAACAAAAGGAGTAAAACATAATGCATTTCAAAACCCAAAGAGACCATTTTATCCAGACGTCCTTTCTCCACAAGTATATTCTTTGCATTTGCTCTCTCTACAAAATTTGCCTTGATGCTATATTCAAGGTGCATGAAACTCTCTCTCTATCTGTGTTTCCGGGGGGTGGGAGAGGAGTAAGAAGAATACAGGAAATTCAAGGTAGTATAGTCGAAAGCCTCAGGGAACCTTGCATTCCACCACTGAGATTTCTTGGTTTTAAAGGGGGAAAATGCGTAGGACCTAAAATCTTCTGCGATAAGTGCCTTTATTTCAAGGTCACTTGTGTGTAGAAAAACATCACCCTGTTTCAAATAACCAAAAGGGAAAAAATCAGCATATGGGGTATGCAATAGCAGTACCTAGAGAATTTGTCTTCCAAAAGTTAAAATAGGAGTATAAAACATGCAGGGAAGTCACAGCCTCATAGAACTGGTATGCAACCTCAAGAAGCTGAAATAATTTCTGTCTTCAGGGAAGTATTGACATCTTTCTAGAGTTGTGCACTACCCATGGGAAGCCATGGGAGCCAAACCATGGAAAACGTTCCTGAAGTTACTAGTTTTACATAAAAGCATCCTGGGAAAATCCAGGGAGAATCTGAAACAATGTATTTAAGTAATTATGTGCTGGCAATGTTATACCACAGAAAAATTCTGGGGGCGGGGGAAGCCTCTAATATGGTCTTTCACCCCCTTACTGTGTTTCTCACTTTTTATTTCTCTTTACACGATCAAAAATGAATAGTTCTTTCTAACTAGCATGAGACTGCAGTCCTTAAGCAAAAATTCCAACGAGTTTGGATCAAGAAGAAAAATAGATGAATAGACAGATACAGACATAAATATAGCTACTAGGTTCTTCATTACAAATGAAGGTAAAGGACACCCTGCCTGTAACATTTATTTCTCCTCAGAGAAAAGCATCTTTAATCTTTAACTATGTAGAGCTGCTATAATCTTCCATTTTTTAACCTACACCCAATAGCAAGAACTGTACCTAACTATGGCATTAGGCAGTCTCTGCCAGAGGGGTATAAAGGTTCAAACACTCAGCAAAATAGAGAAGCCTTCAGGTAAGAGCCAAAAGAGAGACCATCTCACAAGCTATAACAGCTTCTTTCCACTGTGAATGAATTTTATGATTCTCAGGGAGCATAGTGTCAACTGAAAAAGGAGAAGGTTCATAAATTTGGAAAGGAGAGCTTTATTTTTCAAAAAGCATTGCAGTCTGGAGGTGGCTACTCTGACCGACTGGAAGGCATAGCCAGAAGCCAGAAACAGAAACTATGAGGAAATGGTAAAGGAACAAGAATTTATACTGAGCAAGTGGCCAAATATACACATTTAATAATTTATGGATAATTATGAAAGGAGAAACAATATACATGTACAATTGAACTTCATACGCTTCGTGGGTCATATGTACAGAAAAATGGCAGCATTAACGGGATCTCGGGGTGGAGTGTTCAGCCCTCTGATGTCAAAAGATGAAGCAGAGGACAGGAAAACCCTCACTGCACATCTTCCATAGACTGGCCAGAACCACTCCATGGTCACTCATCAGGGAGGACTACTGGTCAGTTATGTCGATACCACAAAAAGTGTGGGGCAGCAACAAGCGGTTGGTTGAAATCAGAAATGGAGTTTACCTTTTTCTAAAGGGCTGGTTCCGTTTAACTCTTAGGCAAGAAACAATGTAGAAACAAAATTAGATAACAACAGAGAGATAGAAAGTATTAATAAGTATCGAAAAGTAAATTTGGAGCTAAATAATAAAATAACTGACTTGAAAAATTCACGAGGGGTTCAACAGAAGACTTGGTCAAGCATAAAAAATAATCATTGATTCAAGGACAGCTCATTTAAAATTTTCCTATCAGAGAAGCAAAAAAAAAAAAAATGTGGAGAAGAGTTAAGAAGCCTATGGGATTACAGGACACTAGCTAGCATACCACTACTAAATGCGTTATGGGATCCTCAGAAGAGAATAGAGAAAGTAAAAGCTTATTTGAAGAAGTAATGTCCAAAATCTTCCTAAATCAGTGGAAGGAAATGAACATCCAGATTCACAAAGCCCAACAGATCCCATAAAGGATGAACCCAAAGAAGATCACCCTGAGCCATGTTCTAATCAAACTGTCAAAAAGTCAAAGACCAAGAAAATTTTGAAAGCAGAAAGAAATATTTGAACTCCAATTTTCATTGCAGCTTTATTCACAGCAAGTAAGAGGTCGAAGCAACCTAATTGTCTATTGCCAGATGATAGATAAAAAGATAGACATACAATGAAATATTATCTGGTCTTTAAAAAGACTAAAACACTGTTAGAATGTTACAACATGGGTAAACCTTGAGGACGTTATGCCAGGTGAAACAAGCCAGTCACAGAAGAAAAATTACTGATGATTCTACTTACACGAGGTTCCTAAAGTAGTCAAATTGATAGAAGCAGAAAGAAGAATGGTGTTTGCCAGGGGCTGAGGGGAAGAGGGAATGAGTATAGATGCAGAGGTATCCAACCTTTTACTTCTCGGCCACACATTGAAAAAAGAAGAGCTGTCTTGGGACACACATGAAATATACAAACACTAACAAAAGCTGATAAGCAAAAAAAAGGTCCATGCATAATTTTCATGATATCTGATACCACATAAAAGCAAAACAGTCCTTACAGGCTTGGCGCCCGTAGCACAGTAGTTATGGCCTCAGCCACATGCACCAAGGTTGGCAGAGTCAAACTTGGCTTGGGCCTGCTAAACAACAATGACAACCGCAACAACAACAACAACAACAAAATAGTCAGACGTTCTGGCGGGCACCTGTAGTCCCAGCTATTTGGGAGGCTGAGGCAAGAGAATCGCTTAAACCCAAGAGTCTGGGGTGCTGTGAGCTGTCACACCATGGCACTCTATGGAGGGCAACATAGTGAGACTCTTTCTCAAAAAAAGAAAAATAGTCCTCACATAATCCCCATGCAGCATGTGGGCCACAGATTAGACACCCCTGTAGAGTTTTAGTCACACAAAGATGCAGAAACTTCTACAGATATCCTGTACAAAAAATGTCCATGTAGTCAACAATACTATACTATACATTTTAAAATGTGTTATTCAGGTAGATTTCATGTTATAAGCATTTTTTTTTTACCACCGTTGAAGGAAAACTCATCCACAGAAGAATCCTCTGAGGTACAGAGTGTATTCTTCCCCATTTTACAGATGGCTTAGCTGAAGCACAAACAGTTCAATTCACTTGCTCTAAGTCATGGAGTTACTGGGTGGCACAGCCAGGATCTTAATCCTTCTTTCAATCTAGAGAGTGCATCTTAATGCTTTCATCATTGCTTATCTGGCTGCTAAAGAGGAGCGGCAATCAAGTACCCAATTCATCACACATGTGGGCACTGGGCAATTTCAGTCATGATTCAAGCACCAATATTTGTAAATCAACACCGTGTGACCAAGCCTATGCTAAGAACCATGAAGTATACAAAGAGTTTAACTTCTATCCCTTAACTCTTTGGAATTACAGTGTATACATAGAGTAGGGTTCATAAAGTTGGCTGCACATTTAAATCACCTAGGGAGTGAAAACAGTACTGCAGGTGGGTTTCACCTCCAGAGTCTGATTTAATTATCTGGTCCATAGTTTGGGTAAAGGTATTTTTGCAAAATCCCCAGATGATGCTAATATGCAGCCATTGAGGCAAGCCACTGATGTGTAGCAAATACTAACCCAAGTGGAAAAATCCAATCCAAAGATTTTTCTAAACAATCTAACAGGTGAGGATTGTAGAAGAAACAAGAGTGTTGCATAAGCACAAAGAAGCAAAAGAAAGCAAGGAAGTTTGCAACCATAAAGTGAATGCTTAGTCTCCAGATCAGAGGCTTAAAGAAAAAGAGCAATTAAAACTGAAAAAGAAAGAAAAGAAAGACCCCACTGTGCTGAAGGAAAGAGAAGTCCCCCAAACCCTTCCACATTATTCTTCCTATATAATAGACAGCTGGCCCTGGTTGATGCCAACTTTATCAATTTTTCCATTAAAGTCAAACTGGACTTAGTGCAGTTAGAGATGGACTGTCTATATGCCAAATGCATCCCTTCTATAATTGAGTAACGGCTAAAACGGAGAAACTGAGGCAGCCGAATTGAGTGTCCCTAGGGATTACCAAGGATCCAATATTACCATGTACACATAAAAGACCCCTGTGGCTCAGTCAGTAAGGCACCAGCCCCATATACCCAGGGTGGCAGGTTCAAACCCGGCCCTGGCTGAACTGCAACAAAAAAATAGCCGGGTGTTGTGGCGGGCGCCTGTAGTCCCAGCTACTCAGGAGGCTGAGGCAAGAGAATTGCTTAAGCCCAGGAGTTAGAGGTTGCTGTGAGCTGTGTGATACCATGGCACTCTACTGAGGGCCATAAAGTGAAACTCTGTCTCTATAAAAAAAAAAAAAAAAAAAGACCCCTATGAATAGCTGCTTAGTAAGAGAGTAACTCAGCACAAGCGTTACTTTGTAGAAACAACTGACCAGGACCTTAAGGAATCCAGAAGGTCCCTGGAGTTCTGATCTGGTAAATTTGTAATCATAGATACATCAAGTGGATGCCAGATGATTGTAAATCCCTTCAGTTCTAATTCATAAAAGACAAAATTCCTCTGCTTTCCTTTGACTTTCTCTGTTGGAAGTTAATGCTATATTATGAATTATTAATATGCTCACCTATTTGCTCTATTATGACCTGAGTATGGTTAAATACATTCTTTGATGTATTTTGGAAAAAAAAAAAAAAAAACTCCAACAGATATAATAGATTTAAGAGTTGTGTGTCCAGAACAGGATAGAGTTGTTGGAGAAAGCTCCAAGGGAAATTGAAGTTGGACTTAAAGCTGAGTGAAGTTTGGGTAAGAGGAAAGGGCACAGAACAGAAAAAGGAATGAAGACTGGAATTAGCAGTATCCTGGGTGGAGGCAGAAGTGGGGCAAAGCATATGCCTTCCTTTTGGAGCACAGAAGTTCCCAGGAATTAGGCTGCAGCAAGCATTGCCTGTCCCATCTGGCCCACAGCTGCTTCTGGTAATCATCCAGGTTTATCTCCTGCCAGAACAATAGAATTCCTGATGAGTTTAGCTCAATATTTCAGCCTCACTTCAAGCTCTGAATATGAGATCCACCAATGAAAGGCCTCTGAACTCTGCCAACCGCAGAACTTAGTGCCCACCCTTTCTCCATAATATGCACATCATACCCTCTATTTCTAGAAGAAATTAATAGATTTGTATTTTAAAAACCAGAACACATTTCTTAGAAGTATGATGCCTAGTACATAATTACTTATCATCCCATGTGCCAAGCATCCCTGTTTCCTTGGCAGTGGTGGACCATGAGCTGTGACCCAAAAGTCATTTCTAACCACCTTCTGGACTGTTTTATAAAACAAGCTGATCCCTGGTTTATCATCCATAAACTATGCATTAAGATTTTATTTTATTCCCTGAAATATATCACCTAGTGAAACGAATCAATGCCAACACTATTTCTAAGAAGTAGGTCATTAAAACCATTGCAAATACTTATCAAAAAAAGATTAAACTCATATCCTGCTTTCTAAATAATAAATGCTACCACCCACCACTTCTTGCATTATTAACTGTACATGAACACAAGCATCTTCCTATAGGAGATATACTATCTCCCATTGAAACTGATTCACAATAAAATAAAACATGAGGGAAAGAACATTGAAAGAGTCCTATTCTTATTTCTGCTACAAACTACTTATATACACATATCAACTACCTTGAACATGTTACTCTAACTTCTTTGGGCCTTTGTTTCTTCATGTGTAAAGTGTGAAAAGGGGACTACAAACATCTATGATCATTGCCAGCTCTTAAATTTATGAATTCTTGGATTTAGACTATTAATTCCCTGAAAAGATTTTATATGGACCAACCTGGAACATAGAATGGATTCAAAAACTATAGGAAGTCAAGTAGTGTTACAAAGATAAATATACTTATTCTATTAATTTGAGGCTTGTTTTTCACTAAATCTCCATTTTAACATTAGTTCTGCTAATTGCAATGAGAAAGCCATAATCTTGGTATCTAATATCCAAGTACGACCCCCAGATGAGCCACATCTCTGTTCACGTCTTTGAGTAGTTCCCCCCACTTTCTCCCTGTTTAACCAAAAGAATGTAGCTGAAATTATTTTGAGGAATTTCCAAGTCTGTGTCAGAAGGAAGATTGTACCTTTTGCAGCTTACTCCTTGGAATAGTGGCTCTGGGGAAAGTTAGCTGTCATGTAAGAAGTCTGACTACCCTGATATCACAATACCATAAGGAAGTTCAAGCTGGTCATGCAGAGAGGGTACATAGAAACACAGAGATGACAGACTACTCCCCATCAGTTCCAGTCATCCCAAGTGAGGCTACATACATGTGAATAAAGAAACCTGCTTGGATATCAGCCCATTTGAGCCTTCAGATGACTGACTATAGACCCAACAGCTACCTGACTACAACCACCTGAGAGGACTCAAATGAGAATCACTCAACTAACCCTAAGCAACCCAGAGAACGACAAAAGATAACAATAAATAGATGTTTGGACTGATTTTTCTGTATCACTCCAAAATATGCATCATTAAAACAACAGCCCAACAACTTATAAATCATACTTCCTTAAAAACAGTCTTAGAGGGTGGCACCTGTAGCTCATTGGGTAAGGCACCAGCCCCATATACCAAGGGTGGTGGGTTCAAACCCAGCCTCTGCCAAACTGCAACAACAACAACAAAAAAAAAAAAAAATAGCTGGGTGTCGTGGCAGATGCCTGTAGTCCCAGCTACTCAGGAGGCTGAGGCAAGAGAATAGCCTAAGCCCAGGAGTTGGAGGTTGCTGCGAGCTGTGACACCATGGCACTCTACTGAGGGTGATAAAGTCTGTCTCTACCAAAAAAAAACAGTCTTGGAAAAACTTGTTCATGTGCAAAAGCAAGCCTGTAAAGTGATCTCTATTGCAGCAATTTTTGCAACAGCAATAAACTGGGGGGAAATTCCATCAGTAAGAGAATAAGTAAATAATTATTGTATATTTTTGAGGGGAATAGTTACAAAGAGTGAACTAGATCTTATACTTACAAACATGGACAGATAACCAAGTTAGATGATTCTGTAAAAAATATATATGTATATATTAACTGATATTTATTATGTAGTTATAATTTCTATAAAAAAAATACATTGTCATGTTCAAAGCATAAGAAAGAAAGAAAAAAGAGAGAGAAGGTATACATGCAGTCATCCTATTGTAATAAATGCTAACATGAAAAATCATCAAGGAAGAAGACAGGATTTCCTGGGGGTACAATTTTTTAATAGGCAAGAAAGTGTCAAGAAGAAAGCGATATTTGAGCAAAGGCGGTAAAGGAAATTTGCCACAAGAGACATCTGAGCAAAAAGTGTTCAAGACAGAGCAGATTCCACTCTTCCTATAACCTTAACTGGAAGCTGAATTGATTTAGTAAGTTTAATTAAATAAAATCTCCTCTAGAGAAGATAAGAGCAAGATGGCTGACTATAAACAGGTAGTATGTGCCTTCTCCATGGAGAGGAACCAGAATAGTAAGCAGAGAAGCTCCTAAATTCAGTCAACAGTAAAAGAGAAGTTCCCAGGGCTTCTCTCTCCAAGATGAGCATTTATGACGTTGGTTATAAAGAAATCCCCCAACCCATGCAGGTCTCCGGCTGAAAAAAAGGAAGCTGCTCAGAAACTGTACTGAGATGTTATTTCAGCAAGGGAGTTCATCCAGGATCCCACTAGCATCTCACCCTAGAGTGGCCAGAGCAAGGTACCATTCTGATAGCCTAGATATGGGGGAACTGTGGGCACACCAACAGCCACTACACAGCTCTGAGGAGGAATAGAGGAGCCAGGTGTTTCTATGCACCCCAGGGAAGGTCCCTAGCACCCGGCTGTGTTCTGCTGCTGGGACTGAGACATGAGAGAACAGCACTTTCCAGTTTCCTGCCTATGATGCCTGCCTGAGTAGGGTCTCAGCCTTACTGCTCACAGGTCCAAGGCACCATTTTGAGACTTCACTCCATCCTTGGGCTGAATTTGGGCTGATACAGCTGCAGCCCTGCCAAGCTAAGGAGACACAGGAAAGCCAAGCCCTCCTACACATACCTAAGATAATGCCCACTGCCCTGCCACAGGCTCCTGTGAGACTGTGACATGAGGAGAAAGCATCCCCACAACATTTTGCCCATGCTGCTTGCCTAAAAGAGATTCTTCCCTCTTTGATTGTAAGCCCACAGCTGACACAATTTTGAAAGTTTAAAAGGAGGCCTTGGGCTGAATTCAAGGTAAAATGACTGCAGCACAACCTGGCCTGGAAGAGACAAAGTAGACCATGCTCTCCTAAGCACACTTAGGACAATACCACTCAACCCGTTATAGGCATCTATAGGACTCTAGCCTGCCCATTCCATTGCAACTATGAGTGATACCAACACAAACCTCTTGGGTCCTAATGGGTGGGTCCACCACTGCTACTGCCAACTCCCATGTCATAGCAGCTACTCAGGGATCTGAGAATCCACCCATATACCAAGCTCTCTGCTTCAATTAATAGCCTCTGAGAAATCCACCTGAAGGCCCAAGAATAGGCCCCAGGACACACTAACACTGCTGCTAGTACATGCTGCTTTGGAGGCTAATATCAGACATACTCAGCCCACTGCTTCACCACAGAGGCCTCTCACTGGCTCAGCTGCTGTTACAGTCCCCAGCAAAACTCTACCACAGCCTTAACTAGTAACTTGCTCCCTAAGCTACCAGGAAAATCACAGATACCACTGATTCTGTGTACTGTCTAAGAAATCATACAATGATCACACCACTACAGGCACCTAAAATCTAAGTCCAAGTGTCCTACTCAACCAACAGCACATATATATCTTCAGAAAAATTTCTCACCTTTAAAAGCGATTTCAAAAAATTGGAACAAGTAACTACTAGATCGGATGTACAGATATCAATAGAAGGACATGAAAAAGCAAGGAAATATGATACCACCAAAGGCCACAATTGTTCAGCAACAAATCCCAAGCAAAAAGAATTCTTGTAATGCCAGATTAAAAACTCCAAGTGTTGATTTTTTTTTTGAGAGTCTTGCTCTGTCACCCTGAGTAGAGTAACATGGCATCATCATAGCTCACAGCAACCTCAAACTATTGAGCTCAGCCAATCCTGTTATCTCTGCCTCCTGAATAGCTGGAACTACAATGCCCAGCTAATTTTTCTATTTTTAATACAGATGGGGTTCTCGCTCTTTCTCAGGCTGGTCTCAAACTTCTGAGCTCAAATGATCCACCCACTTCAACCTCCCAGGTGTGAGCCACCGCATCTGGCCCAAGCGTTGATTTTAAACAAGATAAGTGAGATGGAAGAGAAATCTGAAAATCAACATAAAGAAATCAGAAAATCAATTCAGGAAATAAATGAGAACTTTACAAAAAAGATAGATATTATTTAATGAGAACTTTACAAAAAAGATAGATATTATTTTTTTAAAAAACTCAGAAATTCTAGAGCTGAAAAATTCATTGAAGGAAATACAAAATACATTCAAAATCTGTAAAAATAGACTATACTAAGCAGAAGGATCTCAAAATTTGGAGGCAGATCTTTTGAAATAATCCAGTCAGACAAAAATAGGAAAAAGAAATAAAAAATAATGAGCAAAGCCTTTGAGATGTCTGTGATGACACAGAGTGACTGAACTTATAAAGTATTGGTATTTCAAGGGGAAAAGAGAAATAAAAAACCTCAGAAAACCTATTGAAGGAATAATCGATGAAATATTCTCAGAAATTTGCAGATACAGGAAGCCCAATGATCTCCAGTCAAATACACTACAAAAAGGACTTCACCACAGCATGTTATAATCAGAATGACTAAAGCCAAAGTGAAAGAGAGAATTTTAAAATTAGCAAGAGAAAACTGTCCAGTCATCTATAAAGAAACCCCCATCACACCAACAGAAGACCTCTCAGCAGAAACATTATAGGCCAGAAGAGAGTAAGATAGTATTTTTAAGTGCTGTAAGTAAAATACTCCCAACCAAGAGTATTATATTCTGCCTGACTAAGCTTCATAAATGAAGAAGAAATAAGTCTTTCCCAGACAAGCAAATGCTGAGATAATTCACCACTAGACCAACCCTACAGGAAATACGAAAGGTGTTTTAAACATGGAAATAAAAAGTCAATATTCACCATCATGAAAACACACAAAAATATAAAACTCACAGGTTGTATAAAATAACCACATAAAAGAGGAAGAAAAAGGAATTAAATGGCAACATGACAGACATTCAACAAACCAAAAAGACAAAGGAAAAGGAAAAGAAAAATTATAAAACAACTAGAAATAAACTAACAATAGAACAAGAACAAAGTCTCACATATTAATATTCACCTTGAAGATAAATTAATTAAATGTTCCATTTAAAAGATATATCACAGATTGGCAGAATAAATATTTGGAAAAAAATGTGATCTAAACATATGCTGCTTACAAGAAACTTGCCATACCATAAAGACATATATAGACTAAAATTAAGGGGTGTAAAAAGATATTCCATGCAAACAGAAACCAAAAGCAAGCAGGTCTAGCTATAGTTGTATTTGGTAAAACTTTAAACCAAAAACAGTTAAAATAAAAAAAAAAGACAAACAAGGTCATTATATAATGATAAAATAATTAATTCATCAAGAGAATATAAAAATCCTAAATTTATATTCCTCCACTGTAGAGCACTCAGATTCACAAAACAAACATTAATGGACCTAAAGAATTTGGCAGCAACACAATAATAGTGGGAGACTTCAATACCCTACACACAGTACTGATAATCAAGATAATCAATAAAGAAACATTAAACTTAAATTGGACTTTAGACCAAATAGACTTAACAGACATTTACAGAAAATTTCACTCAACAACCACAGAATATACATTGTTTTCATCAACACATCACACAGGACATTCTCCAAGAGACATCACTTCTAAGCAACAAGTCTTAACAATTTTCTTTAAATGGCAATCACATCAAACGTCTTCTCAGACCACAATAGGATAAAGCTAGAAATCAGTATAAAGGGGAAGTTCAGAGACTATAGAAACATGGAAATTAAACAACATGATCCTGAACAATCACTGGGTCAAAAAGAAACAGAGGTGAAAATTTAAAACTTTTTGAAAAGAATGAAAAAGAAAATACATAATACCAAAACCAGTGGAATAAAGCAGAAGTAGCACTAAGAGGGACATGTGTAGCATTAAATAACTACATCAAAATGGTAGAAAGGTCATAAATTAATAACCTAACAATGCACCACAAGGAACTAGGAAAGCAAGGACAAACCAAACCCATAGTTAGCAGAATAACAAAAAAACAAAGAAAAGAGTGGAACTAAATGAAATAGAGACAAAAAAAAAAAAAATACAAAGAATCAACAAAATGAAAAGTTGGTTTTTTGAAAGAATAAATAAAATTGATTAACTTCTAGGTAGGCTAACCGAGAAAAGAAGAGGGAAGATCCAAATAAAGTCAATCAGAAATGAAAATGAGAACCTTACAACTGATACCATAGAAATATAAGAGATCATCAGTGACTCATGAAGAATTACATGCACACACTAGAAAACCTACAGAAAATGGATGAATTCCTAAAAATATACAACCTCCTGAGATTGAACCAGGAGGAAACAGAACTCCTGAATAAACTAATAATGAGTAGTGAGATTGAAACAAGAACAAAAAAAGTCCCAAGAAAAAGAGCTAAGGACCAGACGAATTCACAGCTAAACTCTAGCAGACATACAAAGAGGATCTGGTGCAAATCCTACAAAAACTGCCAAAAGATGGAGCAGTAGGGACTCCACCTGAGCTCACTCTCCAGAGAAATGTCTCTATGCAATCTTTAGGCAGCTCTCTATGTTACTCAGGAAGCCACAAGCGTCAACGGGTTTTCCCATAGCTCAATGGTAAAAGTCCAGAGTGGAAACATGGAGCCCTGGAGGTCGCACACTGTTTCCTATATCTGGTAGTTTCTCCCAGTTCCCAGGCAATCCTGGTGAAACAGGCTTCCTTCCTTTCCTCTCCTATCACTTCCTCTTCCTATCACTTCTCTATCATATCCCAGTGCTATTGCTTTTTCAAAATTTGACTACCTACTTGCTATTTTGATACCTCTCCATGGAAAAAGTGTATACTGACTGGATCTAGTCACCTACCTCTGGCCTCCTGCTCATATGATTTTAATAGAAATGTTAAAATCAAACACTTCTCAATCATAACAGTAGTATCATATTTAGGCTGAAAGTAGAAATAAAATTTTAATAAAACAATATCATATAAGACATCAAATTAATATTACTAAATATCTCAGTTTATTGGATTTTTTATGCATTTAATATTGAAATTTGCTTTGAATTTTATAGTTCCATAAGAACTATAAGCATTCATTCATTCCCCCTGTGAGTAATGGATATAGTTAATAAATGCCAATTACTAATCTAGGAGTTAGGATATATCGGTTAACAAAATAAAAGAGTTCATTCATATTTATTCACATTTAAATGCTATTTTAATAAAAATTATGGTCCAACACTGGATATTTATAGTTTTTCTTTTATAAAAGGCATATACATTACTCTAATATGAAAAATACATATTAAAGCCTATTTCAGAAGAAGGTCCCTAGCCTATTCATTACTGAGCGAGCTGGAGAGTGACAAAACATAAAAATCATAGTCAACAGTAACAGTTAAGGAGGATTGAGATAGGCCTTTGTTATTATTTTCTTTCAATATGTGTATGTTTGTTTATAGATCAATGGCCACTTATACTGCTATAACAACATGTTACACACTATGTAATTTATAAAGAAAAGAAATTCATTTTTCACAGTTCTAGAGACTGGGAAGTCCAAGATCAATGCAGCAGCATTTGGTAAGGGCTGCTCTCTGCTTCCAAGGTAACATTTTGAACACCGCCTCCTCCAAAGGGGAGAAGGAATGCTCATCCTCACACAGCAGAAGGAAGAAAGCCAAAAAGGGCCAAATTCCTTTTATCATGACTTTTATAATTGCCTTAGTTTATTTATGAGGGTGGAGCCCTGTGACCCAAATACCTCTCCAAAAGTCCCACCTCCCCACATGGCTGCTTTGGAGATGTAAGTTACCAACACATGAGTTTTATGGGACACATGCAGGCCCTAGTAATTATCAAAAATAGATCACACTCCTCATTTATGATTTCTGAAAAAATTTGAATGGTGATTAAGCCCTTAGACCTATAGAAATTTTTCCCTTTTTCAAAGATAAGGTTTTAACCAAGTAATTTAAAGTAGGAAGGTGTATAGTCAGGATTCTCCAGAGAAACAGAACTAACTGGATAGATAGCTATAAATACATAGACATATAGACATGAAAGATTTTAAGAAATTGACTCACATGATTTTGGAGGCTTGGAAAGTCCAAAATCAGCAGGGCAAGCTGGCAGGCTAGAAACCCAAGGGAGAGTTGCAATTTGAGTCCAAAAGCAGTTTGCTGGTAGAATTCTTTCTTTCTCAGTCTTTTTGATAAAGGCCTTCAACTAATTGGATGAGATATAACCACATTATGAAGAGTAATCTGCCTTACTCAAAGTCTGCTGATTTAAATATTAGTCTCATTCAAAAAATATTTTCACAGAAACAGCCAGAATAATTTTTGACCAAATGTCTGGGCACCATGTCTCAGCCAAATTGACACATGCAATTAACTGTCATAGTAAACTCATCATTTATTGCATAATTGATAATTTGCAAAACGCATATGGAAATATTTAGAATATTATGATGACCTTTTTTTGAGATAAGAAATCACTTCTGGGCAAATAATTATGAATTTAACTCAACTCTGGAAAATAACCATGAATTTGATTCCACTGTACCTGAACTTATTTTAGAGTTTCCTCTTGCCTGTTAAATTAACATGAGCTGCAACAAAAATAAAAAGCAAGTTAGATGGTAATTTATACTCAGACAGAAAAATGAAAGTATTGGATTTGAGAAGAAATATTTTTTAAAAGTCAATTGTTGCACTATCCATGTTGCCATTTTAAGCTTTCACTGAAAATAAGGGAATGATGGTAATTTAAACACAGACAGAGACAGAACACAGGGAGAACTAAAGAATAAGGGAGCCAGATATTCTGCCAGCATGTCAAAGAAAGGAATTGCTGGGGAGGATCAGAAAACTGCAGAACAGAAGTGAAGTCTAACTGGGAGTGATGCAAAGACTATAAAAGTTCTCAGTATAAAAAAGCAGCTAGAAAGAGAGGCATCCTTTAGATTGCCTTGAGAGCATTTGGCCTCTGAAGCAATAAATGTGCTGAGGTCTAGGGCTGAGGAGACAATAAAGCTTGAGTCAGAGGGCATTCCATGCACATAAATCAGTGATGGTGCACTTTCTGATGCCCCGCACCTTTAGGGCCCCAAGCCTCAACTAGAACAACGTGCCATTTCCGCTGAAAGCCAACTTGGAAAACACCATGTTACCCTGCACCTTCATTTCAAAATACCCAGCTGTGAAGAATTATCACTGAAGTTTAAATTAAATAGTCCAGCCATGACAAAGATCAACTTTCAGGTATTTTTTTTTCTTATACAATAGAAATGTATTTAATTTTCCTTTAAAATAAGATAGCTGGGCGGTGCCTGTGGCTGAAAGGAGTAGGGAGCCGGCTCCATATGCCAGAGGTGGCAGGTTCAAACCCAGCCCCGGCCAGAAACTGCAAGAAAAATAAAATAAAATAAGACAGCTATGATCAGTATAGTAGGCACTGGTTGGGGCATCGCTCAGGTCTTCTGGGACCCCTTCTACCATCTCCACACACCTTTCCTCAGGCTTTAGTGTGCTTTTTTTCCTCAAAGTCCTGTACATGAGACTATCTTCCACTGGGTGTTTGTGAGATCTAGCACAGCGTGGACTGCAAGAGTAGAGAGCCAGAACTATCTGGAAGTTTGCACAACTGTATTCCACTACTTCCAACCCCGCCCATGACTGGCAGGGGAGTATAGAGAAGCCCACAGCCTCCCCTCAGGTCAAGAAAACTCTGAGATGTGTCTTCCCCTCAGCAATTCCCCTGTCGAAACTAACTACATCCTCCCCAGGTCTATACCCAAGACTTAGCCTCTTGCTTGGCTTCTGCTTTGCTCTCTCCTGCCTCTCTCATGCCCTTAACAGTTTCCCCTGGAAATACTTCCCCATAAATCACTTACACAGATAATCCTTGTCTCAAACAACCAGTGAAAGATGTTCTTTAGGGCTTTATGGTTCTGTCCAAACAATCACGCAAAACAAGATAAAACAAACAAACCCAAGACTTTGTTATAATTAGTCCCTGATTCTACAGCCAAAGTCAAACAGTGAGTTGGGGCATCTCAATTCCACACAGCCACCAGTGATAACGTAAGTGATGTCACTAGAGTCTGTGAATTTTAAGATGAAAAGTAATAATGGTGAATTTTAAGATGAAAAGTAATAATGATGCTCCAGGGAGACTTGGACTTTGGAGCCAAACAGACAGATGCAGCATTGACACAACAAATTCCTAGTCACATACCCATCACAAGCCTTAGATTCTTATTCTATAAAATGGTTATATTCTAACTGTATAAAACAGCAATACTGACCTCAAATAGTTTTTAGAATTAAATAATTAAATGTTTAAAGCACTCGATACATAGTAAACACAAATTATTATTCCATTTTGCTTTCTTTTTTTTATTATTATTAAATCATAGCTGTATACATTAGGGCAGTCAAAGGGTACAATGTGCTGGTTTTATATACAATCTGAAATATTTTCTTTCATCAAACTGTTTAACATAACCTTCATGGCTTTTTCTTAGCTATTGTATGAAGACATTTGTATTTCTAAAAGGATTTTGCCCCAAGGAAAACAGAGCTGATTGAAGCATGTTTTTTCTTACACTGAAAGGCCTTCAGGTAGAGCCCTAATTAATTCTGTCATTAGCCACCATTTTACATTTGGAAGAGAGGTGCATGGCAATTATTTTTTCTCTGACTATTTACCAGTAACCTTGAAGGTTCTCTTCACTTACCTGAGGCTCATTCCACTCACTTATTAATACATGTTTATTGGGTGGTTATTTCCCAGGCACTGAGATATACAGAGACAGACTATTAATTCAATGCCAATAAACAAATAAACAAATAAGCAATTAAAATAATTAGAGATGGTGATAAATAATAGCATGGAGGAAATAAACAGGGTAATGGGATGAATGAAGTAACTGCACAAGGGAGGGGAGTAAAATTAGACGGTCAGGAAACGCCTCTCCAAGGAAGAGATATTTGAGCTGAGTCCTGAGGGAAGACAGGAGCCAGTTTGGAGAAGATCTAGGAAAGAGCCTTCCAGGCAGAGGGAATGCCAAGTTCTATGGTGGAAGAGACCTTGGCTTCCATCTAACTAAAACTATCTGAATTCAGAAGATCATGGTAGAAGATGAAAACAGAGGCATGGTCAGGAATAAGATCATATGCTTCCTCACGGGTGTTTTGAATGGTCTGACTCAAAGGGGTACAGACACAGGAAGCTTTTCTATTTCTCTCCAATCTTTACTGCTAAATGAATTATATCACATCACTCTTGCCTTCCCCTTAATGATGTTTCAGACAGAACTTAACGTTTTACAGTCAATTTCAGTCGAGTTCCACTCCCACCTTTCCCCTCCACAGTTTGGAGCCTTGGAAAAGATAAGAGGAACAGGGAGGAATGTCTCTGACTTCCCTGATCGCCATCTCCTCGACTGCTGATACTCTCTGTCTGTCATGGACATTGAAGGGTTTGGACCCTCACACCTTGATGTAGACAATCTACTCAGTAAGATCTCATCCAACCTGCCCTCACCTCCCATCCTTCCATGATTCTAGGACTTCTTGCTTCCAGCGACATGACTGAACCCTGGTTCCCTTTCAGAGTGCCCACCTGCTCCATGGAAGAATCATCATCCTTTACCTACCAAACACTGTAAGTGTGACTTTCTTAATGTTCAACTCTCTTCCCCCTACACTCATACTTTCCACACACTGTTTTCAAAAAGGCACATGGAGGGATTAATAATTCCACTGCAGAAGCAAACATCCAACTCACACTTCAAACACCACTCAGACCTTCAGACACTTCTAGTCTCTGTGAGTGGATATCTTGGAGTACAGCCTCTTCACTTGGCTTACACCAAAATGTCCCCCAAAAGAAAAGAAAGGAGAATTTCTAGCACTCTCTCACAGGTTGGAACTCAGTTGGCCCAAAGATCCTTTTATTTCTTCCAATCCAGACCTAGGTATACTGATAAAGAGGTGTACCAGGAATGCTAATGAAACTGATGCTGTCTCTTCTTAACCAAGTCTTATGGGGTATGCCTGACACCACTCTTTACAAAGTAGAACTACTTATCAGTGCTTTCACTTAGAATGCAGTCTTGTATTGAATGCAATACAAAGCCTTTAGATTTGAATATAATCTTATATCCATTATTAATAAATGCTTTGAGACTATGTGCAGAACTTGTCATTGAAATTCAGATATAGTAAGGCATAAATGTGCTCATTTATTCATCAGAACATATTTATTTATTCATTATTGTAATTTTTATTTACTAAAATTTGAAGACATTTCTATCTCCTCTTCCAATTTATCTCTTAATTACTCAGTGCCAATCACTAATGAATAATTGTGATCTCTAATATATCCTCTACCAAGAGATGGTCATACTTTTTCCAAGGCCTACCCCAAATCACTCTAAAATGTGTGTTTTCATCTCCTCCCCACCC
The DNA here is from genome assembly GCF_027406575.1 of Nycticebus coucang. Taxonomy (NCBI): domain Eukaryota; kingdom Metazoa; phylum Chordata; class Mammalia; order Primates; family Lorisidae; genus Nycticebus; species Nycticebus coucang. Next base: position 29,038,202 of record NC_069796.1, read on the forward strand.
CCACCCACAGCGATTCCGTTAGATATAACTCTTCTAATAAGTGCAGACACCTGGGAAGCAATATAATGGATTCTTTTTCTAATTTAGCTTCTTATTTTTGTTTATAATGAGGCAGAAAATTATGTAAGCTGGATGCCTTGGTTTCATACTGTGTAAGGAAAGAAAACAGTAGAGTTGAAAAAGCCTTTCTTAATTAACCACAGCTAATGTGTACAAGGTGACAATAAAAAAAATTAAATGAGAGGGGGAAGTGTCAATTATTTTTAGATCCTAAAAACAAAAGAGAGAGAAGTCACATAACCACAGTAAACCTCTATTTCTGACAGCCAGTGATGATAGATGATTAAACAAAATCATGAATCCATCATTCCACAGTTAATGTGCTATGTGTCATGTACTCAATACATAGAGCAATCCAGCTCTGAGAAATTTGAGGCTTCAATGAGTTCTAAAGAAAGTAAAATTCAGAAATGGTTTGCATGGCATTATTGCCCATGGGATGTTGGCACCCAGGTATCCATTCTAATCACCTGTTTAAGCCCAAATCTAGATAGAAAGTACAGTAGCCTGAGGTAGACGACAAATTTGGGCATTCTTACCCTTCCTTTAAGCCTGAAGGTGCAACAGATCAAGTACATAAATGAGACACCCCTGTTCTCAAGGGCTGACTCCCACAAATGTAGCTTCTGATTCAATTAAAAGTAAGTGATGATTGAAGTCCTTTGAAAACACTGAGCTGCAGTCACACAAGCTAAAATTACTTTACAACATGTAATTATATGAGAGAGGTCTTCCCAGCAGGAGGGAAAAGAAATGATTGAAATCCTTGGAAACAATTTTCTCTGAAAACAAGTATCTAAAACAAAAACATGTAAAACTACTAGAATCTGGGTTCTCTTGTTGGCTTTAAGGTTTCTTATCCCAAAAATCAAAAAAAAATTATATCTATATGTATTTATATGTGTGTGTGTGTGTGTGTGTGTAGCAAGAGAGAAAGACATACACAGATAGATATAGATATATATATAGATATATTGACATATGTAGATATATAATGGCCAGGTGTGGTAGCTCATGCCATTAATCCTGGCACTCTGGGAGGCCAAGGCAGGTGTATTGCCCGAGTTCCCAGTTCAAGACCAGCCTGAGCAAGAGGAAGACCCGGTCTCTAAAAATAGCCGGGCATCATGGCAGGTGCCTGTAGTCCCAGCTACTTAGGAGGCTGAGGCAAGAAGATGGCTTGAGCCCAGAGTTTAAGGTTGCTGTGAGCTATGATAGCACAGCACTCTACTGAGGATGACAAAGTGAGACTCTGTCTCCAAAAAAAAAAAAAAAAAGATATAGATACATAGTATAGGTAGATACACAGTTATCCCACAGTATTCATGAGACATTGGTTCCAGGATCTCCCATAAATGTTAAAATCTAAGGATGCTCATGTCCCTTTTATAAAATGGTATAATATTTACATTATTTACCTATTATTTACATATTAACTCACATACACATTCCCAGATACTTTAACTCATCTCTAACACTATATAAGTAGTTGTTATGGTCTATTTTCATTTGTATTTTTTATTGCTGTATTGCTATTTTCTCTTTTTTACAGTTATTTTTGTGTATTTTTTGATACACAGTTGATTGAGTCCACAGATAATGCAAAACCTGCAGATACAGAGGGCAGACACACACACACAGGGTGGCCATTTAAATTTAAATTGCACACAAACTTTATGGCCATTCTGTATACACACACACACACACACACACTATATATATACACACATACAAAGAAAGAGAGAGAGAGAATATGAATAGAAGAGGAAAACAAAATTGCAAACATTAGCCAAACTGTTTTGCAGCCTCTTTGGACACTAAATTTGGGAAATATAAAAGGTCTGTGAACCTATACATTTCTGTTATTGCAGTAATATCAGGAATACATCATCGATAACCTAGGAATCATTGTTTTGGTCTTAACCAAGAAGGCACAGGACATTTTCTTTAAAGAATCCAGTTTTTCCTGGGTTGTAAAATGGCATGAGTTTCATTTTGCCAACATTTAGTTGCCTAAACTGCTATTCTCTTTTCTTCCTGGCCATTGCATAAGTAGTTCTCTCTGACTGAAATATTTTTCCTTCCATTTGGCCTAACTCCTACTCATCCCTATGTGGCATTTTAAAAAATCACTGTTTCTATAACACTTTCATGGACTGTCTGCATACTGGCCAGGTACCTATTGTCCTTCAGTTCCAAATCTACTTTTCTATGTTCCTTTATGAAATGCCTCTATGAGCTAGGACTTGGTGCATTACATTTTCTAGAATAATTTTCCAGGAAGCTCAAGTCAGTCAATAGGAATCAATAAAGGGAGATTAGAATGTAGAAGAACAGAGAAGGGCTTTACTTTCTTTTCTTTTCCCACTGTTTCTGTCTGCTATGAGAACACTGCTACCAGAACACTACCAGAGCACAACTGTCAACAGAAGGTTCTGTCCACAGTAACTTTCAACACTCACAGAATCAACTTCATTACAATCTCTCAGAAGTATCAGCAGCATCCAGACGTGTCAAAGATCTGAGACTCAAGTCTGCAGGTCCCCTCATCCAAAATTCTAAGTTATGATAACCTTTTGTTCCCTCAGCCTCAGGGAGGGTAGCTGCTTCCTGCAAATGTTTTATCCGTGTATCTTCCACGTTATGATTTTGATTTGTCAACCCTCTGATACTTACATATTCAATTCTCAGTGATAAACTCATGATGCAAAAATTTCTAGTGTAATTTCTTTTTCCTGACTGAACTTAACTTATATAGCAATTAGCACTATGCAAATGATCATGAAATAGATTCTCAAAGATAAAATCTTAGGACTGATTTTGTTATACCAATAGCCCTAAATGTTGTGTTAAACTCCCTGTCAACTTAAAATGGGATACTGCTATCTGTGTCATGTAGTAGCATCATGTCTAAGTTGTCACCAGTAATACAGTAAAATGAGATGCATGAACAAACAGTGGGATCCTGTACTTGATCTTTATGGTAGCAGTGATGACTACGAAAATGTAGAGTAAAAATTTATTTATACTTATTTATTTATGCCCCCTGGAAAGTTTACAAAATGAAATCCACAAGCTCAGGATTTTGTAACTCTCAGTTCAAGAAAATAAGAACTTGTATGGCAGCCCTGAGAGAATCTTTTATTTCTTAAAGGTGACAGACATTGCTTAAACTCAGACACAAAACTTAAGTATGGAGGTTGAAGAATTACAGCAGAAGTTCAATTTAGAGGAGAGGTCAAGATAATGGACTAGAAGTAGTTCACACATACCACTCTCAAGGAAAGGACAGAAAGTTACAGATAGATGCCCAACCTACCAATGGACCTTCTTGGAAAGAGCACCGTGAATCATCAGAGAGGCAATGGGAAACATAGAGTGAAGGAGATGGGGATGGAGAAATCCATTCATCAAGGTCAGAAGGTTCCTGAAAGAGATGCCTACATGTGGGAAAGGCATAAAGGAGAGATCTCCAGGGCCCCAGGCTCCCATGTGAACACTGCATCTTGAGCTGTGGGGAGGCCTCCACAACAACTTCAGGTCTCTGGCTATCAGGGAACTGCTCTAAACAGTATAGTAAAGTTGTATCAGGGCAGACTCAGCAGCATCCTGCCGGCCTCTGTTCCTGGGTTGCCATGGCTGATGCCACTCTGAACTCTCGAGTCCAGAGCTCCCTGTCCACACAGGGATCAGATACACCGCAAGTGCCCCCACATTACCCCTTTGGGGGCTAAAGAGGGAGCAGGGGGAACAGACATTCTTGCATCCACATGACTGAGAGCCAGGAGCCACCCTCAAACACCAGAGAATTTGAACAGAGTGGATGCCAACACCACTCAAGAGGTCACACAGTAGCAGCCCCAGAGGGATCTGTGTGAGGAGAAAGCCTCACCCTTCTAGGAACCCAACCACATGGCTCCACCTGCTGAGCATCAGAATAAGCCTCTCAACCTAACACACTGTCTCACAAGGGTAAACATGCACCATGTGATAGACCACACACCCATCATTGATAAGATAAGCAATAAGCAAAATCAATATATTTTATTACCCAAATATAGAAGAGAAAGGATTCAAATAACCTCAATTAGATGAAAAAAGAGATGCTAAAACTCATACCACAGAAGTACAAAAGATCACCCAAGATTAAAAGGACTAATACAAAAACCTCTACACTCACAAACTAGAAATGGATGAATTCCTGGGAACACACAACACATGTCTGAATCATAAAAATATATAATTATTGAATAAATAAATAACTAGTAGTGAGATTGAGTCAGTAATAAAAAATCTCCCAACCAAAAAAAAATTAAAAAGCCATAGACCAGATGGAGTCACAGCCCAATTCTATCAGACATAGAAAGAACAGCCACCTATCCATAACAAAAAAGGAGAGATTCCTCCCTAACTCATTCTACAAAGCCCCAGTATCACCTTGATACCAAAACCAAAGACACCCCCCAAAAAGAAAACTACAGACCAATATCCTTTATGTCCTTTATGAATATTGATGCAAAATCTTCTACAAGATACTAACAAATCAAATTCAGCAGCAGTACATCAAAAAGATAGTTCACCTCTATCAAGTGGGTTTTATCCTAAAGATGCAAAGATAGTTCACCATACACAAATAAATAAATGTGATTCACCACATAAATAGAAACAAACAAAAAAAACTATATAATCCTCTCAACAGATGCAGAAAAAAGCATTCAACAAAATCCAGCACACAGGGCAGAGCCTGTGGCTCAGTGAGTAGGGCGCTGGCCCCATATACCCAGGACGGCGGGTTCAAATTCGCCCCCAGCCAAACTGCAACAACAACAAAAAAAAAAAGCTGGGCATTGTAGTAGGCGCCTGTAGTCCCAGCTACTTGGGAGGCTGAGGCAAGAGAATGGCCCAAGCCCACGAGCTGGAGGCTGCTGTGAGCTATGACACCACAGCACTCTACTGAGGGTGACAAAATCCAGCACAGTTTCTTGATGAAAACCCTCAACAAACTAGGCATAGAAGGAACATACCTCAAAATTATAGAAGCCATACACAACAAACCCACAGCCAACATCATACTGATGGGGTAATATTAAAAGCAATCGCCCTAAGAATTAGAATAAGACAAGGGTGCCAACTATCACCACTTCTATTCGACATAGTGACTATGTTCTCATTTTATGAAAAAGACACTGGCAGATTGCCCCCATAGCTCAGTGGGTAGGGCAATGGCCACACATACACACAGGCTGGCAGGTTCAAACCCAGCTGGGGCCAGCTAAAACAACAATGACAACTGCAACAACAACAAAAAGTCCTAGCTGGAGCAATCAGGCAAGAGAAAGAAGTAAAGGGCATCCAAATTGGGAAAGAAGAAGTCAAATTATCCCTGCTTATCAATGATATGTTCCTATATCTAGAAAATCCTAAAGAATCCATCGAATGACTCCTAGAATTGATAAACAAATTCAGCAAAGTCTCGGGTTACAAAATCAATGGACACAAATCAGCAGTATGTCTAATACACTAATAACAGTCAATCTGTGAGTCAAATCAAGGACTTAGTATCATCTAAAATAGTTATGAAGCAAATAAAACACTTGGGAATATACTTAAGCAGGCAAATTAATGATCTCTGTAAGGAGAACTACAAAACACTGAAGAAAGAAACATTAATGACACAAATAGAAAAATATCCCAGGCTCATCTATTGGTAGAATCCATACCATTGAAATGTCCATTCTTCCCAAAACAATGTACAGGTTCAGTGCATTCCCATCCCAAAATCTTACTTCACAGATCTAGAAAAAATAATTCCAAACTTCATTTGGAGCCAAAAAAGAGCCCTAACAGCCAAAGCAGTCATAAGCAAAAAGAACAAATGTGGAGGCATCATATCACCAGATTTCAAACTATACTACAAATCTGTAGTAACCAAAACAGCATGGTACCAGTATAAAAGTAGAGATAGAGAGCAGTTGAACAGAATAGAGAACCTAGGAATAAAATCAGATAGCCACCACCAACTGATCATTGGCAAAGCAAACAAAAGCATACACTGGGGAGAGGATGTCCTATTCAATAAATAGTGCTAGGAAAATTGGATAGCCATATAGAAGATAGAAGAATGAAACAGGACCCATATCTTTCACCATATATGAAAATTAACTCGATGGATTAAATTTAAGTGACTAAAACCATAAAAAACTATAGAAGAAAATATAGCAAAAACTCTTCTATACATCAGCCTAGGCAAAGATTATGACTAAGACCCCAAAGGCAATTCAGTAGCAACAAAAATAAATAAATGAAACTTAATTAAATTAGAAAGTTTCTGGATAGCAAAGAAAACAATTAACAGAGTAAACAAGAAACCTACCGAATGGGAGAAAATATTTGCAAGATATACATCTGACAAAGAACTAATTTCCAGATTCTATAAGGAACTCAAACAAAATAGCATGAAAAAAGTAAATGATCCCATCCAAAAAAAATGGGCAAAAGTCATTAACAGAGGTTTTTACAAAAGAATACAGGCAAATGGCCAATAGACAAATGCAAAAAAGGTTTAAAATCCCTGATCATCTGAAAAGGCAAGTTAAAACCACAATGAGATATCATCTCACCCCTGTCAGAATAGTTAATATTAAAAAGTAAAAAAACAATAGATGCTGGCATGGATGCCAAAAAAAAGGTACATTTACATACTGTTGATGGAACTGCAAATTATTACATCCTCTATAGAAAACAGTATGGAGACTCCTCAACAACTAGACCTAACATTTGATCTAGTGATCCCACTACTGGGGAAAGGAAATCATTTTATGAAAAACACACTGGCAGCCAATGGCCACATACACACAGGCTGGCAGGTTCGAACCCAGCCGGGGCAAGCTAAAACAACAATGACTACTACAACAACAACAACAAAAATAGCTAGGCATATTGGCGGGTGCCTATAGTCCCAGCTACTTAGGAGGCCGAGGCTAGAGAATCGCTTAAGCCTAAGAGTTCGAGGTTTCTATGAGCTGTGATGCCATGGTACTCTACTCAGCTTGAGACTCTGTCTTAAAAAAAAAAAAAAAAAAAAGACACCTGCATTCAAATGTTTATCATAGCACAATTCACAATCTCAAAGAACCTACCTAAGTGCCCATCAATACATGAATGGATAAAGAAAATATTTTATACACGCACACACATGCACCCCATGGAATGTTATTCAACCATAAAAAGGAATGAAATAATGTCCTTTGCAGCAATTTACATGGAACTGGAGACCACTATTCTAAGGGAAGCCCCTCAGGAATGGAAAAACAAACACCACATGTTTTCACTAGTAAGTAAGAGCTAAGTGATGGGCACAAAAATGCATAAAGGACACTGTAAACTAAGAAGGGGAAGGTTGGGAGGGGAGTGAAGGGTGAAAACTTATCATGTATAATGAGCACTGCCCTGGTGGCCTGTTGTTGTGATCCTTGACTTTAGCATTATAGAGTGTATTGAGGTAACAAAAACTTTTGAACCTCCCTAATATTTTGAAAATTAATAACTAAATAAATAAATAGGATGGAGAACCAGGACCATATGACATCCAAAAAAGAAAACAATCATTCAAATAGAAATTGAATTCACAGTCTCCTTGGAGTTTTCCCGCTGTTGTCGCAACCACGGCTCTGCGCTACCCGATGGCCGTGGGTCTCAACAAGGGCCACAAGGTGACCAAGAACGTGAGCAAACCAAGGCACAGCCGCTGCCGTGGGCGCCTCGCCCAACACATGAAGTTCATGCGGGACATGATCCGAGAAGTGTGTGGCTTTGCCCCGTATGAGCAGCGTGCCATGGAGCTGCTCAAGGTCTCCAAGGACAAACGGGCCCTCAAGTTCATCAAGAAAAGAGTGGGACACACATCCGTGCTAAAAGGAAGCGGGATGAGCTGAGCAATGTCTTGGCCGCCATGAGGAAAGCAGCTGCCAAGAAGGACTGAAACCCCCTTCCCTCTGTGCACAATAAAACCCTTATAGATAAACCAAAAAAAAAGAAAGAAAGAAAAGGAATTGAATTCACAGTCTCCTTTGTGAAAGTCAGGACACTGACTGATAAAGATTGGCAAACAGATCCTTAAAATGAGGATATCTAGGTAGAAATAGATAAAAATGAGAATACTGCTGTGCAAGTCACTCTGAGTCTCTTCTAAGGAGACTCACGCTTCCCTTGCTTGAAAATTCTGTAATGACCCATCTGAAGCTTATGATTTTCTAGAGGCATTACTAAGAAGCCCTCATTACATCTACTCATATAAGTCTAATGATCCAGGGAATAGTGCAATGTCTGACAAGGAAGAAGATCACTTACATCTCAAGATAATTGCAAAACTTATATAGCTTATTTTCCTAAAAAAAAAAAAAAAAAAAAAAAAGCCTATATTACATGTGGGAATGGATGCTAAAAGTGTTAGACCAGAGAGGATAGAATATGATTTTGAATGGGACCTGATTTATTGATATGAGTACACTTACCAGAGATCATGTATTTAATGTGAGGTTGAGATACCAAAACTTCCCAAGAATATAAAGAAAAAAATATAAATTCTCAGAGAGATAAGAAGGTTGGGGTAGATTTATCATATGCTACTGTCCTTATACTTCTTTCCATTAATTTTTCCCAGGAAGACCCAGAAGACACTCCTTTCACCAAAGAATTGAGAAACACATTAAAGAAAAAAACACAATTTCTAACACACTTTACTGACATTGCAAGGATCAATAAAGTAACATTGGCTGACAGTTGTAAGATTGGAGCATAAAAGAGACTCCTTTTTGTTTGCAAGGATTGCACCATCTTCCTGTTCATACTGTTAGCTTCGTAGGAAGGTTATTATAGCATCTCTCATCTTCTCTGTCTCCCCCAGTCTCCCCCTCCTAGGCTTAACCCCTTGCCCCCAAATAGAGACACATTCTTGTATCTCTGAGTACACCAAAGTGAAAATCTGTATTATAGTCAAATAATATACTAAAATCCTGAATAAATTTAGTTTGATGAAGCTGGGAAATATATTGTCACTGAATTTTCTGATGTTTTAAGTCTATTTCATCACCTTTTACTTCAGCAAAAACAGTTTTAACAAGCAAGTGCTTACATTTAAAAACAAAGCCCAAATTAAAGTTAAAATTAAAGTTACCCAAAGAACCAGACTGAGGGTGGAGGTTTTCTAAGCAGAAATGACTGTACATGTAAAGACCCTGGGGGCAGGTAAGAACATGGTATTCTCCAAGATCTTTATTCCAAGATCAAGTTCCAGGTGGCTGGAACTTGAAGCAAAGGTGTGAGTGAAGCAAGATTAAGTCTATAAGGTAAACCGGTCAGATCATGTGGTGCTTTGCAGGCCCAGTTAAAGATTTGATTTTCATTTCAAGTTATCAGAGAAATCTTTGAGTTGGTATTTCTAAAATACCAACTGTGACTATTATGTGAGGAATAGATTGCTAAGGAATTTCACCTAAGAACAAAATAAATAAATATAGATTCATTTTTTCATTCAACAAATACTTATCAAACACTGGAAAATCTTCTTGAAGCTTTCTACTTTAATATTCTACTGATAGGAGCCAGAAAACATACCAGAAATAAACAGCTTATTAAGTATTATGCTAAATAGGATTGGTGCTTTTAAAGCCAATAAATAGAGAAACGGGAAAGAGAATGTTGGAAAGGTGCAAAGCTTAGTTAGGGTAGCAAAGGGAGGCTTCAGTAAGAATGAAACATTTGCTGAGGACCTGAAGAAGCAAACCAGGCAGGTCTCTGAAGTCCAGGGCAGCTGGATTGGGTGAGTGAGGAGAGAATTGTGGGGGAGGTCTCAGAGATAAAGGAGGGGGATTGTGGAGGGACTTACAGGACACCTTAAAAACTTTGGATGTTACTCCAAGTGACAATGAAAAGCCAGGGGATTGTGGTAAGGAGGGAAATGACATTACCTGACTCATGTTTCCACAGCAGGATTCTGGCCACTATGTTGAAAAGATGGTAATCAGGCAGGAAAGAGAAATAGGAATCTAGTTAGGAGACTGCTACATTAATCCAGGAGACAAATAATGGTGGCTTGGGGGCAAAGCAGTGGAAGGGGTAAGAAGTGTGTTGATTCCAGTTATAATTTGACAATAGAGCCAATATTACTTGATGTTGGATCTGATAAAGAGGTGAGAGAAAGAGAAGAACTGGAGACTGTTTCTAAGAATTTTGACCTACATGACTGGCAAAATGTAGATGCCATTTGCTAAAATGGAATGAGAAGCCAATTTGAGGAGGAAGGTGAAGAGCTCCATATTGGACTAGTTGAGTCTGACATCCAAGTGGCAATGATAAGTAGATAGTTAATGTGTATGAGTCTGGAGTTCAGGGAAGCAAAACATTTTAAGTATATAATCTGAGGAGCTATTGGTATATGAAGATATTAATCAAATCAAGTATGCAGCAAGATGACTTTGGGATGTAGATAGGAAAAATAAGGGAAACAAGGCCTCAACTCTAATTTTCTCTAATACTGAGATATCAGAAAGTTAACAAGAAAATAGCAAATAAAACTGAGAATGAGAAGAGAGATAAATAGCAGAAAATCTAGGAGAGTGTACCATCCTAGAGGCCAAGCCAAAAAAGAAAAAAAAAAATGTTTTCACTAAATGGAGAGTGACAAGTGTGTCAAATGCTACTAATTGATCTAAAAGAGATACTGAAGTCGGAGAATTGATCATTGGATTTAGTAGTAGGAGTTCTTGGCGAGCTTTACAAGATCGGCAGCAGTAAAGTGGAGGGAATAAAATGGGATTGGACTTGATTTGAAAGAGAAAGGGGAGCAGAAACTTAATAGAAAAATACTTTTGACAACTCTTTAGGAGAGTTTCACACTAAAAGAAATAAGAGAGGCTTCAGTTCCAATTAAGATGGTGTAAGAACAGTCTACCAAGTATTTTTTCACTGCTTATAACCAAACTCTCTGGGCAGAATACATAGGGAAACTATCTGAAGATTCCAAAATACAAATAATAGCTGGGAATATAAATAATAGGAAAGGAAATTAAAACTGGAAAAACAATTATACAGGAGTGAGTTTCTTGTTTTGTTTTTCCCACCCAGCCTTGCTTCTAGGGCCGCCTGATTTCTACAACTGCACAGTAAATGTGGACAGAAAAATCCCTATGCAAAAATTCATTTCCTCCTTTGCAAGAGGACTAGGAAAGGGAAACTCTACAGGTCTGTAACTATAGGGAGAGATCCCAGATGCATATTGCTATTACTATTTTTAATTTTACTCTGCAGGTCATAAGGCTGCCCTCCTGCAGTACCTGGACAGATACTCGGCCACATGGAGGCACATAAAAGTCAGAGAGAAAATCTTTCTAACTAGAGTAACTGGAAAAAGAAGCCCTGTGTGTCCAAGAGTTCAGGGGCAGGGGGGATATTTGTTATTTTCTCTTTCTCCTTTGTCTCTTGCCATTTCACTGCCAAAGTGCACACAGATGCAGGAATTGTACAAAAGCATGGGAAGAGGAACTAAACCCCTAATCTTTTAGACAGAGAAGCAGGAAGGGGAGACCCTGGGCTCTGGAGAGTGTGGAAAAAATTACAGGATGGGTAGAGAGCTAAGGAAAGACATCCTAAATCTGTCCTGGCTTCACCCACAAGCTGTGTGTGCTTGGAATAAACCTAAAGCAGCATGACAAAGGCTTTAAGAACTGAAGTGTGGTATATACCACTGCCCCAGTCCCAGGGTGGTACATGCATGAGGTGAACTCAAAGAACATTGAAAGGCTTTGGAAACTAAATTGACATTAGAACCACAGCCCACAGAAGATGAATCAGGACTTACAGTCTGAACCTAACCCTGTTGATTGCTTATCTTTAAAAAAAGTCTCCAGAGGATTTTAACATGATCCAGAGTCTCACAGCAAAATATTCAAAATGTTCAGTAAACAAAATTACATAACATACAACAAAAAAATCCAGAAAAATATGAATAATTCTCCAAGGAAAAGGCCATAAATTAATGCCAACTCTGAGATTACTCAAATGTTAAAACAAAAAAAAGTAAAGCAACCATTATAAGCATGTCCCATAAAGCATATGTGAAACTCAGTTTCCAATTCAGCACACAAGTGCTGGAAGTAACTATGCATTCTAACAAGAAGTAAAAACCTGAACAAACTGAAAGCTCAACTCTTCTTAGATCCATGAAAGAGGTGGGGTCACTGGGCAAACACTGGTCCCCAAATTAGAGAGAATCAACAGATGAATACAAAGAATCTCAGCTTGCTAAAGAAGAAATCTATGAGCACAAACCTCCATGAAAACCAATGCAAAGTATATCATGTCCGGCTATCAGGAAAACATTACAATACATTCTAAAAAAAAAAAAAAAAAAAAAAAACAATAGTTTGAAGAGTAAGCATAACAACAATACTCAGATATCATAAGGATGCTAGAATTATCAGACCAGGAATTAAAAACAACTATGATTAAGATGCTAAGGGCCAAGACAAGATAGCTGACTGAAGCCAGCTTTCCACAGAGGCTCCCGTCCAGAAGGAGAGTTAGAAGACAGAAATTTAGCAAGTAACCTGGTGGATTGGAGCTGCACCAAGAGAGAAGGTTGAAGAACGCACGTCAACACTACTGAGGCGAGCTGTGACCCCAAGGATACAAACAAAAGGTACAAAATCCATCACCAAATGGATGGGAGTCTTCTCCCCCATGGGAACGGCTTGGAGTGCCCCACAAACAAACTAGCAGAGTTCAAAGTTCCTCCCACTACACTCCACGGGAGAGACCCTCTAAAAACTGGACCTACCTCCCCTACTAGGGTGCCACGGCGTCATCCTGCCAGGCATAAAACTGTATAAAACTGTATATATTCTCTACCTGCAACTCTGAGCTCCCAGCACTCCCCTACACTCTCACTCTGAGGTCTGGAGGCCTGTCCTCCAGGAGTCCAGATTCTTGGGTGATTTCTCAAGGGGTGTGGACAGGGCCTAAACTGCAGCTGGTCAGTGCTGACTCTGCAGCACTGGAGTAGGGAGAGGACAGTCAGCTGAAAAGGAACCACACTGGACCTGCGGTGCCCCAAGGCGCAGAGCAGCAGCCGTCTTTTGGAAACAATAGGGCTCACTCCTGGATATTCCGAAGCCACACCCCCTGTCTCCCTAGGCAACCAGAGGAGGCCGGGCATCTTCTCAGGTGGCAACCACCACAGAACAGATCTGGGATGGAAACGCAGGCACTGTGAGTAAAGGGTTTGCCTGAGGCGGTACCCACCTGGGTGGACCGCAGGGACTAGAAACTCATGCACAGAGCCTTGAAGTTCCCAGGGCGGGGCTGACCCAGAGGACCGATTTACTGAGCCTAAGAGGCACCCGGCCCTCAGGGGATCGTCAGCCTATAGACAAAGGAAGACTGGTGGCTAGAACTGACAGCTAACCGAATACAAACCTGCAGGAGCAAAGACAGGGCCTGAGGCACAGGCTCTGGGAACTCAAAACAGCTTCTCTTCTGCCGGGGAATTTAGCAGGGACAGAAACAAATTCCAGCAAAGTTATTCTGTTCTGTCCTGTTAGTAACATCAATCAGGGACGGGACTGGAACTGAGTGAACACCCCCCAGCCTCCATCAAGCACCTGAGGTTGTCAGGCCTCACCTCCCCCTGCTAGATAGAGGCAGAGCGCAGCAGCCTAGCTGAGCAAAAATAGATTTCCCTGTGATCAGGCAGGTGCAAACCCCTGGAGTATCTGTTCACTACAGGCAACAGGATCACAGCCCTGCAGGGCTACCAGTGACTGGGTGTGACAAAGGTGCAAGGTGTGGACAAAGGCATCAACCTTCCCAGACTGATCTATTTGCTGGGAGGGTCCTCCTGACTCCACAGAGCACCAGAGCAAGCCATATCTAAGTAGTTACCAGACCCTGCAATTCAGTTGCCAGAGACCTTTAAATTCTCCCACCTGAGACAGGTGCTGACTGAGACAACTGATTTGGACATTTTGAACTGAGCTAATAGCCCAAGGACTATACAGGTGGTGCCCTGGGTGTGTGGTTGTAGGAAGGTTTGATTTTCCTTTTCAAATTGTTGCCTATGGGGGGGCGGGGTGACTTAATTGCTGGTATTTCTCCACAGCTGAGACTTCAACCCAGAGTAACTGTTTCACTAGGGTTGAATAGAGACCAGCTGAAAACAAGACAGAACCACTTAGCCCCATAACACCAAACAGGTCCCCAGTTTCTCAGGCCACAGCACTGTATGGGTCCTCGACAAAGCTCCAGGGGAAAATCAAATGGTGTAAAACAATCATGGGCGGAATCAGCAGAAAAACTCTGGTAACATGAATAACCAGAATAGATCAATCCCCCCAAGGAATGATATGGCAGATATAACTGAAGATCCCATTCATAAACAGCTGGCCAAGATGTCAGAAATCGAATTCAGAATTTAGATTGCAAACAAGATTAATAGAAGGAGTAAAATTTGGAATTAGAAATTCGAGGAGCAATTCAAAAGTCGGAATTAGAAATTCAAAAAGAAATTTAAAAGTTGTCTCAAGAATTTAATGAATTTAAAGACCAAACCACCAAAGATTTGATGGACTGAAGCAAGAATTTGCAGCCCTCAAAGATCTGAAAAATACAGTAGCAACCGTCAGTAACAGAATGGAGCAAGAAGAAGAAAGGATTTCTGACACTGAAGACAAAGCCTTTGAACACTCCCAAACTCTCAAAGAGGAAGAGAAATGGAGAGCAAAAATGAATCATTCTCTCAGAGAGCTCAGGAATAATTTGAAGAAAGCTAATATCCGCCTCATTGGAATCCCTGAAAGTGATGAAGTGCCTTCACAAGGCACAGAGGCACTTCTCCATGAAATTATGAAAGAAAATTCTCCAGACATGCCAAGAGATTCTGAAATTCAGATAGTAGACAGATTCAGAACCCCAGCATGACTCAATCTGAATAAGACATACCCCAGGCATATCATAATTAACTTTACTAAAGTTAATATGAAGGAGAAAATTCTGAAAGCACCAAGATGTAAGAAATCCATTACCTACAAAGGGAAGAATACTAGAATGACTGCAGATCTCTCTACTGAAACTTTTCAAGCCAGAAGAGGGTGGTCATCGACTTTTAACCTCCTAAAGCAAAATAACTTTCAACCCCGGATTCTGTATCAGTTAAACTGAGTTTCATTTATGATGGAGAAATTAAATACTTTAACAACATTCATATGTTGAAGCAATTTGAGGATAACCAAACCAGCTCTTCAGGATATTCTCAGACCTATCCTCCATAATGACCAGTCCAATCCTCTACTACAAAAGTAAACTCACTCATAAACTTTTGATCAAACTCCAACTGATGAAAGAATTAAAAGGATTAAAAATGTTGGGAGGCGCCTGTGGCTCAGTGAGCAGGGCGCCGGCCCCATATACCGAGGGTGGCGGGTTCAAACCCAGCCCCGGCCAAACTGCAACAAAAAAAATAGTCGGGCGTTGTGGCAGGCGCCTGTAGTCCCAGCTACTCGGGAGGCTGAGGCGGGAGAATCGCCTAAGCCCAGGAGTTGGAGGTTGCTGTGAGCTGTGTGACGCCACGGCACTCTACCGAGGGCAATAAAGTGAAACTCTGTCTCTACAAAAAAAAAAGAAAGAAAAAAAAAATGTCCACTGGACTTTTGAAAAACTTGATACCCAAAATTTTACCAGACTAATCAACATTCTCCAATAATGTGAACCACTTAAACTATCCTCTAAAGAGGCACAGGTTAGCTGACTGGATACACAAACTCAGGCCAGACATATGCTACATACAAGAGTCACATCTTACCTTAAAAGATAAATATGGACTCAGGGTGAAAGGATAGTCGTCCATATATCAGTCAAATGGTAATCAGAAAAAAGCAGGTGTTGCAATTCTATTTGCAGACACAATAGGCTTTAAACCAACAAAAGTAAGGAAGGATAAGAATGGTTACTTCATATTTGTTAAGGGTAGTAGTCAATATGATGAGATTTCAATTATTAATATCTATGCACCCAACCAGTATATACCTCAATTTATAAGAGAAACTCTTACAGACATGAGCAACTTGATTTCCTCCAGCTCCATAATAGTTGGAGATATCAACACTTCTTTGGCAGTGTTGGATCAATCCTCCAATAAGAAGCTGAGCAAAGAAATTTTAGATTTAAACCTAACCATCCAACATTTGGATTTATCAGACATCTACAGAACATTTCATCCCAAAAAAACTGAAACCACATATTTCCCATCAGCCCACAAAACATACTCCAAAATCGATCACATCCTAGGTCACAAGTCTAACCTCAGTAAATTTAAAGGAATAAAAATTATTCCTTGCATCTTCTCGGACCACCATGAAATAAAAGTTGAACTAAGTAACAACAGGAATCTACACACTCATACAAAAACATGAAAGTTAAATAACCTTATGCTGAATGATAGCAGGGTCAGAGATAAGATTAAGAAGGAAATAGCCAAATTTTTAGAACAAAATGACAATGAAGACACAAAGTATCAGAACCTCTGGGTTACCACAAAAGCAGTCCCAAAAGGGAAATTTATAGCACTGCAAGACTTCCTCAAGAGATTGGAAAGAGAGGAAGTTAGCAACTTAATGGGACATCTCAAGCAAATGGAAAAGGAGGAACATTCCAACCCCAAACACAGTAGAAGAAAAGAAATAACTAAAATTAGAGCAGAATTAAATGAAATTGAAAACTAAACAATTATACAACAGATCAATAAATCAAAAAGCTGGTTTTTTGAAAAGGTCAATAAAATAGATAAACCTTTGGCTAACCTAACAAGGAAAAAAAGAGAAAAATCTCTAATCTCATCAATCAGAAACTACAAAGAAGAAATAACAACAGACTCCTCAGAAATTCAAAAAAATCCTCAATGAATATTACAAGAAACTTTATTCTCAGAAATATGAAAATCTGAAGGAAATTGACCAATACTTGGAACCACGTCACCTTCCAAGACTTAGCCAGAATCCAGTGGAAATGTTGAACAGGCCCACATCAAGTTCTGAAATAGCATCAACCATACAAAATCTCCCAATAGCAAAATAACTAAGAAAATGCTATGAAAGGTATGTTAACTAGTGTGATGAAAATGTGTAAAACGATCTATGAACCAAGTGTATGGTGCCCCATGATCATATTAATGTACACAGCTATGATTTAACAAAAATTAAAAAAAATTAAAAAATAAAAAATAAAATAAAATAAAAAATCTCCCTAAAAAGAAAAGCCTGGGAACAGATGGCTTCACATCAGAATTCTACCAAACCTTTAAAGAGGAATTAGTACCTATATTACTCAACCTGTTCCAAAAGGTAGAAAAAGAAGGAAGACTACCCAACACGTTCTATGAAGCAAAATCACCCTGATCCCCAAACCAGGAAAAGACCCAATAAGAAAAGAAAATTATACACCAATATCACTAATGAATTTAGATGCAAAAATATTCAACAAGATCCTAACAAACAGAATCCAGCAACACATCAAACAAATTATACATCATGACCAAGTCAGTTTTATCCCAGGGTCTCAAGGCTGGTTCAATATACATAAATCTATAAGTACAATTCAGCACATAAACAAATTAAAAAACAAAGACCATATGATTCTCTCAATTGAAGCAGAAAAAGCTTTTGATAATATCCAGCATCCCTTCATGATCAGAACACTTAAGAAAATTGATATAGAAGGGACATTTCTTAAACTGATAGTTGCCATCTACGGCAAAACCACAGCCAATATCGTATTCAATGGAGTTAAACTGAAATCATGTCCACTCAGATCAGGAACCAGAAAAGGCTGCCCATTGTCTCCACTGCTCTTTAACACTGTAATGGAAGTTTAGTTACCGCAATTAGGGAAGAAAAGGCTATCAAGGGTACCCATATAGGGTGAGAAGAGATCAAACTATCGCTCTTCGCAAATGATATGATCGTATATCTGGAAAACACCAGGGATTCTACTACAAAACTCTTAGAAGTGATCAAGGAATACAGCAGCATCTCAGGTTACAAAACCAACATTCATAAATCGGTACCCTTTATATATACCAACAATAGTCAAGCTAAAAAAATAGTTAAGGACTCTATTCCATTCACAGTAGTGCCAAAGAAGCTGAAATATTTGGGAATTTATCTAACAAAGGATATGAAAGATCTCTATAAAGAGAACTATGAAACTCTAAGAAAAGAAATAGCTGAAAACGTTAACAAATCGAAAAATATACCATGCTCATGGCTGGAAGAATCAACATTGTTAAAATGTCCATACTACCCAAAGCAATATATAATTTCAATGCAATCCCTATTAAAGCTTCACTGTCATACTTTAAAGATCTTGAAAAAATAATACTTCATTTTATATGGAATCAGAAAAAAAACTCAAATAGCCAAGACATTACTCAGAAATATAAACAAAGCAGGAGGAATCATGCTACCAGACCTCAGACTATATTATAAATCAATAGTGATCAAAACAGCATGGTACTGGCACAAGAACAGAGAAATAGATGTCTGGAACAGAATAGAGAACCAAGGGATAATAAATCCAGATACTTACCATTATTTGATCTTTGACAAGCCAATTAAAAACATTCAGTGGGGAAATGATTCCCTATTTAACAAATGGTGCTGGGTGAACCGGCTGGCAACCTGTAGAAGATTGAAACTGGACCCACACCTTTCACCATTAACTAAGATAGACTCTCACTGGATTAAAGATTTAAACTTAAGACATGAAACTATAAAAATACTAGAAGAGAGTGCAGGGAAAAGCCTTGAAGAAATCGGTCTGGGCAAGTATTTTATGAGGAGAAACCCCTGGACAATTGAAGCAGCTTCAAAAATACACTACTGGGACCTGATCAAACTAAAAAGCTTCTGCACAGCCAAGAACACAGTAAGTAAAGCAAGCAGACAGCCCTCCGAATGGGAGAAGTTATTTGCAGGTTATGTCTCCGACAAAGGTTTAATAACCAGAATCCACAGAGAACTCAAATGTATAAGGAAGAAAAGAACAAGTGATCCCATCACAGGCTGGCAAGGGACTGGAAGAGAAACTTCTCTGAAGAAGACAGGCACACTGCCTACAGCCATATGAAAAAATGGTCATCATCTTTAATCATCAGAGAAATGCAAATCAAAACTACCTTGAGATACCATCTAACTCCAGTAAGATTAGCGCATATCACAAAATCCCAAGACCAGAGATGTTGGCGTGGATGTGGAGAAAGGGGAACACTTCTACACTGCTGGTGGGAATGTAAATTACTACATTCCTTTTGGAAAGATGTTTGGAGAACCCTTAGAGATCTAAAAATAGATCTGCCATTCAATCCTATAATTCCTCTACTAGGTATATACCCAGAAGACCAAAAATCACATTATATGAAAGATATTTGCACCAGAATGTTTTTTGCAGCCCAATTCATAATTGCTAAGTCATGGAAAAAGCCCAAGTGCCCATCAATCCACGAGTGGATTAATAAATTGTGGTATATGTACACCATGGAATATTATGCAGCCTTAAAGAAAGATGGAGACTTTACCTCTTTCATGTTTACATGGATGGAACTAGAACATATTATTCTTTGAAAAGTATCTCAAGAATGGAAGAAAAAGTATCCAAAGTACTCAGCCCTACTATGAAACTAATTTATGGCTTTCACAGGAAAGCTGTAACCCAGTTATAACCTAAGAATATGGGGAAGGGGGAGAGGGAGGGGAGGGAGGTTGGAGGGTGGACAGAGGGAGGGTATTTGGTGGGATTACACCTGCGGTGCATCTTACAAGGGTACATGTGAAACTTAGTAAATGTAGAATATAATTGTCCTAATACAGTAACTAAGAAAATGCCAGGAAGGCTATGTTAACCAGTGTGATGAAAATGTGTCAAACTGTTTATAAAACTAGTGTATGGTGCCCCATGATTACATTAATGTACACGGCTATGATTTAATATTAATACAAAAAATAAAAATGCAAATACAATACAAAAATAAAAATAGATCTGCCATTCAATCCTATAATTCCTCTACTAGGTATATACCCAGAAGACCAAAAATCACATTACAACAAAGGTATTTGTACCAGAATGTTTGTTGCAGCTCAATTCATAATTGCTAAGTCATGGAAAAAGCCCAAGTGCCCATCGATCCACAAATGGATTAATAAATTGTGGTATATGTACACCATGGAATATTATGCAGCCTTAAAGAAAGATGGAGACTTTACCTCTTTCATGTTTACATGGATGGAGCTGGAACATATTCTTCTTAGTAAAGTATCCCAAGAATGGAAGAAAAAGTATCCAATGTACTACTATGAAACTAATTTACGGCTTTCACAGGAAAGCTATAACCCAGTTATAACCTAAGAATAGGGGGAAGGGGGAAAGGGAGGGGAGGGAGCGGGGATGTGGGCAGAGGGAGGGTGATTGGTGGGATTACACCTGCAGTGCATCTTATAAGGGTATATGTGAAACTTAGTAAATGTAGAATGTAAATGTCTTAACACAGTAACTAAGAAAATGCCAGGAAGGCTATGTTAACCAGTGTGATGTAAATGTGTCAAACAGTCTATAAAACCAGTGTATAGTGTCCCATGATTGCATTAATGTACACAGCTTTGATTTAATAATAATAAAAAAAAAAGAAAGCCAATGAAAAAAAGGAAAAAAGATGCTAAGGGCCCTAACATGTAAAGTAGACAGCATGCAAAAACAGATGTGCAATATAAACAGAGAGATGGAAATTCTAAGAAAAAAAAAAAGAAGAAGAAGAAGTGCTAGAGAACAAAAAATTTGTTCTATTCTCTTCTGAGAAATGAAAAATGGGTTTGATGGACTTTCTGGTAGACTGGTCATGGCTCAAGAAAGGATCACTGAACTTGAAGATAACTCAATAGAAACAACCAAAACAGAGGAAAAAAACACTGAGAAAAAAACAGAATATCCAAAAACTGAGCAATAATTACAAAAGCTGTCATACATGCACACATGTAATGAGAATTTCAGAAGGGAAAAAAAGAAAGGAACGGAAGAGATATTTGAAACAATAATGACTGAGAACTCCCCCCAAATGAATGTCAGACACCAAACCACAGATCCAGGAAGTTCAGGCAATATCAAGGAGATAAATGCAGAAAGGAAAAAAAAAACACCCCCCCAAAAAAATAAAATAAACCTATACGTAGCCATACCATTTTCAAACTACAGAAAATCGAAGATAAATTAAAAATCCCAAAAGAAACAAAAAGTGAAAAGTACTTTACCTAAAATACAGCAAAAACAAGAATGACGCCCAACTTTTCCTCAGTAATTATTCAAGCAAGACAAGAGCAATTTTGAATTGTCAACAGAAAAAAAAAAATTCACCAACCTAGAATTCTGCACCCTGAAAAATTATCTTTCCAAAAGGAAGAAAAAATAAACACTTTCTGAAACAAAAAAAAAAGAGAGAATTGAGGGAATTTGTTGCCAGTAGGCCTGTCTTGCAAGAAACATCACAAGAAATTCTTTAGAGAAATGGAAGACAAAGGGCAGAAACTTGAATTTACATCAAGAAAAGAACAGGGATGAAGAAATAAATGGAGGTAAAATAGAAACTTTCAATTTTCTTGTTTGATTGATCTAACAATCATTTGTTCAAAACAATAATAGCAACAATGTATTTGATTATATATGTTTGTATGTGTGCATACATTGAAACTTATTTACATTTATATATAAGTGAAACAAATGGCAGTAATGCTACAAGACAGGAATTAATACTATTTTATCATTAAAGTACTCACACTACACCTAAAGCAGTAGAATGTTATTAAGTAGACTTGAATTAGTTACAAATGTACATTGCAAATTCTAGGGCAATCACTTAAAAAAAGTAAACAAAAAAAATTATAACTGAAACTGATTAGGCCAATAAAGGGGAGGAAATGAAATCACATAAAATGCTCAGTCAAAACAACAAATGGCAGAAAAAAGGAAAATAAAGGCAAATATTCTGGAAATAAATTTAAAAAGAAGTTTTTAGGGAAGAAATAGAAACTTTTTGAAAAATCAAATGGAACTTTACAACTGAAAACAATAGCTAAAAATAAAATATTCAAAGAATAAGCCCAAAGAAGAATGGAAATATCAGAGGAAAGAATTAAAGAAAAAAGATAGGGAAAGATAAATCATGCAAACACTAACCAAAGAAAATGCTCGGAAGAGAAAGTACCCAATGTACTCAGCCCTACTATGAGACTAATTTAGGGTTTTTACATGAAAGCTATAACCCAGTTACAACCTAAGAATAGGGGGAAGGGGGAAAGGGAGGGGAGGGAGAGGGGAGGTGGGTAGAGGGAAGGGGATTGGTGGGATTACACCAGCGGTGCATCTTACAAGGGTATATGTGAAACTTGGTAAACAGTCTGTGAAGCTAGTGAATGATGCCCCATGATCATATCAATGTACACAGCTATGATTTAATTAAAAAAAAAAAAAAAGAAAGAAAATGCTCATCTAGGGCGGTGCCTGTGGCTCAAAGGAGTGGGGCGCCGTCCCCATAAACTAGAGGTGGCAGGTTCAAGCCCGGCCCCGGCCAAAAACTGAAAAAAAAAAAAAAAAAGCTCATCTTAATATTAGACAAGCAGATTTAAGAATAAGAAAATAACTAGGTATAAAGAAGCCTGATTATAAAAATTATATGTAAATACAAGGGAACTAGAATATGCAAGACAACTTTGAAAAAAGAAAACAAACTTTGATGATTCAGACTAGTAATAAACAATGTGATATTGGCAAAAGAAAAGACACATAGATTAAAAAGAAATTCAAAAATAGATCTACACAAATATAAACAACATGAGATTTTAACAAAGAGGCAAAACAGTTCAATGGCGACAGAATAGTTCTTTCAATGAGTGTT
Source organism: Nycticebus coucang (assembly GCF_027406575.1). Taxonomy (NCBI): domain Eukaryota; kingdom Metazoa; phylum Chordata; class Mammalia; order Primates; family Lorisidae; genus Nycticebus; species Nycticebus coucang. Next base: position 29,061,246 of record NC_069796.1, read on the forward strand.
TCTGGAACAACTGAATACCCACATGGAAAACAAAAATTAAAATTCAACCTATACCTCACACTTTGTTCAACAATTAACCAAAAATGGATCATAGGCCCAAATGTAAAATGTAAAGCTCTAAAATATTTAGAGAAAACATAGTAGAAAATTTTCTTAACCTTGGGTTAAAAATAAATAAATCTGAGGTTTGACATCAAAAGTAACCATTTATTTTAAAAAGACAAATCATGGTTCATTAAAATTAAATACTCTTCTCTTTCCCAAAAAAAAACATTAAGAGAATGAAAAGACAAAGTTAGAAGGTTAGAAGACAATATTCACAAATCACTTATCCAGCAGAAGACTTGTATACAAATATGTTAAAATCCCTCAGATCTCAACAATAAGAAATCAAATAACACAGTATAAAATAGGCAAAGATCTGAACAAATACCTTCCAAATATATATATATATTGATAGCAAATAAATACGTGGAAAAATGTTCAACATTATTAGTCATTAATAAAATACAAATTAAAACCATAATGAGGTATCACTATAAACCTAATAGAGTGTCTGAAATTTAAAAGATAGAGCAGGAGCAGAAGGAGAAAGAAAAGGAAAAGAAACTGACAATACCAAGTCCTGGCAAGGAAAGTGGTGTAACTCATACATTGCTGCCGGGAATGCATAATAATGCAGTAACTCTGGACAGCAGATTCACAGAAGTGAATTTTACAGTATATAAATTTAAACATATTTTTTGTAAAGGCTAAAAACAGGATGGTAGCAAGAGGAGGAAGTGGACTTAGCAGAAAGTGAAAATGAAAGAAGTGAAAGATAGATCTATGTGTTTGCAGACCAGTAAAGAGACCCACATGAGAAGGAACAGTTACCAGGAGGGAGGGAGAGCAAAGAATCACCAGAGCAATTTCTTTAAGTAGACCAGAAAAGAAGAGCTCTTGGCAGAATAGAGATGTTGTTGTTTGTGAAGAACACGTATGGTTCATCAGAGTAAATAGGAGAGAAGGCAGAGTGTATGACGATAGAAGCAAGGAGGTGAGGATATGTTGTGGATGGCTTGTCCAAGTTCTCTTCTGATTACTTTTATTTTCTCAGTGAAATAAAAATCTCAGAGTGATGCTGGGGGAGAAGGTATTCTATGAGAGTATCATCTAAAGAGTACCAGAGAGTGAAGAGACTAGGATGGATTCAATAAATATTTAGTGACTCAATAATGGTGCAAGCCTCTGGAAACTAACCCTTATCTAGCAGAAAGATGTGGCTTTAATTCTAAAAAATAATCTCAAAAAAAATTGATATTAGGTGGGACAAAACCCAGCATTTATGATAATGAACTCTAAATATAAAGGAATTTTTTTACATCAGAAACCATAGAAGTAATCATTCAAGATAAGAAATATCTGGATGTAGTCTTATGTGAATATTTGAACACATAGGGTAATGCAGACAGAAATATCAGCACCCCAAAGGAACCTACAGTTGATTATTCATTACTGAAATGGAAACCAGTCAATCACAGAACATAAAACATGACATAGGATTGCAAATAAAAATACATCAAAGACAAAATTATTTGGAGGAACTTATTTAAGCCCAACCACATTCAGAGTCAAACTGCACCATGTCTATAATTTGGCTCTTTTAATTTTAGAGTTGAAAAAAACTTAAGAAAGATATACAGAACTAATTAATACAAGTGTATCTGGTACATGCATCCAAAAATAATATAATTGAAAAGATAGTCATGCAGCATGACTATTTCAAGGATATGCCACTTAGAGCCCACAGAGAACAAAGAGAATTGGCTTCCAAACAGCATTCAATTCACAACAATCGTCTTCAGAAGCAAACTGTTATTGTATCCAGAAACCATCCTCAAAGTAAAAGCTTTAGAGGAGGGATGTGAGAGATAACGTGAAATGGGGGCCCATCCTATGGTTAGAGGAAAATAGCCAGTGTCTTAGGGAAACATCCAAACTTACCTTTGCCAAATTGTTCTTCAATCTGATTTATCTACCTCCATAAGCATTACTTACTACCAAATGAATAAATAAACTGTGGAAATTATGCTGTGAAAATCACATTAGAATAATTTAGAAAATGAGCAGGGCATGGCTCAAGTCTATAATCTTAACACTCTGGGAGGCTAAGGATTGCTTGAGGTCAGGAGTTCAAGATCAATCTGAGCAAGAGTGAGACTCCTATCTCTATTAAAAATTTAAATATTAGAGGGGCATGATGGCACTTGCCTAAAATCCCAGCTACTCAAAAGGCTAAAGCAGGAGGATCACTTGAGCCCAGGAGTTTGAGATTGCAGTGAGCTATGATGATGCCACTGCACTCAAACCTGGGCATCAGAGCAAGAATCTATCTCAAAAAAAAAAGAAGAAGAAGAAGAATTCTAAAATGACAGCAAAGTGATCACCTTGCCTTTTTCTATCTATAGAAAAATCAACTAATTCATATAAGAAAGAAAAACATGCAAAAAAAAAAAAAGCATTTGCCTTCACTGTTGTACAGAGAGTTATAAGAGGCTTGGTAGGAATATAACTTTTCACATTTTACCACCACAGAATATGATTGCATTTTATTGAAACTTTTTTAAATGCAATCATTAATGGGATTGAGTAGTTTGCCAAGCATTTTATTCTCAATATTACAAATTATATAATTATTTATTTTGTTTCTCACGGTAATCAGAACAGCCTGGTAGGCAATGTTGACTAAGTATTCTAAACAAGAGATGACATTGCTGTAACCCTCTAAGTAATACATAAAATCCTGGGCATTGACTTATTTGGCACTGAACTATGTGACTAAAAGCCAAACTTTCAATGGCAGCAAACAAGGAGAAATGTCAGGCAAAAACAAAAAGTGATAAAGGCATCCCAAACTAGATAATAGAGAACATCCTTCAATTCTTTCTTTGGTTTCTCTGATGAATGAAACTGATGATAAAGTTCTTGTACTGAATAACATACTATTGAGAGTTCTGTATAGTTGGGAGGGGGCAGTAAATTACTCTTGTTCTTACTCTGCAATTAAGAAAGACAATGATCTCTTTTAAATTATTTTTCCCTGGTTTCAAAGCCTTCTATTTTAACTGTGTTCACTGGATATTGCCTCAGCAATTAATAGACCATGTTTATCTATTTTTTTCCTTATCTGGTTTAAAATGCTTTACTTGCACTTCAAAGCCTGCCATAGACACATACACACACACACACATACACACTACACACGCGCACACACACACACACCCATAAAACCTGGTTACCTAAAAGCATGGCTGACCATTTAAAGACTATTTATATGATTTAAAGACCATATTTTTGTCTTCTTTTTCTTTCACTCTACATGTGAAAAACTTTGTGGTAAAACGGATCTTTGCAGGTAGTAGATTTCATCTTTTGAGAGAAGCAGATGCTGCAAGAACATTTTCTACTTCAGCATTGTCCTGTGATTCTTCACATTTGCATGACAGATTTTTAAGTGATGTTGAATTCTGCTATGACTGAAAAAGTCAGTAAGTTTGTTGGAATAGATTGATGGCCAAGGGGAAATTTTTAATACTCAACAACATCTAAGGATTGCTTCCTAGGATTATGGCATGATTCCTGCCCACCTCCCTAGGACTCACAAAAAGTACATATTGATAAAAAAACTAATACACGATTATCCCCAATTTAAACTTAGGTTTTACTGTAAGTGATCACTTTCATTATACATACACACACTTTCCTATAGAAATGATATAAATGGTGTATGTGATGTTTCAGATACAAAGAATGATGAAGGTATTTCAAGTTGTGTATAAAACCAGCACATTGTACCCCATGATTGCATTAATGTGCACAGCTATAATTTAATTAAAAAAAAGAATAGCTCATAAGATTCTTTTCTACATAAAAAATAAGCTTTCAAATAGCTTATCATTTTACTTAAACTCATGGTATTAGCTAGGACACTGTAGTTGCCAGTAACATAAGTCAACTTGGGCTCTCACAAATGCACACACAAAGGATGTAGGAATTTTTTGTGCAACTCCAAGACATAAGAATATAGCTGAGTCCCATAAAGAACTGGAGGGCCACCATGGCTTTCTCTCCAACTCCAGTCCCTACTTATCTCAGAAAATTGATTTTATTATTTTCTCATTCTCTGCTGATCCACAAGGTAGATTATAGGTGCTTCACACCTCTTGAGTATACATTTTGCAAATTGTAACCATATTTATATAAAAACCTGCTGTTCCCAATCCCAACTTCAAATTCTCAGGTAAAATTATTAATTATTTTGTATGTATCATGTTTTCACCTAATTTAAGAGGGCATGTCACGAAATATTAATTCATTAATTTAAAGCTATATACTGATGATGCATTATGCACTAAGCACTATCTTCAAGCAATTTGTATTATACTATCTTCAAGAAGGAAAGCCACTCAAATCCCTATAGACAAAGGGGATTCCAGCCTAGGAAGTACTCTTGCTTCCCCTGGGTCTCTACCCATATAGAGGCACCTGGCAATCTGGCTTGAGGAAGCCCCTTTCCCTACTTTCTCAAAGAGACCATCAGGAACTGGTGGTAGATCTAGCATCATGACGATAAATCAAGCAAATGGAAGTATCACCACCAAGCCTCTGTCATTGAAATTACAACCCATAAAAGATAGGACCTGTATATAAATCTAAACAGACTCACTGCCTGCTAAAATAAAAAACAAAAATAGAACTTAGGGTCTCCTGAAATAATAGACAAAATGCCCTGGATATAATTTTAAAATTGTGTGTAATATCAAAAAACAAGACAATCACAAAAGACAAACAACTGATACAAACACTGAGATGAAATGAATCAGAAGTCATAATGATCTGGAAAAAAATTTAAAGCAGCCATATTAAAAAATTACTCAAAAAGAAAATGTAAATTCTCTTAAAACAAATAAAAATAAAAATAGCAGCAAACAAGCGAAAGTTACAAAAAAAAAAAAAAAGAACCAAGATCCATTGCAGTCAAGAATGGATCACAAGATGGGCTCAGTAGTAAAGTAGGGATGACGGAGGATATAATCAATAAACTTAGGAACAAATCATTAGAATTTACCCAATCTGAATAATAAAGAAAAAGTAGATTAAAAAATGAATTTCAGGCTCGGCATGTGTAGCTCAGTGGTTATGGCACCAGCCACATACACCAAGGCTGGTGGGTTCAAACCCAGCCTGGGCCAGCTAAAATCAACAATGACAACTGCAACAAAGAAATGGCTGAGCATTGTGGTGGGCACCTGTAGTCCTAGCTATTTGGGAGGCTGAGTCAAGAGAATCACTTAAGCCCAAGAGTTTGAGGTTGCTGTGAGCTGTGAAGAGTGCTGTGAAGCCACAGCACTCTGAGGGTGACATAGTGAGACTCTATCTCAAGAAAAAAAAAAGAAAAGAAAGAAAAAAATGAGTTTCAATCACTCAGGACGATGTAAAGATCCAATATTCACAACTGGGGGTTCCAAAAAGAGAGGAGAAAAAGACTAGAGCTGAAAGAGTATTCAGAGAAATAATGGCTGAAAACTCCCCAAATTTGGTGAAAAGTATTAACATACAGATTCAAAAATCTGGGTGAATACCAAGTAGGATAAACCCAAAGAAATTTATTCCAAGACACTCCTAAAAATTAAAGACCAAAAAAAAAATCTTAAAAGAATCCAAGAAGAAAAAAAAACTAGCCAGGCCTTGTGGTAGGCACTTGTAATCCCAGCTACTCAGGAGGCTGAGGCAAGAGGCTCACTTGAGCCCAAGAGTTTAAGGTTGCTGTGCGCTATGATGCCCTGGCACTCTACTCAGGGCAACAGAGTGAAAACTCTAACTTAAAAAAAAAAAAAGAAAGATAGCCGGGCGTTGTGGCGGGCGCCTGTAGTCCTAGCTACTCAGAAGGCTAAGACAGGAGAATCGCCTAAGCCCAGGAGTTGGAGATTGCTGTGAGCTGTGTGATGCCACGGCACTCTACAGAGGGCAATAAAGTGAAACTCTGTCTCTACAAAAAAAAAAAAAAAAAGAAAGAGAGAGAGAAAAGAAAAAACAAGCTGAACAAACCTGAAAGGCACCAGCCCCCACTGTTCAGAGGGGCTTGCTTCCAACTGAGCCTTCATCCACATACCTTCTACCTTGGAAATCTCTTTGCTTTCATGCCTTCATACGTTTCAGCAATTGTAAATTAGATCCTTTAATGAAATATATGCATGTAGTACTCAAAAAAAAAAAAAAGCATCCAGGAGAAAATGCCACATTACCTATAGGAAAACATCAGTTTGAATAACAGCACATTTTTTTACCTGAAGCAATGGAGTGTAGAAGGAAGTGACACAGTATTTTTCAACAGTTAGAGGAAAAGAACTGTCAACTGCTAATTCTTTATCTGGTGAAACTATCCTTTAGGAATGAAGGGGATGAAGAAAGCCTAAAAAAAAAAAAATGTGTTGCTGACAGATCTACCCTTAAAGATTACTGAAGGGAAATTCTTCAAACATAAAGAAAATGATTAAAAGGGGGGAATTTTGGAGCACTAGGAATGAGAAAAGAATAGTGGAAAGAGCAAAAATATGGGCAAATACAGTAGATTATCCTCCTCACGAGCTTGCCAAATTTAAACAATGTATAATAATTGAAACAAAAATTCTAACACCATCTCAAGACAACAATATTTAAGGGTTGGGAGGGTAAGGACACCTGAATGAAAATAGGTTTTCATACTTCACTTGAAATGGTAAAGTACTGATTCCAGTAGACTGAGATAAGTCACATGTGTATTGTAATTGCAGAGCAACCACTAATAAAATATGATGACATACATTCAAAAACATTAAACATATGTTAAGATGAAATCTTAATATATGTTCAAATAACCCACATGAAGGCAAGAAAAGAGAAAAGAAAAAGAGGAAACAAAAATAATACAATAATAAATTAAACCCTAACATATTAATTATTATAAATGTGAATCTTCTAAATACATACATCACTACAAAAGTTTTGAGACACTGAGATTGTGTTATGGTCCATTATTTTACTTCCAAAAAACACAGTCAATAGCATTCTTTCTGATTGACCTGTGCCAGTTTCCCTTTGGTCAGCTTATTGGTGATGCTGGGTCATTTGTTTCATCTGTGCAGACTTTACATTTCTTGATTTTTGTGTATCTCAAAAATTTCATAATAACCCCCAAACACCAATTAAAAAGCAAAAATTGGGGAAGGCGGAGCAAGATGGCAGCCGAGTAACAGCTTCCTTGCATCTGGGCACCATGAGTCTGGGGAGATAGGACTCCAGGCATCTCTGGCTGGTGGGAACTGCCTATCATCACTCCTATGAAGATACAGGGAGTCAGCGAGAGACTTCTGGACCCCAAGAGGAGGACTAAAACAGTGGAAAACCGGCAAGTGGTCGCATGTGTTCAATCCGTCTAAACCCGCCCACAACTGTAAGTTCAGTAGCAGCGAGACTGCAAACCAGAAAGGCCTTACCTGTGAACTGTTTTGATGTCCTTGGACTTGGCACTGAGTTGAACTGCCTTGGGGAAGGCCTGAGCGGGAGTGCGGAGAACTTTGGCCGTTGCCTAGGACCCCAGTCTGAGCCGCTGAGCCAGACAGAGCTAATAGTGTTTGGCGCTGGGTCACACGGATCCATTGTCAGTGATCTGCCCCGGCAAGCTCCGCCCTCAGGGTCGCAGAGCTAGAAACGGGTGGGAGCTGGTAACCCAGCAACCAAGTAGCCTAAGGGTGGGGTCTGAGCCGCCTTGCAGCCCTAACCCTCAGGGGCAGAGTGAGACCAGTTTTGGCACACTGAGTAAGTGGATAGCCACTTCAGCAGCAATTCCAGCAAGAAAGCTGGGAAAGCTTCTACTCAGCAAGTTTACAACTTCAAAGTGCCTTTTAAGTAGGCTGAAGAGAGATTTAGGGTGTCTACCTCCTGGGGTTTGAGAAATCAGCAGCCTCCAGTCGTATCAGAACTGTGACTAACATCTCATACCCCTGAAGACCACGTGTTGCCCAGACAATATTCAATAACATATACCAACTGCTTTGTTTTTGGTTGTGTATTTTTTTCTTCTTTTTTTTTTGGTTTGGTTGTTTTTTTTGTTTGTTTATTTTGACGTTGCTGATGTTCTTTTGTTTTTTTAATTTCAATCTTTTCCACACAGATCCCTTTTTCTTTCTCAATTTTCCTAGTTTAATTATAATTTCCCATTGCTGCCTTTTTTAATAACTTCAACTTCATTTTTGCTAGTGTTTCTACCGATATAATTTGGTTTTTCACCCAATTTTATCCCCGTAAAGTTTTCTCTTTGCCTCTTTTGGTTTGATTTATAGAATTTTTGTCTTTCCTCTCTACTTGGGGGAGGTGGGGTACTGTGTCTGATCAGGTTAGCAAAGAGCTGCTGACGTCAAGGGAACCACGCAACTGGGCACCCCCAGAAGGTGGGGTTTTTTAAGGTTGTGTCAAAGTACCCTACTGTACACCTATATTGCCCTGTCTCCTTCTTTCTGTGCCTCTCTTCTTTTTGTCAATATTCCTTATACCCACCCCCTCTCCTTTCTCTATCTTTCTTTTTTTCTTATCACTCGGTCCTCCTTTCTTTCATCCCCTTTTTTTGCTCTTCAACCTTCTCACCCTTCTGGTCCTGTAACCCTTAGTCCACAGGCACAAGAACTTAAAGAGCAAGAGGAAGTGAAAGGAAAATTAGGGCAAGGAAACAGATAAAAGAAATCACCCATGAGGAAGAATCAGCAGAAAACTCCAGGCAACATGAAGAACCAGTCTAGAACAACCCCACCAAGGGACCATGAGGTAGCTACTGCAGATGATTCCACCAGTATAGAAATGTTAGGAATGACAGAAAGGGAATTTAGAATACACATGTTGAAAACAATGAAAGAAATGATGGAAACAATGAAGGAAATTGCTAATAAAGTGGAAAATAACCAAAAGGAAATCCAAAAACAGAATCAAATAAGAGATGAACGATATGAAGAATATAAAAAGGATATAGCAGACCTGAAGGAACTGAAACAGTCAATTAGGGAACTTAAAGATACAATGGAAAGTATCAGCAACAGGTTAGACCACGCAGAAGAAAGAATTTCAGAGGTAGAAGACAAAGTTCTTGAGATAACTCAGACAGTAAAAGAGGCAGAAAAGAAGAGAGAGAAAGCAGAACGTTCACTGTCAGAATTATGGGACTTTATGAAGCGTTCCAACATACGAGTTATAGGAATTCCAGAAGGGGAAGAAGAATGCCCCAGAGGAATGGAAGCCATATTAGAGAATATTATAAAAGAAAATTTCCCAAACATCACCAAAGAGTCTGACACACTGCTTTCAGAGGGATATCGGACCCCAAGTCGCCTCAACTCTAACCGAGCTTCTCCAAGACACATTGTGATGAACCTGTCCAAAGTCAAGACAAAAGAAAAGATTCTGCAAGCTGCCAGGAGTAAGCGCCAGTTGACCTACAGGGGCAAATCCATCAGAGTTACCGCAGACTTCTCTAATGAAACTTTCCAAGCAAGAAGACAATGGTCATCTACCTTTAACCTACTTAAACAGAACAATTTTCAGCCCAGAATTCTGTACCCTGCTAAGCTAAGCTTCAGAATTGACGGAGAAATCAAATCATTTACGGATATACAAACATTGAGGAAATTCGCCACAACAAGACCAGCTCTACAGGAAATACTTCAACCTGTTCTGCACACTGACCACCACAATGGATCAGCAGCAAAGTAAGAACTCAGAAATCAAAGGACAAAACCTAACCTCCACACTGATGCAAAAGATAAAACTAAGCAATGGACTCTCACCAAATAAGACGAGTAGAATACTACCACACTTATCAATTATCTCAATAAATGTTAATGGCTTGAATTCCCCACTGAAGAGACATAGATTGGCTGACTGGATTAAAAAACACAAGCCATCCATTTGCTGTCTGCAAGAAACACACCTGGCCTCAAAAGACAAATTAAAGCTCCGAGTCAAGGGTTGGAAGACAATTTTTCAGGCAAATGGAATTCAGAAGAAAAGAGGAGTTGCAATCTTATTTTCAGATACATGTGGATTTAAAGCAACTAAAGTCAAAAAAGACAAAGATGGTCACTTTATATTGGTCAAGGGAAAACTACAACAAGAAGACATTTCCATTCTAAATATTTATGCACCCAATTTAAATGCTCCCAGATTCTTGAAGCAGACCTTACTCAGTCTGAGCAATATGATATCTGATAATACCATCATAACAGGGGACTTTAACACACCTCTTACAGAGATGGACAGATCCTCTAAACAGAAATTAAACAAAGATGTAAGAGATTTAAATGAGACCCTAGAACAACTATGCTTGATAGACGCATATAGAACACTCCACTCCACCCCAAAGATAAAGAATATACATTCTTCTCATCACCCCATGGAACATTCTCCAAAATTGATCATATCCTGGGACACAAAACAAATATCAACAGAATCAAAAGAATTGAAATTTTACCTTGTATCTTTTCAGACCATAAGGCACTAAAGGTGGAACTCAACTCTAACAAAAATGCTCAACCCCACCCAAAGGCATGGAAATTAAACAATCTTCTGTTGAATAACAGATGGGTGAAGGAAGAAATAAAACAGGAAATCATTAACTTCCTTGAGCATAACAACAATGAAGACACAAGCTACCAAAACCTGTGGGATACTACAAAAGCAGTTTTGAGAGGAAAATTCATCGCTTTAGATGCCTACATTCGAAAAACAGAAAGAGAGCACATCAACAATCTCACAAGAGATCTTATGGAATTGGAAAAAGAAGAACAATCTAAGCCTAAACTCAGTAGAAGAAAAGAAATATCCAAAATCAAATCAGAGATGAATGAAATTGAAAACAAAAGAATCATTCAGAAAATGAATGAAACAAGGAGTTGGTTTTTTGAAAAAATAAATAAAATAGATAAACCATTAGCCAGACTAACTAGAAATAGAAAAGTAAAATCTCTAATAACCTCAATCAGAAACGATAAAGGGGAAATAACAACTGATCCCACAGAGATACAAGAGATCATCTCTGAATACTACCAGAAACTCTATGCCCAGAAATTTGACAATGTGAAGGAAATGGATCAATATTTGGAATCACACCCTCTCCCTAGACTTAGCCAGGATGAAAGAGACCTCCTGAACAGACCAATTTCAAGCACTGAGATCAAAGAAACAATAAAAAAGCTTCCAACTAAAAAATGCCCTGGTCCAGATGGCTTCACTCCAGAATTCTATCAAACCTTCAAGGAAGAGCTTATTCCTGTACTGCAGAAATTATTCCAAAAAACTGAGGAAGAAGGAATCTTCCCCAACACATTCTATGAAGCAAACATCACCCTGATACCAAAACCAGGAAAAGACCCAAACAAAAAGGAGAATTTCAGACCAATCTCACTCATGAACATAGACGCAAAAATTCTCAACAAAATCCTAGCCAATAGATTACAGCTTATCATCAAAAAAGTCATTCATCATGATCAAGTAGGCTTCATCCCAGGGATGCAAGGCTGGTTTAACATACGCAAGTCTATAAACGTTATCCACCATATTAACAGAGGCAAAAATAAAGATCACATGATCCTCTCAATAGATGCAGAAAAAGCATTTGATAAAATCCAGCATCCTTTTCTAATTAGAACTCTGAAGAGTATAGGCATAGGTGGCACATTTCTAAAACTGATTGAAGCTATCTATGACAAACCCACAGCCAATATTTTACTGAATGGAGTAAAACTGAAAGCTTTTCCTCTTAGAACTGGAACCAGACAAGGTTGTCCTCTGTCACCTTTACTATTCAACGTAGTGCTGGAAGTTCTAGCCAATACAATTAGGCAATACAAGGAAATAAAGGGAATCCAAATGGGAGCAGAGGAGGTCAAACTCTCCCTCTTTGCTGATGACATGATCTTATACTTAGAGAACCCCAAAGACTCAACCACAAGACTCCCAGAAGTCATCAAAAAATACAGTAATGTTTCAGGATATAAAATCAATGTCCACAAGTCAGTAGCCTTTGTATACACCAATAACAGTCAAGATGAGAAGCTAATTAAGGACACAACTCCCTTCACCATAGTTTCAAAGAAAATGAAATACCTAGGAATATACCTAACGAAGGAGGTGAAGGACCTCTAAAGAAAACTATGAAATCCTCAGAAAGGAAATAGCAGAGGATATTAACAAATGGAAGAACATACCATGCTCATGGATGGGAAGAATCAACATTGTTAAAATGTCTATACTTCCCAAAGCTATCTACCTATTCAATGCCATTCCTATCAAAGTGCCTACATCGTACTTTCAAGATTTGGAAAAAATGATTCTGCGTTTTGTATGGAACCGGAAAAAACCCCGTATAGCTAAGGCAGTTCTTAGAAACAAAAATAAAGCTGGGGGCATCAGCATACCAGATTTTAGTCTGTACTACAAAGCCATAGTGCTCAAGACAGCATGGTACTGGCACAAAAACAGAGACATAGACACTTGGAATCGAATTGAACACCAAGAAATGAAACTAACATCTTACAACCACCTAATCTTTGATAAACCAAACAAGAACTTACCTTGGGGGAAAGACTCCCTATTCAATAAATGGTGTTGGGAGAACTGGATGTCTACATGTAAAAGACTGAAACTGGACCCACACCTTTCCCCACTCACAAAAATTGATTCAAGATGGATAAAGGACTTAAATTTAAGGCATGAAACAATAAAAATCCTCAAAGAAAGCATAGGAAAAACACTGGAAGATATTGGCCTGGGGGAAGACTTCATGAAGAAGACTGCCATGGCAATTGCAACAACATCAAAAATAAACAAATGGGACTTCATTAAACTGAAAAGCTTCTGTACAGCTAAGGACACAATAACCAAAGCAAAGAGACAACCTACACAATGGGAAAGGATATTTGCATATTTTCAATCAGACAAAAGCTTGATAACCAGGATCTATAGAGAACTCAAATTAATCCACATGAAAAAAGCCAACAATCCCTTATATCAATGGGCAAGAGACATGAATAGAACTTTCTCTAAAGATGACAGACGAATGGCTAACAAACATATGAAAAAATGTTCATCATCTCTATATATTAGAGAAATGCAAATCAAAACAACACTGAGATATCATCTAACCCCAGTGAGAATGGCCCACATCACAAAATCTCAAAACTGCAGATGCTGGCGTGGATGTGGAGAGAAGGGAACACTTTTACACTGCTGGTGGGACTGAAAACTAGTACAACCTTTCTGGAAGGAAGTATGGAGAAACCTCAAAGCACTCAACCTAGACCTCCCATTCGATCCTGCAATCCCATTACTGGGCATCTACCCAGAAGGAAAAAAATCCTTTTATCATAAGGACACTTGTACTAGACTGTTTATGGCAGCTCAATTTACCACTGCCAAAATGTGGAAACAGCCTAAATGCCCACCAACCCAGGAATGGATTAACAAGCTGTGGAATATGTATACCATGGAATACTATTCAGCTATTAAAAAAAATGGAGACTTTACATCCTTTGTATTAACCTGGATGGAAGTGGAAGACATTATTCTTAGTAAAGCATCACAAAAATGGAGAAGCATGAATCCTATGTACTCAATCTTGATTTGAGGACAATTAATGACAATTAAGTTTATGGGGGGGGAAGCAGAAAGAGGGATGGAGGGAGGAGGGTGGGGCCTTAGTGTGTGTCACACTTTATGGGGGCAAGACATGATTGCAAGAGGGACTTTACCTAACAATTGCAATCAGTGTAACTGGCTTATTGTACCCTCAATGAATCCCCAACAATAAAAAAAAAAAAAAGCAAAAATTGGCAGAGTGAATAAAAATTCAACAACATAGGCAAATTAAGTAAAAGGATGGGAAAAGATGCACTATACAAAAATTAGTCAAAAAAAGTAAAGAGCAGAAAAATAAAAAGTATACAAATAATTATAAGAAAATTTTAGACTATAATTAATAATGTGAAGACAATAAGATGTGATTTGATGAAAAGCGATTTGACAAAAAGTGACGAAGCCAAAGAGTAACCTGCTTTGGATTGAATAGAAAGACATTTCTCAAGAAATAATAACACTTGAGGTTATTTTTAAATGATAAGAAGGCACCAGCTAGGCAAACATACAAGGGCAGTATGCTCTAGGAAAAGGAACTTGAATGCATGAAGATTTGAGACAAGAATGAACTTATAGTGTTACCAGAACAGGAAGAAGGCCAGTTTATCTGGTAGTCAAGAGGAGATAGGAGGTAAGCAAAGGACAGATAATATAGGGCACTGTCAAACTTGGATTTACTTCTGAGTTCAGTATGAGATGACTGGAGGTTATTGAACTAAGGAACAACATCATTTGATGTCTTACGCTTCTAAAGAACCTAACTAAGGCTGCTGTGTGTAGCACAGGCAGTAACACAACAAAAATGGAAACCAGGCAGACCAAAGCTCTGTTTGGTCTTCAACCCTCTTGTTCTCAGAAAGGACAAACTGCCTACATCATAAGAGAGAAGAACTGAAGAAAGGCATAGGAGTAATAGGTGGATGTAAGAGGAAATTGCAAGAAATATGTATAAACAGGCAAGAGGAAGGAAATGAAGGATGACAGAAATAATAGAGGTTCTTATTAGGGAAGGAGAGAAGAGTATGGGACTGAGAACTCCAAATTCTACTAAATCTTGAATGTACCTAAATTTAGGTAGAGCAGACACTATCTGCCAATGCAGCATTATGCAATGAGAAAATTCCTGGTTAGAATTCAAGAAATCGGGCTTCTCAAGCTTACAATCTGGATAGCTGAGCTTCCTTTGGGTTTTGTTTCCTCACATGGAACTGTGCTATTTTACTTATAAAGAAACATGTAGTTCCCATTCCCTTTTATTCTAAATTAAAATGGCAAAACTAAAGATCACAGTTTTTCCCTGGAAGTCTACCCAGTTACCATTTGCTACAGATGCTCTGTAGACTTTGGAATTAAATTCACAACAAGAAAAGCTCTGGGCATCATCAGCCAATATATTGAACCAAAGAGAAAACAAAAAATTCTATCCTTATTAAAAACTCATAAAGAATTCACACCAGAAGTACCATATGACTTTCTGGTTAATGACCCTAAAAACAAACATAATGAAGCTGGAGAAGGTCCAAAGACACAGAATTAAAATGATAAAAGATATCAGTTTGATCACAAGCTAAAATAATTAGCATTCTCCCTTAGGAAAATGTTAAGATGGAGAAACCAGGAAGATAAATAAGCTCAAAAACTGGGCACTTTCTTAAGACTTAAAAAAGTAATTTTAGGGAAATCTGTGGAAGATTGCGAACTAGACACTGGTTGCCATATAGTCTCAGAGAGAAGAAAGGGTTTCAGACAGTGGAGAGAGAAAATGAAAACAGCTCAGGTGTATGTAGTTTGGGGGGAACGGTGCTAGAGCCTGCCAGATACTTCATGGAACAAAATGATGAAGAAATGGAACAAGAAGAAAAAAGATATTGACAGAAATCTACCCTGGAGAAGCTCAGAGCCCAGTGAAGGTGGCAGATGGGGGTTTCTTTTCTCCTTCCTCTCCACCCCCCGACACCTCACAGTGGTCAGTAAGCTGATGAGTTGTTCAAGAGCTTTCCTACGAGCCCAAATGTGGCTACAATCATTGAACTGTGACCCTCTTGAAAATAAGACATTGGGCTTCCAGCCACTTTGGACATCAGCCCCCATGGCCATAGCCATGAGCCCGGACAGTAGACACTGTGCTGCTTCCCGCCCATATCACACTTCTCTCTGCCCCAGTAAGCTCTAGCCCTTCAGTTTTCACATCACCTGTTCCCACAAAGGAATTTCCAACTCCTGCACAGATTGTGGTGGGCTCCAAAGAACATGTGTGATCCCAGAGCTTGGACATTTCGTGTGAGCTTCCTTCCAGAAAGAGAGACAGAACTGGAATGCCATCTCTCTTTCATTCAAACTCTTTTCCTCCCCAACCCCTCCATGATCCATTGCAGCCAAAAAGGGCCATTGAACCAATATTTTCAAAAGCAGCACTCTTCTCATTCACGGCCAGTCTGAGGTTTCCACACAGAGAGGGGCCCACACCTTTCCCATTGAGGATATGCAGTAAACCTAGGGGTACTAGGTCCAGGAGTTCCCTGTCCACCAACACTACCCAGGGATGCTCGCCAGTGTGACAGGAGCATGATAGGATCCCATACCATCAAGACTCAATGGAGCACAGAGGGAAGAATTGAGAACTAAATCCAGAGGCAGAGGGGTTCATGGGTAGAACAGACAGGAGAGTACACTATGGGTTCCAGCTGCAGTATAGTGGGGGAACACATCACTCATAAGTAAACCACACCTTCGGACTTGGGCCAGTCCATGGGCAGTGCAATTCCCAGCCCAAGGCCTCATTGCTGCCAAAGCACCACAAATTTGGGCACCCATTTATACCAGTCACTGGAAGGAGTATCTCAGGACAGGGTGAGGACCAAGCAGGGCATAAGACACTCCTGATAGCCAGTCAGTGGATGGAAAATGGCCCCTTCCTCACTAGAAGATGTTCCACTATGGTGGGATCCTTTCAATCCCCTTCCTGAAGGTCTTCCCCAGTAGCCAGGGAGCTTACCTTTGATCCTTCCTGAGACAATTTGAGGATTTACATCTGTGGAGCCTGGAGGCCAGCTCCTCTGAACTAGCACAGCCCAGCCTTGCCCTCCACCCACCTCTGCTATAGTGGAGAACAAACAATCCCCTGAAAGCTTCAGGGCCCCACCCATTGCCTGGGGCATTCATGTCCTTTTGATGAGTTAAAGACAATTATAGGCACTGAAGAACAACTCTGCATTTGACTCTTTCCTGCAAGGACTAACTTCTGTATAGCCCCTTACAGCCTCTACTGACTCAGCTAAACAGGGTGTCACTGATTCTTACCCATAAGCACAACCCAGCATCTCACAGATTGGGGTGGGAGTCCCAACATACTGTACATGGTTGTGAGGAAAGGAAAATGGCAGAATAGAAGCAGCCCAATGGGTACCATTTTGTAGGAGAGAAATAAAAGTTGCAGGTGGCTTGAGCTGTGAGGGATCTCCCTTCACCACTGCAGACCTCTGGGATGGGAAGGGAGCTGCCAAGTATCTGTTCTGAAATACTGCTCCAGAGAACAGACACACCAGAGATCCGGGGGCTGCCAATCCTGTTCTCTGTACCCCAAGCCATCCTAATAGCCCTGGTGCATGGCACCAGTTCTGCTCAAGACTCAGCTTTCTAGCAGAAGCCTATGCATTACTCCCCACAGGCTAGGAAGGAGGCAGACAAAAAAAAATTCCCCTGAGCACCCCTCTCCCCCTACATAGGACCTAAGCAGAGGAGGAGCTTCAGACACCACAGGAACCATCTGGGAATCCCTGGGTGCCTCAATGAGACCTAGGTGGGGTGAGGGAAAACCTTGGCCAACCAGAAGCTCTGGCCCATCTATGCAGCCCCCACATAACTGAAACAAATCCCTGCCTGTATAACTGGGCACCAATAGTATCCATACTGACCGAACAGCCCTCCATTGGTGCAGCTCTGCCCTTGTAATCCCAAGATCCAGCTCTGAAACTTTCATTGTACCTGAGCATAAGACTCTGGCCTTGTAGCTTCAGGGTCCCTGCTGGACCTGTGACACCACACCAGATTCCAGAGTTGAGCATAGGCCCCAAGACACTATGCCTGAGTCTACACCACTGCCACTAGGTCAGCAGACCTTCCTCAGGGTAAATGCTTCACCCAGGATCCCCCCAGCCCTGAGTATACACTTCTGGGCCTGCTTCATGCAAATGCCCACAGCACAGTCATCCACAACCACTGCCCAAATAGACTTACTCAGCTGCTACTATCACCTTTACTTGGTGATCCTGACCAGAGCAATCCCCCACAACAACACGTTAGGGGACTGTATCCAACCCCACCCCAAATTCTCATCAATAAACTAGAGAAAAACCCTCCAACCACTCAAAGATCACCTAGCACTGGCTCAAACTGAGGTAATCACGGAAAAATAAATCAAAACAGTACACTCACCCCTCCCCTGATAGGTCCACATTCCAGAGTAGGTCACAAAAGCTCTATCTAGGGTCTTCCCCTTTCCTAATTAAATAGGAGAGTCCCCAGGAAAGGAGAACAAATTCCCTGCAATTCTATTAACCCAGAGCTGAAAGAAGAAGAACTAGATGAGAATAAACCAGCAAAAGAACATGAAACGTGAAAAAACAAAATAGCTTGACAAACTCCAAGGACCAGAGCTACAGTAGTGGACTTCATCCACAAGGACACTGCTGACATGACAGAAATAGGATTTGGAATATGGATGGCAAAAAAGATGAACAGAATTGAACAAAAAGTTAAAAACCAACAAAAAGAAGCCAAGAAAGTATTTAATGAAATTAATGAAAAGTCACCAAAGACCTAGACAACACAAGAAAGGATATAATTGAACTTAAAGAAATGAAAGAGTAATTAGGGAGCTTAAAAACAAAGCAGAAAGCATCACTAACAGACAAAACCAAGGAGAAGAAAGCATCCCAGAGCTTGAAGACAAGGTTCTCAAGCTCAAGGTTCTCAAGATTCTCAAGAAAGCATCCCAGAGCTTGAAGACAAGGTTCTCAAGCCCAGCCATTTAAAGAAGTAGAAAAGAAAACAAAAAAGATGCAGCAATCATGTAAAGAAATATGGGACCATGCAAAGTGAAACAGGATTAGAGAACAAGAAAGGCCAGGAATGAAGGAAACCAGAAATTACCTCTTTCAGACCTTAAAATCCAAGAAATTCTCATAAACTGGAGTCGTCATAGGCACGCAGTTGGATTAATACATAAGGATTGTTTAAAACTATCGTGTAAGATGCCGTTAAAAGCATAGATTCCTTTCTCCACCCTCAAAGAGGACTTGGAGAGATTAAATTGGGCAGACTCTATATAGGACAAGGGAAAACTGAAAAACAGGATCAAGTGAAATGTCTATATCCTAAATGGTGAAATTCATGGATCCCTTCTCCCATTTGTCTCTAAGAACAATAACAGACACCTTACATCTCCCAGGCCAGAGAAGAAAAGAATTGTCTGCAAATTAACTGATCAGAACAAGTTGGGGAAAAGTAAAACTGCAGTAACACTTGAAATTCCATCCCTGCAGATCCAAGCCAAATAACCCTTCAGTGAGGACCATCGGTCAGTGAGGACCATCAGTCAGCAGCCTGCATCTATGCCACCAACACACACATACACAAACTGACAACTCAGAGCCTCCATGGAGCTTTCTAGTACGTCACACTTAAATGTGAATAGGTAGACAAGCAGCATCAGACATTTCAGAAAAGCCTCCTACGTGAAACAAAGATCAAAATGAACTGAGAAGGCAGAAACCAGTATCTTGAGCCCCATATTTTATGCTTTTTCTTCCTAGGAAAATACTATATTTATGAAAAAAGAATGCCAAATTTTTAAAGAGCACTCAAATATCAAGAAAAATCTCTTAGAAATTAAAAATGAGGTTGTGTTACTCCATTTTATGTTGCTATAAGGGAATACTTGAGATTGGATAATTTATAAAGAAAAGAGGTTTGACATATGCTTCTGCACAGTGTGCAAGCATGGTACCAGCATCTGTCCCGGTGAGGAATTCAAGGAGCTTCCAGTCAAAGGGAAGGCACATAGTAAGAGGAGGAGGAAGAGAGAGGAGGGGGTGCCAGGCTCCTTGAAACACTCAGCTTTCGTGTGACTAATAAAGGGAGAACTCATTACCACAGGGTAGGTACCAGGCCATCCACGAGTGGTCTGCCCCCATGATACAAACAACTTCTGCCAGGGCCCACATCAAACATAGGGGACCAAATTTCAGGAGACAAGTGCCAAAACAATATCCGAGATAGAAGAAAATCACAAACTTAAGAAGGGATAGAGGATGTGGTGAAGGCAATCTTTACAAAGCAGAGCAAAGAAAAAAGAGAGAGAAAATAGGAGGGAAAAACAAAAATTGAAGGATAAGCCCAGGATGCCCACCATCCAGGTAACAAGAGTTCAAGAAAGAAAAAGAAAAGGGATTGAAGGAAATTATCAAATAACGCAGAAAATATTGCAGAACTGAAAAAGTTATGTTTTCAAATTGAGAGTGCTTAACACAATGGAGAGAAAAAGCCTCACTAAAACAAAAGCACATCATCATGAAATTTCTCAATATTAGGGATAAAAAATAATATACTAGAAACTTTCAGAGAAATAAATAAAACAGGCCACAAAAGAAGGATCAGAAAGCAAAATAGCACTAAACTTTTCACTGGAAGAACACATACAATAGAGAAATGCCTTTAATAGCCTGAAGAAAAAGTATCTTCATCCCCAAATAACTCTCAGGTAAAAACAAAGATACTTTGGATACATCAGGCATCAAAAAAACTATCTTCCATGTCTTCTTTTGCAAGATACTAGAGGAAGTATGCTAACAAAATTACAGAATGAACCACTGTATCAGTTTCGATTTCTGCTGTGAACAATTACTACAAATTCAGGGGTATAAAACAACATAGATTTATTATTTTATAGTTCTAGAAGTCAGACATTCAAAACTCAATGTGTCAGCAGAGTTACACTTCTGCTGAAGGATCTAGCAGAAAATCGGTTTCCTTGCCCTTCCCAGATTCTAGAGGCTTGTAGTCCCTTTCTCTATCTTCAAAGCCAGGCGCATAACATCTTTGAATCTCTCTGGCTCTTATACTTACTCTCCTGTTTCCCTCCTTCACTAATAAGGACTTGTGTGACTACATCAAGCCCACCTGGATAATTCAGAATAATCTACCCATCTCAAGGTCCTTAAAAAAATCTGCAAAGTCCCTTTTGCCATGTAAAGGGGAATATACACAGATTCTTGGGATTAGAATGTGGACATCTTTGGGAGGGCCATTATTCTGCCTACAAGACCCAAGAGAAAGGAAAACATGACAACCAAAAAACAAAGCTTCTAATTTTTTTTTTTAAGTGAGAAAGTGGGATCTCAGAATTATGTCAATAATGAAAAATTAACCAGGTCAGATTAGAACAAGAGGATGGAGAGCTTAAGGAGAAATACGGTCATTAAATGGAAAATGTTCAATTTTGATAAAAGTGTAGCTTATGATACCTCAAACCAGAAGCAGTACAATTAATCAAAGTATGCACCTAAAGTATCAACATAGCTTTGCCAACTTAACGGTAGCTTGTTCATGCCAGCAGCAAAGAAGCCTGGAGAGCAAGTGACAATGAAATCATAGAAAGGGTTTTCCACAGCTTGTTGAGAATTGAGTATTTTGTTTGCAAAAAGGGGTCCACACATCGGAAAAAGTGTAGTCAGTTGGTGTAAGGTCTGGTAAACATGGTGGATGACAGAGAGTTTCCTAGTCCAGCTTCTATAGTTTGAACAGTGTTGTTTGTGCAACATGTAGTTGAGCATTGTCATGCAAGAGGATTGGCTCGTTTCTACTGACCAATCTAGCTGAATCTGAAGCAGCAGCATCATCCAAATGGCTGCAGTAGACATCTGCTGTAATTCATTGACCAGGTTTCATGAGGCTATGGTGGATAATACCAGTGCTGGACCACCAGACAGACAGCACTAGCTCTTTTTCATGAATATTCATTTTTTGGCACTTTATCTTTATCCAACAATTATATCAAAAGCTTGTGATTGTCAAAAAGAATCCTTTTTCATCACTTGTAACTATGGTATAGAAATAGTCTGCCTTTATATCACGACAACAAAGAAAGGCAAGCTTTCAAAACGATTTCTCTTCTGACATTGTGGTCCAATATTGTTGGAATAGCAACGTCAAACCTTGCTGCTACTGCTTTGAAGCAGGAATTTGGATTAGAGACTACTGTCTGCCATTTTCCTTTGCTGGCAAAGAAATAAACTGCTCTTCCTTCTCTTCAAAAAAAAAAAAAAAAAACTCTTGCTGCTAACTCGCATGCAGGTTGAGATGGATTCACTTTCACTACAGGTTTCAGCTCATCATTATCCATGTTGGTACTGGGTCACCCACATGGCTCATTTTCAAGATTAAAATCACCAGAATGGAACTTCTCAAACCATGGATGTACTGTGCTTGTATTAGCCACCCACTTCCCAAACACTTTGTTGATGTTTCAAGCTGTCTGCTGCATTGGTTCCATAATGGAATTCATAGTCAATAAAACTATAACAAATTTTTGACTTATCCATGATTTCACAAAAAATTGCTTTAAAAAATGTATTAAAAAGATAATCACAAGCCAAAATGTGCCACTGAAAGAATAAGGATTTACCTTCAAAATAAAAAAATAAAAAAACTGTCAAAGCAAAATGTCAGAGATATCAACTGTCAACCCGAGTACTTAAGGAAATCAGACATTTCATACTTAATAAATTACATTTCCAAAAAAAGTTGCAAGTGATAGACTACTTAATATGTTTCAATATTTGAAAGGAGATTTATAGTTCTGAGGGAGACTTGAGATATGAAGTAATGATAGGTAATAAAACAAATCAAATTTTTATTTTTTTATTTATTTATTTTTATTAAATCATAGCTGTGTACATTAGTATTACAAATCAAATTTTTAAATGAGTAAATCATTAACAATTGGGAAGAAAAAAGCATATACAGAAAGGACATGCCATCATAGTAAACTACATGGTTCGGATATAAATAATATTTATGTAGTCATCATAATATAAACTCTGAACAATGATATAATTAAAATTAAAGATGTAACTTTTTTTTGAGACAGAGTCTCACTGTATCACCCTTGGTAGAGTCCTGTGGTGTCATAGCTCACAGCAACCTCAAACTCTTGGGCTCAAGCAATTCTTTTGTCTCAGCCTCCCAAGTAGCAGGGACTACAGGTGCCTGCCACAACACCCAGCTATTGATTGGGGGTGGGGGGGTTGTAGTTATCATCGTTGTTTGGCAGGCCTAGGCTGGGTTCAAACCCGCCAGCTCCGGTGTATGTGGCTGGTGCCCTAGCCACTGAGCTACAGGCACTGAGCCAGCTGTAACTATTTTTAAGAAATAATGTGAGAGAGGAGATGGTGAGTGAAAAATATAAGATGGCTAAAATATCATCTTCAGAAGTCTACATATAATATATTTAACTGAAAAAAATCAATAAGCAGTGTATACACCTAGTATTTTGAAGTAACAGAGGCAAAAGCCAAAGAAAAAGAAAATTAAAAGACTGAAAGTAGATTTCTCTGAAGAGTGGAAACTGCAGGGGGGAAAAGTGTAACAGAAGACAGTTGCCCTCCCTTTTAAGCCCTTTAAAACTATTTGATTTTTTAAACTTTGCATATGTTTAACTGGATAAAAATAAAATGAAAAAATAACTGTCCACTAAGGAGCTTTGTTGTATTGAAATAGAATATAATATACATGCTTTTGTATCTTTATTCAGAGAGAAAAGAGAAGTGAAAGTTGTTTTTCTGTATTTGGTGAAATAAGAGGATGTTTCACGTAGATTTTGTTTTTGTTTGGTTTTGTTTTGGCTTTAAGATGATTTCGTTTGGTTTCCAAACTCTTAAAACAGGTGAAAACATTTAATTTTAATTCTAAATAATAATGAATAAAATATCTACTATTCACCTCCCAGCTCCAATGTCATCTCTGAAATGCCTTCCCAGGCCATACATCTAAGTAGCATCACTCAACAATTACGATCAAGTCATCTTCCTTTATTTCCCTTTAGGCACTGATAGTTGCCTAATACTGTCTTGTTACTTGTTTGTCTGTTAACATTTGCCTCCCTCCTCTAGAATGTAAACTGCAGTAGAGCAAGAGGGGCCTCCTTGTCCACTGATGTCATCTCCAGTGTCTGTAAGAGTGTTGACCCTCAGTAGGACCCAATTCATACTTAATAATTCACATATAATTGTGTAACTTAATTCTTTCCCCTACATGTTTTCTCAATTATGGCTAAAAGCATACAATAGGAAAATGTATTCCTTTTAAATCTATCCTAGAGAATAGCTTAATTAAATTAATGGGTAGACCATGGAACTGGAAATCCTATAGACTGGTTTAGAATCCCAATTCCTTCTTTTTTTCCCCCAATATATTTAAGGGGGTACAAGTGTTTTTTGTTACATGCTTGCATTGTATAATACTGAAGTAAGGGCTTTCAGGCTATCCATCACTAGAATAACGTACATTGTCCCAGTAGGTAATTTTTATGACTCACCTCCCCACACACCCCGCTTTGTAGTTTCCAATGTCCATTATACCACTTTATGAGCATATGACTCATCCTTTAGCTCCCACTTAAAAATGAGAACATGTGGTACTTGTTTTTCTATTCCTGAGAAACTCCATTTAATATAAGATCTGCAGAAAAAAGACAGAATTTCATTCCTTTTTATGGCTCAATAGTACTCCATGTTATATACAGGGTATTCAAAAAGTCATCCCTACAAGTCACCATACATAGGGAAAATGAGAAATTGTGGTTAAATGCACTTTTATTTACAAAATATTCATTATAAAATTTTACAAAGAGGTGACCAACATAAAGAATATTTTGAAACTATTTTGTAAAATTTTAGATATTATATACATATATATACCCACACACACACCCCACATTTTCTTTATCCACCCATCAATTGATGGGTATTTAGTTCAATTCCATATCGTTGCAATTGTGCGATAAACACTTGGGTGCAAGTGTCTTTTTGTTATAAAGTGATTTCCTTTCAGGTAGATTCTCAGTAGTGGGATTTGTAGATTGAATGGTATGTCTACTTTTAGTTCTTGAGGAATTGCTATACTGTTTTTCATAGAGGTTGTACTAATTTATAATACATTTCAATCTACAGTGTATAAGTGTTCCCTTTTCATCATATCCACATCAACATCTGTTGGTTTTTGACTTTTTAATAATGGCCATTTTCAATTCTCACAGCAATGAGATAGTATCTCATTGTGGTTTTAATTTGAATTTCCCTAGTGATGTTGAGCTTTTTTATGTTTCTTGGTCATTTGTATATCTTTGTATAGAAAACATACATTCATATTTTTTGCCCACTTTTTGATGGGCTTGTTATTTTCTTATTGTTTGAGTTCCTTGTAGATATTATATTATATTAAGTATTAGCCCTTTGATGCATAATTTGTGAATATCTTCTCCCATTCTTTAGGTTGTCTATATACACTGTTGATTATTTTCTTTACTGTGCAGAGAATAATATTGATTAAAAGGATCGATATTATTAAATGTCCATACTTCCCAATGTGATTTACAGATTGAATCCAATCTAATTCCTTCTATTTTTGGCTGTATTGACTGGATAAGTTACTTAACCTTTCTAGGGGTTTACCAGAGAAATACTATAGAATGATGTCGTTTATAATAGCTATGTCACACAGTTGCTTGAGGACCATTCATTTCTTTTCTTTTTTCTTTTTTTGAAATAGACAGATAAATCACTTCATTTTTGATGTAAGAGAAAACATGAGTGATTCTTTTCTTCTCATCCTGCACACCATTCTGAGCAAGGCCAAGTTCAGACAGAGTTAGGATGGCTTGGCAAATGCTGAGCAATTTCAGCAACAGAAAACATTTTAAATATTTTTTATAGCTCAGAAAATATTCTTTATATTCATCCACATAATCTAGGTGTAATGTGGTCCAGGAAGAGTTTTCCAAACAAGTATGTCTTAAACAAGAGCTCAGGTAAGAAGTGGGTCAACTTGTCCTAAGCATTTATGCAAAGTACTCATTATGAAAAGGAAATACTAAAAGGTAGGAAAGCAAAAATCAAAGGGCCTAACAAAGGGAATAACATATCAGAATAGAAATAGTGGGCCTAAACTATACCAATACAAGATAAGTAAATAAGAAACATAAGCAAAGAAATGACAATAGACACTTCTAAGAAAGCAATAATGACTTTATTAATAATCTAACCTGTAAGACATCACAGACACTAAGGAAAACAAATGGCTATGTTGCATTAAATAAAGCTATGAAAAGTTGTCACTTCCAGGTGAGAAGGTAACATGAGGACAAGGAAGAGATAACCTGGCTTTTAACTGTGATCCCCATAGCGTGACTTGCTCTTGAGGGTAAAAGACAACAGGTGGTAACTCTGATTTTTAAAACATGCCCTGGGAATTTCCATAATATCCGATGGCAGAGGCAAAGGAATGCTTTGAACTGGGAAAGGAATAACTAGAGCCAATGAATTTTCTCAGAAGAAAGTATCTAATTTCCTGCAAATATCCCCAGAGTCTGCAGCAATAGAAGGACAGCATTACCTTCTGTGCCCTTCATATGATGCATCATCACAAATAACTAAATAATCCCCATTGGCAGAGCACAATCTGTAGATGTAGGTCTTAAGGAGACAACAGAATTGAGATATTTTCAGCAATTCAAGATACCACAGGCTCTGGGATTCCCCAAAGGTGATTGTTTAACTGGAATAAAATTACTTTCATTTGTTTCTAGCCCACAGGCCAATGTCCATAGTGGGGAACAAAACACTGTTACTTGAGCTGCTTCTGTTACATCAGGAAAAATTATGTTCATTCTGCCATCAATAGAGTGACTGGGGCTTTAATATGTTTTTAAGAATTAGGCTCTTATTCAGTGCCTACTGGGGGTTACCACTATTAAAATAAAACTACTCTGAACATTTTGTCAGAGTAGTACTTGTCTCTGCAATGAGCATGAAGCAGGAAGACACAAGATGTTTGGGGGAGTTCAGCATTTACTCATGTAAACTTTTATAGGACATTTGTTTTTTGCAGGATGTTATGTAACAAACTATGGAATTAAATAAGTAAAAACTTTTCTTTCATGGAACATCCAGTCAAGTGGGAAAAAGCATATAATTTGAGTTGATAAGTGCTAAAAGGAGATTAGTGCCAGGTCCTACTAAGATTTTTGTTCATATTATCCTTGTCAGAGAGGCTCAAAGATTCCGTTTTGAGGACATAGGGTACAAGGCAACTCAAAAACTCAGATGAGACTTACTAGCACCAGTTAAAAAAAAACAAAAAACATATATGTATCGTGTATCTCCTACATTGGTTCAAGACCA
Source organism: Nycticebus coucang (assembly GCF_027406575.1). Lineage (NCBI taxonomy): Eukaryota > Metazoa > Chordata > Mammalia > Primates > Lorisidae > Nycticebus > Nycticebus coucang. Next base: position 29,088,401 of record NC_069796.1, read on the forward strand.
TCAGCATTAAATTAAATATAATAAGATAGGATTCTTGGCTGAGTCTATGGCTCTATTTACAGGTATGGATACAATAAAGGGATGGTCAATGATAAACAGAGAGTATTGCACAGAAAGAAGACAGGAAACTGATGGTATCAGCCCCTGCCAGTAGCCTCTTTTTACCCAATACCAAGAATTTCTACTGGTACAAGAGAAAATCAAAGGGAAATATTCATTCTAAAGAAGGAATTTTTATCTAATACAGGTAAACTCTACCTCACATTTTGTGATTATAAACATTGCAAAGTAGGATTGGATCATCTAGAAATGAATCATACTGTGAAATTATATTTTTTGAGACTTTATTGTTTGGTTATTCATCATGTCCTCCTGTTTTATATAGCATTTGTGTTTTGTAACTTGCCTGATAGGGCAAGTGACAAATTTTGAAGACAAAGTATGAGATGAAAAAAGAAGTTTCTAGGCCTAGGTCTATGGACAACTCTGATGAGATTAGTGATAAATAATTAAAATTTCCTTTTGCTGCCCTAGACTTATAAGAGATAAAGACTAAAAATAAAATAAAACATCCATCTTTACAAAGAAAGCTACTTATTAATGAGTTTTATGTGGACTAGTAATCTGAGTTTCTATTCAATCGGGTATGGTCTAGGGCAAAGAACTCCAATTGCAGTGATAGCTCCAACAAAATTGAAAACAAAAACATTATCTGCTGCAAAAAAAAAAAAGTTGTTCTGAGGGTAATAAAAATGTTCTGGAATTAGATGATGATGGTAGTTACACATGTTGCAAATATACTGAAAATCACTGAGATGTATATTTTTTAATGGTGAGTTATATGGTATATGAATTATTCTTCATAAAAACAAAAGCTGCCCAAAACAAAGTCCAAGATAAATGATGAAAAAAAGTTAATACTTTTTAACTTTAAATCTAAAATGTCCTCCTCAATCCCTCACCTTGTACTACAATGGCACTCTCTCTATTATGACACTTTCCAAGGTTCTATATTATAGTTAGCTTTGTAGTTCCCACAACTAGATTTTAATTTGATCAAGGACTATTAAGACATATTTCTTTTGGCCAACTATTAACCAGGAATATTAACCAGCTTCTATTTTTTTGGCCTCACTGTATTAGAGTTGTTGAAAATTTGGGTAACAAGAATTTGGCCCATCCCAACTTATGCCCCATCAGAAGGATATGGTTATGGCATGTGTTTTTCTAAAATCAGCTCTTTGATTGGATTTTGACTATAGAGATTGACCAGACAAACCTAGTATACTTTATGTCGCCATGTGATTAATCTTATGTGTCAACTAGACTGGGCCATGGAACGCACAGATATTTGGTTAAATATTATTATGAATGTACCTGTGAGAGTATTTGTGGATGAGATTAACATTTGACTTTATTGACTGAGTAAAGCAGATTGTCTTCCCCAATATGGATAGACTCCATTCAATCCATTGAAGGCCTAAATAAAGTATGAGTAAAAAAAGAATCGTCTTTCTCTGCCAGACTGTCTTTGAGGTGGGACACTGGTCTTCTCCTGCCTTAGATTCAGACTGCAGCTCACATCACTGTGTCTCCTGGTTCTCAGGCTTTTGGACTCAGGTCAGATCTATATTATTGGCTCTCCTGGGTCTCCAGCTTACTGACTGCAAATTTTGGACTTCTCAGCCTTCATAATCTCATGAGCAATTATTTGTATATTATTTCCTATTGATTCTGTTTCTCTGGAGAACCCTGAATAATAAAACTCAGGGAGATTGAACAGGTCTCCAATAAAGTGATATGTATGGACAAAGTCACCTTGATGGCCTTGGAAAGCAGAAGGTGAGTAAATACCCTAAACCAGGCTAAATCCTTGTCTTTCTCCCCATCTAAGTGTATGTAAACCCAGACAACTCCCTGAACTGATGCAACCCCAACAAACATTTTAGTCTTCCAAGCCATTGGCCCATCCTGAGCACTGGTGCCACTATAGCTGGGCTTATCAAATTAATGGGACATAACACTTGGGTACCCAGTGGATCCCAACAGATACTTTTTCAGAGAACCAGAAGCATAGTAACAATGCGAAAAGGCAAGTTTTCTTGTAACTAATACATCTGTTTCCCTCCATGTCCTTACAGTCGTCAGCCCTCAAAGGAAGGCTTTAGCCCACCATCAAAGTTGAACATAAAAGCCTAAGTATATCTGCTCTGCTCTAAATATCCCAATGTGTCTGATGTTTTTCTAGAAAATTCCAATTTTAAAAAAGAGATAATAAAGCAAAAAACATGAGGTTAGAGACTACCTCAGAGCATTAAGAGAATAGTCCATCAGCAGGAAGACATATCCCAATATGGTATTTGAGGGGGCAAATGAAACAACTTGTCAGGTAAATGTGACTTTCTCACTTCCAAAATCCTCTCACTTAACCAGTAAGTATCTCTGCTACTCTCAATTTGACCTCTCCCTTTCACAACAGTCAAGATTGAGGTTTTCTTGTGTCACTCCTAGGTTTGAGGAGCACCCCTAGGCAAGAAAGGCATGAACTTAAGATTCTTACCCAATGCAAAAACAGCCTTTCTACCTATCTTCAGACATTTTCCAGTGCTTTCAACTAGTGTCTTCAATAATATTGTCCAGATTTTTTAACTGTAGTTTTTAGAAAGAGTTGCCCTAGCTTTTCGAACCACTACTACTGGAAGCCCCACTTTATTTAAGTTTGGAATTCTTATGGGATAATTCAGCTGTTAAATGCATCCCTTAATTCTCAACAATGACCATAGATCTCTTTGTGAAAAGTAGAAGATAAGAGAAGGAAACAAAAAGGAGGTGACAGGGAGACATTTCAGCAACTTCAAAAAAAGAGGCTAATGTGTTGTTGTTCTTTTTTCACAATAGTGTCCTCCATGTAAAAAATACGCAACTGTGTCAAAGCATGCGAATTAGAGGATTAACTAACAAAGCTCTTAAATTTTTGTCACCCTCTACGCCACCCTCACATCTACTGTAGTTTTTAAATAGCTATTTCTCTTTCTCTAATTAGGTAAAAATAATTCTTAAGCAGAGCTTGAGGATGCTAAGGGGCATTTCTTAATCTTTGTAGAAAGCATTTTTCCCACCTGAAAAGCTTCTCAGAATACTCTGTCCAATATGGCCCACTAATGTAGCTTGCTCCCTACCTCAGCCAAGTTGATAATCATAAAAGAATAGTTCTCAGACCATTTCATCTGATAAAATCTAATGATAAAAACAAGATAAGAGGGGTGAAGACTAAGAGCTCTGCATTCAGGCTGCTTGTGTTCAAAGTCAGTAACATCTATTTTTAGCTGAATGACCCAATACAAATCACTAAAACTCCCTACGCCTTAGCTTCTCCCCTTATGAACTGAAGGAGGAAAAAAAAAGAAAAACCAGGACGGATCTCATAGAATTAGCTGAGGTTTAAATGAAATTACATCTAATGCACTTAGTTTTGTCTCATGGCACCAGATAATTGTTCAATAAGCATTAGCTATAATTATTAAGGAAAGCAAAACATAACGTTATCAGTACTGATCTCTCTTTCAGCAAAGCAGAGCTGAAAAGACTAAAAGAAAGCTGGTAGATTTGAAGCTACTATGAGAGAGACCAGAAAAGAGAGGGCATTTGGTTCATTTATATAATTGCCTGTATAGTCCCTCGCTGGCGCCCACCTCCCTTGGATCTTTTCTGCTCTGATCTTCAAGAACACTCACAGTATCTCCACAGTCTCTCTGGGATTCAGCATCTAGCTTGGGTAACAATGACCCAGAAAACAAAATCAAAGACATAGCAGCCTCACATCTGAATCATTTCCCAAAGTCTGATGTTTTACTTTTGCCAATGTCATCGTTTTCATACTAACACTGACAAAATCTTAGCATACTAATCTTTTATTGGGAAATCTTTTATTTACTTTTTTGGATCCTTTATTATTATGTTAATAAATATCACATATGAATGTTTCTGTATGCTACTGTGCCTTAATTGAAGCATTTTATAAAACTGAACACATTCTTTGGCATTTAAATATTGTAAGGTTATTTCATAGTTCTAATTAACAATTTTTAACAAACTGTAAGTTTTATAGCTAAAATTTCACACACATTGAAAAGAAAATTAAATAACTCAGCAAACAGCAAATTCTATTTTGCAAAAACATTTCACATTTTCAAGGCCTTACCTTCAACCTTCTACATGCAGATCAATCCAAAGAAAGAATATTTCACAAAGTAAGTTCTGAGTGCTCTCTCTTTTTCTCTAAATAAGTTTTGCCACTAATTTAATGCCTGCAGATTTTGCAGAATGTGAACCAAACCAGACAGAAAAGATTATTTCTAGGACACTAAGCACCTCATGATAAAACTGTTAACTCTAATTCCTCAAAAGCTGGTGAACATATAAATAGAGATCTATCGTTTTAGTTTAGCATTATCCCAAATCGTCTAAAACCAGCAAAAACTGTCAGGAAACATAAATTAATATCAAGAGCTAAATACTGCATTTGAACAATACAAGGGGCTATATAACCTTTATATCACTGTTCTGCGTCATATTACAAAAGCTCCTAGCAAAACAAATCCCTGCGTTATTTGTACACTTTCCAATTCCATTAAAGTAATTCCTCCCATCTTTGCTATAAATCTCAAAGATTTTCAAATAAAATCAAACAGAGAAAGCACATAAACCTATGGACATTTCAAATTAATTATTTAACATTCAGATAATGTGTGCTATGTGCCAGTCCAGCTGGGTGGGCCCTTAAGTAGCTACTTAATATTCCCATCTCCTCTGAAGGAAAGTAGATCTAGGTGATGAATATCTTCTAGATCAGTGGTTCTCAACCTGTGGGTCGCAACCCACAGGAACTGTATTAAAGGGTCACGGCATTAGGAAGGTTGAGAACCACTGTTCTAGATAATTTCATATTTCTTCTTGCATTAATTTTCAATCCCAAGGCATATGTGGGTCGTTACAAAATTTCTGAGATACACAAAAATCAAGAAACATAAAATCTGCACAGACAGAAATGTTAAATGATCCCCTCCCAGAAACACCAATAAGCTGAGCAAGTTGAAACTTGCACAGGTGAAGCAGAAAGGACACTGTTGACTATGTTTCTTAAAAGTGAAATAATGGACCATAACACAGTCTATCTCAAAACTAAAGTACACATTTTCATGACAATTACTATTTTAAAGCTGTTTTGGTACAATGGCCTCTTCATCCATGAGGCAGATCGTGGCATCAATTCTGCTTCCCTTCCCCCTTACCAGGAAATCTCGGCTCTCACTACTCCATAGAGTATGAAAGGTTTTTACATGGCTTTAGAAGAGGAAATAAATCACCTACTTAAACTTAAAATATATTTAGATTAAAGTAAATTTTCTTGTTAAAAGTCATAATATAGACCAAGCACAGTGGCTCATCTCTGTAACCCCAGCATTTTTGGAAGCCAAGGTGGGAGGATCACCTGAGACCAGAAATTCAAGACCAGACTGGGCAACATACAAAGACCCCATTTCTACAAAAGAAAATTTTTTTAATTAGCCAGCTATCGTGGCACATACCTGTAGTTCCAGATACTTGAGAGGCTGAGCCAGGGAGTTAGAGATTGCAGGAAGCTATGATTATGCCACTGTGCTCCTGTCAGGGTGGCAGAGGGAGACCCTGTATAAAATAAATAAATAAGTAAAAGTTATAATGTATAATAGCATATATTTTGTTGCCAGTTAATAGCCATGGAGTGCTTGAATGTCCTTGAAAAACTAGGAAATTACATTCCGTAGCTAAAAAGCAAGCTCAGAGTTGTCTCTCATATAAACATACATGCCAAGCTCTGCCCACACTCACAAGAAGCTGCTGAATCAAGTCCTTAAAGGGCAGGGATCAGGTCTGCTTTGCCCACCACTGTGGCCACCACTGCATGCCTAGAGTACACCATAATGTCAAGGTCACATTTCATGGGTGAATGGGCAAAATACTCATTAAAATCTTCCATGTTTGGTTTAACATATAATTCTATTATGAAGTCTTTAACATTCTCAAATTGTGAAAAGAATAAAAACACACTGACAGACATGATTACAAACTTGTAGGCAAATTTCCTGCCCACAAATTCTAAGGCTGGCATTAGAGGAAGATTTTTGTTAAGGTGGTGGTGGCTGTTTTTCTCCTAACAGATTTCTGTATCTTCATGTTGCTTTCCCTCATAGGCAACCACAGGGTGGATCTATTTCTCTGATTTGGCCTACCTTTCATTAAAAAGCATTTTTCATTCTTTCTGCTCTGTAATTAAAAAAAAATAGAAAAATAAAGACCCCAAGTAACTGAAAAGAAAATCTTGAGAAAAGAAAAAGTGGGAGGTCTGACAGGTCCTTGTCTCTAAACTTATTACAAAGCTATAGTATTCAAAACAGTGTAGTACTTGCATAAATAATGACATATATACCAATGGAACAGACTAGAGAGCTCAGAAATGAACCCCCATGAATACAGTCAAATGGTCTTCAAAAGCAGTGCCAATACCAGCTAGTAGGGAAATGACAGTCTCTTGACCAAATGGTGTTGGAAAAACTGGATATTCACACACACAAAAATGAAGTTGTATCCATTACTTATATCATACAAACAGTAACTCAAAATAAATTAAAGACATAAGACCTAAAATTCGCTAAAACTCTTTTGGAAGTGAGGAAATCTTCATGACATTGGTTTTGACAATAATTTGTTGGATTTAACACCAAAAGCAAGGGCAACAAAAGCAAAAATAGACAAATGAGATATTAAACTCAAAAGCTTCTGTGCATGAATGAATACAATCCACAGTGAAAGGCAACTTATGGAATGGTAAAACATATTTGCGAATCATATAACTGATAAGGGGTTAATACACATATTCAGGGTATATGAAGAACTCCGGCAATTCAAAAACAACAACGATTTAAAAATGGGCCACGGTCATCAATAGACAGTTCTCTAAAGAAGATATACAATGGCCAGCAAGCATATGAAAACATGTTCAACATCCATAATCACTAGAGAAAAGCGAATAAAATCCACAACGAGTTATAATATCACATCTATTTAAATGCCTACTAAAAAAAAAAAAAAGATAGCTACTGTGAAAAAACAGAAAAGGAATATAGTGAGAAGTCTCCCTCCTGAAATTCCTCTGTATTAAGCATGACGTAATGCCTCAATTGCTGTATAACTTCAGAAAAGACTATATACTTCACCACTTAGGAAAGTCTTTTTCAACTGAATTGCCTTCTACCAAAGCAATGTCTACTGTATGTTTCTGGGCTAACATACAGTGGTGTGCAAGCATAGCTTACAGCAACCTTGAACTCCTGAGCTCAAGTGATTGATCCTCCTGCCTCAGCCTCCCCAGTAGCTGGAACTACAAGTGTGTACCACTGTGCCCAGCTACGTGTGTGTGTGGAGTCCTGGGGTCTTGTTATGTTGATTAGGCTGGTCTCAAATTCCTGGCCTCAAGTGATCCCGCTACCTCAGCTTCCCAAAGTGCTGCTGGGATTATAGGTGTGAGCTGCTGTGCCTGGCCCTCTCCTTTCTTTTCTTTTCTTTCCTTATTTTTCTAATTCAATATTAGAAAAGGGATACAGACGATAAGGTTACATTGTTTGGGTTTGTCAGGCAAAGGACACACACATGCACTTACACATATATCACACATCACACCACATGACCATAACCCTTAGAGGTTTTCCCCCAATTTAGGCCACTGTCTCCTCAAGTGTTGACCCTGAGGGCCTCCAGTGCATTGGTGGCCGTATATAAGATCAGTGAAACAGGAAAACAGGACTTCTCTCCTGACACACTTCTGCTTCCGTGTCCTTGGTTTAGTGACGAGACATGATGATAGTATTCAAACCAATGGAGGGCGGTTAGACTAGGTCTGCGGAAGAAGTGAGGATTTAAGATGTGACAGAAGCCACAAAAGAAAGACAAAGAGACAACAGGACTCATAAGGAGGAATGCCATTGGTACAAAAACAAATGAATTTGCAAAAAGTCTTCTACTCTTTTTCCAGTACAGGAAATTAATATACTTGATGTTTACCATCAAATATAACTTTCCAAATTTTATTACTCAGTAATCATGTTTTCAACTATTATGATACTTTTGTTATTTAGACTCCCTCCCTTTATAAACCTGCATTAATAATATCCTATCATTTGTTGTTTATATAGTCTTATTATTACTCTAAATGTTTGTTTTATCTTTAACTACATAAGCATTATTCGAATCTACCATAGTGCTCAGAAATGTTTTTGAGTATTAAAGAATAAAATTTATTTTTCTACTAATTCCTGTTAGCCAGAATTTAATCACAAAGCTGAAAGAAAACTCTTAGAAAACTCTCCATTGTAATTCTCTGTACAGATGGTGAACAATGAATCTCTCCAAAAACTAGGGGTCCTACGGAAACCTTGTAAAGAGTAGTTAGTGTTGCCAAACATAAAGCCAAGGAAAATAAATGGATGTTTGGAGAGCAATATAAATAATGTGATTGCCTAAAAAAAAAAATAGGGACATGTTTGCCATGTATACAAAGCATTACTTTCAAGGCTGTATCCAAGATACATTGCTGAGAGAATCCAGGGCTACAGTACTCAGCACCCTCTCCTCCTCTTCACTCTTTGTAGCAGGAATGGCCAGATATCATTAACTCATTTATAAATGATTTGACTATATCTCAAAGTGCTATACTCAAGAAGAATGTCTTCACAATACAACATTGTGAATTTGCTCTCTAAGCCAGTCATAGCACATATGCTATAATATATCAAAATTGGTGTGCCAATGAGGGGCTACAAAAAAACTATAGAATTTAGCATTCATTTTTCAGTAAAAGAGAAGTTGGAGCCACTGCTAAATTTTATCCATCTGTTTTGGCTGGTTAAGAAATCACATATGTCACTCCTAGAATTAAGATTTCTCAAAAAATCTGAGAACAAGTCCTGATAGCATCTAACAATTTTTAGTTGAGGAAGGTAACACTAAAAAGCTTTAAAGTTATCTAATTTCATCTTTTAATTGAAACAGTTTAATTCTCCATATTTTGGACAATAAATGTGATTGTTTTCTACTCTTTCCGCTCTTGAATAAAATAATCGTAAATACTCAAAGTACTGCTGTCATGAAAAGCAGCTATTCTTCTTCCCCTCAACTACAATATCCACTGGTAGAAACTGCTGGACAACATATTCAAACTAGAACTCACTGGGTCAATTTTGAATATATGAAGCAAAGTTGTTAACATGTAGTCCAGCTTTCTCTCCCAAAACTTTTTTTGAAAATTATAATTCTTTTTCAATTTTTAATTAAAATAATAACTGTTTACATTTATGCGATACAATATAATGATTTGATATACGATTTGGAATGCTTAAATCAAACTGATTAACATAGCCATCACTTCACTTACTTATTTTTTGTAGTAAGACATTTAAAATTTACTCTTAGCTATTTTGAAATACTTGATTTTTAATGTTTTTCTGTTCTACATATTGTGATACAGAGAAACCTTGAAGGGGAAGAAAATCTCATTTTATCTTTGTAACGGATGTGCCGATGATGGATCTTGGCTGCTTCTTGTGAAATTATCACATTTCTTGGCTCAAATCCTCACTTTGAAAACACCCTCTCTCAAAAATCCTTTTATACCACAATCAGTTTGTCAATGGGGACCTTAAGCAATGTTGATTTTATTATATATTCCCATGATCACATCCCCCTTGAAGATCCCACAGATTTTAAGTTTCTGAGTCCTATTTTCACAGGCTTAAAATGACCCATGAGGTTGGCATGTCTTTTGATCAGCCTCTCCAGAGAAATTTCAAGGAATGTTTTCATAACATTTACCTCTTCTGACATAATTTCTATGGTTTTGTTGTATTTACTCTATGGTTCAACTACTCCCTGGTAAAAGTAAGTATGAATATCCTTATCTTTGCCTCACCTGCAAGAGTTCTCCAATGTTCCCAATATTCTGGATGCTACTAAAATGACATCAGACAGATCTTTATCAAATCATCAAGAATCAGATCTGGCTAGGGAATGTATCACCATAAATTATTCTTAGCTTCTAATTAGATATCACTTTCATGAATCTCTTCATACCTTGGACACACAGAATTGCTACCAAGGTTCATAAAATTCTTCAATGGTTCAATTTAAATGACAGTAGATTTTTTTATATCATAAACCATGGAGGCCAGAAGAAACTAGTATATTTCAAATTAAAAAAAAAAAATCAACCCAGAAGCCTATATCCATTAGAACTACACTTTAAGAATGAAGGAGAACTCTCCATACTTCTTTCCATAGAGGCTAAACCAGTATGAAGTCTCACCAAACAGGGCAGGCAGGTTCCCTGATTTGGGAGCTTGTGATGTGGACCATTCTTACGGGGGTTAGGTGACATTTCAAAGTGATTTTGATTTGTATTGCTCTAGTAATTAGAGATGATAAGCAATTTTTATGAGTTTGTTGGTCATTCATCTGTCCTCAGGAGAAAAGATTCTGTTCATGTCTCTTGCCCAGATTTTAATGGGGTTGTTTGCTCTGTGTTCTTGATTTTCTTGAGTTCTTTTGTGGATTCTAGTTATTAGCCTGCATGCAAATATCTTCTCTCATTCTGAAGGTTGTCTCCTTGCTTTGTTGGTTGCGATCTTAGCTGAACAGAAACTTTTTAACTTAAAAAGCCTTTATGGAAAGAAGTAAAAATAGACCTTTCTTTGATCCTACCATCCCATTACTAGTTATCTACCCAAAAGAAAAAAAGTCATTTTATCATAAGGACGTATGCACTCAAATGTTTAGCAGCAACCCAATTTACAATTACAAAAATATAGAAACAATTGCCCTTTGATACATGAATGTATTAATAATATGTGGTATATGTATACCATCGAATATTATTCAGCTGTAAACAGATGGTGAATTTACATCTTTTGTATTATCCTGGATGGAGTTGAAGAAAATTCTTCTCACGAAAGTAACCTAGGAATGGAAAAGCAAGTATCCAATGTACTAAATACTAATTTGAAACCAATACAAAAACAACAATATGCCCACAAAAGCAAAACATAATTAAATTCAAGTGTAAGGGAAGGAGGGAGAGACATGACTAAGCTCTCACCTAATGGGCACAATATAAGGGTAAACAGCACAACCCCTAGGTAAAGGGCTCAACTAAAACTTGGTCTTGGCCAGACAAATGTAAACGATGTAACCTGATGGTCTGTGTCCTCATATTAATCTTAAATTAGAAAAATAAGAAAAGAAAAGAAAACAGAGGGCCAGGCACCACAGCTCACACCTGTAATCCGAGCACTTTGGGGGACTGAGGCAGCAGGATCACTTGAGGCCAGGAATTTGAGACCTGCCTAATCAACATAACAAGACCCCAGGTCTCTACAAAAAATGAAACAAAAAAAAAAAAATAGGTGGGCACAGTGGTACACACTTATAGTCCCAGGTACTGAGGAGGCAGAGGCATGAGGAGGACCAATCATTTGAGCCCAGGAGTTCAAGGTTGCAGTGAGCTATTATTGCATACCACTCTACCCCAGGTGACAGAAAGCAATTCAGTTGAAAACGTTTTTCCTAACTGGTGAAGTATACAGTCTTTTCTGAAGTTATACAGAAATTAAGGCATTGTATCCTGTCAGAAGAATTTCAGGAGGGAGACTTTCTTCTCACTGATTCTTTTTCTTTTGCTTAAATATTTTATTCTGTGTAAGACAATAGGTGCTATCAACCTCAAGCTATATTTCACAGCAATGTATGGCAGCTCTGATAAAGAAGTTCCTTTTAGATTTATTATAACTGCAGGTAGTAGTAAGTGATTTAGAGACACCCATCAATGAAACCAAGGAGTTTGTGAAACCATATTTAACAAATCTCACATGTTACCTGCCAAAAAGCTGGTAAAAGGTGAAAGGGAGAATACAAACTCAACATTCAATGAAGTTTTTGGCTATATTTTATACTTCAGATTTATATTATCATGAAAGATGGGAGAGAAAAGCTGTCACTCATGTAAAGAAAATAAAATCACTGTATATTATTTCTGTTTATGCATACTCTACTAAGATACTTAAAAAGAAGTTGTTTCCTGAAGTTTATAGTTCTATAGCCTCTGAAAACAAATTTAATTTATTACTGTCAGCCAAATAGCCTTAGAAATATGACAGTAGATAAAAAAAGAACTATAATGGAACCCCAAATGTCAGATATTATTTATTGTCCAGAATTATGTGACTCAACCATGTAGGATATATATGAGGGAGAAAATGTAAGATTCCCTCAAGTTCAAAGGTCTCTTAGATATAGACAGGAAAACATTCACATTTCTTATAAGTCAAAAGAATACAAAATCTAACCAAGTGGTACAGCCACATGCATGGGACCTTAAGAAGGTCCAAGAATTGTATACTATGAGATTTGAATTTGGTGTACATGAGTTGTGAGATCACCCTAAGTGGAGGGTGTCACTGATTTTGCCACTGTGGCAATGAGGGTTACCAATAAGAATTCAATCAGTTCTAAACTAAAATCTCAAGTTGTCATGAAAACTCAAATGAGAAGATATCTCCAATTGCTTAAGGTGAAATACTTATTTTACTGAATAAGCATCTTATAACACTGAGTTATAATTAGAATTAATAATAGAAATGTTAAGGATATTAAATGTTAACGATCCCAATCATATTGGGATGCTCCATGAATCTCTCGTGTCTTTGCACAGTTTGATGGCAAAGGCTTAAGCTAAACTACCTTTTCAATGTTTGTAAAACTAACAGCCTAGTTGTAAAACTATCAGAGATAGTATCTCCTTCCAAACCAAATGGTAGACAGGCTCACTGGTCATTATAAAAAAATAAAATAAAAACTTTGGCTCCCCAAGACTTTGGTTCCTCTCTATAACACAACCCACTTGTGTGTACACCTGACCATGTTTGCAGAACTGGGGCTTGTGGAATGACTTCAAAATCATAGATTTGAGTTCCCAGTGAAAAGATATCCAAATAACTTAAAAATAACTTCTAATGATAATATTTAAAGACCTATAGTCCAAGTAACTCACATAAATTGATAACCTTGAATTATTATACAAAATAGCAACATAGTAAAGTGTATTCCTAGGAAAGAATAAACACACATTCTACAAAAGGACCCTGAGGCGAAATTACTTCTCTGACTTAACGAGAGTGATTCCTAGAAATCCCTAAGCTCTGATATGCGTATATATATGCACACGCGCGCGCACACACACACACACACACACACATGCATACACACAAACCACCAAAGAAAATCTCAGGAGCAATATGGCTGATAAACTGGGAGGTTATTGGAAGTACAAATAGCAACAAAATAACAAGTTTATCTATACATACATAGACAAACCTTAATCTTGGGGGCGGATGGAATTTAGTTGAAAAGTTTTTCCTAAGTAGGAAAGTGTATATAGTCTGTTCTGAAGTTATATAGCAATTAAGGCATTGTACCCTGTCAGAGGAATTTCAGTCAACAAATGGGTGAAATGGGAAAGATAGCTGGATGCTAAAACGAAGCTCAGTACTACAAGATACTTGATCCTGACTGGACGAACAATGGAAGGTACACAATGCTGCACAGGGAACCAGTGAGGAATGCCTAAATTCCAACCTACTGGATTAGCCTCTATAGTTACCCTGTTTCCTACAGCAAATGTGGGCCTCCATTGTCACTTCTTCCTCATCTGTACTCTTTTCTGCATATCTTGTCTCTACTGATTTTCTTAAACTACTTGTACACCAATCATATTTGGGCTTCTGTTTATCTGTAAAGCAAAAGTAAACTGTTTTCCTCTATATTCATATCAATACTCTGGCCACCAAATGTGTGGGGGGGGGTCCCACACCAACCAATACTCTTATACCAGCTGAGAGTTTTACAATTCAATTCAATTGTGAAACTGTTTACCTGGAATTAGCATCAGATCCCACAGGTTAAAGAGCTTAGTCTCACAAAACTGTGTCATCTTTCCATCTCAGATGCCAATTCTGCAAAGTTCTGTTTGTCACCTGTGCTTCCAACCAAGCAGCTATAATCCACCCTCCTCAAGTTCAATAATTTGCTAGAATGGCTAACAGAACTCAGGAAACAGTTTACCAACTGGATTACTAGTTCATCGTAAAAGGATACAACCCAGGAACAACCAGATGAAACAGATGTGTGGGGCAAGGTACAGGGGAAAGAGTGCAGAGCTTCCAGGCCCTGTCCAGGTGCTCTACCCTCCCAGTACCTCCACCTGTTCCCTCACCCAGAAGCTCTCTGACTCTACTCTCTATGGATTCTGATGGAGGCTTCCTTATATAGGCATGATTGATTGGTTAAACCACCACCCAGCAGTGACTGGCTCAACCTCCAATCCCTCTCCCCTCATCAGAGGATAGAGGGAAGAGTGAAAAATTCCAATCCTCTAATTACTGGGTTGGCTATCCTGGCAACAAGCCCCCATCCTGAGGCTGTCTAGGCACCCACAACCATCAATAATCATGTTAGATAAAAAATGACATGTCCCTTCGGAGATTCCAAGGGTTTTAGGAGTGGGGTGCCAGGAAACAGGGCAGAGAATATATTTTTCTTATCATGTCACACTACATCTGTAAGCACTCCTTTTGGCCCAAGACCTCCAGAAGCATATTTTCTATAGTCTAGAAACATTTGTGTAATCAATTAGTTAATAATGATATATATGCACCAGGACTCCAGAATTTGGCCTTGAACAAAAGGCTCTCAAGTAGGACAAAGTTTGCCACTGGAACATATTCATTAGGAGAGATGGTATGTATTTGCTGCTGACTGACCAAAGGTCAGGAAAACCTTTATTTGTGTCCTTTCATCATGACAGATAACTTACACCATCAGGCTCTTTTCTAAGTTGCTTCTTGCCCCATGATATTTATGACCACAAACTTCAAGAAACTCCAATGATATATGCTCCTGCCCTTTTCTATAGCCTGAGGCTCTTGATTTCTTACACACTCCTTTCACAATAAGATAGAACTTTCCATCACTAAAGTAACTGAACAGATCAAGGAACATCCTTTCTTTGTCTCACCCTTTTGTTATCTCCATGCTTAGGGAAAATTCTCATCTCCAATACTAAATCTCTTTCCAGATTCGTTACCACCATCTACTTCCCATAACGTGGACATATCAATAAATCTTTGGCCAGGTGTCTTTCTACAGCTGCCACTGCAGCGTGAGTTGTTACTAAACCAATCCCTGCTGGCTTTGAGCTTTTGTCTACACAGTAAGTTAACTTCTCTTCCATTGTCATTCCACAAGAGCTGCTTCTGAAAGAAGAACTGGTAACAGATTGATTTCATACACTCACTATTTTACACACTAGCCTAAAGGTCCTCCAGAGAGCATTCTCTGCCACTAAGATCTCATAGTAACATTAAGTATTTGTTTTGCTCAACCTGGCAACATCCAGTGTGCCCTCCCCTTCCTAACATCGGATCATTAGGGAATTTAAAGTGCGCTTGTAAACCACTGTTCCTGTCTACTCTCTGGAAGGATGGCAATCTGAGTACAGTTCAGTGTACCAGAAGTTCAAGAAATGGTCTGGTGAATGGGATTCTCATCAGTTTACCAGAAGTTCAGGAAATGGTCTGGTGAATGGGATTCTCACCTAGCAGAGCCTTAATTTGACTCCCTAATTTTTATTTTGTCAAAATCACATAACTACTTAATGACAAAGCAAGTACTAGAACCTATCTGATTTATTTTATGGTTTGGTTAATTTGGGATCACACAGGAAATTATTTTTTCACCTAACTCCTATGATTGGCCATCTTTTTCAAATGTGTCTAATTATTTCCTAATTGCTTTTCTTCATAAGTCTATCTTTTTTTGATGCTTGTATTTTTCTGAAGGTCTTGGCTCCAAGTAATGTAGAAACCAGTTATGTACCCATTCCCCTTCTTCACCATTCATTGAGTCTACTTCTTTCTTGTCAAGAACCTGCTTGGATAGGACAGAACCTCTACCTCAAGGACACCCTCTCAATCCAAAGGGAACACAGGCAAAAATAATCATCTCCATGGGATCATAATTAAAAAGCAGAAAAATAAAAGCAGAAGAAAGAATTACTCTGCTTACATGGAAGTGGAAGGGAAATGTAGGCTCATTTTTTTTTTTTTTTTTGTAGAGACAGAGTCTCACTTTATGACCCTTGGTAGAGTGCCGTGGCATCACACAGCTCACAGCAACCTCCAGCTCCTGGGCTTAAGCGATTCTCTTATCTCAGTCTCCCGAGTAGCTACAGGTGCCCGCCACAGCACCCGGCTATTTTTTGTTGCAGTTTGGCCGGGGCTGGGTTTGAACCCGCCACCCTCGGCATATGGGGCCAGCGCCCTATTCACTGAGCCACAGGTGCCGCCCAGGCTCATTTTTTAAATGACTTCTATGTTAAGTCTTGAAGAATACACAGGAATTTGCTCAGTGGCCATGGAGAATAGGAATATTCCAAACACAAGAAATAGCAAGCTTATAAGCAGGAAGCCATGAAAAGCAAGTATGTGTATATATATATATTTAAATGCAAGTAGTCAGATACTTTGACAATATAGGGTCCAAAGAGAATATAGGATATATTGAATAGCTAACAAAAATATCATTGACAAGAAATTAATGGCAGCAAGCAGAGGCCATATTGTATAAAGCTGAATGGATATACTCAGAAATAGCAATGAATAAAAGCAGCATATAAAAAAAATCCTTCTATTTATGCCTTGTTCTCTGCTCGCTCTCTCTCTCTGTCTTAAATACACTAAATGTCCTACCCAATTCTCAGGGTTTCCCTGGCTATGGCAAAGCCAAATAATCTACTATAAATTAACCAGGGTTAGACAGAAGAGTAAGAAAAAAATAAATGCCTCTTTCTAGGAATGCACTGAAATGTGAATCGCTTCTGAAGTATGGGCATTATTTTTGCCTTGAGAGTTTTTGCAATAAGAAACTATTCAAAATAAAAGACAAAGAGGGTGAATGTAAATGGGAGACATTTTTAAGAAATTAAAAGGGAGGAAGGGATGAAGGGATGCTCCAGGGTCATTTTCAACTCATGACTTTATAATTTTGACCAAAAGAGTTGAAAAAAATAGGTAGATAACCTGGATGAGTGCTGTTTTCTAGTATTTACATTCTTCACTGAATAATGAAGAATCAAGGCATGATGAGGAAAAGGTGTGGTATTTGGCAGAAAGAGCTTCTAATAATGAAACAGACTTCATGCCTTTGTGGTGTTTCATCCCCACTGGCTGTGACAGGCTGGCAAACCATCATGCAAGCAATGGGTTTTAAAGACGAAAGGAAATGTAGCACTTGATTTTGCTGAAATCCAAAAATTACTTTCCAGAAATATTCCCAGCCTTCTCATCATTTTTCTAGCTGAGCTGTATTTTTGTCCTGAACATAAACTGGAAAGGAATTATCACCATCTTGAGCACCACACATGTCAGGACCTGTAGATGTGATTTGTCCGAGTGGTTTGATTACATATGTCTTCACTGTTGCCTGTGTGGCTGCTCACTCACAGGGCAACACTCATGTGTAAGAAATGAGTAAGCATGGGCCCTAAAATATTTGCCACAGTCAGATGATAAACAACATAAGGAACCAGCATTCCTGATAACTTCTGTGAAGATAAGACAGGATGAAAAATCATCTGAATGAAACTGAATTTCCCTATCGGTCAAGAAGTAGGGGTGAAATATAGCTAAGAAAAGTACTACACAGGGACACATATAGCAGATACTCAGTTAATATTTGTTGAGTGATGGGGACTGGATTCCTCATCTATCTCATTAATCAGACTTAATCGAGTTTAGCACATCAGAGTTTAAGTAATCCAGATGGCATTTGCACATTTCAGGACCAAAGTCCATTTCTCTGACTGTGGGCAGAGCTGTGCCAAGGAAAGAGAACTCAGCAAATCTTCAGTGGTAGGCTGGTTAATGGCTTCCCCAAAGATGATTATGTCCTAAGCCCCAGAACCTAGGAATATGTTCTTCATGGCAAAAGGGACTATGTGTTACGATTGAGTTAAAAATCTTCAGACAGGGTGATTATTCTGAATTTTCTGGGCAGGCTCAGATAATCACAAGGATCCTTGTAAGAAGAGGACACACAGGGAAGATGGCGGACTGAAGCCAACTTTCCACAGAGGCTCCCGTCCTGAAGGAGAGTTAGGGGACGAAAATTTAGCAAGTAACCTGATGGATTCGAGCAACACCAAGCAAGAAAGTTGAAGAACGCACATCAACCTCGCTGAGGAGAGCTGCGACCACAAGGAAGCAAACAAAAGGTACAAAACCCATCACCAAGCGGACGGGATTCCCCCTCCCCCACCTGATCGGCTTAAGGGCCCCACAAACAAAAGGGTAGAAATCAAAGGCCATCCCACTACACTTCACGGGAGAGACCTACTACAAACTGGACCTACCTCCCTTACTAGGATGCCTAGGCGTTCTCCTGCCAGGCATAAAACTGTATAAATCTGTAAATATCCTTTGCTGGCAACTCTGAGCACCCAGCACTTCCCTCCACTCTCTCTGAGGTCTGAAAGCCTGTCCCCCAGGAGTTCAGATTCTTGGGTGACTCCTAAAGGGGAGAGGACAGTCCCCGAGCTGCAGCTGGTCAGCGCTGATTCTGGGGCACGGGAGAGAGGTGAGGACAGTCAGCGGAGGGAGACCCTCACCAGGGCGGTGCTTCCCCGAGGGGAGGTGCAGCAGCCCTCCTTGGGCAACAATACAACCAGGCATATAACTGAGTCAAACTCACTACCAGCTGCTCTGAGCTCCCTGCTGCTCTGAGCTCCTGGCGCTCCCCCTGCCCTTGCTCTGTGGTCAGGAGACCTGAGTGCCTGCCATGTGACCGGGCAGGGAGCTGGGTGGAGCTGAATCTGTTTTTCACTGCCCGGCGGTTTTGGGCTCCAGCCGCTCCCTCCACCCGGCCCCCACTCTAAAGCCTGAAGGTTTGTGCTGCGACGGCGAGAGACTGGGAGGAACTGAATTCGCTCGCTGCCGACTGGGCTCCCTAAGGCTTGGAGCCCCTGCTGGCTCTGGGATACCGGCACTCCCCCTGCCGTCGCTCTGTGGTCCGGAGACCTGAGCACCTGCCCTGTGGCCAGGGAACTGGGTGGAGCCGAATCTGTTCGCTGCCCGGCGGTTCTGGCCTCCAGCCACTCCCCCCACCATGCCCCTACTCTGAAGCCTGAAGGCTTGAGCTGCGGCGGTTCAACCGGGCGAGAGACTAGGAGGAACTGAATTCGCTCACTGCCGACCGGGCTCCCTGCAGCTTGGAGCCCCTTCTGGCTCTGAGCTCCCGGGACTCCCCCTCCTCCCACCCTCGTTCTGTGGTCTGGAGACCTGAGCGCATGCCGTGTGCCTGGGCAAGGAACTGGGTGGAGCTGAGTCTGTTCGCTGCCCGGTGGTTATGGGCTCCAGCCGCTCCCCTCACCCCACCCTCACTCTGAAGCCTGGAGGCTTGGGCTGCAGCAGTACGGTGGAGCCAAAGATTGGGAGGAATTGAGTGAGCTTGCTGCCGGTGGCTCTGAGGTCCCAGCACCCCACCCCACCCTCACTCTGGGATTTGGGGGCCTGTCCCCCGGGAGTCCAGATTCTTGAGGGATTTGTCGGGGTGTGGACAGTGCCCGAACTGCATCTGGTCGGTCCTGACTCTGGGACACAGGAGTGAGGCTGGGGGAGACCCACATCAGAGCGGCAGTTCCCTGAGGCAGCTGAAGCCATACCCCCTGCCTCCCTGGGCAACCAGAGGAGACCACCCCTGAGTATAGGATTTGCCTGAGGTGACTCACAGACCCCAGAAACATCCAGGGTAGGGCCAATTCAGAGAACTGAGACTTCAACCCAGAGTAAGTGCTTCACTGAGGTCAAACAGAAGCCAGCTGACAATAAGTCAGAACCACTCAGCCCCACCACACCAGACAGGGCCCCAGTCTCTCAGGCTACAACACTGAACGGGCCCTCAACAAAACCCTAGGGGAAAAATCAAAGGGAGTAAAACAACCATGGGGCGGAATCAGTGGAAAATCTCCAGTAACATGAATAACCAGAATAGATCAACCCCCCCAAGGAAAGAAATGGCAGATGTAATTGAAGATCCCATTCATAAACAACTGGCAGACATGTCAAAAATCGAATTCAGAATTTGGATTGCATACAAGATTGATAAAACAGAATTAGGAATCTGAGGAGAAATTCAAAAGTTGTCTCAAGAATTTAACAAATTTAAAGACAAAACCACCAAAGACTTAGACACACTGAAGCAAGAATTTGCAGCCCTTAAAGATATGAAAAATACAAGGGGTGCATCTTACAAGGGTATATGTGAAACTTGGTAAATGGTCTGTAAAGCTAGTGAATGATGCCCCATGATCATATCAATGTACACAGCTATGATTTAATAAAAAAAAAAAAAGATATGAAAAATACAGTAGAATCCCTCAGCAACAGAATGGACCAAGCAGAAGAAAGGATTTCTGACATAGAAGATAAAGCCTTCGAACGCTCCCAAACTCTCAAAGAGGAAGAGAAATGAAGAGTAAAAACAGATCTTTCTCTTAGAGAGCTCTGGGATAATTCAAAGAAGGCAAATATACGAATACTAGGAGTTCCAGAAAATGATGAAGTGGCATCCATGGGCACAGAGGCCCTTCTGCATGAAATTATGAAAGAGAATTTTCCAGACATGCCTAGAGATTCTGAAATTCAGATAGCAGACAGTTTCAGAACTCCAGCATGATTCAACACCAATAAGTCATCCCCCAGACATATCATAATTAGCTTCACTAAAGTCAACATGAAGGAGAAAATTCTCAAGGTTATCAGGCAAAAGAAAGCCATTACCTACAAAGGTAAGAACATTAGAATGACTGCAGATCTCTCTGCTGAAACTTTTCAAGCCAGAAGAGGGTGGTCATCAACTTTTAATCTCCTAAAGCAAAATAACTTTCAACGCCGGATCTTGTACCCAGCTAAACTGAGTTTCATCTATGATTGAGAAATTAAATACTTTAACGACATTCATATGTTGAGGAAATTTGCCACAACCAAACCAGCTCTTCAGGATATTCTCAGACCTATCCTCCATAATGAACAACCCAATCCTCTACTACAAACATAAACTCACTCAGAAACTCCTGATCAAACTCCAACCTCTACAATGGTGAAAAGATTAAAATTGTCCACTGGACTTTTGAAAAACTCGATACCCAAAATCTCACCAAACTTATCAATAATCTCCATTAATGTGAATGGATTAAACTGTCCTCTAAAGAGACATAGGTTAGCTGACTGGATACAAAAACTCAGACCAGATATCTGAGGCTTACAAGAGTCACATCTTAACTTAAAAGACAAATACAGACTCAGGGTGAAAGGATGGTCATCCATATTTCAGGCAAATGGTAACCAGAAAAAAGCAGGTGTTGCAATTTTATTTGCAGACACAAAAGGCTTTAAACCAACAAAAGTAAGGAAGGACAAGAATGGTCACTTCATATTTGTTAAGGATAATACTCAATATGATGAGATTTCAATTATTAATATCTATGCACCCAATCAGAATGCACCTCAATTCATAAGAGAAACTCTAACAGACATAAGCAACTTGATTTCCTCCAGCTCCATAACAGTTGGAGATTTTAACACTCCTTTGGCAGTGAAGGATCGATCCTCCAACAAAAAGCTGAGTAAAGAAATTTTAGATTTAAATCTAACCATACAGCATTTAGATCTAGCAGACATCTACAGAACATTTCATCCTAACAAAACTGAATACACATACTTCTCATCAGCCCATGGAACTTACTCCAAAATCGATCACATCTTAGGTCACAAATCTAACCTCAGTAAATTTAAAGGAATAAAAGTTATTCCATGCATCTTCTCGGACAATCATGGAATAAAACTTGAGCTGAGTAACAACAGGAATCTACATACTCATACAAAAACATGGAAGTTAAATAACCTCATGCTGAATGATAGCTGGGTCAGAGATGAGATCAAGAAGAAATTGCCAAATTTCTGGAACAAAACGACAATGAAGACACCAACTATCAGAACCTCTGGGACACCGCAAAGACAGTTCTAAGAGGGAAATTTATAGCACTGCAAGCCTTCCTCAAGAGAACGGAAAGAGAGGAAGTAACCAACTTAATGGGACATCTCAAGCAACTGGAAAAGGAAGAACACTCCAACCCCAAACCCAGTAGAAGAAAAGAAATAACCAAAATCAGAGCAGAACTAAATGAAATTGAAAACGAAAGAACAATACAACAGATCAATAAATCAAAAAGCTGGTTTTTTGAAAAGGTCAACAAAATAGATAAACCATTGGCCAACCTAATCAGGAAAAAAAGAGTAAAATCTCTAATCTCATCAATCAGAAATGACAAAGATGAAATAACAACAGACTCCTCAGAAATCAAAAAAATCCTTAATGAATATTACAAGAAACTTTACTCTCAGAAATATGAAAATCTGAAGGAAATGGACCGATACTTGGAAGCTCGTCACCTTCCAAGACTTAACCAGAATCAAGTGGAAATGTTGAACAGGCTCATTTCAAGTTCAGAAATAACATCAACCATACAAAACCTCCCCAAAAAGAAAAGTCCGGGACCAGATGGTTTCACATCAGAATTCTACCAAACCTTTAAAGAGGAATTAGAACCTATATTACTCAAACTGTTCCAAAATGTAGAAAAAGAAGGAAGACTACCCAACACGTTCTATGAAGCAAACATCACCCTGATCCCCAAACCAGAAAAAGACCCAACAAAAAAAGAAAATTATAGACCAATATCACTAATGAATATAGATGCAAAAATATTCAACAAGATCCTAACAAACAGAATCCAGCAACATATCAAACAAATCATACATCATGATCAAGTTGGCTTTATCCCAGGGTCTCAAGGCTGGTTCAATATACGTAAATCTATAAATGTAATTCAGCACATAAACAAAGTAAAAAACAAAGATCATATGATCCTCTCAATCGATGCAGAAAAAGCCTTTGATAACATCCAACATCCCTTCATGATCAGAACACTTAAGAAAATTGGTATAGAAGGGACATTTCTTAAACTGATAGAGGCCATCTACAGCAAACCGACAGCCAATATCATATTGAACGGAGTTAAATTGGAATCATTTCCACTTACATCAAGAACCAGACAAGGCTGCCCATTGTCTACATTGCTTTTTAACATCGTAATGGAAGTTTTAGCCACCACAATTAGGGAAGAAAAGGCGATCAAGGGCATCCACATAGGGTCAGAAGAGATCAAACTTTCGCTCTTCGCAGATGATATGATTGTATATCTGGAAAACACTAGGGACTCTACTACAAAACTCTTAGAAGTGATCAAGGAATACAGCAACATCTCAGGTTACAAAATCAACATTCATAAATCAGTAGCCTTTATATATACCAACAATAGTCAAGCTGAAAAAACAATTAAGGACTCTATCCCATTCACAGTAATGCCAAAGAAGATGAAATATTTGGGAGTTTATCTAACAAAGGACGTGAAAGATCTCTATAAAGAGAACTATGAAACTCTAAGAAAAGAGATAGCCGAGAATATTAATAAATGGAAAAACATACCATGCTCATGGCTGGGAAGAATCAACATTGTTAAAATGTCCATACTACCCAAAGCAATATATACCTTCAACACAATCCCTATTAAAGTTCCACTGTCATACTTTAAAGATCTTGAAAAAACAATACTTCGTTTTATATAGAATCAGAAAAAACCTCGAATAGCCAAGACATTACTCAAAAATAAAAACAAAGCAGGAGGAATTACACTACCAGACCTCAGACTATACCACAAATCAATAGTGATCAAAACAGCATGGTATTGGCACAAAAACAGAGAAGTAGATGTCTGGAACAGAATAGAGAACCAAGAGATGAACCCAGCTACTTACCGTTATTTAATCTTTGACAAGCCAATTAAAAACATCCAGTGGGGAAAAGATTCCCTATTTAACAAATGGTGCTGGGTGAACTGGCTGGCAACCTGTAGAAGACTGAAACTGGATCCACACCTTTCACCACTAACCAACATAGACTCTTACTGGATTAAAGATCTAAACTTAAGACATGAAACTACAAAAATACTAGAAGAGAGTGCAGGGAAAACCCTTGAAGAAATTGGGTTGGGTGAGTTTTTTATGAGAAGGACCCACCGGGTGATTGAAGCAGCTTCAAAAATACACTTTTGGGACTTGATCAAACTAAAAATCTTCTGCACAGCCAAGAACACAGTAAGTAAAGCAAGCAAACAGCCCACAGAATGGGAGAAGATATTTGCTGGTTATGTCTCTGACAAAGGTTTAATAACCAGAATCCACAGAGAACTCAAATGCATTAGCAAGAAAAGAACAAGGGATACCATCGCAGGCTGGGCAAGAGAATTGAAAAGAAACTTCTCTGAAGAAGACAGGCGAGCGGCCTTCAGACATATGAAAAAATGCTCATCATCTTTAATCATTAGAGAAATGCAAATCAAAACTACTTTGAGATATCATCTAACTCCAATGAGACTAGTCTATATCACAAAATCTCAAGACCAGAGATGTTGGCGTGGATGTGGAGAAAAGGGAACACTTTTGCACTGCTGGTGGGAATGCAAACGAATACATTCCTTTTGGAAAGATATATGGAGAACACTTAGAGATCTAAAAATAGATCTGCCATTCAATCCTGTAATTCCTCTGCTGGGCATATACCCAGAAGACCAAAAACCACATCATAACAAAGATATTTGTACCAGAATCTTTATTGCAGCCCTGTTCATAATTGCTAAGTCATGGAAAAAACCCAAGTGCCCATCGATCCACGAATGGATTAATAAATTGTGGTATATGTACACCATGGAATATTATGCAGCCTTGAAGAAAGATGGAGACTTTACCTCTTTCATGTTTACATGGATGGAGCTGGAACATATTCTTCTCAGTAAAGTGTCTCAAGAATGGAAGAAAAAATATCCAATGTATTCACCCCTACTATGAAACCAACTTAGGACCTTCACAGGAAAGCTATAACCAAGTTACAACCTAAGAACAGGGGGAAGGGGGAAAGCATGGGGAGGCAGGGGGGAGGTGGGTAGAGGGAGGGGGATTGAAAGGATCACACCTGGTGCATCTTACAAGGGTCCATGTGAGCCTTGGCAAATGTGGAATGTAAATGTCTTGGCAAAGTAACAAAGAAAATGCCAGGAGGGCTATGTCAACTAATGAGATGAAAATGTGTCAAATATTCTATGAAACAAGTGTATGGTGCCCCATGATCATATTGATGTACACAGCTATGATTCAATAAAAAAAAAAAAAAAAAAAGAAGAGGACACACATCAGAGGAGAGAAGTGATGACAGCAGAAGCAGAGGGTGGAGCTATGCACCTGGAGATGAAGGTAAGGGCCAGGAGCTCAGGAATGCAAGAGGCCTCTAAAATCTGAGAAAGGCAAGGAAACAGTTTCCTTGAAGTTTCTAGAAAGCAGCACATCTCTGCTTTTATAGCTTGATTTTAGCCTGTAAAACCCATCTTGGACTTCTAACCTCCAGAACTGTAAGATAACAAATCTATGTTATTTTAAGCCTGTGAAGCGTGTGTAATTTGTTATTGCAGCAGTAGAAAATTAATACATCCTCTTTTTTTTTTTTTTTTACATCCTCTTTGATATTATTCAGCTACTGACAAGCCTTGACAGAATGAGTCCCATGCCTGGGGCCAAAAGAAAATAGAACTGGAACATGCCCAATGGAAAATAAATGGAAAGGTTCTGGAAAGTTCTGAATGCAAATGGCTTGGAATTTTCTAGGAACCAACAGAAGCTAAGGTGGCAGGAATATGGTGAGCAAAGGAAAGAGTGAAGTTTCAAAGTAAGGCAGAGATGTGGGTAGGACCATTGAGATGAGGCTCCAGGGACCACAGTAAGTAATTTAGATTTTAGTCTTGGTTCAGTGGGAAAAACCATTGCAGTGTGTTTTGAGCACTAAGTGATGTAATGATTTACATTTTTAAGAGATTGCTTTGGCTGCAGGGTGAAGAACACACTCTGTAGTGGAAAATGAAAGCATAAAGCCATAAGGAGCCTCCGCATCAGCCAAAGCAAGAGATGGTAGTGGCTGGGACTACAGTAGTTATGATGGAGGGAAAGAGATGTGAGAATAAATTCTGGAGATGGAAACTACAGACTTGATGGGAGATAGGGCATACGGGAATGAAAGAAATTAAGCATGTTCCTGTTTGTTTATTTGTTTGTTTTTGGTGTGAGCAGTTGGAACATTGGTTAAGCCATTTACCGAAATTGGGAAAATTTGGAGAAGACAGTTGAGGAGAGGTAGAGTACAGACTCCTATTACGGACATATTAAAAATTAAGAAGCTCATGAGACACTTAAGTGGAGATGTTAGATAGAGAGATTAACATACAAGTACAGAGGCGCAAAACTGAAATTCAGAGAAACGGACAATTCGAATGCTGTTCTTTTTCCTGATCTTTCATACAAGTTTTATTTTAAATAAAGCACTAAGTTTGTACCAAGTTACAAACTGTCCATTTCTGACTTGAATGCCTTCTATTTATCCAAATTTCTATTAAATTTTAAATTCCTTAAAGGCAGAAAAATATTTCATAAATCTTTGGAATTTTCGTAATGATTCTCACAAAGCAGGGACACATTTGTTTGCATTCACCTAAATACAAGCGACATCCCTTTTTTTAGGAGAAATGAAGAGAAAGCCAATGTAATATTTCTGATTATATCAAAATAGATACAGGTATTCGTTTTTATTTCGACATATATTTCTACCTTCTTTATAGGCCTTCTTGAAAAAATTAATTTAAAGCATTATAGCTCTTATTCAACGACTTAGGGAAATGAAGACCAAATTCATCGATCTAGAAGTTTTTATTTTTCATTCTTTCCTTAAGCAAGGCTAGACCTCTGATAATTAGAAACTGTATAAAATTCTGAGCTCTTCCTCCCAATGTCTACGTGATCCCAACAAGCAAACTGATGTGTCCGTGTGTAACAGCTGCTGATTTTGCTGTTATTGAAGGTAGTGAATTACCAGCTAGTCTTTCTTTCAGAAACAATAGATGTCAGCAATTTTTCAGTTCTGAAGTCCTAGCCAAACCCTACTTGTCCTTTTAAATACAAGGAGATGAGAAGGTACAGTAAAAAGTCTTTCATTAAGACTCTCATTACTTAAATGTGAGACTATAAAGAAATACAGAACAGCACTTCCTCACTGGCATCTCAGCCACAAAGATGCCTTAAAAAAACCTAGGATTCTGAAGTAAAAGAGGAATTGATGTTTGCAATGACATATCATTAAGCTAGAAAATATGTTTCCATATCCTATTCAGGAAATAGCAAGGCACTAACAAAGTTTCTCACTATGTTCCAATCTATTGAGCAATAATTTTTTCCAAATAAAGAAAAGAAAACAGCTGCCAGGGTAGGGGATTTTTTCTCTCTCTCTCTCTGCTAAGAGGGAAATGAAAGAATAAGTAAGAAAGAAAGCATTCATTCTACCAGTTTTCCCACTGGGTTCTAATACAAAAGCCATACTTTCCAGTCTGTTTCTTAATATATGAGATCAGTTATGAAAATAAACAAAATAGTATTTTCTGAATGAAAGTCAAGCAACAATATTAGCTGATTGCCTCCATAATGAGGTTGTACCTGGAAGAAGGGGAAGAACTCTCCAGCCATTGATTAAATTATGCATTATTGTTTTTATACAAAGGATTTTCTCTCTTCAATAACTGAAAGTCTAAATGGCAAAGAAAGTTACTTTAATTCTATTAGCAAATATTTAACATCACACACCCTTCAAGGGGGTACTTCATAAATGCTAACTCCCAAAAATATTTTTTATAAATGACAACAAAGCTTTACTGACACATTTACACATTAAAACTGACACTTTTCAGAAAGCGTCCACTTGGGTTAATCTCACATTTGGGAATTTAGTCTAAGATAATAAAAGAAAGAAAAATATATGTATGTAGGCACAAAAATATGTAATATGGTAATATCTAGAGGATAAGAAATTAACATAAAAATGGTCAATATCAGATAACAGGCTTGGTAGATTATAACAGAATAACATGACACAGTTATTTAAAAAAGATAAAAGTAAAGAATGGTGTTTTGTGCAAAAATGTATATAAAATAATGCTAAGGTTAAATTGTAGAAAACAAAACATTTTGTATACTAGATGTTATGTTTGAATGTGTTTCCCAAAAAGTATATGCTAAAATTTAATCACCATTTATAAGTGAAATATGTTTGTAATTTTCCTTTATAATAATATATTTTTCTAATTTTAATATCAGGTATATCCAGATGAAGTAGAATTAATCTGAAGTATTTCTTCTTTTTCTATTCTCTATGAGATTTGGCATGATCTGTTTCTTGAAATTATCTTCTATTTTTATTTATAAATATTAGTTGTCTATTTTTTGAGACTTTGGGAAAAAAATAAAATTAAAAAAAAAGAATGTGACAATATTAAGAGGCAGGGCCTCTAGCGGTAAGTTGTGAGGGTAGAGCACTCATGAATGGGATAACACCTTTATAAAAGAGGCTCAAGGGAGTGTCCTCCCTTCCCTTTTACTCTTCCATCCCATATGCCATGTGAGGACACAGCATTCAAGGCATCATCTTAAAATCAGAGACCAGGGCCTTCACTGGACACCAAATCTGCCAGTGCTTCAATCTTAGACTTCCCAGCCTCTAGAACTAAGAGAAATAAATTTCAATTGTTTATAAATTATCCAGTCTCAGGTGTTTTGTTGTAATAGCACAGACAGTCTAACATGATAGATTAACAAATATATTCAACACATTCTATGGTAGTCCTCCCTCCAAATTCCTTGCCAACAGGATCTGAGTTTGATTACTGGTGACACTGTGTCCAGCTGCTCAGGATGAAGCATGATTGGTCCACAGCAGCCATGAATGTGCCATTGGCCTCTTTCCTCTTTTTTTTTTTTTTTAAAACAGAGTCTCACTATGTCACCCACAGCAACCTCAAACTCTTGGGCTTAAGTGATTCTTTTGCCTCAGCCTCCCAAGTAGCTGGGACTACAGGTGCCCACCACAATGCCTGGCCATTTTTTGGTTGCAGGTGTCATTTTAGCAGTCCCAGGCCAGGCTCAAATCCACCATCTTTGGTGTATGTGCATGGTGCCCTACTCACTGAGCTATGAGCACAGAGCCCCTTTTGCTATTGTTATTTCCTCACCCATTTAACCCAGTTTTACTCAATGAAAAATGATACATAAGGGGCAGTCTTCTAAAGGCAATGGATCCTTCTAAGAAAATGTTTTCCTTTCTGTTAAAGGAAAATCTCTTTTTTAACTATGCCCTAAGCTACTTAATTGGAATTCTAAAGTTAAGGTGTGATGTTTGGAACTGTGGCAACCATCTTACAAGAACGAGGCAAAAAAACAACATGCTAAAGGCGATGGAATAGAAGAAAGAAAGACCCTGGGTCAATGAAGATATTATTGGATCTCTGCACCAAACCTAGAAAGGCAACCTCTGCACTTGTTAAGCAACCATTAGTTACGTTTTCAGGTAACTGCAGCCAAAGAAATACTATGTAGTAAATATTCAAATGTAAATGAAGACTGGGTAGGGTCACAGAAAAATTAGTAGATGTTTTAAGATAGTAGAAATAGAGCTCATGTTTTCCTTTAAGAAAAAAAAGACTATAGGGAAAAATGGGAAATTAAAACTGTATGTGTTCTTCCCAACACTCTGTAGATAACTATTAAAAACATTTTGGTAT
This sequence comes from Nycticebus coucang, assembly GCF_027406575.1. Classification (NCBI taxonomy): domain Eukaryota; kingdom Metazoa; phylum Chordata; class Mammalia; order Primates; family Lorisidae; genus Nycticebus; species Nycticebus coucang. The sequence continues at coordinate 29,118,360 of NC_069796.1, forward strand.
AGACCTTTCCAAATACATGTCTAACAGGAGCTTAAGTACAACCTTGTTAATACCAATGTGAGAAACTGGCTCCAAACTTGGCATAGAGACTGTAAATTCCCATGTTACATAGACAGCCTAAAATTCTTTTGGCCAGACATCCCCTCCAAGGATTATGACACAGAGAGTGGAACCTCAAGAGGTTAAGTACTCCTTTTTTACAATCAAAACTTTTCAGCCTCATTCACATTCCCATCTTCAAAATTCCCTGGAGTTTTCAATTTCTAACTCTCTTTCAGGACTTGTTTAGTTATCTTTTGTTTATTTTTATCTTCCCTTCTTCATCCTTCTAGACCTACTATTTTTTCTTTTTTTCTTTTTTTTTTTTTTTTGAGACAGAGGCTCACTATGTCACCCTGAGTAGAATGCCATAGTGTCCCAGCTCACAGCAACCTCAAACTCTTGGGCTTAAGCGATTCTCTTGCCTCAGTCTCCCAAGTTGCTGGGACTACAGACTCCCACCACAATGCCCAGCTATTTTTTGTTGTTGTCATTGTGCTATGTGTGCTGAGCGTAGACCTACTTTTTTAATCTCTTTGCTATTATTTTAATGGATTGTGGGATGGAAATAGAAATAAAGGTCTGTATTTTATCAGCCATGACCTACAAAAGACATTTCATCTATTTTCATGGACCTTGATATAAATCGGTAAGTTGCTTTTCAGAAGGGTTTTACCATCCACCCTGATGAGTTGGCTTTGAGGACCTTAAAAATCAAATGTTTCCAGAGCAGAAAATCTAATGAAAGTTACAAATAATCACTGAAGAGACACTGGGAGGATAAAAAGTTATCGAAAGTCTCCCTTGCTTAAAACATACACTATCTAGCTACCATACTGCCTCCAGGATTGTGGGATTTAAATAATGGAATAACAAACTAATACAGAGATAAGTAATATTCCTGGAGTAAAAATCAAATATCAAAAGGATAAATGGGAAAAATGGTTATTTGTCCAAAAGTAACTAGGCATGATCACAAAAGTGGTATCTGTCTCCCGCTATATCTCTCTTTAACACTGAATAAACAGGAAAGAGTCTTTGAGTGTAATTAGATATGGGAGTAAGAAAGCCTGGTTGAGAATTTCTAATGAGAAGCAAAAACAAGCAAATAAAGACATTCATTCACTCATTCAACAAATATTTATTCAACAACTTTCTTCTTTCTGACATATGCTGCGCTTGGCTTCAGAACTACCAGTGTGAGCAAAAGAAGAGAAATAATATCTCCCCTCATGGAGCTTATATTTCAGGAAAGATGTAATATAATGAAAAACACTATAAATATTTTATTTATTTTGTCTTAATTCTATGGAAGATAATAGCTGGCATAAGAGCCGATGGGGGCTTAGATTAGAGATGATACCTTGGAGGTAACATTTAGCCAGTGTTCTCAAAATGTGATCTCTGCCTTAGAGTTGGAGAACCACTAATTTACACTGAAACTTGAAGGATGTATAGAATTTAGTGAGAAAAGAGGAGATGAAAAGCAGAAAAAGAAGGTATAAAAGAAACATAAAGTGCTATAAAAAAATTCCATGAGATTTCAGAGGGTTAACATTCCTTTCTGAGTGCAGAGATCAAGGAAGTTATGTTCATTTCTTCTCATTTTTTCTTTATTTCTTCTATTTGCCATATATAAACCATCAAAACTAACTTTTCATTCATTCTAGGGCCAGAGGGTGATTGAGCACAAGTGTTCTCAATCTTAATCGCCTATAGTTTTTATTAGACCACAAGTTTCTGGGCTCACCTCCCAGAGTTTTTCATGCTATACATTTGAGTGGAGCCTGATAATTTGCATTTCTAACAATTCCCAGGTGAAAATACTACTGCTACTTCAGGAACCACACTCTAAGAATCACTGCGTTAGCATGTGTTTCCAAAATTTGCCTGATCATAAAAATCACAGGGTGTGATTCCCTATACTGAAATCCACTGAAAATTCTGATTAAGAAGTCTGAGGTGAAGCCCAGGAATGTGTATTTTCAAACAATGGCGAAGGTGATCTTTATGATGAAGCAAGACTAAAAAAGACACTTTTAGTTATAATTTTTCTCTTAAGGCCCTTCTTGTGAACTCCACTGTTGTTTATTAAATATTCTTCCCTCTATAGGTAAGTTACAAATTACTGATTTATCTTTCCATGATGCATTCTGCTCACATTCAAATGAAAAAGAAACCAATGGGGGGGGGGGAAGGGCAAGAAAGCCAACTGAGAGCAGCTTCCGAGGGAGGCTCCTATCCAAAAGGAAAGATAATGTCCAGAAACAACCCAATTAAGCTGAAGAATGGGAGCCCAGCCGAGAGAGAGAGGTGGTAACTGCAGGTCATGTCTGCTAAGGCAAGCTGCAACTCCAAGAAACCAAGCTTCAGGTACAAAACTCATCTGGAAGGAGGAGTGTCCATCCCCTCTCCCAAGAAAGCTGTAATTTTTGTTTATTTTTCTGTCTCCTTTCTTTTCTCTCTTCGTTTGCTCCTGCAGATTTCCTACGGACAAGCGGTGAACTGTGGACATCTTGCCTCACCCCACGGGTCAGTGCTGTGGGAGGTGGGGACTACTTCCTCAGAGGGAATTCACCGTGACTCTGAACACTCTCTGCTAGGCAGAAATATCGAACTAACATCTTCCCTGCCATTCTGAACTTCCAGTACACCCTTCCCCGCTTACCCAATGAACAAGAAGCCTAACCCCTGCTGAGACTGAGGAAGTAGGTCCTTGTGCAGGGCCTCACCTCCCTGTCTGCCAGTCCAAAAGCCCACACAGCAAGAGACTCTGGGGGCCATGCCAAGCCCCTCCCACCAGGATGTCTGCTGGCAGCTATGCGGCCTCGCACCACTCACCCCATGCCTGCAGCCACCCAACCCTCCATGCGAGCGGCCCACACCCGCAAACCACAACCCGCAATCCATGACCCGCAGCCACCCGGACCTCCATGCAAACGGCTCCACCACCAGCCACCCACATTCCGCAGCCGCCCGCAACTCTGTGTGAGCGGCACCAGGACCCGCCACCCGTGCCCGCCAGGCCTCTACATGCCCTGACCAGGAACTCCGGGAGCCACGCAACCCCACATCCTCCCTCCCATACTCTCCCTTCCACCACACCGGCCCTCTCCTCTGGCCAGGGACTCTGGTAGCCAAGAGTCCTCCGGAGCCCTGCTTGCCACTGTGTGGAGCCCTTCTCCTGGCCAGAGACTGCTAGAACATTGGGCTCTCTGTGCCAAAGTCATCAGGTAGAGGCACTCCCAGAATCATCCGCACTGTTGCTGGATCTGGGTGTGCCACACTCCGGAGCTGCTCCCACAACCAGAACTCCCTGGTTGGGGCAGCCCCAGAGAAGCTACACAGGGTCACTCCCAACAAAGATCCAGCAACAATAGAGTGATCCTGCTGGGGTCTAATCTTTGAGAGACACCTCCCCAACTCTGAGGACAGCCAGAGGCAATGGTGAAAAACAATCGTGAGGCGAAATCAAAAAAAAAAAAAAAACTCTGGCAATATGAATAATCAGAGTAGATCAACTCCCCTAAAGAACAATGGGGAAGATACAGCACAAGATCACATGCACAAAGATATAGCTGAGATATCAGAAATCGATTCAGAATCTGGATAGCAAATAAGATCGAATTAGAATTCCAAGTAGTAACCTAAAAGATGTCTCAAGAATTCAACAAATTCAAAGACCAAATGACCAAAGATTTTGACACATTGAGACAAGAAATTGCAGCCCTCAAAGATCTGAGAAACACAGTGGAATCCCTCAGTAACAGAATGGAGCAAGCAGAAGAAAGGATTTCTGACATTAAAGACAAAGCTTTCGAACACTCCTAAACTCTCAAAGAGGAAGAGAAATGGAGGGCAAAAACAGGTCACTCTCCAGAGCTCTGGAATAATTCGAAGAAAACCAATATTCATCTTATAGGAATCCCCAAAAGCAACGAAGTGGCTTCACAAGGCACAGAGTCTCTTCTTCATGAGATTATGAAAGAGAAATATCCAGACATGCCAAGAGATTCCAAAATTCAGATAGCAGTTTCAGAACTCCAGAATGACTCAACCCAAATAAGACATCCCCCAGACACATCATAATCAACTTCACTAAAGTTAATATGAAGGAGAAAATTCTGAAAGCAGCCAAATGAAAGAAAATTATTACCTACAAGGGGAAGAATATTAGAATAACTGCAGATCTCTCTGCTGAAACCTTTCAAGCTAGAAAGGATGGTCATCAACTTTTAATCTCCTAAAACAAAATAACTTTCAACCCACGATCCTGTATCCAGCTAAACTGAGTTTCATTTATGATGGAGAAATTAAATACTTCAATGACATTCACATGTTGAAAAAATTTGCCACAACTAAACCAGCTTTCCAGGATATTCTCAGACGACCTATCCTCCATAAAGACAAGCATAATCCTCCACCACAAAAGTAAACCCACCTAGAAAATTTTAATCAAATTCCAACTTCTACAGTCACAAAAGGATTAAAAATGTCCACCAGACTCTCGAAAGACTTATCAATAATCTCAACTAACGTGAATGGTTTAAATTGTCCTCTAAAGAGGCACAGGTTGGCTGACTGGATACAAAAACTCAAGCCAAATACCTGCTGCATACAAGAATCTCTTCTTACCTTAAAAGACAAATATAGATTCAAGGTGAAGGGATAGTCATCTATATTCCAGGCAAATGGAAAGCAGAAAAAAGCAGGGACTGCAATCCTATTTGCAGATACAGTAGGCTTTAAACCAACTAAAATAAGGAAGGATAAGGATGGACACTTCGTATTTATTAAAGGTAATACTAAATACGATGAGATTTCAATTATTAATATTTATGCACCCAACCAGAATGCACCTCAATTTGTAAGAGAAACTGTAACAGACATGAGCAATTTGATTTCCTCCAGTTCCATCTAGTTGGAGATTTTAACACCGCTTTAGCACTGCTGGATAGCTCCTCCAAAAAGAAGCTAAGCAAAGATATTTTAGATTTAAACTTAACCACTCAGCATATGGATTTAACAGACATGTACAGAACACTTCATCCCAACAAAACTGAATACACATTCTTCTCATCACTTCATGGAACATACTCCAAAATTGACCACACCCTAGGCCACAAATCTAACCTCAGCAAATTTAAAAAAAATAGAAATTATTCCTTGCATCTTCTCAGACCATCATGGATAAAAGTTGAACTCAATAACAACAGGAACCTGCATACCTATACAAAAACATGGAAGATAAATAACCTTATGCTGAAGGATAGATGGGTTATAGACGAGATTAAGAAGAAAATCACCAAATTCTTGGAACAAAACAACAATGAAGACACGAATTATCAGAATCTCTGGGATACTGCAAAGGCAGCCCTAAAAGGGAAATTTATAGCACTGCAAGCCTTTCTCAAGAAAACAAAAAAACAGGAAGTTAATAACCTAATGAGACATCTCAAGCAACTGGAGAAGGAAGAACATTCCAACCCCAAACCCAGCAGAAGAAAAGAAATAACAAAAATCAGAGCAGAATTAAATGAAATTGAAAACAAAAGAATTACACAACAGATCAATAAATCCAAAAGTTAGTTTTTTGAAAAGATCAATAAAATAGATAAACCTTTGGCCAATCAAACCAGGAAAAAAAGAGTAAAATCTCTAATTTCATCAATCAGAAATGGTAAAGATGAAATAACAACAGAACCCTCAGAAATTCAAAAAATCCTTAACAAATATTACAAGAAACTTTACTCTCAGAAATATGAAAATCTTAAGGATAGACCACCAGCTACCAAGACTTAGCCCAAATGACTGGAAATGCTGAACAGGCCTAAATCAAGATCGGAAATAGCATCAACTTTACAAAATCTCGCTAAAAAGAAAAGCCCAGAACCAGATGGCTTTACGTCAGAATTCTACCAAACCTTTAAAGAAGAACTAGTACCTATATTACTAAACCTCTTCCAAAATATAGAAAAAGAAGGAATGCTACTCAATACATTTTACGAAGCAAACATCACCTTGATCGATAAAGCAGGGAAAAACCCAACAAGAAAAGAAAATTATAGACCAATATCACTAATGAATATTGATGCAAAAATACTCAATAAGATCCTAGCAAACAGAATCCAACAACACATCAAAAAAATTATTCACCATGACCAAGTGGGATTTTTCCCAGGGTGTCAAGGCTGGTCCAATACACATAAATCTATAAATGTAATTCAGCACATAAACAGACTAAAAATTAAAGATCATATGATTCTCTCAATGGATGCAGAAAAAGCTTGTTATAATATCCAGCATCCCTTCATGAACAGAATACTTAAGAAAATTGGCCTAGAAAGGACATTTCTTAAACTGATAGATGCCATCTACAGCAAACCCACAGCCAATAGCGTAATGAATGGAGTTAAATTGAAATCATTTCAGGGTCAGAAGAGATCAAATTTTCACTCTTCGCACATGATATGATTGTATATCTGGAAAACACTACAGATTCTACTACAAAACTTTTAGAAGTGATCAAGGAATCCAGCAATGTCTCAGGCTACAAAATCACCCAGTAATGGGTAGCCTTTATATATACCAATAGCCAAGCCAAAAAAACAGTCAAGGACTCTATTCCTTTCACAGTAGTGCCAAAAAAGATGAAATATTTGGGAGTATACCTAACAAAGGATGTGAAATATCTCTACAAAGAGAACTATGAAACTTTAAGAAAAGAAATAGCTGAAAATGTTAACAAATGGAAAAACATATCATGCTCATGGCTGGGAAGAATCAACATTGTTAAAATCTCCATACTACCCAAAGCAATATATAATTTTAATGCAATCCCTATTAAAGATCACTGTCATACTTTAAAGATCTTGAAAAAACAATACTTTCTTTTATATGGAATCAGAAAAAACCTTGAATAGCCAAGACATTACTCAGAATAAAAACGAAGCAGGAGGAATCAGGCTACCAGACCTCAGACTATACTACAAATCGATAGTGATCAAAACAGCATGGTACTGGCACAAAAACAGAGAAGTACATGTCTGGAACAGAATAGAGAACCAAGAGATGAATCCAGCGACTTACCGTTATTTGATCTTTGACAAACCAATTAAAAACATTCAGTGCGGAAAAGATTCCCTATTTAACAAATGGTGCTGGGTGAACTGGCTGGCAACCTATAGAAGACTGAAACTGGACCCACTCCTTTCATCATTAACTAAGATAGACTCTCTCTGGATGAAAGATTTAAACTTAAGACATGAAACTATAAAAATACTAGAAGAGAGTGCAGGGAAACTCTTGAAGAAATCGGTCTGGGCGAGGATTTTATGAGGAGGACCCCCTGGGCAATTGAAGCAGCTTCAAAAATACACTACTGGGACCTGATCAAACTAAAAATCTTCTGCACAGCCAAGAATACAGTAAGCAAAGCAAGCAAACAGGCCTCAGAATAGGAGAAGATATTTGCAAGTTATGTCTCTGACAAAGGTTTAATAACCAGAATCCACAGAGAACTCAAACATATAAGCAAGAAAAGAACAGGTGATCCCATCACAGGTTGGGCAAGGGACTTGAAGAGTAACTTCTCTGAAGAAGACAGGATCATGGCCTACAGACATATGAAAAAATGCTCATCATCTTTAATCATCAGGGAAATGCAAATGAAAACTACTTTGAGATATAATCTAACTCCAGTAAGATTAGCCTATATCACAAAATCCCAAGACCAGAGATGTTGGCGTGGATGTGGAGAAAGGGGAACACTTCTACACTGCTGGTGGGTATGCAAATTAATACATTCCTTTTGGAAAGATGTTTGGAGAACACTTAGAGATCTAAAAATAGACCTGCCATTCAATCCTATAATTCCTCTACTAGGCATATACCCAGAAGACCAAAAATCACATCATAACAAAGATATTTGTACCAGAATGTTTATTGTGGCCCAATTCATAATTGCTAAGTCATAGAAGAAGTCATAGAAGAATCCATTCACTGATGCATGAATGGATTAATAAATTGTGGTATATGTACACCATGGAATATTATTCAGCCTTAAAGAAAGATAGAGACTTTACCTCTTTCATGTTTACATGGATGGAGCTGGAACATATTCTTCTTAGAAAAGTATCTCAAGAATGGAAGAAAAAGTATCCAATGTACTCAGCCCTACTATGAAACTAATTTATGGCTTTCACATGAAAGCTATAACCCAGTTATAACCGAAGAATGGGGGGAAGGGGGAAAGGGAGGGGAGCAAGGGGAGAGGTGAGTGAAGGGATGGTGATGGGTGGAATTACACCTGCGGTGCATCTTACAAGGGTATATGTGAAACTTAGTAAATGTAGAATGTAAATGTCTTAACCCAATAACTAAGAAAATGCTAGGAAGGCTATGTCAACCAGTGTGATGAAAATGTGTCAAACGGTCTATAAAACCAGTGTATGGTGCCCCATGATCGCATTAATGTACACAGCTAAGATTTAATGGGAAAAAAATTAAAAAAGAAAGAAATGGCTGAAGATGCTAACAAATGGAAAAACATACCATACTCATGGCTGGGAAGAATCAACATTGTTAAAGTGTCTCTACTACCCAAAGCAATATATAATTTTAATGCAATTCCTATTACAGCTCCATTGTCATATTTTAAAGATCTTGAAAAAATAATACTTCATTTTATATGGAATCAGAAAAAACCTCGAATAGCCAAAACATTACTCAGAAATAAAAACAAAGCAGGAGGAATCACACTACGAGACCTGAGACTGTACTATAAATTGAAAGTGATCAAAACAGCATGGTACTGGCACAAAAACAGAGAAGTAGATGTCTGGAACAGAACAGAGAACCAAGAGAAGAATCCAGCTACTTACCGTTATTTGATCTTTGACAAGCCAATTAAAAATGTTCCATGGGAAAAGATTCCCTATTTAATAAATGGTGCTGGCAACCAGTCTAAGATTGAAACTGGTCCCACACCTTTCACCATTAACTAAGATAGACTTTCACTGGATAAAAGATTTAAATTTAAGACATGAAACAATAAAAATACTTGAAGAAAGTGCAGGGAAAACTCTTGAAGGAATCGGCCTGGGTAAATCGGCAATTGAAGCAGTATCAAAAATACACATCTGGGACCTGATCAAACTTAAAAGCTTCTGCACAGCCAAGAACATAGTAAGTAAAGCAAGCAGACAGCCCTCAGAATGGGAGAAAATATTTGCAGGTTATACCTCCAATAAAGGTTTAATAACCAGAATCCCAGAGAACTCAAACATATTAGCAAGAAAAGAACAAGTGATCCCATCTCAGGGTGGGCAAAGGACTTGAAGAGAAACTTCTCTAAAGAAGACAGATGCACAATCTACAGACACATGAAAAAAAAGCTCATCATCCTTAATCATCAGAGAAATGGAAATCAAAACTACTTTGAGATATCACCTAACCCCAGGAAGAGTAGCCCACATCACAAAATCCCAAAAGCAGAGATGTTGGCACGGATGTGGAGAAAAGGGCACACTCTACCCTCCTGGTAGGAATGCACATAATACTTTCCTTTTCGAAGGATGTTTGGAGAATACTTAGAGACCTAAAAATAGACATGCCATTCAATCCTATAATTCCTTTACTAGGTATATACCCAGAAGACCAAAAATCACAATGTAACAAAGACATCTGTACCAGAATGTTTATTGCAGCCCAATTCATAATTGCTAAGTCATGGAAGAAGCCCAAGTGCCCATCAACCCACGAATGGACTAGCAAATTGTGGTACATGTATACCATGGAATATTATGCAGCCTTAAAGAAAGATGGAGACTTTACCTCTTTCATGTTTACATGGATAGAGCTGGAACATATTCTTCTTAGCAAAGTATCTCAAGAATGGAAGAAAAAGTATCCAATGTACTCAGCCCTACTATGAAGCTAATTTATAGCTTTCATATGAAGGCTATAATCCAACTATAGCACAAGAATATAGGGAAAGGGCCAAGGGAGGGTAAAGGAGGGGGGAGGTTAGGGTGGAGGAAGGGTAATGGGTGAGGCCACACTATGGTGCATCTTAGAATGGGCGAAACTTACTAAATGCAGAATACAAATGTCTACATACAATAACTAAGAAAATGCCATGAAGGCTATGTTGAACCGTTTGATGAGAATATCTCAGATTGTATATGAAACCAGCACATTGTACCCCTTAATTGCACTAATGTACACAGCTATGATTTAACAATTTAAAAAAAAGTATACACATGGACGGCTTGGCTCCTGTAGCACAGTGGTTAAAAAAAAAAAAGAAAAAGACCATGGCACTCTACCCAAGGGCAGTACAGTGAGACTCTGTCTCTACAAAAAAAAGAAAAAGAAAAAGCAACCCATTTAATTAAACTCTTGAGTTTCTACTTTTACTTACATTTTTCATTTCTAACAGTTGTATTCTTTTTCACATTTACTGGGTCAGGGATCATACTTGGTAAGATTTCTTTACACTTATGCACACTTACATTCTATTTCCAGCAACTCCAATAACTGAGGTCTTCAAGGTTCTAATTCTAAAATTGGTTGTTTCTGGCTAACTCTCACTTATAGTTGCTTATTTCTCCATGGGTTTGGTGATTTTGTGTGTGTGTGTGTGAAAGACAGAGTTTTGTTTATTGAGACTTATCCTCTTGGATGTCTTTGAAGCCTGAGTTGAGGGTGTGATCCTCTAAAGATGGTTAAATTAAAGAAAACATCAACAAGAGCTGAGCAAAAACTGAAAGCCACAAAATAAGTTGTAGCATATTGTAGATTAGTTTAATGTCTTCGTTAATGAACCTAGAAATATAAGCAGCAAATTAATTATCATGTGCCAATGATACAAAACTAAGATGTGACACCAGTAGCATGAGTGCAGAAAAAGAATACAAAGGTTCTAAGTTAAAAATATCAGCAGAAAAAGAAAATGGCTTTCGGATGAGTACAAAGCTGCTAGATCATATGAGACATAAAGACTCTATATAAAGACAATCCGGAAAACCATAGAACAAAAAGGCTGAGGGGAAATAGGAAAAGTGGTTATAAATCAGCCATTTACAATATGAATAAAATAGTGCAAAAAAAAAAAAAAGAAGAAGAAGAAGCTTCTAACTGTGATGTAATGTCTGTAAACACCAAACCATGAAGTATCATTATTTTGGACTTTAGAATACTAAAGCAGCACTAAATAATGAAGTAGAAGGATTTCAGAGAAAACCCTGACTTTACACTTAAGATTTATTAATGGAACACTAACTTTCTGGAGGTTTAGTTTTATTTTATGCTTAACTTAAAGAACACCCCAGCAAAGAAAGCACACATGTTTGAGACCTAAGTACTTAGTCCACGGGGGGTGGGGGGGCGAATTAAGCTTTGATGTTGAACCCAGGAGTACATTCCTGATCTGACTGCTTTTCTCCCCTAATAGCGACAGGGGATCCAGTAGAAAGAGAAAGATAAAAAGTTCTATTTACCATGTCCCAAGACCTGAGTCTAAGGGTGGCACTGACCTCCCCTTCCATTTACAGGACTTTCCTTTCTATCTATCCATCTAAAAATCCCCTTCTCTGTTTAGAAGGGCAGGAATCCCTCTCTCATACTACCCCACACTCTCAACCTGATGGAGATTGATGGAGGATTATAAAGTGTGGGATGGTCTCTACCCTTGGTAGCATGTCGCCTAGCTGAGGAGCAGCACAGTGATATAAAAGAAAGATCATGCATCGGAGGCAGGCAGATCTAATTCTAATACACAGCTTTGCTTCTTTCCTTTTGGGTAACTCTGGATACTTCCTATAATTTTACAAGCCTGAGTTTCCCCATCAAAAAAATTGGAAACATTAATAATTATCTCACTGGCTTGTTCTTTTATAAAAATGAAATAATACATAGACTTACCAGCAAAAATGTTTCATGTAACATACTCAGAGAAAAATGCAGGTTCTCCATCACATGACAGAGACACTGTAGTAGTCTGGAGGTTCAGCAAAATTGTTAGGAAGTAGATTAAATAGGTACCAGTATAACTACTGACCAGGGAAAGGTATCCAGCACTTTCTCAGGTGCCTCAGCACTTTCCTGCCCAACCTAGCCCGGACTGCTTTAGAGCTGCCTTGGTTGTCCTATGGTGCCCTTTAGGCTATTTGTAATACCAAAAATCCCTGTCCAGTGGGAAATTGTAATTCATTGCCATAAGATGGGTTACCTAACAATTCATGATGTCTGTACTGTGCCTGTGTGATTTGTTTCACTGTGAACGATACAATGGAAAACCTTTGCATTACTCATTGGGAAGGGATTTAAGGGAACACCACAGGGTAGGCAGATGCAGATTTTGCATACAAGAAAGCTCCTGTGGAAGAAATTTTTGTACCACCCAGGATCAAGTATCCTAATAAGTAACCTCTAATAAATTCATCTAACACATCAAACTGGATTTGTGGGGGTCATTCCTTTCAGCTTCCTACATTTTGGGCAGTGGACTTTCTATACAGTCTCTGGACTTCACTGAAATACATGCATACTAAAAATAATACTGTACATAACAAAACATAGTATACAGGGCAAAAATAGTACTGTCTTTAACAATGAACGCTAGTTCCATTCTTCCTAGAGAAACAAGATATGCCCACCTAAGAAAGGTAAGCAAAAGGGCAAAGCAATTACTGATAAGTGCCTAGTGATAAATGATGTAGGCAGCAAATACTGTTACTCTAAGTACAATTATTGATCTAAGAAGTGAGTTCTATTGTGGATAAGAACCAAATGATAAATGGTGTACTCAGAAATACCTCTCAGAGGAAGAAAAGAGAAACTCAATGTGGACTAGAAATGGACTTGAAAAGTAGGTGGGAAAGACCTGAGCTTTAATGGGCATTATTTGTTTTGTTTCTGATTCTTTTATTTTCATTTTACTTTTAATTAACATGCATTAAAATTTAACTTTTTGTTGTAAAGCTCTATGAATTTTAATTCAGATATAGACTTGTATAACCACATCAGGATACAGAATAGTTCCATCACCCCAAAACACCCCCTCATGATATCCCTTTTTAGCCCCACTCTTCCCCGACCCTAACTCCTGGAAACCACCGGTATGTTCTTATGTTCACTACAGCTCTGTCTTTCCAAGGATGTCACATAAATGGAAGCATATAGTAGGTAACCTTTTGAGACTGTCTTTTTTCAGCTAACATAATACTTTTGATTCACCTGTCTTGTTGCAAGTACCAATATGTTATCCTTTTTTATTGCTGAAAAGTATTGTATTCTATGGATATACCACAATATGTTTATTGATTCACCTATTGGAGTTCATAGGGTCATTTTCAGGTTTTGGCTACTCTGAATCACCATAAATGTTTGTGTGCAGGTTTTCTGTGTACTAGGCAGATAATCAGATACATTACAAAATACAAAAAGAAAACAAAAATTGTGTAGCTGGCAATTTGAGCTTTGTATAAATATGTGTGTATAGCAAAACATAAATAGTTGCTTTATCAGATAATTTATTTCCTGGTCTTTTGAGTGGCAGGAGAGCTGTTAAATGGGACAAGACACCAGCAAGTTCCAAGCCAGGGCCATGTGCCAGGAATTTGAGAGGTAGCACTTGTTCTGAGCAAGAGCTCACAGATAGACATAGAACTTATCATTAAGCAGAAATCTGAGAGATGGAGGCACAGTTTTTTGTTTGTTTTTTTAATGAAATTTCAATCTTCTAAAGAGTTTTCCAAAAAAAAAATTACATTTTAGACCCACTTGTATTCTATTTTTTTAATTTCAAATTAATAGGAGGGTACAAATATTTTGATTACATTATCACTTCCAGGGTAAAGTTCCAGTTGTAAAAGAGCCCCTCACCCAGAGGACATGTTATACATCCCCATAATGTGCCAATTAGGTGAGATCCCTCCCTCCTTCTGCCAATCATCCTCTCTATTCCCCTTCCTCCTCTCCTTGCCCCCATACAAGACTATATTTGTGTTTTACAGTTCATACGAGCAAGTAACTGTTTATAAGTTGGTTTCATATTAGTATTGAGTACATTGCATATTTATTTTTCTATTCTTGAGATACTTTACTAAGAAGAATGTGTTCAGGTGGAGCAAGATGGCAGCCGAGTAACAGCTTCCTTGCATATGGGCACCGTGAGTCTGGGGAGATAGGACTCCAGGCATCTCTGGCTGGTGGGAACTGCCTATCATCACTCCTATGAGGATACAGGAAGTCAGCGAGAGACTTCTGGACCCCAAGAGGAGGACTAAAACAGTGGAAAACCGGCAAGTGGTCGCTTGTGTTCAATCCGTCTAAACCCGCCCACAACTGTAAGTTCAGTAGCAGCGAGACTGCAAACCAGAAAGGCCTTACCTGTGAACTGTTTTGATGTCCTTGGACTTGGCACTGAGTTGAACTGCCTTGGGGAAGGCCTGAGCGGGAGTGCGGAGAACTTTGGCCGTTGTCTACGGCCCCAGTCTGAGCCGCTGAGCCAGACGGAGCTAATAGTGTTTGGCGGTGGGTCACACGGATCCATTGTCAGTGATCTGCCCCGGCAAGCTCCGCCCTCAGGGTCGCAGAGCTAGAAACGGGTGGGAGCTGGTAACCCAGCAACCAAGTAGCCTAAGGGTGGGGTCTGAGCCGCCTTGCAGCCCTAACCCTCAGGGGAAGAGTGAGACCGGTTTTGGCACACTGGGTAAGTGGATAGCCACTTCAGCAGTGATTCCAGCGAGAAAGCTGGGAAAGCTTCTGCTCAGCAAGTTTACAAGTTCAAAGTGCCTTTTAAGTAGGCTGAAGAGAGATTTAGGGTGTCTACCTGCTGGGGTTTGAGAAATCAGCAGCCTCCAGTCGTATCAGAACTGTGACTAACATCTCATACCCCAGAAGACCACGTGTTGCCCAGACAATATTCAATAACATATACAAACTGCTTTGTTTTTGGTTGTGTATTTTCTTCTTTTTTTTTTTTTGTTTGTTTATTTTGACGTTGCTGATGTTCTTTTGTTTTTTTAATTTCAATCTTTTCCACACAGATCCCTTTTTCTTTCTCAATTTTCCTAGTTTAATCATAATTTCCCATTACTGCCTTTTTTAATAACTTCAACTTCATTTTTGCTAGTGTTTCTACCGATATCATTTGGTTTTTCACCCAATTTTATCCCCGTAAAGTTTTCTGTTTGCTTCTTTTGGTTTGATTTATAGCATTTTTGTCTTTCCTCTCTACTTCGTGGAGGTGGGGTACTGTGTCTGATCAGGTTAGCAAACAGCTGCTGACCTCAAGGGAACCACGCAACTGGGCACCCCCAGAAGGTGGGGTTTTTTAAGGTTGTGTCAAAGTACCCTACTGTACACCTATATTGCCCTGTCTCCCTCTTTCTGTGCCTCTCTTCTTTTTGTCAATATTCCTTATACCCACCCCCTCTCCTTTCTCTATCTTTCTTTTTTGCTTATCACTCGGTCCTCCTTTCTTTCATCCCCTTTTTTTGCTCTTCAACCTTCTCACCCTCTGGTCCTGTAACCCTTAGTCCACAGGCACAAGAACTTAAAGAGCAAGAGGAAGTGAAAGGAAAATTAGGGCAAGGAAACAGATAAAAGAAATCACTCATGAGGAAGAATCAGCAGAAAACTCCAGGCAACATGAAGAACCAGTCCAGAACAACCCCGCCAAGGGACCATGAGGTAGCTACTGCAGATGATTCCACCAGTATAGAAATGTTAGGAATGACAGAAAGGGAATTTAGAATACACATGTTGAAAACAATGAAAGAAATGATGGAAACAATGAAGGAAATTGCTAATAAAGAGGAAAATAACCAAAAGGAAATCCAAAAACAGAATCAAATAAGAGATGAACGATATGAAGAATATAAAAAGGATATAGCAGACCTGAAGGAACTGAAACAGTCAATTAGGGAACTTAAAGATGCAATGGAAAGTATCAGCAACAGGTTAGACCATGCAGAAGAAAGAATTTCAGAGGTAGAAGACAAAGTTCTTGAGATAACTCAGACAGTAAAAGAGGCAGAAAAGAAGAGAGAGAAAGCAGAACGTTCACTGTCAGAATTATGGGACTTTATGAAGCGTTCCAACATACGAGTTATAGGAATTCCAGAAGGGGAAGAAGAATGCCCCAGAGGAATGGAAGCCATACTAGAGAATATTATAAAAGAAAATTTTCCAAACATCACCAAAGATTCTGACACACTGCTTTCAGAGGGATATTGGACCCCGGGTCACCTCAACTCTAACCGAGCTTCTCCAAGACACATTGTGATGAACCTGTCCAAAGTCAAGACAAAAGAAAAGATTCTGCAAGCTGCCAGGAGTAAGCGCCAGTTGACCTACAGGGGCAAATCCATCAGAGTTACCGCAGACTTCTCTAATGAAACTTTCCAAGCAAGAAGACAATGGTCATCTACCTTTAATCTACTTAAACAGAACAATTTTCAACCCAGAATTCTGTACCCTGCTAAGCTAAGCTTCAAAATTGACGGAGAAATCAAATCATTTACGGATATACAAACATTGAGGAAATTCGCCACAACAAGACCAGCTCTACAGGAAATACTTCAACCTGTTCTGCACACTGACCACAATGGATCAGCAGCAAAGTAAGAACTCAGAAATCAAAGGACAGCACCTAACCTCCACACTGATGCAAAAGATAAAACTAAGCAATGGACTCTCACAAAATAAGATGAATAGAATACTACCACACTTATCAATTATCTCAATAAATGTTAATGGCTTGAATTCCCCACTGAAGAGACATAGATTGGCTGACTGGATTAAAAAACACAAGCCATCCATCTGCTGTCTGCAAGAAACACACCTGGCTTCAAAAGACAAATTAAATCTCCGAGTCAAGGGTTGGAAGACAATTTTTCAGGCAAATGGAATTCAGAAGAAAAGAGGAGTTGCAATCTTATTTTCAGATACATGTGGATTTAAAGCAACTAAAGTCAAAAAAGACAAAGATGGTCACTTTATATTGGTCAAGGGAAAACTACAACAAGAAGACATTTCAATTCTAAATATTTATGCACCCAATTTAAATGCTCCCAGATTCTTGAAGCAGACCTTACTCAGTCTGAGCAATATGATATCTGATAATACCATCATAACAGGGGACATTAACACACCTCTTACAGAGCTGGACAGATCCTCTAAACAGAAATTAAACAAAGATGTAAGAGATTTAAATGAGACCCTAGAACAACTATGCTTGATAGACGCATATAGAACACTCCACCCCAAAGATAAAGAATATACATTCTTCTCATCACCCCATGGAACATTCTCCAAAATTGATCATATCCTGGGACACAAAACAAATATCAACAGAATCAAAAGAATTGAAATTTTACGGGACCACTGGCCTTCGGGGCGTGACGATACACTGCCATAGCCGCTGGGCTGGTCCAGCTCCTTGCCGGCGGCAAAGAGTGCTGCGGCCGAGTAAACATGAATGTTGGAGTCGCCCACAGTGAGGTGAATCCAAATACCCGTGTAATGAACAGCCGGGGTATGTGGCTGACATATGCATTGGGAGTTGGCTTGCTTCATATTGTCTTACTCAGCATTCCCTTCTTCAGTGTTCCTGTTGCTTGGACCTTAACAAATATTATACATAATTTGGGTATGTATGTATTTTTGCATGCAGTGAAAGGAACACCTTTTGAAACTCCAGACCAGGGTAAAGCAAGACTGCTAACTCATTGGGAACAACTGGACTATGGAGTACAGTTTACATCTTCACGGAAGTTTTTCACAATTTCTCCAATTATTCTAGACAGAGTCTCACTTTATTGCCCTCGGTAGAGTGCCGTTGCGTCACACAGCTCACAGCAACCTCCAACTCCTGGGCTTAGGTGATTCTGCCTCAGCCTCCCGAATAGCTGGGACTACAGGCGCCCACCACAACGCCCAGCTATTTTTTTGTTGCAGTTTGGCCAGGGCTGGGTTTGAACCCGCCACCCTCAGTGTATGGGGCCGGCACCCTACTCACTGCCCCAGATTAATTTTTCTAAACAATGGTTTAGAGATGGTAAGAATTTCATGGCTACCTAGTCCTATTAGATTTTCAGACTCATTGGGAGAGACAGTATGGTTTCAAAAAGAGAGGTCAGGTTTTCAATATAGAACAGACCTGGGTTGAGTTTTATATGTATTACTTAGCCCACCTCGTTTGCTCATATATAAAATTATAGCTAATGATACCTAATTTAATCCTTTTGTTACAAAAAATAAATGAGCTAATGTATATCTGTAAAGCATCTAACCTTCTAACTGGTATCTAATGTCTTCCTGTTTTACCTGATATTGAGGATCCTCCAGAAAATGGTTCCTACTTCATTTTCTCTTAAAATGAAAATTTTATCTCCACCCAACTCCCACCAGATCAAACTCAACCAGCATTTCCTAAATATTTCATTTGTAGTCGTCCTACTTCTATGTCTTTATTCAAATCTTATCTCCTACTTGAAATGCCTTTGCCTTTATTTTTTTTTCCAACTTTACTGAGATATAATTGACAAAAATTGTATATGTTTTATTTTATTTTTCCAAAGAATTTATAAGTACATAGATTGCTTTGAGGGCAGCATCTGTGGCTCAAAGGGGTAGGGCACTGTTCCCATGTGCCAGAGGTGGCGGGTTCAAACCCAGCCCTGGCCAAAAAAAAAAAAAAGATTGCTTTGAATCCTGCTCTCTGTATGGTGTCCTGTACATAATAGATGTATTTCACACATATAATATCTTAATACTCTATACCATATACCTCATACTTAACTTTTTATCTATGAAAGATTAGTACAGCCGTTAGTAGCAGAAAAGACTTGCTGGCGGTATTGGAATTCCTAGGGAGGATAGGTTTTGGATAGATGTTTAAGTAAAGGAAGACATTTTCAAGTGAAAGGAATAAACTATTTAGATAATAATAGGCTTCTTTTTCCTTGTATTTATAACACTTTGAAGAAATTTTATTTTTAATCCTATATTAAAATTAATCTCAAAGAAAAAAAAAAAAAGAAAGAAATTTTACCTTGTATCTTTTCAGACCATAAGGCACTAAAGGTGGAACTCAACTCTAACAAAAATGCTCAACCCCACCCAAAGGCATGGAAATTAAACAATCTTCTGTTGAATAACAGATGGGTGAAGGAAGAAATAAAACAGGAAATCATTAACTTCCTTGAGCATAACAACAATGAAGACACAAGCTACCAAAACCTGTGGGATACTGCAAAAGCAGTTTTGAGAGGAAAATTCATTGCTTTAGATGCCTACATTCGAAAAACAGAAAGAGAGCACATCAACAATCTCACAAGAGATCTTATGGATGGGAAGAATCAACATTGTTAAAATGTCTATACTTCCCAAAGCTATCTACCTATTCAATGCCATTCCTATCAAAGTACCTACATCGTACTTTCAAGATTTGGAAAAAATGATTCTGCGTTTTGTATGGAACCGGAAAAAAACCCCGTATAGCTAAGGCAGTTCTTAGAAACAAAAATAAAGCTGGGGGCATCAGCATACCAGATTTTAGTCTGTACTACAAAGCCATAGTGGTCAAGACAGCATGGTACTGGCACAAAAACAGAGACATAGACACTTGGAATCGAATTGAACACCAAGAAATGAAGGACACAATAACCAAAGCAAAGAGACAACCTACACAATGGGAAAGGATATTTGCATATTTTCAATCAGACAAAAACTTGATAACCAGGATCTATAGAGAACTCAAATTAATCCACATGAAAAAAGCCAACAATCCCTTATATCAATGGGCAAGAGATATGAATAGAACTTTCTCTAAAGACGACAGACGAATGGCTAACAAACACATGAAAAAATGTTCATCATCTCTATATATTAGAGAAATGCAACCTTTCTGGAAGGAAGGATGGAGAAACCTCAAAGCACTCAAGCTAGACCTCCCATTTGATCCTGCAATCCCATTACTGGGCATCTACCCAGAAGGGAAAAAATCCTTTTATCATAAGGACACTTGTACTAGACTGTTTATGGCAGCTCAATTTACCATTGCCAAAATGTGGAAACAGCCTAAATGCCCACCAACCCAGGAATGGATTAACAAGCTGTGGTATATGTATACCATGGAATACTATTCAGCCATTAAAAAAATGGAGACTTTACATCCTTCGTATTAACCTGGATGGAAGTGAAAGACATTATTCTTAGTAAAGCATCACAAAAATGGAGAAGCATGAATCCTATGTACTCAATCTTGATATGAGGACAATTAATGACAATTAAGGTTATGGGGGGGAAGCAGAAAGAGGGATGGAGGGAGGAGGTTGGGGCCTTAGTGTGTGTCACACTTTATGGCGGCAAGACATGATTGCAAGAGGGACTTTACCTAACAATTGCAATCAGTGTAACTGGCTTATTGTACCTTCAATGAATCCCCAACAATAAAAAAAAGAAGAAGAATGTGTTCCAGCTCCATCCAGGTAAATATAAAAGATGTAAAATCTCCATCTTTTTTAATGGCTGAATAGTGTTCCATGATACATGTATACCACAGTTTGTTGATCCATTCATAGGTTAATGGGCATTTGGGTTGCTTGCACAACTTGGTAACTATGAGTTGAGCCAAAATAAACATTCCAGTGCAAATGTCTTTGTGGTAAAATGATTTTATACTTCTGGGTAGATACCCAATAATGGAATTGCAGGATCAAATGGAAGGTCAACTTTTAGTTCTTTGAGGATTCTCTATATTCTTTCCATAAAGGCTGTATTAGTTTGCGATCCTAGCAGCAGCATAGGATCTCCACATGCATGTCAGCATCTGCAGTTCTGGAACTTTGTGATGTGGGCTAATCTTACTGGGGTTAAATGATACCTCAGAGTGGTTTTGTTTGGCATTTTTCTGATGATTAAAAATGATGAGCATTTTTTGATGTATTTGTTCGCCATTCTAGACCTATACATATTTTAAATTCTCTATCACACTTCCCAGAAATGAGAGAGAATTCTCCATCAATTTTGAAGTATAGTTTAGCAGTAACAGAATTCTGGGCTGAAAATTGTTTTGTTTAAAACATTGAAGGTTCATGACCATTCTCTTCTGGCTTAGAAAGTTTCAGTTGAAAAGTCTGCTATCATCCTAATGGCTCTGCCCGTGTAGAGCATTGGTGCTTACTCCTGGATGCTTGCAGAACTTTCTCTTTCATCTTGATTTTCAACAGGTTCATTACAATGTGTCTAGGAGAAGCTCTGTTTGAGTTAAGATGACCCAGAGTTTGATAGCCATCTAAAAGGAGTGTGTCAGAATCTTTAGCAAAACTTGATAATTTTTCAATTATGACAGTCTCCAGTAAGGCTTCCATGCCTTTGGGAAAATTCACCTTTAGGGATCCCCATTATTCATATGTTTGAATGCTTCATGGAGTCTCATAGTTCTCTAAGGAACTCTTCTGCTTTCTATCTCTTCTTTTCTGCCTCTTTCCCTACCTGGGTTATGCTCTAAAGTTCTTTCTTCTCCATGGTCTAATCTATTTTTGATACTTTCTACAGCATCTTTACATTCCCTGATTGTCTCTTTTGTTTCCTTAAGTTCCACCATATCCTTTCTATATTCTGCATATCTCTTGTCCATCTTTTGGTTCTTTCTTTCAATTTTCTCATCTGTTCCACTTATAGTCTTAACCATCCATATTTTAAATTCCCTTTCGGTCAAGTACATTAATCCTTTATAGTTAGAGTCTGCTGTAGTAGCTGCCTTATGGTCCCTTGGGGGAGTTGCTCTGTTTCAGTTTTTCACGTTGCCTAAATTTTGCTGTTCGTTTCTCCTCAAGAATGCTTTCTTCTTATTCACCTCCTTGTCCTCCTTTTTCCTTCTCACTTCTTCCTTTCCTTTAAATTACCTTGTCTCAGAGCTTAGGTGTTAAAGGGTCTTTTTGTATAAGGCCAAAAGGAAGAGAAGGGAAAAGAGAAAGCAGGAAGAAACAAAGGAAAGAAAGAAGAAAAATAAGGAAAAGATTAAAAAAAAGGAAAGGAATGAATAAAATAATTGAAAAATAGGAGAGAAGGAGGACAAGAAGTGAGAATGAGAGTGATAGCAGAAATGATATTGATGAGCATGGTGCTAAGGTCACAGCTGCAACTCAAGAATTTTGAGGGGCCAGACTTGGTGGGTTCCTCAAAATCAGGAGTTCTATACCAGCCTGAGCAAATGCAGAATCTAGCTCTGCCAAAAATAGAGAAAGAAAGAAAAAAGCAAAACCAAAAAACAAGAAAAAATAAATAAATGAAAAAGAAAAATTCTTCAATGTGAACTTGTCAATACTGTCTTCCCAGGGCCAAAGATAGAAGGGCTCCCCCAATCATGATTTCTTGGCCTCCTTGAGGCAGACTACTGCTGTGACCTCCCAGCCAGACAAAAGCTGTGTCACCCCAGCACTCAGAGAAAAAAGAAAAAAAATAATAAAATGAGAATAAATAAAGAAAATTAAAAATACAGTTGTATCAAACAGAGGAGAGAGATGGAAGAGGGAAAAAGAAATAAAGAAGAACACCAAAAAATAATAATAATAAAGAAAGAAAAAAAAAACAAGAAGGGGCCATCTTAGCTGTTGTACAAGTGATTTATGTGGGAAAGATGAGAAAAGTAGAAAAGTCTATGGGCGGCACCTGTGGCTCCGTCAAAAGGCGCCGGCCCCATATACCGAGGGTGGCGGGTTCAATCCCAGCCCCGGCCAAACTGCAACCAAAAAATAGCCGGGCATTGTGGCAGGCGCCTGTAGTCCCAGCTGCTCGGGAGGCTGAGGCAGGAGAATCGCTTAAGCCCAGGAGTTGGAGGTTGCTATGAGCTGTGTGAGGCCATGGCACTCTACCAAGGGCCATAAAGTGAGACTCTGTCTCTACAAAAAAAAAAAAAAAGAAAAGAAAAGTAGAAAAGTCTCTATCAAAATAGTGAAAGTAGGGGCGGAGACAAGACGGCCGACTGAAGCCAGCTTTCCACAGAGGCTCCCGTCCACAAGGAGAGTTAAAGGACAGAAATTTACCAACTAACCTGGTGGATTAGAACTGCACCAAGGAGAAGGTTGAAGAATGCACATCAACCCCGCCAAGGCAAGCTGCAACCCCAAGGATACAAACAAAAGGTACAAAATCCATCACCAAGTGGACAGGAGTCCCCTCTCCCATGAGAACGACTCAGAGTGCCCCACAAACAAATGAGCAGAGTTCAAAGTTCCTTCCACTACACTCCACGGGAGCGAGCCTCAAAAAACTGGACCTACCTCCGCTACTAGGGTGCCACGGCATTCTGCTGCCAGGCATAAAACTGTATACAACTGTATACATTCTCTACCTGCAATTCTGAGCTCCCAGCACTCCCCTCCACTCTCACTCTGAGGTCTCGAGGCCTGTCACCCAAGAGTCCAGATTCTTGGGTGATTTCTCGAGGGATGTGGACAGGGCCTAGACTGCACCTGGTCAATGCTGATTCTGTGGCACAGGAGTGAGGAGAGAACAGTTGGCTGAGAGGGAACCACACCAGAGCAGTGCTACCCCGAGGCACAGAGCAGCAGCCGTTTTTGGCAACAATAGGTCTCACTCCCGGATATTCTGAAGCCACACCCCCTGTCTCCCTAGGCAACCAGAGGAGGCGGGGCATCATCTCAGGTGGCAACCACCACAGAACAGATGTGGGATGAAAACGCAGTCCCCGTGAGTAAAAGGTTTCCCTGAGGCAGTACCGGCCTGGGTGGAGCATGGAGACTAGAAATGCGCGTGCAGAGCCGGGAAGTTCCCAGGGTGGGGCTGACCAGAGGACAGCTTTACTGAGCCTAAGCCACACCCAGCCCTCAGGGGATCATCAGCCTATAGACAACAGAAGTCAGGAGGCTAGAACTGACAGCTACCCAAATGCAAACCTGTAGGAGCAAAGACAGGGCCTGAGGTGCAGGCTCTGGGAATTCAAAACAGCTTCTCTTCCGCAGGGGAATTTAGCAGGGTCAGAAACAAATTCCCGCCAAGTTGTTCTGTTCTGTTCTGTCAGTAACATCAATCAGGGATGCGGCTGGAACTGAGTGAACACCCTGCAGCCTCCATCAAGCGCCTGAGGTTGTCAGGCCTCACTTTCCCCTGCTAGATAGAGGCAGAGTGCAGTGGCCTGGCTGAGCAGAAATAGATTTCCTTGTGATTCAGGCAGGTGCAAACATCTGGAATATCAGTTGACGAGAGGGAACTGGGTCACAGCCCTGCAGGCTGGGGTGACCAGGTGTGACAGAGGTGCAAGGTGGGGAAGGAGGTATCAACCTTCTCAGACTAAACTATTTTCTGGGTGCGTCCACCTGACTCCACGGAGTTGTGGAGCAAGCCGTATCTGAGTTGTCACCAGACCCCTGTGATCCAGTTGCCAGAGACCTTTTAAACTCTCCCACCAGAGACAGGTGCTGACTGAGACAATTGATTTGGATTTCTTAAACTGAGCCAATCACCTGAGGACTATTCAAGTGGTGCCCTGGGTATGCGGTTGTAGGAAGGTTTGATTTCCCTTTTCCAATTGTTGCCTATGGGGGGGCAGTGGTGACTTAATTGCTCGTATTTCTCCACAGCTCAGACTTCAACCCAGAGTACTTGTTTCACTATGGTCAAACAGAGACCAGCTGAAAACAAAACAGAACCACTTAGCCCCAACACACCAAACAAGTCCCAAGTTTCTCAGGGCATAGCACTGTACAGGTCCTCAATAAAGCTCCAGGGGAAAAATCAAACGTTGTAAAACAATCATGGGGTGGAATCAGTGGAAAAATTCTGGTAACATGAATAACCAGAATAGATCAAACCCCCCCACCCCCAAGGAAAGATATGGCAGATGTAACTGAAGATCCCATTCATGAACGGGTGGCCGAGATGTCAGAAATTGAATTCAGAATTTGAATTGCAAACAAGATTAATAGAATGGAGGAAAATTTGGAATTAGAAATTCAAGGAGCAATTCAAAAGTCGGAATTAGAAATCCAAGGAGAAATTCAAAAGTTTCAAGAATTTCACGAATTTAAAGACAAAACCACCAAAGATTCTGATGCACTGAAGCAAGAATTTGCAGTACTCAAAGATCTAAAAATACAGGAGAAGCCCTCAGTAACAGAGTGGAGAAGCAGAAGAAAGGATTTCTGACACTGAAGACAAAGCCTTTGAATGCTCCCAAACTCTCAAAGAGTAAGAGAAATGGAGAGCAAAAATGGATTATTCTCTCAGAGAGCTCTGGGATAATACAAAGAAGGCTAATATCCACCTCATTGGAATCCCTGAAAGTCATAAAATGGCCTTGCAAGGTGCAGAGGTCCTTCTCCATGAAATTATGAAAGAGAATTTTCCAGACATGCCAAGAGATTCTGAAATTCAGACAGCAGTTTCAGAACCCCAGCATGACTCAATCCAAATAAGACATCCCCCTGGCATATCATAATTAACTTCACTAAAGTTAATATGAAGGAAAAAATTCTGAAAGCAGCCAGACATAAGAAATCCATTACCTACAAAGGGAAGAATATTAGAATGACTGCAGATCTCTCCGCTGAAACTTTTCAAGCCAGAAGAGGGTGGTCATCGACTTTTAATCTCCTAAAGCAAAATAACTTTCAACCCCGATCCTGTATCCAGCTAAACTGAGTTTCATTTATGATGCAGGAATTAAATACTTTAATGACATTCATACATTGAAGAAATTTCCCATAACCAAGCCAGCTCTTCTGGATATTCTCAGACCTATCCTCCATAATGACCAGCCCAATCCTCTACCACAAAAGTAAACTCACTCAGAAACTTTTGATCAAACTCCAACTTCAACAATGGTGAAAGGATCAAAAATGTCCACTGGACTTTCAAAAAACTCAATACCCAAAATTTTACCAGACATATCAATATTCTCCACTAATGTGAATGGCTTAAAATGTCCTCTAAAAAGGCACAGGTTAGCTCACTGGATACAAAAACTCAGGCCAGATATTTGGTGCATACAAGAGTCACATCTTACCTTAAAAGGTAAGACTCAGGGTAAAAGGATGGTCGCCCATATTTCAGGCAAATGGTAATCAGAAAAAAGCAGGTGTTGCAATTTTATTTGCAGACACAACAGGCTTTAAACCAACAAAAGTAAGGGAGGATAACAATGGTCACTTCATATTTGTTAAAGGTAATACTCAATATGATGAGATTTCAATTATTAATAATTATGCACCCAACCAGAATGCACCTCAATTTCAAGACATGAGCAACTTGATTTCCTTGAACTCCATAATAGTCGGAGATTTTAACACTCCTTTGGCAGTGTTGTATAGATCCTCCAAAAGAAGCTGAGCAAAGAAAGTTTAGATTTAAACCTAACCATCCAACATTTGGATTTAGCAGACATCTACAGAACATTTCATCCCAACAAAACTGAATACACATACTTCTCATCAGCCCATGGAACATACTCCAAAATCAATCACATCTTAGGTCACCAATATAACCTCAGTAAATTGAAAGGAATAGAAATTATTCCTTGCATCTACTCAGACCACAATGGAATAAAAGTTGAACTAAGTAACAACAGGAATCTGCATGCTCATACAAAAACGTGGAAGTTAAATAACCTTGTGTTGAATGATAGCTGGGTCAGAGATGAGATTAAGAAAAAAATTGCCGGGCGGTGCCTGTGGCTCAAGGAGTAGGGTGCTGGTCCCATATGCCAGACGTGGCGGGTTCAAACCCAGCACTGGCCAAAAAAAAAAAAGAAAAGAAAAAAATTGCCAAATTTTGGGAAGAAAATGACAATGAAGACACAAATTATCAGAACCTCTGGGATACGGCAAAGGCAGTCCTAAGAGGGAAATTTATAGCACTGCAAGTCTCCCTCAAGAGAACAAAAAGAGAGGAAGTTAACAACTTAATGGGACATCTCAAGCAACTGGAAAAGGAAGAATATTCCAACCCCAAACCCAGTAGAAGAAAAGAATAACCAAAATTAGAGCAGAATTAAATGAAATTGAAAACAAAAGAATTATACAACAGATCAATAAATCAAAAAGTTGCTTTTTGGAAAAGGTCAATAAAATAGATAAACCTTTGGCTAACCAAACCAGGAAAAAAAGAATAAAATCTCTAATGTCATCAATCAGAAACAAAAAAGACGAAATAACAACAGATTCCTCTGAAATTCAAAAAATCCTTAATGAATATTACAAGAAACTTTATTCTCAGAAATATGAAAATCTGAAGGAAATTGACCAATACTTGGAACCACGTCACCTTCCAAGACTTAGCCAGAATCAAGTGGAAATGTTGAACAGGCCCATATCAAGTTCTGAGTTAAATTGAAATCATTTCTACTCAGATCAGGAATCAGACAATGCTGCCCATTGTCTCCACTGCTCTTTAACATCGTAATGGAAGTTTTAGCCACTGCAATTAGGGAAGAAAAGGCTATCAAGGGTACCCATATAGGGTGAGAAGAGATCAAACTTTCGCTCTTCACAGATGATACGATTGTATACCTGGAAAACACTGGGGATTCTATAACAAAACTCTTACAAGTGATCAAGGAATACAGCAGTGTCTCAGGTTACAAAATCAACATTCATAAATCGGTAGCCTTTACATATATCAACAATAGTCAAGCTGAAAAAAGTTAAAAACTCTATTCCATTCACAGTAGTACCAAAGAAAATGAAATATTTGGGAGTTTATCTAACAAAGGACGTGAAAGATCTCTATAAAAAGAACTATAAAACTCTAAGAAAAGAAATAGCTGAAAATGTTAACAAATGGAAAAATATACCATGCTCATGGCTGGGAAGAATCAACATTGTTAAAATGTCTATACTACCCAAAGCAATATACAATTTTAATGCAATCCCTATTAAAACTCTACTCTCATACTTTAAAGATCTTGAAAAAACAATACTTTGTTTTATGTGGAATCAGGAAAAAACCTCGAATAGCCAAGACATTACTCAGAAATAAAAACAACCCAATTAAAAACATTCAGTGGGGAAAAGATTCCCTATTTAACAAATGGTGCTGGGTGAACTGGCTGGCAACCTGTAGAAGACTGAAACTGGACCCACACCTTTCACCATTAACTAAGATAGCCTCTCACTGGATTAAAGATTTAAACTCAAGACATGAAACTATAAAAATACTAGAAGAGAGTGCAGGGAAAACCCTTGAAGAAATCGGTCTGGGTGAGGATTTTATGAGGAGGACAGCGCGGGCAATTGAAGCAGCTTCAAAAATACACTACTGGGATCTGATCAAACTAAAAAGTTTCTGCACAGCCAAGAACACAGTAAGTAAAGCAAGCAAACAGCCCTCAGAATGGGAGAGGTTATGTCTCCCATAATTGCAAGTTATGTCTCCGACAAAGGTTTAATAACCAGAATCCACAGAGAACTCAAATGTATAAGCAAGAAAAGTACAAGTGATCCCATTACACACTGGGCAAGTGACTTGAAGAGTAACTTCTCTGAAGAAGACAGGAACACGGCTACAGACATATGAAAAAATACTCATCATCTTTAATCATCAGAGAAATGCAAATCAAAACTACTTTGAGATATCATCTAACTCTAGTAAGATTAGTCCATATCACAAAATGCCAAGACCAGAGACGTTGATGTGGATATGGAGAAAAGGGAACACTTCTACACTGCTGGTGGGAATGCAAATTAATACATTCCTTTTGGAAAGATGTTTGGAGAACACTTAGAGATCTAAAAATAGATCTGCCATTCAATCCTATAATTCCTCTACTAGGTATGTACCCAGAATACCAAAAATCACATCATAACAAAAATATTTGTACCAGAATGTTTATTGCAGCCCAATTCATAATTGTTAAGTCATGGAAGAAGCCCAAGTGCCCATCGACCCAACAATAGATTAATAAATTGTGGTATATGTACACCATGGAATATTATGCAGCCTTAAAGAAAGATGTACTCAGCCCTACTATGAAACTAAGTTATAGTTTTCACATGAAAGCTATAACCCAGTTATAACCTAAGAATAGGGGAAAAGGGGAGAGAGGGGGAGGGAGGGGGGAGGATGGGCAGAAGGAGGGTGATTGGTGGGACCACACCTGTGGTGCATCTTACAAGGGTACATGTGAAACTTAGTATATGTAGAATGTAAATGTCTTAACACAATAACTAAGAAAATGCCAGGAAGGCTATGTTAACCAGTGTGATGAAAATGTGTCAAACGGTCTATAAAACCAGTGCATGGTGTCCCATGATCGCATTAATGTACACAGCTATGATTTAACAATAAAAAAAAAAATTGTGAAAGTAAAGGCATGAAATAGAGAGAATATGTAAACGAGGCTGAAATACCACAACCAAAAATACAGAAGCCCCTGATCTTCATGAAAATAAAAATAGAAGTTAAGAATAGAACCACATTAGCAAAAACAAAACACAACACGACAAAACAAAAAAAAAGCTCATATAGCCAAAAACAGCAGCAACCTCGGCAACAATGAAAAAAATACTAAATACAAATATATATATATTTGAAAGGGACCAACTTTAATAGGAATAAATACATATATTTTGAAATATCTTGCCAGGACACCATGTGGTGCTGTGGTTTATTAACCAGAGAATACAGCCAGCAACCTCTCTCTAGTTTCTAGGCTTGGTTCCAGTTCTTGGTTCAGTGATCACCCAATTGTTTCCTCAGCATTCAGTTCCTGCCAGGTTGGGATTTTAAAGCTCTGGGAATCCTTCAGAGGTAGGTCTCACATTGCCCCCTGACAACAGTTCCCAGGGGGGTGCATGAGCCACTCAACCTGTCCCCAGAGTGGAATTCTGATCCAGACAGGCAGAACAGAGATGACCATCCTTTAGGCCCCTGCTGAGAGGCCCACCTTCCTGATCTTCCCACGACCTTCCCACAGTGGCAGCCCCCTGGCAGTCAGGACCTTCCCAGTATGGCTGCCTTGCCAGCCTCCAAACTGATAGTAAATCCACTTTGCCCACCCAATATTCAAATCTGGCTGCTGTATACTGTTCTAGTCCCAGTCTTCCAAGCTTTTCACTCATCATGCAGCCTCCCCCAAAAGTTGTATAAAGGCTTCCTCCCATCCCCAGATCTCCATGGGGGCTGGCTATTCCCACTGGCTCCCACTTACTTGCCTGCTGTGTCAGGCCTCCACAGCATCATATCACACACTGTCTCCTGTACACCACCACCTCACTGGGCTCCCTAAGCTATGACTCTGGGTAAGGTCCCTGCACCATGTTTGTCTAGGTCCTCTTTTGTCTCCCCAGTAGTACTAGGAGAGCTCAGCCAAACAATCCTTCTGGTCTACTACCTTGCTCCACCCTCCCCTACCCCCACTCCCACCCCAAAATGAGAGAGAAGTTGATGGGAAGGCAGAGAGGAAAATTGAATTCTGCTACTATCAATTTGTGCAGGCCTGAAATAATAAAATCATCCACCAAATAGTTCAAAACCTAGCTGAAAAATGAGTACTTATAAAGACAAAATAGCACGAAATATTAGGAAGAACTTGTAGTTTTAGAGTCAGAAAGATATGGATTCCAGTTCTATCTCCATTCCTCCTTTGATATGTATTCCTTAACAAGTTGTTAAATTTCTCAGACTGTGGGGAATAATAAATAAAATATTCTGTAAAACACTTGGGTCCATAACTGGCACATAATAGGTACTTAACAAATGAGAATAATCATGAGTACCCCTGAATGACCTTTTTTGAGTTTCCCTCTCTGGCCTGTGTTTTGTTATCTGTAAAATAGGTATATTAACATCCCCATCGTTATGTTGTTATGGGTGATAAACCAGACACAATGAACATAGTAGCTAGTATGGCGATGAATATATAAAAGTATTGGTAAATATCATTTCTTTCCCCTTTTAAGTCAATGTTTTTTCAAAATGGTATTTCAATTAAATGTAATGTGAATTGAGTAGAGAAACAGGAGCTAAAGACCAAAAATTGTCTAGGAGACAGGCAGTTCATCCTCTGACAATCCAGGTAGACCAAGAGAAAGGACCCCAACATTGCAGAGGTTTGACCTGTAGGAGTCGAAAGCTTACTTTTCTCCCCACAAAAGTTCTAACTAATGGACAATTCCTACAAAGAACTGATAGCCAAACAGGGTTGATGCTATCAACATGTAATTAATGGCTGGGCCAGCAGCTAACAACTGCCAATATGCAAGGCTCAGCTGAAAATTATGGGGAAGAATAAAACTTAAGCCTTAGGACACAGTGATGCTCCTAACCCCAAGGCCATATGTGGGCCCCCACACCCCCAAGTACAGCTTCACAAAATTGAATCCAAACTTCACAAAACAAGTGCCTTTATTAAAAGGATTTGTTCTGTAAAATTTGGAGTTAGTCAAAAGGCTGCACTCAAGGATCCAGAAGGCCACATGTGGCCCCAAGGTTGTAGGTTCCTCGATCAAAGAGAGATAGGACAGAGCCAGTTTCCTTACCATGGGGCATAATGATCATGCCCTGTAATATAATGGCTTGATCATGGAGCTCCACCATTCCTCTTTCCTGGAGAGAAGTGAGCACTCAGGTGGGAGCAGCAGAAATCCCTCCAACACACCGCACTCCTGGGAAGGGGACACTTGAGGAGCAGATTTCTAGGGACATAAGGAAGAAGGTCCCCCCTCAACCTTCCCCAGGTCAAAGGTCAACATAGTGATCTTGGAATCAGGCAGATTAAAGAGGGGTTACAAATAATAACCTAGTGGTTGATTGGGAAGTTGGAGATGAGTTTAAAGGAATCATTGCATGTAGCCAGAGGCAAGGAAATTGCCAGAAGGCTTTGACAGAAGACAAGTCAGGGCAGGCTTTCTGCAAAGGCAAGAATCATCTAACTATGAGAAACCCAAGGTCTCGGGTAGATAGAGCAAATAAAAGTCTGCCAACCGAAGAGACCTATGGATATGCAATGTGGGAAGTAGCACTAAACAAAGGGTCAGGACATCTGTGTGTTGGTTGCTCTGTTCTGGCTATACTACTAACTAGCCATGAACCTCTGAACATATCACTTCACATCTCTGGACATTAGTTACATCAAATATAAAAAATAAAGTGTCTTCCTGATCAAAATTTAAATAATTATAGAAAAGGAGATCTAATATGCTGTGGGTTATTTGGTGACTGATGTGATACATGGAATCTGCCTTGCATCACCTGAATGCAGAAGACATGGGAACCATTTTCTTTCCAACAATGATGGTGGAGCATATATTAGACACGGGTTGTCTGTTCAAATTCCACCCTGTGGTCCCAGAAAGACTGGGTATTGTCTACAACAGGACATGAAATAAGAAACTCCACAGCATGCTCAACTTCCTTTCTGTATTTTCCTAGGATATCAGTAAAATAAGAGAACTATTCCAAGGACAGAAACTGCATTTAAAAACAATGATAGATAACACATTCTGAACAATTACACATGGTTTTGCCTTCTATGCTTGTTTTCTATCTGTTCCAGTCATACTTACACTACAGGGGTAAAAAAATATCTTCCATTCGCTAAAAGGCTGCTTCAGAAAAGAAAGGACCCTGTTGTGTTTTTTCAGATCCTAAATACATTGTGCATTCTAGAAAACAAACCTTGGAAAGGAGAAATTCTGACTTATCCCTAAACTTGAAATCTCCTCTAAAGGAGACTGTATCCGGCAGGATCTAGCCATTTCTACAGTCAGCCAAATGACCCTTTTCCTTTCTTCAGTAGAGGAAGCAAGGCTTCACATTTGAACCTCTAAATTGTACCATTCTGAAAATCCACAAATAAATGCATGCTTAGAAAAACAGTGGACTCCTGCCGACCAATTCTGTAATTGCAAGATTATTCTTATTTTCACTTCTAGCAACCAAAAGAAAGAAGACTTCTCCCAGATGGCACCAACTTCTGGCCAGGCTTTATCACTACTTAAGGGTAATAATAGCCACACAGTGATGGCTGTATCGCTCAAAATCCTATGACTGTGAAAACAAGGGTTTCTTTGAGCTTTCAGAAGACCCTGACAAATTTCATTACTTTCATTGAGCTTTCAGAAGATCCTGACAAATTACTGTAAAAAGGGCTCTTGCTCGCTCTCTCTCTCTCCCCCTCCCTCCCGCCCTCTCTCTCTCTCTCTCTCCCCCTCTGTATCTCCACTGTCTAGCTGTAAAAGGAATTAAAAAGTTACAAGAACTTGGCACCCCCAGTACCATATAATTGTTGCTGACAGCTCTTGCTTCTTCTGCAGCTGTTTATATTTTTCAATAAGGATTTGAATGGCATTACCCTACAAATAGCCCCATCCCAATACAATCTCATTACTCAAGGAATGTGAAATTGAATAACTATCCCCCACTAAACTGCTTTTCAAACACCTGCAGGATTTTTCAAATGTCAAGAATTTAGTTTACTTCATTAAGTGAACTGCAAATTTTATTTTCACCTTATTCTTATGCAGATGTTTCTCACCTGATAGAAGAAACTTACATGAGGTTTCTGAAGTTGCCCAAAATATGTCCCATGACATTGATGTAGCCTAAAAATCTTTTTAAGAAAACCAGAAAACCCAGCCTTCCTTGGACCCTATTTGCTGGGCAGCATAAAATCAGGCTGATCCTTGCCCTCCCTCTAAGGAACCAGGAAAAGCCTCAACCCACTCACTCATCACCTTCAGAAATAATCTGCTGATGTAGACCTGATTTACAGTTTGAAGCCTCAGTCCACTATTGTGGTCACCCATCTGTAACGTTGACCACAACTATCTGACCACAGTGCAACCCTGACTTCTCTTCTTGAATCCAGGCTTCCTTCCCCAGGGAGGAGAATCAAGGTAAGTTCTTCCTCTGTTTTCATTCTCCATCTGTCCACTGGGTCTTGTTGTAAATGGAATAAACCCTGGGAACCCCATTGTCTTGCACTCCCTCCTCCTGGTGTTATCCCCTTACACTGAACTATACATCATCCTCCTTAAAAGGGGGAAATTCTCATGGACAACTCCCAATTCCCACTTAGACAAGAGGCAAACTTGCCACAGGTTACTGTCTTTGGAAGACTTAATTTCTACTTCTTCTAGATACTTTCCCAGGGATGGTAAAAAGTGGTAAACTAGATTGTTTTGCTTCAATTCCTCATTTGGACAGAGTTCTTCCTTGATGAATGAATGATTAAAATTAAAAGCTCAAAGGAAAACAAGAGAAAAGAAAACAAAGGAATCTGGGGAAACAACTTCTGAATAATTTAGAAAAGATATTACATGCTGATAAAATGTCAAGTCTGAGTACATCACTTGTTTGCCCTTTGATGCAATTGAGCTTGTGGTCTGATGCCAACTTAACAAAAGTGTTGTAAAATCTGAGAATGATACAATTTTAATTCTATATGCTTACAACTTTTTAATGTATAAATGGATATCCATTCAATCAAATTTATCGAAGACATTATACCTTCAAATTGAATAACAAAAGAAATTTTGGACAATTGATTATATCATAATCTTTGGAATTAAAATGGGCATCGCTGCCAGAATACTAAATAGCACATTTCTGTTCTGCTGTCATTAAGTTTTTCATTTAGAATATGGATTTTTGTAGACTAAAAAGATAAGACAAAGTAGTCATTTCAATTGTTATGGAGCTCTCTTCTGAGAGTGATGGCTATTTGGGATTTCATTATTCTATTCTCTCTGCTCTGTGTTTAAAATTTACACAGTAATGAACAAAAAACATTTTTTTAATTTTTTTTATTTTATTTTATACTGTTAAACCATAGCTGTGTACATTAGTGCTATCAAGGGGTACAATGTGCTGGTTTCATATACAATATGAAATATTCTCATCAAACTGTTGAACGTAGCCTTCATGGCATTTTCTTAGTTATTGTATGTAGACATTTGTATTCTGCATTTAGTAAGTTTCACCTGTACCCATTCTAAGATGCACCCTGGGTGTGGCACCACCCATTACCCTCCCTCCACCCTAACATCCCCCCTCCCTTCCCCTCCCTTGGCCCTTTCCTCATAGTCTTGAGCTATAGTTGGGTTATAGCCTTCATGTGAAAGCTATAATTTAGCTTCATAGTAGGGTTGAGTACATTGGATACTTTTTCTTCCATTCCTGAGATACTTTGCTAAGAAGAATATGTTCCGGCTCCATCCATGTAAACATGAAAGAAGTAAAGTCTCCATCTTTCTTTAAGGCTGCATAATATTCCATGGTATACATGTACCACAATTGGCTAGTACATTCGTGGGTCGATGGGTACTTGGGCTTCTTCCATGACTTAGCAATTATGAATTGGGCTGCAATAAACATTCTGGTACAGATGTCTTTGTTATATTGTGATTTTTGGTCTTCTGGGTATAAACCTAGTAAAGGAATTATAGGATCGAAAGGCAGGTCTATTTTTAGGTGTCTAAGTATTCTCCAAGCATCCTTCCAGAAGGAACGTATTAGTGTGCATTCCCACCAGCAGTGTAGAAGTGTGCCCTTTTCTCCACATCCACGCCAACATCTCTGGTTTTGGGATTTTGTTACGTGGGCTACTCTTACTGGGGTTAGGTGATATCTCAAGGTAGTTTTGATTTGCATTTCTCTGATGATTAAGGATGATGAGCTTTTTTTCATGTGTCTTTAGATCGTGCATTTGTCTTCTTTAGAGAAGTTTTCTCTTCACGTCCCTTGCCCACCCTGAGATGGGATCACATGTTCTTTTCTTACTAATACGTTTGAGTTCTCTGTGGATTCTGGTTATCAGACCTTTATCAGAGGTATAATCTGCAAATACTTTCTCCCATTCTGAGGGCTG
Source organism: Nycticebus coucang (assembly GCF_027406575.1). Classification (NCBI taxonomy): domain Eukaryota; kingdom Metazoa; phylum Chordata; class Mammalia; order Primates; family Lorisidae; genus Nycticebus; species Nycticebus coucang. The sequence goes on from NC_069796.1 coordinate 29,154,241, forward strand.
TCTGCTTGCTTTACTTACTATGTTCTTGGCTGTGCAGAAGCTTTTAAGTTTGATCAGGTCCCAGTAGTGTATTTTTGATACTGCTTCGATTGCCTGGGGAGTCCTCCTCATAAAATATTCACCCAGGCATATCCTTCAAGAGTTTTCCCTACACTTTCTTCAAGTATTTTTATAGTTTCATGTCTTATGTTTAAATCTTTTATCCAGTAAGAGTCTATCTTAGTTAATGGTAAAAGGTGTGGGTCCAGTTTCAATCTTCGACAAGTTGCCAGCCAGTTCACCCAGCACCATTTGTTAAATGGGCAATCTTTTCCCCACCGAATGTTTTTAATTGGCTTGTCAAAAATCAAATAATGGTAAGTAGCTGGATTCATCTCTTGGTTCTCTATTCTGTTCCATACGTCTACCTCTCTGTTTTTGTGCCAGTACCATGCTATTTCGATCACCATCAATTTATAGTACAGTCTCAGGTCTGGTAGCGTGATTCCTCCTGCTGTGTTTTTATTGCTGAGTAATGCTTTGACTATTCGAGGTTTTTTCTGATTCCATATAAAACGAAGTATTATTTTTTCAAGATCTTTAAAATATGACAATGGAGCTTTAATAGGAATTGCATTAAAATTATATAGTGCTTTGGGTAGTATAGACATTTTAACAATGTTGATTCTTCCCAGCCATGAGCATGGTATGTTTTTCCATTTGTTAACATCTTCAGCTATTTATTTTCTTAAAGTTTCATAGTTCTCTTTGTAGAGATCTTTCACGTCCTTTGTTAGGTATACTCCCAAATATTTCATTTTCTTTGGCACTACTGTGAAAGGAATACAGTCTTTGACTGTTTTTTAGGCTTGGTTATTGTTGGTATATATAAAGGCTACAGATTTATGGGTATTGATTTTGTACCCTGAGACATTGCTGTATTCCTTGATCACTTCTAAAAGTTTTGTAGTAGAATCCCTAGTGTTATCCAGATATACGATCATATCATCTGCGAAGAGTGAAGGTTTGATCTCTTCTGACCCTATGTGGATAACCTTGATCTCCTTTTCTTTCCTAATTGTGGTGGCTAAAACTTCGAAAACAATGTTAAAGAGCAATGGAGACAATGGGCAACCTTGTCTGGTTCCTGATCTAAGTGGAAATGATTTCAGTTTAACTCCATTCAATACGATATTGGCTGTGGGTTTGCTGTAGATGGCCTCTATTAGTTAAGAAATGTCCCTTCTATACCAAATTTCTTAAGGGTTCTGATCATGAAGGGATGCTGTATATTATCAAAAGCTTTTTCTGCATCAATTGAAAGAATCATATGGTCCTTATTTTTTAGTTTGTTTATGTGCTGAATTACATTTATAGATTTGCATATATTGAACCAGGCATGAGACCCTGGGATAAATCCCACTTGGTTGTGGTGTATAATTTTTATGATGTGTTGTTGGATTCTGTTTGTTAGGATCTTATTGAGTATTTTAGCATCAATATTCATTAGTGATATTGGCTACAATTTTATTTTTTTGTTGGGTCTTTCCCTGTTTTGGGGATCAAGGTGATGTTTGCTTCGTAAAATGTGTTGGGTAATATTCCTTCTTTTTCTATATTTTGGAAGAGGTTTAGTAATATAGGTACTAGTTATTCTTTAAAGGTTTGGTAGAATTTTGATGTAAAGCCATTTGGTCCTGGGCTTTTCTTTTTAGGGAGATTTTGTATAGTTGATGCTGTTTCAGAACTGGATATAGGTCTGTTCAACATTTCCACTTCATTCTGGCTAAGTCTTCGTAGGTGACATACTCCCAGGTATTGGTTGATTTCTTTCAGATTTTCATATTTCTGAGAGTAAAGTTTCTTGTATTCGTTAAAAATTTTTTGAATTTCTGGGCGGCGCCTGTGGCTCAGTCAGTGAGGCGCCAGCTCCATATACCGAGGGTGACGGGTTCAAGCCCGGGCCCGGCTAAACTGCAAACAAAAAAAAAAAAAAAATAGCCGGGCGTTGTGGCAGGCGCCTGTAGTCCCAGGTACTCGGGAGGCTGAGGCAAGAGAATCGCTTAAGCCCAGGAGTTGGAGGTTGCTGTGAGCTGTGTGAGGCCACAGCACTCTGCCGAGGTCCATAAAGTGAGACTCGGTCTCTACAAAAAAAAAAAAAAAAAAAAATTTTTGAATTTCTGAGGGGTCTGTTGCTATTTTATCATTACCATTTCTGATTGATGAAATTACAGATTTTACTCTTTTTTTCCTGGTAAGGTTGACCAAAGGTTTATCTATTTTATTGATCTTTTCAAAAAACCAACTTTTGGATTTATCGATCTGTTGTACAATTCTTTTGTTTTCAATTTCATTTAGTTCTGCTCTGATTTTGGTTATTTCTTTTCTTCTGCTAGGTTTGGAGTTGGAGTATTCTTCCTTCTCCAGTTGCTTGAAATGTCCCATTATGTTATTAACTTCCTCTCTTTCCATTTTCTTGAGGAAGGCTTGCAGTGCTATAAATTTCCCTCTTAGGATTGCCTTTGCAGTATCCCAGAGGTTCTGATAATTCATGTCTTGATTGTTGTTTTGTTCCAAAAATTTGGTGATTTCCTTCTTAATCTCATCTATAACCCATCTATCCTTCAGCATAAGGTTGTTTAGCTTCCATTTTTTGTATGGGTATGCAGGTTCCTGTTGTTATTGAGTTCAACTTTTATTCCATGATGGTCTGAGAAGATGCAAGGAATAATTTCTATTTTTTTTAATTTGCTGAGGTTAGATTTGTGGCCTAGGATGTGGTTGATTTTGGTGTATGTTCTGTGAGCTGATGAAAACAATGTGTATTCAGTTTTGTTGGGATGAAATGTTCTGTAGATGTCTGTCAAGTCCAGATGTTGAATGGTTAAGTTTAAATCTAAAATTTGTTTGCTTAGCTTCTTTTTGGAGGATCTATCCAGCACCTCAATTTTCTCTTAAAAATTGAGGTGTTTTCTGGTTGGGTGCATAAATATTAATAATTGAAATCTCATCATATTGAGTATTACCTTCAACAAATATGAAGTGTCCATCCTTATCCTTCCTTATTTCGGTTGGTTTAAAGCCTATCGTGTCTGCGAATAGAATTGCAACACCTGCTTTTTTCTGCTTTCCTTTTGCCTGGAGTATAGATGACCATCCCTTCACCTTAAGTCTAAATTTGTCTTTTAATGTAAGATGCGATTCTTGTATGCAGCAGATATCTGGCTTGAGTTTTTGTATCCAGTCAGCCAACCTGTGCCTCTTTAGAGGACAATTTAAACCATTCACATTAATTGATAATATTGGTAAGCCTTTCAAGAGTCCGGTGGACATTTTTAATCCTTTTGTGACTGTGGAAGTTGTAATTTGATCAAAATTTTTCTGGGTGGGTTTACTTTTGTGGTGGAGGATTACGTTTGTCTTTATGGAGGATAGGTCTGAGAATATCCTGGAGAGCTGGTTTAGTTATGGTAAATTTCTTCAACATGTGAATGTCATTGAAGTATTTAATTTCTCCATCATAAATGAAACTCAGTTTAGCTGGGTACAGGATCCTGGTTGAAAGTTATTTTGTTTTAGGAGATTAAAAGTCAGTGACCATCCTCTTCTAGCTTGAAAGGTTACAGCAGAGAGATCTGCAATTATTATAATATTCTTCCCCTTGTAGGTGATAGTTTTCTTTCATCTGGCTGCTTTCAGAATTTTCTCCTTCATATTAACTTTAGTGAAGTTGATTATGATGTGTCTGGGGGATGTCCTATTTGGGTTGAGTTGTGCTGGAGTTCTGAAACTGTCTGCTATCTGAATTTCAGAATCTCTTGGCATGTCTGGAAAATTCTCCTTCATAATCTCATGGAGAAGAGACTCTGTGCCTTGTGAAGCCACTTTGTCACTTTCGGTGATCCCTATAAGATGAATATGAGTTTTCTTCGAATTATCCCAGAGCTCTCTGAGAGAGTGATCTGTTTTTGCCCTCCATTTCTCTTCCTCTTTGAGAGTTTGGGAGCATTCAAAAGCTTTGTCTTCAATGTCAGAAATCCTTTCTTCTGCTTGCTCCATTCTGTTACTGAGGGATTCTACTGTGTTTCTCAGATCTTTGTGGGCTGCAACTTCTTGTCTTAATGTGTCAAAATCTTTGGTCATTTGGTCTTTGAATTTGTTGAATTCTTGAGATATCTTTTCGGTTACTGCTTGGAATTCTAATTCGATCTTATTTGCTATCCAGATTCTGAATTCGATTTCTGGCATCTAAGCTATTTGTTTTTGCATGGGATCTTGTGCTGTGTCTGCCCCATTGATCCTTGGGGGAGTTGATCTTCTCTGACTATTCATATTGCCAGAGTTTTTCTGTTGATTTTGCCTCATGATTATTTTTCACTGTTGCCTCTGGCTCTCCTCAGAGTTGGGGAGGTGTTTCTCCAAGATTAGACCCCAGCGGGATCACTCTATAGTTGCTGGATCTTTGTAGGGAGTGGCCCTGTGTAGTTCCTCTGGGGCTGCCCCAGACAGGGAGTTCTGGTTGTGGAAGCAGCTCCAGAGTGTGACATACCCAGGCCCAGCAACAAGGCAGGAGGTGGTGCACACAGTTCTGGGACTGCCTGGCACCCAGTGACTTTGGCACAGAGAGCCCAAGGTTCCAGCAGTCTCTGGCCAGGAGAAGGGCTCTGTACAGAGGCAGGGAGGGCTCCGTAGGGCATGCAGTTACCAGGGTCCCTGGCAAGATGAGCGAGCCAGTTTGGAGCCAGGGATGGTACAGGAGGGAGGACTCAGGGTTGTTTGGCTCCCGCAGTTCCTGGTCAGGGCATGCGCAGGCCCAGCAGGCATGGGTCGCAGGTCAGGGGTCGTGGCGCAGCTCTTATGGAGGTCCAGGCAGCACCAAGCCCAGGAATTTGAGGTTGCTATGAGCTGTGACGCCACAGCACTCTACCCAGGGCAACAGCCCAAGGCTCCAGTGTGCCAAAACCAGTCTCACTCTGCCCCTGAGGGTTAATTAATGCTGTAAGGCAGCTCAGTCCTCGCCTTTAGGCTGCTCAGTCACTAGGTTACTAGCTCCCGCCCGATCCTTGTTCTGCAACCCTGAGGGCGGAGCTTGCTGGGGCAGTTCTCTCACAATGTCTCCCTGCGGCCCACAGCCGAACACTATTAGCTCCATCCAGCTCAGCAGCTCAGTCTGGGGCCCTAGACAATGCCCAAAGTTCTCTGCACTCCTGCCCAAGCTCTCCCCAAAGGCAGTTCAACTGAGTGCCAAGTCCAAAACCACCAAAACAGTTCACAGATAAGGCTTTCTGGTTTGCAATCTCACTGCTGCTTATACTTACGGCTGCCGGTGCGATTCGGTCGATCGAACACACGCAACCATTTGCCAGTTTTCCACTGTTTTTGTCCTCCTCTTGGGGTCCAGAAGTCCCCTGCTGACTCCCTGTATCCTCAAAGGGATGATTATAGGCAGATCCCACCAGCCAGAGATGCCTGGAGTCTTATCTCCCCAGACTCACCATGCCCTGTTGCAGGGAGGCTGTTACTAGGCCGCCATCTTGGATTCTCAACTAGAAAAAACATTTTTAAAGATACCTTCTTCTTGTAAGATGGGGTTTAGTCAGACTACTTCACTTTAATTCTTTTTTTATTATTATTATTGTTGGGGATTCATTGAGGGTACAATAAGCAGATGCAGCTTTCAGTCTCTATCTAAAGGCATTCACTTTCCTGGAACATTTGGACATCACCTTCAAAGAATGGTGAGATCTCTAAGCTGCTTTCCCTGTGTCTCATCCCCTCATTCCCTGTAACAAACCTGTTGCATCTACTGACAGCCCGACATGGCAACCACGCTCAGCAATCTTCAGGACTGTGGTCTCCATTCAACTTTTTACCAGTCCATTAGGTAAAATGAATGGTTGCCACATCCAGCTATTAGGAAAGGCTGGCCCTTCCCCATCCTTGTTTAGCTACTAGAGACAAAAACGCAGAGATGGTGCTTGCTGGCTTGAAGGGATTTGAGGGTAACATCTTTCATCACATGAGATAAACACTGATCCCACAAAAAAAGTCAGCTTTTGTATCAAGAACCTGACAATCTCTTTTTACCTCCTACGACTTAGAAATTTCCATAATCATAGTGAGCTCTGGCTCCCAAGAATGAATGAACCCTTCCTTCCTTCCTTCCTTCTTTGCTCCCATTTTATCTTACTTTTCTTTTTCTTAACAGCTTTATTGAGATACTATTTCTGTATCACACAATTCACCCATTTAAAGTGTATAATTTCCAGTGATTCTTATTATCTCCAGAGTTATGCAACTATCACCACAATCACATCATTCCTTTCCACTTTGTGTCTTATCTCTCCCTCTGTATTATAAATTCCAGAGTGGACAATACCTCCCTATTTCTTTGACTCCTCTACAGCATCTAGCTCCAGATGTCAATGCTTGCAGCATTATTACTCCACTCTGGCCCTTGTCCTAGCTCTCTAGTTTTGGTCAGAACTCATAGGAAAAAGACCTAAGCATATACGCAGAAGAAAAATAATATAATATAAATGTCAAACTACAATCGCAAAACTCTCTCCTTCTAGCCTGGTCTCAGTTATTAAGGTTTTATTCTAAAAAATAAAAAACAGTGAACAACTTTTACTATTATCTTAAAATGTGTTTCTACAGTGAGGCTGATGTAATAGATAACATATACCAAATACCCATCTTTTGCAAATTTACCCAAGGAAGAGCCCTACAGAAACCTGCTTCTGACTCTTAGATCCCTCACTTTAGACAAGCATATAAAATAGACTGGAGAAGCTGGTGGGATTGAGGATATAGTGACATGGTCTCTTTAGAGAGGACTCTCCTAACCTCCAACACTTTTGAGAACAGGTTGTGGTTTGCTGCCCTCTATCCCCAAGCCTAGTTGGGGAACCTCAGAGCAACCTTGCAACAGCTTAGAAATAGCCTTCCTTGAAGACATGGAAGACTGGGGCCTGATTCTGCCCAAGAAAGCTCATGTGGGCTGGGGCAAGGAGGTCTGGAAGCTGACCAACTACTTGAATGGAGAAGCCAAAAGAGTGTTGCTATGTTGAGGCTGAGCCAAGGGATATCTCAGTGTTCATTTCAGTTCTGTGTCAGGAGGGAAGAGTGTGGGTGAGAGGTTATTCTGCTTCCCAATCAATAGGGCTACCTGGAGAAGGGACAAGCAGAAAGAGGCTGGAGGTGTACGATGGATGCCCAAGATGCAATCCACCTGAGTCAAGGCAAATGCATAGGAGAAGGCCCAGTAGGAAACCTCTGAAGAGGTCAAGAATTGCCCAAGAGAGACAAGTCAGCCTCAGAGTGTCCAGGCCCACCCTGGGGCATCAACTTTAACAGTCCCTACGTCCAGAGAGGTTAAAGCATCCTAGTTAAGCAGTGTCCTCTGCTACACCTCTCCTCCCTTTTACCCTTAACACTGGCAGTTCCAAAACAGCAGTGAGTGAGAGGAAAGAGGTGAGATGAAAGAGTGTCAAGAACTCATCCTGCTCCCACATTAGGCACCTGCCTAGAACAGGTACAGTCTGGAAAACAGGTAAGTAAGAACAGATATTATTCCTGAATTGTTAGTGTATCTGTGTCCTGAAGTGGCTGTAGAATTGTCACGTAAGAGCAGAGAAATCACAAGACTTCTTGAATTTTCTTCCTGGGATGAGGAAATTGTCTCCAATAAATGGCATTTAAACACACAGCAGTAAATCATTTTATGTAAACTGTGTTTTTGTCACAATCCAAGCACTGCCCTTGTTCAGAATACCAGTTGTGTATATAAGATTGATTACATGCTTTGAGTCTTCCTAATGATAAATGCCTCTGTGCTGGACATTCCTAGATGCAAGGCACATGGTAAGCACAAATTGTATAATATCAATGAGCATCCCAGAATAAAACGGAAGACACAGTCAAATTAGGATTTTCCTAGGAAAGCGAAATAAAGAAATTATTAGCAAAGATGAGACGGGATTTGGGGATGGTGCCAGACCCTAGGGCTAGCAATAGCAGAGCTGTTACCTCTTCTTAGGCCCAAAGGAAAGAGGAGAGGAAGCAGCTTTACAGAACATAGGAGAGAGTCTTGATAAAAGCTTTTAGGGGAGGAATACAGACAGCCTAACACAAAGCTTCAGGGCAAGTATTCAGAATAAATCCTCAATACCATGGAATACTATTCAGCCATTAAAAAAGATAGAGACTTTACACCTTTTGTATTAACCTAGCTAGAGTTGGAACACATTCTTCTTAGTGAAGAATCACAAGAATGGAAAAGCAAGAATCCAATATATTCAATTCTAACATGAAGCCAATAGATGATCTAAAACATACCCTCATAAGAGAAAAACTCAAATCAATTCAAGGTGGGGAGCAGAGGAATGAGGGAGTGGTAAGAGGGGATTAGGAAGGAGGATTGGGGTCATGGTGTATGGCACACCTCTTGGCGGTGGGACACAATTATAAGAGGGACTTTCCCTAACACATGTGAACAGTGTAAATGAATTCTTTGCACCCTCAATGAACCTGGAACAATAAAAATTTTTTTTTAATTTTAAAAACAGAATAAATCCCCAATCTCACTCCCAGCCCTCCCTGTGTGGACCACTAGAGGCTCCCTTGTTCTTTGTTCCATTCTGTTTGATCAGTAGGGAACTCAGACAGATCAGCTTCCTGGGCAGGTGATCAGGGAAGAGAAGGGTAGATAGTGAATCTGAAAGGGCAAATGAAAATATCTAATACACATACAGATCTCATTTAATTTGCATAAGACTTATTATTCACACTTTACAGATAAGGAAATTGAGGTCTAGAGAGATTAAGTAGCTAATTCAAGGGCCAGATGGTTAAGTGAAGGAATCAAAATTAGCATCCAGCACTTTCCAGAGTCCATGCTCAAAACCATGGTATACTATCAATGTCTTCTCATTAAGAAAGGATCTTTGTCAATATTACTCTTTTAACTACCTATTAAGTCATACTTTCACTGACACAGTGGCCAAGGAATTATCAGCCACCGAACAGAATAGCTACCAAGTCTTTGGCACAACACAGAAGGTTGGTTGTTTGTTTTCACTAAACTATTCAAATCTAGGAAAAATCTCACAGATGAACTGGAAAAGAAAAGTGATCATTAGAGCCTAATTTAGGAATAAGCCCTTGGAATTTTTCAATCTTTCTTTGGTAAACATTTCTTATCACATGTGTTCCTCCATCTGACAAAGCCTATAAATGCAGATAGAGTATTGTTTTCCTTTTTAGTTACTACTTTAAACTTTTAGGTGTTTAAATTAGATATGCTGGCTATCATATCAAACCAAATGGTGACAAAGGTGACATAATCAGTGCAAAGGTACAATATGCAGCTTAATTCTAATAAAAATTCTACCTGCCAGGGGATTCAAAGCCAGCCATGACACTAAACTTATACTACATTATAATGCAGCATAGTTCTACCTAATTTTTTAGTTTCTGCAGGTAGTAGCTCTCCTGTCATTAATAAAAATAATAATAGGGCATCACTTGTGGCCCAAAGGAGTAGGGCACCGGCCCCATATACCAGAAGTGGTGGGTTCAAACCCAGCCCCGGCCAAAAACTGGAAAAAAATTATAATAATAATAATAGTGAAAAACATAGGGTAATTTTCAGTAATACGTCAAAAATAAATGAGTCTCAAGAAATACAAATAATCTAGATTTCAAGATTCATTAAAAAAAAGTTATTTTACATGCATATGGTTCCTTGCAAGCAAAAGTTGAGCCAACTGGCGGGGGGAACTGAATATGAAAACATTAAGTTCTGCCTGCTACAGTCTAATTTTCAACAGTTCACCAAAGGAAAAAGTAGTACACGAGTTGTACTTTTAGAAATGTTTTAAGCGGTAGGCCAATCTGGAGCCCATAAGAAAATTTTGTTAATTCTTTATGAAACAGAAATACAAGGTTTTAAACACTGAGGAACATTGTGCCAAAGGCTAGAGTGTGCAGTATTAGTCAAAAATTGTGCATGCCCTTCTAGACAATAAGGAAAGATATTGCAAATTGCATTTATAGAGCATCTTTCTTCCAATGTATTTAGAAAGCATCCCACATCTTATAAAGCAGGCTTTGGTTTTTAAGCTCACAAAAGTGGGAGGTAGGGTTGAAATCATAAATAGATAAAAAGATCTGGAGATGGGATCCTACTAGAAAAATTTTTTAAAGAGAAAAAAATAAGAAGAAATGTCCTACAAATGGATTAAACCACGTCGCCTGATTTTGTAACTTTTCTCAGTTAGGAATTTGCCTGGCTAGTGACCAACTATTCCAGTCAAGCCTACTGAGGCTCCAGAGATGTGAGAGAAGAAGCCATCTTGAATGTCCAGCCCAGGAGAACCTCCAGGTAACTCCAGCCCTATTTATCATCTACCTTTAACTGCATGAAAGAAAGTGAAAATTGCCCAGATAAGCACAATGAATGTAGAGAATCATAAGATAATAATTAACTATTTGATTCAGCACATTTTGGGGTACTTTGTTACACAGCAGTGGATACCTGAAACACTATGTATAGCCCATCCTTAGAAGAAAGTACACAGCCTTCAACTCCATCTAATCATTCTTTACCAAAACCATGAAAGATGAAGTTTGGGGAAGATAGTTAGAAAGATTTGTATAAAATGACATTTCTCCATCCAACATTTGGAGAATTTTAAAGACAGTTCCTTAGTAATAATCTGGATTCGGTGAATGCCCTCTACACTACATACCTCCAGCAGTTACTGTCATATTATCAGCTGGCCCAACAGAAGGCTCAAATGAATTTCGTGGTGCAAAAAGTCAATATTCCTCTTAATATTTGTAGTAATGAGATAATTGGATATTTATTCTGCCTTTGACAAAATCATAAGGAACCATTGGATCTCCAACTAAGAAATATTGGTGAAGCAGAGTCCACTTACATCAGACCTAGTACAAAAAGCAACCAGGATCTGCTGAACAAATCACTTTCCAACATAGAAGTTGTTTTGCTGTGAAAAAAAGATCCAGTTAATTATCTTCTAGCCAAGGAGTTAACTAGGAGACTACATGGGCTGATGATCTACATTTGATGCTGTTGTATTTGCTGGTAAAAACAAAGATCACTAAATGGATGGAATTTTGTGTTACTTCTAATACTATAGCTGCTCAGCAAAAAATGAATTGGAATATTACCTAACTTCAATTCTTAGGAAGCCTCTCTGTAAAACTATACAGGGGACCTGAAACTGCTGCCCGCGGGCCACATGAGGCAGTGTGATCGTATTTGTTCCCATTTTGTTTTTTTACTTCAAAATAAGATATGTGCAGTGTGCATAGGAATTTTTTCGTAGTTTTTTTTTTTTTTTTAACTATAGTCTGGCCCTCCAACGGTCTGAGGGACAGTGAACTGGCCCCCTGTTTAAAAAGTTTGAGGGCCCCTGCATAAGATTTTACTTCTGTTTCCTTTGTGGGTTGGTTCTGGGATTTGGATAATAGTGAGGGTTACTCTTAAAGATTACCCCAGTTCCTCCAAGAATAGTGTTACATAGCTATTTAAGGAGCTATGAACCTTTAATGCCACGTAGAAAACTAAATAAAAAGTACCCAATTATTTTTAAAATTGAAGGATTGTCGATAGGATTAGTACTGTTAGTGGTTAACGTCACTAATCTGTGTCACCTCAAGGATGTAGTTTTAGAAAGACAGACAGAAATAACTAATTTGGATTTTTTGACCATGATAGGGGTTCTCTGTATATGAAACCATTAATTTGTAGAATTATAGGAATGTGAGGGGTCTGTTATATGTAGTAGGCTATTATTTGCCTCGTAGGTTAGCCTCGATTTTTGAGTAATAAACTAACATTTCTAAACAGTGTGAGATTTAACTAAGGAAAATGAATGTGTTCCAACAGACTTGCATGGTATACTAGCATCATTATGCTGATCTATTTTACTATACACATACTGACCTGTTAGAAGTGACAGCATGTGGAGAATTTACAAAATTGATGTCATCAAACTTAAGACATTTCTATTGCACTTTCAGCCAAGAGCCCTAAAGATTGAAGCATCATCTGAAGTTAATTTTCTATTGGTTTCAGAATCTGCCACAGAAATGTTAGGCTAAAACATTTGGAAAACAACAAAGGTCAGCCCAGTTAGGCTATCTAGGCTCTACTTCATTCATTTGATATAAACCTGTTACTTTTCTATGCAAGTATAAAATTTGGAATATTCTGTACAAAATAATAGATTTAAGTATATGTGGATATTTACTATATGATACCAATACACCATTCCAAATTAATGGAGAAAATGGGTTTTTCCTGTTCTTGTTTTTTTCTTTTCTTTTTTTACTTCTTCATTTCTTTTTCTTTTTTATTTCAAATTAATATGAGGGAACAAATTTTTATGTTACATGTTTCTCAATTTCAAGGTAAAGTTCAAGTTGTAGGAGAGCCCCTCACCCGGGGATGTATGCGGAATACCTTTGCATTGTGCACATTAGGTAAGATAACACCAAATGCCCTCCCACCTCCCACCAATCGCCCTTCCCCCCTTCCGATCCCCTTCCTCCTCACCCCTTCCCTTTGCTAAACTATATTTGTGTTTTACCATTTATATGAGTGTGTGTTTATATATTGGCTTCATATTAGTATTGAGTACACTGGATACTTTTTTATCCCCATTCTTGAGATATTTTACTAAGAAGGATGTGTTCCAACTCCATCCAGGTAAATATAAAGATGTGATGTAAAGTTTCCATTTTTTATGGCTGAATAATATTCCATGGTATACATACACCACAATTTGTTAATCCATTCATGGGTTGATGGGCATTTGGGTTGCTTCCACAACTTGGCAATTATGAATGGAGCTGCAATAAACATTTTTATGACAAAATAATTTTATAAATTTATGATATAAAACATGATGTTTTAATATTTGTATACTGAAATGGTTAAGTCAAGCTAACTAAAATTGGATTTCAAATAGCCATTAAAAAGAAGCAAAGCTGGACTCAAGAAATTCCAGAAGAATCAAATATTTAAATATTGTTAAACAATGAAATTTAAAAGAATCTAGAGGATTATGCTGCTGAAAAAAAAAAGTATCTAGAGGAAAACATGGAAGACTTTTTAAAATTTTATTTTCACATAGAGGAAAGGTCTTTCTAAGCAAGCCTCAAAACCAAAAGGAAAAGACTGATATATTTTACTATATAAAAATGGAAAGAGTTTCTAATGGTCAATAGAAAATGTAATCCATTTTGAAAGACAAATGACACTTAGAGAAAAAAAATCTTTAAATGGCAAAGTATAATTTTCCTAAATACATAAAATACCTTAAAAATCTACAAGAAAAGCACTAAGAACCCAATTTTTAACATGGGGATAGGAGCAAACCCTCATCCACACACAAATACAAATATAAATGTGCATAATTGAGAACAAATCCAAGTACCTTTTTTAATTTATCTGACAAAGATTTAAAATCTCTCAATATATACTGTTGGGGAAGGTATGAATAAATAGCTATTCATATATTGATTGCTTTTTTTTTTTAAGACAGGGTCTCACTCTGTTGCCTGTACAGTGGCAGCATCATAGCTTACTACAACCTCAATCTCCTGGGCTCAAGGGATCCTTGTGATTCAGCTAGGGCTACAGGCACGTGTCAGAATGCCCAGCTAATTTTTCTATTTTTCATACAAACAGGTTCTTGCTACAATGTTCAGGCTGGTCTTGAACTCCTGGCCTTAGCCTCCCAAAGTGGTAGGATTATAGGCATGAGCCATGGTTCCTGGCCTATTACAGACATCTTTTACATCTTAGGAGCCCATTTGTTACTATCAAAATTGTAAATACAGTTGATTCTTGTTATTTGCAGTATGGTCTATAAAGCCAGAAACACTGAATTAGTGAATACTGAATCATTGCTTGTTGCAGAAATACTGAATAAATTATTCCTAGGGTTAGGTTTCTGGGATCTCTGGTCACCACAGTTTTATCAACTGATCAACATATAACCTTCTTTTACATATGTTTCTGTTTTGTTTTGTTTTGTTTTGTTTTGTTTTGTTTTGTTTTTGTAGAGACAGAGTCTCACTTTACGGCCCTCAGTAGAGTGCCATGACATCACAGGACTCACAGCAACCTCTAGCTCTTTCGTTTACCTGATTTTCTTGCCTCAGCCTCCCGAGCAGCTGAGACTACAGGTGCCCACCACAACGCCCGGCTATTTTTTGGTTGCAGTTTGGCCGGGGCTGGGTTTGAATCCGCCACCCTCGTAAATGGGGCCGGCGCCTTACCCACTGAGCCACAGGCGCCGCCCCTACATATGTTTCTGTTTAAAGACACATTATTGAATATACATTGTTTACTCTTTAACATTGAGGTCATGACCAACAAGATTGTAACTCATGCCTAAACTAAGCTTATCTAACACGTGCATTTTCTCCATAAGGCATGTCTCAGTCTTCCTGTGGTTAAGAACATGAGGCAGCACTTCACCACTATGCTTGGGGTCATTTTAAACAGTAAAATAATCAGCAACAGGCACAAAAGTTAAGTAAAAATATGTGCTAAAGAAACCATGTTCTAACCACAAAAAAAGACAGGTATGTTAATTAGCTTGATTTAATTATTCCACACTATATAGATATAGAAAACATCACATTGTACACCATAAATATATAAAATTTTTATTTCTCAATTTAAAGTAATTGATTTTTAAAAATGAACTTCTTTTCCTATTCCACCCTGTGAGAATGCAGCAAAGAGTCAGCAGTCTACAACCCAAGGAGGACCCTCATCAGAACTCAGCTATGCTAGCACACTGCTCTTGAACTCTCCAGCCTCCAGAACTGGAAGGAATAGATTTCTGCTGTTGATAAGTCACCCAGTCTTGATATTTTACAATAGCAGCAGCCAAATGGACCAAGACAAAATGTTACGTACTTGATGTCCATTGTCCTTATCCTTTATTACCAGTGCAGGTTTTATTTTACTGAAAACATTCACACACAGAAAATAATTATTTGATGCCTCTAATTTACATAATCTCAGTCACTGTCATTCCAAGGGTATCAAAGTTGTAACTAGTTTGTCTCCAAACTGGCTGTGAGACCTCACATATACCGTATACCTGCAATAGGCATCTTGCCCCTATGATGTTCTGAATTGCACCATTTCTGGAAGTTGAGCACCAAGCAAGTCTTTCATTTTGCATTTACCAAGCAGTTCATCTTAAAAAGTTAAAAAGTGTTAAGTGCTCAGAACAAGGTTTAAGGAAATAAACTGTTCGTTCTATGTATAACACTGGGCAATTTACTTATTTATGATTCTCTAGGTTGTCTTATAAATTTCTTTTGTTCCCCTAATCCACATCAGCCTTCAGTAGTACACACTGAACTTAAATAGGCACAATCAAGGTTATGGAGAGGCAAGAAGTAGGACTCTAGGTTGCTAAGGCGTCCAAGTCACGTACTCCCACTGATTCATTTATTTACCCAGCTTTCATGTTTTGAGCACTTACAATAAGCTATGTATTTTTTGCTTTTGTGCTACATGCCTCATGTTCAATGGAGTATCTACAAAGGGAATTTCCTCTGTCGTTCATAGCAGTTTCTGTTCCTTCCTGTATTTGCCCAAAAGTTTTAATTCCTAAAAGTAAATAAGTACCACCAGTTTCAAAGTCTTCTCTGTTTCAACCAGGAAGCCCAGTAAGGAGGAGGCTCATGCCTAGATCCGATGTCTGAACATTCTGCAGGTGAGCACGCACGTGTAGCAACATTCTACCTCCCACTATTGCACTGTAATTGCTTAATGGGAATTTGAGATACATATACATATATGTGAACATTCACCATAGCATTATTCATAACAGCCATAAAGTAGAAAAAAAATCCAAATGGCCATCAACCAATGAATGGTATTTATATAAAACATGGTATGTATAATCCATGCAATGGAATATTATTTTGCAATAAAAAGGAATGAATTACTGATACATATTATACATGAATGAACCTTGAAAACATTATGCTAAGTATAAAAGTCACTAGACCTTAAATTATATGATTCTACTGATAAAAAATACCAAGAATAGGTGAAACAACACAGACGAGAAGTTGATTGCTGGTTGCTTAGAGCTTGGGGCGGGGGAGTAATAGCTGATAGATTCTTTTAGATCTCCCCAAGATGTAATGGCTAAATTTGGGGGAGGGGACACAGGCACCTGCTTGACTGCCACCACTGGTGTCTCACCGGGTCACGTTCACCCCAAATCCACTGACTCTGACTCCAGTGCAGCCTCAGGAATTGCCAAAGGACTACAATCTTTGGGCCCTGATTGCCTTACAAATGTACTCCAGGTCCCAGCCACTTTTGATGGTGCAGCTGGCCAGAGCTCAGGTTTCCACCCCTGGGGAGAAGGATGCCCCTCTAGTGAGGGCTGGTCTAAATGCTTGCTCCGTGGGTGCCAGCAGAATTCTGTCATGTGTTGTGTTCCCCTGTGACATGGTAGCCCTGAATTCCAATACAAAGTCCCACAGTCACTTCACTTTCCCTCCTCCAATCACACAGCTCCTCTCTCCACCTGACACTGCTGGGGCTGGGGGAGGAGTGGCAAAGGCAAAACTCTCTGTTCTACCCTCTTCAGGGTATAATGTTAAAACCAGGTACTATGGTCACTCACTTGGTTTTTGGTTCTTATAAAGATGCTTTTTTTTTTTTTAATATAAACAGTTGTTCAATTTGGTGTTCCTGTGGGATAACTGCTGGCAGGTTCTATTCCCCTATCTTGCTCTGCCTCTTCCCTTCAATTTTTCATATTAATTTTTTAATGTATTAAAAGATGAACACTGTAGTCCCCGCTACTCAGGAGGGTGAGGCAGGAGGATTGCCTGAACTCAGGAGTTTTAGGTTGCTGTGAGGTAGGCTTATGCCATGGCACTCTAGCCTGGGGCAATGGAGTCAGAATCTGTCCAAATAAAACAAAGCAAAACAAAACAAAATCCTCAGGCAAATGCTAAACTGCACTGGATGCAGAAAGGCAGATTTAAATTGTGAGTCTTCTAGGAAAACTAGGATATGTGGTCCCCCTAGTTCTAAATAAACCAAGTTCTAGTTCTAGGTTCTCCGCCTGCTCCTCACGTACCCTGCAGAAGGCAGCCTTACACGGCCATGCTTTACATCCTTTCCCACCCTGACAGGTATATGGGAGGACGCCTGACCCGAGAGCATGTTATTAAACCATAAACTGCCAACAGCATACAACAGGGCCCAGGTTAAGAATTAAAATTAGTTAATCAATTTATCTTCCTCAGGTATTTTACCAAGGGAAAAATAAGAGAAAGGGGCAGTTAAAAAATGAAGCAGAAACTGTATGGTCTGATGTAAAAATTGGACAAGAAAGCCATGACAGACCACATTCGAGCAGAAATTATGAGGGGAACAATAAAGGCAGTCCCCAGGTTACAGACAAGATATATTCCTGCGAACATTTTTAGATCAGATTTGTATGTAACTTGGCACTCTGATGAACAGTGTATATATGGTAATAATAATAATACTATATGATTCATATGGTGATAATAGAGTAGAATACTATAATAATAATACCCCTGCACTGTAATAAGTTACAGAAACTATTATGCTCTTTCTTTTAATTCTTAGGCTATTAGGTATGTTTACACTTACTTTGATACTCTAACCAAATTAATAATAACTTTCCATTTCAATAATTAATCCACTACGCTGCTTAGTAATAACTGTTACTTTCATTGGAGCACTGCTTTTTACATGCTGCATTACTCTCAGTTTATCCTTTATAATTGTTCTAACAGTCAAGCAACTGAAGCCCAGTGCTTCCCCAGTGAATGATGCTGTCTGGCCTTTCCCTGAATGCTTGATTATGTCTACTTCATTTACATCATAATCGCCTTTCTCTTTGCTGCAGGCTCACCTGAGCTTGCAGTGCACTTGCACTTTGGAGGCATCATCTTAAAGGTAAATACAGACCCACAAAATTGAATTAAAAAGTTAAAATAAAGGTGATGCTGTGTGTAAGTGACCATGTAAACAATGAGACTAGCTACCAGGGTAAACATGCAGTGCCAAGGAACCACTTATGCCACATAGATTTTGTTTACATGCACAGGACAAACAGGTTCCTAGATTATTTATTTACTTATAAATTATTCTTCTGGAAGGCCAGGCATGGTGGCTAACGCCTGTAATCCCAGCACTCTGGGAGGCCGAGGAGGGTGGACTGCTTAAGCTTACAGGTTCGAGACCAACCTGAGCTTAAACAAGATCCTATCTCTAAAAAACTGGCCGGGCATTGTGGCGAGCACCTGTAGTCCCAGCTACTTGGGAGGCTGAGGCAAGAGGATCGCTTGAGCTCAGGAGTTTGAGGTTGCTGTGAGCTATGATGCCATGGCAGTCTATGGAGGGCAACAAAATGAGACTCTGTCAAAAAAAAAAAAAAATTATCCTTACGGGGAGCTTTGGGAGCCTGTTATGGTATAGAACACCACAAGTCAAGTTGCCTATAACCTAGGAATTTTCTGTACTATAAGTCAAACAAAGTTAGGAGGAAAAGGAAAAAAAAAACTAGAGCAGAGAATCAAGGATATGTTATCAGGACAGAGAGAAACAAACAAAAGCTAAATGGGTCACGTTAAGGACAGGACTTTCCTATTTCTTTAATAGTAAACCCACCTTCTAGTTCTTGCTATTCCAGAGCCACGAGTGTTCTTCATTTCTAGGTGTACATGAATCTTCCATCACCAATTATTATCTATTTATTCCCTTATCAAAATGGTGCTTCCAAGCTGGTTACAAAGTAATTCTCTGGCATTTGTGTTAAAACTAAAGATTCTGCCCAGACTTTCTGTTTTGATTTAGAATAAGTCCATGGTATCACAGGGAGGTTTTGTTTTGTTAATTAATATTTGCAAATCCCGTACTCTCCTTTTCCATTCCTGACACGAAAAATAACGCCAAGTCTTTCAAAATATCTTATTCAGCAGCAATTCTTCCTATTTCACACATTATAGCTATTGAGTCTTGTGTTCACTGATGCATCTCCTGACCCTACAGACAATTACACCCAAGAATGCCAACAAGGCTGTGGTAGATCCCACAGTAAAAAAAGATAACAAAATTGGATTTTATGACCCCTTATCATTGATTCTCTCTCAACAACAACCCCAATTGTGGGAAGTTCAGATAATACATTTCTGACTGACTGACTTCAAAATATAACAAGAGATTGCTTTCCCCGTAAAAGGACCTAGTGCTAGATTTCCCTGCTTGGATTTTATTTCTACACTGTCCTTACAAAAATATTCTTAACTATTTTGGGTCTAAGGAGCCACCAGCTGTTCTAAGAACTGCAAGGAAAGATCATTTCTCAAACTTAAAAAGGCCCAATCAACTAAGTTATGTATTCTCTCTCTCTCTCTCCTTCCCTCTTTCTATCTATACCCATCTCTCTCATTGTTAATAATGCTGATGGTGGTAATGTTCTGTTCTCAAGAAAGTATGGTGTGCCAAATTCAAGACAGTATTTTCATTTTGGTTGCATACATGTGAAAAAAAAATCCATCCAATAGTTTGTCAAATTTTGAATATTTTATACCCAAGAGTCATGTTCTGTTGGAAATAAAGTCAGTTTTATTGTTTTTGGCTGAAGAATATATTACAGCTCTTTCTCTAAATGTATTCTGAAACCGTAAAAACTCTTGCAAGATAAAGGTCAGTTATGTGATCTATGCAGTGTCCTGGACAAACAGCCTGGGGTGGCTGCCTCATGCTATCAGAGCAAAACTGTGGAAAGATACTGCCAGGAAATGAAGCCTCACGTGAGAGACCTACCGCTCTCGTATCTCCCAGGTTATTCTGTTCCATTTGAAAGCCTAGATGTGCAATGAATGAAGAAATCTTTTCTACGAAACTCCAGAGGGGGTCTTGTAGCACATGCACATTCACTGAGGCAGCAATTCCCTCCACTTGTAGTGTCTTGTGCCCATACATGAGAGAAAGTATGTGTGTAGTTAGTAAATTTTTAAAAATCATTCTGTGTTTGACCTTGATAGTAGATTGAAAAAGCCAAGAGAAGAAGAGTTGCCTTGAGCTCTATGTTAACTGAATAAAGGGGACTCTGGATTTTGCTTTAAAGTCTGTTTGGGATGAAATTAATATTGCTCTACCACCCTTTTCACAGTTTTTATTTCCACTATAACTTTTTCCATTTCTTGATTTTTCAAATTTTATGTGTCACTATAGTTTTATCTTTTTAAATGGCTGGATATTTCTTTTTTTATATTTTTGTATTTTTTTTATATATATATTTTGGAGACAGTCTTAAGCCATCATCCTGGGTAGAGTGCCATGGCATCACAGCTCACAGCAACCTCCAAATCTTGGGCCCAGGCAATTCTCCTGCCTCAGCCTCCTAAGTAGCCGGAACTACAGGTGCCCGCCACAGCGCCCGGCTATTTTTTGGTTGTAGTTATCATTGTTGTTTGGCAGGCCCAGGCTGGATTCGAACCCCGCAGCTCCAGGGCATGTGGCTGGCGCCCTAGCTGCTGAGCTACAGGCACCCAGCCAGCTGGATATGTTTTAAATCAAATCTTAAGTTTCCATTCTTTAACTGGCAAATCTAACCCATTTAAATTACTATATTAGAATATTCCTACCAATTTATTTTGTTTTCTATCTAGCAGTGTTATCTTTGCTTCTTTCTTGCTATTACTTTGATTGATTGAGGTTTTCTTTCCCTTGCCTCTCTCCTTGCCATTTTTACCCTTTTCTATTTTGAAAATTACATATGCCATTTAGTTGCTGGTACTCCTGGATTTACATGCATACTTGATTTAACAAAGGTTACCATCCTATCAAAAACTATAAAGACCTAAAGAAGTTGTAACTGCAATCAAGAACCCTCTCACCTTGCATGTAATTGGTATAGACAACCAGTATTTTAGTTCCATTTTATTTTTACATCCTCAAAAATTAATCATTATTATTGTTGTCATTTAGGGTCAATACTTATTTGTACTAGGTTAAACCATATTAAATTACTATTTTTATATTTCAAAATTGACCAAATAACAATTTCAAATAGTTCCACTTAATATTTACTTTGCGATTTACATCCCGTTTCTTCCTTCTGTATTCACTTTCCTTCTTATAAAGTGCCCCTTTTTGTTCGGGTCAGTGAATGGTAAAGCCTTTCAGATTTCATCTGAAAACAGCTTGTTCTTAAGTGATATTTCATGATAGTTAGGTTAACAGTTATTTTCCTTCAGTCTTTTGAAGATAGGATTTCACTGTCATCTAGCCTCTACTGCTGCTGAGTCTACCAAATTGCCATCACTTTATAAGTAATCTCTCCTTTTTCTTTAATTGCTTCAAAGATTTGTCCTCTTGTCATTGGTTTTCTGCAATTTCTTTATGTCACATCAAAGCATGAGGGTTTTATGCAAAATTCATTATGATTATTCAATCTGAGGTTTCATATCTTTCATCAATTTTGAGAAACTGTTAATCATTATTACTTTCAATAGTGCTGCTTCCTTATTCTATCTATCACTTCCTTCTGGACCTTCTCACTCTACCCTCAAATCTCTCATTCGTTTTTTTTTTCTTTTGTATTCTGTATGCTATATTCTGTGTAGTAGATCTCATTGATACTAAATCTAATCCTTTATTTAATTCAAAGTATTGCATTTTTAGAGTCTGTGACTATGTTTTTATTTCCAAACAATCTATCTAGTTATTTTTCATAATTTTTTTACCTTTTGCTTCCATTTCTTTTTACACTATTAATCATATAAAACACTTTTATTTAATGGTCTCTTTAAAATTTGTATATCAATCCTTACATTCACTGTGTCCAAATTCTAAAATGATAAATGACTTCTTCATGTGCTTTGTAATTTTTTGAGTTCATCTTCAATATAAACTGGTTTGTTGTTTTGTTGTTGTTTTTCTTTTTGTTTAGTAAGAGCCTTATTTATTGTTCATAAAAATATCTTCTCAAAAGTATTTTACAATCATTTAGTAAATGTAGAATGTAAATGTCTTAACACAATAACTAAGAAAATGCCAGGAAGGCTATGTTAACCAGTGTGATGAAAATGTATCAAACGGTCTATAAAACCAGTGTATGGTACCCCATGATCGCATTAATGTACACAGCTATGATTTAATAAAAAAAAAATTTTTTTTTAAGTATTTTACAATGACTTCTTCCAGGCAGTCCACGGAGTTTACTAATCTGGAATTTGCTTTTATATTAATTTCTTGTCAGAATTCCCAAACCACATGGGAATGTTTTGACCCATTCTGACCAAACTTGGGCATAGTATAGGGATAAAGCCCAGAATTATCATGGGAGCCTTTTTTCCATACAGAACCCAAGCCAGGTAAAATATTTCTTACAGATTTCTTGTACCATTGGGCAGCTTTTCTTCTTCCTTTTCCTGGAGGAACTGCTATTTCAAAATCTTTTTTTCATGCAGGGATCTCAGAGTCAAGCCCCAGCTTTGTATAGTTCTAAGACCACATCTCCTATCCATGACTTTCACTGCTTTTAAGACTTTTCTTCATATGAGTGTGTGATAAAATGTTAGCCTCTTATTTCCATGACATGTGTCTTAGTCTTCTAACCCTCTGGGGAGATGTAGAGGTAGCTCTCACACTTTTCATTTCAACTGTCTTTTCCCTTTTTATTTCTGGAAATGGGGAACTTCTATTCATTTATTTTTATCTGTTATGTATTTTTTTTTTTATTGTTGGGGATTCATTGAGGGTACAATAAGCCAGTTACACTGATTACAATTGTTAGGTAAAGTCCCTCTTGCAATCATGTCTTGCCCCCATAAAGTGTGACACACACTAAGGCCCCACCCCCCTCCCTCCATCCCTCTTTCTGCTTCCCCCCCATAACCTTAATTGTCATTAATTGTCCTCATATCAAGATTGAGTACATAGGATTCATGCTTCTCCATTCTTTATCTGTTATGTATTTATTTTAATTTTTTCAAATATTTCTATTGATTGTACGTAGTCCATGCTTACTACATGGACTACACCTAATCAACTAAATTACTTATTCCTATAGCTCACTTCCTATATGCTTGTTTGAATTTTTATGTCAAATATCACCTATATAACACCTTAAATTTACAGGTTCAGCAACTGAAACTCAGAAAGATTAAGTGACTTGCCAAGTCATACGTCATACCACAATTTAGTATCAGAATCCAAAATGTTTTTTTTTTCACTCAGTCAATTCAACTGGCCCATTGCTGCCACCTCTGATAGCCATATTTGCCACCCAGAGGACCAAGGACAAGCCCACCTGGCACAGCCATCCCATCCCTAGCAAAGTTTTAAGACAACCTCCACTAACAATTGCAGCATAAGGCACTGAGAAACTTGAAGACACTACTAATGTTGATTACAGCTGATTACAGCTAAAGCAATAATATTAAGACTGAATTATTGTGCCAAATTACCCAACCAACACTACAGATACAACTTCAGGAAAAAGTTTGAATGAAAGCCATATAATTGAAAGAAGCAACTGATAACATTGGATACACAAATATAAACATAAGAACACAACAAATATGAAAAAGCAAGAAAACATGACCCTCCAAAGGAACTCAATGATTCTCCAGTAACACATCCCAAAGACAAGGCTCTGTAAAATGCATGAAAAGGAATCCAAAATGATCTTAAGGAAACTTAATAAAATACAAAAGAATCACACACACACACACACCAATGTAGCCATAGTGAAGAGTGTGAGTCAGTCCTACCCCACCCTGGTCTCTAGTACTTGTAGCCCTTTTCTTCAGGATGCCAGAGAAAGTGGACCATGGAAAGGAGGCAGTGGAGACTTTTGCCTTTCAGGCAAAAAGTGTCCAACTCATGTCTCAATATCAATACCTTCTATTCCAACAAGGAAATTTTCCTTCAGGAGTTGATCTCTAATGCTTCTGATGCCCTGGAAATGATTCATTACAAGAGCCTGACACATCCTCACAAGCTGGACAGCAGTAAATAGCTGTTATTATCCCCAACCCTCAGGAACACACTCTGACTTTGGTGGGCACAGGCACTGACGTGACCAAGGCTGATCTCATAAATAATTTGTGAACCATTGCCAAGTCTGGTACTAAAGCATTTATGGAGGCTTTTCAGGCTGGTGCAGATATGTCCGTGTTTGGGCAGTTCGATGTTGGCTTTTATTCTGCCTACTTGGTGGCGAGAAAGTGGTTGTGATCACAAAGCACAACAGTGATGAACAGTATGGCCTGGAAATCTTCTGCTGGGGGTTCTTTCATTATATGTGCTGACCATGGTGAGCCCACTGGCAGGGAGACCAAAGTGATCCTCTACCTGAAAGAAGATCAGACAGAGTACTCAGAGAGAAGCAGATCAAAGAAGTAGTGAAGAAGCATGCACAGTCCACAGGATATCCCATTACCCTTTATTTGGAGAAGGAATGAAAGAAGGAAATCAGCAATGATTAGGCAGAGGAAGATAAAGATGATGAAGAGAATCCTAAGATTAAAGATGTGGGCTCCAATGAGGAGGATGACAGTAATAAAGATAAGAAAAAGAAAACCAAGAAGATTAAGGAGAAGTGCATTGATCAGGAAGAACTAAACAAGACTAAGCCCATTTGGATCAGAAACCCTGGTACCATCACCCAGAAGGAATATGGAGAATCTACAAGAGCCTCACTAATGATTGAGAAGATCCCTTGGCGGTCAAACATTTCTCTATAGAAGGTCAGTTGGCATTCAGGGCATTGCTTTTCATCCCTCATCAGGTTCCTTTTGAACTTTTGAGAAGAAGAAAAAGAACAACAAATTCTATGCCCATCATGTGTTCATCAGGGACAGGTGTGATGAGTTATACCAAAGTATCTCAATTTTGTCCATAGTGTGGTTGACTCTGCCCTGCCCTTGAACATCTCCCCCAAAATACTTCAGCAGATCAAAATCTTGACAGTCATTCGCAAAACCATTGTTAAGAAGTACCCTGAGCTCTTCCCTGAGTTGGCAGAAGTCATGGAGAACTACAAAAAATTCTGTGAGGCATTCTCTAAAACAGTGGTTCTCAATCTTCCCTAATGCCACAACACTTTAACACAGTTCTTGTGGGTCACGACCCACAGGTTGAGAACTGCTGCTCTAAAATTTAAAGCTTGGAATAAACGAGGACTCCACTAATCAACAATACCTTTCTGAGCTGCTGTGCTATAATACCTCCCAAGGTGGAGATAAGATGACTTTTGTGTCAGAGTATGTCTCTCACATGAAGGAAACACAGAAATCTATCTATTACATCACTGGTAAGACCAAAGCACAGGTGGTCAACACTGCTTTTGTGGAGCAAATGTGAATCAGGGCAAATTCTTGTTCTAGAATTAAAGTATGCAAGTGGTATAGATGACTGAGCCCATTTATAAGAACTGTGTACAGCGGCTCAGGGAGTTTGATAAGAAGAGCCTGGTCTCTTTTACCAAGAAGGGCCTGGCACTATCTAAGGATGAGGAGGAGAAGAAGATGTAGGAGAGCAAGGTAAAGTCTGCAAACCTCTGCAAGCTCATGAAAGAAATAAGAAGGTTGAGAAGGTAACAAATCTCCAAAAGGCTTGTGTCTTCACCCTGTTGCATCATGACCAGTGTCTAGAGTTGCACAGCCCACATGGAACACAAAAGCCCAGGGTCTTCAAGAAAACTCTGCAATAGGCTACATGATGGCCAAAAAACAACAGGAGATAAACCCTAACCACCCCATTGTGGAGACACTGAGGCAGACAAAAGTGACAAGGATATCAAGGACCTGTTGGTGCTGCTGTTTGAAACTGTGCTGCTCTCCTCTGGCTTCTCCCTTGAGGATCCCCAAATCCACTCCAACTGCATCTACCACATGATCAAGCTAGGTCTAGGCACTGATGAAGATGAAGTCACAACAGAGGAACCCAGTACTGCTGTTTCTAATGAGATCCCACACCTTGGAGGTGATGAGGATGCATCTTGCATAGAAGAAGTAGATTGGGAGTTTATACTGGGAAGCCTTTGCCCTCTGTATTGTGACCCCAGGGTTCCCAAAGCATCCTCGAGTGGCCCTGTCCCTCTTGGCTTCCTCTGCTGATACCTAGTTTTTTTTCTTTTCTTGCCTATCCCTGTGTCTAAGGCAAGAAACAAGGGCCTCAAGCCTTATTCCCTCTCTAATTTGACCAAGGGGAAATTCCATATTGTGTTTTTGCTTATTTTGTTCTAGAATTAAAGTATGCAGGATAAAAAAGGTGCAGTTTTATACAAAAAAAATACAAAATAAACGTAAGAACTTAGGAAACTGTACAAACACATGGAAATCAAGCAACATCCTCTTTAAATAACCATTAAGTCAACAATGAAATTAAGAAAACAATTTTTTAATGTCTTAAAACAAAAGCAGAAACATAACATGCTGAAACCTATAGGATACAGCAAAACCAGTGCTCACAGTAAAATTTGTAACACTGAATGCATATATCAAAAAGGTAGAAAAACATCAAGTAAACAACTTAATGATACAACTCAAGAAACCAGAAAAATAAGACCAAACCAAACCCAAAATTAAAAAAAGGAAAAAAAATAATAAGGATCAGAGCACAACTAAATAGTAAAGAGTCTAAAAAAAAAAATACAAAAAATCGACAAAATGAAAAGTTGGTGTTTATGAAAAGATAAACAAAATCAATAAACCACTAGCTAGATCAACCAAGAAAAAAAAGAGTGAACACTCAAATAAAATCAACAGTGAAAAGGGAGAAATTACAAATGATAACACACAAATACAAGGCATCATTATATACTATTATGACAAACTATATGCCAACAAATTGGAAAATCTAGAAAAAAATGGATAAGTTCCTAAACACATACAACCTGTGGAAGTTAAACCAGGAAGAAATAGAAAACCTGAACAAATAAATAGCAGGAAGGACATTGAATCAATAATAAAAAGTCTCCCAACAAAGAAAAGTTCAGAACCAGATGGATTTGCTGAAGAAGTCTACCAAATTTTTAGAGAAGAACTACACCAAATTCTTCTCACACTATTCCAAAATATTGAAGAGAAGGAAAATTTGCTAATTCATTCTACAAGAGCAGTGTTACTTAGATTCCAAAACCAGACAAGGACACACACAAAAAGAAAACTACAGTCAAATATCCTCAATAACACCAATATAAAAATTCTCAACAAAATGACACATCAAAAAATATACCAAATAATACACTATAATTTGTGATCAAGTAGGATTTATCCCAGGGATGCAAGGATGATTCAACACACACAAATCAAGAAATGTGATATATCATATGAACAGAATAAAGGACAAAACCCACTGTGATGACCTCAATAGATGCAGAAAAAGCATTTGATATAATTCCATGTTCCTCAATAAAAACAATTTTTAAACTCTCAAGAAATTAGGCTGGGCAAGGTGGCTCATTCCTGTAATCCTAACACTGTGGGAGGCTGAGGCGGAAGGATCCTTGAGCTCAAGAGTTTGAGACCAGCCTGAGCAAAAGTGAAACCCTGTACCTACTAAAAATAGAAAACTAGCCAGGTATCATGGCTGGCACTATACTCACAGCTACTTGGGAGACTGAGGCAGGATGATCACTTGACCCCAGGAGTTTGAGGTTGCTGTAAACTATGCTGATGCTACAGCACTCTAGCTTGAGCAACAGAGTAAGACTGTGTCTCCACAATAAATAGATAAATAAATAACTTTCCAGAAATTAGTCAGAGATGGAACATACTTCAACACAATAAACACCACATATATAATATAAAAACCCCACAACAAGCATCATATTATTAAGTGAGGGGACAGGTGAAAGCCTTTCCTCTAAGATCTAGAACAAGACAAGGATGCCCACTTTTGCCACACTTATGCATTATAGTCCTGAAAGGGCACTGAAATTAGAAAAAAGGAAGTCAAATTTTCCTTCTTTACAGATGATATAACTTTATATATAGAAAAACCTAAAGACTCTACCAGAAAAATCTTAGAACTGAAAAACAAATTCATTAAACTTGTAGGTTATAGAATTAACATACAAAAGTCAGTAGCATTTCTAGACACCAACATTATTTGCAGAATGTACCTCAGTGGATGCTTCTCATATGCAGCTCTCATTGCATAAGGAAGTGAAATAGTTATCTCAAGGAAGAGTTCTATCAATACTTTATGAATTAAAAAAAAAAAGCATCAACATTTTTAAAAATGCACCATTCTGAATTCGGCTATTTACTTTGTGACAAGGTTTAGTGTGATAAAATTGCAGTTGTTGCAGATTTACTTCAGTGTTTGAATACTCTTTTAATAAGATTATGCAGGGAAATCATGAAAATATTCTCATATCCACAGATAAAATTAATGCTTTTAGAAAAAAATCACTGTTCTGAAAGGAAAAAATTAAAAGAGAAAATGCAAGTAGAAATGTTTGAACTAGTGAAAAGGTGTAAACTGGATAAAAATTTATTGAATAAATTTTATAAACTTTAGCTTCATTGTACACAAATTTTGAAAAATATTTTCCTGCACCTATACAACATCTCTGGATTAAGTGAGAAATTCCTTTGTTTTAAGTGTGTGTATGGGCGGCGCCTGTGGCTCAGTGAGTGGGGCGCCGGCCCCATATGCCGAGGGTGGCGGGTTCAAACCCAGCCCCGGCCAAACTGCAACAAAAAAAAAAAATAGCCGGGTGTTGTGACGGGCGCCTGTAGTCCCAGCTGCTCGGGAGGCTGAGGCAAGAGAATCGGGTAAGCCCAAGAGTTCGAGGTTGCTGTGAGCCGTGTGACGCCACGGCGCTCTACCCGAGGGCGGTACGGTGACACTCTGTCTCTACAAAAAAAAAAAAAAATGTGTGTACATCAGCAAATTTAAGTATTATAGGAAGAGTTAACAGAAATAAGAAATGACAGACCACTGCAATTAAAATATGCAACAACAGCTATTACAACCTTTTGATTATCAAAAAAACAATAGAAATACTTCTTTCATTCACAACATATTTGTGTGAAGCAGAATTATTAATTTCTGCAATTAATAATATTAAAAACAAAAATCAATCATGGCTAGAATCCTTGGAAGAACACTTAAGAGTATGCCTGTCCAAAATTCGACCTTGCAAAGAAGATATTCTAAAAAAAGTCAAGCTCAGATATCTTATTAAATGTTAAATTATTATAAACAAAAATAACTAAATATAAATAAGCTTTTAAAGAATTTTAATTATCTTTTTATTATGAATTATATTGAATGGTCTTATTTTTTTGGCCATGATGATGCATTTTGTTTATGTTAATAAATAAATCAAAAAGGTATATACTTTTTTTTTTTTGGTTGGGGATTAATTGAGGGTACAATAAGCCAGGTTACACTGATGGCAATTGTTAGGTAAAGTCCCTCTTGCAATCATGTCTTGCCCCCATAAAGTGTGACACACACCAAGGCCCCACCCCCCTCCCTCCGTCCCTCTTTCTGCTTTGCCTCCCCCCCCATGACCTTAATTGTCATTAATTGTCCTCATATCAAAATTGAGTACATAGGAGTCATGCTTCTCCATTCTTGTGATGCTTTACTAAAAATAATGTCTTCCACTTCCATCCAGGTTAATATGAAGGATGTAAAGTCTCCATTTTTTTTTAATAGCTGAATAGTATTCCATGATATACATATACCACAGTTTGTTAATCCATTCCTGGGTTGGTGGGCATTTAGGCTGTTTCCACATTTTGGCGATTGTAAATTGAGCTGCAATAAACAGTCTAGTACAAGTGTCCTTATGATAAAAGGATTTTTTTCCTTCTGGGTAGATGCCCAGTAATGAGATTGCAGGATCAAATGGGGGGGCTAGCTTGAGTGCTTTGAGGTTTCTCCATACTTCCTTCCAGAAAGGTTGTACTAGTTTGCAGTCCCACCAGCAGTGTAAAAGTGTTCCCTTCTCTCCACGTCCATGCCAGCATCTGCAGTTTTAGATTTTGTGATGTGGGCCATTCTCACTGGGGTTAGATGATATCTCAGGGTTGTTTTGATTTGCATTTCTCTAATAACAAATGGTGTTGGGAGAACTGGATGTCTACATGTAAAAGACTGAAACTGGACCCACACCTTTCCCCACTCACAAAAATTGATTCAAAATGGATAAAGGACTTAAATTTAAGGCATGAAACAATAAAAATCCTCAAAGAAAGCATAGGAAAAACACTGGAAGATACTGGCCTGGGGAAAGACTTCATGAAGAAGACTGCCATGGCAATTGCAACAACAAAAATAAACAAATGGGACTTCATTAAACTGAAAAGCTTCTGTACAGCTAAGGAGACAATAACCAAAGCAAAGAGACAACCTACACAATGGGAAAGGATATTTGCATATTTTCAATCAGACAAAAGCTTGATAACTAGGATCTATAGAGAACTCAAATTAATGAAAAAAGCCAACAATCCCATATATCAATGGGCAAGAGACATGAATAGAACCTTCTCTAAAGATGACAGACGAATGGCTAACAAACACATGAAAAAATGTTCATCATCTCTATATATTAGAGAAATGCAAATCAAAACAACCCTGAGATATCATCTAACCCCAGTGAGAATGGCCCACATCACAAAATCTAAAACTGCAGATGCTGGCGTGGACGTGGAGAGAAGGGAACACTTTTACACTGCTGGTGGGACTGCAAACTAGTACAACCTTTCTGGAAGGAAGTATGGAGAAACCTCAAAGCACTCAAGCTAGCCCCCCCATTTGATCCTGCAATCTCATTACTGGGCATCTACCCAGAAGGAAAAAAATCCTTTTATCATAAGGACACTTGTACTAGACTGTTTATTGCAGCTCAATTTACAATCGCCAAAATGTGGAAACAGCCTAAATGCCCACCAACCCAGGAATGGATTAACAAGCTGTGGTATATGTATACCATGGAATACTATTCAGCTATTAAAAAAAATGGAGACTTTCCATCCTTTGTATTAACCTGGATAGACGTGGAAGACATTATTCTTAGTGAAGCATCACAAGAATGGAGAAGCATGAATCCTATGTACTCAATTTTGATATGAGGACAATTAATGACAATTAAGGTTATGGGGGGGGGAGGAAAAGCAGAAAGAGGGACGGAGGGAGGGGGGTGGGGCCTTGGTGTGTGTCACACTTTATTGGGGCAAGACATGATTGCAAGAGGGACTTTGCCTAACAATTGCAATCAATGTAACCTGGCTTATTGTACCCTCAATGAATCCCCAACAATAAAAATAAATAAATAAAAATAAAAGATCATTCACAAAATACCAAAAAATAAAAAATAAAAAATGAAAACAATCCAGCACACATTCACTATTTGCCTAAAATAAGTTTTTTATATCCTTCAGATATATATCCTTCAGATTTTATGAAATCTCTAGCAGTAAATATCATGCTGTTTTAAGCAAATCTTGCATCATGAGATCTGGACTGTTAATGTGAAACTAATTATTCTTCCTGGAGGAAAAAAATGAGAAGCCCTCAAAAGCTGTATCTATCAGCTAAGTTTAGAATTGGCCTTTACCATTTTTCTTCCTCATCCCTCCCATACACACACACTCATTCCCTTTAGGAATATGTGAATCATAAAATTTGTGTTAACTTCACATTGAAAAGCAGCTAACTTGTGATTTAGACCTATATTACAATTAAGGAGATTAGAACTTAAATAAATCACAGTCTAAATGATGAAAGTGCATATGTTCATTTCTTCTACAACTTAAAATTAGAAATGAGTAGAGTGGCTGTCCCGACCTTTTCAGATTTTACTGTCTCAATACATCCAGATTTTTATGGTCACTTGTTCTAGGCTTTGGCAAAAACTGAAAAAGTTATACACAACCCTCTAAGAAATAGTGTAATTCCAGCCTGTTTCTCACACATTAGTGCACTTTGAGAGACTGATGATCTACAATGGAGACAAACATAAGTAATTAATTGCAAAAAAGCATTAAAAGTTCAAGGACATTGTAATCAAAACCAATAAACTTTCATACCCCATCCTACTAAGGAACTTGGAGCATGTCCCTTCCCTTGACCTGAACCCAATTTTGCAGAAATAAGTAATCAGTGAGAGGAGGAAACTAAGGAATCTGACAGGGATTCCTAATCCATGGAAGTATCTGTGATGCTGTTAGAAATCTAGAGAGTGGGAAGAACAGGAAAGTGGCTATTTTAGAAAGTGGTCCTGCGAGTTTTTTGAATTGAATATCCTTTAATTTTCTTTCTGAGACATGAGTAGAGATTTGAATTAATTTTAATTATCTACAGCCTTTATGGAAAGAAATATGGACATGATTGATCAACTCTTTCTTTGAATATGGCAGCATGCTGATACTGGGCAACATGGAGCCTTTGGGTTTACTCAGATGACAAGTGAAATACATATAGATGGTGTCTAGGACATGGTAAAGAGAAAGGGTTATAAGGAAAGTGAAGAGATATAGCCAGAGTTTAATCATAAGCAGTAGTAGCTCTCGGTCACCAGGGTTCTTTTTCTCATCCTCTCTCTCTAGAAAACCACGTATTTGAATGGATATGTCCTGGGACACTCCCAGGCTAGGAAGAACCAAAGCCACATAGAAGGGTAGATAGTTGGCATTATTACGTGAGGAAAAGACTAACTATGTGTATTTGAGTGCTCTAATGTGTCTTAACTAAAACATTTGTATTCTGGCAGGATACAGTCAGATTTTGTTCTTCCTCAGATTTCGTTCTTCCTTTGGAGAAATAGCCACTCTGTAAAATTCCAGAAATTTCACCTGGTCTCATAGGAATGATAAAGATAAAGCAAAAATCCTGTGTCTATAGGAAGCTAAAACTACTAAAACAGGACCCTAAGCATCAGTTCAGCTGTATTTAATGGTACTAGGAAACTAAAATAAATCCTCCCTCCTCTTTCTGGCACACTTTACCATCCCTGAGCCTTTCTGAAATTCATCCCTTTTCACTTTTTTAAAATGCATTTATTATAATGCTTTTTTAATGTATATGCACATTGTAGAATACTTACATCTAACTAATTAACAAATGCTTTACTTTACATAGTTATCTATTTTCAGATCGTTTGCTCTTTATTTTTTTATTTCCAATTAATATGAGGTACATACAATCAGGTTACATTGCTTCCATTTGTAAAGTCTAAGTTGTAGTTGTGTCCTTCACCTAGGAAATGTGCCATACACTCCCACATCATTCCCTCTGGGTAGGAGCCCACTGACTCCCTTCCCCCCATTGCTGGATTTAATTTATTTTTTCTCTCACCTGAGCTTGTTGTTATTAATCTACAAGTTTCAAATTAGTATTGAGTACATGTGATGTTTGTTTTTCCATTTTTCTGATACTTAAGAGAGTGTTCTCCAAATCCATCCAAGTTGTAACAAAGGATACAATCTCCATCTCTTTTATAGCTGAATAGTATTCCAGGATATACATACACCACAGTTCATTAATCTATTCATGTGTTGAAGTCCTCTTGGGTTGCTTCCACATCTTTGCCATTGTAAACTGGGCTGCTATAAACATTTGAGTGCATATGTCCTTATGATAAAAATGATGTTTTTTCTTTTGGGTAGATACCTACTAATGAGATTGTAAGATCAAAAAAAAGATATACTTTTAGTTCTCTGAAGAGTCTCCATACTTCTTTCCATTAAGGCTGCACTAGTTTGCAGTCCCACAACAATGCTGAAGTGTTTCCTTTTCTCTGCACCCACACCAGCACCTGTTGCTTTTGAACCTCATAATGTGAGCCGTTATCACTGGGATTAGGTGATATCTCAAAGTGGTTTTGATTTGCATTTGTCTAATAATTAGAGATGATAGCAAGATAAATAAAATTGATAAACTTTTGACCAGATTAATTAGAAACAAAAAATTAAGATCTCTGATAAGCTCAATCATAAATGAAAAGAGGGAAATAACAGATATGTAGGTCACTACAAAAATTTTGAGATGGACAGTGTTATGTTGCATTATTTCACTTTCAAGAAACGTAAGTAACAATGTCCTTTCTGATTCAGCTGTACAAGTTTCAAGTTGCTCAGCTTCATACAGATTTTACATTTCTTGATTTTTGTATATCTGAAAACTTTTGTAATAACACACATACCACAGAGATACAAAAGATGATAGCTGAATACTATAAAAAAAACTCTATGCCCATAAATTTGAAAACATATAGGAAATTGATCAATTCCTGGGATCACACTATCTCTGTAGACTCAATGGGGTAAAAACAGAACTTTTTTTTTTTATTAAATCATAACTGTATACATTGATATGATCATGGGGCATCAAAACAGAACTCTTAAACCAATATCAAACCCAAAACTGCTACAATAAAAAAAAATTCTTTTTTTTTTTTTTTTTAAACAGTAGGTTATATTTTATTTTCATTTTTTGCAGTTTTTGGCCGAGGCTGGGCTTGAACCCACCACCTCTGGCATATGGGGCCGGCACCCTACTCCTTTGAGCCACAGGCGCCGCCCAATAAAAAAAAATTCTAACAAAAAAAAATCCTGCACAAGACAGTTTCATGACAGCATTCTACCAAACTTTCAGAAGAGCTCATACCTATATTGCAGAACCTAGTCCAAAACTTTGAGATGGAAGGAACTCTTCCCAATTCCTTCTATGAAGCAAATATTACCCTGATACCAAAACCAGGAAAGGACTGACCAATGAATATTGATGTAAAAATACTCAATAAAATCCCAGTAAATAGTATTCAGCTGCACATCAAAAAAATAATAGATCATGACTTAGGTGGGCTTTATCCCCGGGATTCAAGACTAGTTCAATGTATGCAAATCCATCAATGTAATTCACCACATAAACAGAAGTAAAAACAAAGACCATATGATCCTCTCAATAGATGCAGAAAAAGAATTTGACAAAATTTAGCATCCTTTTTTGATAAAGACACTTAAGAAAATAGGTATAGATGGAACATTTCTTAAACTGATAGACACCATCTACAACAAACCCACAGCCAATATCATACTGAATGGAGAAAAAAGGAAAGCATTTCCACTTAGAACTGGAACCAGACAAGGATTTCCACTATCGCCACTACTATTCAACATAGTGGTAGAAATCCTAGCCAATGGAATCAATAAGGCACGAGAAGGCTATCAAGGTTGTCTAAATGGGGAAAGAGGAAGTCAAACTATCACTCTTTGCTAACAATATGATATTATATTATCCTTACAAAATCCCGAGGACTCAACCATGAGACTCCTGGAAGTGATCAAGAACTACAGCAGTGCCTCAGGATATAAAATCAATGTTCGCAAATCAGTAGCCTTAATATATACCATATAGTTATCATATTTGTTGTAAGAACACTTAACATTCACTACCTTTGCATTTTTAGGAATACAATAAATATCATCAACTATAGTCACCATGCTGTATAACAGAGCTCTTGAATTTATTCCTCCTATCTAACTGTAATTACATATTCCTTAACAAACATCTCCCACATCCTCTTTTCCCCTCTAAGTAGCCCAGCCTTTAGCTAACCATCATTCTGCTCTTTATTTCTATGAGTTCAACTTCTTAAATTCCACAAATGAGTGAAAGCATATGTTATGTGTCTTTCTGTGCCTGGCTTATTTCACCTAATATAATGTCCTCCAAGTTCATGCATGTTGTTAGTTAGTATTCTCTTATTTCTTATAGCTGAACAGTATTTTATTGTGTGTATATATCACATTTTCTTTATCCCTTCATCCATTGACAGATGCTTCAGTTGGTTTTGCACGTTCGCTGTTGTGAATAGAGCTGCAATGAACGTGGGGGGTGCAGATATCTCTTCAACATATTTCATTTCCTTTGCTATTATTTCTTTGAATAAACTTTCTACCTGTAGGTCTTGTTCAACCCCCTCTTGAACACCACTAATTCTTAGATTTGGTCTTGTGAGGCAATTATCTATGTCTTGTAGGCATTCTTCATGCCTTCTCATTTTTTGTTTTTAATCTTCTGTGTTTTTTCAAATGGCCTATCTTTGAGTTAATTAATTCTTTCCTCTGCTTGATCCACTCTGCTGTTAAGAGCCTCTAATGATTTCTCAATTTGGCAAGTGTATTTCTCAGTTCCGAGTTTTAATTTCTTTTATTATTTCAGTCACTTCATTAAATTTCTCTGATAAATTTCTGAATCGATTTTCTGTTATCTCAAAAATCACTTTGTTTCTCAAAAGTACTATTTTGAATTCTTGGTCAAATGGTTCTCAAATCACCATCTCATTAGTGTCAGTCATTGGTTCCTTGCTTTGTCCATTTGGGGAAGTCATCATCTCCTATTTGCTGTTGCTTCTTATGAATGTACATTTATGTATTTGCATTAAAATATTAGTTATGTGTTCCAGTCTTCTCTGTCTGGCTAGTTTTGGGGTTTGGGAGATACATCTGCTTAGAGATTCTTTGTAATTTATCTATTGACTTTCCTTCTCCTCCACCCCCAATTAGGTCACTGCCTTCTTTTTAACACTCAAACTCTTAGGCTCAACCAATCCTCCCACCTCAGCCTCCTGAGTAGCTAGAACCACAGGCACATGCCACCACATTTGACTATTTTTTTTTTTTGAGACAGTCTCACTTTGTTTCCCTCAGTAGAGTGCTGTCGAGTCACAGCTCACAGCAACCTCAAACTCTTGGGCTTAAGTGATTCTCTTGCCTCCCAAGTAGCTGGGACTACAGGAACCTGCCACAATGCTCAGCTATTTTTTGGTTGTAGTTGTCATTGTTGTTTGGCAGGCCAAGGCTGAATTCGAACCCACCAGCTCCAGTGTATGGGGCTGGTGCCCTAGCTGCTGAACTACAGGCACCAAGCTGACTATTTTACGTTTTATAGAGACAAGGTCTCACATTATTACCTAAGCTGTTCTCTAACTACTGGCCCCCCACCCAAGCAATCCTCTCTCTTAGACCTCCCAAAGAAGGGAGAGGATTACAGGCATAAGCCACCATGCCTGGCCATGTTTTATTTTTAATTTTTTACGGAACCACCAAACTGTCACTACAGTGGCTCTATCATTTTACATTTTGACCACAAGGTTTCCAAAATTTTCTTACTCTGTGGTCTAATATATAGGGTGTCCATAAAGTTCATGTACCATTTAAAATAGAATTACATTGTAGATTGCACACGCACTTTATGGACACCCTGTATATTAGGCCTAACAATTAAGTTCACAAACTTGTCCTAAAATAAAATACTACATACCTCATTACTGAATATCACCAAGATCACCTTCAAAGCACTTCCCTTGGGAAGCTATCACTGATGCTAGTGCCTCATCTAGCCTTCAAAACAATTTTAGAACTCTTTTTCTGGAATGGCCATCAAAGCTCTCACCATATTATCCTTGAGGTCATGAATATCATCAAAATGTCCTTTTAATATTTTCTTCATCTTTGGATAAGGAAAAAAGTCATTGAGAGCCAGACCAGGTGAGTAGGAAGGGTGTTCCAATATTTGTTTATTGGTTAAAAACTCCCTTACAGTGCCATGTGAGCTGATTCATAGTTATGATGCAAGAGCCATAAGTTGTTGGGCAAGATTTTCGGTTAAGATTTTCCTGTTTGTCTATTATTTACTTGGTTTGCTATGTTTTTCACAGTCAACCAATGATTCAATGATTTTGATGCACAATTTGCCAAATTGTTGCCATATTTCTGTCAGTTCTGCTCATTTGTTACTGGCTACCTTAACTTCTCTTCATCTGTGACACTTTCTCTCCTCTCAGAAAAACTTTTAATTCATTTGTACACTGCCATTTTCTTCATGGAATTATCCCCATAAAGTTGGACTAACATGTTCCTGATTTCACTCCCCCTCTTGCCAACTTTAATAAGAAATTTGCAAGTGTTTGTTCATTGCTCTAATTCAAGCTCTGACATTCTCACCATGGCACACAAAAACTATTATGAACACAAATTTAATTGTGAGACCTCATATGATTTATGTTATCATTGAAGAGACTACTCTACATGTCTGTCAGATCTAGTTAATTGCATTCAATCCTCTATTCCCTATTCAACTTCTGTCTAGCTATTCTATATATTGAGTCTCCAACTGTTACTGTAGATTTGTCTATCAATTTTATAGTTTTTGTGTCATATATTTTGGTGGCTGGTTATTAGGTGTGTAAATTTTATAATTGTTTTATCTTCTTGTTGTACTAAACCTTATGTTAATATATAATATATAATGTCTTTCTTTGTCTCTTACAAACTTTTCTTGATTTAATGTCAATTTTAGGGGTTGAGCATGGTGGCTCATACCTATAATCCTAGTACTCTGGGCGACTGAGGCACATGGATCACCTGAGCTCAGGAGTTCAAGAACAGACTAAGCAAAAAGCAAAACCCCCATTTCTACCAGAAATAGAAAAACTAGCTGGGCACTGTGGTGGATGCCTATAGTCCCAGCTACTCAGGAGGCGAAGGTAAGCAGATCACTTGAGCCCAAGAGTTTAAGGTTGCTGTGAGCTGTGATGCCATGGCACTCTACCCAGGACAACAGAGTGAGACTCTGTCTCAAAAAAATAAAATATAAACAAATAAAAATAAAGTCAATTCCATCTGAAAAATGTATTAGCATAGCCACCCTTGCTCTCTTTGGGTTAGTATTTGCATGAAATAACTTTCTCCACATTTCACTTTCAATATATTTGTGTCTAAAGTATATATAAAAAGTAAATATATCTGGATCTAAAGTGAGTCTCTTATAGAAACCATATAGTTGGACCATGTGTTTTCACCCATTCTGCTAATCTCTGTCTTTTGACTGGACAGTTTAATCCACTTACATTTAAAAACAAATAAGAAGGAACTTAACTTCTGTCATTTTGACATTTGTTTGATGCAATCACCATGACAACTACAAAGAAAATAACTATAGAATATACACGAGAAAGTAATTTAAACATTTTACTACTAAAATATCCTTTACAGCTTTTTGTCACTCATTTCCTACATTACTGTGTTCTTCTGTGTTTAGTTTTTTTTTTGTAGTAAAATGTTTAAATTACTTTCTCTTGTGTATATTCTATAGATATTTTCTTTGTAGTTGTCATGGTGATTACATTAAACATTCTAGAGTTACAGAACTCCAATTTGAATTTATACCAGCTTAACTGAAAAAAAAAAAAAAAAACTTCTGCTCCTTCATAGCTCTATCTCCACTGCTTTCAGCTATTAATGTCACCAAATTATAACTTTACACACCATGTGCCTTAAAACATAAACTTACAATTCTTTTAAATGTATTAGTTACTCTCTTAAATGATGAAAACAAAATGTGAAATTACAAAAAATTACAATAAAAATAGCTGTTAAACTAATTGTTTTTTAAAAATATATTAGTATTGGGTGGCGCCTGTGGCTCAGTCGGTAAGGTGCCGGCCCCATATACCGAGGGTGGCGGGTTCAAACCCGGCCCCGGCTGAACTGCAACCAAAAAATAGCTGGGCGTTGTGGCGGGCGCCTGTAG
Source organism: Nycticebus coucang (assembly GCF_027406575.1). NCBI lineage: Eukaryota > Metazoa > Chordata > Mammalia > Primates > Lorisidae > Nycticebus > Nycticebus coucang. The sequence goes on from NC_069796.1 coordinate 29,193,857, forward strand.
TCCCAGCTACTCGGGAGGCTGAGACAAGAGAATCACTTAAGCCCAGGAGTTGGAGGTTGCCGTGAGCAGTGTGATGCCATGGCACTCTACTGAGGGCCATAAAGTGAGACTCTGTCTCTACAAATAGTCTCTTAAACCATGTTGAAAACAAAAGGTAGATTTACAAACTGTTGTTACAATAATACTAGCTTTTATAATGGTCTCGTTAGCTTTTAAAAGTTTGATTATGGGTCTTTGTGTGGATATCTAGTAAATTTTTCATTTTAGTTACTTAATATTTAGCTCCAAGATCTCTCTTAGATTTCTTTTTAGATTTTCTCTTTATTTCTGTTTTGTTCATGCATCGTTTTCTTAATTTTCTCCACATCTTCCTTTAGTTCTTTGAGCATCTTTAGGACAGATGTTTTAAAGTCTTTGTCTATTAGATCTGCCATCAGGTCAGTTTTCTATTGATTTATTTTTCTCCTTTAAATGAACCATACTTGTCTTATTTTTTGTATGCCGTATGATTTGTTGTTGAGACCTGGACATCTGGATATACTAATGTGGTAATTCTGGAAATCATATTGTACCCTTCCCCCAGAGTTTATATGAGGATTATTTATATGAGGATTTTTTTTTTCTTGTTGTTTTAGGCTGTCTCTGTGCCAAGGATTAAACATATGGGGTATAAACTTCAATGAGGTATAAAACTCAAGGTTTTCTCAAGTCTTTTCTGAGCCTACACATATCTCTGCACATGAGCTGTCATTGTATATGCAATTGCTTTTGAATGTTCTGGTCTTAATATCTCACTCCCAATAGGAGAAAAAGAGAAAAATGAAGATGGAGAAGGGGTACAAGCCCTCTAAATTTCCTGAAAGTCACTTTAACCAGAAGGGAAGAGGCTTAAAAAATGGAGGGTGCAACATCTGCCTGCCTCTTTGTCTGCACCCCCATAATTAGGAGCAGCAATCAGCAATCAAAGCAAAGATCCCCAAAATTTTAAGCACAGATCCTTTTTTCACACCCTGGCTCTTGCAAGTTGTGCACATATTGCATCAGGAGCATGTGCATAGCTGCCTTCACATGTAGCTAAGGGGCAAAGTATTAGTTGTACCTACTGTAGTAAGAGCCAAAATTGACCCAAATTAACTGTAATTTATTGTCTTAGCCTTCCCCAGGAAGTTCACAAATGGTCATAACAGATGATTCTGCCATTGCAATTGTTGTCTAGGTGGAGCAACAGATTTCTGGTGCTTCCTATTCCACCGTCTTCCCAGAACCCTCAACTTTCTTATATTTTCTATTACATTTCCAGTTGTCACCAAAATTCTGACAAATAAAATATCATCAAACATGACTAAATACTTAATACATTTTAGAAAGCAAAGATGAAGAATTAATCTCATAATTAATTTTTCTTTTTCTTTTTTTTTTTTTTTTTTCAGTTTTTGGCTGGGGTCAGGTTTGAACCCGCCTCCTCCAGTATATAGGGCCAGTGTCCCACTCCTTTGAGCAACAGGTGCCGCCCCTTTTTTGTTTTGTTTTTAGGGAAAAAAACCTAACACCTGAATTTACAGAACATAAGGTGTATGTATGTGTTAGATTTTTCTCAAAAAGAAATGAAAAGCACATTACATTACCATTCATGTTCCCTCTACTTTTAAAACTTGTCAGACTTTAAAGTTTTAAACAAGTGATAAGCAAATCTGAGTCATAATACCATAATCAAGTTAATTACCTGACTCCCTCTTGATGTCAGGGGCTTCTCTTATGCAATTAGCTTCCTCTGAAGTGGAGTCAGTAGGTGGAAATGGAGGTGTACGGTTCTTTGCTCTCCCTGATTAACAAGCCCCACTTCCTAACAATTTCTTGAGAGACCTAGTAAATTCTCAAACTAGTCAAAGTTCTAGCCAGGGGTCCTCAAACTTTTTAAACAGGGGCCAGTTCACTGTCCCTCAGACTGTTGGAGGGCCGGACTATAGTTTAAAAAAAAAAAAACTATGAACAAATTCCTATGCACACATGTTATTTTGAAGTAAAAAAACATAAAATGAGAACAAATACAATATTTAAAATAAAGAACAAGTAAAGTTAAATCAACAAACTTACCAGTATTTCAATAGAAACCATGGGCCTGCTTTTGGCTAATGAGATGGTCAATGTTCAGTTCCATATTTGTCACTGCTAGTCATAACAAGTGATGCAAGTGTGCATCAGTTAGTCTAGATCTGGTTGGAGATTTCAGATGTTTCATTCTGGAAAAAGTTTATTCACAGACATAAGTGCTACCAAAGATGGTTGCCATTTTGAGTGCATGGTTCCTGAGATTAGAATATGTCTCAGAGGGGAGAGATGCATAGAAATTAGGAAGGCTGCTTGACTTGAATGCATCTTTCAGAGAGTCACAATTCTGCAGTGTAGCCAGTTCCATTTGGTAAATCGTATCCACATTTTCAATGTCAATAGAAAATGGGTTACGGAAAAGCTGTATGTCTTGTTCATGGAGATGAAGCTCTTTAAATCTAAATTGGAACTCCTTTTGCAACTTTTCCAGTGAATCCACACGTTTTATTTGGGAATGCAACCAATGGACTTTCTGCTAACAGATTTTGAGTTGTGGGGAGATGGCAGAAATTTTCCTTTTTCACTTGTTTGATGAGGCGGTCTAATTTTACTTCAAATGCTTCCACATGTGATTGCATATCACAGATGAGCTTCCCCTTTCCTTGAAGTTGCACATTGAAATTGTTGAGTAGCTCTGTTATATCTATCAGAAAGGCAAGGTGCCATTTCCATTCTGCATCATTGAGCTCTGGTACTTGTTTTTTGAAAGCAGAAAAGCTGTAATCTGTGGAAGTAGGTCATAGAAATGTTTCAAAATTCTTTCTCAACTCAGCCAATGGACTTCTGTGTGGTACAGAACATCTTCACAGGCAACATTTAGCTCAGACAGAAACTCCTGAAATTGTCTGTGGTTTAGTGTATTACCTCTAATGAAGTTAACACAAGATACCACAGTTTTCATAACAGAGTCCCACTTCAGTGATTTACTACACAGTGCTTGTTGGTGGATGAGGCAGTGTATGGCTATTGGATGAAAATGGTTATGTCTGTCCATCTCTTGGTTAATGCAAGCAATTACTCCTTTCTTAGACCCCACCATGCTAGGAGCACCATCAGCTGTCACACTGGCTAGTTTTGCCCAGTCCAGCTCCAAACTATTCACAGTTTGGCAAATCTTTACATAAATATCCTCTCCTGTACTTGTTCCCTTGATGCTTTGCAGTGCAGCAAGCTCTTCTGTGACTTCAAAATAGTCATTCGTACCACGAATAAAAATTAGAAGTTGTGCAGAATCACAAACATCATTACTTTCATCAAGTGCCAAGGAAAAATAGGAAAGGTTTTTTGCAGAGTTTTGCAAATGCTGATGCAAATTGTCTCCCATTTCTTCAATCCTTCGTGAAATTGAGGGTCCTGAAAGACTCACTGTACTAAATAAATCGGCCTTCTCTGGACACATCTCTTTGGCAACAGAAAGAAGGCATTCTTTAACAAATTCTCCCTCCCCGAATGGTCTGCCAGTGCACGCTAGTATCTTGGCAACTTGAAAACTTGCTCACAGTGATAAAGTATTTAGCTGTTTCTGCTTCACAAAGTATTTTGCAGTGTTGTCAATGTATATTTCAGTTTTAATATTTTATCTTTTCTCGCTTCTCCAACCAAACTATCATATTTATCTTTACGTTGAGTTTGATCATGTCGATGCAAATTGTATTCTTTGAACAGACGCTATATTCTGACATATCAAACACATAGCTCTTTCCTTGTACTGCATGAAGAAGTAATCATAAGTCCACCATTCTTTGACTATCCTACACTCCAAGTCAATTTTTCTCTTTCTTGATATCATTGTTTCCTAGGGATTCCAAATTGCTATTAGTAAAATACCAATATATATATAGCGCTCCAAAAACAATATACCAGCAATAACTTTGCCCACACAGAGACATACAGACTGCACTGCCCATCAATGCAGTCTGATCAGTGCCCATCAATGCAGTCTGATCAGTGTCCATCAATGCAGCCTTGCCAGACCACATCATTTCAGCCTCACCAGTGCCCACATGGTGGAACTCCGCTTTTACCTCAGGCTCACACTGGTGTAGTGCGGGAACAGGCATGATTACAGAGCCAGTTCATCCCTCCACCACCTTTCCAGTTCACACTACCCTGTGCGAACCGCACTGTGATCTGTGAACTCGCACAGGAATCTGATCTCATGTGTCTTCTCACCCATGAGATCAGATTCCACTGCAGGAAAAAAGAAGGCACTTTTTCTTACAAATCTAATGCGAGTTCAGCCATACAGGCATATGGCTGAACTCGCACTGCTCAGAGATTGCCACAGTGTGAACCTGGGCTTACACAGCACACAACATACAACATCATACACAACTGAATAGCAATCAGAATATAAACGCACTTACTGGCAATTAAATTGGGTTTCCTACTCCTCGGCTGTCTGCAGAGCCAGATTAAGTCCCCATGCGACCCTAGGCAGATTACCAGTTTGGGGCCCCCATGTGATAATACTGAGCACTGACCATTTGCATTAACACTGACCACTGACCATTTGCAATAACACTGACTGCTGACAATCTGCATTAATACTGAGCACTAACAATTTGCATTAACACTGAGCACTTACAATTATCATAACCACTGAGCACTGACTATTTGCATTACCTCTGAGCACTGACAATTTGCATTAGCACTGAGCGCTGACTATTTGCGTTATCACTGTGATGCAACCCCCCTAGAAACTACCCCCAACCAACTAACCAACTTAAAAAAAAAGGCTTTCCTGACTTCAAAAAAAGGCTCTTCGAACTTCAAAAAAGGTGCCCCCTATCTGCAAAAAAAAAAAAAGACCTCCTAACTTCAGAAAAAAAAAGGCCCCCCCTTAACTGCAAAATAAAGGCCCTACTAACTGCAAAATTAAAAAAAGACCTTCTAACTTCAAAAAAAAAAATCCTAACCTGTTCTTACCTCAGTCCTTAGGCAGCAGCAAGCTCTGTACAGGCAACCTGGTGACTCCTCTGATTATACCAGACACTGAGATGAGGAGTCGAGAGACAGAGAGACGGAGGGGCGGGGAGAGACAGAGAGAAGGAGCACAGTCGGAGAGTAGGAGGGGAAGTGGAGAGTGTGGGGCACATTCCACACATGCGCACCGCAGCCTGGGCGGACAAGTCGGCTACTAAGCAGGAGAGGCAGCTGTGGCAAAAACACCTGGCGGGCGGGATAAATGTCCTCAGCGGGCTGCATGTGGCTGCGGGGCCGTAGTTTGAGGACCCCTGTTGTAGGCCATTTACATCACCATAAGTGGATTCCTGAACTCTAACCAGGGAAACACATCAAATGATATCACACGCATTTAAGGAAAGAAAATGCCTCTACTGTCAACTACTCAATAACCAACAGGATCAAGTGAAATGAGAAAGCCAGTTCTCAGTGTGGGCATCATCAAATGGGGCTGAACATGCAAATAGTACTTAATGGTTGCTCCTCCCCTCTGTCCATTTCTCCTTTCCTTGCTCTCCTGCCTGCCATCTTTCCCAAACTGTACTCATTTTCTGTGACTACTAGAACGAATTTCCATAAATTCAGTGGTTTAACCCAACAGACACATGTGATCTCACAGGTCAGAAATCCATAATCTGTCTTACAGGGCTAACATCAATGTGTCAAAAGGCCTGAATTTCTTCTAGAAACTCTATGAAAAATCTGTTTCTCTGTCTTTTCCAACTTCCAAAAAAGGCAAAACTACTTTTTTAAGGTTGAAAATAAGTCTCAGACTATGAAAGTGTTCCAAAATTACATAGCAGTAGGAGTGGCACAACTTGTGCATATGCTAAAAAAAAAACCTGGATTATATAATTTAAAAGGGTATATTGTATGGTATGTGAATTATGTCCCATTGAAATCAATTATATCTCAAAAAAATAACATTTAAATTGACTATATGGGTTCTAGCCACCTTGATGTTCTACCTAATGCTTTACTTATACACAAGGAAGAAATATTATTCAGCTATGGCTTTCCTAGCTTCATCCAATTCAACTTTCTCCTGAGGGAGAATAAGGTTAATTCCAGAAAGATTAAGGAAGAAGAAAATAAGCAATAGTATAAGATGCCTTGGGAGGTTTTATCTGAGGCTTTCATCCCGGAGACCAACCTTAATAATGCTCTAGCAGATCTTCTCATTGAGCTCTACATAATGTGAAAATTGTCCCCCAAGTAAATGAGGTACATGTTTGAAAATGTTCTGGGAAGATATATGGAAAAGTTTGAATGGGGCATGATAGTAAACAAACCTAGCAGCGGTTGTCAACCTGTGGGTCATGACCCACAGGAACTGTATTAAAGGGCCATGGCATTAGGAAGTTTGAGAGCCACTGACCTAGAGGAAATAGAAACATTTACTTATAAGCTGCAGCTGCATCCCAAAGCAAGTGAGCAAATGTCTTATATAGCCAGGGAGAGTCACAGGGGGGTTTTAATGACACCAAATCAAGAAGAAGATGGAAGCAAGGAGGAGGAAGAGAAGGAAGAAGAAAGGGAGAAGACTCAACTGGTGAACTTTATTCTGGTAGCAGAGCCTCAGATAGAATAGACAGTAATGTTGATATAAGGATACCAGTGCAGGCGGTGCCGGTAGCTCAGTGGGTAGGGTGCTGGCCACATACACCCAGGCTGGTGGGTTTGAACCCAGCCCAGGCCTGCTAAACAACTGCTACAAAAAAAAAAAATAGCCAGGTATTGTGGCAGGTGCCTGTAGTCCCAGCTACTTGGGAAGCTGAGGCAAGAGAATCACTTAAGCCCAAGAGTTTGAGGTTGCTGTGAGCTATGATGCTACAGCACTCTACTCAGCGCAACAAAGTGAGATTCTGTCTCAAAAAAAAAAGGGTAGAGATAACTAATATGTGGATCAGAGTTTTATAAAACTTCTGTGCTACACACCTCTATATAAAAATCTATATATAGAATAGATGTGGTATTTTGGAGAAAGCTGTCCCACCTTCACTTCTCAGGCATCAACTCAGTTAGAAAGCATAAAATACCTGAAAGGAAATATAGGGAGCATAGAAATGGAGAAAACATACAATGTTAGTTAATACTAAAAACAGAACCCTTGGACGGCATTCATGTTGGGATGTTCTAGAATATAACAACTGGTAACCCTGGCTGTATCTGTTACCCATCTATTTACCTTAGGGAAAATTCAAAACTGATGTTGAGGAAAATGGTATTTGTATCTATTAAAACTACTTGTATTCACTCTGAAAAGTGCCTTTATTCTTCAGAAAATCTCATAACATTTATTAATCCTCCCACACTGCTGTCAGAAAAGACAAGCCTAAGATGAGCTTTTTTTGTTCTTTGAGTTTGCATTTAAAAGAGTATGATGATGGAAAGGAGGTTTTAAGAATTTACAATGAACTCAGTGGGTTATTTACTGCTGAACTTCTCCCTCACTCTCACCAAGGGAGCACATTAATTATATTTCCCCTCTCTGTGCATTTACATTTCTGAGAAGCCTCCAGAAACGGAAGTGGAGCATTAGTAAACTTACTTTGCAGCCAGGGAGAGAGACTACATGATTTGAAAGCTCTTAACACCAGTAGAATAGTTGAATCACATGTATTAAGTACTTGGAGGCTGGGGTTTGGGAACTTTCTGGCTGGGCCAGAGACACACCACCAAGGCACAACCGACAGCTGGAAGGTCCACAGCCCGAATCCCACAGGAGCCCGAATCCCAGGAGAGCCTCACCACAGTTCCGCGGGCCGGACACCCCCTTGTGGAGTTCAAGTCGAACAGAGAAGAGAAGAAACCCGGGTCATCTAAGAGTGGGCAGCAAGCAGGCCTGGGGTCCCTTCAGTGTCAGCTGGAGACAAGCCTGAATCACGCAGTCTGCATCAGGGTGCAGGCTTGGGGTCCCCTCAGAGGGAGCCAAAGCGGGGCCCAGAGTCCCCTCAGCGTCAGCAGGATCCAGGCCTGGAGTTGCCTCAAACAGGGAGGAGTCGAGTCCCGGGTCCCCCACATCGGCCAACGCCAAGTGAGGAGTCAGTAAAGTTCTCTCAAGGCTTGGGAGACCTGGCCTCAGAGTGGGCCCGGAGTAAGGAGGTGCCGACCCCGAAGGCTGGAGGGTCCCCGCTGCGCGGGGCCAAAGATCACCAGACCTCCCCGGTCAGCAAGCGCGGGTCTGGAGCCTCGCAGCTACCACAGGTGCTGACCTGAGGCACCAGGATGCCCCTGGGGTCAGCCCGAGTGCAGCAAACCACTTCCCGGGAGATGGTGACAGCGGCCTGGGGAGAAGGAGAGAGCAGCTTCTCAGCCTAGGACCCGCGTCCATGAAGTTGAAAGAGGAGGAGGAACTTCCTGTCATCCCGAAGGGCAAGCCGAAATCGGGCGGGTGTGGAAGCACCGTTCTAAGGAATGGTCTCCCGGACTGTTCAGGGCACACCTTGCGCTCATCCTGGCAGAGGAGGATGAAGGACTGCGCGAGAGGGAGCTGGCCGTGGACTTTCCCGGCCCTTGGAGAAGGAGAAGGAGAGACGGCAGAAGGAAAAATGGCACCACGCTGAGAAACTGAAACGCCATCCGGAGAAAGAGCAGAAGGCGGAGATTGTCCCACTAATTTGGAACCACAGAGCTTGGGAAGCAGGTGCGCTCCATCCAGAAGCGGGACACGGTGGCCCTGCTGCAGTAGCAGCTGCTCCAGGGGCCAGCAGCCAAGTTTTGAGCCCAGGACTGCCTGGGGCCTTCCATAGCCAACAATCATGTCAGACGCGTGCTGGTCAGACGCTTCCGCCAGACCTGGCACTCTAGCTCTGTGGCTTTAAAACCCGTGCCCCACCCCAGCTGGGCTCCTGGCCTTTGAAAGCTCAAGGCCAGGTCTCTGACATAAAGGCCCAAAAGGAACCTGGGATCCGGCAGAGATGGAGGGAAGAGGGTTCAGCCCTCCTGCCTTCTTCCCTGTCCTTCTCTAAGTGCCTTCAAACCAAGAACAGTAAATTCCCTCATGAGCTACAGATACGGAGTGACTCCCCCAACCAGGCCTGGAGATCAGGATTCCAGCTCCCTGCACACTTTCCAAAGTCTGCTGTGGGCACCCCTGAGTCCCAGCAACCAAATCCAGCTCCTCCCCATTCTTCACTGAAGAATTAAAATAGGGAGGTTGCTGGAGTGAGATATCTCTCTAGCACTCCCTTTCCCAAACTAGATTATGCAGAAGCCCCAAAACTCTAACTTATACCATCTAGTCTAGGAGGAAAACATTTATGGAAAGCCTGTTGTACACAGGCACAATTGTAAGCACCAGGAAATACAGACAAAAGTCTCTGCCCTTAAGGGCTTTCTTTCTGATGGAGAGAACATAATGAACAAGTAAAATACCAAAAAAAAACTATACATCTTGGATAGAGATTGTGTCAGTCTACCTTGATTTTCAGACTGTGATCAATTCATTTCCACATTGCTCCAACAGCTTAATGGAGTTTATATCTCACTGAAGCCTCTGAAAATATAGGTTACAAATGCCCTAGTTTTAGTTGGGGAAGGAAAACCCTTTCATATTTTTGAGGTTAAAATTGCCCACCAAAGAAACGAAGTTAAGAACGTGCTATCAAAAAAAAAAAATATATATATATATATATATATATATACTGGGTTACATATATATAACCCAGTAAAAAATTATCCTTTTTAGACAAAAGAAGATGAAAACCAAAGACTATATAATTCAATAAATACAATTTATTAACTTTTTTATTAATTTCAGACTTCTATAGTAATTTTATCCCAATCTCTCATAAGCCATAGGAAATGTTAAAACAATCAAACCAAAACTATCAGTAAGTTTATCATCCAAGCCATGACTTTTCCAAAATAAATTTTGAAACCTCAAATTGCTTCTGAATACATTTCTGATTTATTCCACCACCCTCCCAAAACACACAGGCACATGGTATCAATTGGTTAGTCTTTATGAATTGTAAGGAAGCTTAATACAGTAAAATCCTATTATGGGATAGCGTGCTCTCCCATAGATTTGAAGAATAATAAGAAATAACACAATTCATTATTTTCCCAAGCACAAGTAGTTGAGTGACAGAGCTAAGCTGTAAGTAAACAATCAGTTCCTCAAATAGGTTATCAAAGTGGGATTTCTTAGCCTTGGCACTATCGATATTAGAGCCAAATAATGCTATGTGGTTGAGGGCAGTCTTGTGCATTGTAGAATGGTAGCAGCATCCCTAACCTACAAGAAGATAGTAGCCCTCATCCCCCAGTTGTGACACCCAAAAATGCATCCAGACATTGCCATAAATCCTCTGAGGAGCAAAATCACTCTCTGTTCAGAGCCACTAATCTGTAGTAACTCAAATTGGGGAATCTTGATTAAGATCATCAGCCCTCCTGTCCTCCTTCCTTTTCCTATATGAATAATTGGAAACGAATTCTCTTGAAAAGTAGTTTAAATGTTAAGGTATATTCATGCAAAATGGGTTCCTAGACCCATGCAGAGCCCAATTCCACATTCAATGGCAATTTCACAGGGCAAACACCTTCTAAATTGTTGGTAAAATTGTTTCACCCACACATTGTTCAGTGGTTCTTTCCTTTTCCATCATAAGTAAGCATTTCTCTCTGTGGTACCTTTGTGATCCTTGAACATCTCTTGCAAATCTTACCTCAACTTTTTCTTGAGCCAACACTGCTTTCTTTGCTTTATTTGGTGATCTGTTCAGTTCCTCTCAATTTAATAACATTCACATTTTCATGACAGATAATTTTTCAGTAAACGATCTATTAGACTCACAGTATGTTCCAGTTTAGGGATTTTCTTTTGTTTGGTTAGGGCTTTTGTAAAATACCTGAAATACCTGTGTCTTTCTCATCCCTTACATACATATATATTAATCAATCCAAATATTGTCAAAACAAAATAAACAGAGAGTGACTCTAAAAAAAAAAAAAAAAGAATTTATTTGGGAGTAAATGATAGATTGCAATCCAGGAATACACATGCCATAGCAAACCATGAGGGACAATAGGTATACTCGAGAAGGCAAAAGAAGGCAAGAGCTTTTAAAGGCAAAACGAAGAAGGTTAGTTATGTAAGTTGTTTTGAAATTATGAACTAACATAAAATCTGAAGCCCCCCAGATGACTAAATGGACCCCTCTCTTGGCCAAGAGGACCCAGAAATATCCTAAAGCTGAGTTGCTGGCCAGGAGAGGGGAGGTCAGACATGCATTCTCATGCCCGCCCCTTCTTGGAGATATGTGTATCCTTTGTAACTTGTTAACAGGCCTAAGGCTATTCAAGCAAAGCTTAAATCACACCTGCACTTCATCAATTTACTTAACAGATCATTTGAGTCTGGTATATGGTGGCATGTCTCTTAAAACATTCCAAGCCTTTAGACACAGCTTCATTTCTTTTTTTTTTTTTATTGTTGGGGATTCATTGAGGGTACAATAAGCCAGTTACACTGATTGCAATTGTTAGGTAAAGTCCCTCTTGCAATCATGTCTTGCCCCCATAAAGTGTGACACACACTAAGGCCCCACCCTCCTCCCTCCATCCCTCTTTCTGCTTCCCCCCCCCATAACCTTGTCATTAATTGTCCTCATATCAAGATTGAGTACATAGGATTTATGCTTCTCCATTTTTGTGATGCTTTACTAAGAATAATGTCTTCCACGTCCATCCAGGTTAATACGAAAGATGTAAAGTCTCCATTTTTTTTAACGGCTGAATAGTATTCCATGGTATACATATACCACAGCTTGTTAATCCATTCCTGGGTTGGTGGGCATTTAGGCTGTTTCCACATTTTGGCAACGGTAAATTGAGCTGCAATAAACAGTCTAGTACAAGTGTCCTTATGATAAAAGGATTTTTTTCCTTCTGGGTAGATGCCCAGTAATGGGATTGCAGGATCGAATGGGAGGTCTAGGTTGAGTGCTTTGAGGTTTCTCCATACTTCCTTCCAGAAAGGTTGTACTAGTTTGCAGTCCCACCAGCAGTGTAAAAGTGTTCCCTTCTCTCCACATCCATGCCAGCATCTGCAGTTTTGAGATTTTGTGATGTGGGCCATTCTCACTGGGGTTAGATGATATCTCAGGGTTGTTTTGATTTGCATTTCTCTAATATATAGAGATGATGAACATTTTTTCATGTGTTTGTTAGCCATTCGTCTGTCGTCTTTAGAGAAAGTTCTATTCATGTCTCTTGCCCATTGATATATAGGATTGTTGGCTTTTTTCATGTGGATTAATTTGAGTTCTCTATAGATCCTGGTTATCAAGCTTTTGTCTGATTGAAAATATGCAAATATCCTTTCCCATTGTGTAGGTTGTCTCTTTGCTTTGGTTATTGTGTCCTTAGCTGTACAGAAGCTTTTCAGTTTAATGAAGTCCCATTTGTTTATTTTTGTTGTTGTTGCAATTGCCATGGCAGTCTTCTTCATGAAGTCTTCCCCCAGGCCAATATCTTCCAGTGTTTTTCCTATGCTTTCTTTGAGGATTTTTATTGTTTCATGCCTTAAGTTTAAGTCCTTTATCCATCTTGAATCAATTTTTGTGAGTGGGGAAAGGTGTGGGTCCAGTTTCAGTCTTTTACATGTAGACATCCAATTCTCCCAACACCATTTATTGAATAGGGAGTCTTTCCCCCAAGGTAAGTTCTTGTTTGGTTTATCAAAGATTAGGTGGTTGTAAGATGTTAGTTTCATTTCTTGGTTTTCAATTCGATTCCAAGTGTCTATGTCTCTGTTTTTGTGCCAGTACCATGCTGTCTTGAGCACTATGGCTTTGTAGTACAGACTAAAATCTGGTATGCTGATGCCCCCAGCTTTATTTTTGTTACTAAGAACTGCCTTAGCTATACGGGGTTTTTTCCAGTTCCATACAAAACGCAGAATCATTTTTTCCAAATCTTGAAAGTACGATGTAGGTACTTTGATAGGAATGGCATTGAATAGGTAGATTGCTTTGGGAAGTATAGACATTTTAACAATGTTAATTCTTCCCATCCATGAGCATGGTATGTTCTTCCATTTGTTAATATCCTCTGCTATTTCCTTTCTGAGGATTTCATAGTTTTTTTTATAGAGGTCCTTCACCTCCTTCGTTAGGTATATTTCTAGGTATTTCATTTTCTTTGAAACTATGGTGAAGGGAGTTGTGTCCTTAATTAGCTTCTCATCTTGACTGTTATTGGTGTATACAAAGGCTACTGACTTGTGGACATTGATTTTATATCCTGAAACATTACTGTATTTTTTTGATGACTTCTAGGAGTCTTGTGGTTGACTCTTTGGGGTTCTCTAAGTATAAGATCATGTCGTCAGCAAAGAGGGAGAGTTTGACCTCCTCTGCTCCCATTTGGATTCCCTTTATTTCCTTGTCTTGCCTAATTGTATTGGCTAGAACTTCCAGCACTATGTTGAATAGTAAAGGTGACAGAGGACAACCTTGTCTGGTTCCAGTTCTAAGAGGAAAAGCTTTCAGTTTTACTCCATTCAGTAAAATATTGGCTGTGGGTTTGTCATAGATAGCTTCAATCAGTTTTAGAAATGTGCCACCTATGCCTATACTCTTCAGTGTTCTAATTAGAAAAGGATGCTGGATTTTATCAAATGCTTTTTCTGCATCTATTGAGAGGATCATATGATCTTTATTTTTGCCTCTGTTAATATGGTGGATAACGTTTATGGACTTGCGTATGTTAAACCAGCCTTGCATCCCTGGGATGAAGCCTACTTGATCATGATGAATGACTTTTTTGATGATAAGCTGTAATCTATTGGCTAGGATTTTGTTGAGAATTTTTCCATCTATATCCATGAGTGAGATTGGTCTGAAATTCTCCTTTTTGCTTGGGTCTTTTCCTGGTTTTGGTATCAGGGTGATGTTTGCTTCATAGAATGTGTTGGGGAAGATTCCTTCTTCCTCAGTTTTTTGGAATAATTTCTGCAGTACAGGAATAAGCTCTTCCTTGAAGGTTTGATAGAATTCTGGAGTGAAGCCATCTGGACCAGGGCATTTTTTAGTTGGAAGCTTTTTTATTGTTTCTTTGATCTCAGTGCTTGAAATTGGTCTGTTCAGGAGGTCTATTTCATCCTGGCTAAGTCTAGGGAGAGGGTGTGATTCCAAATATTGATCCATTTCCTTCACATTGTCAAATTTCTGGGCATAGAGTTTCTGGTAGTATTCAGAGATGATCTCTTGTATCTCTGTGGGATCAGTTGTTATTTCCCCTTTATCATTTCTGATTGAGGTTACTAGAGATTTTACTTTTCTATTCCTCGTTAGTCTGGCCAATGGTTTATCTATTTTATTTATTTTTTCAAAAAACCAACTCCTTGTTTCATTAATTTTCTGAATGATTCTTTTGTTTTCAATTTCATCGATCTCTGATTTGATTTTGGATATTTCTTTTCTTCTACTGAGTTTAGGCTTAGATTGTTCTTCTTTTTCCAATTCCATAAGATCCCTTGTGAGATTGTTGATGTGCTCTCTTTCTGTTTTTCGAATATAGGCATCTAAAGCAATGAATTTTCCTCTCAAAACTGCTTTTGCAGTATCCCACAGGTTTTGGTAGCTTGTGTCTTCATTGTTGTTATGCTCAAAGAAGTTAATGATTTCCTGTTTTATTTCTTCCTGCACCCATCTGTTATTCAACAGAAGATTGTTTAATTTCCATGCCTTTGGGTGGGGTTGAGCATTTTTGTTAGAGTTGAGTTCCACCTTTAGTGCCTTATGGTCTGAAAAGATACAAGGTAAAATTTCAATTCTTTTGATTCTGTTGATATTTGTTTTGTGTCCCAGGATATGATCAATTTTGGAGAATGTTCCATGGGGTGATGAGAAGAATGTATATTCTTTATCTTTGGGGTGGAGTGTTCTATATGCGTCTATCAAGCATAGTTGTTCTAGGGTCTCATTTAAATCTCTTACATCTTTGTTTAATTTCTGTTTAGAGGATCTGTCCAGCTCTGTAAGAGGTGTGTTAAAGTCCCCTGTTATGATGGTATTATCAGATATCATATTGCTCAGACTGAGTAAGGTCTGCTTCAAGAATCTGGGAGCATTTAAATTGGGTGCATAAATATTTAGAATGGAAATGTCTTCTTGTTGTAGTTTTCCCTTGACCAATATAAAGTGACCATCTTTGTCTTTTTTGACTTTAGTTGCTTTAAATCCACATGTATCTGAAAATAAGATTGCAACTCCTCTTTTCTTCTGAATTCCATTTGCCTGAAAAATTGTCTTCCAACCCTTGACTCGGAAGACACAGCTTCATTTCTTTAACCAATTACAAAGCAAAAAGTCTTTAAACTCACCTATAGCCTGTAATGCCCCACTTCAAGATGTCCTGCCTTTGGGGGCCAAACCAATGTATGCCTTCTATGTACTAATTTATGACTTCATGTGTGATTCCTGTCTCCTTAAAATTCATAATCCCAAACTATAACCCAACCACAATGAGACCACTTGCTCAAGCTTCATAGTGTGACTCTCCCAGCTATGGTTGCACATATTCAGCTCAGAATAAATCTGTTTAAATTATTTTAGGGTGGCGCCTGTGGCTCAAGGAGTAGGGCGCTTGTCCCATATGCCGGAGGTGGTGGGTTCAAACCCAGCCCCGGCCAAAAAAAAAAAAAAAAAAAATTATTTTACAGAAGTTAGGTTCTTTTCCATTAACAAAATAATTATCTTTCACTTCAAGGATCAAGAAAGGGATCAGTCCAAGGTTGAACATGCAGTTGCTAGGCAGACATTTTTGCAAAAGTATTTCTTGTGTAAAGTTACAGTGACCTTTGGGCAAGGTGGTAGTTTTCAGAGAATCCTTGAAATAGTTTTTATCATAGGCGTGTGTATGTGTGTGTGTGTGTGTAAGCCTCTCTTTTATGTCCTCTTGACTCCATTTTGTTAGAGTTTGAATAAGTGACTCCATTTTCATTCTAACAACTTTTACAGTATATATACATGTATACTTATCTAGAGAGTAAAAAAAGATGTTTTTAAATAGTTTCAGATCTTTTTAGCTATTCCTTTCTTTTTTTTCCAAAGATCTACAATCCATACTATGCAAATCTGAATATTATACTTTTTCTGAATTTCAATGAGGCTACGATGAATTTTTAGTTTTTCCTCTTTCACCAAAATGGTGAATTTAAATTTACATGATGATATCTAGTCAAAATCATAAGTAGGAATTAGCAGATCACTAAGGACCTGGACTCCCTGCTTCAGGGTTTGCACAGGGCTGGGAAGACAAGCAGCTAAAATGCCACAGGGAAGGGGAAAAGGCATCAGGAAGTGATCAGGCTAGTACTACAGAAGAACTGAGGCTTGGAAATATGCTATCCAAAGCGCATCACCTGTAGGCCAGGGGCATGAAGGTTGGGCCCCTCTGCCTTTACACACAACACTCTGGCTATTGCCTTTGGGGGGCTTTTTTTTATTCCATGTTTCCTTCATGGCTCCTGTTCAGGTCTCACTTGATGTCAATGAAGGGCAGGACAAAGGGTGATCATAGCTCACATGATGTTGTCCGAGGTCCCAGGACGGGTCCTATGAACACTGGCCCAGCTCTTTCCAGTTCTGAAACCACATACTGGCTTTACTTATGGCTCTAAGATGGCCTCTATGCCCTGTATAGAAACCTAATCTGTGCAAACTTTATGATACTGGAGCTGAATCTTGTGTACATCTTCCTTTGCCAGTAGGCATAATGTTAAGTGTTGCCAATGGAGAGATACTGCAAGAAGAAAGGGTCTCTCAGTGTTGGCACTGAAGAGATACTGCAAGAAGAAAGGGTCTCTCTCACTGCTGCTGGCATACTTTTCTTCCTTCTTGCTCCTACAGCAAGCACTCAGCTAGCATGCAGGACAACCAGCAGAGCTAAACTCCAGCAGGTTTCAGATGCCCCCAGATGACTTCCCACCAAGTTCAGCAACATCCTGCCTGGGTACCTTTCTATGAGTACTGCAAATATTCCAGCCAGATTCCCATAGAGTTACCCTGCACCCCCAGTTGTGTGGCTTCCCAGTCAACTTCTCAGAGAATTCAACAGGAGCCCTTCTCCACAGGAAGCTTGGCGGTGAGTTTCTTCAGCACCCCAGCACACTGTTACCTGCTTTCAAACCTTGACCCACAGCACCTCATCAAACTGTGGGGATGGGCTATATGAATATCAGTCTTAGGTTGGAGAAAGGGGAATCTTCCAAATGTGTTCCTTCTTTGGATTCCCTCCCTCATCCCCAAGGATATGGCTGTTCCATATATCTGGTATTGCTGTTTTTTGTTGTTTTTTTTTAAGTTCTCTCAAATCTTTCAGTAATCAATCACCTGCTACTCCAATCTCCTATAACTAGTTAATAATTCTTTGTGTTACAGATTGGTTTTTATAAGAACTCTGCCATCTCATTACTTTTGTTTCAGAAAGCAGTAGACTAGTTTAGTCCAGGATGAATCAATAATTCCCATATCATCTTCAGCTACTCCAAATGGTCATCACATTCTCCTGTTGTAAGGCCATAGGAATGTGGCCATTGAAAGAAACAATGGTCTTTGGGAGAAAAAAAAAAAAAAACAGGGATTCTTTGTATTGATGAAAACACTGAGTGTTTACAATATTACACAGATCCAGAACAAAAGAAAAAGAGGTAGTATGTTAGAACACTTTGGTTACAAGTTCTAGAGACTCATCTTATGCTAAATTAAGCATAAGAAAAGAATTCATAGGGAGGATATTTGGCTTTGTCACAGAATCAAAGAACTACATCATGCAGCTTCAAGGATCTTAGAGATTAGAAATGGACACACGATACCACCAAGCCCTCTCTCTTTTCTCTCTTCTATTTCTCTCTCTCTCTCATTTTTGCTAATCTCTGGCTTCAAATTCTCCCATAGTAAACAGGATTTTGCCCCATAGCAGGAGAAAAACAAATGGATGCCAGAAATTGTTATCACATTCTCATAGCTCGAAACCAATGAGAGGAAAAAATCCCATTTCTTTGTGGGCTGCAGTTAAAAAAAATCCTGAAGAAAGATTCATGGCCCCACTCAGGGCCCATGCTCAGCCTGAACAAATCACTGAGTCCAGAAAGACTAGATACTAAAACAATCTCAGCTGCTTTCCAGCTTGGGCCCAGCAGATGGCTCCTGCAAAGAAGGGTGGTAAGAAGGGCCAGTCTGCCTTCAACCAGGTGGTGACTCGAGAATACACCATCAACATTCACAAGTGCATCCATGGAGTGGGCTGCAAGAAGAGTGCCCATCAGGTACTCAAAGAGATCCAGAGATTTGCCACGAAAGAGATGGGGACTCCAGATGTGCACATTGATACCAGGCTCAACAAAGCTGTCTGGGCCAAAGGCATAAGGAATATCCCATACTGTATCCATGTGCGGTTGTCCAGAATGTAATGAAGATGAGGATTCACCAAACAAGCTCTATACCTTGGTTACCTATGTACTTGTTACCACTTTCAAAAATCTACAGTCAACATGGATGAAAACTAACTGGTGATTGTCAGACACATCAAATAAAGTTATAAAATACACACACACACACACACAAAAAACATTCTCAGCCTATGTCATGTGCCCATCCCAGGACCAGGATGCTCTCAGTATTATTGTGACATGGTACATTACAA
Organism: Nycticebus coucang; assembly: GCF_027406575.1. Taxonomy (NCBI): domain Eukaryota; kingdom Metazoa; phylum Chordata; class Mammalia; order Primates; family Lorisidae; genus Nycticebus; species Nycticebus coucang. Next base: position 29,212,589 of record NC_069796.1, read on the forward strand.
GGATGAAGCTTGTTGCTTAGCTATCCTAAGCACTCTTCCAAAGGAAGTGACTATGAAACCTAAATACTACATAACCACTAACATGTTTTGTTTTGTTTTTTTGTAGAGACAGAGTCTCACTTTATCACCCTCGGTAGAGTGCCGTGGCATCACACAGCTCACAGCAACCTCCAACTCCTGGGCTTAAGCGATTCTCTTGCCTCAGCCTCCCGAGTAGCTGGGACTACAGGCGCCCGCCACAACGCCCGGCTATTTTTTGGTTTGCAGTTCAGCCAGGGCCGGGTTTGAACCCGCCACCCTCTGTAAATGGGGCCGGCGCCTTACCGACTGAGCCACAGGCGCCGCCCTACCATGTTAAATTAGTTACTGAGGTGGCCAGAAAGTAAGGAATCTGTGGAAGCCAAAAATAAAGTATTGGTAAAGGAAATCTCAACCGCCATTCATCTACATAAGAATATGCCTGGGCCTGGACACTTCCATTCCAGAGACAGAGCCCACACAGCCTATGCCAGGCATATTTCTCTGTCTGGGGGTATCTTTTCCTCTTTTAAGCTCAATGTACGCTCCTTTGTTCTAGTTAAGCATGTGTGTCAGTGGCCCTCCATCAACCCTCCAGTGTTTTCAGAGTCCTTGGTGTTGGGGGTTAGGGGACCTTCTGCTATAGCACTGGCTTGCAGTGGTTGCTAGGATGGGAACTAATGCACACTGTTGGAGCTGATCTTGCTCTGTACCTTCTCCATGTGGGTAAAAGTGTTGTTCCATCCAGTGCTTAACTGTGTTGTGCTTTCTTTGGTGACCCCAATACCAAGTTGCAGTGAGCAGAAGTGTTTGGACCTCTATTCCTGGAGGCTGGCATTAGGATAACCTTTGCTGTCCTCCATGTAGTTGGTGTCCTCCCCTGTCATTGGTAGCTGGTGCACGGTGTCCTACTTTACACAAAGTGAAAAGTTGGAATCCAAGAGAGTGTTTAGCTGGAAGAATCTGTCCAACTCTGCTGATCTAGAGCTAAACACACAGATGTAGGGAAATAAGGGCTACAAGTACCCAAGCTAGAAATACCAGAGCTATTATCAAACCTGGCCCAAAAAGGCAAGGGGAGGGGAAGGAGAGTCACAGATTAGGCCTTGAGAGAAGCGCGGATCTTAGTTGAGGGAAACAGTGCTTGTAGGGAAGAGACCAGGAGAATAATTATCTTAATCTCATACTTTTTCTCTTATCCCCAGGGAAGGGTTGGACAAGTCCTACTGGAAGCCAGAGGGCATAGGAACCCTGTTTAATTAACCATACTATAGATCAACATCCTAAGACATAGTACAAAATGGATCTGCAAGAGAAAACAGAAGACATTGGGGGTGGGGGGTGTATATGCAGATATACATCTATGGGTACATATAATACATAGATGCACAAGCCTAAATGATGCATAATATTCTGTAAAGAGGATACAGAGTTAGTTAAACGCATTTCCCCTCAGTCTCATTGCCCATAGAAAGTTATTCAATAGGTAATTTAAGTATTCTGTGGACTTGTGTACCAATCTGGGCAGATAAACTCTTAGCTCTGAACCCTGAAATAATTCTAATAGTGCCATGCATTTAAACACCTCTAAAAATATGGCATCCTGCACTACAGCTGACAGCTCTCAGGATAAATATCCAATACAGGCCAGTGGATATTTGTCCAAGCCTCCTATCCTAATGCAATAGGTTGCTTAATGTCTTCGAGGTAGAGGAATTTCTCAAAAGTCTGGGAAGATCAAGGACTTTAGCCTTTAGTTTTCCATTTCTTCCAGACAGAGGAAAGGCAAATCCTGAACTCTTTTCTCTTATTACAAATGTCCTACAGTCTTCACAAAATATTCAGAGACTTGAGATTCATAAGGATGTAGGGCTACATGTGCCCTTTCGGAACTCCAGCAGAAATTTCCTGACTGTTCCAAAATGTAGAAAAAGAAGGAAGACTACCCAACACGTTCTATGAAGCAAACATCACCCTGATCCCCAAACCAGGAAAAGACCCAACAAGAAAAGAAAATTATAGACCAATATCACTAATGAATATACATGCAAAAATATTCAACAAGATCCTAACAAACAGAATCCAGCAACACATCAAACAAATTATACATCATGACCAGGTTGGTTTTATCCCAGGGTCTCAAGGCTGGTTCAATATACGTAAATCTATAAATGTAATCCAGCACATAAACAAATTAAAAAACAAAGACCATATGATTCTCTCAATTGATGCAGAAAAAGCTTTTGATAATATCCAGCATCCCTTCATGATCAGAACACTCAAGAAAATTGGTCTAGAAGGGACTTTTCTTAAACTGATAGAGGCTATCTACAGCAAACCCACAGCCAATATCATATTGAATGGAGTTAAATTGGAATCATTTCCACTCAGATCAGGAACCAGACAAGGCTGCCCATTGTCTCCATTGCTTTTCAACATTGTAATGGAAGTTTTAGCCACTGCAATTAGGGAAGAGAAGGCGATCAAGGGTATCCATATAGGGTCAGAAGAGATCAAACTCTCGCTCTTCGCAGATGATATGATTGTGTATCTGGAAAACACTAGGGACTCTACTACAAAACTCCTAGAAGTGATCAAGGAATACAGCAGCGTCTCAGGTTACAAAATCAACATTCATAAATCGGTAGCCTTTATATACACCAACAACAGTCAAATTGAAAAAGCAGTTAAGGACTCTATCCCATTCACAGTAGTGCCAAAGAAGATGAAATATTTGGGAATTTACCTAACAAAAGACGTGAAAGATCTCTATAAAGAGAACTATGAAACTCTAAGAAAAGAAATAGCTGAAAATGTTAACAAATGGAAAAACATACCATGCTCATGGCTGGGAAGAATCAACATTATCAAAATGTCCATACTACCCAAAGCAATATATAATTTCAACTCACTCCCTATTAAAGCTCCACTGTCATATTTTAAAGATCTTGAAAAAACATTACTTCGTTTTATATGGAATCAGAAAAAACCTCAAATAGCCAAGACATTACTCAGAAATAAAAACAAAACAGGAGGAATCACACTACCAGACCTCAGACTTTACTACAAATCGATAGTGATCAAAACAGCATGGTATTGGCACAAAAACAGAGAAGTAGATATCTGGAACAGAATAGAGAACCAAGAGATGAATCCAGCTACTTACCGCTATTTGATTTTTGACAAGCCAATTAAAAACATTCAGTGGGGAAAAGATTCCCTATTTAACAAATGGTGCTGGGTGAACTGGCTGGCAACCTGCAGAAGACTGAAATTGGACCCACACCTTTCACCATTAACTAAGATAGACTCTCATTGGATTAAAGATTTAAACTTAAGACATGAAACTATAAAAATACTAGAGGAGAATGCAGGGAAAACCCTTGAAGAAATTGGTCTGGGTGAGTATTTCATGAGGAGAACCCCCCGGGCAATTGAAGCAGCTTCAAAAATACACTACTGGGACTTGATCAAACTAAAAAGCTTCTGCACAGCTAACAACACAGTAAGCAGAGCAAGCAGACAGCCCTCAGAATGGGAGAAGATATTTGCAGGGTATATCTCTGACAAAGGTTTAATAACCAGAATCCACAGAGAACTCAAACGCATCAGCAAGAAAAAAACAAGGGATCCCATCGCAGGCTGGGCAAGGGATTTGAAGAGAAACTTCTCTGAAGAAGACAGGAGTACGGCCTTCAGACATATGAAAAAATGCTCATCATCTTTAATCATCAGAGAAATGCAAATCAAAACTACTTTGAGATATCATCTAACTCCAATGAGACTAGCCTATATCACAAAATCTCAAGACCAGAGATGTTGGCGTGGATGCGGAGAAAAGGGAACACTTCTGCACTGCTGGTGGGAATGCAAATTAATACATTCCTTTTGGAAAGATGTATGGAGAACACTCAGAGATCTAAAAATAGATCTGCCATTCAATCCTGTAATTCCTCTGCTGGGCATATACCCAGAAGACCAAAAATCACAACATAACAAAGATATTTGTACCAGAATGTTTATTGCAGCCCAATTCATAATAGCTAAGTCATGGAAAAAGCCCAAGTGCCCATCGATCCACGAATGGATTAATAAATTGTGGTATATGTATACCATGGAATACTATGCAGCCTTAAAGAAAGATGGAGACTTTACCTCTTTCATGTTTACATGGATGGAGCTAGAACATACTCTTCTTAGTAAAGTATCCCAAGAATGGAAGAAAAAGTACCCAATGTATACAGCCCTACTATGAAACTAATTTGGGACTCTCACATGAAAGCTATAACCCAGCTACAACTTAACAATAGGGGGAAGTGGGAAAGGGGGGGTTGGGTAGAGGGAGGGGGATCGGTGGGATCACACCTGTGGTGCATATTACAGGGGTATTTGCGAAACTTGGTAAATGTAGAATGTAAATGTTTTGGCACAGTAACTGAGATAACGCCAGAAAGGCTATGTTAACCACTGTGATAAAAATGTGTCAAATGGTTTATGAAGCGAGTGTATGATGCCCCATGATCATATCAATGTATACAGTTATGATTTAATAAAAAAAAAAATATATATAAAAAATCAGCACATCGTACCCCACATATGCATGAATGTATTCTGATCTATGTGTACTTGACTTAATAAAAAAATAAATTAAAAAAAAAAAGAAATTTCCTGACTGACTTCCCAAGCCCAGAATTTCTTCCAGAGAGACAGATGATCTCTTCTTCATGATTTGACTACATCCAGTGTAAGTATTTGAGAAGAACATAATTCCATAATGCCATTCTTGAAGTTTTAAGTGGTTAAAATCTTGAGTACAAGTCAGGTTGGCCCAGCTCTTCATTCATTCTCCCTTTACTATTCATTTGGTTGGCTGGTCAACAAATATACAATAAGTGCTGTTTTATCTGCATTAGGAAAGGAATATAGAGAATAATGGGCAGCCTCCATATAAAGGTGAAAAGTATACAGGGCATCCATGAAGTTCATGTACAATTTAAAATTGCACACGAACTTCATGGACGCCCTGTATATACCACACATGCAAGAAGGCCATGTATAAGCATAGACATTGCTATTGACTCAGTCAGTGGAGAGAGATCATTGCAAATGGAGCAGACAAGAAAGATTTGATTAAAAAAAAAAAGATACTAGGGCTTAGCTTGGATAGGCAATAAACACATGGATACAGAGAAAAAAATCAGATCAGATAAACAAGGTATGAAAGAGTACTAAACCAAGAATACACGGCTCAACCTGCTGTGGAAGGTCCTGGTAAGAGTATAATGGAAGACAACATTGGATATACATGTCAGAACCAGACTATGAAATCCTTGAATGCAAATTCAAGCTTAATCTTCCAAACAACACATAAGTTTTAATGTTCTAGAGAGGAAGTAAAATGGAGTTATATCTTTGAACTGTGGTTTCTCAAAACTTTAAAAAGTAAAAGCAGAACTATCATATGATCCAGCAATCCCATTTCTGGGTATATATCTAAAGGAAATGAAATCAGTATGTTAAAGAAATATATTGTACTCCCATGTTTATAGCAACATTATGCACAATAGCCATGATATGGAATCAATTTAAATGCCCATCAACTTGAAGGAATAAAGAAAATATACACAATGGAATATTATTCAGCCCTAAAAAAAAAGAAGGAAATCCTCTCATTTGCAACAAAATGGAAGCCACCAGAGGATATTGAGCTAAGCGAAATAAGCCAGCCACAAAAAGACAACACCATATAATCTCACTTACATGTGGAATGTAAAAAGTTAAACTTAGAAGTAGAGAGTAAAATGATAATTACCAGGGGCTGGAGAGGTTGGTCAAAAAATATAAAATTTCAGTTGGATAGGAAGAATAATATCAATCAAATATATTGCAAGTGTTGGTGACTATAGTTAATAACAATGTATTATAGTCTTGAAAACTGCTAAAAGGGGGTGAGAGCAAGATGGCAGCTGAGTAACAGCTTCCCTGCAACTGGGCACCGTGGGTCTGGGGAGATAAGACACCAGGCATTTCTAGCTGGTGGGATCTGCCTATAATCATCCCTTCGAGGATACAGGGAGTCAGCAAGAGACTTCTAGACCCCAAGAAGAGGACAAAAACAATGGAAAACTGGCAAGCGGTCGCGTGTGTTTGATTGGTCTAATCCCGCCGGCAGCTATAAGTACAGCAGCACTGAGGCTGCAAACCAGAAAGGCCTTACCTGTGAACTGTTTTGGTGTTTTGGACTTGGCACTCAGTTGAACTGCCTTGGGGAGAGCTTGAGCAGGAGTGCAGAGAACTTTGGGCATTGTCTAGGGCCCCAGACTGAACCACTGAACTGGACAGAGCCAATAGTGTTTGGCTGTAGGCCTCAGGGAGCCATTGTGAGAGAACTTCCCCAGCAAGCTCCTCCCTCAGGGTCACAGAGCAAGGATCGATCGGGCGGGAGTTAGTAACCTAGTGACTGAGCCGCCTAAAGGTGGGGACTGACCCATCTTACAGCCTTAACCCTCAGGGGCAGAGTGAGACTGGTTTTGGCACACTGGGTAAGTGGATAGCCACCTCAGCAGTGATCCCAGCAACAAGCACTTTCCTGGGAAAGCTTCTGCTTAGCCAAGTTTAGAATTTTAAAGTGCCTTTTAAGAGGGCTGAAGAGAGATTTAGGGTGTCCACCCTGTGAGGTTTGAGAAATCAGCGGAGGCCTCCAGTTGTATCAGCATTATGATTAACATCTCATTCCCCAGAAGAACACATGATGCACAGACAATATTCAACAAGATATATATACTGCTTTGTTTTTGGTTGGTTTTTTTTTTGTTGTTGTTGTTGTTTTTTATTTTGTTGTTGTTGTTTTGTTTTTTAATTTCAACCTTTTCAAAAAAAAAATCAACCTTTTCTGTACAGATTTTTTCTTTTCTTTTTTTCTTTCTTTTCTTTCTCCCTTTTTCTACTTTAAATACAATTTCCCATTGCTGCCTTTTTCAATAATTAGAACTTCATTTTTGCTAGAGTTTTTACCCCTATTATTTGGTTTTTCAATCAATTTTCTCCCATAAAGTTTTCTGTTTGCTTGTTTTGGTTTGATTTATAGCATTTTTGTCTTTCCTCTCTATTTGGTGGAGGTGGGGTACTGTCTCCGATCAGGTTAGCAAAGAGCTGCTGACCTCAAGGGAACCACCCAACTGGGCATCTCAAGAGGCTGAGGTTTTTTTAAGATTGTGTCAAAGTACCCCACTGTACATGTATATTGCTCTGTCTCCCTTTTTCTGTGCCTCTCTTCTTTTTGTCAATATTCCCTTTTACCCACCCCCTCTCCTTTCTCTATTTTCTATTCATTCTGTCTTTCTTTCTTTTTCTTTCTTTTATCCCTTCTTCCTCTTCAACCTTCTCATACTTCTGGTCCTGTACCAAAAGGACTCATTGAAACCATAGTCCACAGGCACAAGAACTTAAAGAGCAAGAGGAAGTGAAAGGAAAATTAGGGCAAGGAAACAGATAAAAGAAATCACTCATGAGGAAGAATCAGCAGAAAACTCCAGGCAACATGAAGAACCAGTCCAGAGCAACCCCTCCAAGGAACCATGAGGTAGCTACTGCAGAGGATTCTACCTATAAAGAAATGTTAGGAATGACAGAAAAGGAATTTAGAATACGCATTATGAAAACAATGAAGGAAATGATGGAAACAATGAAGGAAACTGCTAATAAAGTGGAAAATAACCAAAAGGAAATCCAAAAACAGAATCAAATAAGAGATGAACGATATGAAGAATATAGAAAGGATATAGCGGAGCTGAAGAAACTGAAGCAGTCAATTAGGGAACTTAAAGATGCAATGGAAAGTATCAGCAACAGGTTAGACCATGCAGAAGAAAGAATTTTGGAGGTAGAGGACAAAGTTCTTGAGATAACTCAGATAGTAAAAGAGGCAGAAAAGAAGAGAGAGAAAGCAGAACGTTCACTGTCAGAATTATGGGACTTTATGAAGTGTTCCAACATATGAGTTATAGGAATCCCAGAAGGGGAAGAAGAATGCCCCCGAGGAATGGAAGCCATACTAGAGAATATTATAAATGAAAATTTCCCAAATATCACCAAAGATTCTGACACCCTGCTTTCAGAGGGATATCGGACCCCAGGTCGCCTCAATTCTAACCAAGCTTCTCCAAGACACATTATGCTGAACCTGTCCAAAGTCAAGACAAAAGAAAAGATTCTGCAAGCTGCCAGGAGAAAGTGCCAGTTGACCTACAGGGACAAATCCATCAGAGTGAACGTAGACTTCTCTAATGAAACTTTCCAAGCAAGAAGACAATGGTCATCTACCTTTAATCTACTTAAACCGAACAAATTTCCTGCCCAGAATTCTGTACCCTGCTAAGCTAAGCTTTAAAATTGACAGAGAAATCAAATCATTTACGGATATACAAACATTGAGGAAATTCGCCACAGGACCAGCTCTACAGGAAATACTTCAACCTGTTCTACACACTGACCATCACAATGGATCAGCAGCAAAGTAAAAACTCAGAAATTAAAGGACAGAACCTAACCACCACACTGATGCAAAAGATAAAACTAAGCAATGGACTCTCACAAAATAAGATGAATAGAACACTACCACACTTATCAATTACCTCAATAAATGTTAATGGCTTGAATTCCCCACTGAAGAGACATAGATTGGCTGACTGGATTAAAAAACACAAGCCATCCATTTGCTGTCTGCAAGAAACACACCTGGCTTCAAAAGACAAAATAAAACTCCGAGTTAAGGGTTAGAAGACAAGTTTTCAGGCAAATGGAATTCAGAAGAAAAGAGGAGTTGCAATCTTATTTTCAGATACATGTGGATTTAAAGCAACTAAAGTCAAAAAAGACAGAGATGGTTACTTTATATTGGTCGAGGGAAAAATACGACAAGAAGATGTTTCAAGTCTAAATATTTATACACCCAATTTAAATGCTCCCAGATTCTTGAAACAGACCTTACTCAGTCTGAGTAATATGATATCCGATAATACCATCATAACAGGGGACTTTAACACTCCTCTAAAAGAGCTGGACAAATCCTCTAAACAGAAATTAAACAAAGATATAAGAGATTAAAATGAGACCCTAGAACAACTGTGCTTGATAGACGCATATAGAATACTCCATCCCAAAGATTAAGAATATACATTCTTCTCATAACCCCATGGAACATTCTCCAAAATTGATCATATCCTAGGACACAAAACAAATACCAACAGAATCAAAAGAATTGAAATTTTACCTTGTATCTTCTCAGACCATAAGGCACTAAAGGTGGAACTCAACTCCAACAAAAACGTTCGACCCCACACAAAGGAATGGAAATTAAACAACCTTCTGTTGAATAACAGATGGGTGCAGGAAGAAATAAAACAGGAAATTATTACCTTCCTTGAGCATAACAACAATGAAGACACAAGCTACCAAAATCTGTGGGATACTGCAAAAGCAGTTTTGAGAGGAAAATTCATCGCTTTAGATGCCTACATTTAAAAAACAGAAAGAGAGGGCATCAACAAACTCACAAGCCATCTTATGCAGTTGGAAAAAGAAGAACAATCTAAGCCTAAACCCAGTAGAGGAAAAGAAGTATCCAAAATCAAATCAGAGATCAATGAAATTGAAAACAAAAAAATCATTCAGAAAATTAATGAAACAAGGAGTTGGCTTTTTGAAAAAATAAATAAAATAAATAAACCATTGGCCAGACTAACGAGGAATAGAAAAGTAAAATCTCTAGTAACCTCAATCAGAAATGATAAAGGGGAAATAACAACTGATCCCACAGAGATACAAGAGATCATCTCTGAATACTACCAGAAACTCTATGCCCAGAAATTTGACAATGTGAAGGAAATAGATCAGTTTTTGGAATCACAACCTCTCCCTAGACTTAGCCAGGAAGAAATAGAGCTCCTAAACAGACCAATTTCAAGCATTGAGATTAAATAAATAATAAAAAAGCTTCCAACCAAAAAATGCCCTGGTCCAGATGGCTTCACACCACAATTCTATCAAACCTTCAAGGAATAGCTTATTCCTGTACTGCAGAAATTATTCTAAAAAATTGAGGAGGAAGGAATCTTCCCCCAAGACGTTCTACGAAGCAAACATCACCCTGATACCAAAACCAGGAAAAGACCCAACCAAAAAAGAGAATTTCAGACTAATTTCACTCATGAATATAGATGCAAAAATTCTCAACAAAATCCTAGCCAATAGATTACAGCTTATCATCAAAAAGTCATACATCATTATAAGTAGGTTTCATACCAGGGATGCAAGGCTGGTTTAACATATGCAAGTTCCATGAACGTAATCCACCGTATTAACAGTGGCAAAAATAAATAATCCTTTCAACAGATGCAGAAAAAGCATTCGATAAAATCCAGCATCCTTTTCTAATTAGAACACTGAAGAGTATAGGCATAGGTGGCACATTTCTAAAACTGATTGAAGCTATCTATGGCAAACCCACAGCTAATATTTTACTGAATGGAGTAAAACTGAAAGCTTTTTCTCTTAAAACTGTCACCTTTACTATTCAACATAGTGATGGAAGATCTAGCCAATACAATTAGGCAAGACAAGGAAATAAAGGGAATCCAAATGGGAGCAAAGGAGGTCAAACTCTCCCTCTTTGCTGATGACATGATCTTATACTTAGAGAATCCCAAAGACTCAACCACAAGGCTCCTAGAAATCATCAAAAAATACATTAATGTTTCAGGATATAAAATCAATGTCCACAAGTCAGTAGCCTTTGTATATGTCAATAACAGTCAAGATGAGAAGCTAATTAAGGACACAACTCCCTTCACCATAGTTTCAAAGAAAATGAAATACCTAGAAATATACCTAACGAAGGAGGTGAAGGACCTCTCTGAAGAAAATTATGAAATCCAGAGAAAGGAAATAGCAGAGGATATTAACAAATGGAAGAACATACCATGCTCATGGATGGGAGGAATCAACATTGTTAAGACGTTTATACTTCCCAAAGCAATCTACCTATTCAATGCCATTCCTATCAAAATACCAACATCATACTTTCAAGATTTGGAAAAAATGATTCTGCATTTTGTATGGAACCAGAAAAAAACCCCGTATAGCTAAGGCAGTTCTTAGTAATAAAAATAAAGCTGGGGGCATCAGCATACCAGATTTTAGGCTGTACTACAAAGCTATAGTGGTCAAGACAGCATGGTACTGGCACAAAAACAGAGACATAGACACTTGGAATTGAATAGAAAACCAGGAAATGAAACTAACATCTTACAACCACCTAATCTTCGATAAACCAAACAAGAACCTACCTTGGGGGAAAGACTCCCTATTCAATAAATGGTGTTGGGAGAACTGGATATCCACATGTAAAAAACTGAAACTGGACCCACACCTTTCTCCACTCACAAAAATTGATTCAAGATGGATAAAGGACTTAAATTTAAGGCATGAAACAATAAAAATCCTCAAAAAAAGCATAGGAAAAGCACTGGAAGATATTGGCCTGGGGAAAGATTTCATGAAGAAGACTACCATGGCAATTGCAACAACAACAAAAATAAACAAATGGGACTTCATTAAACCAAAAAGCTTCTGTACAGCTAAGGAGACAACCACCAAAGCAAAGAGACAACCTACACAATGGGAAAGGATATTTGCATATTTTGAATCAGACAAAAGCTTGATAACAAGGATCTATAGAGAACTCAAATTAATCCACATGATAAAAGCCAGCAATCTCATATATCAATGGGCAAGAGACATGAATAGAACCTTCTCTAAAGAAGACAGACAAATGGCTAACAAACATATGAAAAAATGTTCATCATCCCTATCTATTAGAGAAATGCAAATCAAAAACACCCTGAGACACCATCTAACCCCAGCGAGAATGGCCCACATCACAAAAATCTCAAAACTGCAGATGCTGGCATGGATGTGGAGAGAAGGGAACACTTTTACACTACTGGTGGGACTGCAAACTAGTACAACCCTTTTGGAAGGAAGTATGGCGAAACTTCAAAGCACTCAAGCTAGACCTCCCATTTGATCCTGCAATCCCATTACTGGGCATCGACCCAGAAGGGAAAAAAATCCTTTTATTATAAGGACACTTGTGCTAGACTATTTATTGCAGCTCAATTCACAATCGCCAAAATGTGGAAATAGCCTAAATGCCCACCAACCCAGGAATGGATTAACAAGCTGTGGTTTATGTATACCATGGAATACTATTCAGCCATTTAAAAAAAATGGAGACTTTACATCCTTCGTATTACCCTGGATGGAAATGGAAGACATTATTCTTAGTAAAGCATCACAAGAATGGAGAAGCATGAATTCTATGTACTCAATTTTGATATGAGGACAATTAATGACAATTAAGGACACGGTGGGGATGGGGGAAGGGAAGAGCAAAGAGAGAAAGAAGGAGGGAGGGGTGGGGAAAGGAAGAGCAGAGAGAGGGAAGGAGGGAGGGGGTGGGGCCTTGGTGTGTGCCACACCTTTTGGGGGCAAGACAGGACTTTACTTAACAAATGCAATCAGTGTAACCTGGCTTATTGTACCCTCAATGAATCCCCAACAATAAAAAAAAAAAAAAAGAAGGAGAAGAAGAAGAAGGTAACAAAAAAAAAAAGAAAAGAAAACTGCTAAAAGAGCAGATTTTATGTTTTCACCATTTAAAAAAAGATTAAAAATACACAAAGGAATGCGTGTTAATTAGCTCAAGTTAGCCATTCTACAAGGTATACATATTTCAAAAGAACATGTTGTGCATGATAAACATATATAGTTTTCTATTCATCAATTAAAAAATCTTTTAAAACAACAAAATTGGCATTGCACACAATACCAAAAAAAAATAGTAATAATATCTTTGAAGTGGAAATGTCTTCAGAGATCAAAATAGCACTCTCCGAAGACTAATATGGAAATTGGTGGACTGGATAGGTTGGGGACAGAGAGAGTCTGGAGGTGAGGAGGTAAAAGACAGATGATAGGGCTTAATACTTAGAGTGAAGACTTCAGAAGTCAAAAGGGAAAGTCTAATATGAAAGACATTATGAACTGAGAAGTGACAGACCAATCATGATATATGTATAAGGAAGAGAGGGGAGTCTAAGACAATGACAAAGTTTCTGCCCTAGGTGAACACGACAATGATGGTATTCACCATTACAAACACTTTTGGCAGAGGAGGAGGGATGATGATGACAGTTTATGGGTAAGTTCAGCCGAGGTGAACAGAGTATCCTAGTGTATTTTCACTATGTGGTTGGAGATTTATGACTAAAATTCAGAAGTATTTAAAGCTGGGGTTGTGGATTTGGAAGCCATTTGTGCAGAGAAGGATTGTGCCAATATTGAAAGTATGGTTCAAGAACACACTCTGGCTTCTGAAAAGCCACAGATATTATGGCTCTTTTATGTGGACACACAAGGAAATCATTCCCTATGTTTTTGTTATCCCAAATCAGTCCCTATGTTTTTGTTATCCCAAGAGAGAGAAGAGTAGACAGAACATATTTCACAACTAGTACTTTTCTTCAGAAGTCACAATAAACATAATAAAGTCAACATATATAACATAGAAGATTAAGGCATTATTCTGATCTGTCTGCATTTCCCGTCTTGCATGTGGTAGGTGACTCACAAAATACTTGTTGACGGAATTCAATGAAGGCCAGATTTTAAGATAATTAACATACCTAGAATAGGCGTTAACAACAGTTTACAATGCCCAATTTTTATCCTAAGTAACTATTGTTGAGAAAATAGTAAAAATCCTATAGAAGTTAGAAAAATTCTGATTTTTTTTTTCAAAAGGAAGAAGTCTTCCTTTTGTACCTTAATTAATCATTATTTATAATGTTGGAACCCAAGAATCAACCTTTAATCTTCCAAAGTAGTACTTAGAGTTGTGCCATAAAATTAGCATCAGGTTTTTTATTCTTTTTCTTTTTCCGCTAATTATACAATCAAAATTTTAAACCTGGAAAAGCCTTAGGGTTTATCCATTTGCAGTGGTAAAAATTTAGGATGCTAATAGTTCTTCAATATCTACAGGTCTTAACACCCAACCAAATTGTACATTTGTATAATCTACATGCTTTGCTGGTTTGAAATCCTCTATGTTAGCAGAGTGTTCAGTACATAGTATCAAACAAACACTTGTTGATTGTAGGCAGGTCTGCCAAATAAGATCTTCAACGTACAAACACCCATCTAACTCCCCTCCAGAAAAACTGTATCTAGCTCAGATTAGGAGTTGGAAAGCTTTTTTTGGTTTTCTGGCATAATTAAGTCATAGAAAAAATATTTGTGTCAGTGATGGTCCTAGGCTTTATGGAACAAGGTATTACGTAAAATAAATGCTATAAGGTAAATGCTATCTTTCAAAAAATTAGTAGTAGGTGACTAGGTTTACTACTAAATAGTAACTTGGGCATTTTGCCTGTGTGTTTAATATATATATAGTAAAGATTAAGGCATTATTCTGATCTGTCTTTGCATTCCCCATGCATATATATATGCAATTTTTTAGTTTCCTGGTGCATACCTATAGACTAATCTAGAAGTCAGGTTGCAGGGATAGCTTTGACAAGATGTCTAGATCCCTGAATAAAGGATAACAGTGTTTAAGCCTTATATACGCCCTTTTGTAATTTCATTTCTATACCTAAGGAATGGAAAAGACCAGCAGCAGAATCAAGTTGCTGGTTTCTCAAAGGAATACTTCTGACTCACAACAGCAAAACCAGTGATTGTCTCAGGGATAAAGCTGGGATTCTCTCACCTTTGTCAGAGGAATCTATCTGACAAAATGAAAGACAGTTTTACAGAGTGAACATTAAGTTGTCCTTCTGATTATGTCACACACCTACACATACACATAAGGCAAGCACACACACACATACACAAAGTGCTCAGAGGACTTACAAATTAAATTAGCACAACTTCAATAAAGCATTCACAGGGTTTCACATTAGGCTGCAGAATGCAGTAAGGTAAAGGCCAGAGGATTTGGCATTCCAACAGGTCCGTGAGACTAGTGTCAATTTAATGGTGCTGCTCTGCCTCCCTGTGGAAATACTGAGAAATGCATGAGAAGATGTTCTCAAAATTCAGAATCAGCTAATAAAAATACCGTTAGTCATAGAAGCAAAGTACAAACAAACTATAGAGGTTTCTCTTTTGATAACAAATCCATGCTAAATATTTATATTTTCTAAGTATGGCATTACTTGATGCCAAAGTATAAGATATAAATGACTTAGAACGTGATTTGCAAATGTCAAATGGTTTTTAATTTATCCACTCGTAAAGTTGAATTTAATACATATATCTACACACATATATAAAATTACATGTCTTCTAATTTTTCTAAGGTGAAATGCCATTTTACTGTGTATAAAACATGATTGTGGGTTTAAAGGTGAATGCAGGGGTGAAAGTAATAATTAACGTAAATTGAGCAATTACTCTGTCACATACCAGGTAAATGTTAATTCATTTAATATTCATGACAAACTCATCAGATAGGTACTATGTCTTTATATACTTTTCAAAGTGCTTCTACATAAGCGTCTTCTGTTGCTGTTTATACAATGCTCTGAAGGAAACAAGGAACCTCACAGTACACAAGACACATCAAGGACCTTTAGGTAAGTACGTAGTCCCCAGACCACTCCTCAAGTGAGAGTCAGAATCCAAGTCCAGGTATCCTAAATCCTTGTGCAGCATTTATTTCATTTACACGAAGATTTGGGGGTTCCTATAGCTTGGTCTTAGCAAGTCATCTACTTTTGGCATGATTTTTGTTTGCTTATTTCTTATTGGATTTTTTCTTTATTTTTTGTTCTTTGATTTTTTTGTTGTTGTTTATTTCAGTTTTTTTTTTTTGCTTTATTTTTGTTTCAGCTACTGTTTGGATTTTTTTTTTTCTTTTTGTTTGTTTGCTTAGTCAGAAGGGGGATAACACTAACCACCATTTAGATTTGCAACCTTCAATATTATAATGAATTGGTCTCGAAAAATCTTAGACTAAATGTTTTTTTTTATTTCCCCAGGGAGATCCTGGAAGTCAAGATATTTTATATATTTTATATTTTCAAAAATAAAATTTCCTAGCCAGGTGCAGTGGCTTTCACCTGTATTCCAAGCACTTTGGGAGGCTGAGGTAGGAGGATCACTTGAGGCCAAGAGTTCATGACTAGCCCAAGTAACATAGCAAGACTCCATCTCTACAAAAAATACAAAGTCAGCCAGGCATGGTGGTCTGTGCCTACATCCCAGCTCCTCGGGATGCTGAGGCAGGAGGATCACTTGAGCCCAGGTGTTTGAGTTTGGCAGTGAGCTATGATGATGGACTACACAGGCAATAGTGAGACCTTGTTCAAAAAATTAAAAAATAAATTAAATTCCCAACTTCAGACTTACTGTGCTCATGTGACAGTTTACAGCCACAACCAGAAATGAACAAATGCAAGGACTAGGATCAAGTTAACATGGTTTTGACAAAACATGGTTCTAAACTTCTAAGTGGGTTACAAGATGTTAACTGGCAAGTCAGTTGCATGGAAACTGTGATGGGTTTTCCCATTTAAAAGTTAAAAATAATAATAATATCATTTTTTAATGTACAATTTTTTGTTACAAAACTTTTAATCGTTAGATCTCTGCAAGATGAGACCCTCCCATAGGCCTTACACCTTGAGGTCCTGCTCTGAACCTTCTTCAGCTTAGCTCTCTGCCTAGGTTTTGGAGCTGGGAGTCAACAGGGCTGTGGGAACACAGCCACCCAGAGTCTTCCCCCTTCTACAGGTACCTGAGCTGCTCAGTACACCAGATGTGTAAGGGCAGAAGTGCCCTTTGTGAAGAAAGGGAAGGAGCACGGTCATGAGAGCAATAGTGTCCACACACTATGCACAAGCCCCTCGCTGTGCAGTACAGAGCAGAGCTGCCACTGGGAAAGAAATAAAAAAGAGGAGGACCCTGAGCCTGGGGGTGAGGAGGGGACAGAAGGACAGAGGTAGGGTACGTAGCCTTCTCCACAGTACCACATTCTAGAGGAAACCCCACGGTCTGAAAAATCCAAACCTAGTCTTCTGGGTCCTTATTAAGATATGTCAGCAAAGAAGGTAGCTAGAACAGACTATATCAATCAACCATTAGCTAGATTTCATTAAAAGAAAGGATCAAACAAACAAAACTTGGCAAAATACAAAACCAAGCAACAAACATTAGAAACACAATTAATAGCTAATAAATATATATAAATCTGTTCAACCTGGGGAAATGGCAAATCATCAATGGGAAGCCCTTTCTATAGGATGGACAATAATTAAAAGATTGATAAAAATGCAATGGTGGAGTAAAAATACCACATACAGAATGGGAGAAAATGTTTGCAAACAATGTATCTGAAAAAGATCATGTAACCAGAATATATAAAGAACTTACAAAATTCAACAGTAAAAAAGGCCACCCAGTTTAAAAGTAGGTGAAGAATCCAGACTTTTCTCCAAAGAAGATACACAAATAGCCTGTAAGTACATAGTGAAAAGATGCTCACCACCATTGGTCATTAGGGAAATGCAAACCAAATCACAATGAGATACCAGGATGATGGAATCAAAAAGACAGGCAAATGTTGGTAAGGATATGAAGAAACTGAAACCTTCACATCTTGCTGGTGGGAATGTAAAATGGCGCAGTCACTGCAGAAAACAGGCAGTTTCTCAAAAAGTTAGAGTTACCATGTGACCCAACAATTTCACTCCTGGAGATGCAAATACATATGTTCACAAAATACTTGTCCACAAACATAAAAGCAGCATTATTCATAACAGCCAAAAAGTGGGAACAACCCAAATGTCCATCCATTAACTAATAAACAAAATGTGATACAGCCATTCAATGGAATATTACTCAACCATAAAAAGGAATGAAATATTCATACAAGCTACAACATAGATGAACCTTAAAAATGTATACTAAGTGAAAGAATCCAGACACAAAAGACCATGTATTTTTCATTCTGCCTATTTGAAATGTGCAGAGTAGACAAACCTACAGAGACAGAAAGTAGATTAGCGACTCCCTAAGGTTAGGAGACTGGGAATTGCCAGTAAAGTGGCATGACTGGTGATGGGTACAAGGCTTCCTTTTGGAGTGAAGAAAGTGTTCTAAAATTTGATTTTGACAATGGTTGCACATCTTTGTGAATACACTAAAAACTGTGGAATTGTACACTTTAAATGGGTGGATTTTATGGCATGTGAATTATATTTTAATAAAGCTATAATTTTATGCAATATTGGTGATATACTGGATGAAAGATATCTCATATACATACTTTTAAAGCCTTTTAAGAGGGCAATTTCTCTTTCAAAATGTAAAACGTACATATACTTTGACATAGACATTCTAATTCTAGACATCTTACCTATTTGCACATATTAATAATTACAAAAACATGTACAAAGGCTAGACACAGGGGCTCACACCTGTAATCCCACCACTTTGGGAGGCTGAGGTAGGAGGATCGCTTAAGGCCAGGAGTTGAAAACCAGCCAGAGCAACATTGCAAGACCCTATCACTACAAAAAAATAAAAAGTTAGCAGAAAATGGTAGTTCACACCTGTAGTTTTAGCTACTCAAGAAACTGGGGTAGGAGGATTGCTTAACCCCAAGAATCTGAGGCCACAGTGAGGTATATGATCACACCACGGCTCTCCAGCCTAAGCAACAGAGTGAGGTTTATCTTTAAAAACATAAAAAACGTATACAAAGATATTTATTGCAGAATGTTGTAATAGTTAAATGTAGAAATCAACCTGATGCTCATCAGTAGGAAAGTGATTAAGTAGGTACTTCCATACTGTTATTAAAGAATAAAATTTTGTATTTTGTTTTGGAAAATAAATCTTCTAGAGACACAAATTTTTACAGTTTGGTAAACCAACAAGGAGAAAAGCCTGTCTACAGGCTTTTTTTTTTCTTTGCAATTCTTAAATTAGATATTTTCCATTGCCTGGCAAGAGAATTTATAAAATGTATATATCAATATGTTAATTATAAGATGAGCAAAATCATATTAATGGATTATCACAAGACTGGTGAAATTTTTTAATCTCCTGAATAAATATAATGCTTTAGAGCAAATTACAATTTCCTATAAAAAAATCTATTCTATATTCTCCTAAATTTACAGGTTATAAGATTTAGTAGCTGGCATCATATAACAAAAAGAAATTTTTTAACCATAATCATGTTTGCTGGAGAAGAAAACATATAAAATTAACTTTAAAGAACTTCTGGCTGCAAGTCTGGTCTATTATGTTCTTGGGATTACCAAATGTAAGAAATACTTTATCATCCTTCCCTTCCTTCCTTTTGGAAATTAACCTGATAAATAGCTTCATCCTTTTTTTTTTTTTTTTTTGTCCCCTCAAGATTTCTTTTTACTCTCACTTTAACTAAAGTTTAGCTTTTAGTTTATAACTTTTTTCTTTTCTTTTAGAGATAGAGTCTCACTTTGTTGCCATGGGTGGTGGAGTGCTGTGGCGTCATCATATCTCACAGCAACCTCAAACTCTTATACTCAAGTGATCCTCCTGCCTCCACCTCCCAAGTAGCTGGGACTACACACATGCACCACCATGCCTGGCTAGTTTTTTTCTACTTTTAGTAGTGATGGGGTCTCACTCTTGCTTAGGCAGGTTTCAAATTCCTGAGCTCAATCTACCCACCTTGGCCTCCCAGAGTGCTAGGATTACAGGCATGAGCCACATTGCCGGCCAGTTTATAACTTTTTATTTCCACCCAATGTGATATTATGCAACTATTTGTTTAAATTTTAACTAATCTGTATAAACTGCTGTGGAAAGATCCTCAAAACATTTTGTCCAGTGAAAAGCATGTATGAGTGCTTACCCCTGGAGGAGAGAAATTAGAAGATAGATAGATATCTAGAAGATATATTTATATCTTCCTATACTACACATATAGTATATATGTATCCAAATTGCTGTGACTTCTGCTTTGTGTCTGGCTGAATTGAACTTTATTCCAAGCAGAACTGATCCAGAGGACAGCATCCAGAGTGTTAACTGATGAAGCAGATGAAGTTGCTTCTATAGGTGGACCACAGGTTTGTGTTTTAGTAAGGACCCACTGCTGGAGCTGAGCTCAGTAGTACATTTTAGATGTAATAATGCCTTGGTTGAGAGGTTGGATTTTCATGGTCATGTTTGGAGGCAGAAATTTCAGTGCCATGATGATTCATTTGTAAATGGCCAGGACAGCTGTCCGCTGTCGGTAGAATAGACTATTTCTTCTTCTTCATTTCTCAGTCCATACCCCTTACCCACTCCTCAAAGAGG
The DNA here is from genome assembly GCF_027406575.1 of Nycticebus coucang. NCBI lineage: Eukaryota > Metazoa > Chordata > Mammalia > Primates > Lorisidae > Nycticebus > Nycticebus coucang. Next base: position 29,233,031 of record NC_069796.1, read on the forward strand.
GCACCAGTCATCATCCATGTGCATTTGTTTGATCTCCAAGTGACAGGGAGATCTTCAGGCTTCAGGTTTTTTGGCTTTGCCAATTTTCCAGTTACTGAGGCCTTTAGTTGCTCTCTGGCTGAGCTAGTGCAAAGCAGAGTTGTGAAAACCTTCTTTGGAAAGTTTTGTGCTCTTAAATTGGTCACCCTTCATGACGAGTCAACTTGAAAAAGAGTCTACTCTTGTCAACATTAAAGATGTTGTCATCTTTGAAGCTTCTGGCGATGTCTGGGAACTTTTTGGTGAACTCTTCCAGAATTTTGACTGGAACTTTTTTGGATTCACCACACAAGACTTTCTGGAAGATCTTACATCACAGTTTAAATTTCTTAAGACAGCTACTTGATGCTTGGAAATCTGCCACCCTGTGAGATTCCTGTGAGATTTTTTTAGCAACTTCTTGGATTATTGGCCCAGAGATTTGGGCCTTAACTGCCTTCATTTGTTTGAACCAGCCTAATGTGGCTTCATTGCCTTAATAAAGGGAAGTTTTCCTCCTTTTCTGCTGTAGGTCTTTGCTTTCCTTACCATATCTCTCCAAGTACTCAACGTTTATGTTTTGGGATATTGCTAACTGTGGTCTTGCTAACACCAAAATGTTCCACTGTCTCTCTTTGGCTGCTGCTTTCCAGAAAATGTAGACGATCAAGCTTTTCCTTCAATGTCAGCTCTTTGAGTTCTTTTCTTTGGGTCATCATGTCTTGATTAACTGGAAAATTTTTCAGTACAATTCAGACCAATTTAAAAAGTCTTTCACGATATGTGATAAACAATAGAACGGTATGCTCAAAGTAACATGTGATAATAATAAAATATGAAAAAAGAACTTATACTAAAGTAAAAAATAATACAACTAAGGGGAAAACACCTTCTTCTCCTTGGTGTAGAGCAGACTCAACTGGTCAAGGTATAGAGAATAAATAAATATTGTGTGTCACAGTCCAAGTTGTGCATGACACAACTTACAAAGGTGGTCAATATATAGAGGTCAGTCTTCCATTGAATACATGTGGTTCATGTCCAGTCTATGAAAATTAAGATCAACTTTGGGAGGTGGCCAATGTAGGGAGATGGTCAATGATGGAGGTTCTAGTGTAGTTAGAATCAATGCTTCCCTCCAAACTTTACATCAATAAATTGTAGTCTCCTGAGAAAAATAAACTAACATTCTACCTCTTTACCTAACACTGTCTACCATTTAGCTAAACAAGTTCACAAAGTCTGTTAAAAGGCTGCAATTGGGTGGCACCTGTGGCTCAAAGGAGTAAGGCACTGGTCCCATATACTGGAGGTGGCGGGTTCAAACCCCGCCCCGGCCAAAAACTGCAATTAAAAAAAATTTTTTTAAGGCTGCGATTCCTAAAAGCCTTGTATTCCAAAACAAACCATGAATAAGAACATCCTGGCTGCCTTAACCAAAACACAGGGACATCTTTTTTTTTTTTTCCATATCAAAACTGACACAAAAGTCATCTAATTAGAATTGTTGATTCTCATTTGTTGAGCTATAAATATAGTTTGATGTCTCAATTTAGTGAGCCACTGAAAGCTGAACTTCCTTGCAAATAATGCAAGGGGTAGAGCAGGGGCAGCAACAAAAAAAAAATTGTATTTATTATTAAAATTTGTCTCTCGGGTTTTTTGTGTGTTTTGTTACATTCGAGATAGAGTCTCGCTCATCTCCCCAGCTACCATGCAGTGGCATCATCATAGCTTACTGCAACCTCAAACTCGTGGGCTCAAGCCATCCTCCTTCCTTAGCCTCCAGAGTAGCTGAGACTACAGGCATATGCCACCACTCCCAGCTAATTTTTCTATTTTTAGTAGATGGAATCTGACTATTGCCCAGGCTGGTCTCAAATTCCTGACTTTAAGCAATCCTCCAACCTCATCCTGTCAGAATGCTAAGATTACAGAAGCAAACTACCACACCCAGCCAGGTTTTTTCTAATACACCTAAATAATATTTTTGCAGGTAGGACTTTCTGTGAAAGACCTGCTCATTGAGCAGGAAGCAATGTCTACTGTCTAGGAAGAAATAACACATTGATGGAATAAGTGGTCGGAAAGTGAATTTATTCATTAAGTAAATAATCAGATATACTGGTTGGTATACCCAAGATGTACAAGAGTTTATTTATAAAGCTTTGCTAAAATAATTAGCAAAGTACTGAGTCATAAGCAATACCCAGGGGGAAGAGAAGTTCTCTTGCCCAAAACTGTCACGTACCCAGCTGGCTGGGTGTGCATTCTCCAGTGAGCCTCAGGGAATTAGGCCATTCTGCATATTTCCTGGCACAGCCTCCTGGGTCACACAGACTTTCCAGTTAATGTTGCATGCCTGTCTCCCTGAGGTTTCCCCCTCTATTTGGTCTCTTACTAATACCTCATAAAATGCTACATTTCTCAGTGTCTTCCCTGCAGGAAAATAAAGATTAATTACAACAGCCTATCAAGTCTAAGAATTTTTAATGTCACCTAAATCCAATTTTATGAGTCCCCAAAGTACATGACTAATATTTATGAATGGCACTCCCCAAAAGTATAATTGTACCATGTAAGTGGCCTGCTATAATTTGTAATTATATGCTGCACTTGGAAAAAATATATACATCAATATTTTCTGGGAAATTAACACTCAAATACAAACCATGGATAAAATAAGGTCTTCTTTGCTCCATTTGAGCAGTACCTTTAGTTAATTCCTAAAGCCCAATCTCCCAATTTGCAATGGAGACAGCAATTCTCTTTTCTCATTAGATACTCGGGGAAACTAAAGTAAGCCCACAAAGCCTCCCAGGATGAGCCCCTCCAACCAGAGATTGGTAATTGTCTAGAAGAAAAAAATCACTGTGTACAAGTGAAAAGACACCTATCACCTGGAAATGACCTTAAGATAACAAGAATGATTCACTCACAAAGCACAAACGCATGTTCTCCTCCGTGACCAGGGCACCAGCGAGCATGGAACGCAGCATTAGCAAATCACACTCCTGCAAAAGGGGACAGGTATTCACTTCATTCTCTCACTTCACTACTGAAAGCATCATTGGAAAAGGTAGAAATACAACACACAAAGATGAGATGCTGAACTATCAGGAACATTACCCACTTCCAAAAGATAAATCGCAAGGATACAGAGAAGGAAAACAGAATTTCCTGATGAGGAAAGTGCTTTAAAATGGTATGTGCGGGGCAGAGTGGCTTTAGCCTCAGACAGAAGACAATTCCACAAAAAAGGACATAACAGGAGAAGAAATGTTAGAGTTCTCCTCTGCCACTATCCTGAAACAAATAGTAACCATTCTCATGCCTCAAATGACTTAGAGCCACTTAGATGTGCTGGAGTCAATATAGTGACCCTCAATAGCCAGTTGTTAAATTTTTAGAAATTCTGCAAACTAAGATATTGGCACCAGATTATTCATTGCAACTCAATTCGTAATAGCCAAGTCATGGAAGAAGCCCAAGTGCCCACTGACCCATGAATGGATTAATAAATTGTGGTATATGTATACCATGGAATACTATGCAGCCTTAAAGAAAGATGGAGCCTTTACCTCTTTTATGTTTACATGGAGGGACCTGAAACATACTCTCCTGAGTAAAGTAGCTCAAGAATTGAGGGAAAAGAATCCAATGTACTCAGTACTTCTATGGAACCTACTTATATTTACTCACACTTTCTTATGACAGATAGAACACAACTATAGTCCAGGATGAAGGAGAGAAATGGAGTGGGAAGGGAGGGGAGAGGGGAGGTTTGATAGAGGGAGGGTAAAAGGCGGGACCACACCTATGGAGTATATTGCAAGGGTACAAGTCAAATCTGTCAAGTGTAGAACATAAATGTCTTAACACAATAATCAAGTAAATGAGGCGAAAGCTATGTTGATTGGTTTGGTGTAACCATGTCAAATTGTATAAAAAAAAATCAACACATAGTACCCCACATATGCATAAATGTATTCATAATCTATGTGTATTTGACTTAATAAAAAAACTAAATTATATAAACTTATAATTAAGTGGTATATTTTTAAAAAGATAAAGCTCATCTTTATAAGCAGCATTGTTCACAATAATCAAAAGGTGAAAACAACCAAGTGTTCATGGACAGGTGAATAAATAAGCAAAATGTGTATGTGTGTGTACACATATATAGGGATATATATGGATATATATTATGTGTGTGTATATAATATTTCATTGTGTGTGTGTACACAATGGAAGGAAGGAAATTTTGACATATGCTACAACCTGAATGAATCTTGAGGACATTATGCTAAGAGAAATAAGGCAGTCACAAAAAGACAAATACTGGGTTCCTTTTACTTATTATATAAGATACCAAGAGTAGTAAAATTCATACAGATATAAAGTAGAGGGTGGTTGCCGGAAGTTGGAGAAGAAGAAAATGGGGAGTCGGTGTTTAATGGGCACAGAGGTTCAGTTTATCAAGATGAAGAAGTTCTGGAGATCTGGTCACTGGGAATATACTTAACATTACTGAATTGTATGCTAGCAAATGATTACAATGGTAAATTTTATGTAGGTAAATTTATGTAAATTTGAACACAACTTAAAATCTCCTTAAATTTCAAAACCTTTTTAATAGGCAATAAAATCTTAAATTTCCTGGCTTTGTAATATACAATTACAATGCTACCTCTGGAGGAAGCTGGGGATGGGTACTGTAAAAGCTGTCAGATTCTAAGTGGAGTTACTAATGTTAAGCAAACTCTGACCAACAGGTCCAGGGAAGACTAGGAAGAGAGGGTTCTCATGGTGAATGTCTGATAACAGAAAAGACTCTACAAAAACCACAACTTTGCACAAAACCACTGTAGCCTTACACAAAAAATACTTCAGGAAGGACATCTGCCTAGCAACTGCCTTATTATTGATCCTTGTAGACAAAGATAACAATTTCAAAACAATTATAAGTAATCCTACTCATTTTTTTCTTTAAAAACCTTCGTCTTCCTTTGCCTCCCTAAATATGCTCATAGTTTACTATAAACACATGTTCCTACTGCAATGCTCTATTCTAAAATAAATATCTTTTCCTGGAGTGAGCCTGTCTCTGTTTTGGGGTTGAAAGTACACGGAATCTCCCTGTGCTAAGTTGTAACTTCTTGTGAATCTATAATTATTTCAAAATAAAAACTTTCTTTAAGGGCGGTACCTGTGGCTCAAAGGAGTAGGCGCCAGCCCCATATGCTGGAGGTGGCAGGTTCAAACCCAGCCCCAGCCAAAACTGAAAAAAAAAAAAAAAAAAAAAAAACTTTCTTTAAAGCAATAAATACTAAAATATAATCACTTCCTAATTATTCTGCTATAATTTTGCCAATATCTATGTTCTTGAAGAGTATTCATATCTACCGTACCTGCATAGCTGAAACACCGTGTAATGGCGTGCTGCCACACATCTCCCAACTTCACCTTCAGTTGGCAGTTTGAAATCAGCCATGGCAGGCGTGTTTACACCACAGAATCAGCAAACACTGCAAGTCAGAGCTCCCCTTACACAGCTGGTTAAATTTTACCAGCACACCTATCATCCAGGTGCCCTCATGAGTAAAACGAGGTTACCACTGAGGCCCAATGCTTACAACGGAATGAGACTGATCTTAGGCAATTGCTTAGACACTAACAGTTGGGGAACTGAATTCTCATTATTGTGTTTCTCCTTAGGAGACAAAGGGAAAAGACCTCACCTGAGGGTTGTTCTGAGCGTTGTGAGTAATTAAATGTGAGTTTTCTCCTACTTGAAACTCTCCCGTGTACAACTCATGCATTCCTCATGGGAAATTAAAAAAAAAAAAATCCTAAGCCCCACCAGTAAAAACAACCAACTGAACAGACCCCTCTTGGCGAAGGGAACCCCAGAGAAAACTTAAAGCTGAGTTCCTGGCTGTGCCAGGATGGAAAGTCAAGCACACCACCTCATTAACCACCATCAGGGTTGATTAGAGAGAACTAGCCCTTGGGGAAAACTTGCTCCATGGCTGAATTCAATCCACCTACCCCCACCTAATGCTACTCATCCTTTGTGCAGTTTTAGCACAACAACTGACCAGGATTCTTTCCTGCTAAGACACTACCAGCCATGGAGTGGTGCTGGCCAGTCTGAGGCCGTACAGAGAGGGTTTTCATGTCCTCTGTTCCATCTTTTGACATGAGGCAGAAATCATGTTAGCACCACCATTTTCTGAACATGGGATCTGTGAGTAGCATGAAGCTCAACTGTGCACGTGTGAGTTCCTGTCATAAATATTGATGACTCCTCCTGCAACCTCGTGAATATGTGTATCAGCTACCCTGCTCAGCTGCATTTCTGCATCTTTACCTTTCTCTCCAAGGGCTCACTTTTCCGTTTCTGCAGAAGACTCCTCTTCCCACCTGCAGGTTATGGTACCCTCTCTTCGGAATAAAGCCTCTTTTCCAAATTTACAGATTTTGTGACTTTTTCAGTCAACACTCAACCTCTGAGTTCGTTGGAGCTAAAGCAGACTAGGGTCTAACCTTCCTTCATTTTCTGCTCATGGAGTGGGACACCTTCTTTTCTAAATGTGTGGCTATAATAGGGCCTAGAACTTTTTCAAATGAGAGATTGAAGAGAAATTTGGTTCTAAAGGGGTACTATTTTGAAATCCAAAAAAGTACACCTCTTCCATTAAAACCAGGTGAAACCATAGCTACAGAAGGAACTTACTCAAGCATAAAGCCCAAGTAGGAAAAGAGGATAGGTTTTAGACTTGAAGAATTTTAGACTTTGGACTTTTGTCCAAGAGAATTTGCTTTTATACTTTAACTCTTTTGTACTTAATTGTCTCTGGGTTTAAACTCACAAGGGGATTTTATCTCTGGACTTCCATTTCTGTCTGGGAATTAGATAATAAGAGAAGATTTATACTGATATTTTGGACAGTTCCATATTTTCAGGATTTTTATTATTAGAGTGTGTTTAGGATTCAGTGTCTTATAAAACCTCTCATATACTACACTGGGCAATATGATTGAAAGTAATGGGCAGTGCCTGTGGCTCAGTTGGTAAGGCGCCGGCCCCATATACCGAGGGTAGCGGGTTCTAAACCCGACCCCAGCTGAACTACAACCAAAAAATAGCCGGGCGTTGTGGCAGGCGCCTGTAGTCCCAGCTACTCGGGAGGCTGAGGCAACAGAATTGCTTAAGCCCAGGAGTTGGAGGTTGCTGTGAGCTGTGTGAGGCCACGGCACTCTACCAAGGGCCATAAAGTGAAACTCTGTCTCTGCAAAAAAAAAAAAAAAAAGAAAGTAATTTGGGGTGGAAAATAAATAATTATTTTCAGTCTTTGGAATGGAGTGGATTTGGTGTTGATTCACTAAATGTATTTTTCTCACCCATTCCCCAGCCTCGTGGGGCCAAAATCTAAACTACCACTAACAATCACATAATGATGTCCATAAGGGAAGTGATTGGTTTGGGAGGGAACAGTCTCATGAAGGGAGGACAGAACAAAGAACAACCCTGCTTTGCAACAGGCTTAGTAGCTAAATCAGTAGATTAAAAGAACAGGAAGCTGGGGAATATAGGAACAGAATTCCTTTTCTCTATTCCTGGCTTCCACACAGCTTTTTCTACTCTTGCCCCTTTGGTCACTCCATCCCAAGGTAATGGAATGATTTATCTGATTGGTAAATCTGTGAAGAATAACCACTGTGCAAATTCTCTTATTGTTCTTCTCGCAAGCCCAGCTGCCCTCAAGAAGGTCATGTCCCCTGTTCTTTCTTCAGTCCTTACCCTCCCCTCTGGGCTTAGCTACAGACCTAGAGTCACATCCTCTAACCTCACTTCTATCAATAATAAAGGTGAATGGCTCGGCGCCCACTGTGCTTATGAGGCCAGCCACATGCACTGAGGCTGGTGGGTTCGAACTCAACCCAGGCCAGCTAAAATAACTATGACAACTGCAACAAAATAGCCGGGTGTTGTGGTGGGCACCTGTAGTCCCAGCTACTTGGGAGGCTGAGGCCGGAGAATTGCTTGGGCCCAAGAGTTTGAGGTTGCTGTGAGCTGTGACACCATGGCACTGTACCGAGGGTGATATAGTAAGACTCCATCTCAAAAATAATAATAATAATAATAATAAAGATGAAGTATTCTCATCATAAAGAAAAAGAACAAAAGGGGTAACTTGAGAACTTGTAAGGTAGTAGATATGTTAATGAACTTGATATCATGGTGATTATTTTAAAATGTATATGTATACCAAACATAAAGGTATACAGCTTAAATATATACAACTTATATTTGTCAATTACACTTTAATAAAGCTGAAAAAATCACTAAGTTTTCATCAAAATGCTGGCCTCTATATTTACTGTTTGCTTTATTTTTTCAGTTTGTCCAAAACTCAGGTTCAAAAGAAGGATGCTATTTTTTGAGGGTCTTCTTGGAGATTCTAATACAAGATAATTCATTTTCTTTTTTGCTTTTTTTCCTTTTTTAGACAGGGTCTCTCTCTGTTGTCCTGGCTAGAGTGCAGTGGTGCCATCATAGTTCACTGCAACTTCAAACTCCTAGTCTCAAGCAATCCTCTTGCCTCAGCCTCCCAAGTAGCTGGGACTACAGGTATGCACCACCATGCCCAGCTCATTGTTCCATATTGTGTAGAGACAAGGTCTCACTGTGTTGCTCAGGCTGGTCTCAAACTCCTTCTCAAACTCCTGGCCTCAAGTGATCCTCACACCATGGCCTCCCAAAGTGCCAGGATTACAGGTATGAACCACACCTGGCCAAGGAAATTCATATTTTCTGAAGAGAAATGCTATTTATTAGACTTTTAAAAGAGTAAAGCTATTACATAATCCTAAACACAGCAAATAATTGGATCTTGAAGACTCAGAAATAATAGATCAATCATAAGAAAAACTGTATTCTCCAGCAAACATGAGCATTCTCTGATATCCATCTTCTTTCCCGTAATTCATTTATAGCCACATTTGATGGAGTAAAAGTAATACAAACTGAAAAACATATACAACATGAAAAGAACCAATGATGTCCAACAAGGAGAGAGTTCATTCTTTTGTCTTCTGCCTAACTGTAGTTAACAGAAAGTAAATAATTGAATGAGGCATTCCCTGAGCTTCAGAAAGGAATGTCAAAGCAATTATCTTTTATTATAGCAGAAAATTTTTTAATTCACAGGATTTAAAAAAGAGTGAAAATTCTTAAAGTAGAACCCAATTTGTTTTCTGTAATAACAAAAGTGTATTTCATAAAAAGGTTTTATTGAATGACAGAATACATTCTACCAAAGTACTAATGCTTTTCTGAACATGACTATAGTATGAGTTCTACCAAACATTTAAGAAAGAAATTATAAAAAAAAAAAAAAAGAAATTATGCCAATTCTCTATAATTCTTCCAGGATATATTTCCTCACTCGTTCTGAGGCTAGTATTACCCTAATGCCAAATATCAGAGTCTTTTGATGTGACAGCACACAATTAAAAAGGAATAAACTTTTGCTCTCAAGGGTAAGATTCTTATTAATCTTACACCTAGTGATGTCCTTTGGACCATGGCATTTTCAGGAACAGCTGGTGCTGTTCACAGCAGGATAGATTCACCACATAAAGAGGAAATGAGAAGAGAGTAGAATATATTTTGTAATAGGTAAAGAAACATACTGAGAGGAGTTGCAAATGATTTAGCAATTATTCCTGTTATAAAGTGGTACTAAATCTACAGAAAGAATGGAGATAAAGGAAGAAAATACTATAGACTTCAAAGCCATTACACTGATTCTAAAATACTACTCATCATTGTAGAGTAAGAATTCTAACTGACTTCTTTGTAGAAACTGCCTAGCTAACTGAAAAATTTATATAGACACATGAGTAAAAGAAATCATAAGAAAAGCTTTAAAATATTTTGAAGTAAATGAAAATGAAAATATAGCAAACTATTCAAAATTTGTGAGATGCAGTGAAAGCAGTGTCAAGGGGGAAATTTATAGCAAGGAATATATACATTAGAAAATAAAGATCTAAAATCAACCATCGAAATTGCCACCTTGGTAAACTATAAAGAGAAGAGCAAAATCCAAAGTAACGAAAGTAAAGAAAAAACGGGAGGCACCTGTGGCTCAAAGGAGTAGGGCACGGGCCCCATATGCCAGAGGTGGTGGGTTCAAACCTAGCCCTGGCCAAAAACTGCAAAAAAAAAAGTAAAGAAAAAATTAGAGCAGACATCAATGAAATTAAAAGCAAATATCAAGACAGAAAAATCAGTGAAAACAAAAAGCTGATTTTTTAAAAAATCAATAAAATAAAAAAAGCCACCAGGCACAGTGGCTCACACCTATAATCTTAGCACTCTGGGAAGCCAAAATGAGTGGATTGCTTGAGCTAAGTTCAAAACAAGCCTGAGCAAAAGTGAGAGACCATCTCTACTAAAAATAGAAAAAACTGAGGCAAGAAGATTGCTTAAACCTGAGTTGGAGGTTGCTGTGAGCTATGATTCCACAGCACTCTACCCAGGGCTACAGCTTGAGACTCTGTCTAAAAAACAAAACAATTTAAAAATTAAAGAAAATAAAATCAAAAAGCCTCCAGCAAGATTACAGGAGGAAAAAAAGGAAAGCACAAATAAATCAGAAATAAAAAGGGGACCATCACTAGAGATCTCATGGACATTAAGAGGATAATAAAGGAATATGAATAATTAGTAACCTGATGAAATGGAACAATTCCTGGAAAGATGCAATCTGCCAAAACTCACACATTCTGAGGCTAATATTACCCTAATACCAAAGCCAGATAAAGATATTACATGACAATAAAACTACAGATCGATACCTCTCATAAACATGTAAAAATCCTCAACAAAAAATGAGCAAATTGAATCCAACAAATGTACAAAAGGAATTATACACCATGACCAAGTAGAATTTATTCCAGATACACAAGTCTGATTTAACATTTGAAAATCAATTAACATAACCCATCACATCAACAGGCTAAAGAAGAAAAATTACACAATCATATCAATAGTTGCAGAAAAAGCATTTGACAAAATCCAACACCTATTCATGATAAAAAGAAAAAATCTCAGAAAACTAGGAATAGAAGTGAATTTCCTCCACTTCATACAAAATATGTGCAAAAGCCCTCATATTAAATTGAAATTTTAAAAAATACAAAAATAGTGGTAGATATATCTGTGAACCATAAAAGAAAAAAAAAATAAAGAAAACATGTGCAAAAGACCTTGATCTGACAACAAACTTAACTGTGACAAATGTGTTCTTGTTAAAGTCAGGAACAAAGGATATTGCTTCTTACCATTCATTCCTTTTCAATATCATACTGAAAGCCCTGCCTAATGCAATAAGACAAGAAAAGGAAATAAAAGATATACTGATTGACAGAGAATAAATAAAACTATCTCTGTTCACAGATAGTATAATTGTTCATGTTGAAAATCTGAAATAACCAACAAGAAACTCCTGGAACTAACAAGTATTATACCACGGCTATACAATGCAAGATTAACATACAAAAGTCTCACTTTCCTATACTCTGGCAATGAGCCAGTGGAACTTGAACTAAAAATAATACCTTATATTAGCACCCAAAAATGAGATATTTAGGTATAAAACTAATAAAATACACATAAAACCTATATGAGGAATACTACAAAACTCTGAACTAAATCAAATAAATAAATGAAGAGATATTCCATGCATGAATATCTCAATATTATCAAGATGTCAGTTCTTCCCAATTTGATCTATAGAGTAAATGCAATCCCAAGAAAAATCCCAACAATTTAAATATGTGTAAAAATCTGCATATTGACAGACTGTTTCTTACATTTTGTCTGAAGAAAAAGATGGAGAATAACCAACACAATATTAAGGCAGAATAAGTCAGAAGGCTCGGCCTGCATAAATATAGCCAACTGATTTATGACAAAGGAGCAAAGACAATATAATGGAAGAATAAAATCTTTTCAATAAATGGTGCTGAACAACTGGACATCCACATGAACCTAGACAATGACCCTGCGCCCTTCACAAAAATTAACTCAAAATGTAGAATGGGGCCTTGCACGGTGGCTCAGGCCTCCTAGCACTCTGGGAACCCAAGGCAGATGGATTGCCTGAGTTCATAGGTTCAAGACCAGCCTAAGCAAGAACAAGACCCCACCTCTAAAAGTAGCTAGACATTGTGGTGGGCGCTGTAGTCTCAGCTACTCAGGAGGCTGAGGCAAGAGAATCACTTGAGCCCAAGAGTTTGAGGTTGCTGTGAGCTATGACTCCAAAGCACTCTACTCAGGGTGACAAAGTGAGACTCTGTCTCAAAAAAAAAAAAAAAAAAAAGGGGCGGCACCTGTGGCTCAAGGAGTAGGGTGCCAGCCCCATATACCAGAGGTGGCAGGTTCAAACCCAGCCCCAGCCAAAAACTGCAACCAAAAAAAAAAAAAAAAAATGTAGAACGAACAATATATGATAGCACAACAAAGTGACTATAATCAATAATCAGTTAAGATACACCTTAAAATAACTAAAAGAGTGGAAGTGGAATGTTCTTAACAAAGGAAATGATAAATGCCTGTGGTGACAAATACCCTAATTACCCTGATTTGACTAATACACGTTGTATGTCTCTATTAAAACATTACATGTTGGCAGGCTCAGTAACTCAAACCTGTAATTCCTAGCACTCTGGGAGGCTGAGGCAGGAGAATTGCTTGAGCTGAGGAGTTTGAGACCAGCCAGAGCAAGAGTGAGACCCCCATCTCTGCTAAAAATAGAAAAATTAGCTGAGTGTTGTGGTGGGCACCTGTCAGTCCAGATGCTTCAAAGGCTAAGCCAGGATCACTTGAACCCGGGAATTTGAGGTTGCCATGAGCTAGGCTGACACCACAACACTCTAGCCTGAGCAACACAGTGAGACTTTGTCTTAAAACACACATACACATGATCACACATACCTCATATATATGTGCCAATATTACATATCCCTAATAATCAAAGAAAAATTTTGACACAGAGTCTCTCTGTGGCCCAGGCTAGAGTGCTATGGCATCAGCCTAGCTCACAGCAACCTCAAACTCCTAAGTTAAAATGATCCTCCTGTCTGAGGCACCCGAGAAGCTGAGACTATAGGCACCCATCACAACACCCAGCTAATTTTCCTATTTTCAGTAGAGACGGAATCTCATTCTTGCTCAGACTGGTCTTGAACTCCTGAGCTCAAGCAATCTTCCTGCGTTGGCCTCCCAGAGCGCTAGGATTACACATGTGAGCCACCATGCCTGGCTTAAAAGAAATTTTTAAAGGGAAAAACAACGTGAACCATTTTAAAGCCAAAAAAAAAAAAAATTAACTCAAAATGGATCACAGATATAAATCTAAAACACAAAACTATGTAACTCCCAAAAGATAACTAGGACAAAATCCAGATGACCTTGCATTTGTCAATGACTTCTTAGCTATAACAAGAAAGGCATAATTTTTTTTTTTTTTGTAGAGACGGAGTTTCACTTTATTGCCCACAGTGTAGAGTGCTGTGACATCACACAGCTCACAGCAACCTCCAACTCCTGGACTTAGGCAATTCTCTTGCCTCAGCCTCCCAAGCAGCTGGGACCACAGGCGTCCGCCACAACACCCACCATTCTTTTGTTGCAGTTTGGCCGGGGCCGAGCTTGAACCCACCACCCTCAGTAGATGGGGCCGGCGCTCTGCCCCCTGAGCCACAGGCGCCAGCCCAGAAAGGCATAATTTTTAAAAGAAATAATTGATAAGCTAAACTTTATTAAAATTAAAATTTTCTTCTCTGCTAAAGATACTATTAAAAAATACGAAGACGAGTCACAGAATATGAGAAAACATTTGCAAAAGATGTATCTGACTGTTATCCAAAATATACAAAGAACTCTTTTTTTTTTTTTTTTTTTTTTTGTAGGGACAGAGTCTCACATTACTGCCCTCGGGTAGAGTGCTGTGGCGTCACACGGCTCACAGCAACCTCCAGCTCTTGGGCTTACGTGGATTCTCTTGTCTCAGCCTCCGGAGCAGCTGGGACTACAGGAGCCTGCCACAACGCCCGGCTATTTTTTGTTGCAGTTTGGCCGGGTCTGGGTCCAAACCCGCCACCCTCAGTATAGGGGCCAGCGCCCCATTCACTGAGCCACAGGCGCCGCCCACAAAGAACTCTTAAAACAAGCAGTGCCTTTGGCTCAGTGAGTAGGGCGCTGGCCTTATATACTGAAGGGTGGTGGGTTCAAACCCAGCTCTGGTCAAACTGCAACAACAACAAAAAAAAAAAATAGGTGGGCATTGTGGCAGGCACCTGTAGTCCCAGCTACTCAGGAGGCTGAGGCAAGAGAACTGCCTAAGCCCAAGAGCTGGAGGTTGCTGTGAGCTATGACGCCACAGCTCTCTACTGAGGGTGACAAAGTGAGACTCTGTCTCTAAAAAAAAAAAAGAAAAGAAAAGAACTCTAAAAACTCAGCAATAAAAAAACAAACAATCCAATTAAAAATGGGCACAGACCTGAGCAGATACCTCACAGACGGTAATAAGCATATGAAAAAAATTGCAAATTAAAACAATAAGCTACCACTACCTATGAGAATGGCCAAAATTTAACACAGGACAGTGCAGATGCTGGTGAGGATGTGGCTCATCAGGAACCCAAATTCAGTGCAGGTGGGGATGCAAAATAGCACAGCCACTTTGAAGGACAATTTGGCAGTTTCCTACAAAACAAAACATACTCTTAAAATAAAATGGCTTATTGTACCCTCAATGAATCCCCAACAATAAAAAAAAAAAAACACAAAAAAATAAAAAAATAAAAATAAAATGTAGCAATCATGCTCCTGGGTATTTGCTCAAATGAGTTGAAAACGTACGTCCACATAAAAACCTGCACACAGATGGATGTTTACAGCAGCTTCATTCATAACTGCCAAAACTTGGATCAACCAAGGTATCCTTCAGTAGAATAAACTATGGTATAGCTGGAGTATCTTCCAAGGTAAAAAGAAATACACTTAACAAGAAATGCACAAAAAGACATAAAAGAACCTTAAAGGTATGTTGCTACGTGAAAGAAAGCATCTAAAAATGAGTCATAATTTATGACTCCAACTATCCAACATTCTGAAAAAGGCAAAACTATATGTGGAGACAGTAAAAAGGTAAGTGTTTGCCAGGAGTTAGTGGGGAGGAAGAAATGAAAAGATGGAGTGCACAGGATTGTTAGGGCAGTTAATGGTGGATACATGTCATTATACATTTGTCAAAACCCATAGAATGTACAACTGTGGTCCCCAGTCCCTAGGCCAGAGAATGAGAGAAAACTTATGCAGTTCATATATCTGGTAAAGGTCTAGTATTCAGAATATATAAAGAACTCTTACAACTCAATAATAAAAAGATAAGTAACACAGTTTTTAAAATGGGCAAATGATGGTACACCTCAAGGTACACCTGGGTGAAGGGCTCAAATACAACTCAGACTTTTCCTAACAAATGCAAACAATGTAACCAAATCATATGTAGCCTCATATTAATCTGGAAAAAAATAAAATAAAATGGGCAAATGATAGATTATTAAGGCAGTGAAGACTGTTTAATACTATTAACAAATTGTACTTAACGTGTCATTATTCATTTATCCAAACCCATCAAAACGTGTAGCACCAACAGTGAACCTTAGACTGTGGACTTTGCGTGATTATGATGTGTTCATCAATTACAGCACCTTACCACTCTGGTGGGGAATGTTGATAATGGGGGAGGCTGTTTATGTCTAGGGCAAGGGATATATGGGAAATCTTCTCAATTCTCTATGAACTCAAAACTTCTCTTAAAAAATAAAGTCTCTTTTATAAAGAGAGCAAATAAATAAACATTTCTCCAAAAAGATATATAAAGGTCAATAAGCACATTAAAAGATGCTGAACATCATTAACAATCAGGGAAATGCCAATCAAATCCACAATAAGATACCAATTCACACCCTCTAGGATGACTATAATCGAAGAGGCTGTGTGTTAGCCAGGATGTAGAGAAACCAGAGCCCTCATACACTGCGGTGGGATGGTAAAATGGCTCGGCCACTTTGGAAAAGTTTGGCAGTTCTTCAGAACGTTGATAAACATAGAGTAACCATATGACCAACTGAGTAATCCTATGAACATATCCACTCCCAGGCATATAATTAAGAGGAGTATGATAAAAATATAGATCCACATAAAACTTGTCCACAAATGTTCATAGTAACATTATTCACAACAGCCAAGTATGGAAACAACCCAAGGTCCATCAGTTAATAAACTGATAAACAAAATGTGGCATAGCCAAACAATAGAATATTCTTTAACAATAGAAAGGAATGAAGTTATTGATACAAGCTACAACATGGATGCTAAATCAAACAAGGTTATCGGAAAAGGCCACATACTGTACTATTCCATTTATATTAAATGCCCAGAATAGCCAAACCCATAACGACAGAAAATAGATTAGTAGTTGCCCAGGGTGGGGGAATGGAGAGTGACTGCTAGTGGTTCAGTTGCAGACATCCTTACACTTCACTTTACCCCTAAATACTTCAGCATGCATCCCTTACAAATAGGACATTCTCCTATAAAACCACAATGCACTTATCTACCTAAGAAAATTAACTAGATGGTTTTTGATCTAAGATCTGATCATTATTAATACATTGCATTTTGTTAAAGTCTATTTAGTGTCTTTTAGTCTAGAACAATTTCCATACCTTTGTGTGATTGTATATGTTGTTTATGATGTTGATAATGATGGTGGTATTGATGGCTTTCATGACATTGGTTTTCTTTAAGAGTTAACCACAATTTCTTTTATAATAAAATGTCCCACATTCTAGATTTGAAGATTCATCTGATTGTTTCCTCATTATGAGATTCAGATTAAACAGTTCTGGTAAGAATAATACCGAAATGGTGCAGTGTACTTCTTACTGCCTTGTTAATTGTTGATGCTATTTTTGTTAACATAGTTAACTTACTATCAGATCTCTTCACTGTAAATGAAGTCTGTATTTCCCCTTTTTAATTGGTAAATTATTTGGAAGTGATACCTTGAGACCATGTCCCCCAGATTTTTCACCCAATGGTGTTAGCATACATTGATGATCCTTGCCTGAATAAATTTTTATGAGTTGTAAAATGGTTATTTTTTTTTCATTTGATCTCTTCTATGCTTACGGCACTTTTATTTTTTGTAAAAAAAGGAAGATGTATTTGACACGTTTCCCTTAGTGCAATATACCTAAAAGGAAATCACAATACAATGAAAGATTTAAATCAAGTCCTCAGAATTTCATACAAACACCAAGACCTAAAGTATTGGTATTGCGTCTCAAATTATCCCATTAACTTAAAAAAAAAAAAGCTTAAACTTGTGTGTTTTACAGGTTATTAAATGAAACTAGAATTAATAAACATGCCAAAATGTTTCACTTTTAATTGTAGACACAGCTCCTATACTGAGTTTTACAAAAAAGCATGTCTTTCAACATGCATCTGAGCAGTGTTTCATGTCATATGGTAAAACAGCAACATTTAACATAATTCAACTGCTTTAACCTAAATATGCTTACTGCTTAAGTACATCCTACAATATAACTACTTCAAGGAAAGCTGGAACTTGTTTAACAGTTATACTCTATACGGCTTTGCTGTTACATCCCAGATGAGTATTGTGTTAAAAAATACTGAACCTGGCTCGGCTCAGTGAGTAGGGTGCCAGCCACACACACTGAAGCTGGCAGGTTTGAGCCCAGCCCAGGCCTGCTAAACAACAATGACAACTGCAACCAAAAAATAGCCGGGTGTTGTGGTGGACACCTGTAATCCCAGCTACTCAGGAGGCTGTGGCAAGAGAATCACTTAAGCTCAAGAGTTTGAAGTTGCTGTGAGCTGTGATGCCCCAGCACTCTACTGAGGGTGACATAGTGATACTCTGTTTAAAAAAAAAAAAAATACTGAAACTTTAAATCTTTAAAACAATCCTGATTTCCATTTATAGAGTAAGCATAAATCATAAGTTCGTATGGCAAGAAACTATTAAACTGAAGTTTTTTCTTTTAAAAAGTTGACCAAGAATCCATGATAGGGATCAATTACATCCCCATTCTCCACTCATACTGGACATGCTAGACATGCCTCCCGTTCTGTTCACACCCGTAGCTCACAGCTTCCACTACTGTAGTAGCTGCTGTTCACTGCTCCTTGGCTACCTATGCAATGTTTGATTGAAAATCCCTGGAGTTTTCCTGCAAAACTTGGTCATAGCCACTCTTGCTGCTCTGGCCACCATAGCCACCTTCATAACCACCACTCAGCTGCTTGCTGTCTGGGCCACCATAACTGGACTGGTTTGACAAACCCACGTCGTCCATTATTTGGGTACCATAAGCACCACCATTTGCTCCTGCTGTAGAATTCAAGAAGAGTTTGACCTATCTGTGTTGCATATTTGCTTTGTCTTTTGACATAGCTGCTGCCATGGCGTCCTCATGAGTTGCAAACTCGACGTCTGCTTCACCATTACTCTGCCATCGGGTTGAGAGGTGAAAAAGGTTATAAATGTCATTATCAGTAGCTCTGTAAGGTAATCCACGCATGTGTACACAATGTCCTGTTGTGCTCTGGAAAGTAGAGCCACATCCCCACATCAGTGATCAGACATTCCTGAAAAACAATAATTGAGATTTCTTCTAAATCTATCTGACCCGAATCCGTAGCTATCATTGTAGCCATTCTAATCATTAGAGCCTCCATAGCCTCCACCATAAGCACCATGCCTCATCCTCTCAAAGCTGGCTCCTCTGTCAAGGCGGTTATACCCTCTGCCAGCCCCAGATCTGTCACTGGGACCTGGCGACTGCATGGCCGTAAGCTTTCGTGGCGGATCATAGTGCGTTCTCACTTCAGCTCAACTGCTCTTAAAGATTTCAATATACCTGTGCCCTATTCTTTCCTTGTATTTCTTCTGAGCTTTTCCAGCTATTTCCTGTGAAACAAACTATACAAAGGCCACCCCTGTACTCCTCCCCTGAACTCCACTGGCAATGTTACCCCATGTGGCACAATTTCCAACCCTGAGAAGAAATGAACAATTTCTTCCTTGTTACATTCAAGGGCAAGTCCTCTAAGCCGCACAAAGCCATCACTGGCCATGTCAGGACTATTTGGACCAGTTTGCTTCAATACCCAGCCTATTTCAACATTGTTTGACTTGACTACTTCAACATATCTGTGTCCCATAGTTTTTCTGTCTTTTTTCAGGGCCAATTGGACTTCATCTTCTGATTTGAGTTCAACAAAAGTCTCACCGCTCGGTTCTGTCTTCTGTTGTGTAGATGAAACGAATACCTTGAGCTCAATTTTGAATTTTGCAGCCAGAAAAAACCTGCTGCCCTTCTTCAGCCAGGCAAGACCAGGGCAAGCCCCAGACCTTCACCACGAATTCCTCTCCACCTTCGGTGCCCACCATCATTGTCTCTTCAAGGGTCCCAGCATTGAAATGGACTAGACACACAACTTCCAAGTGGCTGAGAAGAAAAATCGGCACTTTTGTTTTTAAAATGGTTTTCCTCTTTCTCTCATATCAGTATAGATTCAGATTATCTTTCCATGTATTATGAGTATTAATTATTCTTATGCTCAAGTTGTCCCAAATTTGTCCACTGGGAGCCCCTTCAACCAAACTCCTGTCTTTTTGCCATGACCTCATCAGCCTTTGTGCAATTCTACTTCTCAGTTTACACACACCGCAAGATACCCGCTTATCTTGAACTTTCCCCGCGCCACACCTGGAATTAACTATTGTTTACAAGGAATCCTGACACCTTCTAGTAGAGGATTGTATTTAAAAATCAAGAACTATGATGTAGTGTTTACTGTCATTAGGCCTTTACAGTAGACAATCCAGGTTTTCTTTTTTTCTTTTTTAATCATCGGTGTACACTGATACTCTTCAACTTCATAGGGGCTTTTTCTCACCTTCTCCTGTTCCACATTCTTATCTCTCTTCTCCCACAATGAAAACTGATTCCCATTCACAACGTCTTTAATCATTTGGTCTTTCCTACATTACACAAACACACACACACACACAATGGTTTCACACAACCCCAACAAGCCCCTAAGGTAAACTTTGAGATTTCTTTGTATTAGTCCTTGTTCTTAGAATATATTCTATAAGGATATAGAATCAGCACACTGTGTTCAGAAGTAACTTGAATTGTATTTTCCATGTATGTTTTTACTATTTATACACAATTGACTTAACTTGGTTCTCTTTGTATTAGATTTTAGGGTCTTTTTTTAATCTTTCTTTTTACTTTTAGATTATTAACTCTAGGGTGTTTCCAGCCTTTCTTCATCTCTGTCAATAATAGAAGGCACTAGTTTTCCCTAGCAACTTCTCCTTCTACAGTTCTGAGGATGTTTCCAAAGCATTTCTTGGGATCTTCTGACACATAATTACAAAGAAAGGGGAATAGAAAGCAATGCAAGAGGCGCATGGAAGTGAAGCAGACATGAGAGAATTCCCTTTTCTTTTAAAGAAACAGGCATGGGAACAGCTGCAGGGTTTATACCTTATGAAAAGAAATTGAGAAAGGGTCTTCAAGCAATAAAAAGTAGCTTGCACACTAAAGGAGAGCTCACTTCAGCTGATAAGGGAGGTTCAGTAGGCTGAGAATGTGAGGTGGTCTGAGTCAGCCAAATTCTCTACTATAGTTCATTGCAAATGTTTAGATACCACTCCTTCCTGATCAGTATTGTAACTTCCTCATAAGAGACAATATAAAGTTATGAATTAAACTAATAAAATTTGGCAACCACGAGGATCAAATTTTGTGTTTGGCTTATAACTATTTCAGTTCTTCAGCTGCTACACCCTGTATCTTGGGAAATCTCTTCTAGATTTTTACAGCAGAGTAAAGTCCCTGAGATTTAATTGATAACTTAAGCTAGTAATTTAGAAATCTTAGCTGTTGGGCGGCGCCTGTGGCTCAGCGGGTAGGGCGCCGGTCCCATATGCCGGAGGTGGCGGGTTCAAACCCAGCCCCGGCCAAATTAAAAAAAAAAAAAAAAAAGAAATCTTAGCTGTTACTCTTTCTTTCAGATATTCAACAATTTTAGAAGCAGTCACAATATCTCCAGTCATTGAATTTCATACTGACCCTTTATATGTTCCTACAGTAATAGTATTTGGAAGGCTAAAGCCTTGCCCATCACTACAGATGATCAAAGGAATGACTTAACTTAGCTATTTTGCTACCATCCAATGTCTTCAGCCCAAACCAGGGCAAGTAACCAATCCATGATCTGTGCCACCCCATCCCACCTTTCCCTGAGAAGCTATTCCCTACAATCATTCCTGCTAAGAATTTCTCCATCAATTAATTTCTTGAAAATATTTAAGGAATGGTTCAGATTAACTGGGAAAACAGGCAGGAATAAAGAGAAACTACACAGATAATACCACAACCAGAACTAGAAAGCCCGTCATTCAGGACGCTGCTACCGCTGCAAGTGAGCACAAGAACCGCAGCTTGCCCTGTTGTCATCTCTAGTATTCAACATTGGATCCAAGGGTTGGCAACACAGACACTGTTGTGCCTGCCAACTTGATGCTGCTGCCACTGACACCAGAAAGAAATCTCCACTGTCCTTGTTTCTTTGTGTCATTAGTTTCAAATTCAAAATCCCAGATGAGTGCATCTGATCGGCAGGGCCTAAGTCAAGGGCCTACATCCCAGCTGGCAAAGGAGCCAGAATACTAGATGTCTATTCATTTCAACTTGTCTTCTGGGAGTCACAGAATTCCTCACATAGAAAGGAAGTTCAAAAGCTGGATATCAATAATTACAAGTGTCCATTACAAATATAATGTTCTGAGCAAATGCCATAGGATGTAACAGATATGCAGTTTTTTAGCAATATGATATTTAATGCTAACAGCACAGGGGCTGTCCAATACCAGGCACTAAATAAATAGTAATTGCTACTAACATTATCATAATACTTTCATAATCATTATCTTAATACTAACCTAAATCATGGTAATCATTATTACAAAATATCAATGTATAGGAATCCACGAATAAGGATTAAATGAGGAAACAAGTCTCAGAACCTTGAGAAATAGTAAATCCTTGACTCCTCTCTCTCACCACCATATTTTATCCAGTGGCAAATCCTGTCAGCTGTAGTTTCAAAATACATACTGTATCTGATCTCTGCTCATCAGCTCTATCGCTGCTGTACTAGTCCAAGTTATCAACACCACTGACTGGATTATAACATGGTCTCCTAACAAGTATTTTTTGATTGATTAAAACATTCCATATCTTGATTAT
Source organism: Nycticebus coucang (assembly GCF_027406575.1). Taxonomy (NCBI): domain Eukaryota; kingdom Metazoa; phylum Chordata; class Mammalia; order Primates; family Lorisidae; genus Nycticebus; species Nycticebus coucang. The sequence goes on from NC_069796.1 coordinate 29,255,498, forward strand.
GATCAAATTCATCAGGCCACACACTTTAAAGTAGTAAATTTTATTGTATTTACATCTCAAAAGTCCTAACTTAAAAAAAAAGTAACAGTCACTGAAGTAAGTTCACCCAAGCTTTCAGGTCAACAGAGTATATAATCAATCCATGTTAAACCAACCGCGTATTTTTTAGAATAAGTGCAAACTAATTTTTGGTCTAAAATAAGACCAAGCAGCTATAGAAACCTCAAAATTTACTTAAATAAGCTATAATTATAATAAATATACTCAGCAAAAAAGTAATGAGCTATTATAAGCAAAAATCTCTTTACTAAATGATCCTGTATATCATAGGAAACAATTTAAGGAGCAGTAACTATCATCAGCCAGTGGCCTCAAATAGTTTGCTTTACAGTGGAATGAAGAGACGAATGCAGTTTAAATTAGCTCTTGGCATATTTGCAGCACACACTTGAAAGAGAAATGGTCTCCTAACAAGTTTAGGAGTGTTTCCTCCTCTGTCACTCTGAAAGAGAAAGGCCTAACTACCTTTTTTTCTTTTAACTAAAACCCATACCACGAGAATAGGATTTTTAAAAATGTACTTATTATTTCATAAGCTGTAACATAAATAGAAGAAAACTTCAATCAGTATAACAAAGTACCAGAAATGAGTACAGCAAAGAAGCTTTAATTGGAATTAAAGTTGCATCCACTACTACTACTATTCTCAGAAAATAGTTGGTGATCAACAAAATGCCTCCTGATCTTGATTCAGTATTGGAGAAAAGAGTGAATACAGCCAAACTGTGCCTATTTGAAGCACTTGGGCAAAGTCCAAGAATGCCTAACTGCTTTTCCACAGTCCTGAACACTGGCTATCAGTGGTGGGCCAGAGACTGCGGCCCGTCTCTCAACATCTACTCCATCTATGTTCCTTTCTAGTTTTATTCCGAGTGCCAGAATATCCTTTGTGTGGTCAATGATGTATAAGTAGGAGGTCTTAAGGGACCTCTGTAAAAGCTCTTTTTAAAAGAAACATTATGCTGACATGACTTTTTGCCATTTTCCTTTCTTCTTGTTTTTGATGGGAAGATCTGATAGCTAGAGCAGCATCAGTCAATTGAATCACAAGGTGACCTTGAGGATAAAAATCAAGTGCAAAGGACAGCAGAGCAAAATGATAGGAGCCTGAATTCTTACTGAAATCACAAAGCTGCCGAAAGAGCCAGGGACTGCTACCTCAGCACTTCTACAACTTAAGAGAAAAACAAGCCTCTATCCTGCTTAAACCTATTTTGTGTGTTATGTAGACTAATTCTAACTTACACAAATGAAAAATACACATTTAAAAATAAGGATCAAAGACCACTTCCATTTTCTCAGTGGCTTACTCAAGTAACTTATTTCAATGATAAACTAAATCTCTTGAATGGTCTAAACCTATCACTTCAGTGCTAAAATAAAACATTTACTATTAAAGATAGGAGTGATTTCCCATTTAGCCTCCCTCTCAGATCAATTCAATCACTGTGATACCATAGTGCCCACAAAAACTGGCTTACAATCAATTTACAAGCTCAACTGTTATTACCAAGTTCTAACTACCCATTTTACAATGGCAGTCTCAACCTCTAAACTAAGGGCAGAACAATAATCAAATAGGCTGCTGTAATTATTAAAATCCCTAGCCACCATATATAGGAGAATTAAGTTCCACCCCACCTGAATCATATTACATATTAATTAATCATTATATTGCACATTATTACATGGCAGAGCAGAAAGACAGCCTGATTATTACATAATCATATTAATCATTGTGTTAATTACAGTAAATATTTTTTTTTTTGAGACAGAGTCTCACTTTGTCGCCCTGGGTAGACTGCCCTGCTGTCACAACTCACAGCAACCTCCAATTTTGGGGCTTAAGAGATTCTCTTGCCTCAGCCTCTCAAGTAGCTGGGACTACAGGCGCCCACCACAACACCCAGCTATTTTTGTTGCAGTTGTCATGGTTGTTTTGTTGCTGTTGTTTTTTTGTTTGTTATTTTTTTAGCTGGTCCGGGCTGGGTTCGAACCCACCAGCCTCGGTATATGTGGCTCACGCCCTAACCACTGTTTATGCTACGGACGCCAAGCCCAGTAAATACTGTTAACTGTAATTATCTAAACCCTGAAATCTCAGTAGTTTAACAAATAAAATTCAATGTGAGTCAGCATGAAGAACGCTCCTCCAATCAGTCATTCAGGAGTTCAAGTCCCTTAAACAGCCCAATCTGGATCCTTTCTGTATCTTGAAAACAAAGGAAAAGAAAAAGCAGAGGGGAGAGCATGGGAGATTTTTCAGGGGCTTAGAAATGGCAGACATCAGTTCCTCACACATCTCACTGACAAGGTGATAGGTATATGGCCCCAGACAGCTGAAGGGATACAGAGAAATGCAGTTTAGCTATACACTAAACAATAAAGAGAACAGGGTGTCTTGGTTATCACTGGCAAGTAACAAATTACCCCACACTTAGTGGCTTAAACTAGTTATCTCTCAATTTCTGTGGGTCTGCAATTTGGGAGATTATCCAGGTTGTCTGTCTTGGGGTCTCTATTTATAGGTGCAGTCAGATATTAATCTTGGATCTACTTCCAAATGGTTTATTCACATGGCTGACACACTACTGCCAGCTGTCAATGGGCCTCAATTTCTCTCAAATGTTGGCCTTGCCATTGTGCTCATGAGTGTCCTCGGCAACAGCAGCTGGCTTTCCCCAAGTATCTTTTGCTATTCACACTGCTGTACCAGAATATCATAGACTGGGTGTCTTATAAACTGTAACTTCCCATAGTTCTGAAGTCTGGGAAGTGAGATCAAGCCACCAGCAGATTCAATGTTTTGTGAGGGCACATTTCCTGGTTCATAAATGGCTATCTAGTATCCAGAATATATAAAGAACTCTTACAACTTAACATTAATAAATTTTTAAAAACCTGATTTGCCAGGAGCTGTGGAACATGCCTGTAATCCCAGCTACTTAGGAGGATGAGGTAGGAGGATTGCATGAGCCTAAGAGTTTGAGGTTATAGTGAGGTATGATGACACCACTGCACTCTAGCCCAGGTGACAGAGCAAGACTGCCTCAAAAAAAAAAAAAAAAAAAAAAATCAACAACCATAAGATAGTTTAAGGCAGAGAGCTCACAAATAGAACCATTAAGACAGCTCAGTGCTTTTATACCTGATTTATTAACGCTGACTTGACTAAGTATGAGTATGCCTGAAGCAGAGCCAACCTGCTTACACATAACACAAAAACTTCTCATTTTAATCTTTACCAAAACTCCTCCACAGATATCCACCCCCATATTAAATAAAAAGACACAAAAATAATAAAAAAGAATGATTTTTAAAATCCTCTAGGATGCAGGACTTTATGAATAAAAAATTGATGCATTAACTATGCAAATATTTTTAAGACCACAACACAAATAACAAACTGGGAAAAAATTATTTATTACATATAAACAATTTCCCTACTCCCTCAAAAACTATTTAAAAATCACTAAGAATAAGAAAAGGAATTTTGTTCTTTTTGTTGTTGTTGAGACAGTCTCACTACGTTGCCCTTGGTAGAGTACGGTGGCGACAGCTCACAGCAACCTCAAACTCTCAGGCTTAAATGATTCTCTTGCCTCAGCCTCTAAAGTAGCTGGGACTACAGACACCGGCCACAGAGCCCAGCTATTTTTTTGTTGTAGTTGTCCTTGTTGATTTTAGCTGGCCCGGGCTGGGTTTGAACTGGCCAACTCCGATGTATGTGGCTGACACCCTACCCACTGAGCTACGGGCACTGACTAAGAAAAAGAAAAATAATATAACTGTTAAAACCCTTCTAAAACAATTTTTAGAGATTAAAAATGGAAGCAACTCATAAGCACAAAGAGAATGGGGAGAAGAGACAAAAAAAATTGGAAACAGAATACCTACATAAATGAAAGCCAAGAAGCAAAGGTATTTGCCTTATAAAACCTTAGAAACGCTAGGGTATATGGTGGGACTAAAAGCAGATTTGATTGTTAAGTCTACGCAAGAACTCAAGCCCTGAGGTTCCTTTGCCAACTCCACATAGCCAGATTCATGCACAACTTAAGTATTTTTGCTAATGTGTGCATACACATTTAAAATAGTGAGTTTTCAATGGAAAAGGGAATTCTAGGTAAAATACTTTCAAGTCTTTAAATATCCAGATGGGGTTTAGATAGCAAGGAAATACCAATGTATGGGCACAACACATGGTCAAAGATTGCGTAACAACCTACTTTCCTCCCTTCTAAGTTACCCTAAGAGTTCAAGAGAAATACAGTGGGTACCAAAAAAATGTATATATATTTTAAAAAAGAAAAAAACTATATTAGTACTGTTAATACTCAAGTCACATTTGACTTCTGCAATTACAAAGAGGTGTTCAACACGTATTCTTCTTTTGTTATTGGTATATGTCAAGTATTACAATTTCAATACAGTTGCTTTCTCTCTTAAAATGTGGGTACATTTGGCACCCTTTGCATGTGGACTAAACATAAACCATTGTTTCTAGACCCAAACTCACTTTCTGGATCAATCACATCAACACTCGTTATGTTTTTAAAAAATGAGAGAATTAGATTAATAAAATATAATCTGGACTAACATTTTAGCCTGAAAGAATATTTCAAAGTTTAAGATAAATTTACAAACTCTCACATCTTTAAAGACTAATCACAATACTGTAACAAAGGAATGTTCCTATGTTGAGTCCTCCCTAGGAAGAAAAAACAAGAAATTTCTAAAATTATGAACCTACTTTCACACATTCCAACAAACATTTTTAAAATAATAAATCAAATGCAGAATTCAGAGAGACTGTAAACCATGCAACAATGTCTTTTATTATGTATGGGTTTTTATAATTATTTCCTCAATCTCTCCATACACAGACAAAAATTAATGTGTTATTTTAACATATAAGAACTTGCGAACTTGATCACTGCCTAGAGAAGGGCAAATTATCCCCAAAACATGCTTAACCAGGAGGCCAATTCATCTGCCGACCTCCAAGAACGTGCAGATGAACATGGTAGACAGACTGTCCCCCATCTGAACCTTCATTCACCACCATTCGATAGCCCTTCTTCAGACCCAGATCAGCAGCACATTTCTTGCCAACAATCATTAAATGTCCAAGAAGCTGGGGGGGGAAAAAAAAACTGTTAAGCACTGTCAATTTACAACTTCTTACCATTAAATAACCAAAAGTTAAGTAGAAACATCAAACAGAAAAACTGCCAAGTTAAAATATACCCCTTTGGACAAATACTTGGAAACTCTTAAAACCAGTATGGCATAATTTACAACTGAAAAATCATTAAGATTAGGTATTTATTCATTACAAATTTCAACAAACTAATTCAGCATAAAATATGTTGCTCAATTAAAAAAAATTTAAATTATATCCCAAGAGGTATTTAAGTTTTCCTACTAAAGCATGACAATTTTGCTTTCTTCTTATAGGGGGATATATCAGTCAGGACAAGTTTGGTTATGCTGTGGTAACAAACCACCACAAAATCTGGTTAAAAACAAAGATCCATCTCTTGTGCTCTCTACATGTTCATCACAAGTTGACTAGGCTCTATATTCTACATCTTTTTCATTTTGAGATCCAGGATGATTGGAGCAGTCAGAATAGTAGAGAAAAAACAGGTAGGGGCTAGCTCTCAAGGTTTCTACTTGAAAGGCCTAACATGTTGGCTTGTATTCACTGGCCAAATCAACTCATAACCAGGCATCCATGAGGCAGGAAGTATAATCACCCCAAAGAGTCATGTGTATTTATGCACTATTACACAATCTATCATAAAGAGTATTAGGAAAAATTTTAACTAAGGCCTACATTTCCTGGCAAAACCAAATAACAATTTTTTCTTTCCTATGGAATCAACTGTATTAATAGATGAAAGACCAGTAAGAAGTTTCTATGTTAAAGAAAAATGGGTCTAACCAACTAACCCATACTTGGACACTTTTTGTTTAGGAATTTTGATATAGAAATCCTCTTGCTGCCACTAAACACCAAGAACGCAAAGCCTGCTCTGGAAATCAAGGCCTTCTGGGGTAGAAGACTGAACAGAGTGTGCTAATACTGTTTCCCTACTGTATTTACTTATTAGTGAACAAAAAGTATTAAAACATTTTCCTTTTTAGTGACTTTAAGTTTCTCATTCACATCATAAGAAAGAAATTATGGCTTTGACGGGCAGGCATCCATAGGATTCAGAATACAGATGCTTCTCAATTTATGATGGGATTATGTCTCAAACAACGCGTTGTATGCTGAAATCTTAAGCTGAAAATGCATTTACTGCACCTAACCTGCTGAACATCATAGCTTGGCCTAGCTTACCTTAAATGTGCTCAAAATCCTTCTATTAGCATACAATTGAACAAAATTATCTATTTTATATATTATAATAAAGGGTTGAGTATCTCGTGTAAGAGTTTTGTACCATATAATGCTAGCCAGAAAAAAAGAATCCAAAATTTAAAATACAGTTCTACTGAATGTCTATTTCTTTTGTACCATCATAAAATTGAAAAATTCTAAGTCAGACCATCATAAGTCAGGGACTGCCCGTACAATGGACTCCACTGCATGAGCATTCCTCTGCTATCCTGGGGCTTACTAAGGTAACCGGAATAGAAACTTCAAGACTTTCTCTCCTTTCCCTCTTTTCTTGCCATTAGAATTAAAGGAGTTCCCTTTCCTGAGAGCTTATTAGAATGACGTTAACCCTTATCTTTGTTCTCTTACCATAGGAAATCATAAGCAGTGAACTGGTAGTTAAAGGTTGTTTCTCTGACCAACTCTGTCCTTCAGCTTTTATTAAAGAAGAAAGCTGCCAACACACAAGTAGATTCCATGTACAAATAAGAGACAAACTGCCTATAGATTGAATTTAAAAAGCACACAGGATGACCCAGAGTGAAAGTAAATATTTATCACAGTGATGGGCTCAGAGGTGAGCACTGACTAGAATGACACGCTCCCAAACAATACAGTACAACAGATAAGGCAGTGTCCTCAGGAAAAACTATAATAATTGCAAGGAAGTTATAAAGGGAAAGAAAAATGTTTTATCATCAAACATTTCAGCAACCAAAATCACCCCCAATCAGATCCCAAGAATGAACGACTACTAAAAGCCCACATTCAATAAATAGGCTTAAAGATTTGAAATGGTGAAAAATTCCCAATTTTAAAGTACATATGGTCCCCAACTTATGATGGTTCAACTTACTATTTTTCAACTTGGGCTACCTTAGCTTAAATGTGCTCAGTTGGACGAAATCACTTAACACAAAGCCTATTTTATAATAAAGGACTAAATATTTCATGTAAGAGTTTTATACCAAATAATGCTAGCCAGAAAAAAAAAAAAAAGTGTGAAAGTCACAGGCATCAAGCAGAAACTATACTTCTAATTTTGATCTTTTCCCAGACTAATGATTGCATTACTCTTACATGAATTACATTCAACATTTTATTATAAAATAGGTTCTGTGTAGCTGATTTTGCCCAACCGTAGGCTAATGTTAAGTGTTCTGAGCACATTTAAGGTAGGCTAGGCTAAGCTATAATGTTTGGTAGGTTAGGTGTATTAAATGTGTTTTCAACATTTGTCGTCAATTGTTTTGAACTCATGACGAGTTTATCAGGACCTAGCCTACTGTAAGTCAAGGAGCATCCACATTGAATTATATCTAGCATGTTCCTATGGTGGTCAAAATTTAAGTAGGGGTTAGCACGATGTTAAAGCTGGTTCACTAAAGGTTTCATGTCAAAGAACGATGTCTAACTCTAATTTAGAAAGTTAACCTAGTAAAAACTAACCTTCTATCTATGCTTGCAGGCAACAGCTGCATTTGAGTAAAAAGCTCTGACCTTAAAATGCCATGACTGTGCAATTATACTGAAAAATTAGTACTCTGAGGTCTTAATATTTCAGTTACTGAAGATGTTTTTTACCATTAAGCACTACTCACTTTAACCTTTGGACATCATGACTTATAAGAACATAATTAATTAAATATGAATGCCCTCAAGTTTCTAAGTTTCAAAAATAGTATCTCACTTTAAAAAGGTACCCTTACCAAGCGTGGTGGCTCACGCCTGTAATCCTAGCACATCACCATACTCTAACGGTTTCCAAATAACCCTTTTAGTTACTTTCTTTACCTTCTCTCCTACTTCAGAGGTTACAAATCTTTTCTCAGGTTGTGGTTTGCCTTTTCACTCTTTAAGGAATCTTTTGGTGAATACAAGTTCTTAATTTTAATGTATTCTTTTATGGATTATACTTTTTGTTTCGTGTAAAGGAATCCTTCCCAACCCCGAGTCATAAAAATATTCTCTAATTTTGGCTTTTAGAAATCAACATTTCTAAAAGGTCTTTAATGCTTTTTTATGCAAAGTACAAGGTTGTGATCCTATTTCATTTTTTGATAGGAATAATAAGCATGGAAGCATCATTACTAGTCCATCCTGAAATGATGTCTATGACTGCTTTAAAAAAACTAAGAGGAGGGCGGCGCCTGTGGCTCAAGGGGTAGGGCGCCAGCCCCATATACCAGAGGTGATGGGTTCAAACCCAGCCCCGGCTAAGAGCAAGGGGAATATGGGTTAAGCATAGCTTAATTAGGATGTATAGATTAATAAACTTTGAAGCTGGGCGGCGCCTGTGGCTCAGTCAGTAAGGTGCCAACCCCATGTACTGAGGGTGGCGGGTTCAAACCCGGCCCCGGCTGAACTGCAACCAAAAAATAGCCGGGCGTTGTGGCGGGCGCCTGTAGTCCCAGCTGCTCGGGAGGCTGAGGCAAGAGAATCGCTTAAGCCCAGGAGTTGGAGGTTGCTGTGAGCTGTGTGACGCCACGGCACTCTACCGAGGGCCATAAAGTGAGACTCTGTCTCTACAAAAAAAAAATAAATAAAAAAAAAAAAATAAACTTTGAAGCTGGATGATAGGTTTCTAAGGATTCATTACTCTCTCTTCTTTTCTGAATGCTTAAAATTTTCCATATAAAAACTTAACCAATAAAACCAAACCCTTTCCTCACTGATCTGGAATAGGATTATCATATCAATAGTATATTCTAAAGTTCCATTATCCTTAGATTGATACCACTGACACAGCTATAAAATCAGACTGCTAGGGTAAGCCTCCACCTGGTTCTTCAAGAATTTTTTTGATTTTGTTGAACCTTTCCACTTTCTACAAATACAGTACAATCTCTGTAAGTTGATCATCTAAAGGACTGTAACAAACTGGTCAACATACAGAGGTTGTCACCATAAGAAACTAGGCGTACTGTACTAATACATACATGTGATACATGTCCAGTCTATAAAAATTAGGTAAACTTAAGGAAGTAGTCAATGTAGGGAGGTGGTCAACCATAGAGGTTCTTCTGGAATCAGCTTGTCACAATCCAAAATTTTCATTTTAACTGCATCTATAGTTTAAACTGAGGGAAATGACATCTTTATATTAAGTCTCCTAATTCATGAACATAATGCACCTCTCCATTTACTTAGTGAATAATCTTTTAATAAAAAATGGGCAGTAAGCAGAGATTTGATTTAAAAAATACTTTGCAGGCTTGGTGGCCGCAGCTCAGTGAGTAGAGCACCACTGGCCAAATGCACCGAAGCTGGCAGGTTCAAGCCCAACCCGGGCCTGCTAAACAATGACAATTGCAACCAAAAAAAAGCCAGGCGCTGTGGCGGGCGCTTGTAGTCCCAGCTACTCAGGAGGCTGAGGCAAGAGAACAGCTTAAACCCAAGAATTTCAGGTTGCTGTGAGCTGTAACGCCACAGCACTCTACCGAGGGCAACATAGTAAGACTGTTTCAAAAACAAGCAAACAAAAAAAATACTTTCCGGTTGGATGTGGTACCACATGCCTGTAGTCCTAGCATTCTGGGAGGCCAAAGTGGGTAGACTGCTTGAGCTCCAGAGTTAAAGACCAACCTGAGCAAGAATGAAACCCCATTCTACTAAAAATAGAAAACTAGACAGTCATAGTGGCACATACCTGTAGTAGTCCCAATTGCTGGGGAGACTAAGGCAAGAAAACTGCTCAAGCCCTAGAGTTTGAGGTTGCTGTGAGCTATGATGCCACAGCACTCTACCCAGGGCAACAGAGTGAGACTCTGTCTCAAAAAACTAAAATAAAATAAAAATACTTTCCATTCTGCCGATAACCCCCCAAGTACCAGTTATAATGGAATGAGCTCCTTAAGTCCCACGTCAGGAGCCTCACTAACAGGATGTCTTTATTCCTACTTCAGGTCACATAACTTTCTTAAGAGTCAATGTCATAATAGAACTATATTATCTAAGTCACCTTCTAAGTATTTCCCTTGGCAATCTGGTCACCACGGTGATATTCAGCAATGAGATAACATAGTATTTTCTCGAGGATAAGTTTGCAAACTTGTCAGATATTGTACAATAGCTCTGATGGCTTTTTCAGAAAGAGTTCCAAAATTGCTCTCAAGGGTGGACTAGGCACTGGCATCAGTGCATAGCTTCCTAAGGGGAGTACTTTGAAGGTGACCACAGTGATATTCACAACTGAGGTAAGTAGCACACTTTTTCTAGGATGAGTTTGTGAACTTAATTGTCAGACCTCATATATTCTGTCTTCTTGAAAAATTTACTCAGGCCAAGAGCAGTGGCTCATGCCTATAATCCTTACACTTTTGGAAGCCGAGGCAGGAAGATCGCTTAAGGTCAGAAGTTCAAGACCAACCTAGGCAAAATAGCAAGACCCCCCCATTGCTACAAAAAAATAAATAAATAAAATTGGCCAGTAGTAGTGTGCGCCTGTGGCTCTAGTTACTTGGGAGGCTGAGCCAGAAGGATCACTTAAGCCCAGCAATTTGAGATTGCAGTGAATTATAATTAAGCCACTGAACTCTAGCCCAGGTAACAGCAAGACCTTCTCAAAAAAAAGAAAAAAGGTTTTACTCAAATAATTTACCTTTTCTTGACCACTCATGGTTATAACTATAAAACTTTAACTACAAATAATTGTATAGTATGCACCCCTCTCCAATAGGATCAGAAATATTAAAGTCTACTTAGCCATGTATAAAGCAGTTCCAGAACTGTTGTGTTTTTCAAATTATATTTTTATTTTGCTAGTGTCCCAATTCCTGCTACAGAGCTAAGTAATCTATTCTGACTACCCCAGCAGTCTCTCTTTCTGTTCTGGGGCTGTTGCCCCTAATCCAACAAGCAGCAAGCTTTCTCAGCAAAGGGCCACAAAGTAAATATTGTAGGTTTGTGGGTAACACAGCCTCTATCAAAACCACTCAATCTGCCTTTGCAGTGCAAAAGGAACCATGGATAATAATTAAACAAATGAGAATGGTTGTGATCCAATAAAACATTATTTACAAAAACAGGCAGCAGGCCAGATTTGGCCCATAGGCCATAGGTTACCAGGGCCTGCTTTAATTTGTGGATTTAGTAACCAAATTTTTAGCCATACTAGGCATATGTGTTTGTAATTGAGAGCTAGAGAGGTTCACTGTAAACTATACACAGACTTTGTATCTGTTTTGGGTGTACATGATTTAATTCATTGGAGTTTTATATATTAGTGACTTTAACTACATGCCTCTAGAGCAGGCGTCCTCAAACTGCGACCTGCGGGCCACATGAAGTGGTGTGAATTGTATTTGTTCCCGTTTTGTTTTTTATTTCAAAATAAGATATGTGCAGTGTGCATAGGAATTTGTTCAGTTTTTTTTTTTTAAACTATAGTCCGGCTAAAGGACAGTGAATTGGCCCCCTGTTTAAAAAGTTTGAGAACACCTGCTCTAGAGAATGTATCTGCACAATTTATCCTTTAAAAGACTTTCATTACTAGAATTTCAGCCATAATTTCTGTATTTTCTATGTATATATTTTTTTCTGACTCATCACATAGCATATTAATTCCTGGAATTATAACATGCCAATAAAACGTATTGCCTTTCTACTGAAATAATATAGAAAATTACCATAGCCCCTACAAAAGGATGACATGCAAATTCCATAAATTCCATATGAAGCATTCCAAAAAGAATTTTTTTAATGTTTCTTATTTCTAAATATATGTTTCATCAAAAATCAAACTACTTATTTTTTTTTAATTAGGATTAAGTCCTAATGGTTTTTCTGTTTTTCCTTAGCAATGCCCTTAGGAAGATGAAAATATGGTACTGTTTTAAGAACAAAATTTAATCTAAATTTAAAAAACTGTGAGAAATTTACTTACACTTTCATCATCGTCTTCTGCAGCAGAAATCTGGGATATGTGTTTCTTGGGTATCACCAGAAAATGCGTTGGTGCTTGAGGGGAAATGTCATGGAAAGCAAGACACTAGGGGGAAAAAAATCAGTTTTAGTATATCAGTGGGCTAAAAACTTACTTTTTTTTTGTTTTTAAGAGACATGGTCTTGCTCTATCACAGCTCCCTGCCATCTGGAACTCCTGCACTCTAGGGATTCTCCCACTTCAGTCTCTCAAGTAACTAGGAGGATGAGTGTGAGCCACTAAGCCTGGCTATACTTTCAAGTATTTACTAATCACTAACTACATAAGAGCCACTGTACTAGATGCTAAGAAAACACAATTGTATACAATACACATGGTCTCATGGTCCTTTTCATAGAACTTAAAGAATCTTACGGGAAGATGAACTCAATGAAAGTGAAATATCCAAAAAGTCACACATGTTACTTACACAGAAAAAGTAATGAGTGAGATGATTATTACAGAAAAATCTGACTTAGACTGAGTGGTAGGGACAACCACCCTGAGACAATGACATTTAAAATAAGATCCAAGGGATGAGCAGAAATTACCCAATTACCCATGCTAATGTTTGTCTACCTCTCAGTCTGATCTCAAGTAACTCTTCCCCATAAAGTTACACTGTCTGTCTTAAATCCACCTTCAGGGCTTTTTCAATGGCTGTTCCCAGAACTACAATGGTTCTCTCTCCCCACAACCTCAAATTTGTCCAACATAAACTGTCATTCATTCCTCTGTTCCCAGCATCCATAATCTCTAATGGAAACCTGATTCCTCTCCCCTCCTCCAACATGCCCTGGTCAGAAGACTGGTTGTGCAATTTCCTGGTTTGTTCCTTTCGAGTTGTAAACAGTTTTGTGATATTTGCCTAATATTTGATTATTACCTATTCTTTCCACTTTATTCAACTGTTTCATAAATAGTCCTATTCTTTTCTGCAGAATTAAACCGTGTACATAGGATTTAGATAAATTATTTACCACACTGGAAGTGTCTGTAGATACTGCAGGAATGAATTTTGTGTCTCTTGGTCACTACTGGAGGGATCTGCTTCATAAAACCGAATCATGCTTAGCTATCTCACGAGTAATTCTATTTGATACTCTCTACAAAATGCTGTATCATTCAGAATGCTTCATGCTGTTCTACTGTTGGACTTACCATGGTTCAAGTATTTCAATAATCATTTATAAAAAGCAACTGCTAGCTTTTAAAAAGAAATATGCTTTTTCTAAAACAAAAGAACTTCCCCCTAAAGACAAAGGTATTTAAAATTCACCTCAATGTACCTAATTAAGTCTTCCGTCATGTTTTCTGATCTAAGTAGCACAAAAAGGTCTTCTTCCGTTTCTTAAAGTTAACTTAACAAAATGTTTACACAACTCGTTCTACCTAAATCAGCCACCCTCATGCCCCGGCTTCATCTGAGATCCAAACCCAAAATAAAACTGTCCACTAAATAATTTACACAAGATGTCCCATCAACTGGTATACCACCTATAATGAGGTCAACAAAAACTACATTCTTAGTACTCCGGCGTACTTTCCTGTTGAATATAAAAGAAATCATTTCAATATTTGGTAAGTGCAAAATCTTCAGAGGGAGAGGTCAAGAGAAAGCAAATCCGCGAGGCCGGCCCACATTTTATCTCAGATATTCCAGCCCGCGCTGGCAGGTGGGGTGAGGGGAGAAAGCGGGTAGGCCCCGGCGGCCCGCACGCCCCCACCAAAACCTTCGCTGCTGGCGGCTCAGCGCAGCGCCCAGGAACTCCAGGGCCCGGCCGGCCAGCAGTGCGCGGGAGATCGCGGAGATTGGGCCCCAGTCGGGGCGCGATCGGGTTTCTTCCTGGTAGGCAGAGCGCTGGCGAGATTTCCAGATTCCTGACACCGACAAAGTCCGAGGCGGCCGGGGAGTCTGCGGGCATCCACGCCGGCAGCAGGCGCGCTCCAACACGCGCCCGGGCCCCGCGGTGCGGCACCGAGGGCGCCCGGCGGCCTGGCCCGCTCCCGGCACTGATAACGCGTAACCGGAGCGCTGGCACGCGCCGGCAGGCCGCCTCGGAGCGCCCGCGGCTCTGCCCGCTGGCCGGGGGCCCGTTCGGCCAGGTGGCCGGGTCCCCTCCCTTTCCTGCCGCAGCCCTGACCCGACCCGTCCCTTCCCTCCGCTGGAAACCCGCTGTCCGCAGTGCGGCTGCCCCCGACTCAGCCCACGAGGCGGCGGCGGGTGCCTACCCGGTCATCCTCAAAAATGATTTTGGCTGGGATTTCCTTGCGGATGATCTTCCCGAAGATCGTGTCGCCTCCAGGTCGAGCGACCTGAGCCTTGGCGATCTCATCTGCCATCCCGGCCTCCCCTCCCGCGCGGCAGCCAGGGGAGAAGCTCCGGAGTAGGGAGGGACAAGGAGAGCGCGCAGAGAGCGGGAGCGCGCGGCCAAGCCTGCGCAGGGACCGCTGCTCGCGCCCCAGCGGGTCCTGCGCGTGCGCACTGGCGAGCCGGGCTGCGAGCGCGGCGGGCGCGAGGAAGCTCGAAGGGCACCGAACGGAAGCCCCTAGGAGGCGAATTGAAGTCGTTTTTGTTTCTTCCTTGTCTCCCTGGAGACCTGAGTTACTGGCATAAGCCCTTCATTTGCTTATGGACATTTGTAGGAAGAACTGCGTGTTGTAACTAAAAAGATTTGATAATTCAAATGGTGCTGACCACGTTCTGGCTGAGACATCGTAGCACTTCACCCCTACATCCCTCCCTGTGGCAGGTTTTTTCTCGTTTTAGTTGTGGTTCTCATCCTCCACTACACATTAAAATTACTTGAGGAGTTTTTCAAAATCCCCGTGAACGTGCCCGCTCAAATCTATTACATAAAAGGGTCTGGAGATGAGACCCAGGCATCAGTAATCTGTAAACCTCCCTAGACTGTTGTACAAAGAATTCTTCTCAGCAGTAATCAACATAATGTAAAATGCCCCTGAAAGGAGTAAAGCCTTCCTTAATCCTCCATCCCTCTCCATATCTTTGCTCCTTTATAAAAGTTTTCTAAATATTGTGTCCACTTTCTCATCTTTCAATTATGAGCCCATTTCCCTCTTGTCAAGGTCACTAAGGATCTCGACTTACAAAATCTTACAGGCAATTTCATTTACCATCACACTAGACCTCTTGGTATCATTTGCCACAATTGACCACTACCTCCTTTTAGCAATAGTCTTCACTCTCCTACCTCCCTGGATCTTATTTCTCTTTCACAAGAAGCCTTCAGTTCCAGACGTCTCAATGGGTTCCCTTCTTAGTCCTCTAACAATTACAGACATTCCCTGGGTTAAACCAACTAGATAGGTTTTGTACGTTTGTTCCTAAGTTGAATTTGTAAGTTGAGAAACAGGTACATTTATCTATTACCTGTGATAACCTCCATTCGTATGCGAGAGTTGAACATCATTCAGATATTTGTAACTTGGGGACTGCCTGCAATCTCAAGTGTCCTTATTAAGAAAAATGACACCTCCTGCACTGCCTTATACGATTACACTTTACCACTTTATCTTGGCAAAATTAATGGTGGTTCCCATTAATAGTGTCCTATTCAGTACTTTTGCTATGAAAGACTGGAACAATTGGTGAAATCAAAATAATGTCTACAAATTAGACAATATTATAGTTTTGAAATCATGTTAATTTGCCTTTATAACCACAGTAAAATTATCAAAATCAGTTGGTCTGGGAGGGACCCCAATAGTTTGAGTTTCTAACACGTTTTCAGGTGATCCAGTTTCTGCTGACCCTGGAACCATACTTTGCGAACCACTGATGTAAGGTAATGTGTTAGAAGGAAACAAAAACCCCACTGAAGTTTTTAGGGATATAGAGTATCATGTTTGCCACTCATTCTCATGTTAGCAACTCATTCTCAAACAGTTCAGAGGGAAAAAATGTCCACATGTAGATGAATAGTAGAATGACAGAATAGGATAAAGCGATCACAGCAAAATGTTAACATCTGGCAAATCTGAGTGAACGTTACATGCAAATTCTATGTATTATTCTTGCCACTTTTCTGTAAGTCTGAAATTGTCAAAAGGTTAAAGCAAAAAATATGCCTCTGGAATGGTGGCTAGCTCAGATGGGCAGATGGCTTCCCACGCTAGGATGCTGGGATGCCTGGGTGAAGGGGTGCCAGACAGGGCAGCGTGCTGCTCTGAGCCTGGTGAAGCATCCACGTTGGGGTTCAAGGGTATCTGACTGTGAACACATAGATGGTGGCAACCTGGCCTAGGCCACTTTATTTGAGGGACCTCCAGAGAGCCACAGGCAGCCTTTGGCCTGTGTTCCTTTGCTGGGAAGTGGAGATATTCATTAAATGGATTTGTGTTCAGTGATCATCGACTGTATGCCAGGAAATTTTTTTTTTTCCAGTTTTTGACCGGGGCTGGGTTTGAACCCCCATCTCCGGCATATGGGGCCAGCGCCCTACTCCTCTGAGCCACAGGCACCGCATTTTTTCTTTTTTTTTTTTTGAGACAGAGTTGCCCTGGGTAGACTGCCATGCCGTCACAGCTCACAGCAACCTCAAACTCTTGAGCTTAAGAGATTCTCTTGCCTCAGCCTCCCAAGTAGCTGGGACTGCCCACACCCGGAACAATGCCCAGCTATTTTTTGTTGCAGTTGTCATTGTTGTTTAGCTGGCCTGGGCTGGGTTCGAACCCGCCACCCTCAGTGTATGTGGTTGGCGTCATAACCACTGTGCTAGGAGCGCCGAGCCTGAATTTTTAATATAAGCAGTTTGTTTTTTTCCTGTGAGTAGAAAATCTTCACTGTATAACTGCTTTTATGCCTTTCCCATCTTGGTGTAAATTAGTGTAGAAGCAAAGTGCCATTTAGTATGTAGATGATTTCAACCATTTATAGGTGAAGCTTTGTGGCTATTGAGTATCGTCAACTCTGCAGGTGAAAGATGGATGCTTGAAGCATAGACTGTTGCCAGCTGAGTACCATCTGGTAAGTCACAAAAGTGACTTAATATAGCAGCTGTTCCTGATTTATTTCTCACAGTCTTAATTCCCAGCTGTCTCAAATTCAGCCTATTTTATGCTTTCTCCCCTGCTCATCTCTCAGCTGTTTATAACATGGAATCACTTAGCAGTTCTAACATCTTAAAGAAGTCCTTGGTGAGGATTTTGAAAATTTGATCTTGATGACAGTTGACTGGATCACTTAAAATTTCCAGGAGCCTGAAGAGTACTGAAATAATTGCCTTTGAATGGTCCATAAATATACATTTAAGAAATGAGGATATGAATAAATGTTGATGTACTTGAAAAATGTATGCTGGTATGGATAATAAAATATATAGTCAACTTTCAGTCTGAGGGCTTTATTGTCTATAGAGTTATGACTCTCAAGTATTTGTCTCCTGACCTACCTCTTCCCTTAATTCCAGGCTAATTTTGATATACATTACTGCCTACTCACCACCTTCATTTGGATGTCTACCAGGCACTTCAACTTTATTTTTACTCCCCCTAAACAAACAAACTGAAATCTCTTCCTTCAGCATTCTGTATCTACTATACTAACATTCACCCAATTGCTTAAGCCAGAAACCTTAAAATCATCTCACCACATTTTCAACATATATGAATCACTTCTCACCTCTTCCACCCCCACTACCCTAATCCCAGCTACTATTACAACCTGCCTCCTATTTTGAGAACCTCCTAGTTGAAAAAGCCACTTTGCTTCCACTATAGTCAATCTGCCATACATCACCTAAAATGATCTTTACAAATATAATGTCATTCTCCGGCTGGTATTCCAGTGCATTCCATCATAGAATAAAATCCAAAATCCTTATCTTGATTTATTGGATCCTATGTGACCAGGCCCATGGTTCTTTCTCTTTATTTCCTACCCTTTCAACTTTATTGACTGTCTTCATCTATATTGAGTGTAGTAGGCAGAAGATGCTCATGTCCTAATGTATATGTACATGGTAAATGGAATTTTGCAGATGTGATTAAGTCAGGAATTTTTTAAATTATGCATTTGCATTTAAGAATTTCTTCCATTAACATTTTCAAGAGATGAGAACTGCAGATATAATTAAACTTTCAAATGTATTATTCTTTTGTGTAAGTCAGTTTTCATTTTAAAGTTAGGAATCTTAAGAAGAGTCCTATATTATCCAGGTGGGCCTGATATAATCATAAAGGCCTTTGTAAGTGAAAGACACAGAAGAGTGAGAATGAGGGGAAATACAATAGAAGCAGGAGGGAGAATCAAGAGATTTTAAGATGTTCCTTTATTGGCTTTGGAGATGGAAGGGGCCATTAACAGGTGGCATTTTGGAAGTCAGAAGTCCAAATTACCTTTCACTAAGCTAAATTCAAGGTGTTAGCAAGGGTGCATCACTTTCAGAGGCTTTAGGGGAAAATCAATTCCCTCACCTTTTCCAGTTTCGAGAGGCAGCCTGCTTTCCTTGGTTTGTGGCCCATTCCTTCATCTTCAAAGCCCACAGTGGAACATCTTCAAACTTCTCCCTGACACTGCTTCCTTCTTCCACTTATAAGGATCATTCTGATTACACTGGGCCCTCCACACAATTTAGGATAATCTTCTCATCTCAAATCCTTAATTTAATCACATGTGCAAAGTCCCTTTTGTCATATAAGGTAAAATAATCAGAGGTTCTAGGCATGTGAACTCAGACATATTTTGGAGGCCATTATCCTGCCTATTACATACTCCCATGAACTTAAATGATAAATATGTTGGAACTGCCTGTTTAGTTCTGGGATACACTTTGAGATGTAGAAAACTAGGATATGTTCCCAGAAAAAAAAAAAAAAAGAAAGAAAAAGAATAGCAAAGAACTTCATTTGTGAAACAGTTGAAGTAAAGATACAGATGTATCTAAGAGAAGCAACCAGACTGAACTAATTTTGGCATTATAGTAACTGTATTTTCAAATATTGCCAGATGAAGGGTTTTAGTTAACTGAATACAGGACCCTAGTTAGCCAGAATTATTAAAATGTATTACAAATTTTGAGGAAATTAGGCTGATTCTGAACAGGAAATGAAAAAAAAAAGCATCCTTTAATCATTGTAAGCATTCAGAAGGCACAATGTGATGTCACAAAACCACCTAACTTGTTTCCTAGATAAAAAAAAAAAATACCTGGTTTAATTGCTTGATAATATGATTATATTAAATGCTCTTCTGAAAATCAAGTGTACTTTTAAAAAATACTATCATCTTGCTATTCTCCTGATGATTTACGACATTCTTCAAAATGACATTAAGTCACAGAAAAGCAAAGGGCCTTGGAAACCCGTTGATCCAAATCTTTCATTCTTAATTTTTTTAAGTCAATTTTACCAAAAAGTTAAATATGTCGTGGTAGGGAAGGCAAACATGGATTATTCAATAGAACAATATTAAGGCTTTTCTTGATCTTGGCAAGGTCTTAAGTTAAAAACACAAATAAATGGCTTTGTAATTGTCTATGATTATGATGTTGCTAATAAATATTCACTTTCAGCCTCTATCAGCAAAACCAAAGAGTAGAGCAATTTGAGTAGGCAGGATGTAGTACCTGGTAAGACTAGGGCTTGGGGTCAGGTGCAGCAGATTTCTATCACTGAGTTGCACTTAACTAGCGTGTGAACTTGAGCAAGTAACTCGACCTCACCTCATGGGAAAAATAAAAAGAATGTAGAACACAATTTCTGTTTTTGAGGCAGATCTCACTTTCTCCCTGGAGTTAGAATACAGCTACAGCATAACTTACTACAACCTCAAATGCCTGGGCTCAATTGATTCTACCACATAGCTGACACTACAGGTGCACGCCACCACGCCAAGCTAGTTTTAAATTTTTTTCTACAGACGGAGTCTTCTCTGGCTCTACTGCTCTGGCCGGTCTCAAAGTCCCATACTTAAGCAATCCTCCCACCTTGGCCTCCCAAAGGGTTTGGATTACAGGCATGACCCACCGCGTCCGGCAACAACAGAACTTCTAAGAGCATTCCAATAAACGCCCATTGTAGTTACTAGAGCTTGGCTTTTATTTATGCATATTTCCAAGGAGATTGTCGCCCTTGGGAAACATTAAAACAAGACCCTTAAATAGACGATTTTAACTATTCCCACATAGGAGGAAACAAAACTACACGTTCCAAAGCCATATGTAAATACCAAGCCAGCCTGTGCATCAGAGGTTCCCTGGGTCGGAAGTGGCCCTGCCCCTAACAAACATGGCATCCAGAAGATTTCCGTTCTCTTCTGGCCAATAATTGGGCTTCGCGACTTCTCGCGGTTTTACCAGCTGCCACCGGCTTAGCAAACACCTGGTCGTTTCGAGGAAGGAGGGTCTACAAAGGAAATGCTACCTAGTGATTGGTTGTGGCGCGTTAGGAACATGGCTACAGGAACTTGGACAGTTCAAACCTGGCATTGATTGGTTTGCGAAGAGGCGGGGCCCCTCGACCGCTTGAGAAGTGGCCGCAGCGGCGAGAAGAGCCATGGGTCATGCGGCCAAGGTGACAGGGCCCAGGGAGGGGATGGGTGCGATGCAGACAGGGAGGGTAAGTTCGCCGCCTTATGAAGGTTGTCTGGAGTCTTTGCAGGCTGGGGTTTAAGACCCTTCATGGAGGATGTGGCCGTTGCCCCAGAGGAGCCAAATGACCAACCACGTGGGGCAGTCGAGGGTTTGTGCAGGTGCGGAGGATGGGGCAGCTATGTAGTTGGATTCTGCTGACCATACTGACAGAGTATGGGCTGTTTATCCGTGATACAAGCCCGCGACTTGACTTTTGCCCCCATTTCATCTCCAGAGTATTTGTCTGAGGGGCCCATTTCACATTTCTGGAATATATAGGAGAAGCTAAAGGCAATCCTGAGGTACAACCGTCCAATGTAGAGAAAAGTTTGTTTGGATAACCAGAAGGTTCACAGACGTTTAGCAACCGAGAATACCGAGTCCTTGCAAAATTACTTGCCAAAAGTAGCATCAGCAGGGGCCGGTGAGAACTGAGTGTCCTAATTGAGCTTGGGATTTGCTGGCCCCGCCTGGGTCACCCCGAGGATCTGGTCTGAAATTCATTTCTTGTCAAGCAGATTCACATTCCTGACAGGTGCACATTTCTCAGGAGCAGCCATCCCTTAACCTTACATGTTATCAGCATGGCTGATTGGGACTTGCAGTTGTCAGTGGCTGAAACATAGGCATGGAAAAGGGGAAATAGCCTGTTACAATAGGGTGAGGAAAAACAATGCTAATGGTTGGTTGATCAATAATAGGTAGCCACCAAGCGGTCCTCATGTACTATTGAACTTGGTGTTCTCTGTACATTTTAATACACATCGCAACACCAATAGAAACAATTGTACGGAGTTATTCAGTCAAAAATTTACTGTGTCCGTACAACTTACCAATAATAATAGCCAGACCAGGTGCAGGCTCATGCCTGTAATCCTGTCGTTCTGGGAGTCCAAGGCTGGAGGATTGCTTGAGCCCAGGAGTTTGAGATCAGCCTCCCCCCACCTCAACCTCCCAAAGTACTAGAATTATAGGCATGAGCCACTGCTCCTGACCAAGTTTTCCACATTTTAATAAAATCAGCTCCATGGCAATAATGATGACATTTTCTTTTTCTTACACCAAGCCTTTCTTTTTTTTTTTTCCTTAAGTAGCATGTATAACCGTTAGGTTATTTCTTACTTTCTTCTTTCCAATATGTCTTCCATTGTTCTTGCATTATTAAATTCTCTGGGTTTCTGTGATGCCTATAATGTCCATGTTTCTACTGGCAGTCTCTTCAAGGCAATTTGGGTATTTACTGTTGAGGACTTCAGAACTTGTACAATCACTACACATTAATTCCAAAGCCACTTCTCTATTTTTAGGTACAGGCCTACCTCAGAGATATTGTGGGTTCAGTTCCAGACCACTGCAGTAAAATGAATATCACAAAGTGAGTCACATAGTTTTGGGGTTTCCTAGTACACATAAAGGTTATGTTTATATAACACTGTAGTCTATCAAGTGTGCAATAGTATTATCAAACATCCAGTGTACATATCATAATCAAAAATTATTTTGTTGCTAAAAAATGCTAACGATCATCTGAGCCTGCAGTACTTCATAATCTGTTTGCTGGTGGAGAGTCTTGCCTCAGTGTTGTTGGCTGCCAACTGATGGGGTGGTGGTTGCCAAAGGTTCCTGTGGCAATTTCTTAAAATAAGACAACAATAAAGTTTGCCACGTTGACTTTCCTCTGAGGATAGATTTCTCTGTAGCATACATAGGATGCTTTTCATAGCATTGTAACCACAATAGAACTTCTTTCAAAACTGGAGTCAATCTGTCCTCTTAAACCTTGTCACTGCTTTATCAACTAAGTTAATACAATATTCTAAATACTTTGTTGTTTTTTCAACAATGTTCATACCATCTTCCCCAGGAATAGATTCCATCTCAAGAAAGCACTCTCTTGGCTGGGCACCTGTAGCACAGTGGTTATGGCGCTAGCCACATACACTGAGGCTGGCAGGTTCAAACCTGGCCTGCACCAGCTAAACAACAATGACAACTGCAACAACAACAACAAAAAAAATAGCCGGGCATTGTGGCAGGCACCTGTAGTCCCAGCTACTTGGGAGGCTGAAGCAAGAGAATCGTTTAAGCTCAAGAGTTTAAGGTTGCTGTGAGCTGTGACACCATGGCACTCTACTCAGGGCAACAAAGTGAGACTGTCTCAAAAAAAAAGAAAGAAAGAAAAAGAAACCACTCTCTTTACTCATCTATAGGTAGCAATTCCTTGTCTGTTACAGTTTTATCATGAGATTGCAGTGATTCAGTCACATCTTCATGTTCTACTTATTCTGTTCTCTTGTTGTTTCCACCACATCTGCCATGACTTTCTCCAATGAAGTCTTGAACCCCTCAAAGTCATCCGGGAGGGTTGGAGTCAATTTCTTCTAAACTCCTGTTAATGTTGATATTTTGATCTTCTCCCACAAATCACAAATGTTCTGAATAGCATGTAAAATGGTGCATCCTTTTCAGAAACTTTTCAGTTTACTTTGCCCAGATCTGTCAGAGGAATCACTGACTAGCTATAGGCTTAGAAAATGAATTTCTTAAATAATAAGACTTGAAGGCCAAATTTGCTCCTTCCTCCATGGGCTGCAGAATGGATGTTGTGTTAGCAGGCATGAAAGCAACATTAATCTTATATATCTCCATCAGAACCATTGGGTGACCAGGTACATTGTCAATTAACAGTAATATTTTGAAAGGAATTTTTTTTCTGAGCAGTATTGTGTCTCAGGGACTAGGGAGGCCCAAGGAGAGGGAGAGTGACAGTAGACCGCCTGCCAGGGGAATGGTCAGAACATATGCAACATTTATTAAACTCACCCTTTATTGGTACATTCTATACATACTACATACTACGTGTAACAGTTCTTGGCACTCCACAACAGTTAGAATAATAACATCAAAGATCAGTGATCTCAGAGCACCATAACAAATATAATAATGAAAAAGTTTGAAATATGGTGAGAATTACCAAATGTAACACAAAGACATGAAGTGAGCATTTGCTATTGGAAAAATGCCAAGAGAGTTACTCAATGTAGGGCTGCCACAAACCTTCAATTTATAAAAAATACAACAAAGCAAAGTGCGATAAAACAAGGTATGCCTGGACTTGTTACAGCAGCACCCAATTTTTCAGTACCAAAACTTGTATTAATTACCTATGGCTATTGTAACGAAGTACTGCAAACAAGATGGCTTAAAACAACAGAAATACACTGTCTCACAGTTCTGGAAGCTAGAAATGCAAGCTGTCAACAGGGCGGTGCTCCCTCTATTACTCTGGGTAAAATCTTCCCTTTCATCTTCCTAGTTTCTGATGGTGGCTGTCAATCCTTGGTGATCTTGCCAGTCTCTACCTCTTCTTCACATAGTTGTCTTTCCTCTGTGTGTTTGTCTTCATGTGGTATTTTTCCTCTTATAAGGGCATCAGTCATATTGGATTAGGACCTACACTAGTGACCTCAATTACATCAGCAAAGAGCCTGTTTCCAAATAAAGTCACATTTACAGGTACTTGAGGTTAAGACTTCAACATTTCTTGTTGGGAGAGACACAGTTTCAGCCTCTGTTCCACATTTTATTTACCCATTCGTGAGGTGATAGACAATTGGGTTGTTTCTACTTTTGGCCTATTGTGAATAATACTGCTGTGAACATTAGTATACAGGGTTTTGTGTGAATATATGTTTTCATTATCTTGGGTATATACCTAGCAAAATTTCTGGGTCATAAGATACCTGTTATGTTTAACTTTTTGAACAACTGCCACACTTTTCCAAGCCAAACTGGTACCATGCTACATCCCCACCAAAAATGTATGAGGGTTTCAATTTTTCCACATCCTTGCCAACTCTTGTTATTGACTGTCCTTTTGACTATAGCCATCCTATTACCTATTATTATGATACTATACTAAGGTGAAGTGGTGACTTGTTGAGATTTACATTTGTATTTCCAGATGGCAAATGAAATGAATATCTTTCTATTGTCTGTTTCTGGTTTTTTGGTTTTGTTTTTTTCCTAGAGAAATACCTACTCAAATCTTTTGCCTTTTTTTTTTTTTGAGACAAGGTATTGCTGTGTTTATGTTCCTGCTATATTTATGTTACTCAGGCTAGTCTTGAACTAACACCTGGGCTCAAACAATACTCCTGCCTTAGCCTCCCAAGTAGCTAGGATTTATGTGCTCCAACACCCAGCAAAGTATTTTAGCTATTTTTTCTGGAATTAACCTTCATGTTTCTAAATAATGTGTTCAAACTGCTGTTTACTTTTTCCTCTTTGGAGATATTATTTATTGACTTATAACTGTGGAAGGTAAAGAGTAAGCTTCGTCACACCTCCTATTCTCTCAGTATATAAATTTTGTCAAATCAGTTTTCATCTTTGATATTATTAGTAAATAACAATTGCTAACAGCTGAGCCATCTAATACATGATTACATTGCCTTTCTTTAGCACCATTTTTGGACTTAAGTGTGAAATGACCTCAGCCTATTATTAAAGCCTCTTTACAATTTTACTAAAATACCAAGTTCTTTTCTCTTTAAAAAAAAATTTTTTTTAATGTATTTTATTTTTATTTCAGAATAGTACGAGAGTACACACATTTTGGTTACACAGTTTGTTTTTGTATATTTTAAGTCAAAGTTATAATTGTGCCCCTCACCCAAATCTGTTTTTTTAATTGAAACTAAGAATATTCATAAATCTCTGCATTCCACTTCTTCTTTAAGAAATTGCAATTAAACTTGCTTAAATTATCTGAAATGCCTTCCTTCTAGACTCTAAGATATAATAAGTGAAAAAAATGTAATAAGCGCATGATTTAAAGAAAAGATAAAAGCCTCAATATGTTAAGAAAAATGAGAATAGTTACAAACCAGATGGATAAAGTTGGTTACCTTAGCAGACTGGTTTTTAGCAGGAGAATTATTAACTTTTTAACCTTGCTTCAAAGAACTTTGTATTTTTATAAAGCTAAAAAATGTTTTAATTTAAAGGTAAATAATCAAGCCCTGGTTTTTGCCCCCTATTTTGAAAAATAGTCTAAGACACAAACAGAAAGAAATACTATTTAATCCTTATACTTCTGTAAAATGTGAAATTTTTTCTTTTGAGGTCTGAATTCTGATTTTCATAACAGGTTTTACAGCTCTTTAAAACATTGCACAGGACCAGACAGCAAGTTTTTAAAAATGATGCCAGAGCATTAGAAGGTTAGTATATTTTTTACCCCATGGGACCAAGTCTTTTTTTTTTTTTTTTAAGAGACAGCATCTCACTTTATCACCCTCGGTAGAGTGCCATAGCGTCACAGTATGACAGCTCACAGCAACCTCCAACTCCTGGACTTAGACAATTCTTTTGCCTCAGCCTCCTAAGTAGCTGGGACTATAGGCACCCGCCCAATGCCTGGCAATTTTTTTGTTACAGTTTGGCCAAGGCTGGGTTCGAACCTGCCACCCTCGGTATATGGGGCTAGCACCCTACCCACTGAGCCACAGGCATGCCCCCAAGTCTATTCTTGAGGTAGCTGCTAATCTATCTGAGTGCCTCATGTGGTCAAGACCCATCTTAGGGAATGATCTTCACTCTCTCTCCCCTAATGTTATATTTTACGAAGATTTGTTTACATTATACTTCCTTGAGGAGTTAAGAAAATTTCTAAAAGATGAAATTTTCATAAAGAATCAGCAAAAGGGGGGGTGGAATTTCAATATTTTCCATTGCTTGCCTTATGTTCAAGCTATTAAACTTTCTCTATAACATAATCAGATTTTCACACTCTCTAAGACCGGATACTACTGTGTTATTAGTGTTTTGTGTCAGTCTAGAAGTCACAGCACCTGGGAAAGAGCATCCATTGCAAATGATTGTAAATTCAGTATCTCATTGGTTTAAGTAGTTTCTGTTTTTTCTGGTGGTCACAGGTTCTAAAGCTTAAATCCTATGTTGATCATATTCAGTTCTGCTCCTCATACCTTTCTCAGCCTCCATAAGAGGTCACCTGGGTAGTGTCCTGGTCCTCAGGAATGGTGTATATGTCATATTATGTATACTTTACATGAATTCCTGATTTAATTCTTATAACATGGCTGTAAGGTAGTTTATATTATAATTCCTATTTTTGCAAATGAGACAACTGATGAAAGATTTGCCCCATGTCATACTCCATAAGAGGCGGAGCTAAGGCAGGGGTGTGTGTTGATTTTATGAGGATTTATTTGGCTTCTCTGTGGTATCAGATTTCATGAAAATTATACCTGGCTTTTTTTCTGGCTAATCAGCTGTCATTAGTGTTTGTGTATTTAATTGTGTGACCCTAGACAACTCTTCTTCCGATGTGTGGCAGAGAAAAAAAAAAGGTTGGACATCCCTGATTAGCAATCTGATTCTAAAACGCAAATTTTTAACTGCTTTACATATTGAAATGTATCAAGCATAGTAGGAAGTTTTATTGCTTTAAATTTTTTAAGTGAAATAACTATAAAAACATTTATTATGTATTTGCTAAGCACTTTATATGAATTGTTTTATTAAATGCTCACAACACAATAAGGCCAGTCGGATTAGACTAAATTATGCTACTGTAATGATACCAAAGTCTCAGAGGTATTTGTGAACAGATTTTATTTATCGCTCACTTTACATGTCAGATAAGGCACTTAAAGTTTTATATATAGACATAGACATATGTATCCTCTTTGCTGCTGTCTTTAAGTGTATGTATAGTTTAATACACTTGTATGTGTTGAGCTTTGCCATCTTAAAAATCATTTTGAGCCAGGTGCAGTGACTCACACCTGTAATCCCAACACCTTGGGAGGCTGAGGTAGGATCACTTGAGGCCAGGAGTTTGAGAC
The DNA here is from genome assembly GCF_027406575.1 of Nycticebus coucang. Classification (NCBI taxonomy): domain Eukaryota; kingdom Metazoa; phylum Chordata; class Mammalia; order Primates; family Lorisidae; genus Nycticebus; species Nycticebus coucang. The sequence goes on from NC_069796.1 coordinate 29,283,338, forward strand.
CAGCTCGGACAACACAGGAAGGCCCCATCTCTACAAAAAATTAAAAGCAAACAAAAATTAGCCAGGTATGGTAGCACATGCTACTCAGGAGGCTAAGGCAGGAGGATAACTTAAGCCCAGGAGTTGGAGATTATAGTGAGCTATGTTCACTCTACGTCCCTCCAGTCTGGGAAAAGCAGTGAAACTCTGCCTTAAAAAAAGGACACTTTAACCTAAATCCTTAGATGTATCGAAATAAAGCATTAAACTGTATTTGTTAGAAACCAGTAGTTTTATGTACACAAATGAAATCGGAAGTAAAAATCAGGGGGGAAAAGTATTAGAGTACCAGAGGTCAAAGGTTTATAGTAAGTTTGCTTACAAATTTGACAGCCTGTCAAAGATTCTTCAGGAGATTTCTTATGCTTTGTTTTTTATGGATGCAAAATTGTTTCCTATTCTAGAGAAGTAATCATTCATAATAAATAATATAATGAATAACATGTAAATTAGTGAAACAAGAATTATAGATTAGAAAAGCAAATAACTGTATATATTTTTTTCTCTCTCTAGCAGCCAGAATAAAAATAAATGAAGAATTCAAAAGTAATAAAAGTGAGACTTCTCCTAAGAAAATAGAAGAGGTATAGTAATTGAGTTTTTCACTTATAATAAAACTCATAAAGGTTTCTTGGCAAAGAGGAAGTGATAAAAATAGAGGAGTTACGTGAGATAAAATCTATTTTGTAGTTAAGGCCATCACACTCGTAGATAACCTTCCCTTGTTTGGTATGGCTCACTTCCTCTGGGTCACCTGCTTATACCCGAAAGACAGCAAGTCATCCTGTGAAAAGAATTTGAAAGTAGTCATGATCAAAGCAAGAGAAGTTGGACCAACCTAGAAATCCACAGAAATTCTATCTTTACCTAAGGCAAGTGACTAAAACTAAGGAGAGTAAGTGTTGTAGTAACTCAGAATGACAGAGAGAACGTCCACTCTTTCAGCTCAACTTGGCAATAGATTTTTTTTTTTTATTCCTATTTTGGCAATGACATAAACAGCCACAAACAGCATGGATTGAAACAAATGAAGCCCTCCCAGCAACACCAATAAGCCAAGCAAGTTGAAACTTGCATGGGTTGAATCAGAAAGGTCACTGTCAGCAGTGTTTCTTGGAAGTGAAATAATGGACCATAACACAGTCTGTCTCAAAATTTTTATAACGACCCATGTATATACATACCTATGATAAAGTTTAATTTATAAATTAGGTACAGTACACAATAATGCTTTGGGGGCATTATTAAATAAAATAAGTTGTTTGAACATAAAGCAGTGCTTACACGGCAGCAATTAACCTGATAACTGAAATGGCTACTAAGTGACTAAGGGGCAGGCAATGTATACAGCGTGAATGTGAATACACTGGACAAATGTATGATTCACATTCCAGGCAAGATGAAATGAGACAGCATGAGAATGGCATGCAATTGAAAACTTATAAATTGTTTATTTTTGGAATTTTTCCATTTAATATTTTTGGACTATCGGTAAATAAAACTGTGGATAAAGGGGAACTACTGTATTACCTAAAAAGAAATTATAGTAAGTGATAGTTTTCAAAAACAGGACATTAGTATGAAACACTCAAAGGATTTATTCTATTTGTTTGGTTTTCTTAACAGCTAATGAAAGTAGGTTTCGATGTTGAATTGTTACTCAGAACATCTGTTATACAAGGTATTCACACAGACCACAATACACTGAGTAAGTAAAATTAAATAAAAATGTTTTCTGGCTGCAATCTGTTTTAAAATATTGAATAATAATAGCACTTTTAATGCTGGGTAATAAAACAGCTTGATTTTGCCAGGCAACAAGATATATGTGGTATTGTATATATTTATATACAATAAAAGATTATATATATAATCTTTATAAACTGTTGTATATAAGATAACAGTTTATAATGCTGAATTACAAAACTAGTTTTACCAGATTGTTTTTTCTTTTCAATTAATTAATTTTTTTCTTTTTTATCTTAACTCCTGATTATATTGCAAAAATGCAGTTACCTATTTGTATCATATTTATTTGCAGTTCTTAATTTTGGGGAGGTCATTTATCACTTACCCAGACTCTCTATTTCATTACCTTTTATTCTATAATTAATTATTTTAATTCAGAAGATTATGAATTATGGGAAATGAAAATACAGTTAAAAATCCTTCATTATGCTTCCAGACTTGTGGGGCTTTAGCAAAATCTCATTTCACATTAAATTTTGGTTTTATTTCATAAAGTATCTTTGGGGACAACAACAACAGAAGATGACATTCAATAGGCTGGGTGTATGTGGTGCCTCATATCTGAAATCCTAGCATTCTGGGAGGCCAAGGTGAGAGGATCCCTTGCGGTCAGGCGTAAGCTGTGTTCAGAACATGAGCCAGAATACCACCCAATCTCTACTAAAAATAGAAAAATTACTAGCATACTGGGAGACTGAGGTGGGCAGATTGCTTGAGCTCACAAGTTTGAAACCAGCCTGAGCAAGAGCGAGACCCTGTCTCAAAAAAAAAAAAAAAAATAGCCAAGCATTATGACAGGTGCCTGTAGTCCCAGGTACTCAGGAAGCTCAGGGAAGGAGGATCGCTTGAGTCCGGGAGTTTGAAGTTCCTGTGAGATATGATGCCATGGCACTCTACCTAGGGTGACATAGTGAGACCCTGTCTCAAAAAAAAAAAAAATTTAATCCTGTGGGAAAATTATACAGAAAACCAAAAGATAAAAAGAAATGTAACCCAATATTGTCATATCTAAAACCAGGCTTCTGAAATAGACACCAAATTTAGTTATTTGAAATAAAGTTGTATTCACATAATAAAATAATAAAAATAATATTTAGTTGTGATTACCTGTATAAAATGTTGGCTTTATTACACAGAAACTCTAAAGATCATTATTAAAATAATGATGGCAAGAGGATCACTTGAGCCCTAGGGTTTGAAGTTGCTGTGAGCTATGATGGCACTGCACTCTACCAAGGGTGACAGAGTAAAATTCTGTCTCAAAAAAGTAAAAATAGATAAATTAGCTGGGCATGGTAGTCACCCCTTTCTCACAAGAGTAACCACTATCCCATGTTAACATCACAGATTTTGAACTTTGTATGATAAAGCGTTTCAACTTTATGGAAGTGGAGTCATACAGGATTACTCTTTTTTCTGGCTTCTCTCTCTCTCAACATAGTTGTGAGATTGACCTAGATGTATATAGTGATGTTATGAATATTGTTTAAACATAATTTATCCTATTACTGTTTGAGTTATTTCCAGTTATGGGCATAATGAATAATGATTTATGAACATTCTTCTACGTGCCTTTTGGTGAAAAAAAATGTGTATATATAAAATGCATTTCTCTTGAGTCTAGGTGTACATAGAAGTGAAATTTTTCTGGATCATAGGATATGTGCTTATTTGGCTAACCAGTTTTCAAAAGTGCTTGTACTAATTTATACTTCCCAGCAGCAGCATCTGAGAGCTCCAGTTGCTCTGCATCCTCACCAACATTTGTTACTGTGTGTCTCTTTAATTTTAGCTTTCTTGATGGATATGTAGTGGTATGGCATTGTGATTAATTTGGATTTCTCTGGTAATTTATGAAATATGAGCACCTTTTCAGTTGTTTAGTGGACATTGGGATTTTCTCTTATATGAAGTTCCTATTCAAGTCTCATTTTTCTAAGGGTTTTTCTGCCTTTTGATTTGAAGGAGTGCTTTATATGTTCTGAATACAAAATAATTGTTTCTATCACAAGAATGGAGACACAAGAATCAAAGGTACTCAATACTAATATTAGCCAGACAATCTAATACACACCCACATAAAAGAAAAACTCAGATCAATTCAAGGTGGGGGGCAAGGGAATGAGAGAGTGGGGAAAGGGTGAGGGTAGATGTTAGGGTGTATGGCACACCTCTTGGGGGCAGGGCACAATTATAAGAGGGAGTCTACTTAACACATGCAAACATTATAACCTTATTCTTTGTATCCTCAAATTAACCTGAAACAATAATTTAAAAAAAAATGAAAAAAATATTTATCAGATACATGTATTACAAGAATCTTTTATTTTGTGTTGTCTTTTCACTTTGGTAGTATTACTTTTTGATGAGAAGTTCTTAATTTTAAGGTAGTCCTGTTTATCAGTTTTTTCCTTTATGATTAGTACTTTTGAGTCTTGTTGAAGAAATCTTTGCCTATCTCAGCAAGATCTTTAAGAGATTCTCCTGGGCGGCGCCTGTGGCTCAGTCGGTAAGGCGCCGGCCCCATATACCGAGGGTGGCGGGTTCAAACCCGGCCCCGGCCAAACTGCAACCAAAAAATAGCCGGGCATTGTGGCAGGCGCCTGTAGTCCCAGCTACTCGGGAGGCTGAGGCAAGAGAATTGCTTAAGCCCAAGAGTTGGAGATTGCTGTGAGCTGTGTGAGGCCACGGCACTCTACCGAGGGTGGTACAGTGAGACTCTGTCTCTACAAAAAAAAAAAAAAGAGAGATTCTCCTATGCTTTCTTCCAAAACTTTATTGTTTGATTTTTAACATTTGGTTGTTTTTATCAGCTAAAGTTGATTTTTATATATGGTATAAGATAGGAGGTCAGGATTTTTTTTTTTTTTTTACATATGAATGTCCAATTGTTCCAGTATCATTTATTGAAAAGACCACTCTTTTTCCTGCTGCTCCTACAGGGTCACCTTTGCCATAAAATCAAGTGTAGGTATACATTTGTTTCTGGACTTTATACTCTCTTCAATTTGTTTTTCTTTTCTTGCATCACATACCCTAATATCTTGATTACTACAGATGCATGTTTATCTTTATATTTGGTAATATAAGTAAAAAGAGCTTTTAGTTAATGAGGATTTATCAGAATATATTAGAGCAGAGTTATAAGAGCAGCAAACATCTTATTTAAAATTTGTAGTCATCAGCTTTTATTTTAGTAATGATCTTTAGAGTTTCTATTTAGGATAGATAGCCAACACTTTATCCAGATAACCACAGCTAAATATTATTTTTTATTTTATTATGTGAATAAAACTTTATTTCAAGTTTATTTCAAATAACTAAACTAGTATCTTTTCAAATGCCTGGTTTTAGATATGATATTATTGGGTTAGATTTCTTTTTATATTTGGTTTTCTGTATAATTTAATTTTCCCACAGGATGAAAATTTTTTTTTTTTTGATATTTGAAATACAACTTTATTTTAATTGTAAACGAAAGGAATAGGAATAACAATGACAAACAAGATTTCACCACTGTATATTGTGATGTGACTGTAGCAGTCTTATATTTGAAACTCAAGAAGGAATCAACTGTGTTCCCAACAGCGAAATATGCAGGTCCAAACAATGAAAGTATTTTTATTTTTTTTTTAATTTTGTAGCCAGGGCTGGATTTGAACCCGCCACCTCTGGCATATGGGGCCACCTCCCTACTCCTTTCAGCCACAGGCACCACCCGAAGGTATTTTTTTAAACTGCCACATTCACTCCCAAGCCCATTCATCTCCTTCAGCATCCCAGATGAAGCACGTGTTCTGCTTAGCTAGATAATAAAGTGGCACACACGCTGCACTGCTCACATCACAGGACAGCCTATAAAACTAGACTTTTGACGCTGGGCTCCAGCTTCATTCTCACAGGTCATCATCCTCATCCGGGAAAGCAGTTGTCTGAGCAACCTCTAAGTCACGTTCATATTGTGCTGCCAAAGCTGGGTCCATGACCACCTCTGGCCGGGCAAGAGCAGGCATGGCAACAAACTCCATGTTAGGGTCTCCAATTAGCTTTCTAGCAAGCCAGAGGAAAGACTTTTCAAAGTTGTAGTTACTTTTGGCAGATCTGTCGTAGTACTGAAGATTTTTCTTTCAGTGAAAGACAATAGATTTTGCCTTCACTTTCCTGTCCTTAATATCCACTTTGTTTCCACACAACACAATAGGGATGTTTTCACATACTCTTACCAGATCTCTATGCCAGTTAGGCACTCTTGATGTTACATCAAACATTATAATGGCACAGTGGGCTTGCATGTCATAGCCATCTCTTAGTCCACCAGATTTCTCCTGGCCAGCTGTATCCCATACATTGAACTTGATGGGTCCTCTGTTGGTGTGGAACACAAGGGAATGGACCTCAACGCCTAAGGTGGCTAAATACTTCTTAAATTCACCAGTCAAGTGGCGTTTCACGAATGTAGTTTTCCCAGTCCCACCATTACCAACCAGTATGAGCATGAACTGGACCTGGGGCTCTCCCTGGGCGGCCATCGCAGTGTCCTGCAGAAAAAGAGCACCCTGTATGCGGGCCAAGCAGGCCGCGGGCACCTGGCAGCCAGGAGCCTATGCCCCCACACCACCTTTTTTTTTTTTTTTTTTCTTTTTTGAGACAGAATCTCACTCTGTCATCCTGGGTAGAATGCCGTGGCATCATAGCTCACAGCAACCTCAAACTTTTCTGTGATCCTCCTGCTTGAACCTCCTAAGTAGCTGGAACTACAGACACCCACTAAAATGCCTGGCTAGTTTTTCTCTTATTTTATCACTCAGTTACCTGGGGGTTGGTTGCTATCATAGCTCACTGCAATCTTAAACTCTTGAGCTCAAGAGATCCTCTTATCTCAGCCTCTCAATTAGCTGGGACTACAGGCCCCCATGGCAATGCCCAGCTAGTTCTTCTATTTGTAGAGATGGGGTCTCACGCTTGCTCAGGCTGGTACTGAACTCCTGAGCTCAGGCAGTACCCACTGTGGCCTCCCAGAGTGCTAGGATTATAGGCATGAACCACCCCTTTGGGCAGGATTGAAAATTTTAACTTTTTCATGATTGTTAATATGTATTGCTATATTACCTTAATAATGCCTTCCTTGTTCTTTCTACTGAGATACATCTGAGTCTCTTTTTTTCCCTACTTTATTTGTATAGATCCAAAATGTAACAAATTTGATTCTTTTAATCTTTTTCTTTCTTTGCTTTTTTTGGGCGTTGGTCAGTTGATTGGTTGTTTTGAGACAGTGTCTCACTCGGTCACCCCAGCTGTGGCATGTTCATAGCTCATTGCAACATCAAACTGCTGGGCTCAAGCAATCTTCCTGCCTCGATCTCCTGAGTAGCTGGGACTATAGGTCCACATCACCACAATGGCTGATTTTTTTATTTTTGTAGAGACAGGGTTTCACTCTTGCTCAGGGTCCTGAGTCAAGTGATACTCCTACCTTACCCTCTCAGCATGCCAGGAGTGCAGGCATGAGCCACCATGCCAGGCCTCTTTTTTTGAGACAGGTCTCTATGTTACCCAGGCTGAATTCAAGCAATTCTCCCACCTCAGCCTCCCAAGTAGTTGGAATTACAGACACAAACCACTATACCCTTAATTTCTGTTTCTAAAACTTACATTAAGCAAAAATCCTCCAAATATTTTAGCAATGTCTATACTGGCACATAGAGATGAGAAAAATTGGGATTCTGCTTCCTGTTTAAAAAAGAATTATGATTATGCATTTCCAGAAAATATCATATAATGTCCCAATATGAAAAATAATAGAAATAGAAAATAATAAAATGAAACTTCATCTGTGAGAGTAATCACCTCATATACATAATTCTAGTTCAGTCTTTTTCTTTCATTTCAAATTATATTTATGATAGAAATTACATACTGAGTCCAATTAATAACTTCTTATCCCAAATAATAACTCATTTTTTCCTTTTTAAATAAATCACTTCCAGCCATCTCTCAAAAGAAGACATACACATGGCCAAAAGGTATATGAATAAATGCTCAACATCACTAATCATCATGCAATTTGATTAGAATGGCTATTATACCCTAGTTAGAATGACTATTATCAAAAAGATGAAAAATAACAAATCCTATCCAGGATGTGGAGAAAAGGGAACTCTTATACACTGTTGGTGGGAATGTAAATTAGGATAGCCACTATGGAAAACAGTGTGTAGGTGCTCTAAAACTAAAAACAGAACTACCATATGATCTAGCAATCCCTCTGTTGAGTATGTATCTCCAAAATAAAGGAAATCAATGTATCAAAATGGTATCTGTACTCCTGTGTTTATTGCAGTACTACTCAACAATAGCTAAGATAGAGAATCAGCCTGAGTGTTCATCAGCAAATGAGTAGATAAAGAAAATGAGGTATTTGTACACAAGGGAATGTTATTCAGTGAGGCAAAAGAATGAAATCCTGTAATTGGCTGCAACATGGATGAGCTTGGAGGACATTATGTTAAGTGATATAAGCCAGGTACAGAAAGGCAAATACCTCATCTTCTCGCTCATGTGGAAGCTTAAAAAAAGTTTATCTCATAGAAGTAAAAGATAGAATAATGGCTACTAGAGGCTGGTTAAAGGACACAAAATTACAGCTAGATAGGAAAAATAAGTTCTAGTGTTTTATAGCACTGAAGGGCTACTATAACCATTTATAGAAAAGGGAACACTTCTGCACTGCTGGTGGGAATGCAAATTAATACATTCCTTTTGGAAAGATATATGGAGAACACTCAGAGATCTAAAAATAGATCTGCCATTCAATCCTGTAATCCCTCTGCTGGGCATATACCCAGAAGACCAAAAATCACAACATAACAAAGATATTTGTACCAGAATGTTTATTGCAGCCCAATTCATAATTGCTAAGTCATGGAAAAAGCCCAAGCGCCCATCGATCCACGAATGGATTAATAAATTGTGGTATATGTACATCATGGAATACTATGCAGCCTTAAAGAAAGATGGAGACTTTACCTCTTTCATGTTTACATGGATGGAGCTGGAACATATTCTTCTTAGTAAAGTATCTCAAGAATGGAAGAAAAAGTACCCAATGTACTCAGCCCTACTATGAAACTAATTTGGGGCTCTCACATGAAAGCTATAACCCAGTTACAACCTAACAATAGGGGGAAGTGGGAAAGGGGCGGGGGGTAGTGGGTAGAGGGAGGGGGATGGGTGGGATCACACCTGTGGTGCATCTTACAGGGGTATTTGGGAAACTTGGTAAATGTAGAATGTAAATGTTTTGGCACAGTAACTGAGATAACGCCGGAAAGGCTATGTTAACCATTGTGATAAAAACGTGTCAAATGGTCTATGAAGCGAGTGTATGATGCCCCATGATCATATCAATGTATACAGTTATGACTTAATAAAAAAAAAAAGAAAGGCGGCGCCTGTGGCTCAGTGAGCAGGGCGCCGGCCCCATATACCGAGGGTGGCGGGTTCAAACCCAGCCCCGGCCAAACTGCAACAGAAAAATAGCGGGCGTTGTGGCGGGCGCCTGTAGTCCCAGCTGCTCAGGAGGCAGAGGCAAGAGAATCGCGTAAACCCAAGAGTTAGAGGTTGCTGTGAGCCGTGTGACGCCACGGCACTCTACCCGAGGGCGGTACAGTGAGACTCTGTCTCTACAAAAAAAAAAAAACAATTTATATTTTCAAATAGCTGAAAGAGTAGATTTTGGATATTCTCAGCACAAATGATTAGTAAGGTGACTTATATGCTCATTAACCTGATTTGGTCATCATATATACATGTATTGAAATATTCTGTACTCCCCCATAAGAACAGTTATTATGTATCAATTAAAAGAATAAGACCAGGTGCAGTGGCTCACCCCTATAATCTCAGTACTTTGGCAGTTGAATTGGGAGGATCGCTTGAGGCCAAGAATTGGAGACTAGCCGGGACAGCCAGCCTACTGAGACCCCATCTCTACAAGAATTTTTTTTTTTTAAGTAGCCAGGCATGGTGCCATAAGCCTGTAGTCCCAGCTACTCAGGAGGTTGAGGCAGGAGGATCAGGGGTACCTAGGAGTTCGAGGCTGTAGTGAGCTATGATTGTGCCACCATGCTCTAGCCTGAATGACAGAGGGAGACTACCTAAAAAAAAAAAGTAAAATAATAATAAAAAAAAAAACTGTATCTTTACAGATGAGTTCAAGGTTCTTTATTATACTGTTATAATTTCATCATTTGAAAAGTATTTTAAAAATACTGTGTTTGACTTTTTTCCAGATATTCCCTACATTTTTTTATGACCTCAAATGTGTGAATTTGTATTAATCATAATTTTTTATTCATATCACTCTCATCATTGGTCTATATAAAACCCTTTTCCTGTGATTTAGAAAAATACTGAATTTAACTCACTGTTCTATACTTGCTTTCTCTGTGATTATTGACATTTGTCAAACCCTTCCTTCTAATATTGACATTAATCAACTGGTTTCATTGTTGGCCCTTAGCAAACATATGTTCTATAGGCAGTTACCGAATTTATGAATAAAGATGTTACCAGGAAAACGTAGGAGTCACTATATTTTAATGGTACTTAGCCTTTTAATAGGATCATCCATATTTTTTTAACTTATCTCTAAAATATATAAGACTAAGTAGGCTGCTTCTAAGAACATGGGATACTGTAAGACCAAAAAGCTCTAGGAAAGTTGTCTTCTGAAGTTTTTTAAACTTCTGCCTTTCGGTTTATTTATATTTGTCACTGCCCAAAACTATCTTTTCATTTATATTATAAGGCATGTTGATGTGATTCAACAAAAGTTGAATCCTGATTATGATAGAGGCTGAGAACAGAACAATGGGCAAGATAGGTCTGGTCCTTGTCCTGTGGTACATTAGAGTGCCGTGTCAATGATGAACAAGTACATGTTCAGTCAGTCAGTTGCAGTGCCGTGTTAAGAGAAGCAGAGGTGGTGTTGAAGTGCAAAAGCAGAGCTCCAAATCCAAACTTGGAAGGTCAGGAAGAGATTCTTGGAAGAAAATACTTTTGTGTTATAGGTTCTCTAATTGAACTTATCTTTATATTTATGTGCTTGATACATTTAGCAATGTTTTTATAACTTTAGAGTTAAATAGTTTAAAGTCCTATAAATTATTTATATCCAAAATGTCTGTGACTGCCACACTATCATAAACTGTGCTATCTATAATAATTCTTTTTTTTTTTTGGTAGAGACAGAGTCTCACTTTACCGCCCTTGGTAGAGTGCCATGACGTCCCACAGCGCACAGCAACCTCCAGCTCCTGGGCTTAGGCGATTCTCTTGCCTCAGCCTCCTGAACAGCTAGGACTACAGGCGCCCACCACAGCACCCAGCTATTTTTTTGTTGCAGTTTGGCCGGGGCCGGGTTTGAACCCGCTACCCTCGGTATATGGGGCCAGCGCCCTACTCACTGAGCCACAGGTGCCGCCCTATATAATTCTTTAAAACTCTTGACATAAATTTTTATTTTGGTCCATAATTGAACTAAACCTTTTATTTCAAAAAATTACTTTTTCTGGCCAGGCACCTATAATACTAGTACTCTGGGCGGCTCCTGTGGCTCAAAGGGGTAGGGTGCTGGCCCCATATGCCAAAGGTGGTGGGTTCAAGCCCAGCCCTGGCCAAAAAAAAAAAAATACTAGCACTCTGGGAGGCCAAGGCAGATGGATTGCTTTGGAAGTTTGAGACCAGCCTGAGTAGGCATGAGACCTCATCTCTACTAAATTAGTGGGGCATAGTGGCAGGTGCCTATAGTTCCAGCTACTCAAAAGGCTGAGGCAAGAGGATCTGTTAAGCCCAGGAATTTGAGGTTGCTGTGAGCTATGGTGCCATAGTACTCTAGCTTGAGGCAACAGAGTGAGACTGTCTCCAAAAAAAAAAAAAAAAAAGAATACATATATATATATATATATATATATATATATATATATATACACACTTTTTCAATAATATATTTAATGTGACCAGAGTAGATAAGATTTTCCAGGAGCCTAAAACATAGGAAACAAACCATAATGTCAGTGCACTTCCTTGTCAAAGATCTAGCAACTTCTATAAATTAATGTTGTTATAGTACTTAGTATCTAATTTCGAGCAAAGTCAGGGATTTAAAATCAATAAAACAGAATTATGGTTAAAAAAATAGTATAGAGCATGTAAATATACTTGTAGTACATTTGGCCTAAGTAAAGTGTTAGCAATTAATGAATATTAAAACATTCAATTACAGGGTATCTTCTGATTCCAGAGATTACTAAGTAAGGTGAATTGGGTGAGGGATTAGAGGAGTGGATTTTTGACAGATTTTCTGGTTATTTATCACTCTTTAAATCACTTTGCTTAGTTTGGGAATTTCTATCTGCCTGAGTCCTGAATTCCCAAGATAGAATCTAAAAAATTCAGTTCCTCAGTTTCCTTTGCGGCCCAGGCACAGGCGGTTGAGAAGGTGCCACACACTCACCTGTATTCAGAAAGGAACTTGAGGAAGAGTGTGGCGCAGAGTCTACGTTGCCGGGAGGAGTAGTGCCAGTCGTTACAGGATCAGGTTCCTCAGGAAGAAGTGTCACTGATGTGGTGTCAAGAGCAGGTTGTAGTAAAGTTGAGTTTCTGGCAGCGTCTGAAGTGTAGCATCTTGTGTTCCATGAGGGTAGAAATGGTAGCAGTTTCTTCTAGTGCCCCATAGAGGAACAGCAGTGTTTATCATTTGCACAGTTATGTGGCACACGTTTGATCATTGTTCCTGGAAGCTTAGTCTCAAGCTTGCCTGATTATTTAACCCTCAACAATTTTATGAGTTAGAACAGTAACCTGCTAATAAATGATAAATGCCTTTTCTAGTTAATCAGCCAGGGTCTGTTTATGTGACTTGTAACCAAGACCAGCAGTAGTTACCAGAATGAGGTGCTGAAAATGATACAACCTAAAATATGAAATCACTTGAATAGAAGGCGTGAGGGGGGAATGTCATGGAACTGACCATTATATGTGTCAAGCTGGTGAACTTTGTGTTGGTGAAATGTAAGGTCAGTGCCTCTTACTGCTTGGGTACAAACCAAGTACCACCTGAGGCTACAGGAGTAAGAAATAACTAGAATATCAGTACATGCTGGATAGTTCTTCCTGCTTTCAGCAAAATATTGAAAAGGATGCAGATTAAGCTGTTTGCAGAGATGGAAGAATTATATTGCTAAGGGGCACTCTTCTATCTACAGCCTGAAGTCTAATTGATTGATAGTCCTATAATTTAGAACTTTACAGAGTTAAAAATGCCAGTTGCTACTATCTGCTAAAACTAAAGCCAATATAAGCCGGAAGCTTCTGAGCTCTAACATAACGTAAGATTTATGCCCCAAGACTTTCTTATTCTGCCAAAGATCAGATATATAATGCATTTACTGTTTGGAATTTATTGTTTTTCATTGATTTAAGCAGTGGCCATTAAGTAAGGTTTAAGGAAATGGGCAGAATATGAGGCTGTTACCAAAAGATGACAGTCTTTATGCTCAGAAACTGTGTGTCAGATGTCTGCTGTAGCTGCTTGCACACGGAAATTCCTGGAAACATATTTGAAGTTTGTAAAGTTTTTGAGTGATTTGTATTGCTAAGAAACCCCAGGCTTGACCAGCTCTCTTTAACTCTTAAGGCCATCCCTAGAACCCCAATCCTGGAGTTCTTATTTCAATAGGAAATAGACTATGAGAACTTTCAGAGCCCCCCACAAAGCCATCTTCCCTAAAATCTCTACCTCTGGACAAGGACGCTGCCCCAGCAGACAGAACTAGGAAACTTAAAGGACAGTGAGCCAGAGAGGATCTTTCAGTCTCCCAGAAAATCGAAGTAGGTACTGCCAGATTGGCTGATTAGAGAATGGATGTCTTGGCCAAAGCAAGGAGTCCTTATTCTTCCTGACTAGCAGGATTTAGGATTTGCTATGGACAAGTGACTGCTGTATATTTCCCATTCCAAGTTTTTATTGCTATATCCTATTTATTTTTTACTGAGGTCTAATAGGTATTTACCATGTGATCTACCACAACTAGACCTGATGGAGGAGTTAGCACATCAACCAGAAATCCTTGACTGGAGTCTGGCTGAGATTTTAGGGAACAGGTAGTGAATGGATATATTCTATAAATGGGAAGAAGGGGGGGTGTGTGTGTTTAGCAAAGGGGATGGTGCTTATTGCTTCTCCAATATCCATTCTCCTGTTTTTTCTTACTAACTAAAAAAATTGTGTTCAGAGTACAGTGAGCCAAGCCAAAAAAAAAAAAAAAAAAAGGATTTCCCAGACAGCATGACACCGACCTGGCCTACATAAGCAAATACTGGCACTACTTCTAAGAAAGCCAGTGAAAAAAGAATAGGCTGAGCTGAACTCTTCCTTTTGCACTTTTCAGCGCTCTCTTCTTCCTACTTGGAGTGCAGGTGTGATGTGACAGGAGCAGTAAAGACAACCACACACAGAGGGTAGCAGAACAGGAAAAGAGAAAGCGCCTCAGCACCTGCACTAGCCCAAGGCTGCCTTAGTGTGTATTTCTTAATAATGTGAGAAAATTAAATCCCTTACTTATTTAAGCCACTCTTTGTTGTATTTTTGGTTATTCAGAGATGAATGTATTCTAAAATAATATAGGCAGATTTAGCCGTTTATTCTTCTGTTCTCCCATAAAAAATAATATATTGTATCACATTATATTATACTGTAATTTGTTGTCTTTTCCATTTAACTGTAAATTTCTTGAAGTTAAAGCAACTATTACATATTCACCTTTGTATCTTCATTTTTTTTGTTGTAATACTAGCATAAAAAAGGCACATGTTTGATAAATAAATTCTCGTTATTGTTAGTAAGTTAAAATCTACATTATAATTTACTCTCTGATGAAATCTCCAAAGATTTGGTAAAAGCAAGTGAGATATAAACAATGGTTAAATATACTTATTTACCTGGATTTCATTTAGGTAAGCTAGGTTTACCATCTGGCTAAAAAACTAATTAGTCAGACCAGTTCTTTTTTTTTTTTTGCAGTTTTTGGCTGGGGCTGGGATTGAACCCGCCCACCTCCAGCATATGAGGCCGGCACCCTACTCCTTTGAGCCACAGGCACTGCCCCCAGTTCTTTTTTTTTTTCTTTTTCTGAGACAGAGTCTCAAGCTGTCACCCTCGGTAGAGTGCCTTGACATTGCAACTCACAGCAACCTCAAACTCTTGGGTTCAAGCAATTCTCTTGCCTCAACCTCCCAAGTAGCTAGGACTACAGGCACCCACTGCGACGCCCAGCTATTTTTGTTGTTGTTGCAGTTGTTGTTTAGCTGGCCCTGGCTGGGTTCTAACCCCCCAGCCTCAGTGTATGTGGCTGGTGCCATACCCGCTGAGCTTTGGGCGCCGCCCCCAGTTCTTTTTCTTATTAAGTAAAAATTTCAGATTTCTAGATAGGTTGAATTTTTTTTTTTTTAGTGATATTTTTAAAATACTTTAAAACAAATTCAAAAGGTACAAAAGTTGAAGTGCATGAGAATTTCCTTTACTCATGTAAATGCTAAGATTTTACATTTGCTTTATCATCTTTCTCTCATGTTTTTCCTCAACTTTCTGAAAGCAAAGTAGACATAATGCCTCTTCACACCAAAATGTCTCTTTTGTCTTCCTTAATCTGGAGCAATCCCTCAGCCTTTGTCTTTCATGACCATGATGTTTTGAAGAATATAGGCAGGTTATTTTATAGAATGTTATTTAAGCATGTTTTCATCATGATAGCTCATCCGTATTCAGCTCTTTTGGAAAAAAGAGGCAGAAACTGGGCATCCTCTCAAAAATTTGTATCCTGGGGTGGCGCATGTGGCTCAAAGGTGTAGGGCCCTGCCCCCATATACCAGAGGTAGCGGGTTCAAACCTAGCCCCAGCCACAAAAAAAAAAAAAAATTGTATCCTAAGAGCTTTATCTTTGGTTTTTAAATAATTTTTAATTATTATGGGTACATGTGATTTTTTGATACAGGCATACAGTGTGAGTTGATCAAACCAGGGTAATAGGGGCATTTATAATTTCTTTGTGTAGGAATGTTCCACTTCCACTCTTAGTTGTTTTAACATATACTATAAATTATTGTTGATTATGTTCACTTTGTTGTCTCATCAAATATTGTTCATTCTATCTAATTTTATTTTTGCACCAACTAACCATCTCCATTTTACCCCACCTCCCTGTTACCCTTCCTAGCCTCTGATAACCATCCTTCTATTCTGTTTCCATGACATGAGCCGTATTTTATAATTAGATATGACATATTAGTGAAAACATCTAAACTCTGTCTTTCTGTGCTTGGCTTAGCTTACTTAACATAATGTTCTCCACTTCCATTCATGTTGTTGCAAATGGCAGGATTTCATTTTTTGTGTGTGTGGCTATATAACATTCCATTGTGTATATATGTACCGCAGTTTATTTATCTATTAATGGACACTTGGATTGATTGCAAGTCTTAGCTATTGTGAACAGTACTGGAATAAACATGGGAGTGCAAATATCTTTTCAATGTACTGAATTCCCCTTCTTTGGAAATACACCCAGCAGTGGGATTGCTGGGTCATATGGTAGTTCTGTTCTTAGTTTTTTGAGGAACCTCCATTCTGTTCTCTATAGTGGTTGCACTAATACACATTTCTCCAACAGTGTACAAGCTTTCTCTTTTCTCCATATCTTTGCCAGCATTCAGTATTGTCTGTCTTTGATAAAAGCCATTTTAACTGAGGTGAGATGATATCTCATTGTAGTTTTGACTTTGCATTTCTCTGATGACTAAAGTTGAAAAACGTTGAACATTTTTCTCATATGCCTATTGGCCATTTGTAGAAATGTCTATTCAGATTTTGCCCATTTGTTTGTTTTATTTTTTTCCTGTTGAGTTGTTAGAGCTCCTTACATATTGTAGTTATTAATCCCTTGTCAGATGGTTAATTTGCCAGTATTTTCTCTCATTCTGTGGGTTGTCTCTTCATTTTGTTCACTGTTTCCTTTGCCATGCAGAAGCTTCTTTATTTGATGCAATCCCATTTGTCCAATTTTGCTTCAGTTGCCTGTGCTTTGGGGATATCACTCAAGAAGTTTTGGCCTAGACCAGCGTCCTGAAGCATTTCCCCAATGTTTTCTTTTAGTAGTTAAATCTCTGAGGTTTAAATCTTTAATCCATTTTGATTTGATTTTTGTATATGGTTAGAGATAAATGTCTCGTTTCACTCTTCTGCCCATGCATATCCAGTTTCTCCAGCACTGTTTGTTGAAGAGACTATCTTTTTCCCACTGTATGTTCTTGGCACCTTTGTTAAAGATTAGTCCACTAGAGACGTGTGGATTTATTTCTGGGTTCTCTATTCTGTTCCATTGGTGTATGTAACTGTTTTTATACCAGTAGAATGCTGTTTTGGTTACCTCAAAAAACTTTAACTTGACTCCAGCAGTTGTCTTCCCAGGGACTTAACAGTTTTTTGTTGCTGTTTAATGATGTTTCTCAAGGGAAGCACTGCTGGCATTTTGGACAAGACAGTTCTTCACTGTGCCAGACTGTCCCACACATTGCAGGAGGCTTGGCATCCCTGCTCCTGCACCCACCAAATTCCAGTAGCATTCATCATTTGGCATGACAACGTAAAACATCTTTGGTTAAGAACTATTGTTCCATAAAGTTTGGAATCTTTAAATTAGGAAAGTAGTCTTGTTTTTTCTATAGTAGACTTATGTATAAACAAATTTTCCCATTGTTTTAATTATCAGTAATTGGTAATTAGATGGCCAATAGTGTAAGTTTTAGATGAATTTTATTCAGTTATCTAATTTATTATATTTAATAAATAAATGGTAAAGAGTTAATTGATATATAAAAACATATATTGATATATCACATTGATATATTGATATATCACATTCAATATATTTACATATATAGATATATATCTATATTAATATAGATATATATAATATTTCTGTAGCTATCAATATATGTTTTTATATAATTTGAAATGAGAATCCTGCTGTTTTCATTTAGAATCAAAGACTCCACCTTAGATGTCAACTGAAATAAAATATCCCTGGGAGATTTACCTTAAAATTAGATATTTTACTATTATAAATTTTAGAGGGAAAATGAGTATACTTTCATTTAACTCTAATTTTAATGATGTTAATTATTTTCTGTTTTTGTTTTTCTTTCAGAATTGGTCCCTCGGAAAGACCTTCTTCTAGAAAACATGCCATATTGTGATGTACCAACTCAGAAGCAGTGAATTTTCTAGAATAAAATAAGTCTTTGTACTTTTTAATTTTAAAACACTTAACTCTGGCAAAAAGTCCTGAAAATGCAGACATTTTTCTCTGATCTGGCATATTGAACATGAATGAATTAAACAATAGCTTCATATTTAAATTTCATGTTAAAAAGACATTGCTGAGAAGTAAAGAACATAGTTGAGTATTTCTAAAGGAAATTAGATGAGAAGACTTTCCATTTCATTGAAAATCAAACTTCATAAAGCAAAATAATTAGAGAAATACATTCACTTCTTTTTGACCTTCATGAGTATTTGGTCTTACAATGACTATGTGAGAATGTAGTGTTTTGACAAGTTGGTGAGATTTTCTCTCATGTGAAATCCAATTATTAGATTTGAATTATTAGATTAAATTTATATTTAGTCCCCAAAACATTCTACTAATCAAAAAAAATCACAGTATGTGCCAGTTTGCCACTGAAGGTGGCCTTTTTTTTCTAAAGCACTGGAATTATTTCTGTAGCTAACAAATAATTATACAGTTTCTTTTTTAGAGGTAGAGAGTATCTCTGTGTTCTCCTAAAGACATTTTTTATCAGTCTTATGAAAATAGATTAATTAAATATCAAAATCAAGGCCAGGCATGATGGCTCACATCTGTAATCCTAGCACTCTGGGAGGCGGAGGCAGGTAGATCACCTGAGGTCAGAAGTTCGAGACCAGCCTGAGCAAGAGAAAGACCCCATCTCTACTGAAAAATAGAAAAACTAGCCAGGAGTTGTGGTAGGCATCTGTAATCCCAGCTACTAGGGAGGCAAGAGGATTGCTCAAACCCAGGAGTTTGAGGTTGCTATGAGCTATGATGACACCATGGCACTCTACCCATGGCTACCAAAAAAAATCAAAATCACCTAAGATCACTGTGGAATAAAGAAATCCTAATGTTTTTAGGAAATAATGGCTCTTGATCAAAGTATATAATATGATCTTAGTAGAATTAGCTGTATTTTAAGACAAATTAGATTTTTTTTTTTTTTTTGAGACAGAATCTCACTTTGTCACCCTCAGTAGAGTGCTCTGGCGTCATAGCTCACAGCAACTTCAAACTCTTGGGCTCAAGTGATTCTCTTGCCTCAGCCTCCCAAGTAGCTGGAACTACAGGCGCCTGAGACAATGCTTGGCTATTTTTAGAGAGGCCTTGCTTTTGCTCAGAGTGGTAGTGAACCCATGAGTTCAGGCAATCCACCCGCCTTGGCCTCCCAGAGTGCTAGATTTACAGGTGTGAACTACCACACCAAGTTAAATTTTATTGTGAAAATGTAATAGATGACTTCATTCTCTTTGTTTTAATCAATGAAATTTAAGTGGCTTCTGTTTTTCCATATCTCGTTCCTGATGAGATGGACAGTATCACAAAAGGACTTGACATTCTTCCATCTAACACTAAGAACTATAAAATCATATTTAATATTCTTCTTACTCCTTTTCTGTTGTTAAAACATTGGTATATCCTTGCTGGGTATAATATATCATGTTTGAAAATACTTTAACTTTAGAAGATCAAAAACTAAAAAAAAACTAAAAAAAAAAAAAAAAAGAAGAAGATCAAAAACGTTATCAGAATTATTGCACCGTTAACTACAGACTACCCTTCATGCCTCCCGACACTTGAGGAGCTCAGTTAAAGTTCTGTGTAATAACAAAGGTACATATCAAAAGATTCACTACATAATTTTTTATCTCCTATGTATATTTATTACTATGTATATAGAAATTATACCTAGAGAAAAATAAAAGTTGTTTCAAATTTGAAATTTGCCCTTATAAGAGAAGGCTGAAAATCTTTACAGAACAATTGCTATATAAATATACTGGCCTGCTATTTCAAAGTCTATATTACGTATTTTGAGAAAAGTTGGCTGATATTATTTAAATTTAATGTATATTCTATATTGTTTAATGATATAAACATTGTTTAGAAGTTCACACATTTTTTTTTCTTTAACCTGAATTCCCTGGTTCCATTCTTACTTTAGTTTAAATATTTCATCAGATTTCTTCTTCTTTTTTTTTTTTTTCTGAGACAAAGACTTACTCTGTTGCCTGAGGCTAGAGTGTTGTGGCATCTTAGTTCACAGCATCCTTAAACTCTTGGGCTCAAGCTTCTTGCTTCAGCCTCCTGAATAGCTGGGACTCCAGGCTCCAGCCACAACACCCAGGTAGTTTTTCTACTTTTAGTGGAGACAGGGACTAGCTCTTGCTCAGGCTTGTCTCAAACTCCTGAGCTCAAGCAATCCACCTGCCTCAGCCTCTCAGAGTTCTAGGATTACAGGTGTGAGCCACCGTGCCTGACCATCAGATTTCTTTTTTATAAACTAGTCATCATTAGTAGCAATAGAGATTAATAATTCAAATTTATTTTATTAAAGATAGTGCCTTATTGAAATATATGTAGACACAGGCAAATAAATATTATACTTTCATGCCATAAGATAATTCAGTAAAGTTATTGTAACATATATAAACATACCAATAGCAGGCTTGACTGTCTCAAAATTATGAAATATTGGCATTCTATCCTAATACACATGTAGCATGTGTTTATATTTCAAATGGATTTTAACTGGCTATTTAATAGTTTCATTAAATAGCTTAAAGTAATTCATGAATTCTTTCCCTATGAAAAAACAAAGAATGAGAGTCACTCTTCTAGAAATTAAACTACTACACCTGAATAGAGTTTTATCTCATAAACCATTTATAAAAACTGAGATCGGTGATTTTCTAGGTACCTAACTTCTTTTGTACAATGCTAACATTTAATTAAATCATTTTATTTTATTTTATTTTATTTTTTTAGAAATGAGATCTCACTGTGTTGCCCATGCTGGAGAGCAGTGGCTATTCACAGGAATAGTCATAATGCACTGGGGCCTGGAACTGGCAGGCTCTAGAGTTCTGCCTGCCTCAGCCTCCCGAGTAGCTAAAGGCATGCGCCACTGCATCCAGCTTTAATTAATTAAATCATTTGAATTAGTTGTTGTTTTGAAGGCTTCCCATATTCCTAAAGGGAGTTGCTTGGTTTTTAAAAAGCTTCCCATATTCCTACAGGGAGTTGCCCAAATCTAACATTTTGGTTTGACTATTGCAATCTGATGAAAGTGAGGTGTACAAATTCTAATTGCTGATACCCAGGTTCAGAGGGCCAGCAGGACTTTATAACAGTCTTTTGACAGACATTAGGAATGGTATATGGCAGGCGACTCACATTTGGGAAGCATATATAGGGAAGAATCCTTCCCTGAAGATTTGAAACTGGAAGAATATGGTAGATAGTTTATATAACATCTAATTCAAAACATTACAATTGCGATTTGCATCAAATTGTGTTTAAGTTGGTTCTTATTTTGCCTGTAGTTGCATCTTTCAACATGAGTACAGTATCCAAAAAGCACATGATATAAGTGGAATTGTTATACTCAGAGACAAAGCAGAAAATGTAACTGTAAACACAAAGGCATAGGTCAACAAACCCTGTCCTGGCCAAACTGCAACAACAACAAAAAAATAGCCGGGTGTTGTGGTGGGCGCCTATAGTCCCAGCTAGTGGGAGGCTGAGGCAAGAGACTTGCTTAAGCCCAAGAGCTGGAGGTTGCTGTGAGCTGTGATGTTACAGCACTCTATGGAAGGCAATGGAGTGTAATTCTGTCTTTAAAAAAAAAAAATTCTAATTCTTTTTTTTGCAGTTTTTGGCTGGAGCTGGGTTTGAACCTGCCACCTCTGGCATATGGGGCTGGTTCCCTACTCCTTTGAGTCACAGGCACCACCTGAAAATTCTAATTCTTCAGATGAGTTTTCTCAAGCAAAAGTGGATAGATGCAAAATTAATATAGCTGTATTATATATCAGCTGTAACCAGTCCAGGTTGAAAGGGAAAAAAGATCCTGATTATAATAGCAAACTAAGATACTTTTAACAAAAGTAAGATAGATACTTTTTACAAAAACCATAACACTTAAAAATGAGAGGTATATTACGTACCTAAAAGAAACAATTGAAAATTCTAGAGATGACTGTTATTCAAAAATTAATCTGTTGAAATCCCCATAGATGGATAGATATGTCTACTCTATCCTGAAGAAGCTACTATAAAAGTTCAGAGAAAATTATTTGCCACCTGTGTTATAATTAAAATATTAGGTGCTCCTATGAATCAGCAAAATACAACTTTGGAAAAATGGGCAAATGATATAAGAAGTTCACAAAAGAAGAAATACTAAGTCTCTCTCATGAGCAGATAAATGTAAATTTAAATGAAACATTTTTCGTAATTGCCAAGACATGGAAACAGCCCAACTGCCCATCGACCCATGAATGAATTAAATTGTGGTATATGTACACCATGGAATACTATGCAGCCGTAAGAAAAGATGGAGACTTTACATCTTTTATGTTTACCTGGATGAAGCTGGAACATATTCTTCTCAGTAAAGTATCTCAAGAATGAAAAAAAGGTATCCAATGTACTCAATACTACCATGAAATCAACATATAATCACCTACACATTCATACAAATGGTAAAACATAACTATAGTCCAGAAAGTGGAAGGGAAGAAGAGAGAGAGGGGAGAGGAGGTGGAAGGAGGGAGGGTATTTGGGGGGGGAACCTCACCTAATGTGCATGATGCAATGGTACCTTTCAAAACTATTAAGCGTATAATTGTGATGGATGTGTTAATAAGTTCAATGTAAACATTTCACATTGTATATCAAATCAGTACACTGAACCCCATAAATGCATCAGTGTACACAGTTGTGACTTAATAAAAACAAAAAGAAAATAAAAAGGAAACATTTTTGTTCATCAAATTATAACAAGTTAAAGAAACATATCCAATATATATAAGGGTAGGAGGAAGTGACCGTCTCAGATTTTTTTTTTTTTTTTTTTTTGCAGTTTTTGGCCAGGGCTGGGTTTGAACCCACCACCTCCAGCATATGGGGCCGGCACCCTACCCCTTTGAGCCACAGGTGCCACCCTCTTCAGATATTTTTTAAAAGTCTCTATATTGTCCAGGCTGGACTCAAGTTCCTGGGTTCAAATGATCCTCCTCAGCACCCTAAGTAGCTGGAATTACAGGTATGTACCACCACACCCTACCACAGGGCCTTTTTGAAAGCCAAAAAATGTTAACGTTATCAAACTTTTTTTTTGGTAGAGACAGAGTCTCACTTTGTCACCTTCAGTAGAGTGCCATGGCGTCACACTGCTCACAGCAACCTCCAACTCCTGGGCTTAGGCGTTTCTCTTGCCTCAGCCTCCCAAGTAGCTGGGACTACAGGCGCCCGCCACAATGCCCGGCTATTTTTTGTTGCAGTTCAGCCAGGGCCGGGTTTGAACCCTCCACCCTTGGTATATGGGGCCAGCGCCCTACTCACTGAGCCACAGGCGCCACCCAACATTATCAAACTTTTAAATATACATACTATTCAGTGTATTTTTCAAGTGCTCACAAGGGAACTAGAAAATGTGTACTAAGGTATATGTACAGAAATTTCTGGAACATTGTAATTTAAAAAAATGTAAAACAGGCCAGGCAGTAATCCTAGCACTCGGACAGGCCAAGGTGGGAGGATTGCTTGAGGCCAGGAATTCCACACCAGCCTAAGCAAGACCCTCAACACTACAAAAAATAGGGAAATTAGGCATTAGTAGGTTCCTGCAGTCCCAGCTACTCAGGAGTCTGAGACAGGAGGATCACTAGTGTCCAGGAGTTTGAGATTGCAGTGAGCTATGACGACGCCACTGCACTCTAGACTTGGCAACAATCTCAAAAAAAAAAAAAAAAAAACCCAAACTAAAACCAATTAAGTTTCCAAATGTAGGGGTACAATTAAAATGGAACTGGGGTGGCGCCTGTGGCTCAAGGAGTAGGGCGCCAGTCCCATATGCCGGAGGTGGCGGGTTCAAACCCAGCCCCGGCCAAAAACCCAAAAAAATAAAAAATAAAAAATAAAAAAAATAAAATGGAACTCATCCATACTCTGGAATATTACACAGGAGTTGAAAAGAAAGAGGATATATATATAACACACATGCTAGATATTCCTAATCCAGAAATGCAAATGCTCCAAAATCCAAAACTTTGAGCATCAACATGACACTCAAAAGAAATGGTCATTGGAGGATTTTGGATTATCAGATTTGGGGTGCTCAACTGGTAAGTGTAGACAGGTAGTTCTGAGTTACAAACATCTGACTTATATACAACTGGCACAAATGGAGACTATTACAGAACAGGTAGTAGGTAAACGAAGCTGTTCCAACTTACATACAAATTCAACTTAAGAACAAACCTACAGAACCTATCTCATTCATAACCTGTAATGCAGTTATGCCAAAATTTAAAAAAATTGAAACATTTTCAGTCACAAGCCTTTTTTTGTTTGTTTTTTTTTTTTTTGGCCGGGGCTGGGTTTGAACCCGTCACCTCCAGCATATGGGACCGGTGCCCTACTCCTTGAGCCACAGGCGCCGCCCTCACAAGCCTTTTGAATAGGAGATATTCAGCCTGTGTGTGTGTGCATGTATAAAATCAAGTGAAAAAAAGCAAGTGATAGACTATATATTTGTTAATGTATTCATTTATGTACAAAATAACTTTTTGCACATGTGTATATATGTACAAATGCACAGAAATGATACATGCTAAATGTCAATAGATAATTAAGGAGGAAAGTGAGATTTGAAGAAGGAAGTAGATTTGTTTTCTGCTTACTCCTGCATGTTTAAATACTATTTACCTGTGGCCCAAAGGAGTAGGGTGCTGGCACCATATACCAGAGGTGGTAGGTTCAAGCCCGGCCCCAGCCAAAAACTGCAAAAAAAAAAAAAAGAAGAAGAAGAAATAAATACTATTTCCAGTGAGTATACCGACGTGGTTTTTAAAAAACAAGATACTAGTGATTATTAATTCAAAATTATTAACTATTTCACATATAGCAAATAATAAGACACTCATGAACCCAATTCCCACATTTGACAGATGTTATATTTAGTTGTATTTAAGTCAGTTTTTTGGCTGGAGCCGGGTTTAACCTGCCACCTCTGGTATATGGGGCCAGCGCCCTAAGTCATAAAATCTTTTAAAGCTAAAGTCCCACCTCCGTTCTCCTCTCTCTCTAGGAATAATGACTGTAATTTTATCATTTGTGAATGTCCTTCCCATACTTGTTTTTATACTTTTACCAAACATGTATATATTCAAAGAACAATATGTAGCATTGTTTTGTAGTTTTAAAATGTAAATGAATGGAGTTAGGTTCCGTGTAGTCTGCAACTTGATTTTTGTCATACATTAGATTCTGGAGATTAATCTGTATTGTAGCATGAACAGCTAGGTCTTTCACTTTTATGTTTTATCCCATTGTAAGACTAAACTGGCTTGTTTATCCATGTCTCTATTGATGAATATAGCATTGTTTCCAGGTTTTATATTGCAAATCAATTTTCAAAAAACCCTAGCACATGCATTCTTACACTCATGCAAAAGGTTATCTGAATATATACCAAGAAGCAGAATGGTTGAGTCATAGGATAGGAACATACCAAATTTTCAGAAATTTTTTAATAGCCCTTTAACGTTGATATACCAGTTTACACTTCGATATTGTGCAAGAGGTTTAATTTCTCATCCCACTGTTATTGTTATATATGATCTTTCCCATTGTCAAACTAATATGTATAAAATGACACAGTGTTTTAATTTGGATTTCCTGAGTACTGCTGAGGCAGATCATCTCATGTGTTTTGGCCATTATTGTCTTCCATTATGAGTGTGTATTCATGTCTTTTGTCCTCTTTTCTCTTTTATCTAACTTTTTTAACAATCCTTTATATATTTCTGAATACTAATCCTTTGTTGGTTATCTTCGTCCAATATGTGACTTGTCTTTCAACTCTATGATAAATTTGACTGAACTCAGGGATCCCCATATAGCTGATAAACATGTGGTTGTTTCTGGAAGAGAGTTGCATTTCACTTCATTGACTGAGTAAAGAGTGTTATGCTCTCCAATGTGGGTGGACATCATGAAATCTGTTAAAGTCCAGACTAGAACCAAAAGGCTGAGGAAGGGCAAATTCTCTCTCTTGCTTGAGCTAAGACATTCATCTCCTCCTGACATTACTCTCCCGGTTCTCAGGTTTTCAGGCACAGACCAGGACTTACGTCATTGGCCCCCAATTCTCATGCCTTTACACCTCCAGCTTTCCTCATTCTCCAACTTGCAGATAGATGGAAGATTGTGATATTTATTGGCTTGTGTAACTGCATGATCCAATTTCTATAGTAGATCCCTATCAGTCAATAGGTAAGTACAACTATAAATATATCTTATTGATCCTCTTTCTCTGGAGAACCTTGACTAACACAATGTTGCAAACAGAGTAGGTTTATGAAAAAAGATCAGTTTAGTTTTGGACATGTATTGACTGAAATGCCTATTAAAATATCCAAATGGAGATATTAAAGAACGTTGGATTTAACACCTGCAGTTTAGTAAATGATCTGAACTGGGGATATAAATTTAAGAGTCATTAGCTTAGCGCAGATAAGTGCTTAGGCACCAGGTTCATGCCTATAATCCCAACACTTTGGGAGGCTGAGGCAAAGGGATTGCTTGAGACATGAAGTTTGAGACCAGCCTAAGCAACAAACAAAATTGTTTTAATTGCCTGGGCATGGTGGTGTGTGACTATAATCCCAGGTACTCAGGAAGGTGAGCCCTTGAGCCCAGCAGTTTGAGGCTGCAGGTAGCTATGATTGGGCCACTGCACTCCAGCCTGGATGGCAGAGTGAGACACTGTCTCTAAAAAATAATAATAATTTTAAGTACTTAAAATGATGACATTGGATGATATTACCAAGAAACTGAATGTAAATAGAAAAGTAAAACATCAAGCAAAGATTGGGTCCTGCGGTCCTGTGGTGTTAACAGGTTAACGAAATAGGGGATAACAAGCAACAGAGTTCCCTGTAAAGTAGCATGAGAACAAGGAGAGTATAGAGCAAAATTTAGAAAACTATGGCTCACAGGGACCAAACCTGACCTTCTGCCTTTTTCTACAAATTTTTGCTGCAACACTGCCACATGTTATGTATTCTCGGTGGCTGAGTTCATACTACAGTCAGTACAAGGGCATAGTCGAGTAATTGCAGCAGAGACTGCATGGTCCACGAAGGCTAAAGTTTGATCTGGCCCTTATGAAAAAAAGTTTGCTGATCCCTAGAGTAGAGTCCTAGAAGCCAAGTTTCACTGAAGACAGAATGAAACTCTTTGCTGAATGCTACTGTCAGGTCAAGAAAGATTTAGACTACAAACTACTAGTGGACTTAGCAACATGGAGGTGACTTTGATGACTCTGGCAAGAGAGTTTTAGTGAAATAATTGGAGAAACAGTTTGTTTTATGTTGCTTCTCCCCAAATTTCTCTCTAAATTAATTGCAAATGCAATTAAAAAAATTTTTTAGAAACTGGAAAAACTGACTCAAAACTTATGAGGAATAACAAAGGTCCATAAATAGCTAAATCAGTCATGACAAAGAGAATTAAAATTAGATAACCATATGCAAAAAAGAGAACTTTGATCCATATTCACACCATGCACAAAAATTAACTCAAAATCAATCATAGACCTAAATGTAAAACCTAAAACTACAAGACTACTTGAAGTAAACAGGAGAAAATCTTGTGACCTTGGTTAGGCAAAGATTTCTTAGATAGTAATACCCAAAGCACAATACATAAAAGAAAAAATACATAGCTAGACTTTATCAAAATTTAAAACTGTTTGCTCTGCAACAGTTTTTATTAAAAAGAATGAAAAGGCAACCCACAAACGGAGAAAATATTTACAAATTGTGCATCTAATAACTTTTACCTGGAATATATAAAGAACTTTCTTTCAATAAAAAGAAAATGAACCACCCAATTTTAGCAAATAAATATTTAAACAGTCACTTCACAGAAAAGATATACAAATGGGAAATAAGCATATGAAAATTTCAACATCATTAAAGTTCATTTTTAAAAAATCACAATGAGAGGGGGCGGTGCCTGTGGCTCAGTGAGTAGGGCACCGGCCCCATATGCCGAGGGTGGCGGGTTCAAACCCAGCCCCGGCCAAACTGCAACAAAAAAATAGCCGGGTGCTGTGGCGGGCGCCTGTAGTCCCAGCTACCCGGGAGGCTGAGGCAAGAGAATCGCTTAAGCCCAGGAGCTGGAGGTTGCTGTGAGCTGTGTGATGCCACGGCACTCTACCAAGGGCCATAAAGTGAGACTCTGTCTCTACCAAAAAAAATAAATAAATAAAATCACAATGAGATACTACTACATCCCTGTTAGAATGGCCAAAATTAAAATGATTGACCATTCCGTGAGACTATGAAGAAAATGAAATTTCACATATTGCTGGTGGAAATGTAAAACAGCAGAACAACTTTGGAAAACTGTTCAGTTTCTTTAAAGTTAAACATATACCTCACACATAATCCAAAATTTCCACTGCAAGGTATGTGGTACTTACCTAACAAAAATGAAAGTATCAGCTCAGCTTGGCACACAGAGCACAGTGGTTACGGCGCCAGCCACACACACCAAGGCTGGCGGGTTCAAACCCAGCCTGGGCCAGCTAAACAACAATGACAACTGCAACAAAAAAATAGCCAGGCGTTGTGGCAGGCGCCTGTAGTCCCAGCTACTTGGGAGGCTGAGGCAAGAGAATCACTTAAGCCCAAGAATTTGAGGTTGCTGTGAGCTATGATGATGCCACTACACTCTACCAAGGGTGACATAGTGAGACTCTGTCTCAAAAAAAAAAGGAAGTATCTATCCACACAAAGACTCTACTATACTATGTTTGTATTTGCCCCAAACCGGAAACAACCAAATGCCCATCAACAGATGAATGGATAAACACATTCTAGTATGTCCATATCATGAAATACTTCTTAGGAATAAAAAGAAATAGCAGTAACTACATGGACGAATCTCAAGATACTTAACCCTGAGTGAAAAAAGGACCAAAAAAATATGTATTGTATCATTCCATTTATATATAATTTTAGAAATTTCAAACTAGTTCCCAGCAACAGAAAGCAGATCCGTGGTTGCCAACGGATGAGGGCAGGGGGACAAGTGTGAGGGAGGGTTAAAAATGGGTATGAGGACATTTTGGGAAGTGATAGAGGCAATTTCTTTCAATATATTTGTCAATCCCCTCACATGTATTTCCACTTTGCTTCTAACCATTCCACTTTCATTAGTCATTAACTTTTACTTTACATTAAATCCTATTATTAAAATAAAATTACACAAGTACCCTCTCCTTTGTTCACCATTGTTTCTTGAATCCTTTCTCCTGAGTTCAGTTTCCTTCTTCTTGAAGTGCATTTTGAACAGTTCTTTCAACGAGTATGTGTCTCTGAAAATATTAATTTTCACTCTTAAATAATTTAGCTTGGTATAGTATTCTATATAGGCCTTATTTTCTTTTAGCATTTCACAGATACTGCTGGGTTTTCTCTTAATGTCTTATTTTACTGCTGAGAAGTCTATTATCTCTTTGTAATTCCTTTTGGCTAATCTGTCCTTTCTTTATGATTGCTTTTAAGATTTTTTTTTCCTTTGGCATTCTAGGTAGAAATTTTATTTGTATTTATCCTACTCAACTCTTTTGGTGTACTTCATCTTTCTGAGAATTCATGTTGTGTATCAATTCTAGAAATTTCTTAATCTATTTTCAACATTGCCTCACAAACATTCCATTCTTTCCTACTATAGCTCCTGTTAGGCATATTTCATTGTGCTTTCTTCTGGTTATTTTGCTAAATTTCACTACCTTCTTCAGTATAATCTTTTATTTATCCACCCATGTATCTCTTTTAATTTCAGTGAATTTATTTTTAATTTCTAGTCATTATATTTGGTTTTTATATCAAATACATTGTCTGTTTCTTACAATGATTTGTTCTTAATTTTGGTTCTTTATGTTTTTCATCCTTTAAAGGTTTTGATTTTATAATCTTTTTCAGAATGTCCTATCTTATCAAGTGCCAGATTATTCATACTCCTCTTGTTCATGATACATTCTTTTGTCATGTGTTTTGTCATGTTTGACTGTGTGTACATCTTGAATGGCGATTGTTAATTCTGCGAGAATCCCATGTGGGCTTGTGGATTGTGGGAATGTCCCCGGCTCTGAAGAGATGTTGTGCATGCCTTTCCCAGGCAGCCCAAGTGTACCTTGGAGATTCCCAAACCACTCAAGTAATGTAAAATTGATTCCAAATTACCACATGGTACAGCAATTTTTCTCCCTACTCAGAGTTCCTAAAAAAAACTTGCTCTCTCCTTGGACTTTGGGTACAGTTTTTCAGCCCCTTTCACGGTACTCACAATTCTTTGGAGGGTCCTAGCTTTATGCAAAGAGCTCTGTTCTATCCCCTGCTATACTCAAGTCCAGAGAGCCATCTCCTGTTGATATGTGTAGCAATTAGGGTTTATTTCCAAGTCCTCCAACAACCTCAAGGACCACATCAGTGTCGCCTTACAATTACTCAACGGCTGTGGTTTTCAGATCGCTTTTCTTCCGAAAAGAGAAGGGGATTTCCTTGTCTGTGAGGTCAGCCATGTAGTATGTGCCAGAATGCAAAAAAAAAAAGCGGAAAGGACAATGGGCTCATGTTAAAAGGACACAGATGTCAGATTGAAGGGACTCATGCTAGTCAAATTTGGGACAACTTACACATTAAAAATAATAATGACCATAACAGACTAACCCATTGCATACAAATTAGAATAATTCATGAGTTCATTAATACTCAAAGGAGACAAGGGGGAAAAGCACCCCCCACACACACTTTTAACTTTTCTCTAGCTTTGAAGTTTTTCAAGATAAAATATTAGAGGTAATTAAAGTTGAATTTCTTAACAGTATTTTACTGTGGGAAGGACTGCTTCTACATTAGCTTAGTCCACATGTTGCTAAACTCAGAATTCTAGATGCTGCTTATTTTAGAAGAAGTGGCTTCTTGGCCATCCATTGTTAATATCACTAGCCTTCTGAGGATAAGAAATTTTATTTAAAAAAAAAAAAAGAAGAAGAAATCTTAGTCAATGAAACATGATTTGGGCTTTAAGGGCTTATTTTTTCCGCTGTAATCTGTTTCCTTATTTTAACTGAACACAATCTCTCCATTTATTCAACCAACATTAACTGAGATTGTCCAGGGTCAATCTCAAAGATAGATGCTGGGCACTCAAAGACAAGACAATCTAGGGAGGAAGACCAGCAAGGAGGTGGACGGTGGTAATTAATGCTAAACAGGAATTAAGTACAGAGTTTTCAAAATATAAAAATAATTTATTAGACTTTTAAAATATATAACAAATATACAATATGATATGTTCTTAGTCTCTTAAAGAAATAAGCAGATATGAAATAACTCACACCTAATATCACTTTAAATATAAGTTGGAGCTGGATGCAGAGGGATGCACCTATGGTCCCAACTACTTGGGAGCAGAGGCCAGAGGCTCTCTTGAGCTCAAGTGTTCAAAGCTTTCGTGCACTATGATTATTTCTAAGATTAGCCACTGTACTCCAGCCTGGACAATATAGCAAGACTTTGTCTCTAAAAAACTATCTAGCTATCTGTCTTTCTATCTATGTATAAATTGGAATGAGAAAAACAAAATCTTGTTTATAAAGGAAGAGTACTTTGAGGGTTCTTAAGCTTTCTGCCACAAACTTTATGTAGATTTTTTCCATCTCATATCTTTTACACTGGCAACAGAACAGTGAAAACTCTACTGTTGTAGATGGGATTCCCAGGGAAACAGACTCTAATATAGGGATTTTCTTGTAAGAGGTTTAAATTAGGGGATGCTCTCAGGAAGTGAGGGAAGCACAACTGGGTGGAGGGATAGTTGAACTGAGATGCAGCTTCAAAGGGGCCCAAAGCTGAAAGGGCCTTAAGAATTGTTCTGATTTGAGGAAAGGGGACCAGGCACTCCTCTACCTCAGGGAAGAGGCATAACCTTGGTGAGATAATTCCCTCCAGTGGGACAACTCCTAGAAAGAGCCATAAATGTCAATAGCCAACACTACCAGGAGCTAGGAAAATGAAAGCCTGCTTCTGAAAGGGACAAGGTAGGGCACAGATGTCCACTACACCAAATAAGGCCTTTCCATAATTAGCTCAAGTTGCTTGGGCAAAATAAGCTGAGTATTTTTCTTCTGGGCAGTAAGTAGCCCAGGGATAGTTTGTTACTTGTTCAAACCAAAAGAAAGAAGGCAAATTGATTAGAAAAGAGCTAATTCCAAGTTGAGAGTCAAGTTGAGTTTATGCATGGGGTCATTCATTCATTCAGTTAATACCGATCTTGCATCACCTGAAGAAAAGTTCACCACAGAAAGAGAAGAGTTAGTTCCAGTCACAGCTCTGTCACTGAAAATGGGGTCTCTGAGTCAGTCATTTATCATCCCTGGGCTTCTGTTTCTCTTCCTGTATAATGAGGAGTCTGGACTAGGTGATGTATTAGGTAGAATTATTTTAATTGCAAGTAATAGATACCCATTTTAGCTAGCCTTAACAAGACAGAGAGCAAGAAAGAGAAGAAACAGAAAGGAGATACTGTTTTAAAGAATAAATTTGTGTCTCACAGACTCAGGTGTTGGAACTGGGCTTCCAGAACCATGTGGAGTGCTATGGGCAGTCCAGGGGTGCCCTGTACCCTGGCCTCTGCACCTGCCTCATTCTTCATTACAGCTGCAGTCCAGCTCCCTGTGTTTTTCACTTCGCATGAAGGAAACAGCTAACAGCAGTAGCTCCTGAGTTTTCAACTCCTTTATTCAATAGAACAGCCATGTTCAGGCTAAAATCTCTTGATCTCAATCCCAAATTGTCTGAGAACAGTGTTCGTTGACCTTATCAAGATCAAGGTTGCAACCTCTAATTCAAACACCTGTCTGTAAGTAAAGAACTCAATGGAGGAAGACAAGTTTGCAGAAAAGCTCTAGAAATGTTGGGCAACCAAGATGCCCACTATCTGTACAATCCTCTGGTTTGATTAAAGAAATTAACTACCTAAGTAAAATTCAATTAATTTACCACTAATCCTTACATGATGCTTTAAATTGACATTTTCAAATTAATTAGGGTTAATTAAAATACATAAATTGCTAGTGGAAATGTGACAATAACTGAGGGAAGCTGAAACAGAAAACCCTCAGCAAAATGCATTCATAACTTCACTTTTCTTTTTAGATCCATAACAAAACTGTTCAGCTGGTACTAACACATCAAGAAGTACACACGAAAAAAGTATGTTCAGAGGGGAGAAATGCTCAGTATTTAAACCACTTGGTCTACAAATGGTTTTTCCTGGTTCCTCATTGGTTTATGGCTTAGGCCAATTTCTGATACTCCCTTACAATGAAGATCACAGTATATAACCAGGAGTGTAGTTGTCATAAGGATTTGTGAAGAGATTGATACAAAGAGGCCTTTGACAAAGGATGAGGACGCAGTCTCATTTAATTCAGCTACAGGACACGCCTAGTGTACACGCAGAGCAGGGGACATAGGAGTGTTTCCAGTCTTGGACTTCCCTAACCTTCAGGTTCCCACAAAGATGTCAGACTGCCAGTGGAATGACCCAAGTCCATTATCTTCCATCCATAAAGAACTTTACACCACATCAATCTTTCCAAACTACTATGGAGATTCTCACCACATGATGTCCCAGGGATAGTTCACAGGAGACATTGATATTGATTCACTCAACATTACCCTAGATAAATTAGGAAAGAACTTTACATAGCTTAGATCGGATGAATTAATATCAACTCCACTGAATAATCAATCACTTAAGGAGGATCAGGCCAGGGGTTTGCCTGAAGTCTATTCTTATACCAGATTCTCACTGATGCAAGGAAAAGACAAATTGTGTAATTATTTGGCAATTTTGGTGGCAGACCAAATCCAGTCCTCTACCTGGTTTTATAAATAAAGCTCAATTGGAATACGCTCATGCCCATTATTTATGAATTCTCTATGGCTGCTTTCTTGCTACAGAAGCACGGCTGAGAAGTAGTGACAGAGACTTTGTGGCCCACAAAGCCTAAAATATTTACTCTCTGGCTCTTCATATTAAAAAAAAAAAATCTTCCAACCTTTTGTCTAGAAACGAATTAATTTTCTTATACTATCTATGTGGGCAATCTGGAGCATTCCAGATTTACCACATAATCTGTGCAGTTCTTCTTTTAAAGATTTTGTGTTTTCTAAATGTGGCTCTCATATAGCCTTGTCTGAAAAGCATGATTTAGAAAAGATGTTCTTTTTAGCCATGGTGCTGGGTGAATAGGATATCAATATGGAAGAAAGAAATCTTAGACCATATCTCACAATACACTCAAAAATCCATTTAGAAGGGTGTATAGATTTAACATAAACAAGAAAACAATAAAGCTTTTAAAGGAAAATATCTTCATGACTTTGGGCTAGGCCCAAAGAGTTCTTAACTCAGAACACAGAAAAAGCATTAACTACAAAGGCAAAAGCCTGATTAATTCGGCTACATTAAACTTAATAACCTGTATTTGCCAAAACACCATTAAAAAAAGGAATAGGCAAGCTACAGAGTAGAAAAAGGTATTTCTGATATGTGTGTCTGATTTATATCCAGAACATATAGAGAATTCCTACAAATCAACATACAAAGACACCCATTAGGAAAATAAGCCTAAGACTTGAAAAGACATCTCACAAAAGGGGTATCTAATTGGCCAATAAACCCATGAAAATGTGTCCAACTAGTTTAGTCTTCATGGGAATGGAAAATAAAACTGTAACATAGTATCACTGAAGGCCCACTAGAATGACTAAAATTTAAATAACAGATAATGCCTAGGGTTGACAAGGATGGGAAGCAACTGGAACTTTCATATGCTGGTGATGGGAATGCAAAGAGATAACAGCTTTGGATCTACAAGTTGGGCAGTGAGGTATGGAACAATGTTCACCAAAAGACACATATAAAAATGTTCCCAGCAGTACTATTTATATTAGCTCAAACTAGGATCAATTCACATGATCAAAACAGTAGAATAAATAAATTGTGTTACATTCGTGCCATGAGATACTGTACAGCAATGAGAATGAAAATTCAAAAACAGGTGAAACTGAAATATGATATTAGAAATCAGGACAGCGGTTGTCTTGTAGAGATAGAAAAGTAACCAGAAGGGGAGAGTAGGGGTGTCCCCTTCTGTTACGTTGGTAATATTCTGTTTATTTATCTGGGCACTGGGTTAGATATGGGTGTTAAGTTTATGCAAATTTATTGGTGGTATGCTATGACTTTTGCAGTTTGTTGTGTATTTGTTATACTTTAATTATTTTTTAAAGGATAACACCAATTGATACACAGAAGTCAGGTTGGTGGATAACTTTTGAGAAAAGGCAGATAACAATTAGGAAAAGGAACAGTAGGGTTAGCAATGTTCGTATTTTGATCTAAGTGGGGGTTACATAGTGTGTTCATTTGTGAAAATTCAATTGAATTTATATGTTTGTGATTTGTCTATTTTTCTGTATATATGTATGTTATGCTACAATGAAACTTTATTTAAAAAGAAAGTTTGATCACGCATGGTGGCTCACACCTGTAATCTTAGCACTTTGGGAGGCCAAAGAGGAAGCATTGATTGAGGCAACGAGTTCAGTACCAGCCTGAGCAAGAGCAAGAGCCACCTCTACAAAAAATAGAAAACTTAACCAGGTACAGTGGCACACGCTGGTAGTCCCAGCTACTGAGGAGGCTGAGGCAAGAGCATTGTTTGAGCTCAGTAGTTTGAAGTTGCTGTGAGCTATGATAAAGCCCCTGTACTCTAGCTGAGATGACAAGAGACCTTGTCTCAATAAATAAATAAATAAATAAGTTTAAAATTAAAAAATAAAGTGTATTCTGAAGTGATGGGCCTTGCTAAAAAAAAAGTGTAATTTATATAAAATTGTTAGTTTAGTTTTTTTGTTTGTTTGTTTTTTCAGACAGAGTCTCACTTTGTCACTCTGGGTAGAGTGCTATAGCATCATAGCTCACGCAACCTCCAA
Organism: Nycticebus coucang; assembly: GCF_027406575.1. Taxonomy (NCBI): domain Eukaryota; kingdom Metazoa; phylum Chordata; class Mammalia; order Primates; family Lorisidae; genus Nycticebus; species Nycticebus coucang. Next base: position 29,319,630 of record NC_069796.1, read on the forward strand.
CCTCCTGCAATTGAACAATCTTCTTGCCTCAGCCTCCTGAGAAGCTGGGACTATAGGCTCCTGCCACCACACCCAGCCTAAATTGTTAAATCTTATAATGTTGGCATAGTGAATTCAACATATCACATATATGAAGAAAAAGCATTTTATGTGTTGATAATGATACACCAGCAAGTGGTCAGCCTGCAATCCTGTTCCATTTCAATATTTAAAAATCAACAATAACCATTTAAGTCTGGCACTAGGAAGCTCCCTAAGAGCAGCTTATATATAAGCCTGTATTTGTTGCTTATTCTCAGTGTACCTCGATAACCTCCTCAGAAGAATAAAATTTTGACCCTTTAAAAGAAAAATAAAGTCCAATGCTCTGGCCTTTTTCCAGGAACTGGAGGGCTTTATTATTTCCCTTCGTAATAGGGAACAACTAAAACTAGAAAACACAGTTCAGTGAGGTGAGTCATTAACTCTTGTACTTAGAACTTGGACTTCTATAACATCACTTAGAAAAGCATCACATTGTGGCTCTGATACACAGACAATGCAGGGGAAAAAAGCTGTGGGCTGCCTTAGCAACTGTAATATAGATATCTATAGGAGTAAAGTTTTGACTTTTTTTAGCTGATGATCACTCTAATTCCTCTATAATATATTTTATGTCAATATGGCTGAGTAATGGTTGATCAGGAACTACTTAGAAGCATTGAATTTCTATAAATGTTGTCAGTACATAATGCTCTGGTCATATGCTTATACTTAATTGTGTCATTTGTTTTAAGAATAATCCTGTTTTAAAAATACCTTTGACTTTTTTCTCAGAAAATATTTCTAAGCAAGCAAGTAGCAGGTAACACTTCCATCAGCAGTAGCACGTTTAGCTAAAGTGACATTATGGCACCTTCATGGAATGTTCTATTATAAGATGTAGAACATGAGATAAGATGGCAGAAGATAACACATTACTGGAGACCACAAAGTGAATCAGGGCAGAACTATTACTGGAACTTTGCTCAGGATGAGCCATTTCTCCATGTGCTGTTATGTGAAACGTGCGGATTTCTAGAGGACGGTTCTACCACTGGTGGCTGTGCACTTTTGATGGCAATCTCTAAATCAGACCCACTTGTTTGTGTGTCTGCAAGACTGAAACATCTCCAGACTAAATGCAGACTAAATCCTCTGCTCATCCATTCTGTCTCCAGCCACACTCCTATACGGAAGGCTAGATTAGCTACTGTGCAAAATACAAAAGTGAGAAATGTGTCTCTCTCCTCAGCATTCACATTCTCTAGTGCGAGCACTTTATCAGTGAAAAACAAAAAAAAAAAAAAACAAAAACCAAGCAACTCTGGGACACCCACTCTCTTTTTCCAAAGGATTAAGCTTTCATGCACTCCTTGTACAAGATGGAGAAGCTTCCTGCCTAACAGAATACCCCCTGATTCGTTTGTTTCATTTTTTTCTCCTCTACAAACAATTTCTAAAGAGGAAAACGTTTCTACTTACTTGCAAAACTGAATTCTTCTTTCTCACTTCCCCCTCCATCTGCAGCTTTTTTATTTTTTTAACTCTCCCTTTTCCCTCTTCCCGGCAGCCCTTTTCAAGAGGTGAATTATATAAACTTGATATTTTATATTTCTTTCTCTTTCTCTAGTCGAAAAATTATATTCATTGTTAAGTATTGGTATTAAAAAAAAATGGTGAGATAACGTTGGTATATGTATACCTGAAGTCAGAAATCACTTAAATAACTAATAAATGAAGGATATTCACAGTGAACATTATATTAAGTTATAATTTTAGCATGATTAGACAATTAGCAATGTGAAAAAGATAACACTCCCCAAATCTTTCAAAGGGCTCCAACTCATCATTATATAAAATTCACATAGGCGAGTGACTATTAGAGAAATTGTTTGAATTCATAAGAAAGAGCAGCTAAGTTTTTCAACTTTAATATCTCTGTGATGACAAGAAATAACCACTCAATCAAATTTTGCTGATTTGGGAAGTGATCTCATAATGCAGAGATAAAAGTGATTTTTCATATTCACATACAAAAGTCAGGAGTTCTTAGCAACCTGAAAGTGCTTAAGCCCTGAAATAAAAGTGTTCCATATTGGTTAAATGCATAGGCTTTTGCCTCTAGACTGCAGGGGTCAACTCCCAGCTTCCCTACTAGCTATTTGTACAGGGGAAGGTTACCTAACCTCTCTCTCTTCTCACCTTTAAAGGGAGAATGATAGTCCCTTACCTGAAATTAATTGAGATCTTTGAACTACTTAGAATAGTACCTGGCACACTGTAAGAATGTATTAGCTATTCTTTGCATTACTTGATAGTGACACTGAATCAAACAAACAAAAACTATTGCTAAATGAAACTTAATGGAGGCGATAACCCTCAACCACGCTGCACTTGCGTCTGTCTATCTCTGCTGCACGTACACTACCAGCTGAGCGGGCTACAATCAATGACACACTACCTGCTCCTTACCCAGTTGTTCTACCTCAGCAATGCGGACACAGGGGAGGACAGCAGTGGTGGACAGGGCTCGCTTCACTTCTCAGTACCATTCCCAGTGATCCTTCAGAAACATACACACAATGACAATATCATTTTCCACCTTCATTGGGCTGCTTAACTCTGATCTGTGTTCTCACTGCCACGCTTCCAGCTTAGTCCTAGATTCAAGTCTTCAGCCTTCTCGCCCTGAAAAGCATAATAATCAGTACTGACTGGTTTCTTAGCTAATGGAATTAAATCATTGCCACCTCATCTGTTTTCTTAAAATAGCAGATTATTTCTCTCCTTCTCAGCACCGTTTCTCAGCTAATTTGATTCATTATCACCCTATCCATTTACTTAAAATGGAAAACTGTTTTCTTCCTTTTTTCTTCTTTTTTTCCAGTCCTAAATAGAGCTCAGTTGACTGTAAAACAATTGTTTCTTTCTTTCTTCTAGTCCTCCTGAAATTTTATATAGTCTGAAGCATCTTTAGACCAGAATTGAGTGCAGCTGACCAGGAGAAAGCCCCCTTCTCTGGACCAGCTTGAAACATGACCAAAAACATGCACCAGGTATACTGAACTTCCCTTTTGAGACAGGGCATATTTCTGCAGGAGGATGTCCTGGGAGGCACAGCTGCCACTTTTGAAACCTACTTTCCATTGATCTGACAAACACACTTGCTTTTTTATTTTTTAAAGACTAGTCAAGTGCAGTCGTGAGAAAGGAAAGAGCAGAACAAGGAGTTCGATCTATGGCTGACTGTGATCAATCAACTGAGACAACTCATTACCTTCGGACCGGCCAAACGCTCTTGCTTTCTTATGATCAGTATTATAAACCAGATCGAAAAATGCAACTTTAAAGCAGCCTGAGCAACATAATGAGACCCCATCTCTACAAAAAAATGGAAAAATCAGCTAGGCATGGTGGTGCACACCTGTAGTTCCAGCTACCTGAAAGCGTGAAGGAGGAGGTTTGCTGAGCCCAGAGATTTGAGGTTGCAGTGAACTATGATGACACCATTGCACTCGAGCCCAGGCAACAGAACAAGCTCCTGTCTCAAAAAAAAAAAAAAAAAAAGCAAAACAAAACAAAACACTGCAATTTTCTATGTAAAACTAAAACTTCCCCAAATGGCTTGCAAACTATTTCTATTCTATTTTGAAACAGTCCCTCCACTTACACACTAGATCCTATCTTCTCTTACCCAATAAAGCAGTGGTTCCCAACCTGCCTAATGCTGTGACCCTTTAATACGGTTCCTGTGGGTCACGACCCACAGGTTGAGAACCGCTGCAATAAAGGATATGCCCCTTAAGTTCCTGCTCCCTATCTCACAGTATCCATTTTTCACCCTCCAGTAAATCGTTTCCATCAGCCTACAGGATGCTGTTATTCATGTTATCTTTAATAAAATTAGGCAAAAACCTTTTTGATCTACTCTCTCTGCTGTCTGCCATCTAATTATTTTATAGCTAAACTTCTTAATAGTCGTCTGTCAATTCTGTCTCCAGGTTTTTTCCTTTTACCACTCTTTCTTGAACCTAATCCAATAAGCCTCTTGCCCACATGATTCCACCAAAACTGTTCTTGTCAAGGCCACCAAGTGGCCTTTATGTTGATCGTTCCAATGTGCAGTTGTCAGTTCCTATCTGACCAGCAGCATTTTACAACATCAGTCTTCTTCCTTCTTGATGTACTCTCTGCTCTTGCTTCACAGGATATCACACTGTCTTGGTTTTCCTCCTACATCCCTGGCTATTTCTTAGTATCTGGCTGACCTGGTCTCTTCTCTCTAACCTCTTGGTGTTGGAGTACCCGGGCTTAGTGCTAGTCCCTCTCTTCTCTACCCACCCTCACTTGCTTGATAAGCTCCTCTGTTCCCTGGGCTGTAAATGCGCCTCTAACCTGACAACTCCCAAATGTGTCTCCCAGCTCAGACCTCTTTCTCTTGAGAGAGATCTTTCAGAATGTTCACTTTCATAGCAACTTCATCCTTCCATCTGCCCAGGTCAAAAATCCTAGAGTTAGCTATGAATCCTCTCACAAACACACACACATCTCGCATCCAATCTGTCTGGGCCCCCCCTTCAAATAAATGCAGAATCTGACCTCTCAGCAAGCACCTCCTTAGTTACTACCCTGTTCTGAACCACTGTCTTCTCTAACCTGGCCTAACCTATAACCTCATTCCCTATCTCACTTACCCTGGCTTAATCCCATAGTCTATTCTTAAAATAGCAGCCTGAGTGAACTTTAAAAAAGTAAGACATACTCAATATGACGAGATCTCAATTATTAATATCTATGCACCCAACCAGAATGCACCTCAATTTATAAGAGAAACTCTAACAGACATGAATAACTTGATTTCCTCCAGCGCCATAATCGTTGGAGATTTCAACACTCCCTTGGCAGTGTTGGATTGATCCTCCAGAAAGAAGCTGAGCAAAGAAACCTTAGATTTAAACCTAACCATCCAACATTTAGATTTAGCAGACATCTACAGAACATTTCATCCCAACAAAACTGAATACACATACTTCTCATCAGCCCACGGAACTTACTCCGAAATTGATCACATTTTAGGTCACAAGTCTAACCTCAGTAAATTTAAAGGAATAGAAATTATTCCATGCATCTTCTCAGATCATCATGGAATAAAACTTGAATTGAGTAACAACAGGAATCTGCATACCCATACAAAAACATGGAAGTTAAATAACCTTATGCTGAATGATAGCTGGGTCAGAGATGAGATTAAGAAAGAAATCACCAATTTTTTGGAACAAAATGACAATGAAGACACAAACTATCAGAACCTATGGGACACTGCAAAGGCAGTTCTAAGAGGGAAATTTATAGCACTGCAAGCCTTCCTCAAGAGAACGGAAAGAGAGGAAGTTAACAACTTAATGGGACATCTCACGCAACTGGAAAAGGAAGAACATTCCAACCCCAAACCCAGTAGAAGAAAAGAAATAACCAAAATTAGAGCAGAATTAAATGAAATTGAAAACAAAAGAATAATACAACAGATCAATAAATCAAAAAGCTGGTTTTTTGAAAAGGTCAATAAAATAGATAAACCTCTGGCCAACCTAATCAGGAAAAAAAGAGTAAAATCTCTAATATCATCAATCAGAAACAACAAAGACGAAATAACCACAGACTCATCAGAAATCCAAAAAATCCTTAATGAATATTACAAGAAACTTTATTCTCAGAAATATGAAAAGCTGAAGGAAATAGACCGATACTTGGAAGCACGCCACCTTCCAAGACTTAACCAGAATCAAGTGGAAATGTTGAACAGACCCATATCAAGTTCAGAAATAGCATCAACTATACAAAACCTCCCTAAAAAGAAAAGCCCGGGACCAGATGGTTTCACGTCAGAATTCTACCAAACCTTTAAAGAGGAATTAGTACCTATATTACTCAACCTGTTCCAAAATGTAGAAAAAGAAGGAAGACTACCCAACACGTTCTATGAAGCAAACATCACCCTGATCCCCAAACCAGGAAAAGACCCAACAAGAAAAGAAAATTATAGACCAATTTCACTAATGAATATAGATGCAAAAATATTCAACAAGATCCTAACAAACAGAATCCAGCAACACATCAAACAAATTATACATCATGACCAAGTTGGTTTTATCCCAGGGTGTCAAGGCTGGTTCAATATACGTAAATCTATAAATGTAATTCAGCACATAAACAAATTAAAAAACAAAGACCATATGATTCTCTCAATTGATGCAGAAAAAGCTTTTGATAATATCCAGCATCCCTTCATGATCAGAACACTCAAGAAAATTGGTCTAGAAGGGACTTTTCTTAAACTGATAGAGGCTATCTACAGCAAACCCACAGCCAATATCATATTGAATGGAGTTAAATTGGAATCATTTCCACTCAGATCAGGAACCAGACAAGGCTGCCCATTGTCTCCATTGCTTTTCAACATTGTAATGGAAGTTTTAGCCACCGCAATTAGGGAAGAAAAGGCGATCAAGGGTATCCATATAGGGTCAGAAGAGATCAAACTCTCGCTCTTCGCAGATGATATGATTGTGTATCTGGAAAACACTAGGGACTCTACTACAAAACTCCTAGAAGTGATCAAGGAATACAGCAGCGTCTCAGGTTACAAAATCAACATTCATAAATCGGTAGCCTTTATATACACCAACAACAGTCAAATTGAAAAAGCAGTTAAGGACTCTATCCCATTCACAGTAGTGCCAAAGAAGATGAAATATTTGGGAATTTACCTAACAAAAGACGTGAAAGATCTCTATAAAGAGAACTATGAAACTTTAAGAAAAGAAATAGGTGAAAATGTTAACAAATGGAAAAACATACCATGCTCATGGCTAGGAAGAATCAACATTATCAAAATGTCCATACTACCCAAAGCAATATATAATTTCAACGCACTCCCTATTAAAGCTCCACTGTCATATTTTAAAGATCTTGAAAAAACATTACTTCGTTTTATATGGAATCAGAAAAAACCTCAAATAGCCAAGACATTACTCAGAAATAAAAACAAAACAGGAGGAATCACACTACCAGACCTCAGACTTTACTACAAATCTATAGTGATCAAAACAGCATGGTATTGGCACAAAAACAGAGAAGTAGATATCTGGAACAGAATAGAGAACCAAGAGATGAATCCAGCTACTTACCGCTATTTGATTTTTGACAAGCCGATTAAAAACATTCAGTGGGGAAAAGATTCCCTATTTAACAAATGGTGCTGGGTGAACTGGCTGGCAACCTGCAGAAGACTGAAATTGGACCCACACCTTTCACCATTAACGAAGATAGACTCTCATTGGATTAAAGATTTAAACTTAAGACATGAAACTATAAAAATACTAGAGGAGAATGCAGGGAAAACCCTTGAAGAAATTGGTCTGGGTGAGTATTTCATGAGGAGAACCCCCCGGGCAATTGAAGCAGCTTCAAAAATACACTACTGGGACTTGATCAAACTAAAAAGCTTCTGCACAGCTAACAACACAGTAAGCAGAGCAAGCAGACAGCCCTCAGAATGGGAGAAGATATTTGCAGGGTATATCTCTGACAAAGGTTTAATAACCAGAATCCACAGAGAACTCAAACGCATCAGCAAGAAGAAAAAAACAAGGGATCCCATCGCAGGCTGGGCAAGGGATTTGAAGAGAAACTTCTCTGAAGAAGACAGGCGCACGGCCTTCAGACATATGAAAAAATGCTCATCATCTTTAATCATCAGAGAAATGCAAATCAAAACTACTTTGAGATATCATCTAACTCCAATGAGACTAGCCTATATCACAAAATCTCAAGACCAGAGATGTTGGCGTGGATGCGGAGAAAAGGGAACACTTCTGCACTGCTGGTGGGAATGCAAATTAATACATTCCTTTTGGAAAGATATATGGAGAACACTCAGAGATCTAAAAATAGATCTGCCATTCAATCCTGTAATCCCTCTGCTGGGCATATACCCAGAAGACCAAAAATCACAACATAACAAAGATATTTGTACCAGAATGTTTATTGCAGCGCAATTCATAATAGCTAAGTCATGGAAAAAGCCCAAGTGCCCATCGATCCACGAATGGATTAATAAATTGTGGTATATGTATACCATGGAATACTATGCAGCCTTAAAGAAAGATGGAGACTTTACCTCTTTCATGTTTACATGGATGGAGCTAGAACATATTCTTCTTAGTAAAGTATCCCAAGAATGGAAGAAAAAATACCCAATGTACACAGCCCTACTATGAAACTAATTTGGGACTCTCACATGAAAGCTATAACCCAGCTACAACTTAACAATAGGGGGAAGTGGGAAAGGGGGGGGTGGGTAGAGGGAGGGGAATCGGTGGGATCACACCTGTGGTGCATATTACAGGGGTATTTGCGAAACTTAGTAAATGTAGAATGTAAATGTTTTGGCACAGTAACTGAGATAACGCCGGAAAGGCTATGTTAACCACTGTGATAAAAATGTGTCAAATGGCTTATGAAGTGAGTGTATGATGCCCCATAATCATATCATTGTATACAGTTATGATTTAATAAAAAAAATAAATAAATAAATAAAAAAAGTAAAAAGTAAGACAGCTCATATCATTTGTCTGTTCGAAAACCTCCAATAACTTCCCAGTGCATGCAGAGTGAAAGCCAAAACTCTTGTAACGACAGGCTCAACATTGCATGAGGCAGAGTGGTGGTGACAGTGGAGTGTGCCAACCCCTGCAGAGGGTAGGGTGATGTCAGCAGAAGCAGGAGCCAAAGCAGAAGGTCAGGGAACGGAGGAGGACAAAGCAGCAGGGCCAGCAGAAGCAGCATAGGGCGGGGTGACAACATGGGGACAGCAGCAGCCCATGTAGAGAGACCCAGCGGGGTCTCTGGGGCAGCAGCAGCAGAAGCAGAAGGCTAGGGGAGTGGGAGAGGGAGTCTGCAACTAGACCAGGCATGACGGGTGAGAACGTAAGCAATGGCCGCTGTTTATACAGTGGCTTGAGCGAGACTGTGATGCCACTGTGAGCAGCAGTCTGGATGGTATCCAAATAGTAGCCCTGAATCCAGGGGAGCCCAAAGCAAAGGAATGTCACACACAGTGCCTTCTCTCAATTTGTGATACTATGTGACAACCTCTAAAAAAACCCAGATATGTGTCCAAAGGAGAGAACCTTGAAAGAGCTCTAGGGTTTTACAGTTATGTGCAAAAAGAGCTTTCAAACCAATGGAATTTCAAGCCTAAATATTATGGTGACTTTATTTATACCCATAATCCAGAGAGTCTTGGGAACATTCAGAATTACCTACTTGTTTATTACTGTCCTACAAGAAACTATCTCTCGTGCAATAGCAAGGTTGACATTTCTAGAAAACAAACACAGAGGCTAATCCTGTGGGTGAGTGAATTACAAGACAATTTGAATTTACAATCCCACAAGGTCTCTTTGTTCAAGTAGAGCATTGACTGGGAAGTGGGACTTTGTAAACTGGTATGAGTACTCTATGGAAAGATTTGAAGGAAGTATGGTCCTTGACCTCTAGATTCTGCCCAATCTCCTTTGCTTACTCTTGGTCCCTACTGAGAAGGCCAGTCTTCCCTTGCCTGAAGATACTCTCCTCCTCAGGATCTACCCCCACCATCTCTCGGTGTTGCTAGACCTGTAACCAGACTTAAATCCCAGCAGGTCTCAGGAGGTGAGTTACAAAGTGGACCTCTGAGAAGGAACTAAACACACCAATGAAGAGCAAGATCTTGCCAATTTTGATTGACTGAAATGTATGGACAATGTTTGGGATTCTAAGAGTGCTGGATCAGGGTGAGAGTGTATAGCAGGATGAGGCCAAATTTACTGATATGGGTGCAGGAAGCAAAGATTCTGAAATTGATGTTAGCTCTAGAAACTGAAAGTGGTTTTAATACTCTGCTTAATTGTTCACTGGAACCTGGAACCAAAGGATAATAGGTTCCTGGGGTGGCAAGAACGGGGCACTATTTAATCACCAAAGACAAGGTGGGTGTAGGTAACATAATACGTGGCAAAGCCAAAGTAATAATCAGAAAGGGTTTACCTGCTGAGATCTTTGGTGTTGGCTAATTGCTCATGGAGTCCTGCATCTGGTTAGTTGGGCAGTCTATTGAAGTGTCACTTTAGTGTAGTCACTTTGTTATTGGTATGTAGCACAATTTGAATAAGCAAGAAATCTCTAGGCTTGATGAGATGTCTGACTTTAATCACACAATAGATTGGAGTCTTGGCCTTTACCCAATTCCCAGACTTGAGCCAATTCACAAACGTAGAGTCCTTTGAATAAAGGGCAGGGCAGGTTCCAGAAGAAGAATTCTGATATATAGCCAAAAATTTATACCATAAATATTCCTCCTAACCTTCCCCAAGAGACCTGAAGTCATTTACTAAAGTGATATGCTTTGGGGAAGATAGAATAACTAAACTTTGTGGAGATTACAGAATATTAGCTCTAAACTGGCACTAATTCCTAGAGGACCAAAGCACCACTATGGTCCACCAGCCAGAGTAAGGGCTTATGAAGGTCAGGTGATTATTATGGTTTAGGTCTTGGTCTGCTTTACAGCAATCCCAGTAGGTTCTTGAACTCACAAACTCACCTTATGGTTATTTCTCCAGTTCTGGAATTCACAGTTGGAATAGACATACTCAGCTGTTAGCAGGAGCCCCCTTGGTTTCCTGTCTCTTAGAGTATAGGTTATTACAGTAGAAAAGCTCCAAAGTGGGCCAGGCATGAGCCACCTTGCCTGCCTCACCATCTTGAGTAGCTGGGACTACAGGTGTGCATCATCATACCCAGCTAATTTTTGTTTTCAGCAAAGATGGGGTTTCATTTTTGCTCAGGCTTGTCTGGAACTCCTGAACTCAAGTGATCCTCTTGCCTTGGCCTCCCAGAGTGCTAAACAACAATGACAACTGCAACCAAAAAATAGCTGGGGGTTGTGGTGGGCACCTGTAGTCCCAGCTACCCAGGAGGCTGAGGCAAGAGAATCACTTAAACCCAAGAGTTGGAGGTTGCTGTAAGCTGTGATGCCACAGCACTCTACTGAAGTGACATAGTGAAACCCTGTCAAACAAAACAGGACATAGTGAAACACACACACAAAAAAGAGATTACTTTGAAAAATGTGGTTTTTTAAAGAAGTAGGACTTTACAGCTGTGAAATCTATCTTCTATATTTAGTAAATCATGGCTCGAACTCAGGTTGAGTGCATTTGTTTTATAAAACTAAAATTACACATTCATTTATAGAATTTAATTTTGAACATGTATGTCAGTATCCTTTGGCAACATTTCTTACCAAGCATAAAAGTAAAAAGTTCTGTTTATTTGGGTTATTTAAAACCAGTGGCTTTCTAATATGGGGCAATTCAGCAATTCCAGAATTCTAGAATTGAAGGTGGTATAAAGAAGTTTGGAAAAGGAAATTTTAGGATTAACAATGGCAACCAGGATTTTACTGATATATTAAACATGTGAATGAGTGGGAATTTTGGTAGGGGACATAACTACCTTCATGACTAATAATCACATTAGACATGTCTTTCATTGTCTTCCCAACCTACAGCAAGAACCTGTCCCACAGACTATAAACCTAGATCAATCTGATCCTTTACAGCTTTTTAGTTCCCATGAAGTCCACTGCCATTTTGGCCTCGGTCTTTGGCTTCTGTGAGACATAGTCTTTATTTGAGTTATTTAAAGGCTTTGTTCCCTGCAATAAAAGACACTTGCCTCTAAAAGCAATTAAAAATATCTCAATTTTGGGCGACGCCTGTGGCTCAGTGAGTAGGGCGCCGACCCCATATGCCGAGGGTGGCAGGTTCAAACCCAGCCCCGGCCAAACTGCAATAAAAAAAATAGCCGGGTGTCATGGCAGGTGCCTGTAGTCCCAGCTGCTGGGGAGGCTGAGGCAAGAGAATCGCGTAAGCCCAAGGGTAGAGGTTGCTGTGAGCTGTGTGATGCCACTGCACTCTACCCGAGGGCGGTACAGTGAGACTCTGTCTCTACAAAAAAAAAAAAAAAATCTCAATTTTTCTAGAATGCAGACAATCTAAGATAGCGGCTGAGTAACAGCTTCCCTCCAATAGGGCAGGGTGAGTCTGGGGAGATAAGACTCCAGGCATCTCTGGATGGTGGGATCTGCCTATAATCATCCCTTTGAGGATACAAGGAGTCAGCAAGGGACTTCTGGACCCCAAGAGGAGGACAAAAACAGTGGAAAACTGACAAGTGGTTGCGTGTGTTCGATCGACCTAATCCCATCGGCAGCCGTAGCACAAGCAGCAGTGAGACTGCAAACCGGAAAGGCCTTACCTGTGAACTTTTTTGGTGTTTTTGGACTTGGCACTCAGTTGAACTGCCTTGGGGAGAGCTTGAGCAGGAGTGCGGAGAACTTTGGGCATTGTCTAGGGCCCCAGACAGAGCTGCTGAGCCGCAGGGAGCCATTGTGAGAGAACTGCCCTGGCAAACTCCACCCTCAGGGTAGCAGAGCAAAGATGGGGCAAGAGCTAGTAATCTAGTGACTGAGCAGCCTAAAGGCAGGGACTGAGCTGCCTTACGGCCTTAACTCTCAGGGGCAGAGTGAAACTGGTTTTGGCACACTGGAGCCTTGGACTGTTGCCCCAGGTACAGTGCTGTGGTGTCACAGCTCATAGCAACCTCAAACTCCTGGGCTTGGCACCGCCTGGACCTCCATAGGAGCTGTGCTGCAACTCCCAAACTGTGACCCATGCCCACCGGGCCTCTGCATGCCCTAACCAGGAACTGCAGGAGCCACAAAACCCTGCGTCCTCCCTCCTGTACCCTCCCTGCCTCCACAACAGCCCGTTCGTCTGGCCAGAGACTCTGGTAGCCGCATGCCCTCCGGAGCCCTCCCTGCCTCTGTGCAGAGCCCTTCTCCTGGCCAAAGACTGCTGGAGCCTTGGGCTCTCTGTGCCAAAGTCACTGGGCACCAGGCACTCCCAGAACTGTGCACCCCACCTCCCGCACTGTTGCTGGGTCCAGGTGTGTCACACTCCAGAGATGCTTCCACAACCAGAACTCCCTGGCTGGGGCAGCCCCAAAGGAACTACACAGGTCACTCCCTACAAAGATCCAGCAACAATAGAGTGATCCTGCTGAGGTCTAATCTTGGAGAGACACCTCCCCAACTCTGAGGACGGCCAGAAGCAATGGTGAAAAACAATCATGAGGCGAAATCAACAGAAAAACTCTGGCAATATAAAAAATCAAAGTAGATTAACTCCCCCAAGGATGAATGGGGCAGACACAGCACAAGATCCCATGCACGAACGAATAGCTGAGATGTCAGAAATCGAATTCAGAATACGGATATCAAGTAAGATCGAATTAGAATTCCAAGCAGTAACCCAAAAGATATCTCAAGAATTCAACAAAGTCAAAGACCAAATGACCAAAGATTTTGACACATTGAGACAAGAAGTTACAGCCCTCAAAGATCTGAGAAACACAGTAGAATCCTTCAGTAATAGAATGGACCAAGCAGAAGAAAGGATTTCTGACTTGAAGACAAAGCTTTCGAATGCTCCAAAACTCTCAAAGAAGAAGAGAAATGGAGGGCAAAAACAGATCACTCTATCAGAGGGCTCTGGGATAATTCAAAGAAAACCAATATTCATCTTATAGGGATCCCTGAAAGCGACGAAGTGGCTTGACAAGGCACAGAGTCTCTTCTCCATGAGATGATGAAAGAGAACTTTCCAGACATGCCAAGAGATTCTGAAATTCAGATAGCAGACAGTTTCAGAACTCCAGCACAACTCAACCCAAAAAGACATCCCCCAGACACATCATAATCAATTCCACTAAAGTTAATATGAAGGAGAAAATTCTGAAAGCAGCCAGATGAAAGAAAACCATCACCTACAAGGGCAAGAATATTAGAATAACTGCAGATCTCTCTGCTGAAACCTTTCAAGCTAGAAGAAGATGGTCACTGACTTTTAATCTCCTAAAGCAAAATAACTTTCAACCCAGGATCTTGTCCCCAGCTAAACTGAGTTTCATTTATGACAGAGAAATTAAATACTTCAATGACATTCACATGTTGAAGAAATTTGCCATAACTAAACCAGCTCTCCAGGATATCCTCAGACCTATCCTCCATAAAGACCAGTGTAATTTTCCACCACAAAAGTAAACCCACCCAGAAAATTTTGATCAAATTCCAACTTCCACAGTCGCAAAAGGATTAAAAATGTCCACCGGACCCTCAAAAGGCTTATCAATATTCTCAATTGATGTGAATGGTTTAAATTGTCCTCTAAAGAGGCACAGTTTGGCTGACTAGATACAAAAACTCAAGCTAGATATCTGCTGCATACAAGAATCGCATCTTACATTAAAAGACAAAAATAGACTCAAGGTGAAGGAATGGTCATCTATATTCCAGGCAAATGGAAAGCAGAAAAAAGCAGACATTGCAATCCTATTCGCAGACGCAATAGGCTTTAAACCAACCAAAATAAGGAAGGATAAGGATGGACACTTCATATTTGTTAAAGGTAATACTCAATATGATGAGATTTCAATTATTAATATTTATGTACCCAACCAGAACGCACCTCAATCTATAAGAGAAACTCTAACAGACATGAGCAACTCGATTTCCTCCAGTTCCATAGTAGTTGGAGATTTTAACACCCTTTAGCAGTGGTGGATAGATCCTCCAAAAAGAAGCTAAGCAAAGAAATTTCAGATTTAAACTTAATGATTCAACATCTGGATTTAACAGACATCTACAGAACATTTCATCCCAAAAAAACTGAATACACATTCTTCTCATCAGCCCACGGAACATACTCCAAAATCAACTACATCCTAGGCCACAAATCTAACCTTGGCAAACTTAAAAAAATAGAAATTATTCCTTGCATCTTCTCAGACCATCATGGAATAAAAGTTGAACTTAATAATAACAGGAACCTGCATACCCAAACAAAAACATGGAAGCTAAACAACTTTATGCTGAAGGATAGATGGGTTATAGACAAGATTAAGAAGGAAATCACCAAATTTTTGGAACAAAACAACGATCAAGACACGAATTACCAGAACCTCTGGGATACTGCAAAGGTAGTCCTAAGAAGGAAATTTATAGCACTGCAAGCCTTCCTCAAGAAAATGGAAAGAGAGGAAGTTAATAACTTAATGGGACATCTCAAGCAACTGGAGAAGGAAGAACACTCCAACCCCAAAACCAGCAGAAGAAAAGAAATAACCAAAATAAGAGCAGAATTATATGAAATTGAAAACAAAAGAATTATACAACAGATCAATAAATCCAAAAGTTGGTTTTTTGAAAAGATCAATAAAATAGATAAACCTTTGGCCAACCTAATCAGGAAAAAAGAGTAAAATCTCTAATTTCATCAATCAGAAATGGTAACAATGAAATAACAACGGACTGCCCAGGCCCGCGGGGAATTCAACGGGGACCTGGGAAACAAAGGGGTCAGTCGAATGAGGGGACAAGAGACACGAAAGAATGAGAGCAAGTCAAGAGTCTGATCAAGCTCCGAAGAGTTTATTTTTCAGCTGGGCTTATAAGCACACAAACGAGGAAGTAACTAAGGGCTATTCCTAACAGGGCGGGGAGGGGGCTAGTTTCTGGAAAATTACTAGGAGAAGGACCCTAAGGCAGGGGGTGCATTTTTGAAGAGATACGCAAGGGGAAAGTACCATTGCTGTTTACGGTTGAATTCCTGAGAACAGTTTGCCTGTAAAATCAAGATAGCAAGGGGTATTCTTGTGAGATGTTTTGGCTCCTGGCAACGGACCTCTCAGAAATTCAAAAAATCCTTAACGAATACTACAAGAAACTCTACTCTCAGAAATATGAAAATCTGAAAGAAATCAACCAATACCTGGAAGTACGCCACCTACCAAGACTTAGCCAGAATGAAGTGGAAATGTTGAACAGGCCTATATCAAGTTCTGAAATAGCATCAACTATAGAAAATCTCCCTAAAAAGAAAAGCCCAGGACCAGACGGCTTTAAGTCAGAATTCTACCAAACCTTTAAAGAAGAACTAGTACCTATATTACTAAATCTCTTCCAAAATATAGAAAAAGAAGGAATATTACCCAACACATTCTACATAGCAAACATCACCTTGATCCCCAAACCAGGGAAAGACCCAACAAGAAAAGAAAATTATAGACCAATATTACTAATGAATATTGATGCTAAAATACTCAATAAGATCCTAACAAACAGAATCCAACAACACATAAAAAAAAATTATACACCGTGACCAAGTGGGATTTATTCCAGGGTCTCAAGGCTGGTTCAATATACGTAAATCTATAAATGTAATTCAGCACATAAACAAACCAAAAAATAAGGACCATATGATTCTCTCAATTGATGCAGAAAAAGCTTTTGATAATATCCAGCATCCCTTTATGATCAGAACACTTAAGAAAATTGGTATAGAAGGGATATTTCTTAAACTAATAGAGGCCATCTACAGCAAACCCTAAGCCAATATCATATTGAATGGAGTTAAATTGAAATCATTTCCACTTAGATCAGGAACCAGGCAAGGTTGCCCATTGTCTCCATTGCTCTTTAACATTGTAATGGAAGTTTTAGCCATAGCAATTAGGAAAGAAAAGGCGATAGGTTCAGAAGAGATCAAACTTTCACTCTTCACAGATGATATGATCCTATATCTGGAAAACACTAGGGATTCTACTATAAAACTTTTAGAAGTGATCAAGGAATACAGCAATGTCTCAGGCTACAAAATCAACACCCATAAATCTGTAGTCTTTATATATACCAACAATAACCAAGCCAAAAAAACAGTCAAGGACTCTATTCCTTTCACGGTAGTGCCAAAGAAGATGAAATATTTGGGAGTATACCTACTAACAAAGGACGTGAAAGATCTCTACAAAGTGAACTATGAAACTTTAAGAAAAGAAATAGCTGAAGATGTTAACAAATGGAAAAACATACCATGCTCATGGCTGGGAAGAATCAACATTGTTAAAATGTCTATACTACCCAAAGCACTATATAATTTTAATGCAATTCCTATTAAAGCTCCATTGTCATATTTTAAAGATCTCAAAAAAATAATACTTCGTTTTATATGGAATCAGAAAAAAACTTGAATAGCCAAAACATTACTCAGCAATAAAAACACAGCAGGAGGAATCATGCTACCAGACCTGAGACTGTACTATAAATCGATAATGATCAAAACATCATGGTATTGGCACAAAAACAGAGAAGTAGATGTCTGGAACAGAATAGAGAACCAAGAGATGAATCCAGCTACTTACTGTTATTTGATCTTTGACAAGCCAATTAAAAATATTCAGTGGCGGAGGGAGGGAGGTGGGGCCTTGGTGTGTGTCACACTTTATGGGGGCAAAACATGATTGCAAGAGGGACTTTACCTAACAATTGCAATCAGTGTAACCTGGCTTATTGTACCCTCAATGAATCCCCAACAATAAAAAAAAAAAGAGGAAAAAAAAATATTCAGTGGGGAAAAGATTCCCTATTTAATAAATGGTGCTGGGTGAACTGGCTGGCAACCTGTAGAAGATTGAAACTGGACCCACACCTTTCACCATTAACTAAGATAGACTCTCACTGGATAAAAGATTTAAACTTAAGACATAAAACTATAAAAATACTTGAAGAAAGTGCAGGGAAAACTCTTGAAGGATATGGCCTGGGTGAATATTTTATGAGGAGGACTCCCCAGGCAATTGAAGCAGTATCAAAAACACACTACTGGGACCTGATCAAACTAAAAAGCTTCTGCACAGCCAAGAACATAGTGAGTAAAGCAAGCAGACAGCCCTCAGAATGGGAGAAAATATTTGCAGATTGTATCTCCGTTAAAGGTCTAATAACCAGAATCCACAGAGAACTCAAATTTATTAGCAAGAAAAGAACACATGATCCCATCTCAGGGTGGGCAAGGGACTTGAAGAGAAACTTCTCTAAAGAAGACAAATGCACGATCTACAAACACATGAAAAAAAGCTCATCATCCTTAATCATCAGAGAAATGCAAATCAAAACTACTTTGACATATCACCTAACCCCAGTAAGAGTAGCCCATATAACAAAATCCCAAAACCAGAGACATTGGCGTGGATGTGGAGAAAAGGGCACACTTCTACACTGCTGGTGGGAATGCCCACTAATACATTCCTTCTCGAAGGATGTTTGGAGAATACTTAGAGACCTAAAAATAGACCTGCCATTAGATCCTATAATTCCTTTACTAGGTTTATACCCAGAAGACCAAAAATCACAATATAACAAAGACATCTGTACCAGAATGTTTATTGCAGCCCAATTCATAATTGCTAAGTCATGGAAGAAGCCCAAGTGCCCATCGACCCACGAATGGACAAGCCAATTTTGGTACATGTATACCATGGAATATTATGCAGCCTTAAAGAAAGATGGAGACTTTACCTCTTTCATGTTTACATGGATGGAGCTGGAACATATTCTTCTTAGCAAAGTATCTCAGGAATGGAAGAAAAAGTATCCAATGTACTCAGCCCTACTATGAAGCTAATTTATAGCTTTCACATGAAGGCTATAACCCAACTATAGCAGAAGACTATAAGGAAAGGGCCAAGGAAGGGGAAGGGAGGGGGGAGGTTAGGGTGGAGGGAGAATAATGGGTGGGGCCACACCCACAGTGCATCTTAGAATGGGTACAGGCGAAACTTACTAAAGGCAGAATACAAATGTCTTCATACAATAACTAAGAATATGCCATGAAGGCTACATTGAACAGTTTGATGGGAATATTTCCGATTGTATATGAAACAAAAAAAAATAAATTTTTTTTTCTAGACTAAAAACACTAGTAGTCTTAGTTCCTCACCCTCTTTTAGGGCAAACGAGATCAAGCAATTCAGTTCACGAACTCATCCTAGAAAAAGTGCTTTGAAGGGTGGAAGGTGCTGATGTTGTTGCATAGCTTCCCAAATGGATTACTTGAAAGATGACCATAATCACATTCAGCAATGAGGTATGTAACACTTTGTCTGAATTGTCCAACCTTATACATCCTTATCACAGATTGAACGCTTGCGTTCCCCAGAATGTATGTGTTGAGGCTCTAATCCCCAGTGTAGCTGTATTTGGTAAGAGACCTGTAAGGTGGTGGAAGTTAAATGATCCTAAGTGGGACCTTATAATAAGAGACACCAGAGAGCCTGCTGGCTTGCTCTCTCGTGCACCTGGCACTAAGGAAGGTCATGGGAGGATACATTGAGAAGGTCTTCCTCACCAGAAACCAAATCAGCTAGAACCTTGATCTTGGACTTCTGTATTCCAGAGCTCTGAGAAAATAAATTTCTGGTGCTTAACCATCCAGTCTGTGGTATTTTGGTGTGGCAGCTCAGGCAGACAAATACAATCTTGTCAGAAATATATCCTGAAGTTTTTGATGTCCTGAATGCTAAAGTCTATGTGGAACAAATCAACTTATAATCACAGAGAGAAGCAGTCTTTCATTCCTTTTAACAAAGATCATATAGAATTATAATTACCTCTTCTAAATCAGACTGTGAAACAAGTCATGAAATGGTACAAAGCAAAGGACATCTACATCATGTAATACTCTCTAATTATCGTGACTGGCCCCCAAATATTTTTTCTTTCTTTGAATATTTACTAATAATTAATACCCTATACAACTTCCCCCATTTCCCATAATTTGGTTTACTCTATAATTGTCTTTTTTTTTAGAGACAGAGTCTCACTTTGTCGCCCTCTGTAGAGTGCTATAGCGTCACAGCTCACAGCAACCTCCAGCTCTTGGGTTTAGGTGATTCTCTTGCCTCAGCCTCCCGAGTAACTGGGACTACAGGTGCCCACCACAATGCCCAGCTATTTTTTGTTGTTGTTCTTGCAGTTTGGCCAGGTTTGAACCTGCCACCCTTGGTATATGGGGCCAGTGCCCTACTCACTGAGCCACAGGCGCTGCCCCTATTTTTTTTTTTTTTTTGAGCCAAAGTCTCCTTATGTCACCCTCAGTAGAGTGCTCTGGCGTCACAGCTCACAGCAACCTCAAAAACTTGGGCTTAGGTGGTTCTCTTGCCTCAGTCTCCCAAGTAGCTGGGACTACAGGTGCCTGCCACAACATCCAGCTATTTTTGTTGTTGTTGTTGATGTTGTTGCAGGCTTGGGCTGGGTTTGAACCCGCCAGCCCTGGTGTATGTGGCCAGCACCATAACCACTGAGCTACAGGCACCAAGCCTATAATTGTTTTTTTAGCTTTGACCTAAGATCTTTTTTTATTTAAAAAAAATAATAATAATAAAGGGAAGAAAACTATAACATACATCTATGTACCCAGCCCCAAGATTAAACACTGTCATTTTACCATATTTCCTTTTAATATCCTCTCTTTTAAGAAATGAAATCTTTTCAATATAATTTACAAGCATGCTATTGGTTTCTGTTTAATGATCTAGTACCCAGAAGCACTAGATGTTGTCAAACATCCTATTTGTTAAAATGACAATTCTGCTGTCATCTTTTAATTCCATAATTAAAAGTGGTGTGGTTTTAATTTCCTTTGGATTTATCCTATTGCCAAGACTAAGGCTTCCAGTACAGGGTTCACTAGAAAGCATTGAGGGTAGGCATCCATTTCCTCTACTTGTCTTCACAGGAAAGTTTTCTAATGTCTCACCACTAATAATGATGTTTGTTACAGAGTTTGCTGGATGCCTACTAACCAATTGGAAAAACCAAAAGCACTTAGATATTTCACACAGAGGGAAGTTAGCACTCACTGAGAACTAGTTACAAAATTAATGAAAAGATAAAGGAGCAAAAAAGGTGAAAAATGGTGTGACTCCAAGCCCACAAAGACTATACTTTTGGGCAGTTGGGGCACAGCTGTTTCAGCTGCTGCTGGGGCGGCTGCTGGAGCCAGAAGCAAAAGTAGGAAACAAATGACTTCTCTCCCTGTGCCACCTTTTAAATTCCCAGCACTGCCTCCCACTAGCAGAATGGAACCAAACCATAGCCAGGGAGCATGAGAAATGCAGTTTCCTGCCATTTGGTCTGGTCTCTCAGTCCCATTCTCCTCTGAGGCTAGCTGTAGAAACTAGAATCCCTCTTCCCCAAGGTGATCAAGGAAACTGCACCCTCTTTCCCCCACAGCTAGCCTTAACACCTGAAAATATTAACGTAAATTTCCCTCCATCTTTCTGTGTAAAAAATGGCCTTAAAGAAATTATCTGACCTACCTCATTTGACTACAGGTCATAAGGTCCCCATTCCAGAGAGTCCTGCCCCCTGCCCAGAAGGAAAAAATGCATGTTTAGAGAGGCCAAGAAGAATCTAGACTGACAGGTCTTACTGGGTTTCCTCACTCAGTCTATTAGCATTAGATCATTCTCTTTTTGCATTTCTACAGACTGTCCCTACTGTGATGAACGCAAGCATAAAAATGGACGGTTTCCCCTGTATCTTTGGGTCTTCATTCTGAAGGCTCCCCTGCATACACGTTAAATAAATCTGTAAGCCTTTTCTCTGATTAATCTGCCTTTTGCCAGTTGACTTTTCCGTGGACCTTCAGAGGGCCCAGGGGAAACTGCCCCCTGGGCTCCTACAAATATGTTTTCTACATATGTATTTAGGTGCTTGATTTTATTTGCTAACATTTTATTCAGGGGTTTTCATCTATGCTTATCAGCAGTATTGACCTTTAATTTTTCTTTTTTTATGCTGTCCTGTATAATTTTGTATCAAACTTACATGTATAATTTTGTATCAAACTTACAGCAGTGATACCAGCCTGTGTTTTTCCCTACTTTTTAATTATCTGGAAGGTTAACTGTTATTTGAAGTGTGGTTTAAAAAATATCTCCTCCAGTACTTGAATGTTTGTGGCAGCACAATCCACAATTTCAAAGAGATGGAATCAACCTAACTGCCCATCACTTGATGAGTGGATAAAGAAAATGTGGTATGTATGTATGTGTGTGTATACACACACACACACACACACACACACACACACCATGGAGTACTACTTAGCCATCAAAAGGAATGAAATAATGTCATTTACAGCAACTTGGATGGAACTGGAGAGCATTATCTTAACTGAAGTATTTCAGAAATGGAAAAACACCACATGTTCTCACTATAAGTGAGAGCTAAACAATGGGTACACCTGGTCAGAAGGGTCTTATAAAGGATGTTGGAAACTAACAAGGGGAGGGGGGAGTGATAAAAACTTACCTACTGATTCAATGTACACTTTTCTGGTGACGGACATGTGAAAAGCCCTGAACTCAGCATTTCACCATTCATCCAGGTAAAGAACACTTGTACCCTCTGCTATTTTGAAAGAAAAATGATTTTAAAAAATTTAAAATCTCCTATAAAACTCTAAACTTAGTGTTTTAAGTGAGGGTATATTTTAGGTAAATGGTTTTATGTTCATTCATATTTTTCTCTTTCCTTTTGAATCTCTTTCTGGAATTCATATTTTTTAGAAAATTATCTTTTTCAAGGTTTTTTTCATTTAATAGCATAAGACTGTTATAAGTTTTTATAATTTAAATATCCCAACTCTATCACTTAGCTTTTGCTGCAGGAAAAAACCATTCCAAAACATAGTGGTTTCAGACAACAAACATTTATTGTTTGTTCTGATTCTACAGGTTAGCAGAATGGTCTCTTTTGGGCTGAGCCATTTGGCTGAGACCAAGTGGTCTGATCTAACATTACCTTTCTCATGTCTCTGGTGGTTGGCAGGCTGCTTAATCTAGAGGGACCTGAAGGTAATCTGAAATTACCTTGTCTTTACTTGTTAGTTTAATCAGTTCACATTCAATGTGATATCTGATATATTTGAATTTATTGGCACTAATCTTATCTTGTACCTTTTATTTCTTTATTGCAGTTCAAATCATTAACTTTTCTTTAACCATCCTCTATTTTAGAATTATAGATTTTATATCTATTCTTTTAATGGTTAACTTAAAATTTTATCCTGTCCTTAAAACATATTAAGTTTAAAATGTGTTTCTTTGTATATTAAGTTTAAAATGTGTTTATTTTCCTTCTTTCTTTTTTTCTTTTTGAGAGCGTGTTACTTTGTCTCCTTTAGTAGGGTGCTGTGGCAACAGAGTTCACAGCAACCTCAAATTCTTGGGCTCAAGCAATTCTCTTGCCTCAGCCTCCCAAGTAGCTGGGACTACAGGCACCCACCACAATGCCTGGCTATTTTTTAGAGATGGGGTCTTGCTCTTGCTTGGGCTGGTCTGGATCTCCTGAGCTTGGGCAATCCACCTACCTTGGCCTCCCACAGCGTTGGGATTACAGGTGTGCCACATGGCCCAGCCTGTTTATTTTCTTTCTAATTCTCATCACTATTTTTCTGCCTAAGTCCCGTCATCTTTCACATTATTGTTCTCTCACCTTTTGGCTTATTTTAAAATATTTAATATTATTTATTTAAAAACAGGGTCTCACTGTTACTGGAGCTAGAGTGCAGTGACATGATCATAGCTCACTGAAACTTCAAACTTCTGGCCTTGAGTGATCCCCCTGCCTCAGGCTCCTGAATAGCAGGAACTACAGGCACCAAAACACTTGCCTAATTTTTAAGATTTTTTTTTTTGTAGAGACAGGGTCTTGCTATGTTGCTCCATTTGGTCTCCTTGGCTTCAAGCAATCTTCCTGCCTTGGTCTTCCAAAGTGCTATGATTGCAGGCATGAGCTACCATGCCCAGCCAAAATATTTTATGTTTTTAACTAGGCTGTAACTAGTAAAAAACAAAACAAAAAAACCAGTTTTTTTTTAAACTATGAAGAGGTGAATAGTGAATGGGCTTCTTCCCATCTCTGTCCCTTGCTTCCAAGGTCCTCTCCCCAGAGGCAACCTTTAGTACTAGCTTCTTGAATATCCAGCCGGAGATAGTATAGGCATATACATGTACAAGCATCTAAGGGTGTATACATATTTTTTTCCTTTCTTATGTAAATGGTAACATATTATCCACATTGCTCTACATTTGTTTTTTCATCTAAAAATATTTCTTGGAGATTATTTCCTGTCAGTACGCATAAAGCTTTGATTCATTATAATTTATATAAATATGTACAATAATGGTTTTATAATTCTTTTTTTTGTTTGTTTTTTTGCAGTTTTTGACCGGGGCTGGGTTTGAACCCACCACCTCCAGCATATGAGGCTAGTGCCCTACTCCTTTGAGCCACAGGTGCCACTGGCTTTATAATTCTTTTGTTTTGTTTTGTTTTTTTTTGTAGAGACAGAGTCTCACTTTATGGCCCTCGGTAGAGTGCCGTGACCTCACACAGCTCACAGCAATCTCCAACTCCTGGGCTTAAGGGATTCTCTTGCCTCAGCCTCCCGAGTAGCTGGGACTACAGGCGCCCGCCACAACGCTGGCTTTATAATTCTTACAGTGGCCATTATACCATGTATCATAATACATTTAAGCCATCACTACTATGGATATTTATATTGTTTAATGTTTTTTCTTCTAAAAACAATATTGTAGTACAGATTTGTACAGATTTCATTCCATACAGAGGCATGTATGTATATTTGTAGTATAAATTTTTCAAAGAACATGCATCAAAGGGCAAGCATCAATCAATTCTTCTCCAAATTCACTTCATTGTCTTCATACAGCCATTAAAACTTCTTATACATCCTTCTCCATGCTTTTTTCCTGCTTTTGTTGGTAGATGTTGCTACTCAGAGCAACCTTGAAAGCCACATGTTGAAGAGAACAGAGTCACCAACAGCCTAGATTCCTAAATGACATCGCAGATCAGATCTTTAACTCCACCCCTGCCTCTCCTCTTACCAGCTCCTGTCACTAGAAAATCCTGCACTGAATTATTATATATGCAGAAAAATACTTCTGTTGTATTAAGCAAATGAAATTATTTGAAGCAGCAACTAGCATTTCCCTTTCTTTTTTTTTTTTTGTAGAGACAGAGTCTCACTGTACCGCCCTCGGGTAGAGCGCCGTGCGTCACACGGCTCACAGCAACCTCTAACTCTTGGGCTTACGCGATTCTCTTGCCTCAGCCTCCCGAGCAGCCGGGACTACAGGCGCCCGCCACAACGCCCGGCTATTTTTTTGTTGCCGTTTGGCCGGGGCTGGGTCCGAACCCGCCACCCTCGGCATATGGGGCCGGCGCCCTACTCACTGAGCCACAGGCGCCACCCAGTAGTTCCCTTTCTAATTACTTTATAACCCCACCAAATACATTTTTACCAGTAATAAAAAAAAAAAAAAAAGATTTCACCAGGTGTGGTGGCTCACGCCTGTAATCTTAGCACTCTGGGAAGCTGAGGCTGGTGGGTCCTTTGAGCTCAGGAGTTGGAGACCAGCTTGAGCAAGAGTGATACCCCATCTCCACTAAAAATAGAAAAAGGAAAAAAAAACTAGCTGGGGTGCAGTGGCAGGCACCTGTAGTCCCCGCTACTTGGAGGCTGAGGTAAGAGAATCGCTTGAGCCCAGGAGTTTGAGAATGCTGTGAGCTGTGATTCCACAGCACTCTACCCAGAGTGACAATGTGAGACTCAGTCGCAAAAAAAAAAAAAAAAAATCCTCCATATCCTTGCCAATAGTGTTAGAAACTCTTGTTTGTAGTTTATAAATCAGAAAGTAAAGAATCCATGTTTGTTTTGTTTTGTTTTGTTTTTTGATAGATTCTTGGTCAATCATTCTGGCTAGAGTGCAATAGCATCATCCAGCTAACTTCAGACCCCTGGGTTTGGGCAGTCCTCCTGCCTCAGCCTCCCGAGGACTACATGTATATACCATCACGCTCAGCTAATTGTTCTATTTTTTTGTTGAGACAAGGTCTCAGGCAGGTCTCAAACTCCTGACTGCAAGTGATCCTCCCCACTCAGCCTTCCAGAGTGCTAGAATTCCAGAAATGAGCCACTACGCCTGGCCTAAAGTTTTCTTTATATTTATTTATTTTTAACAGGCCTGTGCTTTTCTTTGGAGCATCTTATTGAAGTTTTAAGTTGCATTTCTCTTATTGTATTAGTTACAGTTTTCTGGAGGGGAAGAATCAGTGAGATATATAAAGACAGCTAGCTAAGAAGAGATTATGAGAATTGATTCGTGCAATTATCAAAACCAAGAAGTCCCACAATATGTCATCTGCAAGCTGAGAAACCAGAAAAGCTAGTGGTCCAATGTTCCAGGCCAGCAGAAGATGGATATCTTAGTTCAAAAAGAAGGAATCGGCCTTTCCTTTACCTTTGTAATCCATGGCGGCCCTCAACCTATTGGGTGATGCCACCTGCATTGGTGAGAATAGAGTAAATAAGTTTACTCAGTTTACTGATTCAAATGCTAATTTCTTCTGGAAATACACTCATAGACACATGCAGAAATATTATACCAGATATCTGGGCATCCTTCAGGCAGGTCACACTAACACATAGTAATATAATAAATCATCACATTTATTATGACTCACGTCAAAAGTCTTTTTATATGTATGTTTATATATGAAGAGTTATTAGTATTTCCTCCTCTGTGGATTGTCATGTCACATCTCATGCCCATTCATCTATAGAATTGCGGTCTTTTTCTTGTTTCTCATATGAATTTCAAGTATTTTTTCTCAGATTGTCATTTGTCTTTAACTTTGCTTATGGGGGTTTTTTTTGGCTTTTTTCCTTGCCAAAATTTTTGGTTTTATATAATATATAATGAACTTACCAATATCTTCTTTTATAGTTTCGGGGGGGGAGGGGTTGGTCAAACTTTGAAAGGTCTCCCCCACCTCAGGGTTTTTGGTAAATATTTTTTATGATTTTATAGTTTTTTTATAGTTTAATTTTTTACACTTAAGTCTTTGATCCACTTACTTAGATTTTATTGTGGTATGGTGTTTGAGGTAGAGAGAAATTACATTTTTTTTCACCAATAGCTATAAGTCATTCTAACACTAATTACTTAATCTGTCTTTTCCCCATGAGTTAAGTGTTACTTTTATTTTATACTAAATTCCAACATGTGTGCCGATGATTTGTGCTTTCTATTCTGTTCTATGGATTTGTTTATTCACACACCAATACCACATTCCTCTAATTATCTTTGTAAAATGTTTTAATGTCTTGCAGAGAGAGTTCCTGTTCATCACCGTTATATTTCATTATTTTTCCAACTACTCTTGCTTATTTACCTGCATAAACTTTAAAATAAACTTACGTCACTCTCAAAAAATAAAACCTGTTTTGGGGGGCAGCAAGAATAACCTCATTTTAAATCAAAATTAGTCATTTTCTTGTTTTATTAGGCCAGTGTTTAACCATCTTTTGAACATCCTTGTTTTTTGCTTTTCACTCTTCCTTAGTTCTTTCTTTTTTTTATTTTTATTTTTTTAAATATTTATTTATTTATGTATTTTTTGTTGTTGCAGTTTTGGCCGGGGCTGGGTTCAAACCTACAACTCTCGGTATATGGGACGGGTACCCTACTACCTGAGCCACAGGCACTGCCCCACTTCTTTCTTTTTTCCATTAAAGAAGTTCTTTCCATAAGAGTCTATGAGAGGCAGATTTACTTCAGTCAGCTTGTCTGAAATGTCTTTATTTCTTTTAACCTTTAATAGTTTCACTTGATATAATATTCTGACACATTTTTTTCCTTCAGCACATGGAAAGAATTATTCTTTGTTTTCTGATTTCTATAGTTGGTACTGATATATCTATCTGCTGTCAATAAAACTGTTCTTTCAGGTTGCCTTTCTGATTTTTCTCTTATCTGAGGTATTTCATAGTGAATTTCTTTTTTTCAAGTTTGCCTTAAAAGTCTCTTTTTAGGTCAGGTGCAATGGCTCTTATCTCTAACCCTGGCATTTGAGAGGCTGAGGCAGGAGGATCACTTGAGGTCAGGAGCTTGAGACCAGCCTGAGCAACACGATGAGACTCCCATCTCTACAAAAAAAGAAAAAAAAATGGAAAAAACTACCTAAGCGTGGTGGTGCACACTGGTAGTCTCAGAAGGCTAAGGCAGGAGGATCACCTGGGGCAGGAGTTTGAGGTTGCAGGGCGCTATGATGATGCCCAGGCAAAAGAGTGAGACTCTGTCCCTCCCCCGCAAAAGGGTTTCTTTTTATTTTGGAACATTTGTAGTGTCACTGTGATGTGTTTGGATCACCCACATCACATTGATTTTATTTTTATTTATTCTCTTCCACTCTCAGTGCACTCTTTTATTGGGAAATTTCTTTCATCATTTCCAGAAAATTCTCAACCATCATGTTTTCTGTATCTATCTAGCATTCTCTCTATTCTCTCTGAAACCACTTTCATACATATATATATTGGGCCTTTCAGTCTATTCTTCATGTCTCACGACCTCTCAAACTTATTTTCCATTCTTTTGTCACTCCATAATGAATTCAGAATAATTTTTCTCTGTTCCATCTTCAACTTTACTATTTTTTCTTCAGCTGCACTTTCATAAAAATAATAAGTTCACTGAGTTTTTCAAATCAAATGACTTTTTAATTTCAAGAAATGTTATATTTTTATTATAACATATATTTTATAATTGCTTATTTTTCTGCATAAATATAAAATATAAAAATATAATTTGTATATATATATATTTTTAACAGTATAAGAGTGTTTATTTCAACAAAGTATTTGAATTTGACAGGTGAAAAGGTCTCACTGTAGTTCAATTTTATAATTCTTAGCATGAAATTGTACATCAGATGCAAACATGAAGTAAAATGTTTTATAGGGAAGCGGCTAAGATTAGGGATAATTTTTCCAAGGCAACCCTTGACTCAATTAAGCACCCAATATATCAAAAGTTTTCTATAAAAATAAATACATAGGTGCATTTATATATTCTCTTACGAGTTTATTATAAACCAGTTTCATAGGCCACCAGGAAATAAAAGGACTATGTACAGCCTTACGGGAAACAGGCAGGGAGCTGAGGAGGGCCAAGTTGAGTCTAGGGCCTTGGTGGGCGCATTCCCGGGGGAGGGGGCCCTGTAAGGGAAACCAGACAATCCGGTGAGACTCCTCGAACAACAGCATAACAAACAAACAGGTCTGTGGTAACGTGGCCCTGAGGAATCGAGCCCACGCCTCTGTGGAGCTACTTCCATAACTCTGTGGCCAAGGGTCAAAGAAGGCCTCGCATCCCTGGGGGAGGAGGCCGCATCCCTGGAGGGGGCATGCCCATCGGAGTCCCTCGTCCAGGGGGAATCCCCACTGGGGGACCCATGGGAGGCCTCATACCAGGAGGCGGGTCCATCATGCCTGGAGGGGGTGCCCCTCGGCCCATAGGAGCGGGAGGACCTCCACGGCCAGGTGGGTACTGGGTTGGGGCCCCTGCAATACTAGCTGTGGCAGCAGCTGCTGCAGCAGCCACAGTACCTCTTCCTTGTGGGGTCATCACCTGTTGGGATGGCCCACCAACCCCACGGACTGGCTCAGCAAGTCCTGCAGGAGCCTGGGGCATGGGAACCCCAGCTGGGATTCCTCGGCCAGCGGCCCTGCCAATCCCTGGACCCCCAGCAGCTCCAGCAAGTGGCACTCGGGCAATACCAGTATCTTTAGGAGGCGGTCCCTCTACCGTCATTGAGACCAGGTTCTCCCCTCGTAGCAGCACCAGGCCAAGGACTCGTTTCTCTTCCCTCTCTGCTTGTTTGGAGTTCTTAGGCTTGATTTTTCTGAACTCATCACAGTCACAAAGGATCAAATTCATATGCTTGTAGAAAGCCTTGAAGGTGCCGATGAAGATCCGGCCGTCTTGCAGGATGCACCTCATCCTGTAGTCAATATGCTGCAGCATCTTGCTACTCTTGCCCACGGTCATGGTGGGGGTTCTGATGGCTTTGATTCCCGCCGGATTGCCGCTGGAGAGGCCTAGTCACCCACTGGCAGCCGAATTCCCGCCGCCCATAATTTATATATTTTTATATAACATTTTTATATTTTTAATTTTTAAGATTGTTCCTTTTCATATGTATTAGCCTATGTTTTATGTTCTTGCTTTTCTTCAATATTTTCATCTTTAAAAATTATTATTACTATTATCATTTCCTTTAAAATTAGATTTTTCTCTAATCTCTAATAATTCGAAAGAATTATTTTGCAGAAATATTTTTTCTACAACTTAACTTCTTGAGGTTGCTTATCCTTTTGTTTATTGTGTTTTTGTGAACTGTAACTTAAATCTCATATTGATTTGTCGCTTTTTGTTGTGTATTTCGAGGGACTTTGTCATTTTCTATTGAGGACCTAGAGTGCAAAATGTATGTGACTATTGTTGAGAGATCATCCCTATGGAGCAGTTTTGTGTTTTCTTCTGCCAGGCATCCTAAGTGTTTTTCCTTGGGGTTCAGCATGAGCTTTAATATTCATGTCTCAGCTTGGACTTCCCTCACCACAGAGGTAGAATAAATTCAGACTCCATATCCAGGAGAGGCTCAGCTTTGAGTTTTGGTTTCTCAGTTGGAGAATGGGGTTCTGTATCTCACACAGAGTCCTTCTCAAAGGGAGCTTTTGTGACTTTGATTTGACAATTTTTCTATTCCTCTTACCTAAGGAGGAAATCCCTCTTAGGTCACTGGCTTTTTTTAGGAAGTTATCAGTTTCATAGCCCTGCTTTAAAGGGGCCGAGGATGTATGTTATGTTCTCCTAGGACTGTTAAACCACACCCTCTGGCTATTAGGGTTAACATTTGTATCCAGTAATCTATTTTAGTATCAGCTAATACACTTCTCATTCTAGAAATGAGTTACCTATCATTTCTGGCACCTGGGAATTTTCTCTCTTTCTTATAGGCTCAGTTACAGGATTTAAATATTTCTTTATGTTTTATGCAATGTTTTTCTGAATTTAAAAATTCATCTTATAAGCTTTTATTATGTTTTGTCTTAGCTCAGAATCTAAACTACTTTTCCATTCTAGTCATACATCATAAATAATAGTATTGGGTTTCTCTACTCCTAACATTCCTTTGTATGTTTGTTTTTCCCTGGTTACCTCTCAAACTGTACGTCTAATTTGTATAGCCCACTTATTTTAGGACCTTGTAAAGATATCAGGAAGGTGCATTTATGTGGTAAGGTGCATCCAAATATAACTTTTAGCTTTTTGCTATGAACTGTAGGCAGATCTCATTCAAAACTTAGGCAAGTTTCTGAAAGAGTAGACATCCCTGTATTGTGAGACCATCACAAAATAAAGGACCTAGGCCCTTATTTACCGTGATCTGATGTTATGCCCTCTGGTTTATAAAGTTTTAAATGACAATTCCCTGGTTTTAATCAAATCACTCTATTATTATTTTCCCACTACCCTTTAAACACACATAAAGGAGTTTATGGTAAATTGGACCTAAGGTTTAGTTCTGGAAAACTATGTGCCCATATCTGTGATTTTATAATCACTCTTATGTCAGAAAATGAAAAACCTATCCCATAATGTGATTCATTTTTGCTTTCTTTATAAATTGCCATAAAAATAGTTCATTAGACACTAAATCTTGTATTATTCTAGACAAGCTTGTTTTTCTTTATGCTACACCTCAGCTCTCAAAGTTATGTATTCTTACCTTTCTGTCCTATGCACTTCCTTTTTTCTACTAATATTGTCACTATTTCTTTAGTCTTCATCCTGTGCCACTTTGACTTTGTATTAAAGTCAACAATTTATAATGCCTTTTTACTCTGAAAACATTTTTAGTTCATTTTCTCTGATCTCAAAAAATGAATTTTTTTCCTTTACAGAGCCAACTTCTTTGCCTATCCCTCTTGGTTTCCCCTTCTCACCTCCAACTTTCTTTCATCACTTATTTCTTCTAATTTAACTTCAATTTCTTCATATCCACACCTTAAGAACTCTCATAATTCTTCCATCATTTGAGCATTTCTTTAAATATCATCTTCTCAGAGAAATCTACTTGGTCCACCACCTTACTTAAAATTTCAACCCCTTTCCACTTCTTATTCCTTTTATCTGTTTTTTCTCTTTGCCTCTAATTATATTCATATATAAATTATACATGATCTTCAACAGATAATCGATTATGAATATGAAAGATTATATATGTATATATATTAAAAAATTGTATTTTTTTACTATCTTCCCATTTGACATATAGTAAACATTCAATAAACATTTGTTAAATGAGTGAATAATTGCTTTTCATTTGTCCAACCTGATAAAAGCCTG
This sequence comes from Nycticebus coucang, assembly GCF_027406575.1. NCBI lineage: Eukaryota > Metazoa > Chordata > Mammalia > Primates > Lorisidae > Nycticebus > Nycticebus coucang. The sequence goes on from NC_069796.1 coordinate 29,351,943, forward strand.
ATATTTTATTTGATACCTGGATATATATATATATTTCTTTTTTTTTTTTTTTTTGAGACAGAGTCTTAAGCTGTCACTCTGGGTGGAGTGCCGTGGCGTCACAGCTCACAGCAACCTCAAACTCTTGGGCTTAAGCAATTCTCTTGCTTCAGCCTTCCAAGTAGCTGGGACTATAGGCACCCACCACAATGCCTGGCTATTTTTGTTATTATTGTTGTTGTTGCAATTGTCATTGTTTTAGCTGGCCCAGGCCGGGTTTGAACCTGCCAGCCTAGGTGTATGTGGTCAGCACCCTACCCACTGAGCTATGGGCACTGCCCAGATACCTGGATTTTAATTTGGCTTGATACCCTACCATGACTACATCACACAACTATTATTCACTGGTATGCATTTGTTTCATCTAAGTTATTATTTCCCCGGTAAAATCTAAAAGACAAGTGGTAGGTACAGGAAAAAGTCAGAGAACAGAATTCAGTTCTGGATTCTTTTTTCCTTCTGCTTCAATACTATCTTCTTGTAAGTGGTAATAGTTGTGGTAAATTGAGCAAAAATTAATCCCTCCACCTCTTTAGTATTTCTGCCTGCTTATTATAATCAGGGTGAGTTGTCTTCTGAAATCAGCAGCTGAGAATTATGAGAATTCCTTTGTTTAGGTATTCTCTCTAGAAAAAATTTTTATAAGTTTCAAGAAGGTTGTTCATTTCTTTTAAAGTGTTATGACTCATTTCTTATAAATTATCTTCCTTGTCCTTGGAATTTCATTATAGTCCTAATGGAACAAATGACTCTGTTTGTGCAGATCAGATCAGCAGGCACAGTCTGTCTCACACAGGGACAGCCTCGTGGGTGTGCAATCTGTGCAGTTACACAGGGATCCGAGATCAGAAGGGCCCTGCATTTGGTTTAATATTTTGCTATCTCTGTCTTAATAGTAATTTTTTAAAAAGAATATTTTCATTTTGCAACAGGCCTCAAAAACTGTGTAGCCAATCCTATCTCCAAACTCGGTCATTTCTGAAGCAACAATTCTTGGTGAAAATGGAGAGGTTTATTTAAAATTTGAAGTTCCCAATAAATTAAGCTTATGTTTCTGATTTAACCCAGAAGGCTCATAAACTCAGTCCATGACAAAGTGGACTTTGATCTAGAAACAGTTGTTATAAACTGAGCCAAAGTTCCTGCTGCCCAGGCTCATAAGTGCAGTTTACACTGTTAAAGGAGTCATCATCAGACGCCAACAACAGCAATGGAAACCAGAAGACAATGGAATGACAACTTCAATGTGCTGTCAAAGTAGCTGCCAAATTAGAGTCTAATAAACTGCCATTGTTTTGAGTGAAGATCTGACGTTGAAGCAAAAGAATGGAAAAATTCAGACCATGCAAATGCCAATGATAAGCTGATATAACTTTAATAATATCAAGCTTTAAACCAAAAAAACACTCCATAATGACAAAATATCCAGGTCCAATTCACCATGAAGATACAATAATTCTAAATTTGCATGACAGGCCAGATACAGTGGCGAATACCTGTAATCCCAGCACTCTGGGAGGCTGAGGCAGGTGGATTGCTTGAGCTCCGGAGTTCCAAACTAGCCTGAGCAAGACTGAGACTCCATCTCTACTAAAAACAGAAAAACTAGCTGGGTGTTGTGGCAGGTGCCTGTAGTCCCAGCTACTCAGGAGGCTGAGGCAAGCGGATCTTTGAGCCCAGGAGTCAGAGGTTGCTGTGAGCTATGACATCACAGCACTCTACCCAGGGCTACAGAGTGAGATTCTGTTTCAAAAAGAAATAAAAATTAAAAAAAAAAATTGTATAAACTTAATAACATGGTTCCAACAATTAAAAGGCAAAAACTGACAGCTATAAGTAGAATTAAACAAAATCGTAATCATGGGAGGTGATATTGACTTCTTTCAATATTGATGAAATAAACAGACTCAAATTATAAAGAAGACTTAAACAATATGATTAGCAAATCTGAACGGACATATGGATAACACGATACCCACAACTGCAGAAAACTCATTCATTTCAAGCACACAAAAATAATTTTCAAAAATCAGAAATATATTGGGTCAAGCGTCTGAAGCCTCAGAGGGAGTAGAAGGGGTGGCCACAGATTTCCATGATCCCAGAAGCAAGAGACGCTACAAAAGAACTGACTTCAAGCCCTATTGGTTTAGGCTGATCCTAGCAGCAAGGTTTACTAGCCCTCAAAAGCTGAATATATGCACATCTCTCTGAAAGGAAATGGATTTACTGCACAAACATCCAAATGTGTATTTTTTTTTAATTTTTTTTTTTTTTTTTTTTTTTGTAGAGACAGAGTCTCACTTTACTGCCGTCAGTAGAGTGCCATGGCGTCACATGGCTCACAGCAACCTCCAGCTCTTGGGCTTATGTGATTCTCTTGCCTCAGCCTCCCGAGCAGCTGGGACTACAGGCGCCCGCCACAACGCCCGGCTATTTTTTGGTTGCAGTTTGGCCGGGGCTGGGTTTGAACCCACCACCCTCGGTATATGGGGCTGGCGCCCTACTCACTGAGCCACAGGTGCCGCCCCCAAATGTGTATTTTTTAATAGCTAAAGCTGAGGGACTCAGAATTTGAGAGGGGGACCAAAATAAGGGACAGCAGGAGCTGTTCCTAAAGTATACAGAGAAAATGTAATGGCAAATCTAAGATACTGGTTACCAGTGGGTGCTTAGCATTGCAGCCAGCCTGCTGCTGTACCCATACCTGGAATGAATTTCACTGTTTCTATGCAGCAAAACTACAGACAAATTAACAGGCTGGTGGAAAAACCTGAAATGAAATGAGAAGTTATGTAAAAAGGAAAGATAGGATAAGGATAATGAGTGGGAGCTAGTCCCCAACCCCTCTTCCCCCAAGAAGTGGACACCAAGCATTCTTGGATTTTCTGGATACCAAAGCTTATAGGTTGGGCGGCGCCTGTGGCTCAGTTGATAAGGCGCCGGCCCCATATACCGAGGGTGGTGGGTTCAAACCCAGCCCCGGCCAAACTGCAACCAAAAAATAGCTGGGCGTTGTGGCGGGCACCTGTGGTCCCAGCTACTCGGGAGGCTGAGGCAGAAGAATTGCTTAAGCCCAGGAGTTGGAGGTTGCTGTGAGCTGTGTGAGGCCACGGCACTCTACCAAGGGCCATAAAGTGAGACTCTGTCTCTACAAAAAAAAAAAAAAAAAAAAAGCTTATAGGTAGCTATGTTTGGTCTGTTTTCAAATTTATTATTATTATTACTTTTGGGGGCTCTGTACTATGCTTGATGTTCTTCTGTCAGTAACCATAATTGATACGGGTATTCCAGGCTATTGGATTTATTCAACATAACCCTTGTTGGTGGTTTCTATAATAAGTGGCCGGATTCATATTCAACAACAGCCTTTTTTTTACCAAGATTGTACGTTGAAACAATGTCTCAAACCAAGAAGGAAAAAAGTACTTAATGTTCTCACATAACATTTAATATGTGGATATAGTGGTTATTACACACTGCTGTCTCTTAGATTAATAGTTCTGAAGGCTAATAAAAGTTCACAGTATTTGGTGGGCTTACCATGGGTCATTGTGGCTTAAACAGAAGAGTAATTATCATTATTCTCATAGTTCAATGGTGCCTAGATTTTTCTGGATATTAGAATCACTAGGAAAGCTTCTTAGGCCAAGTGCTCATGCCTGGAATTTCAGAACTTTGAAAGACTGAGTAGGGAGGATTGCTTAAGGCCAAGAGTTCAAGACCAATCTGAGCAACATAGTGAGACCCCATCTCAACAAATAATAGAAAAAAAATTAGCTGCCAGCTATTGGGAGGCTGAGGCAGGAGAACCCTTCGAGCCAAGGTATTTGAGGTTACCATGAACTATGATCACACCACTGCACTCTAGCCGAAGCAACAGGGTGAGTCCTTGTCTCTACTTAAATAAATAAATAAATAACATTAAACTTGAGCTGTTACTTTCTTTTTCTTCCTGTCCCCATTTTTGTTAAAAGCAACATTCCTTTAACATCAAAATCTATGACATTTACATTTTGTTTTTTAACCATAACCCTGACTTTTAGTCTATTTTATAAGCTATTGCAGCTAAATGAATTCAATAGTTCACATTTTGTCTTTTTGCCATAGTTTCTCTATCTCTCAGTTGGCTGAAAGAAAATCCTCAAGTAGTTTATTCAAGAAGAACTCATGTGGGTTATATTTCCTGAATTCTTTTATATTCAGAATTATACTTCTATGCTTTTATGCTGGAAAAACAATTTAACTGGACATAAAATTCTTGAGTCACACTTTCTTTGGACTTTGCAGTTCTCTGAGGACTTTGAGATTCTTGAGGACATTATTTTACTGACTTCTAATCAGGGCTGTAGAAAAATCTGAGATGCAATTATTGTGTCTTGAACTTTTGCCAGACAAACCAAGGTTCTCTTTCTTTACTTTTGACACTGAGAACTTTTTTGCTTCGAAATTTTTTTTATGTCGGTTGGTTCATAATAGAGTCAAGTAACTCTTTATCTGGATAAATCATTTTTCTTGATTTATAACTTTAAATACTAAGATGGTCCTTTTTCAGGGTGGGAAAACATTCATATTTGTGAATAGAGTGCCAATTATACAAATGTTGGATTTTCTTCTTCTTCTTCTTTTTTTTTTTGTAGAGACAGAGTCTCACTTTATGGCCCTTGGTAGAGTGCCTTGGCCTCACACAGCTCACAGCAACCTCCAACTCCTGGGCTTCAGCGATTCTCTTGCCTCAGCCTCCCGAGTAGCTGGGACTACAGGCGCCCGCCACAACACCCAGCTATTTTTTGGTTGCAGTTTGGCTGGGGCCAGGTTTGAACCTGCCACCCTCGGTATATGGGGCCAGCGCCTTACCGACTCAGCCACAGGCGCCACCCTTTTTTTTTGTTTTTGAAACAGAGACTCTTTCACCTAGGGTAGAGTTCCATGGCGTCATCATAGCTCACAGCAACCTCAAACTCTTGTGCTTAAGTGATCTTCCTCCTCAGCCTCCCAAGAAGCAGCTGGGACAATAGGCACCTATCATGATGCCTGGCTAGTTTTTCTATTTTTAGTAGGGATGGGGTCTTACTCTTGCACAGGCTGGTCTCAAACTCCTGACCAACTTCTTAGACCAACAAGTTGCAGGAAGTTTGTGTGAAAAAAAGATCGATGTTATCACAGCAATGGAAAAGCAAGTATCCAAAGCACTTAATATAAAACCAGTAGATGAATAAATATATGCCCACACAAGAGAAAAGCATAATTAAACACAACTGGGAGGATGGAAAAGGAGGAGGGAGGAGAGGGGAGGATTGGGGTGCTCTCACCTAATAGGTACCTAAATTCAGGCCCTTCTTACATTTTTTCTCTACTCAAAATCAGGAAAATAGACTTCTATGTTATATGCCAGAATTTACTGTTTCACACTGCACATTTAGATACACAATCTACCTGAAATTGGATCATCAAAGTCAAAAAGAGGAGCTCCATAAAGAAAAACTTTGAATACCTAACAAACAAGATAAAATTCCATGAGTCTAATTAAGCAAATATGAGAACATATAAATAAACAACATCACAAATAAAAATGGGAGGTATAAATGAAGATAAAATAGAGATTACAATGGCAAGGAGGTATTATAATCATTCTTTGGCAATAATATTTTAAAATTTTATGAAACTTTTTCTAGAAAAAGTGTTGTTTAAAAAGCCAAACAAGTTTGAAATTGAGGCCACACTTTACTTTTTTTTTTTTTTTTTTGAGACAGAGTCTCACTCTGCCATTCTTGGTAGAGGGCCACGGTGTCACAGCTCACAGCAACCTCAAACTCTTGGGCTCCAGCAATTCTCTTGCCTCAGCTTCCCCAGTAGTTGGGACTACAGGTGCCATCCATAATGCATGGCTATTTGTAGAGATGTGGCCTTGCTCTTGCTCAGGCTGTTCTCGAACCTGTGAGCTCAGGCAATCCACCTGCTTTGGTTTCCCAGAGTGCTAGGATTACAAGCATGAGCCACTGTGCCCGGCCCTGAAGACACACTTAAAAAAGAAAAATCTTCTCAGAAAGAAAATACAATCTTGAATGGTTTTACAGATTAATTCTACTAATTTTCCCAATTTTATGCAATTTCTTTCACATGTATATTAAAAAAAACCTTATCCTGGCTAGGCGCCTGTGGCTCAAGAGGCTAAGGCGCCAGCCACATAAACCTGAGCTGGTGGGTTCAAATCCAGCCCGGGCCCGCCAAACAACAATGACGGCTGCAACCAAAAAATAGCCGGGTGTTGTGGTGGGCGCCTGTAGTTCCAGCTACTTGGGATGCGGAGGCAGGAGAATTGCTTGAGCCCAGAAGTTGGAGGTTGCTGTGAGCTGTGATGCCACTGCACTCTACCCAAGGCGACAACTTGAGGCTGTGTCTCAAAAAAAAAACAAACTTATCCTACAAGGATAACACAACTTTGACTTGAAAATCAGGCCAAGGAATTATTAGAAAAAAAAAGTAAAGGCCTATTTCACTCATGAGTATGTATGTAAAATGCTAAACAAAATATTAGGAAACAAAATTGATAGTATCTCTAAAAAGAAAATATTCTACAACCAGGTAAACAAGAATAGTGCAATAGAAAATGTAGACCCGGTGCCCGTAGCACAGTGGTTACATCCTCAGCCACATACACTGAGGCTAGTGGGTTTGAACCCAGCCTGGGCCAGCTAAACAACGACAACTGCAACAAAAAATAGCCAGGCATTGTGGTAGGTGCCTGTAGTCCCAGCTACTTGGGAGACTGAGGCAAGAGAATCACCTAAGCCCAAGAGTTTGAGGTTGCTATGAGCTGTGACGCCACAGCACTCTATCCAGGGTGATGTAGTGAAACCTTGTCTCAAAAAAAAAAAAAAAAGAAAATGTAGGTTCCATAAGTGGCTCATGCCTGTAATCCTGGCACTTTGGGAGGCCAAGGCAGGAGGATCCCTTGAGCCTAGGGGTTTGAGTCCAGCCTGGGCAACACAAAGAGACCCTGTCTCTACAAAAATATTAAAAAATTAGCTGGGCATTGTGGCATACACCTGTAGTCCTAGCTAACAAAAGGCTGAGGCAGGAAGATTACTTGAGTCCAGGAGCTGCAGGTTGCATGAGCTGTGATCACATCACTGTATTCGAGCTTGGGTGAAAGAGCAAGAAATCTCAGCTTTTTATGAAAAAAGAAAGAAAGAAAATCTATATACGTAATTCATTACATTAAGAGGTTAAAATAGAAATGCTACATGACCATATTAAGAATGTAAAACAAAAATTTTATAAAATTCAATAGCAATTCATAATTTTTTAAAAATTCAATAATTAGGCCAGGTACAGTGGTTCATGCCTGTAATCCTAGCACTCTGGGAGGCTGAGGTGGGCTGATTGCTTAGCTCAGGAGTTTAAGACCAACCTGAGCAAATGCGAGATCTCTGTCTCTAAACAAATAGCCAGGTTTTGTGGCGAGCACTGTAGTCCCAGCTGCTTGAGAGGCTGAGGTAACAGAATCACTTGAGCCCAAGAGTTTAAGGTTGCTGGGAGCTACAATGCCACAGCAGTCAACCCCAGGGCGACAGAGTGAGAGACTGTCTCCAAAAAAAAAAAAAAAAAAAGATTAAATAATTATGGTAATAATAAATGAAAACTTCTTTAACTCGTTGAAGTGTATCACACTAAAAGAACATCATTCTAAATGGGAAACTATTAGAAGCATTCCCTTTCAAAATAGGAATAAGACGAAGATTCCTCTATCATCTTTCCTATTCAATCTTAGGTTGGAGGTCCCAACCAGCGTGAAGGCATAAGGATTGGCAAGGAAGAAATAAAACTGTGAGTATTTGTGATTGATATGATTTTTTTTTTTTTTGTAGAGACAGAGTCTCACTTTACGGCCCTCGGTAGAGTGCCGTGGCCTCACACAGCTCACAGCAACCTCCAACTCCTGGGCTTAAGCAATTCTCTTGCCTCAGCCTCCCGAGTAGCTGGGATCACAGGCGCTCGCCACAACGCCCGGCTATGATGTGATTTTTTATATAGAAAATTTCAAATAATCTGCAAATTAACAAGGTATCTGATATAAGACAAAAGTCAGTTGCATCTTTATGTATTAGCAGCAAGCAACTGGAAAATAAAGAGAAGAAACAGTAACATCACAGAATATTGAGTGTCTAAGAATAAATCCAACAAAGGCTAGCCAGGACCTTTCCAAAGGGAAATTATAAAACTTTTAAAAAGAAATATGAAAAAAGGCTAGAATGAAAGGAGAGATGTGTCTGTGTTCATAAATAGAAAGACTTATTACAAATATATCAATTCTCCCCAAATTGATGTAAATGTCCAAGGTAATTCCAACTGAAATTCATATAGGAGATTTCATGGAACATGGTAAGATTATTTTAAAATTTATATTGAATAGTTAAGACATTTCTAAAGAAGAAGTTCAGGGAGAGAGGAATTGTCTTACCAGCTATCAGTATTTATTACGGAGCTTTATATAGTTAATAAGATGGCCTGGGATTGATGCAGCAATAAGTAAATTGACCTATAAAATAGAATGAAAATCTCAGAAACAGACCTATATGTAAAAGTTTGACGTACTTGAAAAATGGCATGTCAGATGAGTGGAGGGGAAAGGAGGAACAGATTCAGTAATGTAGTGGGCAGAAACTGGATCCCTATTTCATACTGTATCAAAAAAGGTACCATATTATGCTGTGTGTAATACACACTTTTGGTCCAAAGTTTTAAGGAAAAATAACGACATACATCATACATGGTGGTATGGCTTGGCAGCAGGGGAACATAGAGGGCCTCCTGGGGTGCCACACCTTCCCACCTGGGCCCACCAGGCAATCTGGAAGGACCTGGGATCCAGTGTGTGTGTGTGGGTGGGGTGGGCTGGAGCACAGTCCAAGGAGCATCACACTCAAGGGAGGGAGTGGTGGCAGGGCAGGCAAGGGGGGCCATGAAGAGGTGACTGGAAGCCTCGTACAGGCTTCAGGAACCACCTAGCTGCCCCTGAGTGGCATCAGAAGTTCCTGCCCTGCTGGCCATACTCTTGGTCAATTTGGTGGTGACCTCCGCCGTGGCAAAGAGGGAAGACCTCCAAGGAGAGAGGGAAGGGGCAGGCTTCACAGAGAAGGGGCTGTGGAGGGTGGTGTGATAAGCTCCAATTACCAGGAGAGCATTAACCTCCCCAGACATGTGTCTTCGGCTGAGAGCCCACCACTTTCTGGAGGGGAATTTTCCTGAAAGTTTGGGCCAAAAATGTGGGCGCACTTTATACATGGCAGAATATGTTACTTCATCTGATTTCATGATTTTACTGTCAAAAAGAAAACTTTAAAACTCTTAGATAAGAGTGTAATTCCTTCCTTTAAAAAGAAACTCTTAGAAAGGAATATTTCTTAGACTATATTAAAATAAAGTCTTACAATATCTTGTAAGGTGGAGAAGGAAGGTAGAATATAGGGGATTTTTTGGGTTGCAAAACTGTTCTGGATGGTATTGTAAGGTAATTGTTCACCATCTTGATTGACCAGAGAAATGCAAATACAGGTTACAGAGAGATACCATTTTATACCCATTTAAAGGGCAATAACGTAGGAAGTCAGCACTAAGTTTTGGGAAAGCTGTGGATCCATTGCTCACAGAAATGCAAATTGGAAAATTGTTTATTATCACTCAAAGTTGAATATTCATACACCACAGGATGCAATGGGTACTCTTAGGTACTCATTAAGAGAAACTCTTGCTCATGTACAAGAGATACCTGGTACAAAAACACTTTTCACAACAGCAAAAACTTGGAAACAACCCATATGCCCATTTATAGGGGAGAAGATAAATAATCTGTGGTATAGTTCATCAGAAAATATTGAACAACAGTAAAAATAAATAAATTACACTGACAGAAATAATATGGATTTATCCGGACAATAGTTGAAAAAAGATAAGATCTATACTACTACATAGGAGAATCTCTTTATAAAGATGGAAACAATAATTTCAAAATGAATTTCCCAGCCATGACAAGACATGAAGGAAACTTAAATGCGTATTGCTAATGAAAGAAGCAAATCTAAAAATCATATAGTATAATTCCAACTATATGACATTCTGGAAATGGCGAAACTACAGACACAGTAAAAAGATCCATGATTATCAGTGTTTGGGGGATGGAGGAAGGAAGGTGAAGCGTAGGGGATTTTTAGGGTTGCAAAACTATTCTGGATGATGTTGTAATGGATGCATATGATCACACATTTGTCAAACCCCATAAAAGGTATGACAAAAAGAGTGAGTACTAATGTAAATATGAACTTTAGTTAATAATACTGATATTGGATTATCAATTATAGCAAATATACCATATTAACTCAAGATGATAACAAAAGGGGAAACTGTAGGGGGGGAAAGGAGAAGGAAGTAAGTTTATGGGAAACTCTCTGTATTTTCCATTCTGGAAACCTAAAACTTATTTTAAATATTCCATTAATTTAAAAAATTTAAATACACTCTCAAACAATGTATATAGATGCAATAAAACTACATAAAAACAAAGTTAAGACCTAATTAGCAATAACACTATAGCTAATTAGAATTCTTCACCAATGGCTTATTTTAATATTTTACGTATCTGTTTTATTGATTTACAGTTTATTAGTTCATAGAATATGAAAGTAATACTGGAACTATTTTCAAGAAAACTTTTGGCCAGGTGCAATGGCTCACCTCTGTAATCCTAGCATTCTGGGAGGCCAAGGCAGGTGGATTGCTTTAGCTCATGAGTTTTAGACTACCACCTGAGCAAGAGCCAGACTCTGTCACTACTAAAAATAGAAAAACTAGCCTGAGCGTGGTGGCAGGCGCCTGTAGTCCCAGTTGCTTGGGAGGCTGAGATAAGAGGATTACTCAAGCCTGAGAGTTTGAGGTTGCTACGAGCTATGACACAAGGGCACTTTACCCAGGGCAACAGAGTAAGACTTTGTCTCAAAACAAAAATAAAAACAAAAACTTTCATCTTTTTCCCATTTAGAAAATTCCCATGAACTTGTCAAATAGCTAACATGTTAACATCAAGTAAGTTAATTAGCTATCTAAGATACAGCCTCTTCTAGGAGGTTATATTTTTGTCTTTGAATTTAATCTGCTTTTTAGTAGAATAGAATGTACAATTCTATATTGTGAGAGAAAGGAAAAATGAAAAAATGGAAAAACTTGTCTAGGAGACAATGTATGAAAAGCAGAATGCTACATGGAAATGACATTGTCCAAGCTGAATCTCATGTGTGTGTGCAATTACTTTTCCTTAGAAGGAAAACCCAGCTAATAAAAACCCAGCTATTCTGATCAATAAAAAATAAACCGTGGAGAATTCAACCCCCAAAGTACTGATGATTGATTAAAAGTAAACAGATAAGGGCGGTGCCTGTGGCTCAGTGGGTAGGGCGCCGGCCCCATATACTGAGGGTGGCAGGTTCAAACCCAGCCCCAGCCAAGCTGTAACAAAAAAATAGCCTGGAGTTGTGGCAGGCGCCTGTAGTCCCAGCTACTCGGGAGGCTGAAGCAAGAGCATTGCCTAAGCCCAACAGCTGGAGGTTGCTGTGAGCTGTGACGCCATGGCACTCTGCCAAGGGTGACAAAGTGAGACTGTCTCTAAAAAAAAAAAAAGTAAGCAGATAAGCATGAAATAACCAAGTAGGTAGTATAATTGCATTTCAGGTTTTCCCATACTACTCTTTCTGAGTGAATGCTGTTACATGGAGCTTATCAAGGAAGTAATTGAAGCAAGAGCATTTTAAAGTTCAAAGGTTTTGTGTGATACATTAATCATATGTTTGTACATATACACTTTACTCTTAAAGCAACATCAGCACATTTTGTCTTTGTGCTCAACTCCTTAGAATATTCTTGATAAGGTCAAACTCCTTAGCATAATTTCGTGTCTCTTTCAGCAAGGTCAGCATCATTCTGTCTCTGAGCCCACATGTACCCTTCTGTTCTGCATTCATTCTCTAGTTCCCCAAAGCCATCAGACTCTCCCCCAGCTCCCTGATTTTACACATGCTGTTCTTCTACGCCCAGACAGTTTCATCCCTCCTGTCATTCTTCTGTAATATCTCTTAAGCATCTGCTCTTTTAGGAATGCTTTCTGGACTCCCACAGACTGAGTCAAATGTCCTCCAGTGAGCTTTATCTCTGCGATGATACTTAGTAAATCGTGCCCAACTTCCTCTTCACACAAGAGTAACACTGGGGCCGGAAGCTGCAGTGGCTGCCTCTAGAGTCAGCAGCTTCCTGACCAGAGCTGGAGCCAGAGTAGGGGTTAGGCAAGGTCTGCATTGGCTGCAGAACCTCTGTCAGAGAAGGACACTCTCCATCCCACAGGAAGGCTGGTCTGAGACCAAGGTGAACACTCTAAACGGAGGGTTAGAAACAGAAGAGGGAAGGAGCTGTTTGTGGGTACAGGAGGCAAACCTGGGAAGACCTCAGAGGCAGAGGAAGGCAGAGTCAGAGGTTAGGCTGGGATGCAAAGAGCTGTTAGAACACAGAATAGTGCGGTGTTGTTGGGTTTCACTTTCACCATTCTCTGCCTTCATCCCAGTAGCTTAAGGATTGAGTCCGATTAACCTTTACTTAAAGACCTTTCTTTAAAACCTCTCACAAAGGAAACTTTTCTCATATCTTCCCTCATCCCCACCGAAAAGGAATCTCTGTTCACAAACCCTTGTGGCATGTTTTTTGGTGTCTCTCAGTCTCTTACCTGTATTCTAAGGGTTTCGGTGTGCCCTATTTTTTTCTGAGTCCACCCTAGGAGAAAGATCACTGTCTGAATCATCTTTGAGGATCCCACAGGGCTTCCTGCCTGAAAGTGCCATAGCTTTCTTTTGTGTGCAAAAATAATGAATCTTTAGGTGGCTTCTGTGCATTGCTTCTATTCTAACCTCCATTCTGATTTGCTTTCTTCTTACATAATGGATGTATTGACCTAGAAAGAAAAAACAAGCTGATATAGAATATGAGAGTCTAGTTCAATGTACTTAAGGAAAAAACAAAGGAAATACATAATCATCTACTAAAATTACATTAAAAACTAATGAACCAATGTGCAAGATAGGTTTTTGTTTCAAATTACCTATCATGGCTGCTAGGTACTATTTTACTTTAGCTATGTACCTTTGATTTGTGTTTGTTTTGGAATTGAAATTAGAAATCTATGTACCACCATTTCCCAGCAAAGTACCTGGCTACTGAATGCATGTTTGCTGAATAAATGAATTTTTCTGGAAAAAAAAAGAATAAAAGAGAAATCTAAATACCACTTATACTCTGATTCTCTGATTGAAGTGTGACTCATTATAACTAAGAACTGATGGTTAAAAAAGCAAAACAAAGCATCTAAGTGTTTTTTGTTTGTTTCTGATGGGGCTTCGCTATGTTGCCCAGGCTGGTCTTGAACTCCTGGGCTCGAGTGATTTTCCTGCCTTGGCCTCCTGAGTAGCTGGGATTACAGGTGCATACCACCATGGCCAGCTGCAGAGTGTTATAGGTAGTTATAGGCATATGAATACACATACACATACATGTATGTGTATATATGTATGTGTATGTGTATTCATATGCCTATAACTATTTGTTTATTTTAGAATTAACAAAGAGTAAGGAGAATTTATTGAAATAGTTATCTGTTTATTTTAGAATTAACAAAGAGTAAGGAGTTATTATGTTTATTAAAATAGTAAAATAGTTATTATGTTTATTTTAGAAGTAACAAAGAATAAGGAGAATTTGTTGAAATAGTTATCTGAAAGTCTAGTACCAAGCTGTCTAAAACCATAACCACCAACTATACGTTGCTATTGAGTACTTGAAACATGGCTATTTGGAATTGAGATGTGTGTAAGTGTCAAAGACACATAGTGAATTTTGACGTCTTAGTTTAAATAATGTAAATTGATCATTAATATATTTTTATGTTGATTGCATGTTAAAAATGATAATATTTTTATATATTGGGTTAAATAAAATATAGTATTAAAGTTAATTTTGCATGTTTCTTTTCACCTTTTTTTGTAGCTACCAGAATATTTAAAATTACATGTGTGGTTTGCATTATATTTCTGCAGGATAGCATTGGCCTACTATATGCTATAACTTAGGTACTTTTACTATAAAAATATAGCAAGGAAGTTGTGGGAAAAAATTCCGCATTAATAATATAAGTAAATTCTTGCGCTGCAAACAATGAGACTTTACATGAACTATTTCATTTAGTTCTCCCCAAACCTTATTACATAGCTATTATTTCTATTTTAAGATAAGTAGGCTGAGAGATTAAGAAAATTGCTCACAAGCCAAAGATCAGACAATCAGCAAAACGAACCCATATCCACCTGACTCTAGATTCATTCTCTTTTGACTAGGGAACGCTGCATTTCAACTGTTTGTCTTTTCCAGAGACTGGCACCATATGCCACCAGAGATTCTAATACTACCCATATTTGTGAGGACTTACCATCCTGTTACTTCAAATAAAGTCACATTTGCTTTTTTATCCAAATGAAAATGACACATAAGTCCCCATATGCCTGATAATCAGGAATTCTAATCATTTTTCATGGCTTCCCTCTTCCATTTAATCATAAACATATGTCCCATTCTTGTTTACTAATGCCTGAGAATTGATGCATTTATCTCTGTGGTCTGACAATAAACTGAAAATTCAGACATTCTTGAGGCTAAAGAGGCCACCTCTCAGCTGGTCTAGGGAGCAGATGCTTCAGTGACAGTGGCTATGTCAGAATTCCATTGCTGTGTGATAAATTACAGGCAGTCCCAGAGTTACAAACATCTGAATGATATACAACTTGCACTTACGAATAGAGGCTATTACAGGTAAGAGGTAAATGTACATGTTCCAATTTATGTACTAATTTAACTTAAAAAAAAAACAAAAACCCTACAGAACTTGCCTTGCTCATAGGGGACAAGCTTGTAGTACAAACTTAGGGGCCTGGAACAATGCCCATTATTCATTCGTATTCTCTGCGGGTCAGAAATTCAACATGGTGTGGCTAGCCTCTCTGTTCACAGAATCACAGGCTGAGATCAAGGTATTTGCAAGTCTGAGTTCTTATCTATAGGCTCTGTGGGGAAAATCTGCTCCCAAACTTTTTCTTTTGTTGGCAGAATTCAGTTATTTATTAGGAGTGAGATGCCTTTTTCCTTCCTGGCTGTCAGCCAAGGGCCACTCTTGGCTCCTACACTTCCCTTCCCCCAATCTTCTACCCAGCACTGCCATATCAAATATTTTTCATGCTTTGAATCTGACTTCTCTTTCTGCCACTAGCCAGAGAAAACTCTCCACCTTTAAAGGCTCTTGCAAGTAGACCAGGCCCACCCAGCTAATCTACCTGGACTATGATCAACTATGACACATAACATAATCACGGGAATGATAGTTCATCCTACTCACAGGTTCTGGTGATTAGGGCACAGAATATTGGTAGCAGGGTATGTTTTTAGAAATCTTTCCACCTGCATCCTGGGGATCATGCAGAGTACATACCCCACCACAGTGGCAGTGGCAAGGAGCAAAGTGCCAGAATCCTTCCAGCTACTTAGCTCAGCTAGTTGTGGGGACAAAAGCCAAAGGCGAATCATCATGAGGCAGTAACACTTGCTGGGGGAAGAGCGTGGATGGGCTGTGAAAGACCGTAGTGTGCCATCTTCCTTTTTGTACAACTTTACTTCTAACCTTTACTCGTTGTGAAAGCAACATGTAAATCTCTGTGCTAGGAAAAAGTGGCAACATTTCCATCTTGCTTGTTTTAAGAGTAAGTTGCTCCCCTCTTGCTGGATCCCTGGTGAACACAGAGATGGAGTTCCACTGGTTCCTGCTGAGTGACTCCCTAACATACTAGTGGAGCTAGCTGTGATAGCTCCTCTGGGGTCAGGAGCTTCCCCAAGGTACCTTTTTCTCTGACGCAGGCCAGGTGCCCAGTCTGAATCGCCAGTGGAGAACTCCACTCCCTCTTCTTACCTGCATATTGGACTTCATCTTTCCCCACTCTTATATGCCAACCCTACCATAGTCTGCTCACAATACACTGTGGTTCTCGTTCTCCCTGGGAATACACCTTTAAGGTGCCAATTTCTGAAGCTTTGTGCTTCCTGAAAGTGCCACATCCCCTTTCTCTTTCCTGCCGTTACTGTTTTCTTTTAGCTGACTCATATTTTTAACTTTAACCAATACCTAAAGGAAACTTTTTTTGCTACCATATGTGGAAAATCTGTATTATTTGCCACATATAAATCTAACTATTAAACAAACAAAAAAGAAAAAGAATAAGAAATTCTTAGTCACTTGTGGTCTCTAACCTGACAGCAGAGTAATTCTGAAAAGGCTCCATTATTCTTCTCTGGTTGTCCCCAGAGGCATTTTTATTATATAATAATTCCTAAATTATTTTGGAGCTGTGAGGCTACAATGCAATTAGCCCCCAGGCTATGTGATAAAGCTAGACAAGGCTTGTGTACCCTGATCTACTTCTCTCTATCCTTACCCCTCAACCCCTAATTAAGTGTATTACCTAAAATTATCTCCCAGGCCACCAGAGGTGTGCAATCCATAATTTAGGAAACACTGATCTAACTTCTTCTCAGAGACACACTTGAATTCCTTTTCCTCTGAGAAACCTTTTCTGACCAATAGAGACCTTGGTGATCCCCTCAACTGCATTCATAAGGCTACTGTGTCTAATTATTCAAATGTTGGTGTGTAACATTTCATTACGGACAAAGACTGTACTTTATACTAAGTTTTCCCACAGCATTTAGTATGCTACCTGGCAAACAGCAGGCATTCAATGCATATTTGTGGTTTGATGAGGAGCAAGTTTATCCCTGGGTAAAAGCGTAAAGCTAAGTTTGTCTTAGGTTCCCTTCTTACCTTTAGCTGATTCAGTTACAGAAAGTGCCATCGACATGAGTCTCTGCTGAAGTGGTCATTTTCTCCTTTCTCAATAAGTTCCATGTTTCTCAGTCTCCCCAAATCTCAAGTCATGTGCCACAAGTTTCATTATCTTATTGACTAATTAGCTAAGATATTTGGTGTTTGCCACTAGATTTTATGCCATTTGACTATGCCTTGCAATTTTGGGTTATCTTCCGTCATGCAGAGGTCAGACCATGTATATATGCATATAATAGATACTCAGTAGACACTGTATGTTGTATGAATAAATGAATATGTGTTGAATCATTTGTTTCTTGGAGTGTCCCTGTTATATTTTCAGGGAAAAATACTAAATTCCAAAACTAATTCCCATAACATTGTTTAAGGGAATTTACTGTTTGTTATTAGTTACTGTTCAAAGTACAAGTATAGAAAAACTTCAGTTTTTTTTTTTTTTGAGACAGAGTCTCATTTTGTAGCCCACGGTAGAGTGCTGTGGCATCATAGCTCACAGCAATCTCAAACTCTTGGGCTCAAGTGATTCTCTTGCCTCAACTATACGATTACTTCTTTGCCCATTCTCCTATGCCTTATTTCTCCTAGCTGGGACTACAGGCGCCCACCACAATGCCTGGCTATTTTTAGAGACAAGGTCTTGCACTGCCTCAGACTGGTATTGAACCTGTGAGCTCAGGCAATCCACCTGCCTTGGCTTCCCAGAGTGCTGGGATGATAGGAGTGAGCCACCGCGCCCGTCCAGCTTCATAGTTTAACTCTGAATAATACAAATGAAATATTTCCTCTTTCTGTTGATTTACTCGGCCCATTCAGATGTTCCTTTCAAGGAGCAAGTTAAGTGTCTACAGCTTTCTACAGAACTGATGATTCCTTCTCTGTATTCCAAGCAATTTGTACATACTTCCAGTTAGGAGTGATCACATAATTTATCATCCAAACCTGGGTGCAATTGAGAATGAAAGGAGGCACAAATAATAATTAAGCAAAGATAAGAGGCATCCCTGATAAACCAGGAAATATGGTCATACTACTTTGAAAGTAGTTATCTATTAAAAGTAGGTCATTCAACCGTAAAGCTGTTAGAGGTCTCTCTTTTTTTTTTAATTCTTATAGATGTTTATTTAAAGTAATATCTCCAAATGAAATAATTCTTAAATTTTATGTTTAAGTTCTAACCATCTTCATAAAAATACTTTGAGGATAGCTACAGCCATAGATTTCAACTATACGATTACTTCTTTGCCTTATTTCTTTTAGCTTCCTTTGTTGCCTAGAACTGTGCCTGGCCCGTTGTGATAGTAGAAGAAATGTTAGTGCCTCCTTTACATTTTTTAATTTAATTGAACATTATAATATGTTGATGTGGAAGTCATAGCATCCCATTTGGGGCCTCTCATGAGCCGTTTTCTCAGTATTAGAAATGTAGGGCAATGAGCTTAATTATATGCTTGTGTAATGATATATAGTAATAGCTAGCATTTACCAGCACTTAGCCTGTGCCAGGCCCAGGGCTAAGAACTTTACTTGAATTCTCTCATTGATTTCTCACAATAGCCCTTACAGGTAGGTACTACTATCCCTTAAATTGGAAGAAAAGACACCTTTAGAAAAAACTTTGCTCAGACTCACCTAGCTAATTATACGGCAGCATTTGGATATGAACTCTAGTTTCTGACCCCATGCGCTATATCTCCTAAATGTGAGAAATGTTGGTGTCAAGCTTTGGAAAGCAGTTTAAACAAATATAAATAGCATGCTTTTAGGAAAAATCCATTTGCTTTAAATTTTTTTTAAGGAAAATTTAAGTAAAAAGCTGCAGAATCAGGCCAGTGTAGTAATTAAGTGAGCTCATAACTGAGTGGTAGTTGGTTAGACCAACACGTTCCTTTCTGCTGTCCTTGGCATTAATGTTTCCACTTGTTATGGATTAGTATGGGTGCAAAACAGTTTCTTTTGTATTATCACAGTTGCATTATCTTTTATAAGTATTTTCAAGGTACACTATGTATATAAATTATGAACAGCCTCTATTTTTTTTTTTTTTTTTACTGTACCGCCCTTGGTAGAGTGCCGTGGCGTTACACGGCTCACAGCAACCTCTAACTCTTGGGCTTACGCGATTCTCTTGCCTCAGCCTCCCGAGTAGCTGGGACTACAGGCGCCCGCCACAACGCCCAGCTATTTTTTTGTTGCAGTTTGGCCGGGGCTGGGTTTGAACCCGCCACCCTCGGCATATGGGGCCGGCGCCCTACTCACTGAGCCACAGGTGCCACCCCAGCCTCTATTTTCTATGTTTGTCCTTTTGGAATGTGATTTTACTTGGTAGCAATTTTAAGGACACTGCAGACACATCATACTGACTCCAGAAGAATTATTACTTGGTAATATATATATATTTTTTTTTGGTAGAGACAGAGTTTTCACTTTATGGCCCTAGGTAGAGTGCCATGGCATCACATAGCTCACAGCAACCTCCAACTCCTGGGCTTAAGCGATTCTCTTGCCTCAGCCTCCCAAGCAGCTGGAACTACAGGTGCCCGCCACAACATCCGGCTATTTTTTTGTTGCAGTTCGGCTGGGGCCGGGTTTGAACCCGCCACCCTCGGTATATGGGGCCGGCACCTTACCGACTGAGCCACAGGTGCCGCCCTACTTGGTAATATTCTAATTACAAACTGAACTTGATATTGATGAAACAATGTCAGTAGTTTTGTAAACAAAAACGGAGTCTATTTAATTTAATTAGTTTATTTTTTGGGGACAGAGTCTCACTATTCCACCCTCAGTAGAGTACCATGGCATTACAGCTCACAGCAACCTCAAACTCTTGGGCTTAACCAATTCTCTTGCTTAGCCTCCCAAGTAGTTGGGACTATAGGTGCCTGCCACAGCACCTGGCTATTTGTTGTTGTTGTTGCAGTTGTCATTGTTGTTTAGCAGGACTGGGCCTGGTTCAAACCCACCATCCCTGGTATATGTGGCCTGCACCCTAACCACTGAGTTATGGGCGCTGAGCCTATTTAATTTTATTTAAAAGATGAAACTGTACCATGTAATCTGTGACTTTAAATTGGTTTGTTTTAAAATTTTAAATCTTAAAGGCTAAATTAAATATTAATTTATTATATGAATATAATATTAAGGAAACTGATAGAAATTGAACCCAAGAGAAAATTTAAAATAAAAAAATTGAATATTTTTTGTTGCTTTACACTTTTTATTATCTCAGGGAATTTAAAAACTTTTCATTTATTCTAGGCACTTGGGATAAATCAGTTGAGCAAAACAGACAAAAAAATCCCAGCTTCTACTGGGAAAGATGAGGTAGACACTAAAAGATAAACATACAAAATAAATAGTCATACCTCAGTATCCTCAGGGGATTGGTTCTAAGTTCCCCACCAATACCAAAGTCCATGGATGCTCAAGTCCTTTATATAGAATAGTGTAACATTCGCATGTAACTTACATATATCTTCCTGTATACTTTTAATCATCTCTAGATTACCTATAATTTCTAATACAATGTAAGAGCCATAGTAGTTGTTATACTGTATTTTTTATTTGCATTATTACATTTTTTTCCCGAATATTTTTGATATGCGGTTAGTTGACTCTGTGAATGCAAAACCTTAGGTCTGGGAAATTGACTATATAAAGGTTGTTATAAGGTATAAAGTGTTATCAGAAGAAAAGAAAAAGAGTAAGCGAGGAAGGACTGAGAATTGGCAGCCGCGGTAGCAATTTTTAAATACCCGTCTCAGGCTAAGTTTCAATGTTAACACAAGATTTCCTTTTAAGAGGTATTTTGGTGAATGATGGGCAGGCAGACTTTTTAGCAGGTCACCGAAGTACAAATAAGATCATGGTGTAACGCAGGTGAGGAGAACTAGTCTGATTTATTTTGGAAGTACAATCAACAAGCTTTCTTGACGGATTGGAGGTGAAAATTAGACTATGAGCGCAGCCCAGGATGATGACACCAAAGTTTTTGGCCTGAGCAGAATGCGTTGACAGCAAAGCAGCGCAGGCTTGAACGCTTATTTAAGTGGTATTACGCTTATCCCTAACCTTTGACCACACAGTAAAGTTTTGTAGGTATTTTGGCGAAGTACTGGCTGCTAGACAGGGACATTCTCACGTGTTCCTGATTTCTGGAGTTTTTACAATTTACAGACAGAAGAGTCACAGAAGTTTGGTATACGAATAAATTTCACATGGCAGCCGGACGTGCTTGTTCTTAAGCCAGTTAATGACAGATTCAACGGTTCTGACTTTTACATTAAAAAAATCAGTTGTCCGAGATTTCAGGACATCTAGACCTCAACTGCTACCGGCAGACACCTCGTCCCCACCCCACCCCCCGCCAGCTCAGCACCCAGCCTCCCTCGCCGGGCGAGTCCGCCGACCCCTCCGCGCGGCTCCCGGGAGGGGAAGGGAGGGCAGAGCCGCAGCTGTCAACGCGCTGGGGTGGGGGGGAAGGGACTCCCGCACGCTCCCGCCCACGTTTGGTCGCCATCTTCCCGTCCTTTCCCTTCCAGTCTCCGGAGCGGCTTCCTAACCTGTGCGGCTGGAGTCGCTGGGGCCAGCCGCCCGCCCGCCGGCCCATCCCCAGGCGGGGCCTGGTTGGGGCGGGGCCGAGGGCGAGGCGGGGCGGAGCCGGCGGGGCCGGGGCGGGGCCGGCGTGGCGGCCGCGGCAGTTGCGCGACGCCGCCCGGCCTTCCCGCAGCTACCCTAGCGTGCAACGCCTCTCGCTCCGCCCGCGCGTGAGCTTGGGTGGGGAGGAGAGAGCCAGGAAGCGGCGAGCGCGCCGGGGAGCGCAGCTGCAGGCGTGGGGGCAGCAGGAGCCGCGGAGCCGACGCCGAGGGCGGCTGCGGCCGGAGCGGGCGGCAGAGACAAAGGCGACGGTGAGTGCAGCGCCGGCTCCAGTCGCGCGCCGGCCCCCCACGCCTCGCCCTCTCGGCCTCTTGAGCGGGGACCTGAAACTCCAACCCCTTGTCCCCGAGGGTTCCGCGGTGGCGCGGCCCGGCCCTGCCGGTCGCGCGCTGCGGGCTGCGGGCTGAGCCTGCGGCTCCATTTTCAGGTTTGGGCGAGGTCCTCATGCCCGAGGACCCTGCCTTTGGATTTTCTTCTTTCTCTCTGAGGAATGGTCGCCTGCTCAGTTCAAAATTCAGGCAGGCGGGCGACTGAGCCAGCCAACTGCTGGCTTGGTGGAAAATGGAAATACAGACCCCCCATTACCCCCAGCTTTGCAGGTCTGCAAGTCGAGAGGGTGGCGCAAGGGGCGGGCGGAGAGGGCCTGGGTCTCCAGGTGAGGGTTTCGGCGGAGCTGCGACCCCAGCTTTGGAGCCCCGACTGTCGCCTGAGGCGCTCGGCGCATTCCCCCGAGGGTCCTGTCGAGGAGGTAAAGCCCTGGCCACCTCGTCGGAGCAGCTCGGGCTACTCTTACAGGTTGCTTCTCCCTGCGCTTGCTGCTTTGGTTGTAATTTTTGGTAACGGGTGTGGTAGGTAGCGGCTCCCCGATGCCGTTTTAGTAGTTGAAAAAGAGCCCCAGTCCGCTGACTTCAATTTGTACAAGAAACAACATAGAAATTTCTCCTTAGCTTGCAATTATTTTCAGTGATAAGCTTTTGTGGAGGAATTTGGTGGGTGTGCAGTTTACAAAATTTAAACGTTAAAGGACTTGGGATAGAGCAGATGCTCAATAAAACATTTGTCGAATGAATAAATCTTGAAACATTAGGGAAAGCTAGTCTCACATCTAGTAAAATTTAGGCACATACCTTCCTGGCTAAGATGCAAGGAAAAAACGTTGCGGGCCCCCACCCCCCCAATAAAATGTAGCTTTATTTATACGCTTGTTTTTTATTTTGACCCAATCTGTGTTTACTGTTGAACAATCACTTGTTACTCTCAATACTACGAACACGGAAAATAAGTTTGAAATGTGAAATTTTTTATTTTGAGAAAAGTTAGTATACCTTGCCTATTAAAAACAGGCTTGGTTTCTAATTTTGTTTCAGAATAATGGAGAACATAAAGAAGTGCTTGGATTGTATTTTGAGAACCAGCTTTCTGTTTCATTATGAATAAAGTCGTTCACGGGTTTTTGAGGGACTGCTATGGACTAGAGTTTCTTTTTCAACAAGGGAGAACTCTTAAATTGAAGGGGAAGAAAATGAATGTTGGTTGCACTAATATTAACATAATCAAACGTCATTAATTACTCAACAGATATTCTTTAAACAACTATTATGTGTTGAGATCTGTGTTGAATGCTGTTTCTGGGGATCAGTAAAACCCACAATTATCCATTTTTAAAAATTTGAAGGTAAAGTTCTTTGCTTATAATTGATGTTTTAAGTGGGAACTGTCTTAAACCTCTAGTGCCTGTGCTGTAAGTTGGGAAAGATGGCAGGTGAACTGCGGGGACTGTAAATTCGTAACAGTCTATTTTAAAGTTAATAAGTAACTTCATAGGACTAAGATTATTGGGTTACACTTTCATATTGTCAGTTTAATAAAATCTATATTTTAGAATGAAGGGAAGAAGCGATTTAACAAACTAGTGTTTTTCTTATCTCCTGCTTACATGCATGTGTATTAGAAGGTTTTGGTACAGCATATTTATTGTAGGATAATGTACTTCTGGTTATATATTCTGTAAATAATCTTTTCAATAACAACATTTTCTACATGATTTTTAAAAAAACACTGAAGATAAACAGTGGTTTCCTTTTCTATAAGAAATATTTTTAATTAAAACACATTTCAGGAATTTTATTTTGACCTTTTGTTCACTGTTTACACAGTATTAACAGGGGTAGTGGTGAAATTGAAAGGATTATTGGTTTGTGGTTCCATATGTGGACTTGTACTTTTACAGCTTTTAAAACTGCTTATTAAAAAGAGGATGGAATTTTTAGTATTGCATTTACTTTGAATGTAAGGTTGCATTGCTTTTTTTTTGAGGCAAAGTCTCACTCTGTCGCCCTGGGTAGAGTGCTGTGGCCTCTTGGCTCACAGCAACCTCAAACTCTAGGACTTGAGCAGTCCTCTTGCCTCAGCCTCCCCAGTAGCTGGGATTATAGGGACCCACCACAACGCCTGGCTAGTTTTTCTATTTTTAATAGAGATGGGGTTTCTCTCTTGCTCAGGGTGGTCTTGAACTCCTGAGCTCAAGCAATCTGTCTGCCTCGGCCTCCAAGAATGGTAGGATTACAGGTGTGAGCCGCCCTGCTGGCCAAAGATTGGTGCCTAAATTTTTATCTTCTGTAAGTTTAAGAACAGTATTTTATTTGGCCTCTTCAGAAGTCCGAGTTAATGTGCTCCAAAGTCAGTCTTGATTTTTACAAAGTAATGTAGATAACTAATTCTTTTTATAAATAACTTTTGAATTTGGGTGGACTCCTTTGACTTATCAATGCCTATAATATTTTATATGTTGCTAAAGATAATTATACTTTCAAGTAGAACATTTAGATTTTAGACTTAAATCTAAAGTCTAAAGCCAGTGGCTACTGGCTTTTTATGGTGGCTGTTCCTAGGAAAAATAAGGAAAGTAATCCCTCAAATTTTAGTGGTAGAGAGTTGTGATAGTTTTTCTTTAAATGCTTATTTCTTGGAGGAAGAAATGTGTATTTCTTGACAATATACTAACAGCCTGGTGTTGATAAAAAAATCTAATAGTGATTGTAAAGTGCAATGTAAGTGAGCTGTAGTATGTTAAAAGTAAAAAGTGCTTGGCATTTTTTTTTTTTTTGGATATGTACATCATTGGAATTCTTGACAGTTGACAACATTGAAACGTTAAAATAATTTTCCAAGAAATTAGAATTCATAACGAATTTTTTTGTACTTTTAAAAATACTGTAAATGTTTTTAAAGTATTTCTACCTTGGAATTCATAGTGGAATTCATAATGTTTTGAGGCTATTTATTTAAATTCCAAGATTTCCTTTTTCATACTTGTTGGAGTATTTGAAATGTTGGTGTTTTCTTCATTGGGATAGATGTGTATTAGAGAGGGCTTGTTTTTTTTTTTTTTTTTTTGATAAGATCTTTTAGAGTGATTTACAAACAATTTATTTTCTCTCAGATGTGATTAATAAAGTGATTAAGAATGATGCTAATATGGCATATTGCAGCTCTGTCCATATTTGCCTGTATAGATTGTGAGAGTTTATCAATTAACATTTGTATAAAACATTTTAAACATTTATATAAATGCTTTATAACTAATTTCTCACAATGTCTAAAATAGGTTGCTGTAATGTTTTTAATTCTCCGTGGTCTTTAAGAAATGTGAAAATGGTTATGGTTGTCATCTGCTTTAGGATGAATCCAAGATATTTTGTTATGGTTTTAATCAGGTTTTTCACTCACAATTAAAAATGCATATTGGTTTTGATCTGTTATTCTTTTGTTTTTTTCATTTTTAAAAAAGTTTTAGTGATGGAGTCTGTCAGCCAGGCTAGAGTGCAGTGGCCTTACAGCTCACTGGAGCCCCAAACAACCAGGCTCAAGCCATCCTGCTACCTCAACCTCCCAAATAGCTGCGATTATAAGATTGTGCTGGCCATGCCCAGTTAATTTTTAAATTTTTTGTGGAGACAAGGTTTTGCTGTGTTAGGGTTGGTCTCAAACTCATGGCCTCAAGCTGGCCTTAGCCTTCACAGTGCTAGGATTATAGGTAGGAGCCACCCACCTGGCCTGTTTTAGTGTTTCTAAATCTCAGCTTTTATGAAAGAAATATTTTAGCCTTTCATTGAATGTTAAATGTTAGTAGTTTTTTAGGTATGTGTCAGAAGGGGATATTGTAAGTTCCTTGTGGATTTTTGAGAGGAACCAAGTAGAACAAGTTTATCCTTAATGCTTACTTGCTAGTTAGGTGATGGGATTTTTCTGGATTTCTTTTTTTTTTTCATGATACCTGGAAACATTTGGAATTTAGCTTATTAATTATTAACTTTATGCATTCTGCTGCCTCAGTTCAAAGCTTAAGTATACTTGAATCTTTCCATAATACTACCAAATCATGAATGGAATAGGATTTTTGTGAGAGTGCTCTGTGACACTATCCAAATGGGATTTCTGAATTGAAATGCCAAAAAGACTTGGTAATAAGTTGTCTATATTGTCTTTATCCTGACACTATAAAATGCCTGTAAATGTATCTTAGTCAAAATTATTTTAACACACTATCTTTTTTCTAGAAAACATTCAATGAATCTGCCTTAAATCGAGGTGACTTTGAATGACTAGATAATGAGCCCTGATATCTTTCTTTTGTTGCTATGCATTTAGAAACTCATGCTAAGATTTTTGGCTTGGATTACAGTAGCTCTCTGTAATCCTAGCAGTCTTGGAGGCCAGTACAGAAGTATTGCTTGAGCTCAGGTGTTTGAGACCAGCCTGAGCAAGAGTGAGCCCCCGTCTCTACTAAAAATAGAAAAATGGGCTGACTGTGGTGGTGTGTGGCTATAATCTCAGCTATAGGGAAGGAGGCTGAGGCAGGATCATTTGAGCCCAGGAGTTTGAGGTTGCTGTGAGCTACCATGATGACTCTGTTTTCTACCTACTGTCTCAAAAAAAAACAAAAAAAAAGGAAGAAAATCTCATGGTAAGATTTCCTATGAAATCTTCTAAGGTCAAATTTTTGTATCTTGTAAGAAAACATAAAATCATTTTTGTTTCATTTGTTTTAATTACTTTCACTTTTTGCTTTGTAAAGCAAAAATGAATTTTTACTTCATCTAGCATTGTGTGTATTTTATACTTTATATGTAGTGAGAATGTAGTGGGAATTCCACTATCAGTGGAATCAGTATGGTCAGTGTATTCAGTGGGTGGGACTTGCTGAGGCTTAAGCAGAAAACAGCTTTCATTGTGCCTTCAGACCCTCTCTATAGATTAAGTCTCTACTTCTGGATGAGCTGTTGGTAAGATCAGAGAGCTTTTACAGGATTTAAGATAATAAAAAGCTTCTGCTCAGTTGTCAATAATAATAATAGTCTTAGTCATTAGAAGGTGCAGTTCAGGGCGGCACCTGTGGCTCAGCGGGTAGGGCGCCGGTCCCACATGCCGGAGGTGGCGGGTTCAAACCCAGCCCTGGCCAAATTAAAAAAAAAAAAAAAAAAAAAAAAAAGAAGGTGCAGTTCAGTGTAATCAGTGTTCAAACTCTTACATGATTTAAAACTTCTCTTTGGTTCACACTATTTCAGATCTAGAAGCCTGTTTTGGAGCAGAATTCCTAGTTGGCTTCTCTTTTTACTTTGTCAGATACTCTTCAATGTGATACCCCTCCTGTTCGGGGTCCAACTGAGTGAGGAAAAGGGATTGGGGAGGGGAAATGTATGTTTTATTAAATTCATTTGATTGTCAGATGGCATTTTTGCCTTCTGAGTTGGGCAGGTTGTTGAAAGCTGACTCTTTCTGTAAGAGTGCTAGAAAGTTTTCTTGAGAACTCTGAGAACCTCTAGCTACAGTTTGTGTGATAAAATTGTTCTCTATTTCTAGCTTCCCCGCTTTCCTCATTTGCAAGCCCACTTTGTCCAGGGTGAGGTTTTGCTTTAGTGTTGAAGTTAGTTCTGTAACATTGTAATCAGAACTGACAATACTTTATTAAGGATATTTCCTTTGACATAATTTCACTGGGGCCTCCAAATCCTATTTTTACAACTCAGGTCAAACACAGTAGGCCTTCCCTGTCTGTGAGTTCTACATCTGAGGATTCAAACAAACATGGATCAAAAATATTAAACTTGGGCGGCGCCTGTGGCTCAGTGAGTAGGGTGCTGGCCCCATATGCCGAGGGTGGCGGGTTCGGACCCAGCCCCGGCCAAACTGCAACAGAAAAATAGCTGGGCGTTGTGGCGCGCGCCTGTAGTCCCAGCTGCTCGGGAGGCTGAGGCAAGAGAATCGCGTAAGCCCAAGAGTTAGAGGTTGCTGTGAGCTGTGTGATGCCACGGCACTCTACCCGAGGGTGGTACAGTGAGACTCTGTCTCTACAAAAAAAAAAAAAAAAAAAAATTAAACTTTGTCTCTGAAAAAAAAAAATTTAAAAACTGTAATATAAGAGTTACCTAAATGATATTTACATTTTATTAGGTGTAAGTAACCTGGACATGGTTCGTGAAAGTATATGGATGTGCATAGTTCATATGCAAATGCTGCACCATTTTATGTAAGGGATTTTGAGGGGGGGTGTGTGTGGGGTCCTCGAACCAATCCCATGTAGGTACCTAGAGACAGCTGTAACCTACCTTAACAGTACTTCTGTTTGGGACCTACAATCCATTGTTGCTGCCGCCTCTTTACTGTCCCCTTTTCCTCCATATCCTTCCTTGAATACTTACCCTGTCTTGAATCTGTGGTCCACTATTACAGTTTCTTCCTTTCATGAGCCCTCATTTCTCTTGCAGAGAAAGAGAAATTGTACTCACGTGACCAACCCTCCTTTTCATCTAGCTCTCCATCTAGTCTAGCCTGCACCTGTACAGTTGGCCATGCTTTGAGGAAAACACACCCATGCTACCTGGGTCTCCCTTCAGTGCCTGACTACTGACCTCAGGAAGGCCCTTTGTGTTGGTGACAGTTCTGTAATCCTAGGCATTTCACTGGTTGACAGTCACTCTAGCATTCCCCTAAATGGCTATTTTACACTTCTTTTCTCAAACTTCTTAGCACCCTTTCTCATCTTCCTTTTCAGTTGATAATCTTGTTTCCTGTATGTTAAAAATGAAAGCAATCAGAAGAAAACTTTTACAAGTCCCCTCACATCTTTACTCGTATTCTCTGCATTTCCTAACTGTCCTTTTCCACCATGGTCTCCACACTTGTCCTTGGCTCTGTCCCTTTTCTCCTGTCAGGGACTTTGAATTGCTTCAGTATTCATCGCATTCTCCTGCGTGCTGAGAATGAGATGCATCATTTCCCATGTTTACTGGATTAGTCCTACCAGCATAGAGATGTGCTGAAATATCTCCCATCTTTATTTTTTTCTGAGATAAGAGTCTCACTCTCTTTCCCTGGCTAGAGTGTGGCATCAACCTAGCTCATACAATCTCAAACTCCTGGTTTCAAGTTGTCCTCCGGCCTCGGCCTCCAGAGTAGCTGGGACTACAGGCACTAACCACAATATCTGACTGATTTTTTCTATTTTTAGTAGAGACAGGGTCTCACTTTTGTTCAGGCTGGTCTCCAGTTCCCGAGCTCAATTTATCCTCCTCCCTCAGCCTCACAGAGTGCTAGGAATATAGGTGTGAGCCATCATGCCTGTCCTATCTCCCATCTTTAAAAAACCTCCTCCAGTACATCTTTTGTTAGTAACTACTCTCTAAAAAAGTTGATATTTGTGGTCATTAGTTACTCTCCATATCTTTAGTATCCACTAAAAGGTTTTTTTCTCTTTTATTCTACCCTAGGAGCTTTTTTTTTTTTTGAGCTTTCTAGTGACTTTGTTGGTGGTAAATTCCTTAGTCTTCATTTTTAATCCTAGTGACGTAAGCAGCAATAGCAACATTTGGCGTGGTTGATGATGTTCTCCTCTTTAAAACCTTTCTTTCCTTCTGGATATGACTGCTTATTTTTATTTTATTTTATTTTATATTTTTTGAGACAGAGTCTCAAGATGTTGCCCTGGGTAGAGTGTCGTAGCGTCATAGCTCACAGCAACCTCCAACTCTTGGGTTCAAGCAGTTCTCTTGCCTCAGTTTTTTCTATTTTTAGTAGAGATGGGGTCTCAAGTTTGCTCAGGTTGGTCTCAAACTTGTGAGCTCAAGCAGCCCACCCGCCTCAGCCTCCCAGAGTGCTGGGATTACAGGTGCGAGCCACTGCACCCGGCCGATATTACTGCTTATTTTCAGTTTCTTTTGCTGGTTCCTTTTCATTACCCCAGCATCTAAAAAATGAGGCAGTGTTTCAGGGATGTATCTTTAGACGTGTACTTATATTTAGTCCCTTGTGATCTCATCCTATCTAGCTAGAATTATGTATTTCTAACGAAAAATTTTATTTTTAGTCTGAATTTCTTTCCTAATTTCCAGACTTGTATATCCATCTGCCTGCTCAACATTTTCAACTAGATGTGTAAAAGCTGTACCAAATTTAACATGTCACAGCTGAACTTCTTGTCCTCCCTCTTTTCTCCCATCCCTCAGTAATTGTTTTCATTCCTTCCTTCCTAATCTTATTAGATGTGCACTCTATGTTTCTGTTTCTCTGGCCCCAAACCTCATAGACATCTTGACTCCTTTCCTTCTCCTACCCCCACATCTAATTCAAATAATTATCATGAAAGTGTGTTCTTTATATACCTTAATGCTACCTTACTAAAAATGTAAACACAATTTGCTCTCTTCAAGTGCTGCCACCTCTGTAAGCAACCATAGTCTCTTGCTTGTATTATTTTTTGACACAGAGTCTTACTCTGTTGCTCTGGATAGAGTGCTGTGGCATCACAGCTGACAGCAACCTCAAAACTCTTGGGTCAAGCAATCTTCCTGCCTTAGTCTCCAAAGAAGCTGGGACTATAGGTGCCTGTCACCACACCTAGCTAATTTTTCTACTTTAATAGAGATTGGGGTCTCCCTCTTGCTCAGGCTGGTCTCCAACTCCTGAACTCTGGTGATGGTCCACCCCCCTCAGCCTTCCAGAGTGCTAGCATTACAGGAAGGAGCCACTTTGCCTGGCCAACTAGAAACTAATTTAGATACAAGAAGATTAAGTAAGTTTCAAATCAATTTTTGTATATAGGAAGTGAAAATACACAGTAAAAGGTAAAGGACAGAGGAGCTAGGAAAGGAAGAAAGGTAAGGCAAATTAAATAAAGAGGAAAACCAGTTGTGGAAGTAGGGTGACAGAATTTAAATATTTTATTTTGAGCTTACTGTATTTCTCCTAAGCTGTGTTTCTTAAGTTCTGAGTGTCAGTGATTTTCATAGAACCAGACACTTTTGGACTGCATTATACCCTTTTTATCAGGAATGTAGGCTCAGATGAGATTGGAAGCCAAAACGTCATTGTTTTTCTGTTTTTTTGCTAAACATCTTTTGTAAAAGAAGAGCTATTACTGAGAAAACTTGACAGTATTCTTGGCATTTGTAATTTTTTTGGTAGACATCTCCAAGAGAAGTCTTATAGTTTAGGGAGGGATTTTTCAGTGTATAAAAACTTATTAGCATGTGTACCTTCTTAGAACTGTATATCCTATTTACTTCCCCCTAAAAAAAGGAGAAGAATATAAGTACATTTATTGTTTTGCACGGTACACCAATAGGCAGCTAGCTACAATAATGTTCACAAATCTATTGACTAGTATATATTAAATGTACATGGTAATTTGTATTCAAATAAAAAAATGCTTATACATACTTAAAAGCATGTTCTTTTATTTTTTGAAAGATCATTTTATTTTATTTATTTATTTTTTTTGCAGTTTTTGGCCGGGGCCGGGTTTGAACCTGCCCCTTTCGGTATATGGGGCGGGCGCCCTACTCCTTGAGCCACAGGTGTCACCCTTGAATGCATGTTCTAAAAGTGCAGTTAACTGATACTTAGTTGAAAAATGAGAGTACAAGGGGAATTAATAATATGCAGACTTTTAGTATTTCATTCTGCTGAGACAACATGTTTTTCTTCTTACCTTTTTTCCCCTGAACTGTAGGGTCTCATTTCTTGTTGGTTGATTAAAAAAAAAAATAAACCAAAAATCTTTTAGATTTTGGTGAAATGAGTGGCTTAGAAGTTCTTGAATAAATAATTTTGTGTGCAAGTATAAATTCTTCTTAAGCCAGTCTAAACACTTTACTATTTTGGTATAATATGCAAAAATTTGTCTTTATTTGACTTGTCTAGTGGGACTTTCATGTGGCCATTATGTGGATTGATTTCCATGGCCGTAGGGAGCATGGGTGTATATACATGTGATATGTATCTACACTTTTTGTAATATGTACCTTAATTTTGACTGATGTGCTGATATTTTGCTTTAACTACTGAGCAGTAATGCTAATAAAAATCAGATTTAAAATAAACATGACCATTATAATTCTTTAAAAGTCTATTTATAGGCAGCACCTGTGGCTCAAAGGAGTAGGGTGCTGGCCCCATATACCAGAGGTGGCGGGTTCAAACCCAGCCCCAGCCAAAAACTGCAAAAAAAAAAAAAAGAAGAAGTCTATTTACATACCAAATAAAATCATTTTGGATGATACACTAGACACATTTACCTGCAGTTTTGAAATAATTCCAGCCTGAACAATATAGTGAATCCATTTATGGACTAATTAGGTCAGCTTCATTAGAATTAACATTGGCCTTAGCCAGGTGTTGTGGTGGATGCCTGTAGTCCCAGCTACTCGGGAGGCTGCGACAAGAGAATCACCTAAGCCCAAGAGCTGGAGGTTGCTGTAAGCTGTGATGCCACTGCACTCTACCGAGGGTGACGGAACATTAGCTTCATGTATGAAGTAACCATGTTGGATTTATAAGATACTTATTTCTGAGCTACCCTGTAGTCCTAACACTGAGTTTATTTCCTGCTACTGTCACAGTTTGTTAAAAAAAAAGAAGAAGAGATGTGGTCTTGCTGTGTTGCCCAGGGTGGAGTGCAGTGGTGTGATCATAACTCCCTGTAGCCTTGAACTCCTGGACTCCAGTGATACTTCTGCCTTGGCCTCTCAACTAACTGGGACTGTGGGTGCATGCTACCATGCCTAGCTAATCAGAAGAAAAAAATTGTTTTAGAGATAGGGTCTTGCTGTGTTGCCCAGGCTGGTTAAGAGATTCTCCTGTCTCAGCCTCCTAAAGTGCCAGTATTAGAGGTGCTTCTGCTCCCATAATGTTCTATTCTATTGTAAAGCAGATTGTAATCAAAATGGTCATACTGAGAAAAATGAATAGATGTGACCTAAGTTTCATAAAAGTCATTAAAATAATGCCTGAAACTATGCATTTATTTATACTGTTCACATTTATCAAACTGTCATATAAATACTATGTGAAGTTTCTTCCCTACCCACTTCGAATAAAATATAAACTATGCTCATTTAGACAATACACTGTGTGTATAATTTGTCCCTGATATCCTCTCAGATAGTCTCACTACATTCTGTCCAAGTTAGATTATTCAGTTCTTAAACATGCTGTACTTGACCTTGCCTTGGGGCTTTTTTATAGTAGTTGTTTCTGTTGTCTGGCATGGTCTTTTCTAGATCTTTTAAAGCCTGGCCCTTTAACTTTAAGATCTCAGCTCTTAGCTGAAATATCACCTCCTTGCTAACTCATCACGATTTTAAAATAGCTCCCTGTCACTATTTTAATTTCTTCATGGCATTTGTCAGTCCTTGAAATTATGTATTTTTATTTATTTATTTTTTTTATGAGAGTGGGCACCTCTTTGTCTTGTTCCTTGCTTCCATAATGCCTAGAACAATACCTGGCACCAAATAGGTCAGCAGTTCTCAACCTGTGGGTCGCGACCCATAGGAACTGTATGAAAGGGTCGCGGCATTAGCATGGTTGAGAACCACTGAAGTAGGTGTTCAGTGAAGTGTTGAGTGGACGAAACCAGGTACCAGTCTCATCTGTTCTTTCTTATGAATGATTAATATTTTAGAGAGTCAAAAAGAGGTTATTTCTTCTAATCTAGGGAAGAAAGAAACTGGATTGATGAGACAAAAGCCTATTTTAGAAAAGGATGAAAAAAATTGGGAACTGCTCTCTCTGATGATCCTTAAATAAGAGTATTCAGTGGAACCAGTGATATGCTAGAGCTGATGAGGTGATTGTGTCTCTCTCAAACTCTGTGTTCAGTGTTCGTAGCTTGAAACTGCCATGGTGGGACTTTTACAAGGTGGTAATTGCCAAAAGCTACAAATCTGGGCTCTTTTTTCTTTTTTTTTTTTTTGGTAGAGACAGAGTCTCACCCTGTGGCCCTCCGTAGAGTGCCGTAGCCTCACACAGCTCACAGCAACCTCCAACTCCTGGGCTTAAGTGATTCTCCTGCCTCAGCCTCCCGAGCAGCTGGGACTACAGGCGCCCGCCACAACACCCGGCCATTCCTTGGTTGCAGTTTGGCCGGGGCTGGGCTCGAACACACCACCCTCAGCATATGGGGCCGGCGCCCCACCGACTGAGCCACAGGCGCTGCCCTGGGCTCTTTTTTCTAAAGAGGCAGTTAAATATTAATCAGCCGACCACTGGGTGGGACCATGTGAAATTCCTGTTTTTATATATGAAAAAATGCTTGAATATTGGCAGTTTCTTAGGTTTTAACTCAGTAGAGTTACTTATTTTGGTTTAAAAATAATCTCTCCATAAGAGGCAGTAAAATTACCTCAGTGCTTTACCTTCTTTATTTTTGAAAATTATGTTCCGCCTGTGGCTCAGTCGGTAAGGCGCCGGCCCCATATACCGAGGGTGGCGGGTTCAAACCCGGCCCCGGCCAAACTGCAACCAAAAAATAGACGGGCGTTGTGGCGGGCGCCTGTAGTCCCAGCTACTAGGGAGGCTGAGGCAAGAGAATCCCTTAAGCCCAGGAGTTGGAGGTTGCTGTGAGCTGTGTGAGGCCACGGCACTCTACTGAGGGCCATAAAGTGAGACTCTGTCTCTACAAAAAAAAATAAATAAAAGAAAAAAAAAAAAAAAAAGAAAATTATGTTCCCCTTACATCTGATGATTACTTCTACATCCATTTCCTGTATAAAAATTAGCTATTTATATGTTTGTATGTTAATTGCTTAACTGTAAGCTTAATTGTTTAGGTCATTCCGATGCAGGCACAGAAGACCTTCAGATTGCTGAGAGAGCTCTTGGTTTTGCTATTGAGCACTGAATAAGATTAATAGGTGTTCCTTTTCTAGTCAGGAAAGCGGATCTGATTCAGTTTGTTATATAGCATTATCTACTTTTTTGTCCAGAATGATTTACATAAATATGTTTGAGTTCAGTTCTTTGGTTTTTTTTCCTGGCTTTTTCTTCTTTTGCTCATTATTACCCTCTAAGTCAGTTGTTCTCAACCTTCCTAGTGCTGCGGCCCTTTAATACAGTTCCTGTGGGTCGGCAACCCACAGGTCGAGAATAGCTGCTCTAAGTT
The DNA here is from genome assembly GCF_027406575.1 of Nycticebus coucang. Taxonomy (NCBI): domain Eukaryota; kingdom Metazoa; phylum Chordata; class Mammalia; order Primates; family Lorisidae; genus Nycticebus; species Nycticebus coucang. Next base: position 29,387,057 of record NC_069796.1, read on the forward strand.
TTTTTTTTTTTTTTTTTTTTTTTGGTTTTTGGCCAGGGCTGGGTTTGAACCCGCCACCTCTGGCATATGGGACCGGCGCCCTATTCCTTGAGCCACAGGCGCAGCCCTGCTCTAAGTATTTGCTTACATTTTCTGACCATTTACTTCTGCTGCTCTGTGATTTTCTTTTTCTACAAATAAATGTCACTTCGCCAATGAAATGATTTTGTCTTGTTTCTCAAAATTTTTTCCCATTTCCAATGGTTACTGTAGAATTCCAGCCCATTTCTTTACCCCCCCTCTACTCTTCCACTCTCCACTCTAATAAAGAGATCTAAAGTTGTAGGAATCATTTTCTTTTTTTTTTTGTTTTTTTTTGTAGAGACAGAGTCTTACTGTACCACCCTCGGTAGAGTGCCGTGGCGTCACACGGCTCACAGCAACCTCCAACTCCTGGGCTTATGCGATTCTCTTGCCTCAGCCTCCCGAGTAGCTGGGACTACAGGCGCCCGCCACAACGCCCGGCTATTTTTTTGTTGCAGTTTGGCCGGGGCTGGGTTTGAACCCGCCACCCTCGGTATATGGGGCCGCAGCCCTACTCACTGAGCCACAGGCGCCGCCCAGGAATCATTTTCTTAATCTGAGGAAATTTATTGTTTAAAAATTAAACGTGATTGCCTTGGGGGAATTCATTGGTTTTTTTTTTTAGACAAACTCTGCTTTATGATAATTCTGAATAAGTGGATTTGAACTGGTCTTAATAAATTAAAATATGACACCTGTGTTTTTTATCCTTTAACTCAAATTATTCTCTCTTGTGTACATTAAAAAAGTGTTTAATGTGGATCATCAGAAAGAATAGGTAAGCTAAAGAAAAAACCTTTAACCCTTACCACCCTGATAACCAACCACTGGTAATGTTTCGATGAATGTCCTTCCAAATAAATCAATGAATATATACCTTTTCATAATAGTAAGATATTATACATTCTATAACATTTTACTTTAGCAAAATGATCGCAAAATCATTGCTTTTTTTTTTTTTTTTTTGTAGAGACAGAGTCTCACTTTATGGCCCTCGGTAGAGTGCCGTGGCCTCACACAGCTCACAGCAACCTCCAACTCCTGGGCTTAAGCGATTCTCTTGCCTCAGCCTCCTGAGTAGCTGGGACTACAGGCACCCGCCACAACGCCCAGCTATTTTTTGATTGCAGTTTGGCCGGGGCCGGGTTTGAACCCGCCACCCTTGGTATATGGGGCCTGTGCCTTACTGACTGAGCCACAGGTGCCGCCCCAAATCATTGCTTTTTATTACTTTCGTTTGACAGGGTCTTACTGCAAAGTGAAAATTTTGTTTGACCAGGGTAAAACTGTCAGTAAGGTTGTGATTAAAAACAATGGTGTTTATAGAAAGTAGAATGTGGCAAGTCAGCTGGAGACAAGAATTACTTCAACAGTGATTTTTTTTCTTAAGAGCGCTCTTACTATTGTACAATAGCCTGATTGTTTTATACTAACAAAAACCATACTTGAGTCTATGTAAAGTAGAATTATTTTAGTAGTAGTCCTATGGTAAAATAATAGGCCTGTTGATAAGCTCATCTTTTTGGTCTGCCCAAGTCCTACTGATGCTTTAATATTAAAATACTTTTAAAAGAAAAATGTGTTTTATTGAAGGCCTTCACCTGTCAGTAGTATTGACAGTTTTATTAGATACTGCTCCCCTTTTTATGTGTCAGAGTAAGGAGTGAGTGAGTTCTTATGTTGATGTTTGATTTAATTTTTATTTTATGGATGTGAAAACTGTGTAAGAATTCCTGATATATATTGGTGTATATTACCATCATTTAGAAATTACTGGTCCCAAATTGTCAAGTTTGTTGAGGAATTGTTTGGGTTTTAAAATAGCAGCTTCCCCCCCCAAAGATAGGGCTTTGCTCTGTTGCTGGGGCTAGAGTACTGGTGCTGTCATTGTAGCTCACCGCAACCTCAAATTCCCTGGCTCTAGAAATCATTTTGCTTCAGTTTCCTGATTAGCTGGGACTATGAACAGTACTACCATGCTTGGCTGATTTTTTTCTATTTTTGATAGAAACAGGGTCTCATTCTTGCTCAGGCTGGTCTTGAGCTTGTGAGCTCAAGTTGATCCTCCTACCTTGGCCTATTGGAGTGCTAGCTTTACAGATGTGAGGACCACTCGAGGACTCAAAATAGCAATTTTTAACGCTAATCGAAGATCCATTAAAGGCTGTGTAATTTAAATGATTCTTTTCTTTGACACAGTGATATCCATTACCTAGGGTAGAGCAGACTGCTAATGTTTTGTCTATTTTTATTGTTCTTAACCATTCCTTTCTGTGTGATATTACTGCTTGCTTATAAGCCCCTGTAGTTTTTTTCTGTTCAGCAGCTATTTCTCTTACCCCACAGTGCTATATCCTGTATAGTGCATATGTTGCTTTACTTCTCAACATGATAAAGAAGAATAAAAAGCAGTGTAGTTGATGTGGACTTTTCTGCTGAGAAACGATGCATTTGTTGTCTGAAATAGAGACTGGCATTATAGCCCCTAAAAAAATGTTTTCCATTTCACATTACATGTTTGTGAATGGATATGCAGGTGTCTCTGTTGGAAGGCGAAGTGAATCTTTTGAGATAGATCAAGTAAAGTATTTAGAATTATTCCATACATTTTGCTGTTTAAAAAATGGTATTTTTAAACATGTTTAATTCCACAGTGAGTTTTTAGTCTCCTCTTTTTACATTTATTTTGTGAATGATAACCTTGTTTTTTATAAACTCTATTTTAAAGAAGCTTAAAAATAGCACCACAAGGGAAGTCTTCTCTGACTTTTCAGAGTCAGTGAGCTTGGAAAGCACTGTAGAGTGGCAGAAAGAATATAGACTCTGGAATTAGACACACCTCAGTTTGATCCCTAACTTTGGTATATATTTGCTTCATGGTAAGTTTTTACTTACCCTTGGTGATTTTTATTTTCCTTTTCATTTATTTATTTACTTATTTTTGTAGAGACAGGGTCTCACTTTATGGCCCTTGGTAGAGTGCTGTGGTATCACACAGCTCACAGCAACCTCCAACTCCTGGGCTTAACGATTCTTTTGCCTCAGCCTCCCGAGTAGCTGGGACTACAGGCACCCACCAGAACGCCCGGCTATTTTTTTGTTGCAGTTCAGCCAGGGCCAGGTTTGAACCCGCCACTCTCGGTATATGGGGCCAGCGCCTTGCTGACTGAGCCACAGGAGCTGCCCTTCCTTTTCATTTAAATGAGGGTAATAGGTTTATTAGGATTAAGTGAAGTCATACACATAAAGCACTTGGCTTATAGAAGATGTGATAAACATTTCAATTCCTTTCTACTACATCTACTGCTCTGGGGAGCCACTTGGACAGTTCACTTGGCAGTGAAGTGGAGCATTGAAGATGTATGCATACAGATGGTCATTTTTAAAGGCTAAGAACTGACACTTTCAAAAGAAATACATGATTAAAATATGAGAAAAAAGTGTTCAACTTAATAACAAAAATTCTCATTAGAGTTAAGAAATGGTGCTGATTCAGACCTGAGTACAGTGACACAGGTGCTAAATATACTGCTAGAGGTAGTATAAACCTATGGAACCTGTTTCAAAAGCACTTTGGCATATGTCAAAGAGAAGAACTTAGTATTTCTACTTTTGAGAGTCTATTCTAAGGAAGTAACTCGTTTTTCCTTTTTTAGATGGTTGGTTGTGGGGAGAAATTATTTTCTTTTATTATGATGGCCTTATTCCAGGTTATTCTCATAACATCTTTTTTTTTTTTTTTTTTTGTAGAGGCAGAGTCTCACCCTCGGTAGAGTGCTATGGCGTTACAGCTCACAGCAACCTCCAACTCCTGGGCTTAGGCGATTCTCTTGCCTCAGCCTCCCAATTAGCTGGGACTACAGGCACCCGCCATGGCTATTTTTTTGTTGGAGTTTGGCCGGGGCCGGGTTTGAACCCACCACCCTCAGTATATGGGGCTGGCGCACTACTCACTGAACCACAGGCGCTACTCACATAACATCTTTTTAAAGTAAATAAATCAGCAACCCAAAAAGAAATTAGTCATTCCCCATTCTTCCCTACCCTTCGCTTGTCGCAATCACTAACATTTTCTGTCTTTCCAGATTTTCTTCTTTGGACATTTACTCTTTCATTTAGCATAATGTTTCAAGTTTGATCTGTATAGCATATGCCAATATATCATTCTCTTTTATGGCTGAATATTATTCCATTGTAGGATATACAACAAATCTGTTCACTAGTTAATGAATAGGTAATGAATGATTGAGCCCAAACAACATTTGGGTAGTTTCTACATTTCAGGTGTCATTAACAATGCTGCTATGAATAGGAACGTTTGTGTACAAGTTTTTATGTACAAGTTTTTTAGACTTGGTAGATTTCAGGAAATGAAGACCTAGTGCAGCTGGAATAGAGTAAGCTCGGGAGAGAATGAAGCAAAGCTGGACTGTGAGGTCAGTCAAGTGTTTTGGGCTATTAAAAGAATTTGGGGCTTCGGGCAGCGCCTGTGGCTCAGTCGGTAGGGCGCTGGCCCCATATACCGAGGGTGGTGGGTTCAAACCCGGCCCCGGCCAAACTACAACCAAAAAATAGCCGGGCGTTGTGGCGGGCGCCTGTAGTCCCAGCTACTCGGGAGGCTGAGGCAAGAGAATCACTTAAGCCCAGGAGTTGGAGGTTGCTGTGAGCTGTGTGAGGCCTGGGCACTCTACTGAGGGCCATAAAGTGAGACTCTGTCTCTACAAAAAATAAAATAAAATAAAATAAAATAAAATAAAATAAAAGAATTTGGGGCTTCATCCCAAGAATGGAAGTTAATGGAAGTTTAAAGCAATGGAATTGTGTGTGTATGTATACATATATAAATGTATATTCATGGAAATATACATACCATATACATGCATATATGGTACGTATATATGGAGATACAGTTTAATTTGTCTTGGGTATATATGCTTAGAAGTGGAATTGCTGGATTGTATGGAAATGTCTTTTGAAGAGCTGCTGGACTTTGTCCAAAGTAGCTGCACAATTTTACATTTCTTTCAGCAGTACAGGAAATACATGGCTTTTTGTAGCTGGCTTCTTTCACTTAATATGTTCGAAGTTTATCCATGTTGCATGTATCAATACTTCTTTTTATGGCTGAATAATATCCATTTTATTTATATATCACATTTTTTTATTAAAGAAAAACTTCCTACCCAGAAATGTTCAGTGAAGCATTATTTATAATAAAAAAATTAAAAATTATCTTCATTTTTAGATTATCTTCATTAAAAATTATCTTCTTCCTCTTCAACAAAGAGGAATGGTTGAAGGAGGTACATCTGTACCTACCTTCCATTAGTAATGCGTTAGGAGAATTTCATGGGAAAATGATTGTCAGAGTGCTAAAGTAGGATGCAAAATTGTACATATTCAGCTATTCAGTATACATAGTTTTGGGGGATGGTGATTATCAATTTGTAAAAATATTTCTGTATTTTCCATACTTTTTATAAGAAGTACACACTTTTTTTAATAATCAGAGTAAAAGAAACATTTTTACAAATGACCATAGAAGCTGAGCTATAGTCCCACCTACTTGGGAAGCTGAGGTAGGAGCATCACTTGAACCCAGGAGTTTGAGATCAGGTGGGCCACATGGTGAGATCCTGTCTCTGAAAACAAAACAAACCCTCACTATAGCTGTATATTTATTTGTTACTGACATAAATTTATTCAACCAAGAAAAGAGATCATTTAGTGTTAGGAGTGTTAGTATTCTGTTAATTCATAATTAGCATGTGTTATAAATAAAATAATTTCAGACTTCAGTTAAGAGACTTGATTTTTCATAGTGACCTCAAAATTTAAATTCATGGTAGTAGTATAGAATAATACACATTCTTGTGTTTTACTTCTAAAATGGGGGTGAGAGGAACAATATAGGCAATGCATATTACAAACTTAATGAGCAGTGCTATATCTTTCATTGTAAGAAACAAACACTACTCTAGGATTTTCAGGCAGGAACATATTTTACGTCAGGAATTTGGTACTTATAAAGTCATGGGATGGCCTAGAACTGTGATCCCTAAACCCGAGGCCACAGACCCAGTTCCGTTCTGGGGCCTGTTAGGAACTACCCCCAGTCTGCCCTCCTTCCTCTCAGCAGATGGCAGGCAGGCTGGCCCCTGTGTCAGGTCAGACTGAGTGATGAGCCACTGAAGCTTCCTCTATATTTACGGCCACTCCCAATTGCTTACATCACTGCCTAAGCTTCACCTTTTGATCAATAAGCCATGGCATTAGATTCTCATAGGAGCAGGAACCCTATAAACTGCACATGCAAGTGATGTTGTATGCTCCTTATGGGAGTCTGATGGTTAATCTGAGGTGGAGATGAAATGTGCTTGAATCATCGTGAAACCGTCTCTGCAAGCTCCCCACCCCCAATCTGTGGAAAAATAAAATTGTCTTCCATGAAGCCAGTCCCTAGGTCCCTGGTGCCAAAAAGTTTGGGGACTATTGGTCTAGAAGAGTCAGAATCAGAGGACCATCACTGGATTAATACATTCAAGAACATTAAGATTACAGCTGTGACTGAGAGATCAGGGAATTGAATTGGTAAGTAGTCATAGGAACACTAACAGTTGAATCTGGTGCCATGACTGCTAGATAACCTTCATGTATAGTGACTAGAGTTTGGCTACTATACCTGCTTCTAAGCATTCTTAGTGTCATCATTGCTCACCACTTAAACCAGAAGCAGAAAGATAACTTCCAGATCACTTCTGCTGTACAGATTTTGTAAGAGCCCTTCTTACTGGCAGAACCTTACTTGAATCCCTCTTATGATGTTCATCATCTGAATAACTTAACGTTGTACCCATTGAGTAGTTTTTCATCATCTACCCTGCAAGGTAGTTAAGACTTTATGTGGAGTTTACAGTTGACCCTTCACCAACATGGGTTTGAACTGTGCAGGTCTACTCACACATGAATTTTCTTGTGCCTCTGCCATCCCCAAGGTAGCAACACCAACTCCTCTTTGTCCTCCACCCTTTACTCAGATGATATTTACTATTCTACTTAATGAATAGTGGATATATTTTCTCTTCATTATGATTTTCTTAGTGACAGTTTCTTTTCTCTACCTTATTTTATTGTAAGAATACAGTATATAATACATACAACATACAAAATATGTGTTACCAGACTGATAATGGTAAGGCTTCTGGTCAACTGCACACTATTAGTTAAGTTTTTGGGGAGTCAAAAGTAATATGTGGTGTAGAAGGGGTGTTGGCATCCCTGACCTCTGCATTGTTCAAGAGTCAACTGTATGAGCTCGCTTCAGCAGCACATATACTAAAATTGGAACCATACAGAGAAGATTAGCATGGCCCCTGCGCAAGGATGACACGCAAATTCGTGAAGTGTTCCATATTTTTGGAAAGGGAGGGGAGGGAGGGGGGAGGTGGGTAGAGGGAAGGAGATTGGTGGGATTACACCAGCGGTGCATCGTACAAGGGTATATGTGAAACTTGGTAAACAGTCTGTGAAGCTAGTGAATGATGCCCCATGATTATATCAATGTACACAGCTATGATTTAATAAGAAAAAAAAGAGTCAACTGTATTTTGAAGGTGGTAAGATTAAAAATATCCAACTTAGAGTGGCGCCTGTGGCTCAGAGGAGTAGGGCGCTGGCCCCGTATTTCAGAGGTGGCAGGTTCAAACCCAGCCCCAGCCAGAAACTGCAAAAAAAAAAAAAAAATCCAACTTAAATTTGACTTGTTCAGAAATTTTTCTTTTAATGTGAACCATTGATTTTCTTTTTTTGTAATGTGTCATTTCTAGTATTTCTTATTGGAAATAAAGTAATTTTTGCAGAGATTTACAGTATGTTTCTTTTTGGGTTGAAAAGGTGAAATATTGCCAACAGATGTAATTGTAAAATTTTCATACATTCCCCCCAATTGCTGAGTTTTTATACCTCTCACCGCTTACAAAAATTAATTCACAGTGGATAAAAGACTTAAGGCATGAAACTATAAGAATTCTAGAAGAAGATGTTGGAAAAGCTCTTATAGATATTGGCCTCGGGAAAGAATTTATGAAGATCTTACAAACAAAAATAAACAAGTAGGAACTGATAAAATTAAAAACTTCCTGCACAGCCAAGGACACAATCAATATAGTAAATAGATAACCCACAGAATGGGAGAAAATATTTGCATGCTGTATGTCTAAGAAAGGGCTGATAACCAGAATCTACAAAAAATCAAGTAAATCTGCAAGAACAGCCAAACAACCCCACTGAAAAGGGCAAAAGACATGAACAGAGACTTTTCAAAAGGAGATGTCTGGCCAACAAAACATGAAAAAAATTGCAACATCTGTAATCATTAGGGAAATGCAAATCAAAGCCATAATGAGATGTTACCTAACTCCAGTGAGAGTGGCTTTTATCAAAAAGTTCCAAAACAAGTCTGGTGTGGATGCAGAGAGAAAGGAACACTTACATACTGCTGGTAGGAACTGCAAACTAATAACCTCTGTGGAAAATTGTATTGAGGTGCCTCAAAGAACTAAAAGGAGACCTGCCATTTGATCTATGAATTCCACTACTAGGTATTTACTTGAAGGAGAAAAGGACATTTTATCATAAAGACACTTGGACTAGAATGTTTATAGCAGCACAGTTCACAATTGCAGTGGTGTGGAAATAACCCGAATGCCCATCAGTACATGAGTGGATTAATAACTTGGATGGACCTTGAGACCATTCTTCTAAGTGAAGCATGGCAAGAGTGGATAAGCAAACACCACAAGTCCTCAATACTAAATTGGAACTAGTGCATCAGCACATACATGCACATGTGGAAGTAAACCTCAGTGGGGATCAAGTGTGGGGGGTTGGGTTAATTCACACCTAATCGATATAATGCACACACTCTGGGTGAAGGGTACACTGATAACTTTGACCTGAAATGGACAAAACAAACGTATGTTACCAAAACGTGTGTACTCTTGTAATATTCTTAAATTAAAAAAAAAATCGAAGTTGTAGGTTCTTAATGTTGTTTGCTTAGCCACATCAAATTGTCATGTCTAGACTGTCCATAAAATGCTCATATAATGAAAGTGCATATCATGACTCATGAACTCATGTACATGTTTTTTTAATAAGGGACTTTTTTAGAATGGTGGTTCTCTACCCTGGTAGGGCATTAAAATAATCCGGAGATACTTTTAACAGAATACAGATTCCTGAGTACCAGGAATATGGGACTTTGGTGTTACTATTTTTTTTTTTTTTTTAGACAATGTCTCACCGTGTCACCCTTGGTAGAGTGCTGTAGTGTCAAAGCTCACACCAACCTCAAACTCTTGGGTTTAAGCAATTCTCTTGCTTCAGCCTCCCAAGTAGCTGGGACTACAGGTGCCTACCAAAATGCCTGGCTGTTATTATTATTATTATTATTTTCTGTTGCAGTTGTCATTATTGTTTAGCTGGCCCGGGCTGGATTCGAACCCACCAACCTCAGTGTATGTGGCCAGTGCCGTAACCACTGTGCTATGGTGCTGAGCCGGCATTACTATTTCTTAAAAGCTCACCAGTTCATTTTACTATGCAACCAGAGTTGAAAACTACGTTTTTGAAGGATTTGTTTTAGCTTTGATCCTTGTTTTATTTGCTACTCTTTTCTCTTCTCCTTTTGAACTCAGTTTGGTGTGCTAGATGACTAAATACAACATTCTAGAGTCTAGCGTGTTCCATTTTTACTTATTAAAGAAGAGTAAGTAAGAAAGTAAATGAAATTTACTTCTTATTAAAGAAGTAAATCTCCAAATTGTTTATTGCCATAACTTTTTTTGTTGTTGTTGAGACAGGGTCCCACCCTATGCCCCTGAGCAGAGTGCAGTGGGCGTGGTAGCTCACCACAACCTCAGACTCCGGGCTGTGGGCACCCCGCTGCCTCAGCCTCCGGAAGCCCCTGGGATTACAGGCGCTCGCTGCGGCGCCCTGCTGGGTTTTTTCATTTTTTTCATGAGTCAGGGTCTCACTGTTGCTCAGGCGAGTCTCAAACTCCTGAGCTCGAGCGATTCTCCCTCCTCAGCCTCCCACAGTGCTGGGATTACAGGCGTGAGCCACTGCGCCCGGCGCCATAACTTTTAAAATAATGAGAATTCTTATCTTTTTCAGAAATACAATTCTCAAAATGCATGTACAGTCAAGACTGTCATTTACATTTATGTAATCTTGCATATTTTATATTACCTTTTCTGTCTGTTCTTAAAACACAAAGAACCCTTCAAAAGTACTGATGTAACAAACAACCCAGTACCCATGAACCTTTCTGATGATTCCTTTGGTAAGGTATCTGGTGCTTTATAATACACAGGGTTGTACTTGTGTGGAAGTAACCAGTCTGTTGTGTTCTCTTGTAATAAACTATTGATTATTAAGCTTCTTTAAAATTAAGTTCATCATCATAATAAAATACATACTTGCCAGGTGTGGTGGCTCATGCCTGTAATCCTAGCACTCTGGGAGGCTGAGGTGGGTGGATTGCCTGAGCTCACAGGTTCTGTACCAGCCTGAGCCAGAGCGAGACCTCGTCTCTAAAAATAGCCAGGTGTTGTGCTGAGTGCCTGTAGTCCTAGCTACTTGGGAGGCTGAGGCAAGAGAATCTATTGAGCCTAAGAGTTTGAGGTTACTGTGAGCTATGATGCCACTGCACTCTACCAGGGGACAACAAAGTGAAACTGTCTTCAAAAAAAAAAAACCCCAAAACATACTGGCTAATTGGAGTCATAAATGCGTGAACATACAGTGATAGGCACATTTGTCAGATTTTAATCTGAAAATGAGTGATCTTCTGATCTGGATGTTCGTTTCTCTCCCCAGATTCGTATGTTGAAGTCCCCCAAGGTGATGGTGATAGGAGATGGGATCATGAGGACACATGAGCCCTGATAAATTAGATTAATGCCTTTAGAAAAGAGACCCCAGAGATTTACTTCAACCCTTCTACCACCTGAGGACACAGAAAATACCATCTATGAGGAAGTGGGTTCTCACCAGACTCAGAATCTGCTGATGCCTTGATCATGGATTTAGCAGCCTCAGTGACTTCAGAAAAAATTTCTGTTGTTTATAGGCTACCCACTTTATGATATGTATTTATAGCATCCTGAACTGACCAAGGCAAGTTTTCTTATATTCCTTACCCCTTCCCTTTACTAGTGAATAGTTGATGAAGAATCATTTTACTTTTTGGTCCTCTTGTGCCAAGCCCTGACTGAAATGCAGACTGATCCGTCTGCAAGAGAAGGGCAAAACTTAATGCCTGTCACAACTCCTTATGTGAAGGTAACTGGGAGGGACAGATTAAACATGTACTGGCTTTCTCAAGTTAAGTTGGTATTTCAGCATCTGCTGCATTTACCAGAAGTCATGACACACTGAGTCACTGTTGTGGCGATGGAAAGAGCACAGCTGGTAGAAAAAATTTTGTTGATGATATTGTCAATGCAGGAAGGCACTGCATTTAAGGGATGCAGAGACATGATTACACTGTTTGGAAGGCACATAGAATATTGAGAAAGACCAGGAAACATGATCCTTGAGCAAACAGGCTAAATTAAATTGGGGGCACTCCTGGATTCATAGAATATATCAAATCTGGATCAAACTAAAATGTAATAATCATATTCAACACAATGTGACGATACAAGACAAAGAGGAGAAGTTGCTCATCAGTTTTGTAATTTGACTTAACTTTGCTTTAAAGGGACAATACACTGTCCCTTATAGTTATCATGTATGTTATTTCTTTTGTGGGATTAAATGAAAACATTCAGCTACTTAATAAATACTTATTGAGCACTAGCTATTTGCAGGACACTCAGGCACTAGGGGTTTAGCTGTGAACAAAGGAAACAAAAATCCCTGTATTAATGGAGCCTACGTTCTAGTGGATATAGATAAGCAATAAATGAGCAAAATATAGAATGCCGGATAAAGTGCTGTGAGGAAAAAAAAGCATGAGATGGTCATGGGGACTGGCAGGGAAGGGAACAGGAGATTTCTGTTATAATTAGGAAGGCACAGAAAGGGCTCAATAAAAAGATGAGAAAGTTTAGCCATTACAACATCGTTTGTGGTAAAGATTAGTATTGGCAGCAGCCTATATATCTGTAGGGAATTGGGTAGATATATTATGATGCATTTATATAATGAAATATAGTGCAGCAAATAAAGTAAGTTCTACATAAGTAGAGTGATCTGCAAGACACATTGAAAATGATAAAAACAAGAGTCAAAACGATACGTAGAGTATCCTCTAGTTTATGTGCATCGGGTACATGACATATATAGCATTTTTATAAATGCATACTTAGTGGAATCTTAGTGGAAAGATACAGAAAAAAACTGGTAATGTTTATGGAGTGGGGAACAGGGTGATTGATGGACAGGTGAATGAGGGTGAAATACTTTTTTCTTTATATCCTCTTTTACTATGTCTATGTACTGCCTAGTTAAAATAGATAGAATATAAAGTAAGAACATCACTGTAACATATAATCTGGTGGCCTAGATAATGGTATCCTGTAGTTAGTGAATAAGTGTTTTTTTTTTTTTTCTTTTAAGAGACAAATCTTACTCTGTCACCCTTGGTAGAGTATTGTGCCATCACAGCTCACAGCAACCTCCAGCTTTTGGGCTTGGGTGATTCTCTTGTCTCAGCCTCCCGAGTAGCTGGGACTACAGGTGCCTGTCACAACGCCCGGCTATTTTTTTTGCAGTTTGGCCGGGGCCGGGTTTGAACCTGCTACCCTCGGTATATGGGGCCAGTGCCCTACTCACTGAGCCACAGGTGCTGCTCATACCTGGGTTATTTAACAGAAACATGGATTTACTTCTGATGAGTAGAAACCATGTTGACCATGACCATGCTGAAGCAAAACTAAAATCCTGTCTTGAATGGGTAATAGATTGTAGTGATCATGATTGTAACATTTAGATTTATGTGACTGTTGTTATTTTTTCAAGTGGAGGCTGTATTTGTTTCCTAGGGCTACCACAGCAAACTGTTGCAAACTAGGTAGCTTAAAACAGTAGACATTTATTGTTTCACAGTTGTGAAGGTTAAAAGTCCAAAATCAAGCTGTGAGCAGAGCAATGCTCTCCCTAAAACCTGAATGGAACCCTTCTTTGCCTCCTCTTAGCTTCTAGTAGCTACTAGCAATCTTTGGCTTGTAGTTGCTTAACTCTAGTCCCTACCTTCATCATCATGTCTTATAAGGACACCGATCATAGTGGATTAGTGGCTCACTTATCCAGTATCACCTCATCTTAACTAATTACATCTGCAACATCCCTGTTTCAAATAAGGTCACATTCAGAGGTATTGTAGGGTTAGGATGTCAACATATTTTTATGGGGAAAGAGGGAGCTAATTCAACCCCTAACAGAGGCTTTCCAGTTATTAAGTTGCTTCCCTGTTGTAGCCTTCCATGTATGCAAATGTGTTTTGGAAAGTTGTGTGGAAATAGATGTAAAATTTTTTTTAAAGATCCTTATAAAAGATCTTCCTCTGGGGACAAAAGACCATCTACCTGCTTTAATAAACTCAAACATAAAGAGTGCAGCATGTTTATTAAAACTAACATTTTAATGAGAATTGTTTTTCTAAGTGTCATAAAAGTATGAAGATTATAAATTGTGAGTTAAAGATGACAGTTATTAATTTAGATGTTTTTATGTATTGAAAAAAATCAGGACAAGGATGATTTGATTAAATACTTTATAGTCTGGTTTTGTGTATATGTTGCATTTTTGTTCTCATGCAAAAATGGCTTCTTTCCAAATCAGTTTGTTCTCAAGATTAATCAAATCTGACAACAGAGAACAGAGCCTTTATTTGGCTCCATTCTTCTGTGCAGTTTTTCTTCTTTTACCTATAGCCATTATGTAAAACATTAAGAAACTGTTATAAATGCTTTCTTGTCTTTTCTTCTTCCTCTTGTTTAAATGAAAAGATGAATAGTTGTCACTCTATGAAGTCTTTTTCAAAGTTACTGCATTGTAAAAAAGCCCTTTTGATGTCATTTTACCCTTTGAGAAATAATAGATTGACAAGTTGGCACCTGGTTTTCTGTTTTTGTTTTTTTTTTTAAGCAGAGTCAAATCATGAGACCTTACTTACTAGCTTATTGAAAGATCTTTCATCTTTTACTTAGAAAGTTTATTAACATGGGAAAATGTCATCACTTATTTCTTTTTTTTTTTTTTTTTTGTAGAGACAGAGTTTCACTTTTTATGGCCCTAGGTAGAGTGCCGTGGCATCACACAGCTCACAGCAACCTCCAACTCCTGGGCTTAAGCGATTCTCTTGCCTCAGCCTCCCAAGTAGCTGGCACAACACCCGGCTATTTTTTTGTTGTTGCCGTTCTGCTGGGGCCGGGTTTGAACCCGCCTCACCGACTGAGCCACAGGTGCCGCCCTTATTTCTATGGGCAATTCCTCTGAATTCTTTTTAAAACAGGCAATTAAATTTCATATTTTAGAAAGTTATGCTTGTTATTAATGTGAGTTAGGGTAATGTGCTTTAAATAAGCTTCTGTTTAGTTATGTTGAAAATATTTCATGAATTTAGGTGTCATTATCTTACAATTGGTTTGGACTATTGATACTGTCTGGTGTGACATATGCCCAAATATAGGAATCTTTTTAGTGTGTCTGATACTTAAAAATCTCTAGTGAATTCACCACTTTTCTAGACATCTTGTATTTTTGGGGGGTGGTTCTTCAATTTTTTTTCTTTTTTTTTTTTAATTTGGCCGGGGCTGGGTTTGAACCCGCCACCTCCGGCATATGGGACCGGCGCCCTACCCGCTGAGCCACAGGCGCCGCCCGGTTCTTCAATTTTTTAAACCAAAAATTGCCTTCTTTGTAGTCTACCTTCTTTGGCTGCTCATTAGTCTGCTTCCTCTTTCATGTACTGTGCTGCGGCCTGCAGATAAAAAGGCTATCATATCTTACCCTTGTGGATTTTGCTGGGCTAAATCTTTCTATTTTTCTTCACTCTTGCTTATGTGACATAATTTTCAGACTCTTCACCATCTGCTCCCTTTTCTCTGGATAACTTATAATGTATAATATCTCTTAAAATACGACACTCAGTGCTGGGTGCCGTATTCTTGAATTTCTAAATCTGACATTCTGAGGCTAAGTTCTCACCGTGATTTGGAGGTGTCGCCAGGAATGATATCTCTGTAGTATAAATGACCTGAAGGGAAGATACAAGGTATGTGCCTGAAGAGATTGAGGAAGGCTTCCTGAAGGTGCTAGCCATATCAGATCCTGAAGAATACGCCAGGTAGAAGGGAACAGTGTGATGTCCTGTAGGCAAGAGAAAGAGAGCCTGGTATTTTAGAAGAGAAATTGAGAACAATTAAACAGCATTCTTATGGGGCAGTGAGTGGAAGAGGCAGTAGATGAAGGGAAAAGTGGGGACTAAGTTATAAAGGCCCTTAGAAGCCATATGAGGACACTGAACTTTTCCTGAGGACATTAGTCCTTAAAGGGGGGGTTTAAGTCAGGAGTAACATGATCAGACATTCATCTCAGACGTGTCATTCTAGCCAAAATAGGAACAAATTGTGGAGGAGCTGAGATTGGTGACCAGGAGAGTAGTTACCAACCATTATCTGTTTTTGCTTGTTTGTTTTGTTTTTTAAAGCCATGATGGTGGTTCCTAGAACTTGATTAGTGGCATATAGGGTTGGAAGAAATGTACTGGAAAATAGTTGATAGAATGTGGTTGTTTGGCTGCAGGCAAGGAGATGGAATGGTAGGACATAAGGATAATGTCTTATTTCTGACTTAGAAAGTAGGGTAGCTGAAGGGGAATATAATGGAAACAGAGTGAATGGGATTAAGGTAGGGAAGTGGTGGGGAAGTAGAGTTTGGTTAAGAAGTGGATCTCAGTTAAGCTTGAGAAGAAGGAAGCGTTTCTGGATGGAGCTGGACTGTATGCAGTTAGATAAGTGAGGCTAGACTCCAAGACACCTATCTAGCCTGGAGAGCTTAGGGCTCGAAATGTAGATTTGGCTGTTATTAGTGTACATGGTAATTAACTCAGGGAAGAGGTTGATATGACCTAGGGGAGCATTTGTGGAGTGAAAGATGAGAGCACAGAACAAAACCCTTAAGAACTGTAAAATCTGATGTTAACACTTGAGCTAAGAACCTCTGGTGTTTTTGACTGGATTATTTAGAAACCAGCAAAAGAGGAAATCAGGGTTGATCTGGTATATGTATTTAGTAGAACCTACCCCCCCTTAAATTGTTTGTCTTGAAGAGTGAAAATTATTCTCAGATAATCTCTCCTCCCTGGCTTGTCACAGTATTTGAAATTTATGTTTTCAATTTTTCTACTTTGGGTTAAGGTGTTGTCTCTATGGAAGTTCCCTGTTAAAATGTAGTTATCTCTTGGGCGACACCTGTGGCTCAAAGGAGTAGGGTGCCAACCCCATATGCCGGAGGTGGTGGGTTCAAACCCAGCCCTGGTCAAAAACTGCAAAAAAAAAATTAAAAGAGTTAAAATTTTAATCCATTGGTGGTGGTGTTTTTAGGTCCCTAGCTTTTATTCTGAAATTTAGACTGAAAGGATGGATAGGAATTTGAGAAAGATTGGGTTTGGAAACCATGACATTACCGAGGAGTATGGGACCACAGAGGAACCTGGACTTGTAGCATTGAGGCCACCAAGCTCCTGGATAGGGAGAGTGAGAGCAACAGAGAGGTTGGAATAGGGGGATGGTGAGTTGGAGAGCAAAATAGTGTCACTAAAGAAAGAAATAAGAGAGGCTGGATGTGGTGGCGCACGCCTGTAATCCCAGCACTCTGGGAGGCCGAGGCAGCCTGAGCCAGAGGAGACCCTATCTCTACTAAAAATAGAAAAAACTTGCCAGGTGTCATGGCAGGTGCCTATAGTTTCAGCTACTTGGGAGGCTGAGGCAAGAGGATCACCTGAGCCCAAGAGTTCACGGTTGCTGCGAGCTATGATGATGCTCAGGGCGACAGAGTGAGACTCTGTCTCAAGAAAAAAAAAAAAAAGGGAGGTGCCTGTGGCTCAGTGGGTGGGGCGCCGGCCCCATATGCTGAGGGTGGTGGGTTCAAACCCAGCCCTGGCCAAAACTGCAACAACAATAAAAAACTAACACAGTTTAATATTTAAAAAAGAAAGAATAAAAAAGGAATAAGAGAAAGAAAAACTAAATAGATGGAAAATTATGAAAGTATTTTAGGTATATATTAAGGTGACTAAATGATTTATCACTGAACTAGGACATATTGAGATAATTTATCATCTAAACTGGAACATACTGAGATAAAAAGGGAATGGCTGCTGCTAATAATCGTGTTGTGAAAACTGGCATACTGTGCCTATCATAAGCAAGTATGAGTAGTCATTCCAGTTATAATGTACTTATTTCATTAATTGCATAATAAAATAGTTTCAGTTTTTAGCACCCTGTGCCAATCATTGTATTAAGTAAACACTTTATACATCTTTTTTTTTTTTTTTTGGCCAGGGCTGGGTTTGAACCCACCACCTCCGGCATATGGGACTGGCGCCCTATTCCTTGAGCCACAGATGCCACCCAGTACATTCTTAAAATAATCCTCTGAAATAATTGTCTTCATTTTGTAGTTAGTAAAGCCAGTTATCAGGGAGGTAAAATAACTTCCCAGCGACTCCATGACAGTCAGAATTGGGAACCATATTTGTTTGACCATAAACAAAATCTTGGTGTGGACATATGTTTTCATTTCTCTTGGGAGTGGTTTTGTTAGGGAGCATGGTAAGTGCATGTTCACTTTTATAATAAAATTGCTAAACTGTTTTCGGAGTGGTTGTACCATTTTGCATTAGCATCACTAATCGGTTCTTACTGCCTCATCACTGACATATGCATACTTTCCCACCAGCCCGCGAAACTCCATCAGTTAGAAATAGGTTCTTTCCTTTTGTTTAAAATGTTTGCCTTAGTTATAGCTACCCTCACCTGTGTGCATTTCTGTAACTCTACTACATCTTACACTTTTAGGCTCTGCAATGTTAACATCATCAGCAAACAATAGTAGGAGGCAATCCTAAATGTCTTTGGGTCTTAAGTGTCATTACTGGCTATGTTTTTAAATTATTAAGACCTTTATTAACAGCAGGTGCTTACAGTTTGTTGACTTTTTAAAAAAAAATCAAGTTGTAAACTTTTATTAAATAAAAAATGAAATTCTTAAAAATCTCAACTAGATGAGATGTGAAACAATTTAAAAGCCTTTAAAGGCATATTGGGAAAAAACAGGCTTTACCAAAAAATACATTTGTTACCAAGAGAGATATTTTTAGATAAAAAGGATAAAAACCTCATGCTGCACAGATTATGCAGATAGTTTTAATTATCTGGTCAGTGGGCAGAAAGCAAGCACTTAAGGTCTTCATTTTTGTGAAGACCTTATTTTGTTCATTTCTTATTGCTGGAATTGCATACTTACTTCTTCTTGTTGGTAACTAAACTGGACGATGGTGGTGATGGTAAGCCGGCATTACTCAGTCCCTCCCTGCTCAACCTTGGGAGCGGACGAATTCTCAGCTGGTGGATCTGCTGCTCACTTGTCTTTGCCATCTTGTGGTCTAGGGTTTTTTTGGCATCTGCGTCAGTAATTGAAGTTGTACTGCTACTGACACTGAGGTGGCTGCTGACCTTGGGTCTGTCTCCTTGATTCTCTTTATCCTCTTCATGGCCGTCCTCTCTGGGCTATCTTTGGCGAGGAGGGTCTCTGCAGAATTGTGGTCTATAACCCCTATACATACTCTGTTTTGCTGGTCTACCTTGTTCTCCTGCACGCTGGCTGTCAGCACCTTCGTCGCTTCTATCTGCACAAGAGGGTTAGAATACTGTGGTCAAAGCCCATTTGGTCCCTTTGTGTAGAAAGGTGGGAACTTTCACCTGTGGTACCACTGGCATTGTTTGACCTGGCCTTCAGGAGCACTCTCTGATCCCTCATTCTTTTCCCCACTCTCACTATCCTGGTAATTCTGCAGAGGACCCCTGCAATGTGGAGCGTGTCTGTACTGGTTAGGGTCTGCTGCATCTTTACTGCCCTAACTCCATCAGGGCTGTGACATTAGCTGCCTCTGCATCCTTTTCTCCTTTAGCTCCTTCAAATTGCCTGGTCTCTCCATCTCCCACACTGTGAAGTTATGTCCTGGGGTTATTATTCTTTACGGCAGTCTGTTGTACCAGAACATCTTCCTTGATGTCATTCCTGTTGATGAAACCATAGCCATTTTTTACATTGAACCCATTTTACTGTTTCTTAAACCTTAGTTGTGGTGACTTTATTATCCCTGACCAAGGCTTCCTGGGCCAAGCCTTCTTGCACTGGTGCCCTTAGTGCTGGGCTAGGCGTCTGCCAGTACTGAGGGTTGGGGTGGTGGGTGCCTGCTGCTCATGGTGGTGGTGATGGGGGCAGTAATGGTGGTGATCGGGGCTGGCTATGGCAGCTGTGGAGGTGTGATAGTAGTAAGTAGATGGGCGGGGGGACACCCCAGGCCTCTTGGGGATCTGCTCTCTGTTCCTGCTACCTACCAATAGAACTTTGGCAACATTACTGGCCAAATAACTTTTCATTTAAACTGTTTAATTGAATGATTATATACATTTCTTTATAGTGTGTTGACAGAGAAACTAAATGGCAGTGATTTATTGTGCTTATAGGCATTATATTTATTAGTTGGTGATTTTTAGGCAAATATCTTTACCTTTTTGAGTCTGAAAAATGATGAAATTGGACTAGGTTTTCTTTCTCTCTCTCTTCCTTTTTTCCTTTCTTTCCTTTCTCTTCTTTCTTTTCTTTTTTCTTTGAGATAGAATCTTACCTAGACCCCCTGGCTAGAGTGCCCTGGCATTGTCATAGCTCACAGCAACCTCAAACCCTTGGGCTCAAGCAATCCTCTTGTCTCAGCCTCTTGAGTAGCTGAGAATACAGATTCCCCCCTGTGCACAATGCCCAGCTAATTTTTCTATTTTTGGTAGAGACAAGGTCTCGCTCTTGCTCAGGCTGGTCTCGAACTCCTGAGCTCAAGCAATGTGTCCACTTTGGCCTCCAGGGTGCTAGGATTATAGGTGTGAGCTACACACATTGGCCTGGACTAGATTTCTTACAGGTCTATATTTGTCTCCGACAGACCTAGATTTCTTAGAGAAGAACAAAGAAATTGGTGTTTGACTTTAAATGAACAAGTAAATGGAGCATGTATTTAAGTACATATTTTTCATTCAACATTAGAGTAATAGGGTCAAGCCTGGATAATTTAAGCCACTATCACTTGGGGAAAACTGGAAACTAAACCAAAATGTTACTCTAAACCTAGGACTCTAGCTAGTGTAGTTTGTCTTTTACGATTATGCTTTTGTGTTGTATCTAAGTAAAACTTTGTATAAGTTAGGGCCACAAAGATTTTTCCCCTTTATTTTCTTCATGAAGTTTTATAATTTTGGGCTTTACCTTTAGGTCTGTGATCAATTTTGAGTTACATTTTTGTGTATGATATGAGATACAGATATAGAGTCATTCCAGCTTCATTTGTAGAAAAGAGGTCCTTTCTCCACTGGATTGCCTTTGCACCATATGTTTGTGAATCTATTTCTTGACTCTAAATTTTGTTTAATGGACCTTTTTGTCTCTTCACGCTAGTATCATACTGTTGATTTTTATAGCTTTATAATAAACCTTGAATTGAGATAGTATAAAGTTTCAAACAGTATTTTTTAAAGTTTTTTCATTATTCTAGCTCCGTTGCATTTCCATATGATTTTAGGATCAACATGTCAATTTCTACAAAAAAAGTCTGCAGAGATTTTGCAGTTGTGTTGACTGTTGCTTAAACTGGGGAGAATTGGGACGTTAACACCATTGATTCTATTCATCTGTGAACGTAGTGTATCTCTATTTGTCTTTGCACATTTGCTAATTTATTCATAATTCATCTTTTTGATACTATAAATGAAATCATTTTATACAGTGTCAGCTTCTCATCTTTGAATAATTTTTTATAGGAATAGAGTTGGTTTTTGAGTATTGATCTTATATCCTACAACCTTTCTAAACTCACTAGTTCTAGCAGTCTTTTGGTTTTCCTAATTTCATTATCAGAATTAGCAAAGCCTCTTGGTACCTTGCCAGCTTAGAGTTGAAGAAATGTGTAAACTTTCAATATGTAGTTTTAGTACCTTGCGAGGAGTGATGTGCAGCACCCCCAATATTTTGTTTTCATTTTTCTCGTAATGAAATACTAATATGCCTCATAATATGGAATATTGACATTTTAAGCTACTATTATTTAGATAATTGAAGTAATAGGCCATTTTAGCAAAATATTTGATTCTGAGGGAGGAACTCCTCTTTGTTTTCATGGCTGGAATTCTAAGAATCTGTTCAAATTATGTATTTTGGAGGGAGATTCAATGGCCTTGGTAATGGTTTTAGAGAACAAGTCGAGTATATGGTATGAGTTTCATGTTTGTGGCTTGACAGAACTGTGTAGATCATGATGTGATTTATTGCAATGAGGAAAGAATATGGAAGCAATAGATTCAAGATTATCAATTCAGCTTGGACAGGTTAGATTTTGGGTCTGTTTGCCTACTGCCTTAAGTGTTGATCGGTTTCTTTGGATGCTTGGAAATGAAGAAATATATTTTAGGTTAAAAGCAGGTCTGAGGTCATTTGTAGAATTGGAACTCAAACCTTGGGTGCTCTGACTCCTAAGCTCATTTTGTTATCCCCTTATGCTATATGAGGTCTGACAGGTTCTCAAATTTGCCAGTCTGTGCTTACTATACAGACTGTACTGTGGCAGCCCTGTATAAACAACTGGGTAAAGTTTCTTAACCTTGGTATATCACAGTTGTATTTGTGCCAACCATGGCAGTGTCTTGCTGAGTGGTATTCATTATTACATGTTTTTGTGTGCCAGTGTGAGACTGTCAGAGCTTGAATTAGAGGAATGAACAAACATTCATATATTTCTCAGTAAACTTGGCAAGAGTGGAAGTGAAGTCAGGGACATGTTAGTCCATTTATGAGGATAATGCCATGACGAAAACAGCAATGTACAAATGGATCAAAGGTTTTTCTTAGGGGAAAGAAAGCATCATTGATGGAAAAGAGGTCAGGGCAGCCATTAACAAGTTGGACTGATGAAAACATTACAAAAATTCATCAAATTGTGTGTCAAAGTCAAAGGCTGACTGTGAGAATCACAAAAGACCAAGTCGACATTGATAGAGAAAAGGAAATCTTAACTGAAAATCTTGGCCAATCACTCATAGCTCTTGTATTACAACAATGCACCAACTCACATGGCCCTGTCTCTGAGGAGTTTTTAGCAAATGAATAACTGTGTTGGAACACCCTTCTTACTCACCTCTTGTAGACCCCAATGACTTTTTTCTTTACCTGAAGATAAAGGAAATATTGAAAGGAAGACATTTTTGATGACATTCAGGACATCAAAGGTAATGTAAATAAAACTTTGATGGCTGTTCCAGAAAAAGAGCCAAAATTGCCTTGAAGGTTCACTAGGTGCTGGCATTGGTGCATAGCTTCCTAAGAATACTGTAAAGGTGACCATAGTGATATTTCGCAATGCGTTATGTAGCATTTTTTCTAGGATGAGTTTGCAAACTTAATTGTCAGATTTTGTATTACATCCTCAAGGCAGAAAAACACACACGACTTTGGCAATAACAAAATGCTCCCTGGGAGCTATTGGAAATGTAACAGAATTTGCAAGCTCAGATGTCTATGGGGTCCAGACAGGTAGCTGTGAGCCAGGTTGTAATACAGAAGAGAGTAATGTTCTCTTTGGACAACTACAAAGTCCATGCCCCATCTAAAGGACTAACTGCTAGTCAGCTGCAGCCGATTGTTACCCAGTGGAAACCTGGGTCTGGTATTGCCAAATCTTCTAATTTTTCAAGAGAGCTCAGAAGTCTTGATTTTCATGTGAAATCTTTTGATTTATCAATGTAGGTGGTGATCCTTTAACACGTTGTATAGACCAACCTTGTGTGGGTCCAACAAAGATAGCTGTCTGCTGAATTCTATTTGGTGGGCAACATTTGGTAGGGTTGTACCTGGTATACTATGGAAGCAACAATAAATTTATATCTTAGGAAAAGGGTGGTAACCATGTATAATAAGCACATTACAGGTGTTGAAATGTAGGTTGCTTAATTTAAACATAGTGCTTGGGGAGTCTAATGTTTGAATTCAGTTTTCGTTAGGATCAGTTAATTATAGAGGGAGGAGGGGGAATTGCTCCCTGCAGCTTTTTGCCTCCTAATTGCATGCTTTCATTTGCAGATAGGGCCAGTTTTGAGTGTGTGGATTTTTGAGTGAAACCTTGAACCCAAATGAGAAGGAGCTGTCAAGGATCAACTATTGACAGTGAGCCTGCAGAATCACCTGTGTGTATTATATGGAATGTTCTCAGCCCAGAATATCTGAATGGTATGAGGAGTGGTAAGTCTGATTGTCCTCTCTGATAGTTAAATAACCTAAAATTTTCCATAAAAAGTAGACTACTCTGCATTCTTAGCATTTACTGATGAGTAGCAAATTAATTTTTGTATTACAGAGAACAACAACAGTGCAGTTTAAGAGACTTCTTTATCCCTAACTGTGTTTTTAATGTATGATTTCAGAATTTGGCTTTCTTCTTCTAGTAGGCGCATCCTTTCCTTTGCTTATGTATTTTTCTCTTTTATTTATTCTTCAGTCCAAGGCCTGAAATGTTGTTCTCAAAATACCCAGCCAACACTGGCGTGATGGTCATGATAGTTACCCTTATCCATTCTAATCTTGGTTATACTAGATCTCATTCCCTTTGGAAGTGATTCTCTCACGTCCATTTCTAAAGTACAGTTTTGTCTTACGGGGAAGATAAAAAAGAAATCTGCAAGAGGCTTCTGAGGAAGCTTTTCTTGCTTTTGAGAAAAGGAAGAAAAGAGATGGTTCTCCTTCTCCCCAGAGCTCATCTGGGACTGCTGTAGCCATCTTTCTAATAGCCTGAGGTGATGTCTGATATGACAGAGGGCAGAACCTTGGGAATTGGGAACCAAGGGAAAAGCTTAGACTTCCCTTTATAGCCACCGTATCTGAATTTATTTATTTAAGTGCCTTGGATTTTCTTTTATTTTTTATATGATCCACATTAATTTGATTTCTTTCGTTTCTCCTTACACAGAGCTCTTTGTTTTAGTGTCTCAGGCATTTCTACTTGATTATGTTCTGTGCTGTCAGAGCTGTTTGAAGTCAAGAGCTATGTTTGTATCTCTGTAGTGTCTGATGCTGACGTACTCTTTTCAGTAGTGTCATAAGTGTGTATTTATTGGGCTGAATTATTTGAATGGTGGAATATTTGAATAACTAGTCCACAGATACTAGATATTTTCATTTAATTTATACTCTTTTCTTTAACCGCACTGTTTCCCTCTAGGATTATTAGTGAAGTTTGGCTTTTTATTTAAGGGTTAATAAAAGGGCTGTAAAGTCACCATCTTTTTTTGTGGCTGAATAACATTCCAAAGTATACATATGCCACAGTTTATTAATCCATTCCTGAGTTGATGGGCATTTAGGTTGTTTCTGCATCTTGGCGACTGTAAATTGAGCTGCAGTAAACAATCTAGTGTAAATGTCCTTATGATAAAATGATTTTTCTTCTTCTGAGTAGATGCCTAGTAATGCAGGATCAAATGGAAGGTCTGTTTTGAATTCTTTGACAATTCTCCATACTTCTTTCCAAAGAGACTGTCTTATTTTGCAATCCCACCAACAGTATATAAATATTCCCTTCTCTACACATCTGTGCCAGTATCTACAGCTTTGGGACTTTGTGATGTGGGCTATTCTCACTGGGGTTAGGTGACATCTCAGGGTGGTTTTGATTTGCATTTCTCTGATCATCAGGGATGATGAGCATTTTTTCATGTTTGTTGGCCATTCGTCTGTCTTCCTCAGAGAATGTTTTGTTTATGTCTTTTGCCCAGTGATAGATGGGATTGTTTGCTCTTTATTGTTGATTAATTTTAGTTCTCTGTAGATTCTGGTTATCAACCCTATGTCAGATTTATAACATGCAAATATCTTTTACCATTCTGAAAGTTATCTGTTTGCTTTAATTATTGGGTCCTTAGCTGTGGGTAAGCTTTTCAGCTTAATTAAGTCCCATTTGTTTATTGTTGTTGTCGCAATTGCCAATGAAGTCTTCATAAAATCTTTCCCTAGGCTGACATCATCAAGAGTTTTTCCCACACTTTCTTCTAGGATTTTTATCATTTCATGTCTTAGATTTAAATGTTTTTATTATTAATAATACAGATAATAGTATTTTTTTTTTTTTAATTTTTTTTTTTTTGTAGAGACAGAGTCTCACTTTATGGCCCTCGGCAGAATGCCATGGCCTCACACAGCTCACAGCAACCTCCAACTCCTGGGCTTAAGCGATTCTCTTGCCTCAGCCTCCCGAGTAGCTGGGACTACAGGCGCCCGCCACAACGCCCAGCTATTTTTTGGTTGCAGTTTGGCCAGGGCTGGGTTTGAACCCACCACCCTCGGTGTATGGGGCTGGTGCCCTACTCACTGAGCCACAGGCGCCGCCCCAGATAATAGTATCTTAACATTAGTTGAACTGCTAAATGCCAAGCTCTGTGAAGAACTTTTCTTTTTTCTTTTTTTTTTTTTTGGTAGAGACAGAGTCTCACCCCGTGGCCCTCGGTAGAGTGCTGTAGCCTCACACAGCTCACAGCAACCTCCAACTCCTGGGCTTAAGCGATTCTCTTGCCTCAGCCTCCCGAGTAGCTGGGACTACAGGCGCCCGCCACAATGCCCGGCTATTTTTTGGTTGCAGTTTGGTCGGGGCCGGGTTTGAACCCGCCACCCTCAGTATATGGGGCCGGTGCCTTACCGACTGAGCCACAGGCGCCGCCCATGAAGAACTTTTCTACATTAACTTACCTGTTTAATAAATTGTATTCATTTATATAATAAATAAATTATTGAGAAAATGTACAGAGGTTAAATGACTTTATCAAGATTTATTCAGCTAGGAGGTAGTAGAATTAAGAGTCTATCCTATAGCTTTTTGGCTCTGTGGTCTGTGTCCTTAAGCACTGCTGTTCAAAGTCTTTACCGTGCTGTACTGCTTAGGTGGAGAAGATGTCGTTTCTTGCTCACTGTATTTCTGCATTTTTTAAATCTTCCAGTTTGAGTGAAAATACATGTTTTTTTCATTTTTATTTCTTTAACTGGCATTGAGATTTAGCATTTTCCATGTATTTTTATTTTTTACCTGTTTTCATTTTTCCTTTAGGATTTTAAAAAATTTTAAGTGGTGTTCACAAATCTATTATTCTTTTGGAAGAGATACATGGAAAATTAGAAGGAATGAACTCTGGAGCCAGTTGTTTCATTATATTGGCCAGAACTTCGAGAACATTGTTATTATAATGAGCATCTTGTCTTGTTTATTAATTAACGCTTCTAATGTTCCATTAAATGCTTACATGTTTGCAATATTTACAGTGTACCACCATAGAGCATTTTCCCCTCCCTCCCTCTCCTCCTCTTTTCTCTCTCTCCTT
The DNA here is from genome assembly GCF_027406575.1 of Nycticebus coucang. Taxonomy (NCBI): domain Eukaryota; kingdom Metazoa; phylum Chordata; class Mammalia; order Primates; family Lorisidae; genus Nycticebus; species Nycticebus coucang. The sequence continues at coordinate 29,413,822 of NC_069796.1, forward strand.
TCTTTCTCTCTTTCTTCTTTCTATTTTCTTTTCTCTCTCTCTCTCTCTCTCTCTCTGTCTCTCTCTCTCATGCACCTAGGAACCATTAGCATTAAGCCAGCCTTTGAGTGTGCTTTATATATGTAAAAGAGATCAATTTACTGTTGACTAAGACTTTTTAAAAATCAGAAGTGTATGTTTAACATTATCATTTCCATTTTGACATCTATATAGGCCAGATTCTAAAATTTAAATTTGTTTGAAATGTATTTCCAATAATCTTAAAAAGTATTTGTCACTGTGTTACAGTTGCTACAACTAAAAATCAAGTCGTTTCTATCTACTTATAGTGTACTTCAGTTAATCTCTGGTAGTGTATAAACATTTTCTTTGATATTTCAAGACTGTAGTGCTTATTTTTATGCTTTTCAAGATATTTATTAAAGCTTTATGATTTACTTATTTTATATATGTCTTATTTAAGTATTTATATGGGTCTAACATGTAGGAGGAGCTACATGAATATTTGTTGAATGAGTTAATTTTTATAATTATCTGACTAATGAGTTATTTTGATACAGCTTATTTTTCCACTGGTGATAGTAAAAGATGGAAAGTAAAAGAGATGAAAAAAATTCACAATGTATATATGTAGTATTTAATAGTTGTAGTTTCCTGGGTTTGTGGTCGTATGGCTGATTTCTGATCCCTATTTTCTTTTCTGACTTATAGCATGTTGCTGTGGGCACCAGCCTATTAGAAGCTGTCTTTTGGGTTTAGGTATTTAGTCCCCCGCCCCTCACTAAGACAAAGGAATAATCTGTTCATGAAATGTCAGAAAATGAGGAAATGTGCACATTTAGAAATTTCATGAAATCAAATGGAATATTCCTTCAAATATCACCCTGGATGGCTTTGAGTTCTTTGTTTTTTTTTTTTTCTTAAATGTAAATATCTATAAAGAAGGAGCTTGAGAGATTTTCAAGAAATAGAATAATTGGTATTAGTTCTTCAGTTCTCCAATACAAAAGTCTTCATCTATAGCAATTTAAAAAAATACATGTATATTTATTTAAGAAACCTGGCATTTTGAAGAGCTCCACTAAGTGTGATAACTAAAGACCATAAAGAGCCTCAGATCAGATTGGGTCAGATTTTGTCACCAAACTTGTGAAGAAACTTTCTGCTTTTCTAGCATTTGGGTATGAAAATTGCAGATAAGGAATTGTGGCTGTGTCTTTTTTTTTTTTTTTTTTAATCTTAGAAATATTTTACTGCAACATCTTTTATAATTGGATGTTTAACTAATTAAACTTTTCTTCCCCTTTTCAGAGTAGGCAGTTTATATTAAAAAAAAAAGACACTTTTCATGGAAAGAGCTCCATGTGACAGTGTGATGAAACTATGCGTGCTGCCTACCTAGGGAGCAGAAAGTATACTATTTCACATCATCCTGGTACACAGTAGAGGGGAGCGAAGTGCATGTGACCCAGGGCAGCTTCCAGAGGAATCTTAATTAAGGAGTAGCATGTTAAAGACAGATCCATTGGCGCTAACAGGAAAGCAAAGCGTTGACACAGCTTTTCTCACTACTTGAGTAATCTGCGTCTCTTACATCTCCTCCTGGTTTCTAGTGCTATACCCAGTATGTATGTAGGATGCTGGCTGCAGAAATGCCAACCCTACCATCATTTGATAAAGGCTTAGGACAGAGAGAAATCATGTGAAAAGATGTTTTAAGCTTTGCAACATGCTTGCAGTATTATCAGCATCTGCCCGTTATGCAAAGTGGGTATGCTAGGGCCCAGTCACCATCCTGATGTCTGTCTAATGCTCCCAGTGCTGTCACAAAGAGAATGAACTATACTAAACGAGCAAATCCCAGGTGAATCTTGTGTGCTTTAAAAACGAAAACAAACAAACAAAAAATAAAATTAATCTCCTTATATACAGTATCTGTTGCTGTAACTCCCATGTGGTCTTGAATATTGTAAAAATGGCGGCGCCTGTGGCTCAGTGAGTAGGGCACTGGCCCTATATGCCGAGGGTGGTGGGTTCGGACCCAGCCCCGGCCAAACTGCAACAGAAAAATAGCCGGGCGTTGTGGCGGGTGCCTGTAGTCCCAACTGCTTGGGAGGCTGAGGCAAGAGAATCGTGTAAACCCAACAGTTAGAGGTTGCTGTGAGCTGTGTGACGCCACGGCACTCTACCTGAGGGCGGTACAGTGAGACTCTGTCTCTACCAAAAAAAAAAAAAAAAAATATATATATATATATATGCATTCAATGTGTATTTGTTGAAGCAGTGCTTAAGAGTCACTGCAACTTGATGAACAGCAATGTATTCCTGGAGGGAAATAAAAAATATAGAACAAAAAAAAGAAAAAAGAAACCTGGTCTTGTTCTGTCACCCAGGCTATACCAGAGTGTAATGGCATAGATCATAGCTCACTGAAATTTCAAACTCTTGGGTTCAGGTGGTCCTCCAACCTCAGTCTTCCAGGTAGCTAGGACTATAGGCGTACACCAGCATACCTAGCTAATTTTTGTAGTGGTGAGGTCTCACTATTTAGCCCAAGCTGGTCTCAAACTCCTGGCCTCATGTAGTCCACCCGTTTTGGCTTCTCAAAGCGCTGGGATACACCTGGATTATAAATAGAAAATATTCTACTTGGGAGGCTGAGGCAAGAGAATGGCTTAAGCCCAGGAGTTGGAGGTTGCTGTGAGCTGTGTGAGGCCACGGCACTCTACCGAGGGCCATAAAGTGAGACTCTGTCTCTACAAAAAAAAAAAAATAAATAAATAGAAAATATTTTAAAGTCTGATACTAGTTTAAAGTTTAAGGGAATGGAAACTGATACTAAATTTCCAATCTTTTAGTTAATGGTCCAGGTCAGAACAATCTGGAAGTAATTGCCATCTAAGGGGATATGTGTATGTAAATAGAGTTGGTGAAGTTATTAATCTTGGGTCCACACGGGGACTAAGTATAGTATGGTAATCCTTACCATACCAGCTGGAATTTATTGTAGCTGTTGCTGTCTGTCCTTACTATATAAAGGAAATCAGTGAAGAAATCAGAAAAGCAGCCCTTTTGTGGTTTTGATTAAGGAGTGTTTTCTGCACAGCGTGATGAGAAAATGTTCTGCTTGTTTTGTGTTCTATGGACAGAAGACAAGCTTTCCTAAACATTTATAAAAGAAGCCATTTCTTCTTTGAAAAGAAGTAGTCACATGCAAGGTATCTGTTTTCACTTATTGTCATCAGATAATTGTGAATGCCTTTAATATGTATGTTCACTGAAAAATGCTTATGTTATGGGGAATGATACTAATGAAATGAAATATGTTAATCTTAGCATAGATATAGACATTTTCCACCTAGGACCATATTCCTATGATTATCTGTTCCTGTAGTTCTTCTTAAAAATGATTGACCCATAAAATTCACCAGAAGTTCAGTGTTAACCTATATTGTCATTGGGGTTTTAAAATTTTATTTTTATATTTTTATAATTTTTTGAAATTTCAGATTAATTAATGTGAGGGTACAAACAGGTTACAGTGTTTGGATTTGTTAGGTCGAGTCCCTGTTGTAGTTGTGTCCAGAACCCAGGACATGTGCCATTGTCATTGGGTTTTTAATGCAAGATAGGGAAGAATAAATATTACTCCTTAAATACTGACTAACACTTTCATGCCTAATTACTTATATTCTTAGATATTCTAAGTTATTAATTTATATTTTTCTGATTCTTTCAAATATTTCAGGCTGTTAAGGCAGATCTACCAGTACACAAGCAAATCTTCGATATTAAAATAATTCTTAAAAGTTTAGTAAGTTAAACTTAGAAATTTTTAATAGGTACAGATTTTCTTGTTTTCAGATATCTTACTAAAGAAAGCATAAAATAACCATAACAATAAATTACTACAAATATATGAGTATTAATACTGTTGGTTTTGTTTCACTTCTTCATTTTCCTTTTTTCCTTTTTATTTTTCTGTTTTGTTTTTAAATGAAATGGAGTCTTGCCATGTTGCCCGGCCTGGTCTTGGACTCCTGGCCTCAGGCAATCCTCATGGCCTGGCTTTCTGAGTAGCTGGGACTATAGGCTTGCACCACCATGCTAAACTATACCTCTTTTTTATTTCTGTGTTGATTTCTGTATTTTCCCAGGGTTAGGGATTTATCTACCAAAAGGAAACAATTACTGTGTTAGGCCAATTGAGGTAATTGATTAAAAATCAAGACTACGATGTTGATATGAGCACCACATTCAAGCTACTTGGGACAAAAACTAGGAATAGTGGCCAGGCATAGTGGTTCACACCTACAATCTTAGTAATCTGGGAGGCCAAGGTGGGTGGATCACCGGATCATCTGATCTCAGGAATTCAAGACCAGTCTGAGCAAGAGGGAGATCCAGTTTCTTAAAACAAAACAGCCCCCCCCCCAAAAAAAAAAAAAAAAACAAAAAAAAAACCTAGCTGTGTGTTGTGGCAGGCACCTGTAGTTCTAACTACTTGGGAGGCTGAGGCAAGAGGATCACTTTCCAAGAGTTTCTGAGCTATGACACCACAGCACTCTACTGAGGATGACAAAGTAAGTTTGTCTCAAAACAAACAAAAAACTATAGGAATGGATATTTGGGGATATGACAAAATTCTCTTCCTTTCAAAGGCTGTATGTATGTAGTATCATATTTGGTTTATCTGATTGTCCTGTTGTACATTTGGGTTGCTTCTGTCTCTGGGTTATTGTGAATAGTGCTGGTACTGTCATGGATGTGCAGATATCTCTTTAAGATCCGGCCTTCAATTCTTTTGAATATATCCCAGAAGTAGGATTGCTGGATCATACAGTATTCCTATTTTTAATTTTTTGAGGACCTGTAATTGTGTTTTCCATAGCAGTTGCACCATTTTACATTCTCACCAACATTGCACAAGAGTTTCAATTTTTTCACATCCTCACCAACACTTACTTTCTGTTTTTTAGTAATAGCCATCCTAAGGGATGCAAGATGATCCCAGTCTATATTTTTAACAAGCATCTTAGTAATGTTATTTCTCAGTGAGCTATGATTGCACCACTGCATTCCATCCTGGGTACTAGAGGAAGACCCCTCCTAAAAAAAACATGCATTTTTGTATACTGAAAAAAGCTTTATGAGGTTATGAAATACACTTAATGAGTTTAGTTTGATTACCAAAAATTGCAACTAACAGTCACTTTTTAGAATTGCGTCTCAGTGTGCTTTGTTTTTGTAATTTGAAGTACATGTTGTATAATCAGATTCTCTAGGGATAATATCCTTCACTCTGCCCCCACCCTCATTTTTTCCTTTTGTTTATTTAGCTATAAATGAATCACCCCGGGAACAGACTCAGCTATGTATACTTAACCTCAAGATATTTTGCTAACCTTAATTCTTTTCTCTAATATAGTTAAAATTCTAAGGCTCTACATGTTATAAGAGTTCCAGTAATACTAACATTGAAAATATTATGCTTTAATAAAAAACTAGTTGTCATTTTTACTTTGCATGAGAGAATTTGATCTATTTGTTTAGTTTTAATTGAACATAATTTTATATTCATGGTTTTGATAGTTTTGTTAACTATCTTGTGTTAACTTTTCTCACAAGGTTAATCTAGTTGTAAATTGGTGTTCAAGGAAGGTCAAGCAGTTGTTAAGAATTTTATCCAGAGAACAAAAGTACATAAGATCCTAGTAAAAAAGGAGCGAGGAGTATAAATTGTCCTTAAAAAGTTTTTATAATTTCTAAGGTAATTTTAATGGTGAGAATGTGCTGCAACAAAATTAATAGCTTATAAAGTATTTTGTGTTTTGAATAAATTACTTGTGGTTTTTGTTTTCCTGACTTGAAGTTTTTGAAATTATCATTCTGAAGTTGTTACTGGAGAGGACCCATTCATTCTGGCAGGTTTTTATTTTTGAGAGAAGTATTATTTCTAAAATCACATGATTGTATGAATATAACCTATGAGTACATTATGAATATTAAAAGTCATTTTAAAAATAATTTCTGCCATAATTTGAGGTTCATTACTATGCAGTTTACTCTTGTGACTATTGTTATTTAGATATTCAGGACTGAGCTGCTGCATTTGTTGAATTTGGTGTGTGAGTTGGTAGAGAAGGGTTCAAGTAGTGGTATGGCTTGGGAAGAGTGGTAGTTCAGTTCTTATTGTGAGTTTTGAGGAAAGATAATGAAATCCTTTATATCCCTTTCCATAGACCTACATTTCAGAGATTCACATTTTAATAAGAATTGGTTGTGCAGCTGCAACCCTGGCAACAAAGCCTAGGAGAAAAGAATTGGGGCAGCATTCCAATAATCAAGGCAGGCACTGGTCTCATGTGGAGCTGGAGCTGAGCTAATGAAACATAAAAATATAAAGCATTTAGTAAAAATAAGACCAATACTTTCTTTGGCATAGTGGATGTTGAAAAATTTCCATGTATTTTATTATTTTAAAAGCCCAAAAGCTATCATAAGCTACACACTTAATAAGAGTTGCTTTATTATATTCTCATTTAGTATAAAAATACTGTTAAATACGGTTGGAGATTAATATTTCTGTGAATTATATCCAAATGTAATTGTTATCGGCCCATTCTTGGTGAAGTCTGGACACTTTCAAAACACAGGATGCCAAATTTGTCAGTGTTTTTAAACAAGCTTTTTTAGGTTTTAATAACTTAAAATATTTAACACTTTTTAATAACTTAAAAAATGAAGTTACTATCTTCATTTTTATCTTACTATCTTACTAAGAAATATTGCTGTAAAGCATTTTTGTGTATATAGGTGTTTTGCTTTCTTTTGAATTACTCAGGATTATTTCTGTACTTCTAGAAGATGATGCTAATGCATTAAGTGTAAAATTTTTCAACAGTTTCTGAAAGGAATGCCAGTCTATGCAGACACTGTCTTGTGTGTGTGATTGCTATTTTCTCTGCTGCTTTATCAACATTAATTACCACATTTTAAAATTAATTGAATAGATATGAAATTTTAGTTGCATATTTTGATTTTCATTTCAGTTTCTTTAATTAGAACTTACAACATTTTAAAAGAAGCCTACCAACTTCCCTTTTGTAGATTTAAAAATTTATATCCTTTCCCATTTATCTGTTGTAAATCCATTAGTTGTTTTAGTTAATACCCCTAAGAAACTCTCAAATTGAGAATGGTAAACTTCACATTCATTGAGTACATACATACCAAACGATATGTATGTATCTGTTATAGCCTGAACAAAACAGCGTGATGTAGTTGGAAACTCCTAGAGCTAAAAGTACTCTTGGATATTGTTTTTGTTTTTCACCTGAAGAAACTGAGATCCCATCCCAAATTAGTCTGGCCCTCCAAAGGTGTGAGGGACAGTGAACTGGCCCCCTGTTTAAAAAGTTTGAGGACCCCTGCATGTTCTTATTTCATTATTTTTATCAGCATATAATAAGCTCACTTTGTGCTTTATGATTTTTTTTGGCCTATAATTTTATTATAATTGTTCCCTTAGCTTTCTTTTGGTTCAGATTAGTCTGATTTGGCCTTTCTTAAATACTCTCCTGCATGGAATATATTGCTTTATCATTAATAACTCATCATAAAATCTTTGTCCCAATTTGTTTTTAAATTGGCAAGATAAACTCACTTACATTATTGTAATTTATTTTTTTTTTTGAGACAGGGTCTTGCTCTGTCTTCCAGGCTAGAGTGCAGTGGCATCATCACAGCTCACTCCTCAACCTCAAACTCCTAGGCTCAAGCCATCTTCCTCCCTCAGTCTCCCAAGTAGCTTGGACCATAGGCAGCGCGAGGTCATGCCTGGCTAGTTTTTCTATTTTTTTTTTTTTTGTGGAGATGAGGTCTTACTCTTGCTTAGGGTGGTCTCAAACTCCTTGCCTGAAGTGATCTTCTGCCTCAGTTCTTTGTTGTAATTATTCTAGTTGGGCTAACTTTTGTTTTTTTTTCCCCCCTTCCTTTTCTGCCTTTCATTGGATAGGTTGAATTTTTTCTTCTATTTTTGTCCTTATGATGGTCGCCCTTTTACACCCTTCTGTTTGCTTGTATATATCATTACATTTAAAGTAGCTTTCTTGCCCCCCACACATGACAAATACTCTAGTGCACTGTTACATTCATTTCATGTATGTCCTGGCTCCCCATCCCCAGTGACTATGTTGCTGGTATTTTAGATCAGAGTTTTCTTTGAAACCAGGGCATTTGACTACTTTTAAATAAATCGTAGTCTCTTGTAGCGCCTCCTGTATTTTTCTTTTCAATATTCCTCCAAGAATGCGTTTAGTAGACTTCATATGACATTTTGTAGCTTTGTGTCCTTGAGAATATTTTTGCCTAACACACTGGAATAATATTTTGTCTATATATAAAATTCTGAGTGTGAAGTTCTTTTAATTTAATTACCCGTAATTTCAAAATCAGAAAAGATCTGAAACCCAAGTTGAACCACATCGTTCTTACTAAAGTACCTTAGGAATGGAAAAGCAAGTATCCAGTGTACTCAATACTTTATGAAGCCAGTAGATGATCTAATACATGGCCACACAAGAGAAAAACTCCATTCAATTGCAGCTGAGGGGAAGGGAGGAGGGAAGGAGAAGAGGGGAGGAGGAAGGAGATAGGTGTGTTCCTACCTTAATGGGCACGACATAAGGGTATATGGCACACCTGGATGCAGGACACAACTATAACAGGGCCCTTACCTAACAAATGCAAGCACTGTAACCTAATTGTACCCTCATGTTAATCTAAAATGAAAAAAAAAAAAAAGATCTGAAAAACCAAAGGATTTTATAACTCATTTGGCAACAAAACCCAACCTCAAGTGACATGAGGGTATTTATGACTTTCATTCATCTCATTTATGTGACTTTTCATAGATTTTGCTTCAGAATATTAGTGAGTTCAGTTATAGGGGAGTGGATTTTATTGGCTCACAGTTCTAAAGACTAGGAGGTCTAAGAAGCTGATGACTTTCTGGTGTAGAAAGGAGAGAGAGGGGCTGGGGGGACTCTCCCTTTTATAATGAACCCTTTCTAATGGACACATCATCTTGATGAAATGGACAGCATTAACCCATTTATGAGAGCTGATGATGAGTCTCAATACTGTCACATTGGGCATTAAGTTTCCAGTTTTGGGCGACACATTCAAACTATAACAGTTTTAAATTCTGAAAAAACCCTTGCCTCAAGGGGTATGGATTGTGGATTTGCATTATTCCATCTTACATCCAGAGTTACCTGTTGGGATATTAATCTTATTATTTTGCTTTGGCATTGGTTTATTCTCTTTTTTCAACCTTTTCAAATTTTTCTTTGGTAATCTTAGATTTTCGAGAAATAGGTTCTTCTGTTATTTGGCTCTTTGAGCCTTTACGATCTTGACTTCTTTTATCTTTGATTCTGGGAAACTACCTTCCTTCCTTCCCTTCCCTTTCCTCCCTCTCTCCCTCTCTCTCTTTCTGTCTTTCTTTCAACAGAGTCTCACTATGTCGCCCTTGGTAGAGTGCTGTGACGTCACAGCTCACAGCAACCTCCAACTCTTGGGCTTAAGTGATTCTTTTTCCTCAGCCTCCCAAGTAGCTGGGACTATGGGTGCCCGCCACAACGCCCGTCTTTTTTTTTTTTTTTCTGTAGTTGTAATTGTTGTTTGACAGGCCCGGGCTGGATTCGAACCTGCCAGCTCCAGTGTATGTGGCCAGCACCCTAGTTGCTGAGCCACAGGCGCTGATTCACCCTCATTATTTCTTGAAATGTTTTATTTTTTCCCTCCTTCTGAAACTCCTATTATTCTGGATGTTGTCTCTCATTCATGCTCATTTCTACTTTGTTCTTTTTTCATTGCCTCTCGTCTTGACTTCATCCTGCTTGTATCTCCCACTGAGGAGCACATTCTTGGAGCCTCCATGCTAATAACTCTGCTTCAGAAGGCATAAGTTGTTTAGTCCTTTACAGTAGCTTTGTGCTCCAGATGTTTCTATCCGTATCCCCTGGGCATATTTGTTACTTAATCTGTTGGGGATTTAAGTCAATTGTGGTGAGTTTTAAGGAGAAGAAAGGCTTTAGTCTCAGGTCAGATAGCCACTTGGCACCACTGGAGTGCTGAGTTCTTCTTTTTGCTGCTACTGCATCAGGCACCTTACTGATTAGGGTTTGTTTTTTTATACTCTTACAATAAGTAATACTGAGAAGAGGCAGTCTCCTCTTCAAAATTTGCTATCTACCTTGTACCCCCACCGCCTGTGGGCAGGGGCAGAAAGAGTGAATGCCAAGAGGGCCTGTACCTTTTTCAAGAGTTTTCCCCTATAGATCTTTTATGTTGCCCTGATTTTATCCATCTAGGCTGTTGCTGCCAATTTCTGTGGTAAAGGGGCAATCAAGAGAAGAAAGGTCAGAGCAGAATCTAAAAAAGCTTGTAGCTGATCTGTTTTAACTCCTACCTCGGTTGCCCTTTGCTTCTGGTCACCAGTTTTCTCTCAGATAAATTTAATATCACTTTTGGTATCTCTAGAAGTCTATGATGGTTTGTTATCTTGATAGGAATTGGATGACCTCATTTGGGCCAAGAAGGATAGTTATACAAAGATTTCCTCAAAAATGTAAAAATATTTAATTGAAAAATATATACATGCAGGCTCGACGCCCATAGCTCAGTGAGTAGGGCACTGGCCACAGACACAGAAGCTGGTGGGTTCGAGCCTGGCCTGGGTCTGCTAATCAACTGTGACAACTGCAACCAAAAAATAGCTGGGTGTTGTGGCAGGTGCCTGTAGTCCCATCTACTTCATCATGGCCCTCTACCTAGGTCGACATAGTAAGACTCTGTCACACACACAATATATATATACACACACACACACACACACACACAAACATATACACACACGCATGCATGCAAAATATAACAAACTCTTGAGGGTTGAAAAAATTTTAAGAGATGTTATCTGTGTATTACTTTTTGAAGTTGAATTATGGTTTGCAGTGTGTATTATGACATTTGCTCAAACAAACGAATGCTAGCATCACCATACTACAGGCAGGACAGTCAAGAAAATGGCAGAAGCATGGTTGTTGTTGGAAGTGCAAGACCATTTTGAAGTGATGTTTGAAAATCAAGAACATGTGGAAGTATGATGACAGTGGAGGTGTGAGTATGGGGGACCTTAAAGGATGTGGTGTACCATAGAAAACTGGCCATACTGACAGTATTCAGGAAGAAATTGAAAACAAAATGTGCACTGACACACATGCACACTTCGGTCCACTGTTGCTCATGCAGTAGTTCACCATAATCAGAAATGTCTGATGGTAACCACTTTGAGCATATCTTGTAATTGCAGAAGTCAGATGTGACTTGTATTCATCTTTAGTTATGGTTTTATATTGAGTATTACAATTTCAGTACTTTTTTTCTTTCTTAAAATGTGTATGTCTATTATTGACACCATCTGTATGTGCAGATAATCATATAAGGGCTCCCTTATCTGTTGTCTATTGCTGTACAACAAACGTTCTCAAAATTTAGTGGCTTAAATCAGCAACTCTTTTTTTGTATCTTCAGTTTTGAAGGTCAGGAATTTGAGCAGGTCTTGGCACTTCTTTTAAACCTAGCATCAACAAAGGTCATTTATTCGGCCAGCAAGTGGGCTGGACTAGAGGATTCTAAGTAGCTTTATTCACGTTTTAGCTAGGAAAACTGGAAGACTGGGTTCAACTTGAGACTGTTAACCTGCACGTCTCTGCATGGCCTTCTCAGCAAGGCAGTCTTAGGGTAATTGTACATCTGAGCAGAAGCTACAGGCTTTTCATGACCTTATATGTTCCCGGCCTCCTTCTGTGGTTATACAAGTCACTGAGGTCACCTGAATTCAGTGTAAAAGAATTTGACTCTCTCATTTGGAAGAAGAACCAAGAATTGCAGCCATCTTAATATATCACATAAGATTACTAGAATTTTGAATTCCTGATTCTTGGTTTCAGAAGAATCTTTTGGGAATTTGGGATAGGGAATCTTTTCCCTATCTTTTGGGATAGGGAATCTTTTCCTTATCCCTCCTATCTGAAGGGGATTCTGTGGAGTTGAAGGATATTGTATATTTCTTAATTAGTTCGTTTTTATAACATCTTCCACTATAGCATGGCTTTTAACTGGGGGAATGATTCTGACTATGTAGGGTGATACAAAAAAGCTTGAATGTTTAAAAAATGTATTATTTGGCTTGGCGCCTGTGGCTCAAAGTGGCTAAGGCGCCAGCCCCATACACCTGAGCTGGCGGGTTCAAATCTAGCCCAGACCCGCCAAACAACAATGACAGCTGCAACCAAAAAATAGCTAAGCGTTGTGGTGGGCACCTGTAATCCCAGCTACTTGGGAGGCGGAGGCAGGAGAATTGCTTGAGCCCAGGAGTTGGAGGTTGCTGTGAGCCTGTGATGCAACGGCACTCTACCCAGGGCGACAGCTTGAGGCTCTGTCTCAAAAAAAAAAAAAAAAAAATATATATATATATATATAATTTAGTAACTGTTGTACATGAACAAGTAGTCATAAACAGTGCCTAAAGGCACAACCTCAGTTATTTCTATAGAGCCTTAGTAGGCATCATCTCTTGTGTAATACCAGCAATCCTGTGTTCTGATTCATCCTGGAGCCTTTTAGCATGTCGTCATTGATGGTTACTATGGCAGCCAGAGTGAATGCCTTCAGTTCCTGAAGTCCACCTCATAGTCCAACTATGATTTTCTTTTTACATATGCCCACTAGAAATAATGTGGCATTATAGATGAGAATGCAGGTGGCTAATGTTTCAGAGACAGTTAAAAGTTTCGAGCAGGATGCTCTGTCTACCACTGTGATAGGTATTTGTTAAAGAACTTTTGGATGGTGATAGAAATGAGGTAGAGAGCCCTATCCTGTTGAAAAATGAAGTTCTAGAGACTTCATTTTCTAAGCAATCTAAATTTACAAATTTAGTCTAGACATGGTGGCTCACACCTATAATCTTAGCACTCTGGGAAGCCGAGGCAGATGGATTGCCTGAGCTAAGGAGTTTGAGACCAGCCTGAGCAAGAGTGAAACCCTATCTCTAAAAATAGCTGGGGATTGTAGCAGGTGCCTGTAGTCCCAGCTACTTGGGAGGCTGAGACAAAAGGATTGCTTGAACCCAAGAGTTTGAAGTTGCTGTGAGCTATGACGCCATGACACTCTACCAAGGGCGACAGAGTGAGACTCTGTCTCAGAAAGAACAAAAAGTAAAATAAATAAATAAATAAATTTACACATTTAATCCTCACATAAATCTTTGAGGTAGATAATATTTTTAAACTGTATTTTATAGAATAGCAAATTGGGATGTACAAAGAACCCTGCTCAAGATCATGAAGTTAGTAAATAGAAGAATCCAGAATTTGAACTTAAATCTGTTTAGTTTCAGAATTTCGAGTTCTAAACTGCTATACCATGCTGCCTTTCCAAGCTTGTACTTATATATCAGTGTGCTGTATAAATATACACAAGAATTCCTAGCCAAGGAAATAAAATTTATATTTGAACTTGTGAACCTTTGAATTTCTAAGCAGTAGCAAATGCAAACTTCTCTTTAGCAGTGCTTCTTCAAACAGGAGGACTAGACTTGGCACAGGAAAAACAATTAAGATAAATTGATCATAAAATAATTATAAGGAAATAACCCAACATATGGGAGAGTCAGCAGACAGAAAGAAAAGATTATGAATTGATTTAACAATACTCAGAAAACCTCTTAAGTCTGTTTAAAATGTCTTAAGTAAAAGTCTAAGTAAGACACGACAGTAGGAAACTTTGCAAAAGAACCAAATAGAACTTATTAAAATGAAATTATGATTCATTGAAATAAAAGCCATGGTTGGAGAGAAAATTTATGTCTAGGTTAAATAGCAGAGTAGAAACAGGTGAAAGAGTCCTAAATAAATATGAAACTAGAAATTCTCTGAAATTAAAGACAAATGCAAAGATAATCTTCAGAACATCCATAATGAAAAAAAAATTTGTGGCGAGGGTCTCTGTATGTCACCCAGGCTGGTCTCGTGCTCCTGGGTTCAGGCCACGTTCTCATCTCAGGTTCTCAGGTAGCTGGGAGTATTCGTGTGTGCCATCATGCCTGGCTTACAATTTTATATTCAAAGGACCAAGAATTAGCTTGAATCAACATCAATGGAGGTGAGAATAGTATCTGCAAAGAACTTAGTAAAAGTGCTATTGACCAGGAATTCTGCGCTTAGCTAAGCTGTCACGAAGAATCAGGGCAAAATGCAGTGGTTCTTTCTCATCTGTTGTTTCACGGTCTTTTACCCATGGTCAACCACAGTATGAAAATAGTAAATGGAAAATTTCAGAAATAAACAATTCATACGTTTTAAATTGCATGCCATTGCATGATGAAATCTCATGCCATCCTGTTCCATCCCGCAAGGGACACAAATCATTCCCTTGTGCAGTATATCCATTCTGTATACTCTCCCTGCCTGTTAATGTATAGGAAGGAACATAGTAGTGACATATATATATAAGGTTCTGAGCTGTCTGTGGTTTCAGGCATTCATTGGGAGTCTTGGACTATATTGCCCATGGATAAGAAGGGACTGGTGTATAGACATTCAGTTATTAGTATGGCTGATGCAAAGGATATATGAGAGATTTTGATTCTATTTTAGCATCTCTTGGGTGTTTAAAATTATTTCAAAATTAATATTAAAAACTAATTTTAGACAAACAAGTGAAAAGTTTGCCACTTGCAAATAACTATTAAAAAGCACATACTATTGAAAAAGTTGTTTAACCATGTACTTTATGAAGAAGAAAGATGAAGGATTGAAAGGCAAGATGCAATGGTAATCAATGAAATTGGTAAATGTAGCTAATATTAATCATCAAAATAATTGTACACTTGCTATGTGCTAAGTATAATATTTTGCTTTCATGGGCCAGGCATGGTAGCTCATGCCTGTAATCCTAGCACTCTGGGAGGCCAAGGCGAGTGGATTGCTTGAGCTCAGGAGTTCAGGTCAGCTTGAGCAAGAGCGAGACCCTGTCTCTAAAATTAGCCAGGCATTGTTGTGGGTGCCTGTGGTCCCAAATACTTGGGAGGCTGACACAGAAGGATCACTTGAGCCCAGGCGTTTGAGGTTGCTGTGAGCTAGGACACCTTGGCATTCTACCCAGGGCAACAAAGTGAGATAGTGTCTCAAAAAAAAAAAACAACTTCTTTTTACTTTCACAACAACCCTGCGCTCTGTGTATAGGTACTATGATATTTCTGAACTGAAGGTTACTGTTCTACAGTTTGAAAGGCTCATCCAGACCCCTGCATGAGGATGATAAAGGACCAAAGCAAGTCACATCTGTATGAAATTTGAGAATTCCAGAGTAAAGAGAAAAATCTTCAACCTTTCCAGAAGGGGGAATATGTCACACACACAGGGAAGAAAATTGGAATGTCATCAGACTTAGTAGTAGCAGCTCTGAAAGTTAGCAGGTAGTAAAACAATATCTTAAAAAATCCTGAGGGAAACATTTTTAACTTGGTGTTATATATTCAACCAAATGATCAAGCCGGTGTCAAATGCAAAAAGTTGAAACTTTTCCTTCTGTGTATTCTTTTTTAGGAAGTCACTGGAGTGTGTGATTTTACAAAATAAGCTGAAAAGGATGAAAAGAAGAGGGAGACATTCCTCTAGAAACAGCATTTAGCTTAGGAAAGGAACCTAGGGAATAGTCCAGATTGAAGCAAGAGGCTAGGTAATTTTGGGAAGAAACCTAAAGAAAATTTGAATCAGTAAATCTGTGCATACAATTATTGCAGCAAATTACCTGTTTCTGCTTTAGTAGAATAATGCTATTTACCATTTCAATTCTGGTAACAAATAAAAGTATCTTATGTCAATACAGGTTGAGTATCCCAAATCTGAAAATCTGAGATCTGAAATGCTCCAGAAATTTTTTGAGCACTGACACAACGCTCACATATGAATGGGAAAATGTAATATTGATGGGATAAAACAGACATTGGACTTCAAAATATCAGAGTTGAAATCCAGGGAGCATTTCAGATGGCCTTTCAAATATGGGATGCTCAACAGGGTGAGTATACTGTGAATAGTCTAAAATATGAAAACTGAAATCCGAAAACATTTTTGGTCTCCTGCATTTTGGATGAAGAATACTCACCCTATATAGCCCATTATGACATAAGCAGAACCTTCTAATCTAGTCCTCATTTCAGACCTGTGAAATGGCAGTGCAGCATGCCATTTTATAACCAGGGAAACTAAGGATGGTAGAGCTTGTCACTTGCTAAAGCTAACATTTCTTTTTGAATCTCTTCATTTTTTTTGGAGTTTTTTTGGCTGGGGCTGGGTTTGAACCCACCACCTCCGGCATATGGGGTCGGCACCCTACCTCTTTGAGCCACAGGCACCGCCCTAAAGCTAACATTTCTAAAAATTAGCAAAGTACTCTATCTGCCACAGATCTTTTATTTCAGAGTCTGAATTCTGAACTTTTTTTTTTTTATTAGAGACAGAGTCTCACTTTATCGCCCTGGGTAGAGTGCTGTGGCGTCACAGCTCACAGCAACCTCCAACTTCTGGGTTTAGGCGATTCTCTTGCCTCAGCCTCCTGAGTAGCTGGGACTGCAAGTGCCCGTCAAAATGCCTGGTTATTTTTTTTGTTGTTGCAGTTTGGCTGGGGCCGGGTTTGAACCCACCACCCTCGGTATATGGGGACGGTGCCCTGCTCTCTGAGCCACGCCCCTGAATTCTGAACTTTTGATTCAGTTTCTCACACACTGAGTGTATTGAGTACCTGAACTGATTGTCCAATTTTTCAAATCAGCGCTTAACTATGATTTTCTTTTTTTTTTTTTGCAGTTTTTGGCCAGGGCTGGGTTTGAACCCACCACCTCCGGCATATGGGGCTGGCGCCCTACCCCTTTGAGCCACAGGCGTTGCCCTATGATTTTCTATTGAAGACCTAAAGAGCACTTTTTAAGCAAACTGTTCACACAGATAGAAAGCTAATGACTGTAGCATTTGATTTAGGTAGAGACAATGAGGAAGAGAGAAACTGATGGCTGGTTAATATTTTGACCAGAGAACACGACTCCCCTTTTCTCCTCATGCCAATCTTGTAAGTCAAGAGACTGAGCTTAAATTCAGGGAAGCTCTGTTGGTCACTTGCTGAGTGGCCTTGGATAGTTGACTTCAGGTTATTTAGTGAGCAAGTTCCATGATGTTACCTTTAAAGGTCTTCCATTCTAAACTCTTATGTCTCATGAATCTGAGTTGGTGAAATCCTCTCTTGTGCTGTAGACCAGTTTGACCCCTGAATTACGTGTGGAATGTGCTGAGCTGTGTTTAAAGCCAAGTTTCCATGTTGATGTTACTGCAGAATGACACTGCTTTTGTTATCTAATGATTTCAAAAAGTGTTAAGGTTTTTTAAATGGTCATGTTTCAATTAACTTTTAGCTTAAGAAGTTAAAGTAACTTATTATTAGTGGCAGTGTTGAAATTTTTAGTGCAGAATGTTAGTACGTCTCTGAAGGTGTTTATGTATAAAAGTATTCTAAGTATATACACTTCTGGGGAAAAATCCTAAAAAAGTTTGTTCAGAAAAGCAAGAAGATAGAAAATATATTTATCACATTATAAGACATGTTTGAAACATTTAAAGATCTATATATTTACTTAACAAATAAAAACCTATGGAATTGCAAGCATCCTCTTGGTTTGAAAATAAATTTTAAACAGATCTGTTACGTAGGTGGAAATACAAGAATCACAAATTACTGTACTTTAAATGGTCATTCTTGAACTAGACGTTATGAAAAAGGAAGTACTGTGAATGTCACTCTCAAAGTAGTACATGGGGATGGAAAAGTGTACATTTAAAAAATAATAAATAGCCTTACTGTAAGTTGAGAGAAAATTTGAATTTGGGAAAATGTACAGGTGGTATTTAGCATAGATTGTAAAGTGAGAAGCCATTTATTCATTTTAAGTACTACACAGAAGGAATACTTAGTTAAAAGAAAATACACTGCTTTCCAATGTAAAATCAATATTTAAATGTTGTTTCAAGCAAAGGCAATTAATAAAAAGAAAATTGCCTAGTTTTATATGTAAATGGGAAAATGTAATATTGATGGATAAACCAAACAATAGATTCGAAAACATCAGAATAGCCTCATCATATCTGTATGTGCTACAATAATGATGAGCATAGCAAATTTTAGGTTTCAGACAAAAGCCTATTTGTTTTCACAGGATTGGTTAAAAAGAGATTTCATTTCACAATGACTTTTTAATGGCCAAGGTCTTTGATCTGGGGTGAGGTTAAACTTCTTAAATAGCAGCACTGAAATAGTGCTCACACTATTGTGGACTCAACCCTATCCTCTTAGACTCTTGCTAAGAAGGTTGTATGTAGGAAATAAGTAAAACATACTGTTCTTTTTTTTTTCCCCCCAGTTTTGGCCGGGGCTGGGTTTGAACTTGCCACCTCTGATATATGGGGCCAGCGCCCTACTCCTTTGAGACACAGGCACCGTCCCACATACTGTTCTTTTGTGCTTATAAAAAACTTCACAGTGTTTGCCCAATTCAGTGGCAAAGAGACTGCCACTTCTTTGGTTTAGAGTTTGGGTGAGATAAGAAATGTTCATTCTCCTTAAAGTAAGCAGGTTTGGAATTTTAATTATGGGAAGGATGTAATTTTTTTCTTCCTTCTGATATTCTCTGAACATATGCTTAATTTTGCCCAGGCTAAAGTACCATGGTATCAGCCTAGCTCACAAAAACCTCAGACTCCTGAGCTCAAGTGATCCTCCTGCTTCAGCTCAGCCTCCTAAATAGCTGGGATTACAGCTCTCTCCTACCATGATGCTCAGCTAATTTTTCTGTTTTAATAGAGTCTGGGTCTTGTTCTTGCTCAGACTGGTCTCAAATTCCTGAGCTCAAGTGATTCTTTTGCCTCCCAGATTACAGGTGTGAGTCACCACACCTGGCCTCATATGCTTAATACTTGATATGTCATTTTCCTATGGCATGTTAGAGGATTTGTTCTTTGGACTCCGTAGAATGAGGGTCTTAGGTTTATGCCTTGTTACCCAGATTTGTGACATTAAGCCTATGTGCGTTTCTCTTCACTAAAGAGCTTCATCTGTACAAATACATAAAGATAACTGCCATTTCTGCCCTACATCTTTAGAGTAATGGCTTTAGAGAAAGCAAAAGGGAGGAATTTAATCTCAATGTTCAGGGTTCTGTGATTCTGTAATAAGGTTGTTATTCTTTATGGTTGGCAAAGGTTATAAATGTTTCAGGTCTATTTCAAAAAATTGTTAATAAGTGATTTATATTTTACTACTTGGGACAAAAATGTTAACATTTCTTTGAATATTCAAATTAACACATCTTTGATTTTGATATTTTCATTTCAGGGATTGTTCTTCATTCTACCTCCCTCTCTGCTTTTTAAACTTTATATTCATTCTTGCAAACACAGTCTACACTTGTTGACTCTGCTGGTTGCCCTTCCTCCCGTCTCACCTGTATTCTGGTTTGTGCCTGTACTGCTTCACTGAAACTGCTTTATCCAAGGCCACCACGTATCTGTTTGCTGCATTCTAATGGACTTTTCTCAGTCTTTCCCATCTCATTTGCAGATAATAAATACTGTTACCCTCTTCCTTTTCAAAACAGGCCCCAGTTACACCACACTTAACTGGTTTTTCTCTTCTCTCTCTCTTTCCTTCCCCCCCCTCTCATAACACCCAAATCTCCTTTGTAGACTTATTTTTCTCGGCCCATCTTTCTTCTTTTTTTTTTGTAAAGAGGCAACATCTTGCTCTGTTGCCTAGGCTGGAGTACAGTGTATGATCATAGCTTACTACATCCAAGAATGCCTCCTAATGCCGCGACCCTTTAATACAGTTCCTCATGTTGTGGTGACCCCCAACCATAAAATTATTTTCGTTGCTACTTCATAATTGTAATTTTGCTGCTGTTATGAATTGTAATGTAAATATCTGATATGCAGGATGTATTTTCATTGTTACAAAGGGGTTGCGACCCACAGATTGAGAACCGCTGACTTAAGTGAGCCTTTCTCCTCAGCCTCCTAAGTAACTGGGACTACAGGCACGTGCCACTGCTCATGGCTAATTTGTGAATTTTTTTTAGAGATAGGTCTTGAATGCTGCCCAGGCTGGTCTCATATTCCTGGCCTCAAGCAATTCTCCTGCCTCAGCCTCCCAAAGGTGATTACAGGTGTGAGCCACCATAGTCATGTTTGGCTTCTACCCATCACTTAAATAAATGCTGCTCTTCTTCAGAGGTCTCTTCATTAAGCCCTCTTTGCTTCTATCATATTGTTTTCCCTAGAAGTCATTCATTGCTTTGGTCCTAATCCACTGATAATTCTAAGGCTTCTCCTTGGCTTATAATCTTTGGTCCTAATCCACTGATAATTCTAAGGCTCCTTGGCTTCTCCAGACCTATGTATCCACCTATCTATTAGACATCTTCCCTTGACCCATGTAGTAGTCTGTAGGTGATAAAAATGTGCTTCAACATAGTTTCTGGCTTAAAAAAAGGGAGATATAGTGCCTCACAAATCCGATCTTCAGGTGTACAGGTCAAATTGGTCTTTAAGAGTGACTGGAACCAAGGATTTATGTCGCTAGGACTTCGTCTTTTGTCTCTGCTTGTCAACATTATTTCCTTAGGACCATCTTCTGCAGGTATAGAACATTGTTGACTAAGAACATCCTTAAAGTCAACAACTTGGCAGTTGGGAAAAAAATAGATTTACTCTTTGTTCAACTGCAGGTAGAAAATTTTCTGGCCAAGGATTCTGAATGACTCAATTTAGTTTGCCATAGCAGGATTAAAAAGTATTTTGACTCACAGTCATTTCAGTGGTGATGATGGGGGCAGGAATATTATGGTTTGATTCACCAGAGAAAGCCTAACTTAACCATTAATTTATCTTTCATGTACAATTCTAATTTTACTGGAAAAGGTAATAATTTTATTCATGGTTTTTGATGAGTTGTAGTTGCTTGACGATCTGACTTAGGGTTCATTGCCGTGTCAATTACTATCCGTAAGAATAAAAGACTCATTTGAAGAAATCTGTATGAAAATGATTGGTATTTCTTCTTATTAAGAATATATGTGGTAATCAAAATGTTCTAATTAGTGGTTTTAAAAAATGAACTTAACTAAAATAATTTATGCTTTTATAGTCATAAAATAGGATGCTCCAGGAAAACAAGATTTCTATCTGCTTCCCTGCTTTATTCCTGTAGTTTAGGGATCCTGTATCCCTGCTATTGTCCCTGGACATCAAAAGTTGCTCAGAAAATAATTTGTCGAAAGAGTTTGCTAAAATACTGATTTTTTTTTTCAGTGTCTACTTTTTTGGGTAATAATTATTCTTTAATTTTATCATAGATTTCAGAAATACTTTCAAGAATAAGTAAAGTTAACTTACTTTCTTTTACTTTTTCTTTTTCTCCTAGATTACCTGTTATAGGCTCTGGCTCAAGACGACAATTTTTATACTTTTCTGGTGGTTGAGAAATGAGTCTGTAGTACGAGAAGCAAAGAAAGGAAACAATCAGACTTTTTCTTTATTCGGTTAACTATTTAAGATACTTGACTTCCAGGAACAAAAACCACAGTGAAATAATAAGACTATCATTTTGCATCATTGGACATTCATCATACTGAGGAGTGTATTTTGTGGAACTTCCTGAGTTGAGATTTGGAATCTTCATTGGTGCTCATTTGTACCTTGGACTGTAAGCATGAGTGAATTCTGGTTGTGTTTCAACTGCTGTATTGCAGAACAGCCTCAGCCTGTAAGTATGAAGTCTGTGTACACATCGGGTAGCGTGCTTATTAAACATACCGCTGGTTCTCAAAGTACGAATTGGGACCCTAGCAGTAACTGCAGGGCCGTTATAGGGAGTGTCACACAAACTAGTTCAATGGACCTCTGAACATCTTTTTTTTTTTTTTAATGATTGTTTTTCTTAGTAACTACTATATCAAGAACTACGCCGGATCATTCGTTGTGCATGACTAAGAAGGTTGTGTTCTGCCACACAGACAGCTTCTGGAGGGACAGTGAGAGACAAGGGATGCTAACCGAGGGAAAGCAGTCCAGTCAGCCTTGGAAATCAGTGAGTGGGAGATGTGTTAGCCAGGTTGCCCTCACGTTCTTGACTTACCATCTCTTTTTCCTCACACCAGCCTGAGGAAGTTATCATTGTCCTTACTTTTCAGTTGAAACAGGTTCAGTTTTTTTGCCCAAAGTCAGATACTGTATGCGGTCTTGACTGATTCCTCTTGATGGATGCTCTACTTTTGTCCTTTCTAACCCATGATAATATTGGTACACATACTAAAATCCTGCCCTCCAAACCTCCAAATTCATGTTCATCTTTTGAGATGCCTAAACCAAATTTCACTTATGTAAAAATCTTCCCCGGCCTTCCCCTGACTTAGATAACACTTCATCTATATTTCTATAGCTCTTTAGCTCATTTTTATATTACTGGATAATAAATAACTGTTCCACAGTCTTTCCTACCAAGCTTTGAATTCTTAAGGAGTCATGAAAATATTAATTTGTATCTTCACGGTCAAATATAATACCTTGGAGAATGTGTGTATGTATGCTAGCTGGTTTGGCTGATTGGCCAAACAAAGGAATTTGTATTTTAATTCTGTTTTGTTTACGTTTGTAACAGCATAAAAGGAAGAATAAGGATAACATTTTAAAATGTAATTGCATACAAATTTATTTTTATTATAAAAATTCACACATTGTAGAAAAAACCGAAAATTTAAAAAGTACATTTTTTTTGCCCCCTTCTAGCTCACTGATCCCCAGTTGAAATTTCTTTTGGAGATTGGCATTTATTCCTTTAGATATTTCTCAGTGAATATATATGTACATATTTATTTATATATGTTTCCTTTTTTTTTCCTTTTGAGACAGAGTCTCACTTGGTTGCCCTGGGTAGAGTGCTGTGGCATCACAGCTCACAGCAACCTCAAACTCTTGGGCTTAAGCAATCCTCTTGCCTCAGCCTCCTGAGTAGCTGGGGCTACAGGCACCCACCACAATGCCCGGCTATTTACTTTTGTTGTTGTTGCAGTTGTCATTGTTGTTTAGCTGGTGCAGGCTGGGTTTGAACCCGCCAGCCTCAGTGTATGTGGCCGGTGCCCTACCCACTGACCTATGGGAGCCACCACCTTCATGGAGTTTTTAACTCTTGAACTTATCTACACTGAGCCCCAGCTATTCATAAATTACAGTTTAGGTTTTCCTACACTGGTACTAGATCCTGCAGAGTTTCTTTCTACTTGTGGGTACTTTTTCTGATTTTCTCTGTCTGTTTGCCAGTCTCTCCACTTTTGGGAGGCACCACTCTTCTGGTTAACCTAATTTCTGCAATGGATCTAGGAAGAAATGTTGGGTGTTCAGCTTGTTCAGCTTTTTTCTTGTTATGTCAATGGGATGATGACTTCTAAGATCCTTACAGATCAAAAACTGGAAGTTAAATTGCCATAATTTTAAAGATCAGTTGATTTATTGCCAGTATACATGGTGTTATGATAAAGTGTGTTCTGTTCAGGCATGTGATAAAGATGTACTTCTCAATAGATAAAATAGAAAAGCAGAAATTTAAGTAGCAGGAATATAAGGACTTGGAGTTCTAAGCATAAGACATATCCTTAATGTTCTACTAGACAGTATGAAGACTGCCTTATCTGAAAGCTGCTTGGTCATCTTTGAAGTTTTCTTTTATTTATTTATTTAGACAGAGTCTCACTATTTATTTATTTAGACAGAGTCTCATTATGTCGCCTTCAGTAGAGTGCTGTGATGTCACAACTCACAGCAACCTCAAACTCTTGGGCTTAAGTGATTCTTTTGCCTCAGCCTCCTGTGTAGCTGGGACTACAGGCACCTGCCACATGCCTGGCTATTTTTTATTGCCGTCATCGTTGTTGTTTAGCTGGCCCGGGCTGGATTCGAACCCTCCAGCCTTGGTGTATGTAGCTGGCACCCTCACCCCTGTGCTCTGGGTGCCAAGCTTGAAGTTTTCTAAAGCATTTACTGGAATAAAGTGCTATATGCCAATCTCCTACTCGTTCTTTGTCACCCTCTGCACTTGCACATTCCTGTGTGGAAAAGAAACAACTCAATATTAAGAAGAAAATAAATGCATTTTTTTGAGTAGTATCCTAAGAATCGTTTTTCTCTTCCTACTCCTTCATTTTAATATAATACAATACAGAGTATAATAAGATCCCAATGTTATAAATCATGGTAGTCTGAAACTTAATTGACTATGCTCTGTAGTTGCTGTTGCTGGGTTCAGCAAAGGTTATAGATTTTACTTTGGATGGTTGCTGCCTTGCAGTTCCATTCAAAACAAAAGAGGGGTTTGTTAGGTGTTTACAGAATTGCGGTGAATTCTTTACCTGCTTATTGTGCACCCAGGTAGCCTAAGGTAGCCTTAAAAACAATGAACTCTGATTAACAGGAAAAAAACCCTGCTTTTCTGTTGATGTATTATTTGCCTTCCCATCTCATGTTTCCCCACTTAGCACTGATTTAAAGTGATGCTGTTTGCCTCTGAAATGTATTTTAGACATAGTCAATTACTATATATTTGTACAATTAATAACACTCGGGTACTAATGAGATTACAGTAAACATACGTCATTTCTACCTTCAAGGCTCTCTGGTGGAGGAGATACTTACTGTACAAATATGTGTATATAATATTGGGTGATGTTAACTGCTCTGTGGAAAAAGAAACAGGAAAAGAGATGGAGAATGAAGGAAATGAAGGAGGTATTGGTGTTCACAGAAGGCATCAACAAAGTGTAGATAGGTAAGAGTTTAAGGGAGTAAGCCACAGAGATACCTATGGTAGAGTATTTTAGTCAGAGGGACTAGAAAATGTGTATGTGAGCAGAACATTCGAGAGGCAGAGTGGCTGTGAGCTAAGGGACCAGTGGTGGGAGTGAGGTCAGAGAAGTAATCAAAGGCAGTTCATGTTTAGCCTTGATGGTCATGAAAAGACTTTGGTTTTTGTTATTTTTGTCATTGAATGGTTTTGAGCAAAAAATGAAGTAGAAGAACATAATACTCTTCTAGTGGTGGACTTACTGTGCGCTCAGACGGAACACTCAGTGAAGCACATGTCCTGTGTTCATGCCACCTTACTCCTGCCTGCACCCTTCACCCGGGAGTTCTACTCAGCTGTGTGGAATTGGTAGTGGAGTATGTTCTGTCATAAGGTTGTTTATTCTCTGTGGTGGCTTTTCTTTCTGCCATTTGTTGTTCTGATATATAACTTTAACCAATAATAATTTTTAAAAACCCCACTTTTCTGTTTAGAATAGTTGCTTTCCCATCTAATGTTTCTCCAAAGTAGATGACCGTGTGCGAATGTGTACAAGAGATGGTGGGGGACCCGTCCCCCCACAGGAGAACAACATTGTGCTTCAGCGTGTAGATCAAGTTTTCTTCAGGAGAAGTGGTTGAGGAAATGATTCCTCTGAATCAGCAGAGAACGAGGGATTGCAGAACTTAAACATTCTGGAAACATCAAAGCCATTATTGCGGCCTGAGAGGATTAACCAACAATTCTGTGAAAGGTGGCTAGAAGAAACTCTAGCTGAGAGCATTCCATGTTTTCGGAACATTTATATAAGACAGAAGAATAAGTGGTTAATTGTGATGCATCTCCAAAGCTACTATGCTAGAATAACCTCAAATGGCACAGATTTATTTAGCACTTCCATTTTCAAGAACCACGTTCCACATCCTAAATGAGGTGTGAGTATAGTAAAAGTCTTTTTTCTGAAAACACAAATGTGCATATTCTTAATTCATTTAATTTCACACAGAATCACCTTATATAACCAGTCACCTCAAAACAAATTAATTCATTTAATAAAAATAGAAAATTATCAGTTGAGAAATGAAAAATAACTTTCCTTTTTAGAAAGGCATCATATAAGACTGATTGAAGTGTTTTAACTGTATGATAAGCCTAGAAATTCCAAAGACCATTTAATATACTGGAACTATCTCCTTAACTTGGGAGCGGCCACCATATTTTCTTAGAGACAGTCACTTTGGGGTGTAGTAGATGGTATTCCCTGTGTGTTGTACCTCTGCAGCTCCTTTAATGTAACTGTGGGAGAAGTTTGAATTGGCTGTATGTACTTGAAAACAAACTAGAAAGGCTCTTGACAAAACTATGGAGCAGACAGGTTCTGGTGTCCCAACACCTGTTATGTTCTTAACCAGTTAGGAACTGTTGGTATCTAATGTCTACAGTAGTCACTGTAAATTCAAGATGGAGAAGAAGGGGTAAGAAGATAGTAGAAAGCCATTTATTTTTTGGAACTGTAATGCTTTTGTAGGTTTGTGTTAGAGGGGAAAATTTGCTTTTTAATGTTTTTCTTAAATTGATCTTTATTCAGTATGAGTTAGAGTTTTTAAACTGCTGCAGACCTCAAAATGAAGTAAGACATTTATTTTGTTTATTTTTTGAGACAGAGTCTTACTCTGTTGCCCTGGGTGAGGTGCTTTGGCGTCATCAGTGCTCACGGCAAACTCAAACTCTTGCTTCGTCCTCCTGAGTAGGTGGCACTACGGGCACCCACCACTAAAAATATTTTCTATTTTTAGTAGAGGTGGGGGTCTTGCTCTTGCTCAGGCTGGTCTCCCAGGTACCAGGACAATATAAAGCAAAGAAGATACTGTAGAGTTGGCATAATGATGAGTCAGTGGGCTGACATACGTACTGACTAATCATTTACATGATGAGTTAGATTCTAGTAACTCCTGAGCTAAAATGATCCACTCTCTTTGGCCTCCCATAGTGTTAGGATTAGAAGCATGAGCCACCGCTGCCAGCCAAAGCAACCCATTTCTTGGCAAACATGACATTGTTACAATTTCTAGTTACTTAAAATGGGACATCATCAAAAGTAATCAATAATAATTCATTAATATTTAAAGGAAAAAATTTAAATCCTTTTGAAACTGTTGTATATATAAAAAATATAAAACATACGTCATGCATATCACTAAACAGGTATAAACCACCACCCAATGCAAATGTTCTAGTGGTGGACATTGGAGTAGTTTCTAGTTTTTGGTTTTTTCTTTTATGAACTATGCTGTAAATTCTTATACATGTCATTTAGTATCCTTATTTCTCTAGCATATGCTGTCTTTAGACGTAGAAGTTCTGAGTTGTGAGATATGGGCCTAATCAGTTTCATAAGATAGTGCCAAATTATTTTCCAAACTGATAATTGTTCTCAGATCACTATGGTATAATTCCACTTTTACATTTCATTCAATGCTTCATTTTTTGACTTTTTAAGTTTTGCTAGTCTGATGGGTAAAATGGAATTTCGTGGCCTTGCTCTTCCCTGATGCTAAGAGGTTAAGCATTTCTCTGTGTGCTTAGTGCTCAGTACGGTTTCTTCTGTGAAATACACGCCTGTTCATGTCTTCTGCACACCTTTATTTGTTCGTGAGCTTTCTTTTCATATTCTGAAAACAAATTCTTTATTGGTTATATGTGTTAAAACATACTTAACTATCACTATCTTCTTGCTTATGTTTTTGTGTTTACGAATGTTTTCTTACTCTCAGCAATAAAGATACTCAAATTTTGAAGCCTGGATTGGATTTTTGAAGAAGGGATTTAAAATTACATTTATTTTTTATGTGGGGAGCCCTCTGTTCCACAACTACTTGCTAAGTAGACTTTCCTTTATTCACTGGTTTGAAGTATATATTATACACGTGATTAGTTAGATTCTAGATGATGTTAGCCTATTGGTTCATCATTGTGTCAGTCGTACAGTATCTTCTTTGCCTTATATTGTTCTGGTATCTGAGAGGCAGATCCCTTTTTCATTTTCTTCTTTTGCAGTGGTCATTCCTTTATAAATTGCATATAAATTTAAAATTAGTTTGTTATGTTTTCCAAATGACCTGTTGGGATTTTTGTTATACTTGTAATAAATCTATAGATAATGAGTATTCCCACTTACGAAGATATTGTATGTCTTCGTTTGTTAGTTATTTCCACAAATATTTCTTTAAAACTTTATATATTTTCATTTTAACAGCTGTTTATTCACAGGTATTGGCATTTAAAATAACTTTTGGAACAATTTTATTAAATGTGTTGAAATAGGCTGGGCACAGTGGCTCAGCCCTGTAATCCTAGCACTCTGAGAGACCGCTAAAACCTTTGTATTAATGGAAACTTTAAAACACGTTCAGAAGTAGACAGTAGTGTAATGAGCCCCATGTATCCATCTTTCAGCTTCATCAATTTCAGTTCTTTATCTTATTCCATCCACTTTCTCCTTCCCTCTATTGTTTTGAAGTCAAATCCCTGGCATTTTTATTTATCCATGATAATTTCAGTATTTATCTCTAAAGACTTAACATTATGATATCAAATGTTAATTAAAAGGGTTCATTTTACTTATAAATGCATGATATGATTATGAAACAAATGTATTATAAAGCAAATATTCTTCAAGTTAAGAAATAGGACATTACATACATCCCTATTCCAACATTTGGAAGAACAACTGTCCTGATTTTTTATAGTAATTATTTCCTGTGGCTTTTTTTGTTTGTTTGTTTGTTTTTTTGAGACAGAGTCTCACTATGTTGCCCTCAATAGAGTGCTGTGGTGTCACAGCTCACGGTAACCTCAAACTTTTGGACTCAAGTGATTTTCTTGCCTTAGACTCCCAAGTAGCTGGGACTATAGGCACCCGCCACAACGCCCGGCTGTTTTTTTATTGTTGTTGTTGCAGTTGTCGTTGTTTTACTGGCCTGGGCCGGGTTCGAACCCACCAGCCTCAGTGTGGCTGACACCCTGCCCACTTATCTATGGGTGCCACCCTTTTTTTTTTTTTTGAGACAGAGTCTTACTCTGTTGCCCTGGGTGTAGTATCATGGCATCATAGCTCATAGCAGCCTCAAACTCTTGGGCTCAAGAGATCCTTTGGCTCAGCCTCCCCAGTGGTTGGGACTATAGGTGTGTTTCCTTGTGTTTTATGGTTTTATTATTTATATATGTATCCCTAAGCAATTTGGTTCAGTTCGCCTGTTTTGACTTTTAAATGAAGTCATAATTGGATGTAATCCTTTGTGTTTTCTTTAATTTTATAAGATTGATCCATATTCATGTAGGTAGCTGAATTTCATGCTAATTTTTATAATTTTTTTGTATTATGTACCATAATAGATTCATGCATTATAGTTCTTTTTATAATCTGGGTTGATGCCACTATGTGACCATTAAGAACCATGCTCTTTTGTGCATTGTGCGTGTAGCCTGGGGGAACATGTGCATGAGTTTATCTGGGATATATACCTAGGAATAAAATTACTAACTCTAAAGCCTAAGGAGTTCTCCTTGACCATGCCAGAGCAAATTGTTTTAAATTTGATGCTTCTGTTTTACATTCTAACATTTGAGTGTTCCATTGTTCCATATCTTCATCAATGTGGTTATTTTCAGACTTTAAAGTCTTTATCAATTGGGGAAGAATGTAGTAATAGTTCTTTAGGTTTAGCCTTCTGTTGTCTTGCATTTTCGTGAGAGTGAACAGGCTGGTCCCAAGATGGTGAGTTATCTCAGTTGATTCAGAGTCAGTTACAGATGAAACTCCTTGTTCTACTCTTTCCTGGCTTCTCGTTACTGCACTTGACTAGTCTTTAAACACCAAAAGAAAATAACAGAAAAACACAACAGAAGAGTGAATACTAACTCTGACTTGTTTGACTAATAAGTTGTCAGCCTCAGGATTAGAGATTTCTTAAAGTAAAATTTCCCAGTTCAAGCCTTCCACATTTTTTTTCTTTTTAAACAGAGTTTCAAGCAGTCACCCTGGGTAGTGCTGTAGCATCATAGCTCACAGCGACCTCCAACTCTTGGGCTCAAGCGATCCTCTCACCTCAGTTATTTCTATTTTTAGTAGAGACAGGGGTCTCGCTTTTGCTCAAGCTGGTCTCGAACTCCTGAGCTCAAGCTATCCACCTGCTTTGTCCTCCCTGAGTTCTAGGATTACAGGCGTGAGCCACTGTGCCAAGCTGTCTTCCACATTTTTGTTTATAAGCATATTCCGTTTAAATTATAACATAAGATCAGTTCTTCAAGGATACAGAAAAAGATGCATTTTGATAATTTGAAGCAGTTTAAGACATTATACTCTTAACTTTCATTTTTATGTTCAGTTTCAAGTATGGTTAGACATTAATCTAATTTAGCACATTCTCCTTATTCTGTTCCTGGTGACTCTTATAGAAAAACATAGTAGCAACCCGGCATCCATGTCAACCTATGTTCTAACTATTAGTAGAGCTTAATTTTTAAAAAGATAAGTAATAAAAAGAAAAGTTTCAGTGTTTTCCTTTAACTTTCTAGTAGATCATTCTGATCGTCTCCTGGGTGAGCATCTCTCACATTGCAGATAATTGATTATAGAAGGAGTCAGAGTACGGAGTTCTGGAGATAAGCAGAATTATATTAACTTTTATCAGGATAAAAATAATAGGTAAAGGAAAGCAAAAGAAACTCAGGAAAATTTCTTTCTTTTTTTTTGGATGAATAGGAGAGGGAAAAAACCTTGTGGTTAAATAATTTAAAATATATGGCAGATAACCAATTTTAATTTTGTTCTGTATGCCATTTCTATGTGCTATTTATCCTTATATTCATAAAATCTTTCTCATCTCGGAGGCAGTGTTAAGTAGAGTCAGTATGAGCTACTGTTAGCTGGCAGCTTGTATGAATACTGAAACATTTCTTAAAAGATCTATTGTTTGCAAGTCATCTGACTGCATCTGGGAAATTATATTTAGAAAACACGGTCTTCTATTATAAGTGTGTCATTGTGTAAATGGTGTGAAAGTCTGCATCTTTTCATATGATGGTAAATTCTTAACATAGCTAAAATAAAGCCATGTCTAAAACACCAATAGCAAGAAATTTTGTTTTACTTACTCTTGGGTTTTGTAAGCCTAGACCTAACAAGAATAAAGAGTTAAATTAAGCTTTTGTTTGTGTAGAGTTAGTGTAGATTGGGTTCTGTTTATTAATAGAAAGCCGTATTGGTAAGGAAATCTCATTTTATTATTTTTAAAATCAGTAACGGGGGCTGTGCGCAGTGGCTCACGCCTGTAATCCTAGCACTCTGGGAAGCTGAGGCCAGTAGATGGCCTGAGCAAGAGGGAGATTCTGTCTCTACTAAAAATAGAAAAACTAGCCGGGTGTTGTGGTGGGCGCTTGTAGTACCAGCTACTCAGGAGGCTGAGGCAAGAGGGTCACTGGAGCCCAAGAGTTTGAGGTCGCTGTGAGCTATGAGGCCATGGCACTCTACCCAGGGTGACAAAGTAAGAATCTGTTAAATAAATAAGTACATAAATAAATAAAACCAGTAAAGAATAAGTAATACATTATAAGAAAGTATTTATGTAAATATAATCTGTGAGTAAAGAAAATTAGAATTTAAGTAATAATCAGAGCCTTAATATAATCATATTTTAATGCTTATCTGAGGCCAGTATTTATGATGTCTATAGTATATTGAACATTTTTTTTTTTTTTTTGTAGAGACAGAGTCTCACTTTATGGCCCTCGGTAGAGTGCCGTGGCCTCACACAGCTCACAGCAACCTCCAACTCCTGGGCTTAAGCGATTCTCCCGCCTCAGCCTCCCGAGTAGCTGGGACTACAGGCGCCCACCACAACGCCCGGCTATTTTTTTTGTTGCGGTTCGGCCGGGGCTGGGTTTGAACCCGCTATCCTTGGTATATGGGGCCGGCGCCTTACCAACTGAGCCACAGGCGCCGCCCTATATTGAACATTTTTAAAAGCAATTTTAAAGGATCCATTCATCTGTGGTATAAATGCATGGCAAAAGCCAGTCTTTTTTTTTTTTTTTTTTTTTTATCCTTTTATGCCTTAAACTTGGTTCTATTGAGTAGGAAACTTTACAAATCAATTTTATTAGCATCCCTCAATACAGGACAGATTTTAGGTCAGATCTCAGCTCTCTTGTTTAAGTACTGAGTACTCTAAAGCTGCTCTCTTATCTAGGCACATAGTACACATTGTTCAGATATTTAGATACTTCTGTGCCTACTATCTAGGCACATAGTACACATTGTTCAGATATTTAGATATTAGATATCTTCTATCTACTTTGGTAGATGGAACTTTCTTTTAGATCCTTGAAAAACTGTTATGCTTATGTTCCTCTGTTTTAGCAGGTGGGATTTTTTTTGTTTGTTATTGTGATTTCTTTTTTCCTTTGTTAAAATAATTTTCCTACAATCATATATATATATAGATATATATATAGATTATATATGTTTTGAGACGATCTGACTCTGTTGCACTAGCTCACAGTAACCTCAACTTCCTGGGCTCCAGTGACCTCCTACCTCAGCCTCCAAATAGCTGGGACTGTAGGTGCCCACCACAATGCCCAGCTAATTTTTCTATTTTTACTAGAGACAGGTTCTCGGTCTTGCTTAGGCTATTCTTGAACTCCTAAGGTCAGGGGATCCTCCCGCCTCAGCCTCTAAGAGTGTTGGATTGCAGGCATTAGCCTCCACGTCTAGCCTGCAATCATAACATTTTATTAGTTTTTGAAGGCATTTAAGCAAACATCTAGTCAAATGCATGTGTTGCAGATTTGGAAAGTGTAAGAAGTTAACTAGTAAACTAAGATAAGCCTTGAGAATTAGTGTTAGAATCTTTTGCATTTTAAGACCAGTTTTCTTTCTAGTATATGTTTCAGTAAATTTCACCCAAAGGGAAATAAATACCCAAATGCAACGTGAAGCTGAGTTATGAGACTATGCAAATACACACCACTAGTTTGATAAGTTACGATGACATGAGTGGTGTTTCACTATTTTAAAAGTCTCTGTTTGCCACCAAATGTTAATTATTATATGTCATTTTTACAGACCTTCTTAGTTCATTTACTTTTAAGTATAAGAGTGTCCCAAGCTGCACATAAGTTGCCATACCTAGGGAAAATGGGAAATTGTAGGTAAATGAACCAATATTTACAAAATATTCTCTGCGTTGGCGAACATTTTGTAAATAAAGGCACATTTACCTACGACTTCCCATTTTCCCTGTGTATGTATGGTAACTTACAGGTGACTTTTGTGACACCCTGTATTATGACATATATGTCTATCATTTAATTTCCTCATCATATCCCCTCACCCCCGTCACTGTTTGGTTTTGGTTTTGTTTGTACTTGAAGTAGCTACCTGCGGAGCTGTTGGCTAATGTCTTCACTGGGATCTTAACATGGACACATACTTAGGCAAGTCTCTGTTATGTATATGAACACATACTCAAAAGTCATCAAGTTATTGGAAAGTGTTAGCTGTCAGTCATGGAATCTCCTCTTTAAACAAAAGACATTAATAGATGCTATTTTCTTGCCTACTTTAAGAGTAGGTAAAATTAGTAAGAAGCATAAGGCAAATTGTGCTTTTAGTGGTACTTAGCCATGGGAAATGGCCTCATTTTTAAGAGCCCCAAACTTAAGTGTAGTTTTGAAAAACCATTTTTCCCTCTTCATATGAGATCTGATCCTCTACAGGGTTTAGAGTAGTTCAGAAAAGGTTTGAATTCCAGTGCTAATACTTACTTACGTTTGACCTTTGGTAGATCAGTTGCATCTGTGCAAAGGGGAGTAATAATACCTATCATAGGATTCATTATCGTAAAGTAGGTAATGGATTAAAATAAGATGATTTATTTAATGTGCTTAGTGGAGTATGTGGCATACAGTAAGTGCTCCTGTTATGGATGTTGAATTGATAATCTACAGTTTCCTCTCATTTTAAATAAGTTTTTTGCTTTGTTTTGTTTTTATTCCCCTTGGTTATTTTCAAGCACTTTCTGTTTGATATGAACAGGACCATCAAATCTTGAAAAGCTGGTCTCTTACCAGAAATGTTTTGGTTTGTCAGTTACCACAAAGAGAGATCTAGTCATCTGAACATGAGAGAGGATGTTGGACTGAAAAAAATACATATTTTTATGTATTTATTTAACTATTTTCCTCCCTCCAGAAACCCTACTGTACATGACATTAAAGGAGATTAAATAACAAAAAAGGTATAAAAAGATAAAACTCACAAAGAGAATAGAAGCAGATAACTATGAATAAGAGATAATAAAAATAGTCAGATAGAGTGGGGATCTATTCAGCTGAATGCAGCTGCAACCTAATTACATACAGAGGAGGACACTAACAAGAATTCATTCTCTACCTGTCATTCTCTACCTGCCTTGCTCTTAGAATGTCTGTGTAGGTTGGAAGCCCTCAAGCTGCACTATAGCAGTTCCTTCTCTAGGGAACTGACTATAGAAAAGACCTGCTGATAACTGTACTTGCGAGTTTCCCAAGCAAAGCGTGAGCTTACCATGCGATCATTCATTGAATCTCCACTATGCAACGTGCCTCACCAATGCACACTAAGCCTCATTTGTATAGTCTGTGATTGTCAGATGTCAGGCAAGCTTAAAGAAATTAACTGCATAAAAGAAGTTGGAGGAAATAGATGACACAGGGAATAGAAAGGAACTAAAAAGAACAACAAAAATGTGAATAGACCTGAGTTGATTAAGATACTGAATTCTCTAAACAAGAATAAGGCGCCTACAAAGGAAGAGGGGGAGAGAGAGCAAATTGATAACAAGAAGCAGTGCTTGGAAATAATATGACAGATGAAATAAAGTCCGTGAGACAGGCTGGAAGATAAAACCAAGAGGTAAAGAGATAGAAAGTTGAAAGGAAAATAAGAAAATTATATGGTCAACCAAGGAAGTTTGAAATTTGCCTAAACTCCAAAAAAGAGGACAGGAGCATTGCAGAAGAATATGTTCTATCAAAATTTCCCTGACTAAAAAAAAAAACCCTTCAGTTTCTTTTTTTTTTTTTTTGTAGACAGAGTCTCACTTTATGGCCCTCAGTAGAGTGCCATGGCATCACACAGCT
The DNA here is from genome assembly GCF_027406575.1 of Nycticebus coucang. Lineage (NCBI taxonomy): Eukaryota > Metazoa > Chordata > Mammalia > Primates > Lorisidae > Nycticebus > Nycticebus coucang. The sequence goes on from NC_069796.1 coordinate 29,449,015, forward strand.
CATAGCAACCTCCAACTCCTGGGCTTACGCGATTCTCTTGCCTCAGCCTCCTGAGTAGCTGGGACTACAGGCGCCCGCCACAACGCCCAGCTATTTTTTTGGTTGCAGTTCAGCCCGGGTCGGGTTTGAACCTGCCACCCTCTGTATATGGGGTCGGTGCCTTACCGACTGAGCCACAGGCTTGGTTGAATGAAAAAATTAACTCCTGCCATTGAGTGGAATTGCTTCCTGTTAACCCTGTGTTACCTGGCCTTCAACTGCTTCTCAGTGACGTGTTTGCATACTGAGCCCAAGAAAGCTTAGTCTTTGAGAAAGTTTTAGGTGATTTTTAAATAATTAACTTTTTTAGATGCTGTAATTGATACTGTGCTCAAAATTTAAGGGAGACAAAGTATTAATTTTGTTACAAAAAATATAGTTGAAAAAAATTAAGCCTTAAAAGCTTTGTGAACATGTTTGTGCATTCATGAATTCATTCATTCCGGAAGCATTTGTGGATGAATTACCATGTGCCACATCCAGCACTGGCCGTTGCAGACTCACATTTCATAGGCCCTTTCTGTAGTAGCACAGCTACTGTCCATTTGGGGTTGCATATATACTTCACTTTAGTGTGGGTGAACACGGAGCACGGAGGAGGAGTACCTCTCCACAGTCTGAGTTAGACAAATACAGGAGCAGCAAAGAAAGACACCCCCCACCCCCGGCACAGAGTGCCGAAGTGAGGAGGGTTGAGCAGGTAACCAGTGAAAACTCAACTAGAGGAAGGAAGCAGAAAAGGTGAGGCTGAAGAGATAAATGGGACTCCATTTATTTGAATTCACCTGAAAGTTTTGAAAGCTGTTGAGACATTTTAAATTGGTTAGTGATGTGATCACATAAGTATTTCCTATGTTAGGAAAGTAGATCCATATATATAGGATAAAGAATGGGGGGGTAGTTATAAAATGAAGGAAAGAAATTAGGAGGCACGGCCCCAAAATCTGGCTGGAAGTCCTGGTAGAAGTGTTGTTTACCAAAATAAAGAGGAGGAAGAGTTTATAGAAGTAAGATTATGTTTTCAGTTTGGACATAGGAAATTGGAGACTCCTCTCTTGACATTCACATGGAGGTGTCCAGTAAGCAGTCGGATTTCTAGCCGAAACAGAGAAAAGAGAAGATGGCCTTCAGTGTAGAGTTTGGAAGGTGTCTTAGTGTGTTTTGCACTGTTCTAAAGGAATACCTGAGGCTGGGTAATTTATAGAGAAGAGAGGGTTATTTGGCTCCTGGTTCTGCAGGCTGTACAAGAAGCATGGCGCCAGTATCTGCTTCTGGTGACGACTTTAGGAAGCTTGCCATCATGGCAGAAGGGGAGGGGAGTAGCTGTCGCACAGGGAGAGGAGGGAAGCAAGACAAGCAGATACCAGGCTCTTGAGCAGAAGAAGCCATTCCTGAGGGCTCTGCTCTCATACCCAGCTGCCTCCCACCTGGCCCCACACCCAACACTGGGGATCAGATTTCAAACATGCAAACTGTGTTAGAAAGTGAAGACATAGGAGATGGGGGATATGAGACCAGACCTAGGATATCCTGGAAAACACTGACTTGCACAAAGGGAACAAAAGCAGAGACATGACTGGGAAAGCAGAAAAGAGGGGTGTCCTGGGAGAAGAATCTAAGAATAATCCTTTCTCTTAATTTTACCTCCCAAGTTTTAGAAATATATATCTGGTAATTTTTAAGACTTACAGCATCTGCCCTGATAGACATTATGACTGTGACCACAGCATCCCCTTCTCCCCTCTCTGTTGTACTGGAGCAGTGGACCCCATTGCTCATGGTGACTCTGCTCAGGCTCTGTAGCCATCGTGGGGGCTTCATCTTCTTTATTGGAGGCAAGGCCCAAAAATCTGGAGTCAAATTAAAGATCTTGGTCCAAGTAAGATATTCTGCTAGTTAGGTTGGTTTAAGAAAGGGAGCAGAACTTTCAGCGATGCCAGGGGAATTGTTTGGAGACATCAGGGACACTTTCCTGGTTTTTAATAAAGAGCTATTCTAGATCTGCTGCCCCCAACTCATGGGCTACGCCAGTTTGTGGACTGTCAGGAACTGAGTGGCACAGCACGTGGTGAGCAGCTAGCGAGTGAAGCTTCCTCTGTCTTGCGGCTGCTCCCCATCACTCGCATCACCACCTGAGTTCTTCTTCCTGTGGGAAATGCAGCAGCATTAGGTTCTCACAGGCTTGGGAACCCTCCTGTAAACTGCACATGAGAGGGATCTAGATTGCACACTCCTTACAAGAATCTAATGCCTGATGATCTGAGGTGGAGCTGAGGCTGTGGTGGTCGCACTGAGGAGCACCTGCAAACACAGATTATCATTAGAGAAGTTTGACTGCACATAGCAGAATAAATCAGAACCATCACTCCCATGTCCTCCTCCATCCATGAAAAAATTTGTCTTTCATGAAACCAGTCCCTGGTGCCAATAAGATAGGGGACCACTGCTCTAGATGCCGTTAGACAGATGGAAGGCCTAAACTTGGTACAGCTATTTTGCTTTCAGCCAGAGACTAAAATTGACACAAGAAGGAGGTAGGTAGATCGACCTAAGAAAACTGTTGAGAGCCAGGTGCAGTGGCACATGCCAGTAGTCCCAGCTACTCTGTTAGGTGAGGTAGGAGGATTGCCTGAGCCTAGGCACCCCACCTCAAAAAACAGAAAAAGGAAACACTACAGACAACAAAGCAGAAGCTCTGACCTATACTGACCACGCTGCCACTCGGCCTGGTTTCGCCATTTCTGTCATTGTTCTGGGTCAATTTATTTTCAGAGAAGAAATGTGACGTGTGTGTGTATGAAGAGCGTGTTACAGTAAATCGATATTGTAGCTAGCCATATGTTGTGTGGTAGTTCTGTGGTGTATATTTTAAAACCTCAAAATGCTGTGAGCAAGTTTTGGGATGAAGACAGGAAGTGGGTACTTTACAATTGTAAAGCGTGAGAAAGAATAAGAACAAGATTGAGTTCTGGGCTGGGTACGGTGGCTCATGCCTATAATCCTAGCACCTGAAAGGCTGAGGTGGGAGGTAGGAGGATTGCTTGAGCTTAAGGAGTTCAAGACAGAGACCACTCTGAGCAAGAGTGAGACTAAAAATAGGAAAAATTAGCCAGCTGTGGTGGCGTGTGCCAGCTACGTGGGAGACTGAGATAAGAGGATCACTGGAACCCAGGAGTTTTGAGGTTGCAGTGAGCTGTGATGACACTGCTGCACTCTAGTTTGGGGACAGAGTGAGACTCTGTCTTAAAAAAAATTTTTTTTTTTTAAGAACATGCAAAAAGATAGAGGAAAGAGAACTCCCCCAATGTAGGTAGCCCCTGTCTTAGTTATGGGGGCCCATCTTGTTCCACCTATAAAGCACCCCCCATTTGATAATTTTAGAGCAAATTCTAGGTATCTCATTTCACCCAAAGGTATTTTGGCATGTATCCTTAAGACATAAAGATTGTTTTTAAGAAACAGCTTCAATGAGGTATAATCTACATACAATAAATATTGACACACATAAGTGTAAAATTTGATGATTTTTGACATATACCTCAAAACCACCACCACAGTCAAAGTCAAGATAGTGAACATGTCCATCACCCCCAGAGTTCTTTAGGGATCTTTCTAATCTCTTGTCTTCCTCACCTTCTCCATCCTGTGTCCCAAATAATCCCTAAACTGTGTTCTGTCATATTAGTTTGCGTCTTCTAGAATTTTACTTAAATGGAATGATAAGAGTATGTTACGTTTTTTAAAGTGGTTTCTTTTACTCAGCATAATTATTTTGAGATTCATCCACATTGTAGCATGTGTCAGTAGTTCATCCCTTTTTATTGCTAAAACAACTTTTTTTGAGACAGCATCTTACTCGGTTGCCCAGGCCAGAGTGCAGTGGTGTCATTTCACTGCAGCCTCCAGCTCCTAGGTTCAAGCTGTCCTCATGCCTTAGCCTCCTGAGTAGCGGGGAGTATAGGCGCATGCCACCATGCTGGGCTAATTTTTTTTATTTTTCTAAGAGTTGAGATCTCACAGTTACCTGGGGTGGTCTTTAACTTCTGGGCTAAAGTGATCCTCCTGCCTCAGCCTCTCAACGTGCTAGGATTACAGTGTGAGCCACCATACCCAGCTTGAGTAAGAACTTTTTATTTAAGATAATCACTGTTATTACCACACCCAAAACAAAAATAAGTTTAAATACTTCCTTATTATCATCTAATATCCAGCAAGTTTTGAAATTTCCCCATTGTCTCATAAATGGCATTTTTAGAGATGGTTTCTTTGGATCAGGATGCAAAGTCCACACAGTAGCAAATGAAATTAAACTTTTCATTTCTACTCCTTGCATCCATTCCAGATTAGTTCATTATCTTTAATAATTATTTTATCGCACTATAACTATGTGGAAATGTTTTGGGAGGAGATATTTTATCGTAACCCCTTCTACACTAATGTAACTGTTCATTTGGGTGTCCTGCCACCCTTTGACCTTATGGATGATAAAAGTTAATATTTTAAGGATGGTAAGGATTATTCAGATGGTTGACAGTCTTGATAAAATTCCCTCTAAAGAATAAAGTCTGTTTCCAGGAAGCTCGGTGACTCTTTGCTACTGACAACAGTTAAAACGTATCAAAGCAGAGTGCACCATTTCCTGTTTTTCTTTGCAAAGGCCTGACCCTGGAATTTCCCTTTTTTGCCCATGATTGAAATCTTGTGTTTCTCTTGAAATCGTAATAGCAGCACACACAGAAAGTGTGCCATTCTTTAAATGTCTGTGTTGTGCCTAAAAAATATCGTATTTTTATATTTCAGAATATTTATCGTCTTAGAGTCCGACTCTTTGATTCAGTGAGAGTGTTATAATAAAAGTCTCAAGAACACCTCAACCTGTGTGTGGGTCCATCCTGCCTGCATTCTTTGGAACCTCATAATGTTAAAAATCCCTTTTCTTCACCTTAAGCTTTTCTTTTTCCTTCTTTCTTTTTCTTTACCTCTTTTACTGGATCTTTATCATCCTAAAGGGAAAAAGTTCACTCTGTCTTCTTCTTTTCTCCCTATGTGTTGTCTTCCCGTCTGGAGGCGAGGCTCTCCCCAGTTGCCTGTGCTCTCTGTTCCTCCCCTCCAGCTCCTTACAGTCCTTGCTCCTGTGCCTTCGGTGCCTGTCTCTGCAGGGGCACCGCGCTCACTGGAGCCTTTCAGTTATTTCCCCTTTTCTTGAGAGGACCCACGTTTCAGTCCTTTATACCCTATGTGATCTGCATCTTGGGTGTCTGAATATTTTCAGCTGAAGTCCCTACTCTCTTAACTGTGCTCCAGCAGCACAGTCCTTTCTGTTCCTGAACAGTTGTTCTTTCCGTTTTAGAAAGGAGAGTCCTTCTACTTTTATCTCTCAGAAAGGTTAGGTTAGATGGCATGAGGAAACCTACTAGTGCTAAAGTCCGACTCTCAACACAGTGAAGTCCAAAATGAAAAATACTCAAGTTTTTTAAAAATTTATTTTTATTATTTTCTTCCTTTTTTTTATTGTTTGGGATTCATTGAGGGTACAAAGAGTTAGGTTACACTGATAGCATTTGTTAGGTAAAGTCCCCCTTATAACTGTGTCCCGCCCCAAGAGATGTGTCATACACTGTGACCCCCATCCCCCTCTCCGCCTCCCTACTCCCTCATTCCCCTACCCCACCCCTTGTATTAGATCATCTACTGTGTTCATGTTAGAATTGAGTGCATTGGATTCTTCTCCATTCTTGAAATATTCACTATCTTTTGATTTATAAATTGGTTAACCAATAACACAGTACGATAGAAGGAACCTGAAGTCATCTATCCTTTGCTTTTCAGTGTGAGATTAACCAGTTTAGTTATCTGCTTTTGAATCTTGTCCCTTAGTAATCAGAATGTTTGCTGTATTATTGTGTGAGTTACCACTCTGCTTTTACAAGCACACCCATGCATTCTTTTAAGAAACATTTCTGGAGGCACCTGTAGCTCAAGGAGTAGGGTGCTGGTCCCATATACTGGAGGTGGCGGGTTCAAACCTGGCCCTGGCCAAAACCTGCAAAAAAGAAAAGGAAACATTTCTGAGTGATGGGTGGTGACCTGAACGTACCATGGTGACTTTCCTCCCCAAACATAGTCCTGCAGCAACACAGCTATTAGATTAAATCACTTGATGTGGAGTTGCGGTTCCACTTGGCTGAAATCTTCTGCCAAGCACCAGACGCTCCCTTCTGGAGGAAAATACAGGTTCAGAAATGCAAGGTGTTGCTTTTGCTTTTGTAAGAATCCCAGTGGTCTGGAAGTAGATCTGATTCTCTGAAATCTGTCAGTTCTCCTCCTGCTTGAGAGGGCCCTGTGGAGGAGCCGCATGGCTCTCCCTGCACATCAAGAACAGTTATCTTACAAGTTGATTGCACAAGGCCTGGAGGAAAGATGCAGTAACTTAACTGCTAACCTTTTTCTTCAGTGGAGACAGCTGCCCTTTCTGTTCACATCTGGAAGGTACCAAGAACCTTGAAGCCTCTTCTCTACGTTTAGTCAAGGGGCTTACTGGAGAAGAAATCGCAATAATTTGTCCTGCCCTTATGCTGAGAAAATTCATATCCTCTGAAGGCGAAAATGTACTGTGTTTGGATGTGCCTGGACAAACTGCTTCCTGACAAGGCAAATTTAATGAAATTGTAACAGTTTATTATCAAGAAAGAAGAGGCAGAAAACTATTGTTAGTGACATCTTTCCCGCCTCAGTCCTAAAAGAAGCTAGTATTGTTTCTTAAGAGTCACTTACGGAATTATGCTTTCTCATCCCAAATGAGAATAGTATAAAGAGAAGTATGTTGAATGAGGTGGGTGGACAAACTGAGTCTGGGGAAAAGATGAGAAATGGAGTTGAAGAGATTAGTGCAGTGCAGGGTTGGGCACCCTGCATCAAAGGATGGCTGTGGTGTGAAGTCTGTGGTTGGGGCAGGGAGTCTTTGTATGAGGCCCCTCTAAGAGCATTGAAGCAACAAAAGCAAGAAAAAGGTAGCAGGAAATCAGTATGTTTTGCTAAGAAATAGAAAAATTAAAAAACATAAACATAGGATCTAGAGCCTATTTTTGCTTTATGATAACCATTTTAACCTGAAAGTTTTATATGATCATGTAGAGCGGTGCTCTAGAAGACAGATTGAATTTCTACCAACTCTTCAAAAATCAGTTGAAGTAATTAAATTTAGAAAAATAAAGAAATGAGAGTATTTTGCTCCCTGGTGTTATTAGACCATACAGTCAAGCATTTGGGGGAACCACATGAAAACCTATAATATAAATTCTCAGATTAAAAAATTATTGTAATGACATCTCATAAAAAAGATCCTCCTGAACAATAACTGTAGTAGATAAATAAAAGTATGTGGTTACTACAGAAAAATTTACTGATTGAGAGCTGGAGTCAGTAAACTAGTACTTGCAGGCCATATCTAGTCTGCCGCCTGTTTTTGTAAATAAGTTTTTAGGAAAATACAGCTATACCCAATTATGTATTGTCCATAGCTGCTTTTGTGCTGCAATGGCAGAGTTGAATCAGAGCTACGATGGAGACTGTAGTGGCTTTCATGCTTAAAATATTTACCATCTGGCCCTTAAGGAAAAAATTGTGCACTTCTGAAGAGTATCAAGTAATTTTCCAATGCAATGAAATTATAAAGAGAAATAAAAATAATGGGTGAAAAATATAAGAAACATATAAGATTATACATACACATATTCAAATGTCCACATAGAAGGAGTTCCAGAAATAGCAAAAAGGAACACGAACATTATCAAAGAAATAATAGAAGAAAACTTTTCTAAGATACAGAAAAGGGATTCAGATAGGGAAGACTATGTGCTATATGGAATTAATGGAAGGAAAACCCAAAAAACTCAGGGATGGTCCAATGTCATTGCTGAACTCTTGAGAGTGAAGAACATAAATATTTCAAAGTAAAAGCATCAGGCTTTACAGTCTCTAATCTGGGACAATAAAAGGTGTGAGGCGATAAAACAATATATATAATAGACTTCTGAAATAGATGCATGAACTGCTTTTGTGGTTTTGTAGAAAATCATGTTCTAATCCTGAGGATCTGTTATGTGGCATTGTCTTGATAAGATTTTAGGACTTATTAGGATCATGCCAACATTTCAATAGATAGGGATGTTGACATATTATGTTCAAAGGCAGCCTAATCCCACAAGTTTATAACTTGGCTTGGTTTGGGGGGGAAGTTGCAATTTCTGTAGTAGTATACTATTGAAAGGAAAGTCAACTGGGATAAACAGCTGATATTAGGGCATAACTCAGCTGTGCCGATCGCCTCTCCCAATTGGAGTATGGTATCTAAGGGGCCCTGGAAAACTTGAGAGTGATGCAAAATCACTTTTGTCTTTGGAAAAATCTCAGAACATTAGTAAAACACAGTAGTAGATTAAGGAAATATCCCTGATGAGGAGGATGGGCATATTGGTGGGAGTAAGGACACTAGCTGGTGGCAAAAGTTACTGGGAATAGGACCTAGCACCCTGTAAGAACTGGTTGTCAAAAATAAGGAAGCGTCAATAAGACTCAGCCTGGTTGAGTTTATACAAGGTTTTGTTCCTAGTCAGAACATAACAGAAAACAGTGAATGGACTAGACCCCAATCCATCAATGTTCCTAACCTCTGTCAGCTGGATGTCAGATTCATTCCCGCATGGAAAGGTAATTGGGTAAAATATAAATAGTGCCCCCCCATTTTTAAAATTGCACATAAACTTCGTTGCCACCCTGTATAATCAATATGTTGATGAAAGCTAGAAAATGATATTTAAAATCAAGAGTGTTATGCTCAGATCACACCATATCTTCTGCTAAACAGTAATGGTGACTGATAATTTTATATTTCATTTTTTAAAAAGGAGAAAACTTAAATGGTTATTACACAAATCCATGGATGGACAAAGCTAGACCAAATGGTCTATTAATTTCTAAAGATAACTGATTATTTTGCTTTGTTAATCATTTTTTGGTCACATTTCTTTCCAGGATTTCGTCAAAAGAGGCAATTGTGGCAGTCTAAAAGGCGTTTTTATGTTCTAGTCAAATTTGTAGTATTATTAAACAGAGTCATTCATCCATAGTATATAAACTCAGCAGAATAAGTTTTTTGATAATAAGGTCATTTTCTCAACACACTGTTCCCCATATTGTAGAAAAGGCGACGGCGGATTGACCGAAGTATGATTGGAGAGCCAACAAACTTTGTACACACGGCTCATGTAGGATCAGGAGACCTCTTCAGTGGAATGAATTCAGTAAGTATGCTGTTTGGAACATGAAGACAGGACCATGGAGTATAGTCACATGAAAGCTGTGTAATAAGTACATGTGTTTTTAATAACACTCTGCTAAATGAATTCGTAGACAGCAGCTATAAAAGCATCAAGTGAGCAAAAGAGAAAAACGTTAATGATGACAAATTAATCCTTTAATCTGCCAAGTTAAGTAAATAGAACCTCCATAGTTAACCACCTCTTTAACCTGACGTAATTTTCATAGACTGGACATGCATATGAGTACTGTCAAGGTCCAGGTCCTTATGATTCAGATGTCAGGGCAGCAGGCCTAGGTCCTGATGATGTAGGTGTCAGGGCAGCTGGTCTAGGTCCTGATGATGTAGGTGTCACTGCAGCAGGCCTAGGTCCTGATGATGTAGGTGTCAGGGCAGCAGGCCTAGGTCCTGACGATGTAGGTGTCAGGGCAGCAGGCCTAGGTCCTGATGATGTGGGCGTCAGGGCAGCAGGTCTAGGTCCTGATGATGTGGGTGTCAGGGCAGCAGGTCTAGGTCCTGATGATGTGGGTGTCACTGCAGCAGGCCTAGGTCCTGACGATGTGGGTGTCAGAGCAGCAGGTCTAGGTCTGGATAATGTGGGTGTCAGGGCAACAGGTCTAGGTCCTGATGATGTGGTTGTCAGAGCAGCAGGCCTAGGTCCTGATGATGTGGGTGTCAGGGCAGCAGGCCTAGGTCCTGACGATGTGGGTGTCAGAGCAGCAGGTCTAGGTCTGGATAATGTGGGTGTCAGGGCAACAGGTCTAGGTCCTGATGATTTGGTTGTCAGGGCAGCAGGCCTAGGTCCTGATGATGTGGGTGTCAGGGCAGCAGGCCTAGGTCCTGATGATGTGGGTGTCAGGGCAGCAGGCCTAGGTCCTGATGATGTGGGTGTCAGGGCAGCAGGCCTAGGTCCTGATGATGTGGGTGTCAGGGCAGCAGGCCTAGGTCCTGATGATGTGGGTGTCAGGGCAGCAGGCCTAGGTCCTGATGATGTGGGTGTCAGGGCAGCAGGTCTAGGTCCTGATGATGTGGGTGTCAGGGCAGCAGGTCTAGGTCCTGATGATGTGGGTGTCAGAGCAGCAGGTCTAGTCCTGATGATGTGGGTGTCAGGGCAGCAGGTCTAGGTCCTGAAGGTCTAGGTCCTGATGATGTGGGTGTCAGGGCAGCAGGTCTAGGTCCTGATGATGTGGGTGTCAGGGCAGCAGGTCTAGGTCCTGATGATGTGGGTGTCAGGGCAGCAGGTCTAGGCCCTGATGATGTGGTTGTCAGGGCAGCAGGTCTAGGTCCTGATGATGTGGGTGTCAGGGCAGCAGGTCTAAGTCCTGGTGATGTGGGTGTCAGGGCAGCAGGTCTAGGTCCTGACGATGTGGGTGTTAGGGCAGCAGGTCTAGGTCCTGATGATGTGGTTGTCAGGGCAGCAGGTCTAGGTCCTGATGATGTGGTTGTCAGGGCAGCAGGTCTAGGTCCTGATGATGTGGGTATCAGGGCAGCATGTCTAGTCCTGATGATGTGGGTGTCAGGGCAGCAGGTCTAGGTCTTGATGATGTGGGTGTCAGGGCAGCAGGTCTAGGTCTGGATAATGTGGGTGTCAGGGCAGCAGGTCTAGGTCCTGATGATGTGGGTGTCAGGGCAGTAGGTCTAGTCCTGATGATGTGGGTGTCAGGGCAGCAGGTCTAAGTCCTGATGATGTGGGTGGGTGTCAGGGCAGCAGGTCTAGTCCTGATGATGTGGGTGGGTGTCAGGGCAGCATGTCTAGTCCTGACGATGTGGGTGTCAGGGCAGTAGGTCTAGGTCCTGATGATGTGGGTGTCAGGGCAGCAGGCCTAGGTCCTGATGATGTGGGTGTCAGGGCAGGAGGTCTAGGTCCTGATGATGTGGTTGTCAGGGCAGCAGGCCTAGGTCCTGATGATGTGGGTGTCAGAGCAGCAGGTCTAGGTCCTGATGATGTGGGTGTCAGGGCAGCAGGTCTAGGTCCTGATGATGTGGGTGGGTGTCAGGGCAGCAGGTCTAGTCCTGATGATGTGGGTGGGTGTCAGGGCAGCAGGTCTAGTCCTGATGATGTGGGTGGGTGTCAGGGCAGCAGGTCTAGTCCTGATGATGTGGGTGTCAGGGCAGCATGTCTAGTCCTGATGATGTGGGTGTCAGGGCAGCAGGTCTAGGTCTTGATGATGTGGGTGTCAGGGCAGCAGGTCTAGGTCTGGATAATGTGGGTGTCAGGGCAGCAGGTCTAGGTCCTGATGATGTGGGTGTCAGGGCAGCAGGTCTAGTCCTGATGATGTGGGTGTCAGGGCAGCAGGTCTAGGTCCTGATGATTTGGGTGTCAGGGCAGCATGCCTAGGTCCTGATGATGTGGGTGTCAGGCAGCAGGTCTAGGTCCTGGTGATGTGGTTGTCAGGGCAGCAGGTCTAGGTCCTGATGATGTGGGTGTCAGGGCAGCAGGCCTAGGTCCTGATGATGTGGGTGTCAGGCAGCAGGTCTAGTCCTGATGATGTGGGTGTCAGGGCAGCAGGTCTAGGTCCTGATGATGTGGGTGTCAGGGCAGCAGGTCTAGGTCCTGATGATGTGGGTGTCAGGTCAGCAGGTCTATGTCCTGATGATGTGGGTGTCAGCGCAACAGGTCTAGGTCCTGATGATGTGGGTGTCAGGGCAGCAGGTCTAGGTCCTGATGATGTGGGTGTCAGGTCAGCAGGTCTATGTCCTGATGATGTGGGTGTCAGCGCAACAGGTCTAGGTCCTGATGATGTGGGTGTCAGGGCAGCAGGCCTAGGTCCTGATGATGTGGGTGTCAGGGCAGCAGGTCTAGGTCCTGGTGATGTGGGTGTCAGGCAGCAGGTCTAGGTCCTGTAGTTGTTCGATTGTATTAGTTTCTGTTTCTACTGCTAAACTCTTCTTAGCTGCGTTATTCTTGAATAAATACTTTGCAACTTTAAAGCTTAGAATCCAGAATGGAAGTTAAACCCTGTCTATTCTCATGCTTCCACCAATGGGGCTTGGAGATCAGTTTTTTAATAATGTTTAATTTCTTTTGTTCTCTTAAGTTCACTTAATTGCCTTCTGTTAAAATTTTTATGTACTTTATGAAATATTAGCCTTTGTCTTATATTAGAATGTTTATAATTTATTTACTGTACATTCTCATGCACTAAACAAGAGTGGAATTTGCTTGTATCTCTTAAGGGCTAGGCAGCAAAAATATGTCATATTTGGCAGTAAGATACGAAGAACTAGAAGGATGGAAGATCTGATTTTCATAGAAGTTTCAGTGAACTTCACAATTGGCCTCAGATTTACCATTTCCTCCTTTTTTTTTTCTTAATCTAAGGGAAACCAGAAGGTAGTGTAATAGGTAAGTTCCAAGTGAGAAGTCTGTTTCTTTGTCTTTTTGAGACAGTCTCACTGTGTCACCCCCGTGGCTTCACAGCTCACAGCATCCTCAAACTCTTGGGCTTAAGCAATTCTCTTGCCTCAGCTTCCCAAGTATCTGGGACTACAGGTGCCCAACATAACACTGGCTTTTTTCTGGCATGGGCTGGGTTCAGACCTGCCAGCCTCCGTGTATGTGGCCAGTGTCCTACTCATGGAGCGACAGGTGCCGAGCCCCAAGAGAGAATTCTTATCAGGGCTCTGCCTCTCTTTTGCCTTTAAGAAGCCCGTAAGCATCAAGGACCTCTTTCCCCACTGCCTAAAGTATACAAAGGTCTAGTGCGATGATCCCGAAGGTGCTGAGACCCAGAACTTAGTAAGGTTTGTATAAATACAAAATTATGGGCCAGGCACATTGGCTCATGCCTGTAATCCTAGCACTCTGGGAGGCTGAGGCCGAAGGATCCTTTGAACCCAGGAGTCTGAGATTGCTGCAAACTAGGCTGACACCAAGGCACTGTAACTTGGGCGACAGAGTGAGACTCTGTCCCAAAAATACCCCACGGTATGATCCATTGTATACTGACCTACTAGATAGCATCAGCAAAAGACTTAGTAAGAGAACAGAGACTTTTAAAATAGGTAGATGGGTATCCTGGATACAACAGCCACATTTCTTATACTAGGTAAGCAAAGGAATGACATTTGTAGCTTCCTGGAAAGGAAACAGCTTGTTTGTTTTAAATAGGTAGGAAAAGTACTTTGATTTACTTGACTGCTTTTATGGAAATGCAAGAGGTGTCATGTTGTCAAAATAGAGCCAAGTTGCTTTGTTTCCTGGATCAACATGTAGGGAAAAGACCAAATGGGATCCTATTACTTTTATTAATATGGTTATTATAATATGTACATAGAATGAATGGCTTCAGATTTGTTACATATGATGAATTTTCTTTCTTATCTACTGATGTCATCTTTGCCAATTTAAGATATTTTTTAAAATCCAAGTATAATATAGAGGGAAAATTAAATTTTAGTTTATGGTATTTGTTAACCTTTTAAATCTTGTTTATGAACAATTAAAATTTTTCTTTATGATGCCTTCCTGGCATTTGTGTCTATGAAAAGTTTGTCATTGGTTACCTTCCTCTTGTGCTTGCTGTAATTTTAGGTGGGGCTCCAGGGCTGTCCTTTATGTGGCTTCCCCGTCATCTGCCCCTTTACCTTAGATGCAGGGTTAAGATGGGACCTCAGCTAGTGTACTCTTCTCGGCAGCCTTCTCTGCTACAAAGTGGACTTTAGAACCAAATGTGTCTCCCAAAGGCTTTCGGTAGTCATTTCACATATGAGTTTCTTATCTCTAAAAGGCCATACTCAGCACTCACCTCTCACAGAGCACTGAACTCACTGTTAAGAAGGGTGTCATTGAGTCGGTAAATTTCTTGAAAGAATCACTGGTAGTTCTAACTTGATAAACCTGACTTTGTGAGAGAAGTTATATTCTCCTATCCAGTACTAGTGAAAATGAGACAAAACCATAAATAGGTGTTCTGTTTATCCAAAGAAATAGTGTCTCTTAAGTTTGTCTTAAGAACTGAGCACTTGGTGTCATGAGTGTGTCTTGATTCGTGAGAATCAGCCTTGCTTCTCCTGTACACTGAGTACAATTTCTTTTTTCCTCTAAGTATATTTTTTATATTAACTACTTGCCAGAAAAGATTTCTGTGACCATTTTAATAATATAACCCAATTGTGTTAAATTACAAGGTCAGACAATTAAGTTTGCAAACTCATCCTAGAAAAAGTGCTACTTACCTCATTGCTGAATGTCACTGTGGTCATCAGATGGCTGAGAGGAGGACTTGGAAGGTGACCGTAGTGATGTTCAACAGTGAGGTATGTAGCACTTTTTCTAGTACGAGTTTGCAAACTTAATTGTCCGATCATGTATTCGTAATAATACTTTCAGGTTCAACACTGAAAAGTTACTTATTAGAGAATTTGAATCTTTTAGTTTAAAATTGAAGAAACGACTTTGGTATGAAAAAACACTTTTTTTCTTAATTAGAATCTACAGAGGGTGATAGGATGTGAAAGTCTTAAGTTTATTTTATATTAGAGAGAGGGAAGAGAGTGGGGGGAGAGAAGAGAGAAAGCAGCGAGCAGAGCGAAAGGAAGGACGATGGAGAAGAGAGAAAAGGAGCGAGGCGGGGCATCCCAAAGAAAGGAGGAATGCCCACCCTGCGTGGCATTGTAAATGAACAATGTAAAACACGAAGATATTGCTGGATGTTGGGTGAAAAATCATTCAGGGCTGAAATTGAAGTTTGTGCTCCCTAAATGTGATCTTACTTACTGTGAGGGGACAGTTAATGAATTGGAACTAGTATATACGGCAAGCTAGGCCCTTTTTACACTGTATTAACTGACCACATTTACTTAAAAAAAAGCCTATAGATTGCAGTTTCTTTTTCATATACTCTTACCTAATGTCATTTGGTTAATGCAAACAGATATTACTGTAATAACACCTTATTATCTGATACCATTGGAATAAGATGTTCCACATAAGTAAATGTTCCAGATCAGTAAAAATGTACCCACTTATGAGCCAAACATGTTTTCTCATGTGATGCCTTTTGATCTAGGTAAAGCTATACATTTTACATTTTGCTGTTCTTTTCCTTTTCTTTTCTTTTTATTAAATCACAGCTGTGTACATTGATATGATCATGGGGCATCATTCACTAGCTTCACAGACCGTTTGACACACTTTCATCACACTGGTTAACATAGCCTTCTTGGCATTCTGTCAGTTACTGTGCCAAGACACTTACATTCCACATTTACCAAGTTTCACATATACCCTTGTAAGATGCACCGCTGGTGTAATCCCAGCAATCCCCTTCCCTCTACCCACCTCCCCCCCCCCTTTCCCCCTTCCCCCTATTCTTAGGTTGTAACTGGGTTATAGCTTTCATGTGAAAACCCTAAATTAGTTTCATAGTAGGGCTGAGTACATTGGATACTTTTTCTGCCATTCTTGAGATACTTCGCTAAGAAGAATATGTTCCAGCTCCATCCATGTAAACATGAAAGAGGTAAAGTCTCCATCTTTCTTTAAGGCTGCATAATAGTCCATGGTGTACATATACCACAATTTATTAATCCATTCGTGGATCGATGGGCACTTGGGCTTCTTCCATGACTTAGCAATTATGAATAGGGCTGCAATAAACATTCTGGTACAAATGTCTTTGTTATGATGTGATTTTTGGTCTTCTGGGTATATGCCCAGTAGAGGGATTACAGGATTGAATGGCAGATCTATTTTTAGATCTCTAAGTGTTCTCCATATCTCTTTCCAAAAGGAATGTATTAATTTGCATTCCCACCAGCAGTGCAAAATGTTCCCTTTTCTCCACATCTGCGCCAACATTTCTGGTCTTGGGATTTTGTGATATAGGCTTTCTTTTTTTTTTAAAACATAGTCTCGATAGAGTGCCGGGGCATCACAGCAACCTCAAACTCTTGGGCTCAAGCAATTCTCCTGCCTCAGCCTCCCAAGTAGCTAAGACCACAGGCGCCTGCCACAGTGCCCAGCCATTTTTTGTTGCAGTTGTCATTGTTGGTTAGTTGGCTCTGGTCAGGTTTGAACCCGCCACCTTCAGTGTATGTGGCTGACACCATAACCACTGTGCTAAGGGCGGAGCCTTGCTAGTCTTTTCTATTATAATAAATGATTAAACTTGCCTAACTCCAAAAGTGACCTGAGCAAGTTTTATTACTTTAAACCTGGTATAGTGACTCAGGATCACCAGTGACAAAGTGAGATCACTATTTTATGTGCTCACTAGGTGTTGGAGGATGGTGCCCCATTCCCCTCTGTCACCTCCAAGTCCTGGAAGTGTGAAGGGCCCTTTGAACTGGTTCTGCATGATACCCTGATAGACTGCCAGTGCTCAGACTTTCTTCACAGTTAGGCCATACCTTCCAAAATCTCCTTACTGTTTCTGTTCCTCTTCTGCTAATCTAGCCTGACTCTCTAATTCTCTGCCTCCATACTGCTTCTAATTTATGCAGCCTAAGGTTGGAATAATGACACACTGAAAGCACTTCACAATTTGCAAATGACTTTATGTGCCAGTGTTTCAAATGCAAAAAGTAAGAAAACATCCCAGCATCTATCTCCAAATCTCGGAGGAAACAGCCATGTAAAGTGGTTAGGAGAGATTATCATGTTAACCACTTTACAGACAATACTTCAGCTATTCAAAGGACCTAAGTAGTTCATCCACTAACAACATTAAGGGATAAACTGTGAGTACAATCTATCTTTGGATTCTTGGACATTTTTTGCTTTTATCAGAATTTATTAAGCCTGTAAATTTTATCCCATAGACTTTGAAGATGTATCATTGGCTGGTCCAGTTTCATTCATGTTTTTTTAGTTTTTAAGTAACCAAGGTGATCATATGTGTGAGGTGTCAATAACTTAAGATATTTGAGATTAAGGCCAGTTGTGCTGGCTCACGCCTGTAAGCCTAGCGTTCTGGGAGGCTGAAGCAGGTGGATCTCCTAGCTTAGGAGTTCGAGACCAGCCTAAACAAGACTGAGACCCCCTCTCTACTAAAAATAGAAAAACTAGGTGGGTGTCATGGCAGGTGCCTGTAGTTCCAGCTACTCAGAAGGCTGAGGTAAGAGGATCTCGAGCCCAAGAGACTGAGGTTGCTGTGAGCTGTGATACCCTGGTACTTTACTTAGGGTGACAGAGTGAGACTCTTGTCTCCAACAAAGAAGGTATTTGAGATTCAGGAGCCAGCAAGTTGAATTGATCTGTATATTTTTTGTAACAGGGAAAGAAAGTAGGGGGTTGTTGCAAAAAAGTTTTTAAATTCCTAGCCTCACTATTTGCCCTTATAAGTAGAAAATTTTGTTAAAGCCTATTAAAAGCCCCCAGGCATTTCTTTTCAATGAAAGTGTCCTTCTGAAGAAAGCAGCCCAGCTGTAATGTCTTCGAAACCCTTTAGTTGTACTGGATCTAGTTCCTGACTTGGTTTTGTTGTGTTCTGTTTTTGTCTCATTTTAGGTTAGCTCCATTCAGAACCAAATGCAGTCCAAGGGTGGATATGGAGGCGGGATGTCTGCCAATGTGCAGATGCAGCTTGTGGACACGAAGGCGGGATAACCCTGGGCCCCTCTCCAGTGAGTGTCTCAAATGTGGGGCTGGGACCTCAAGGCCAGACATGGTCCACATCTGACACCATGGATAACATTAATTAAGTCTTAGATTAAACATATATTTTGTTTTCTTATTTTTTTTTAATTGTAAGCTTACCGATAAAATAAAAATTATTCACCTAGGTACAGTTTCTGCTTTTTGAATATAAGATTTAGGTAGTTCTTTTCCTTATAAAGAACTTTAAATGCTTTAACCATCTGGTTGGGAAGGGGGCTTTACCTGAGATTCTGGTGACAAGATGTTTCTTATGTGTTCTTTAAACAAGATTGAAATTATTATTTTGAGTATCGATACTGCAAGTAATGTCATGAATAATGAAGTAATTTCATAGTTAACACTTTATTATTTATAAATCTTACATTATAAATTTTTTAAAGAAAAAAATACTTTTAAAAAGGATCCCTTTAAGTATAAAAATAATTTGAATTTTTCTTTTGATTTTATAGGTCATTATGAATTTCTATATTTCCTCTGTCCACTATTCTCTATTTTTTTGTCTTGTGATTGTGGTTTCTTTTATTTTTAATTACACAAAGAAATTACACAAAGAAGTGTGATGCCATCTCCTTCACCCCCTTGTGATTACTCCAGTGACACGTTACTGTTCTGCTCTGAAGAAGATACTGTCGAATAAACCCTGCATTTCCTTCAGCTGGCTTGCATGCCTTTGGACTCAACGGACAGCATTCTTTGGATTGTAGCTGAATTTCTAATGTTTAATCAATATGGATCTGATCTTCGCATGATTTTTTGTGAATGCTAGTGCCATTTTGCAGTTTTTTTCTATTTAAAACATTTTTCTATTCACTGCCAACCCTCTGCCTTATGATTTTATTAGAAGGACCTGCTATTATTTGTTAACTTAACCACCATTTATGTATATTTTGGTGAAGGTTTGAGACCCACAAGCACAATGATCATTTTTATTTGTTTTTAAAACTTCAGCAGAATAGATTATCTGATGCTTTATGAAGTTGTTTTGGTGGGAGCCCATGGGATGCCAGAAATGAAAATTTCTTTGCTGCCCTGGGCTGATGATACTGCTGCTATTAAATAGAGAAAGTTTAGCTGTGGCACCAAGGCACGTCATCTACACAGAGAGAGAGAACTTGTAGCTTATTTTAGAAGTATGACTTTTTGTCTGTTTGATTAGAATTGCAATAAAAGAGAAGCTTGCATTCATAAGGCATTCATTCTGTTGTAAATGTTCAGTATATTTATTTTGAGAGCGAGGACCTGTGATTGTGAACAGGTGTGGTTGTGTCTGAGTGTTGTGGTAATCTTCTCTTCCAGTCTGATTCTGAACATCTTCACCTAGTAGCTGTTCATTTCTTTGTGTACTTATTCTTTTATATTCTGGTATCCAGTTGTTTCCAGAAGCAGTTTGTTGAAATTCTGGCCTACATTGCTAACTGCAGACCCCCAGAGTCATTGGCCTTTCTGTATTCTATGTATTTGGGGGGCAGGAAGTTGCCAAGAGCAACACACTGACCCGCCTGAATTTTTGTCAGTGAAAACAACCAGTAGGGCGACTTTTTATGGTATTGGTGAGAAGCCTTTGCTCAGGTTCCAATATATGTTTATCTTCCACAAATTTTGTGTATTTCATATATTTTTGTAAAGGTTTCTTCTTCCTCTTAGACCGTAGTGTTAAGCCAGAGTCAGTGGTTTGTGTTCTCATTAAAATGTTTAAATCCTACATCCAATTCATGCCTTAGTCTAACTACATTTAGTGAGATTAACATTTCATGCAACAAAGGGGCTTACTTGAAAACTTACAGAGCTATAGGGATTAGGTAATTGAAGAAAGGAACTGTGATCCTTTTCTCTTCTGCTTTCATTTATACCCTTTACCTTAAGCTTGGTCTCCAGTTTTCTGTGAAACAGGTAACTGAGTAAATGTTAGGTTTATGTAGGCAAAACGTGAAACCACTTCTCTTCCATTTATTTCGAATTTAATTTAGCCAGTCCAGTGGGCACCTTGTAGTTTGCAATTTTGAATCTTCATAAATTCAATCTCAAGCCTAGAGAGAATCTGTCAAGGAAAGACATATGGACCCTTCAAAATAGGCATTTTACAATTTGATTAATAACTTATAAACTGTAATGTACTGTGTAGACATTGCATTCTAGAATTTGCCTGAGTACCCTTGTAATTTTGCTCAGCCAGGGCCAGTTTCTTGCCAGGGACGTTGCTGTATGCAAGCTCTTTGAAAGACAGATTGGATTTTGTTGGCATAAGCAGCACTGATGCTATTTAGTCTACTTCTATTTTGATTCTTTATATTAGTACAGTTATTTGACTTGTCATAAATACAGGGAGCCCTGGTCCCTTTTCCCAACTCATGATTTCATTTTCTTCTTTTTTCCGATTGCTGTCTTCCCCACAGCTCCAAGGACAGGAAGTGTGGGGGTGTATCTATCTCCACGGAGGGGCCCCTGTTGTGCAGCTGCCACTAACTCCACAGCTACAGTAGCTACACTTTAGACAAGAACAGATGCTAGTGGTGCCTGGGAAGGTGCCAGGAAAACCAAGAAATAAAAGTACAAAAGAAATTAGGTCTTAACCTTGGACTTGCATTTTTTAAGGGATGGTTGAGAATAGTTGAGAGGGTGAAGGGGGGCAGCTTTCCACATTCATAAATGGGATTGCTTCGGAGGCCATTTGTGCCCCACAGCAACCTATCTCGTTTTTAAATTGAAGCTAATTGGGGTTTTACTACTCAAAAGTCATTATTCTGTTAATACTTTGCTGAAATATATGTTACAAGGGAAACTAAAGATTTAATCACATGGATTCTGTTGGCAATGATCTGCGTTCTGTAAGGAGAGAGTACTTTCCCATGCAGCAGGCATGCAGTGGTGCCAGGAAGCAGAGTGAAAACGCTGGTGGTCATTAACATTGGGCTCAGCATTATCAGTGGACCTTTGAAAATACTTTGTGAGTACATCAGCTTTCACTTTAGTTACTAAATTATAGCAGTTTCATTATAGAGAACAAGTTTGCCTTGATTTTGGTTAAAATAACTTCTGGTCAGTACCCAGAAGATAAAATGGACTTATTTTTATAATATAAGCATACTTTTTTTGTACATTGTGTTCATCCTTGAATAAAGTGAGTTCAGTGTTGGCTTGCAGTTATTAAAAAGAAAGTATTGATTTTGATTCAATAAATGTCTTCTTTCAATCCTGGCTGGTTTTTCCTTTCACTTCATTTTGTTTTTTCTTCCTAGGAATTATCAGAGCTCACTTAAAGCACACAAGTTTACATTCTTGTATTTTCAGTTATGATCCCTATCGTGCAAAAACAGTTTTCTCACTTTTCACTTTAAAAGTGGTTTTACATTTCTATAATTGTAATCTTGAGCTTTACAGTTTACCTTATAATTTAATAAATGCCTAGTAAGAATGAAAATGGGAAATGGGATTTATTAAAAAAACTTAAATATGAAATACAGCTCCTGTGTTTCAAGGAGTAAGGTGCTGGCCCCATATACCCGGTGTGGCAGGTACAAGCCTGGCCCCTGCCAAAACCTGCAAAAAAAAAAAAACAAAAGAAAACTTGCATAAAGTAAGATGAGAGTAAGGTAAGTAAAAATCAGTTTTAAATATATAAGTTTTAAATATGTATTAACATTCTGTGTCTCCAAGGTTGGTCTGTCAACTGTGGTGATAACTGATTTTTTAGTAAAAAAAGGTGTCTGGGTGTAGTGGCTCACACCTACAATCCTAGCACTTGAGGAGGCCAAGGCAGGTGGACTGCTTGAGCTCAGGAGTTCGAGACCAGCCTGAGCAAGGGTGAGACCTCATCTCTACTAAAAATAGAAAAATTAGTCGGGTGTTGTGGCAGGCTCCTGTGGTTCCAGCAACTTGGGAAGCTGAGGCAAGAGGATTGGCTGAGTCCGAGAGTTTGAGGTTGCTGTGATCTATGATACCATGGTACTCTACCCAGGACAATGGAGTGAGACTCTCAAAGAAAAAAAAAAAGGTCTCTGGGTACCCTTAGGTCAATGGTTAGAGCACTGGCCCTGTGCACCAGGGGTGGTGGGTTTGAACCCAGCCAGGGCTTGCTAAACAAACAAAAAAGGTATCAAATATCTAATTTGCCATGTTGAAGTATCTTGTCCTTAGACTAAAAATAGGATTTTAGTGAATTAAAATGAAATAATAAAATTAGGAATTCTTTTTTTTATTATTAAATCATAACCGTGTACATTAATGCGATCCTGGGGCACCATACACTGGTTTTATGCACAGTTTGAAGCATTTTCATCACACTGGTTGACAGAGCCTTCCAGGCATTTTCTTAGTTATTGTGTTAAGACATTTATATTTTACATTTACTGAGTTTCACATGTACCCTTGTAAGATGCACCGCAGGTGTACTCCCACCAATCACCCTCCCTTCGCCCATCCTCCCCTTCCTCTCCCCCTTCCCCATATTCTTAGGTTTCATACAAAAGCCATAAATCGGTTTCATAGCAGGGCTGAGTACATTGGATACTTTTTCTTCCATGAGAAGAATGTGTTCCAGCTCCATCCATGTAAACACGAAAGAGGTAAAGTCTCCATCTTTCTCTAAGGCTGCATAATATTCCATGGTGTACATATACCACAGTTTATTAATCCATTCGTGGATCGATGGGCACTTGGGCTTTTTCCATGATTTAGCAATTATGAATTGGGCTGCAGTAAACATTCTGGTACAAATATCTTTGTTATAATGTGATTTTTGGTCTTCTGGGTATATACCTAGTAGAGGAATTATAGGATTGAATGGCAGGTCTATTTTTAGATCTCTAGTGTTCTCCACACATCTTTCCAAAAGGAATGTATTAATTTTCATTCCCACCAGCAGTGTAGAAGTGTTCCCTTTTCTCCACATCCACGCCAACATCTCTGGTCTTGGGATTTTGTGATAGGCGCTAATCTTACTGGAGTTAGATGGTATCTCAAGGTAGTTTTGATTTGCATTTCTCTGATGATTAAAGATGAGCATTTTTTCATATGTCTGTAGGCCGTGTGCCTGTCTAATTCAGAGAAGTTTCTCTTCAAGTCTCTTGGCCAGCCTGCGATGAGAGCACTTGTTCTTTTCTTGCTTATACGTTTAAGTTCTCTGGATTCTGGTTATTAAACCTTTGTCGGAGACATAACTTGCAAATATCTTCTCCCATTTTGAGGGCTGTCTTGGCTGTGCAGAAACTTTTTAGTTTGATCAGGTCCCAGTAGTGCATTCTTGAAGCTGCTTCATTTGCCCAGGGGGTTCTCCTTATAAAATACTTGCCCAGACCGATTTCTTCAAGGGTTTTCCCCTGCACTCTCTTCTAGTATTTTTATAGTTTCATGTCTTAAGTTTAAATATCTTAGTTATTGGTGAAAGGTGTGGGTCCAGTTTCAGTCTTCTACAGGTCGCCAGCCAGTTCACCCAGCACCATTTGTTAAATATGGAATCTTTTCCCCACTGAACGTTTTTAATTGGCTTGTCGAAGATCAGATAACAGTAAGTAGCTGGATTCATCTCTTGGTTCTCTATTCTGTTCCAGACATCTACTTCTCTGTTTTTGTGCCAGTACCAAGCTGTTTTTTTTCTGTAGAGACAGTCTCACTGTACTGCCCTCGGGTAGAGTACTGTTGCGTCACACGGCTCACAGCAACCCCCAACTCTTGGGCTTACTTGATTCTCTTGCCTCAGCCTCCCAAGCAGCTGGGACTACAGGTGCCCGCCACAACGCCTGGCTATTTTTTTTGTTGCAGTTTGGCCGGGGCTGGGTTTGAACCTGCCACCCTTGGCATATGGGGCCGGTGCCCTACTCACTGAGCCATAGGCGCCGCCTAGTACCAAGCTGTTTTGATCACTATTGATTTATAGTATAGTCTGAGGTCTGGTAGCGTGATTCCTCCTGCTTTGTTTTTATTTCTGAGTAATGTCTTGGATATTCGAGGTTTTTTTCTGATTCCATATAAAACGAAGTATTTTTTCAAGATCTTTGAAGTATGACAGTGGAGCTTTAATAGGGATTGCATTAAAATTGTATATTGCTTTGGGTAGTATGGACATTTTAACAATGTTGATTCTTCCCAGTTATAAGCAAGGTATGTTTTTCCATTTGTTAATGTTTTCGGCTATTTCTTAGAGTTTCATAGTTCTCTTTATAGAGATCTTTCACGTCTTTTGTTAGATAAACTCTCAAATATTTCATCTTCTTTGGCACTACTGTGAACAGAATAGAGTCCTTAACTATTTTTCCAGCTTGACTATTGTTGGTATATATAAAGGCTACCAGTTTATGAATGTTGATTCTGTAATCTGAGATGCTGCTGTATTCCTTGATCACTTCTAAGAGTTTTGTAGTAGAATTCCTGGTGTTTTCCAGATATACAATCATATCATCTGCGAAGAGCGAGTTTGATTTATTCTGACCCTATATGGATACCCTTGATTGTCTTTTCTTCCCTAATTGCAATGGCTAAAACTTCCATTACAATGTTAAAGAGCAGTGGAGACAATGGGCAGCAGCCTTGTCTGGTTCCTGATCTGAGTGGAAGTGATTTCAGTTTAACTCCATTCAATACAATATTGGCTGTGGTTTTGCTGTAGATGGCCTCTATCAGTTTAAGAAATGTCCCTTCTGTACCAATTTTCTTTCTTTTTTTTTTTTTTTTTTGTAGAGACCAAGTTTCACTTTATGGCCCTAGGTAGAGTGCCATGGCATCACACAGCTCACAGCAACCTCCAACTCCTGGGCTTACGCGATTCTCTTGCCGCAGCCGCCCAAGCAGCTGGGACTACAGGCGCCCGCCAGAACGCCCGGCTACCAATTTTTTTAAGTGTTCTGATCATGAAGGGATGCTGGATATTATCAAAAGCTTTTTCTGCATCAATCGAGAGAATCATATGGTCTTTGTTTTTTAATTTGTTTATGTGCTGGATTATACTTATATATGTATGTATATTAAACCAGCCTTGAGACCCTGGGATAAAACCCACTTGGTCATGGTGTATAATTTGTTTGATATGTTGCTGGATTCTGTTTGTTAGGATCTTGTTGAATATATTTGCATCTAAATTCATTAGTGATATTGGCCTATAATTTTCTTTTCTTGTTGGGTCTTTTCCTGGTTTGGGGATCAGGGTGATGTTTGCTTCATAGAACGTGTTGGGTAGTCTTCCTTCTTTTTCTACATTTTGGAACAAGTTGAGTAATATAGGTACTAGTTCCTCTTTAAAGCTTTGGTAGAATTCTGATGTGAGGCCATCTGGTCCCGGGCTTTTCTTTTTAGGGAGATATCATATGTTTGATGCTATTTCAGAACTTGATATTGGCCTGTTCAACATTTCCACTTGATTCTGGTGAAGTCTTGGAAGGTGACATGCTTCCAAGTATTGGTCAATTTACTTAACATTTTCATATTTCTGAGAATAAAGTTTCTTGTAATATAAAGGATTTTTTGAATTTCTGAGGAGTCTGTTGTTATTTCATCTTTGTCGTTTCTGATTAATGAAATTAGAGATTTTACTCTTTTTTTCCTGGTTAGGTTAGCCAAAGGTTTATCTATTTCATTGACCTTTTCAAAAACCCAACTTTTTGATTTATTGATCTGTTGTATAATTCTTTTGTTTTCAATTTCATTTAATTCTGCTCTAATTTTGGTTATTTCTTTTCTTCTACTGGGTTTGGGGTTGGAATGTTCTTCCTTTTCCAGTTGCTTGAGATGTCCCATTAAGTTGTTAACTTCCTCTTTTCCGTTCTCTTGAGGAAGGCTTGCAGTGCGATAAATTTCCCTTTTAGGACTGCCTTTGCGGTATCCCAGAGGTTCTGATAATTCGTGTCTTCATTTTGTTTTTGTTCCAAAAATTTGGCGATTTCCTTCTGAATCTCATTTCTGACCCAGCTATTATTCAGCATAAGGTTATTTAGCTTCCATGTTTATATATGAGGATGCAGATTCCTGTTGTTACTGAGTTCAACTTTTATTCCATGGTGATCCGAGAGGATGCAAGGAATAATTTCTATTCCTGGGTGGCATCTGTGGCTCAAGGAGTAGGGCGCCAGTCCCATATGCCGGAGGTGGCGGGTTCAAACCCAGCCCCAACCAAAAAAACCACACACACAAAAATAATAATAATAATTTCTATGCCTTTCAATTTACTGAGGTTAGACTTGTGACCTAAGATGTGATCGATTTGGGAGTATGTTCTGTGGGCTGATGAGAATTATGCGTATTCAGTTTTGTTGGGATGAAATGTTCTGTAGATGTCTGCTAAATCCAAGTGTTGGATGGTTAGGTTTAAATCTAAAATTTCTTTGCTCAGCTTCTTATTGGAGGATCGATCCAACACTGCTAAAGGAATGTTGAAATCTCCAACTGTGATGAGCTGGAGGAAATCATGTTGCTCATGTCTGTTAGAGTTTCTCTTATAAATTGAGGTGCATTCTGGTTGGGTGCATAAATATTCATAATTGAAATCTCAATATATTGAGTATTATCCTTAACAAATATGAAGTGACCATTCTTATCCTTCTTTACTTTTGTTGGTTTAAAGCCTATTGTGTCTGCAAATAGAATTGCAACACCTGCTTTTTTCTGATTACCATTTGCCTGAAATATGGATGACCATCCTTTCACCCTGAGTCTATATTTATCTTTTAAGGTAAGATGTGACTCTTGTATGCAGCAAATATTTGGTCTGAGTTTTTGTATCTAGTCACCTAACCTGTGCTTCTTTAGAGGACAGTTTAAGCCGTTCACATTAATGGAGAACATTGATATGTTTGGTAAAATTTTGGGTATCGAGTTTTTCGAAAGTACAATGGACATTTATGATCCTTTCGCCACTGTGGAAGTTGGAGTTTGATCAAAAGTTTGTGAGTGAGTTTACTTTTGTGGTAGAGGATTGGGCTGGTCATCATGGAGGATAGGTCTGAGAATATCCTGAAGAGCTGGTTTGTTTATGGCAAATTTCTTCAACATATGAATGTCATTAAAGTATTTAATTTCTCCATCATAAATGAAACTCAGTTTAGCTGGATATAGGATCTGGGGTTGAAAGTTATTTTGTTTTAGGAGATTAAAAGTTGATGACCACCCTCTTCTGGCTTTAAAGGTTTCAGCAGTGAGATCTGCAGTGATTCTAATATTCTTCGCTTTGTAGGTGATGGATTTCTTGTGTCTGGCTGCTTTCAGAATTTTCCCTTCATATTAACCCTAGTGAAGTTAATCATGATATGCCTGGGAGATGTCTTATTCAGATCGAGTCGTGTTGGGGTTCTGAAACTGTCTGCTGTCTGAAGCTGAGAACCTCTTGGCATGTCTGGAAAATTTTCTTTCATAATTTCATGGAGAAGGGCCTCTGTGCCTTGCGAGGCCACTTCATCACTTTCGGGGATTCCAATGAGGTGGATATTAGCCTTCTTCGAATTATCCCAGAGCTCTCTGAGAGAATGATCCGTTTTTGCCCTCCATTTCTCTTCCTCTTTGAGAGTTTGCGAGCATTCAAACACTTTGTCTTCATTGTCAGAGATCCTTTCTTCTCCTTGCTCCAGTCTGTTCCTGAGGGATTCTACTGTATTTTTCAGAACTTTGAGGGCTTCAAAATCTTGCTTCAATGCATCAAAATCTTTGGTGGTTTTGTCTTTAAATTCATTAAATTCTTGAAACAACTTTTGAATTTCTCCTTGAATTTCTAATTCTGAGTTTTGAATTGCTCTTCGAATTTCTACTTCCAAATTTTCCTCCATTCTATTAATCTTGTTTGCAATCCAAATTCTGAATTTGATTTCTGAAATCTCGGCCAGCTGTTTATGGATGGGATCCTCAGTTACATCTGCCATATTTTTCCTTGGGGGAGGTTGATCTACTCAGGTTATTCATGTTACCACAGTTTTTCCACTGATTCCGCCGCATGATTACTTTACACCATTTGACTTTTCCCCTGGAGCTTTGTCCAGGACCCGTACAGGGTGATGGCTTGAGAAACCGGGGAACTATTTGGTGTGGTGCGGCTAAGTGGTTCTGTCTTGATTTCAGCTGGTCTCTGTCTGACCTAGTGAAACAGTTACTCTGGTTTGAAGTCTCAGCTGTGCAGAAATACCAGTGATTAAGTCACCCCAACCCCCACAGGCAACAGTTGGAAGAGGAAGATCAAACCTTCCTACAGCCAGACACCCAGGGCACCAGTTGAATAGTCCTTAGGCAATTGGCTCTGTTCAAAAGGTCTAAATCAATTGTCTCAGTCAGCATGTGTCTCAGGTGGGAGAGTTTCAAAGGTCTCTGGCAACTGGTTTGCAAGGGTCTGGTGATAACTCAGGTATGACTTGCTTCAGTGCTCCGTGAAGTCAGGAGGGCCCACCTAGCAATTAGGTTAGCCTGGGAAGGTGATGCCACCTTCTGCACCTTGCACCTCTGTCACACTCAGTCACTGATAGCTGCGCAGGGCTGTGACCCAGTTGTCTCCAGTAAGCAGATACTCCAGAGGTTTGCACCTGCCTGAATCACAGGGAAATCTGTATCTGCTCAGCCAGGCTGCTGCTCTCTGCCTCTACCCCGTAGGGGACCATGAGGCCTGAACAACCTTGGGCGCTTGATGGAGGCTGGTGGGTGTTCACTCAGTTCCAGCCCTGCCTCTGATTGAGGTTACTGGCAGAACAGAACAACTTTGTGGGATTTCCTTTCTGTCCCTGCTAAATTCCTCTGTAGAAGAGGAGCTGATTTGAGTTCCCTGAACCTGTGCCTCAGGCCCTGTCTTTGCTCCTGCAGGTTTGTATTTGCAGCACGGTTAGCTGTCAGCTGTAGCCACCTGCCTTCCTTTGTCTATGGGCTGATGATCCGCTGGGAGCCGGGTGCATCTTAGGCTCAGTAAAGCAGTCCTCTGGGTCAGCCCCACCCTGAGAATTTTTCGGCTCTATGTGTGTGTTTTCTAGCCCCTGCACTCTACCCAGGCCGATACCGCCTCAGGCAAACCCTTCACTCATGGAGCCTGTGTTTCAGTCCCAAGACTGTTCCGTGGTGGTTGCCATCTGAGAAGATGCCCGGCCTCCTCTGGTTGCCCAGGGAGACATGGGTTGTGGCTTTAGGATATCTGGGGGTGGGCCTTATTGTTGACAGAAAAGGCTGCCGCTTTGCACCTCAGGGCACTGCCGTTCTGGCGTGATTCCCTCTCAGCCATCCTTCGTCTCCTCACTCCTGTGCTGCAGAATCAGCACTGACCAGCCGCAGTTCAGGCCCTGTCCATGCCCCTTGAGAAATCACCCAAGAATCTGGACTCCTGGGGGACAGGCCTCCAGACCTCAGAATGAGAGTGGAGGGGAGTGCTGGGGGCTCAGAATTGCGAGTCGAAACATGAAACTCATTGAGACTGAATGAGCAAATAAACAGATAAAAAGGCTACCAGACACACAAGCCCATAGATGCACAAACAACAAAAAAACAACTGCAATAATGATAATGGTAAAATAATTGAAAAAAAAAATGGTAAAAATCATACAAACAAAACCTCTAAAAATATGATGTAAGCACTCTCAGAAACCATAAAGAGGGAAGTTGAGGAAGAGAGAAGGAAGAGAAAAAAAGTGTTCATAAAAATGTTAAAAAAAGAAAAAATTAAAAATAGAAAAAAAAGTGTATGTATAAAAAAATAATAAAAATTAACAATAGATCCTCTAAGAAAATGGTGAGGAAAGAAGAAAAAAGGCAGCAACCACAAAAGTATTATTCTTGTATATATGTAGGAATATACATCTATGATGTAGGGATCGACTTTCGTAGGAATGTATGTATAATGCAATATACTTTCTGGACACCAGGTGGTGCTGTGAGTGGTTCCAAGGCTTACACCTGTTTCACAGTTTATACTGTTACCACAGGAACCACCCTACCTGGCTGGTCCCATTTTGGAGTTTTTGTAAAAGTGTATTATCTAATTGTTGTGTAATCTCAGCTGCTCTGTTCCAGACAGCACTCCTATCTGACCTCCCAACTCAGTGCAAGATTCTACGCTTCACAAATCTTTCCACTCTGCTCCCACATTCTCCTGCAGACTGGCGACTGCAATTGGCTGTGGGGGAGGGTGCTGGCTGCTGCCAGCTTTAGCTGCTGCCAGCTCCCGTAGCCGCCGCCCTGTGGCTGCAGCGCACGGAAACCTTATCCTCAGTTTTTGTGGCTCAGAGTCTCACTTGGCATCTGGACTTTTGAGTCCAGCCACCTGCCAGTTGCTGCACAGCCTGAACTGCCAGCCTGCTCCAATATTCCCCACCAGGAATGGTCCAGTGTATTTAATCACTCTTGTTATTCTGGGGGAAGGTTTCTGCCATTTCAGATAATTCAAAATGTCTGTTTCCCGTGCAGGATCCCTTCCCTTCAATTTTCCATCTTGCTTAGCACCTTGTGGTTCTGACTGGCTCCCCTTTCGGGTGCCACACTTAGCTCAGGAAAAAATTTTCGTCAGTTGGGTTTTGCTAGGAGTTGCAGGCTGCTGTCCTCCCTGAGGGGCCCGCTGGCCAGCATGGCCAAGCGGGAAAAATCTCTACAACAGAGTCTGTGATTTTTTTTTTTTGTTGAGACAGAGTTTCACTTTATTGCCCTCGGTAGAGTGCTGTGGCGTCACACAGCTCACAGCAACAGAGTCCGTGATTTTAAATTACACCTCACATATAGCAATCTGCCAATTCGCTGCGCGCCTCCAGCTGTCTGTCCACACCAATAATCCACATGGGGAAAGGGTCCAGACCCCTCTTCCTCTCACCTGATGACTTGGGAGAGGTGGGCTACATGTCCATCCTGTCTGCCATCATGCTCTGCCTCCCTAAAATTAGGAATTCTATTCCACATACTAGCCACATTTCAAGTGCTTAATATCGTATAACTTATCAGAGTATTTCCATATTTCCATTATGACAAAGTTTGGGGAGATTAGTGTTTGCTTTTAAAATAGTTTTAAATAGTTTGGGCTAGTGGTTCTTGTGGGTGGTGATTTTGCTCCCCAGGGAACATCCGTCAATGTCACAAGACATTTTTGGTTGTCACACTGAGGAAGGGGGAAGGATCTGAGGGATAGAAACTGGTGATGTTGCTAAACAGGACAGTCCCCACAACAGACGGATTTGGTCCAAAGTGTCAGTGCCATAGCTAAACCCTGATTTATGACAGATCTTTATGTCTGTGTACTCAGCAGACACACAGGTGTCCTTAGACACTTGATGGCAGTCGACCTGTGCTTTGGTCAATTAGGTTTAACTGTGTCATGAGACTTGCTACACAACATTCTAAAAACTAGAAAGGGCATTAGGAAAAATATTAGGAGAAAGTATTTTTACAAGTTTTGATAACTTTTGTCCTTATGTCGAAAGACTAAAAGGAAATTGGTCTAAAATGCAATTCTTTGCAAAATAAACTGACAATTCAGTGAGACATCCCAATTATGAAGAAGGTAAAGAAACTGATTAGGTGTATCAGAGCTCTATTCTGAGCTCATGTTTTAAAAAGACATGTAAGATGGGCGGCGCCTGTGGCTCAGTGAGCAGGGCGCCAGCCCCATATGCCGAGGGTGGCGGGTTCAAACCCGGCCCCGGCCAAACTGCAACAACAACAAAAAAATAGCCGGGCGTTGTGGCGGGCGCCTGTAGTCCCAGCTACTCGGGAGGCTGAGGCAAGAGAATCGCTTAAGCCCAGGAGTTGGAGGTTGCTGTGAGCTGTGTGAGGCCACGGCACTCTACCGAGGGCCATAAAGTGAGACTCTGTCTCTACAAAAAAAAAAAAGACATGTAAGATGTTGAAAGGTAACCACAAAAAAAGTAAGACAAATCTTACTAAAGATTGTCAGAGACAGTATGGAAATTGCTAAATCTTGTGAAAATGCAAAAATCTGTAAAATTGGTATAGACAAGACAACAAGGAAATTCTGTGCCCTCTGCTTAAAGTACAGAATTAGCAGATTGGAAAGAAAGTATTTGCAATTTTACCTTATGTCTATTGCCTCCATCCAGAATGATCTAGTAAGAGAATTGAAACAATTAAATGACTCATCTTAATCCAACTTTTTATATTTTGGTACTTTCTTGTTTTTATGATGTTTCCCAGAGTAGGAGGGTCGTTGGTGTTCAGTGCTTTCTCCCAGACACACGCAACCTCTGGGCTCTTTATGGCCCCTCCCCAGCTTCATCCTGTCAATATGCATCATCTTTATTTTTGTTTTCTGTCTGTCCTGCCTTTGATGCCTAGACAGAAAGATATCTTTGTGTTTACTAAGATAAAAAAGTTACACCCCGGATATTTTAATATGATTTTAGTGTAAATCAAGCAGCCCCTTCTGAATGTTAATTTTTTTTTTACCACAGAGTCACCTTATTATTTGACTTTTATTTAGCATATTTATTTCCAGAATATTGAACTATTGCAAAGAAAAGAGATCAAATGCATACAAGAAAAGAAAATGTCTATAGGCCGCTTATCACCAAAAGGTTTGTCCAGCAGTGCTTTATCTATTGATTGCAACATTGTCAGGCAGTTTCAGGAAACATTTTACTTGCTATTTCTAGGTTTAACATGTGAACTGCCATGTGAGTTATATTTAACTCACAATGTTTACATAGATTGCCATAGATTGCTGGCGCGGATGTGGAGAGAAAGGAACACTTTTACACTGCTGGTGGGGCTGCAAACTAATACAACCTTTTTGGAAAGAAGTTATGGAGAAACCTTAACCTAGACCTCTGGTTTGATCCTGCAATCCTGAATGTTAATTTTTAAACTTTTGAACTTAACTTGAGAAAAAAAAAGTTATACCTCAAGTAAGAAGACACCAGTATTTGATCTGGAACCTTATGAATAAGTGCTCAAAGAATGGGAATTCTGGTATTGAAGAAAGTTTATTTTCATCTGGGTGTGGTGGCTGCACCTCTAATCCTAGCACTCTGGAAGGTTGAGGCTGGAGGATTGCTTGAGCTCAGGAGTTCAAGAGCAAGAGTGAGACCCCCCATTTGCACAAAAGGTAAAAAAAAAACAAAAAACCCAGCCGGGCATGGTGGGTGCCTGTAGTCAGAGCTACTCATGAGGCTGAGGTGGTAGGATCCCTGGAGCCCAGAGTCTGAGGCTGCGGTGAGTCACTGCACTATACTTGGTTACAGAGTGAGACTCTGTCTCAAAAAAACAAAAAGTTCATTTTCTTCTCACTAAAAGGTGATATTAGCAGAAAAGTAAAGACGATGTCTTTACATTGTAAAAGATTTACTATAAATCAAAGCTCTAGAGTTCATTAGACCTTTTACAGCTCATTTAGTTATGGGTTCAGTAGCTTTAGAAAGATAAATGCTACTGAGGGCCTGAGAGCCTTGGGAGCCCAGAAAGGACTCCTAGGCATTTGTTTTGTTTTCTCTTTCAAAGGAGCACCAAGTAAGACACTTATAAAATCATCAGACCCTCACCTGGTTACCATTTTCTTAATATAGCAACCATTTCTTCTAGAGTTAGTGTTTACTTATATCTTATTTAAGAAATTCTTACTACTCCTGAGATTCTGTTGTGTAATTTTAGTGTTATTTCTTCTGTTAGTGTTTGGTATAACTTACCGGTAAAGCCATCCAGGCCTGGAATTTTCTTTGTGAAAAAGCTTTTAAATTACAGATTTAGTTTCTTTCAAAGTTACTGGACTACTAAATTTCCCTTCTCATTATGGTTTTGATAAAGTGTGTTTTTTTTTTTCTATGAATCTGTTTATTTCATCTACATTTCAGTTATTCAGAGTATCTTATCTCTTCAAGGACTTTGCAATTAGGATTCTTTTCATTTCTGACGTTGGTTAGTTCTGCCATTTTTTTTTTTACTTGATAATCCACACCAAAAATTAATCAGTTTTTTGTCTTTTCATACAACCAATTTATTGCTTTAATCTTCCTTTGCAAGTTATATATTTCATTGATTTCTGCTAGTAATTATTACCTCCAATAATTTGGATTTAATTTGCTGTTATTCTGATATCTTGAGAATGCTTAAGTTTGGCCTTTTTTCCTTTCTAACATCTGTACCCTTTCAGTATGGTTTTAATTACATCCAAGAGATTTAAATATTCATATTTTCGTTCAATTCAAAATAATTTCTACTTCTCACTGTTAGAGGTAATTTCTTCCAAATTTATCTGTTCTTCAGTTCTGCCGCAGAGAACCTTCTCTATATTTATTGATAGTTTATGGCTTTATAAGCCAATTTTACATGAAAATAATGTGTTTTTTGTAGTTGTTGGTACAGTGTTCTATATAGGCCCATTAGATTAAGTTTATTAATGGTGTTGTTCTAATGTCTTATATCCTTATGATGGGGAGAGGTTTTGCTTCTATCATTTATTGAGATGGCTGTACTAAAATTCTCTTTGTGTGCTTGTTTTGTTTTTGCTTTTTATTTTAAGACAGAGTATCACTTTGTCACCCTCAGGAGAGTACCATGGTGTCATAGTTCACAGCAACCTCAAACTCTTGGGCTCAAGCAATCCTCTTGCCTCAGCCTCCCAAGTAGCTGGGACTACAGGCACCCACCACAATGCCTGGCTACTTTTTAGAGACTGGGTCTGGCTCTCCCTTAGGCCAGTCTTGAATTCCTGCACTCAAGCAATCCACCGGCCTCGGCGTCCCCGAGTGCTAAGATGACAGGTGTGAGCCACTGTACCCAGCCTAAAATTCTACTTAGGGATGTGGGCTTCTGGCCAAGATGAAATATCTGCTGCTCTACCCTCCTGGCTAATCTAAAAACACTAATTGTTGAGAGAACAAGAAACGTAAAGAGGCAAGCCCTACCACTGCTCCAGTTTACTGCCTGGAGAAAATTTCTAGGCCATAGTGCAAAAGAGGGGAAGCCTAGGCCAGAGCCCCAGAGTTTTCCAGAATAGAAGAGACAAGAGGTAGAGTCCAGGTGGCTAAGGCTCAATTTTCATAAACTCTTTCAGGGAACAAAGAAGAAACAATTTCCAGTTCCTTCCAGGAAAATATTTTAACATTAATACAAAACTGTGACAGGGTGGAAAATTAGAGACCATTTCTTTCATAAACACAGATGCAGAAATCGTAAATAAAACACTGCAAAAAAGTATGCAGATATATAGAAACAATAACATAACATGGCAGGGTTTCTATTAGAAAAGTGCAAGGTAAGCGCTTGGGGAAGCGGGGTAGATAGGAAGAAGTTAACACCATAAAATCTATCAATTAACTTCACCAGACTAACACATACAAGAAAATTTGATCATTTCAAAAGATTCAAGATAAGTATTTGAAAAAATTCAGCATCATACATCCTCTTAGCAAACTATAAATAAAAGGGCACTTCCTTCAACTCATAAATACCACAAAAATCTATAGCGATCACTATGCTCATTGGTGACATTTAAATGCTTTTCTGAGATGAGGAATAAAGGAATCCCATTCTGACAACTTCCATTCAACACTGTACTGGATATTCTGCCCAGTGCAATAAGGCAAGAAAATAAATAAATTGCAAAATGACTGTAAATAAAGTTATTACAAAAAGAATGTGAGCATGCAAAAAATTCCCCCCAAATCCATAAACTGTTAGCATTAATACGTGAATTGAACGAGGTAGCTAGATACAGATTATAAAAATCATTGTATTTCGATATTGTAGCAAAAAATAGTAAACATATGACCTCAACACTTCATGAAGAGACGTCTAATGGCCAGTATTTGAAAAGATGCTTAGCCCTAGTAGTCATTATTCACATTAAAATTAAAAGCATAATAAGATACCAGTAAAACCATAATAAGATACACACTCAATAGGATATCTGAAATGAGAAAAGTATGAGGCTGACAAGCTGTAGAGGTTTCCGGGATAGCCAGGTCCTCCCTTAAGTTTACTAAATGCTTTCTGGGGTGGAGGGTTCCTGAGGTAAGTTTTTGGAATACCACATTCCTTACCTGTAGGGACTGGGGTCCCCAAGATAAGATAAATATACTAACTTGAATTTGTTGCATTTGTTTGTAGAGCTACTGTGACAAATTCAAACAAATTATCTCGCAGTTCTGGAGAACAGAAATCCAAACTCAAGGTGCTGCAGGGCACCATTTCCCCTGGAGGCTCCAGGAGAGAATCTTTTTTTTATCCAGTCCCTGGTAGCTGTCAGTTATGTAGCCACACAAAACTCATGGCTACATGTCTCTCTGCTGTCTTCACATTGCCTTCTGCTCTGCGTGTATCTTATCCTTCTTTGCCTTTCTTATAAAGACCCTTGATGAAATTTAGATCTTACTTAGTCTAAAGTGAATTCACCTCAAAATGTTTAATTATATCTGCAAAGATCCTTTTCCCAAATAAAGTAATATTTGTAAGTTCCAGGGATTAGGATTTGAAATTTTCATTTGTTATTCAACCTACTACATTTGTGTTTAATGTATTTCCTAAATTGAAAAATGAACGAGTGTAGGGGGCTTCCTATTTGGATTCCTCCTCTCTGCTGCTGGAGGTTCTGTCCCCCTTCTTATCATGTTTATCAACCTTTCTTCCTATCAATAAACTCTATCCTATTGCTTAAAAAAATGAGCTACTGAGACTGGAGAGCTGGTCAGGGGAAGGAATGGCCTGGGAAAACCGTGAGAGAAGGTAGAAGACTAAGTTATCATGGGAGCAATATTCACCAAGTACAGACAGAACACTGGGAGATGTTACAAAAGGGAGCTCAAGCAGAATTTCCTTCTTCTTTGCCAGCTCCTGGGATCTGATCCCATAAGAGCAGAGGCTATGCAGTAGAACCTCACAGCTGACCACCTTGCTACAAGGAGACGACAGGAGACCACCTCCTCAAGTTGGCCTAATTCCATACAGCAGACACGCACCACATGTACTCATCAGTGCAGTAAG
Organism: Nycticebus coucang; assembly: GCF_027406575.1. Classification (NCBI taxonomy): domain Eukaryota; kingdom Metazoa; phylum Chordata; class Mammalia; order Primates; family Lorisidae; genus Nycticebus; species Nycticebus coucang. The sequence continues at coordinate 29,485,836 of NC_069796.1, forward strand.
CCTACTGTTGCCCACCTCTGTATGTTGATCAGTTTGCTTCAGTACCCTGGGGGGGTCAACTTACAGAAGCTCTACTTATTTACACAAAGGGCCCAAAGGAGTGGGCAAGGTGAATGCTGTGGCAGACCCAGCTAGCTGTCCATTCAATAACTACTCTTTCCTTCTTCACTGAAAAAAAATCCTAATTTTGCTAGAAAAATCAATTGTTTACATCAAATAGAGCATTTCCAGGATTCTCTTGTAGCTACTGTCATAGAACACAGTTCTGACTAATGGGATGTAAACAGAAATGTGCAAGCGGAGCCTTTGGAAAAGCTATTGGTTACTAATAAAAAGGGACACACATTTGCGTCTTTTCCCCTAAGCCTGCTCTTCTCCTTCCTTCCTTCCTGAAATATTGAGGTGATGCTCTGAGATGTAAATGTCCTTGACAGCATTGTGGAGTTATTATCAGCCCTGGACAGCTGGCTTGCGGACTTTTTTGTTGTAAGAAAACCCCCCAAGTCCAGTGGGGTTTAAGTCTGTTATTTGGTTTGCAATCAAATACAATCCTTTTAACCTAAACAATGGCTAGGTGTTCCACACATTCTGTAGGGTCGATCATTGTATCATTCTAGTTTCTCTGAATACTTAAAAAAAAATGAGGCTTTCACACCAACATATATTCCAAACTGGCATTCTTAAATCGCTGGGTATTATTATTCTATCTTTTGAAGCATTATTCTATCTTCATTCAAACATCAATGAAGTGCAGAGAAGGTTAATGTACACTCTTTATTGAGTCCACCAATGTATTAGGAGATATGGTAATAATAAATGGTACTTTTATATCCTTTTAACCAAAAATATAACAAATATTTACATTTAGTAAAAATACAAAAAGCATACAGAGGCACTGTCTTTCTAAAAGACGTAAGTTTAAGAGGTATCAAAAAATAGGAGACAAACATTGCTTGTTACAGAATACCTTACAATCAATGAATTGTGCAGTATAATTGCTATTTGATTATTATAACTGTGCAGTTTTGCTTTTGTCTTTTGCTGATAAGCTTACATGTTTCAGTTTTAAAAGATCAACTGCATTTTGTATATCAAAAATGAAAAGAGACCTAAAAAATGCACAAACAAAGATGAAGATGAACTGGGTTCAAGTTTAAATTTGAAAATGTACTATGAAACTTTTCTGAAGATTTATTCCCTTTTTCTAGCCTTTTAGGTTTTGCTAAAATAATACATAAACCTTAACTTCACATTTTTTAGAAACTTAGAGTAACAAACATTGTTTTAAGTATACTAGGAAATTATTTTCTCCTCCCTTTTATGTAGAAGGGAAGAATACTTTTTTTTTTTTGGCCGGGGCTGGGTTTGAACCCGCCACCTCCGGCATATGGGACCGGCGCCCTACCCTCTGAGCCACAGGTGCCGCCCGAAGGGAAGAATACTTTATAAAAATTAGGCTTGTTCTTAGAAATCTCCAAGATTATAGTCACATTTTAAACCTGGGAGAGAGTCTTGAGGTGATAGAAATGACAATGATGTGACTTATCACCCTCATGAGATTCATTAGTGACTTCTCAAAGATCATACTGAAAGTCATCATTTTGAATAAATGAGATCTACTAATTATAGTAAACTTTTTTTTTTTTTGATACAGAGTCTCAAGCTAATTTTATGGAAGCATGTATTGAATTCACTAATTTTCCAAATCTTTTATTATGAAGAGATTTTGCTTATACTTACTATTTGGCAAAAGTCTGCACTGAGGATTTACTACTTCAATAATCTTAGCAGATTTAAGAGTTGTGGTGGGGATAGAGGACACTCGCCATTTCATTAAAATTATAAATTTATAAAAACAAAACCAAACAAATGGGGATTTGGAATTGGAGCAAACACAGGTTAAGGTTAAGGCTTCTCTTGTTCTAGTCACCTTACAAACTAAGAGAAAGCAGGCATGTACCCTAAATTAAAATATAAAAATCAAAAACTCATGATTTTCAGGGGATACATACATATCAAACCACAAAGCATGTGGCTTTAGTTCCTGATCAATGTGATCGGCTGATCTAAACACTCACAGTTAAAGCAAGATGAAACAAAGGCGCACAAGGTGCAAATCCAAAACCACAGGTTTCAGCTCTCTGCAAGGTTTAGTCACAGTTTTTGCGCTATTAAGAACAAAGACAGGTAAGGCTCCCATTGGGTTTGAAAGACAGCACTGTGGAGTTACTATCAGCCCTGGACAGCTGGCTTGCAGACTTTTTTGTTATAAGACAAAAAACAGCACATTTTTCTGGAGCAATGAATATGAAATGGTGAGAACAGATACCCAACCCAAACTTGATAAAAAGGTGGTTATAGCAAACATCTTTGTTTTATTGTGGACATAAAAACAAACTTACTTAAAACAGTGAAGGAAAGACTCTGTACTACCGTTTATAAGCCAAACCACTTTAGCAAGTAACTTTCAAACTAGGATTTTTGGTTCTGGTTACTTTCCATTTCAAAGGACCAAGAAAGCTACGGAAGCCACCTAGCTTCATCTCACACACCTGGGGTTGATTTCTAAGGCTTAAGTTTTAGACAAATCTTTTTTCCCCAGGGCAATTTTTTAGACATACTATTTTTCCTAAAATGAAGAGACAATCATTTTGATGGGAAAAATGAACTACTACCATTTACTACTTGAAACTGATTTATGATTTCAAAATGAGTGGGACAGACAGGCAGGGAAAGGGAAGAATGAAGAAGGGAACAAATGCCTGCAAAAGAAGTCACAAACCCACTCAGTGTATATGGACATGTAAGGACCACCTCTCAGAAGTCCCCCTGTCTGGCTCTGAGTTGATCTGGGTAGTGCACATTAACAGCTTTGGCTTTTTCTTTATTTGGTAATCACAGAAGTTTATTAAAATCTCATTTGCCTTTACACTAAAAAACAAATGAAAATATTTAAACTTAATATATAGAAAAATCTACCTCATCTAGTAAAACCTCACTGAAATTTTAGTTACTTAAATTAAGAGGGCCATGCCCAAGAGGACGGGAAGGTATGTCCTCTTAAGGACTAAACTGAGAACCAAGAGATAATCATTTCAATTAATTCTAGTTCCTCTTTCTCCCACAAAATTTTGCTGCAGGTAGCTGAGGGTTTATCAAGATTGAATACCACCTGGTGCTCTGAGATGTGGGGTTGGTATGACACAGAATAAAATTCATCTTCATGATTACAACACCTATGATTACACTTCTTTATACAAAGAACTCCACACTTGAGTTGTGAGAAATTTTAGTTTTGGGTTTCTATAGTGTAGAAGTCTCTAGAACCCATTCTCCATTGAATTTATACCTTTAGTTACAATGCAACATAACTATCACTTCAGAATTTGTACACATCATTTAACATCAAAATTTCATTCTTTGGAAATCAGGGTTCCAACTCCTCCATTTCTACCCCCACCTCTTTCCCAAAGGACAAGAAATCCTGTGGCAGCTTACTGCCCTCCCTACACCTACACCACCACCAGCAAGTCTCTAAAACCTCAACTACAAAGGGCTGAGGTTTCCACTCAGACTGAGACCTTACATTGCACTGGTGCTACAGATCAAGTTTTATCTCTGTATAGACTGAGCATGGCGTCTCTGCAAAGATGACTTCTGTTTGTTCAGACCAGTTTTGTGATCTCAAATATAAATATCAGCTAACAAGAGCTCTCAAATACAAACAAAACCACAACACTTCAAATAATAAGTTACTTTTCAAACACATATGGGTATCCTTGGCACTGGAAGACATTTTGAATTTGTCCTTTAGCCCAAGCTATGGTTTGAAAATAATAATACATTATCTTTAAAATAAATTGTTAAAAGAAAACTTTTTCTGTAACTGTGGTCCCTGGGCAGGTCTGGTGTGCACTGTGGAGACTGAGATAGGGAACGGCATCCACAGCTGAGGAACTGCTTGTCCGTGGGAATTAAACAGAAGGAGGCATGACTCAGGTCTGTCTCACTGCTGAGAGCACAGGAACAAAACCTCTGGTCAGCAGCAGCAGGGAGCTGTTCTTGGCAATGGCCTGCAGAATCATGAGGTGGTTCTGCCCACATCTCCATGACTTTCCACAGTCTTCAAATGGGTCATCCACAAGCTACACAGCTGAAACTTGTTCATTTTCTAAAAATAATAAAAAAAAAAATTAACTGGCAAATCAGCATATTAGTGAAGATCAACTAATAACTTCTTATCTGTCTAGAAAATCAGCCAATTTCAACAAAGAAATCCTCTCAAACTTTCCATCAAGGTCTAGATCTTATTGTAATGACATTTATGATTTCTGATCACAATGAAGGATGAAAATACATTGGAATTTCATAAATAGTTTTTAATCACTTTCTTATTCTATTGCAAAGGATAAAAATTCATTTACTTTTTTTTCTTTAATTTCAGGTTAATGTGAGAGTACAAACAACTGGGTTATACAATGTTTGCATTTGTTAGATAGAGTCTCTTGTAGTTGTGTCCCACACTCAAGAGGTGTACCTATTAAGTGGGAGCACACCAATCTCCCTTCTCCCCCTCTTTCCTCTCCCCCCCACCTTCGATTGAATTTTTCTCTTATGTGGGCATGTATTAGATTGTCTACTGGCTTCATATTATTAAGTTCATTACTTTTATTTTATTTTTTTGACACAGTCTCAAGCTGTCGCCCTGGGTAGAGTGCCATGGCATCACATCTCACAGCAACCTCCAACTCCTGGGCTCAAGTGATTTTCTTCCCTCTGCCTCCCAAGTACCTGAGAATACAGGTGCCCGCCACAACGCCCGGCTATTTTTTGGTTGCAGCCGTCTTCGTTGTTTGGCGGGCCGGCCTGGATTCGAACCTGCCAGCTCAGGTGTATGTGGCTGGTGCCTTAGCCACTTGAGCCACAGGTGCTGAGCCATAAGTTCATTACTTTTAATAAAGCAAACCATTTTTCAAACTATTGGCACAGGTACAAAGTCAAGAATTTTGCTAATAAGAGGAACTATATCAACAGTATCATTTCAGATAATTGGCATTTGAAAAACAGTTTCAAGTTTCCATGCATTAATGTAAAATGTAATTCCAATGATGTTGAATGCTTCCTCTCAAAATTATACATTTAGACTAAGCCCTTGTTTTATAAAAATTAAGAATACTCTATTTGAGCCAGAAGGGTACTGGGCACAAAGAAACAAGCAGCTTGCTCTTTTCATCAACCCCGCCCCCCACAAAACACACCATCATATTTAGGATTCTTATTTGTTTTTTAACAGAGACTTTTAAGGCATTTAAAGAAACCATTATTAGCATAAAATACCAGAGTAAAGACCATTTAATGTGTTCATCAATTCATTTAAGAGCCAGGAAGGTTGTTTGTTGACATACCATCTGCTTCGCTATCTGCATCAGTCACATCTGCTAGTTTAGAAGGGGATGGATGCAAATTACGCCTCTGAGGCTGAGTTACAATCTTCGATGGAACACAGGCCTCAGGGCTGCTACTGAGAGAAGCTGGTGGCAGTCTAGAGAGGCTGTCATGCATCATCCTTGACCTCTGCACCGCCACACTATAATCTGGAGGTTTTAGGTGCGGGTGGGAGCCTTCCTTTAGGTCCGCTAAAGAAATCCCCATGTATCCTGGAGGAGTGGGAGGTGGCTCCCTATACCTATCGTCCTTCTTGGGTGAGGTGACACAGTACACTGGCATAAAAAATAAACAATGGAAATGTTAATGAAAAATATAAGAAATGAAAAAAACACTGAAACTTATTAGAATGAAAAAACAGAACTTAAAAACAGATAAAATGAATATATTTGAATGACAGATTAAACATTTTAAAGAACATGTTTAATGTTTTAAAACATATTAAAAACATCAAAAACAGGTTTAAACAGTATTTAAACTGGTTTTTACAATACATAAAATGTGTTCAGCTCTATAAACTTTGAACGTAATTTAGAGAGTTGGAGGAGGTGGCACTGTAACAGCTTCCTTCAGCGGCTGAGCTCCCACGTCAAAGAAGAGGACCGACAGCTCCCGAAGTAAGGCTCACCTTGAAGATGGCCGAGTTAGGAACATTAAGAGTTCACCCTAAACATCCATTCTCTATTAACTGTCAGGGTGTTCATAGAAATGATGACAGGGCTGTTTTACCCTGTTCCTGAGACATGAAGCACTGGTTTTTGGTATTCATGGGCAAACTAAGTTCTCAGTTCTGACACGTAAACAACTTAACTTTCCTGGTATAGAAGAACTAATTGCTCCAAGACTTATCTTTTACGTCTGCACTGTGATTAAGTAGAGAAGAAAGAAAAAAAACCCCCATAATTTTAGGAAATTCACCTCAAATTAAATTTCTCTGATTTTCAGTAGACATTGAAAATAATGACAAATTTATTTATTTATTGAGACAGAGTCTCACTTTGTCACCCTTGGTAGAGTATTGTGGCGCCATGGCTTACAGCAACCTCAAACTCCTGGGTTTAAGCAGTCCTATTGCCTCAGTTTTTCTATTTTTAGTAGAGACATGGGATTTCACTCTGGCTTAGATTGGTCTCGGATTGATTGAGCTCAAGCAATCTACCCGCCTTGGCCTCCCAGAGTGCTAAGATTATAGGCAGGAGCCAACGTGCCTAGCCAGTAATAGTGACTTTAAATCCATTCCCCTGTATTTGTAAGCCTAAGCAGCAGCTACCAAAGGCATCAGAAGTAGGTTAAAGAGGAAACTCTGTGAAATCAAGACCAATCCACAGGACACACAGGGCAAATGGCTTTGAATAATCTTGATCATGCAAGTGACCTTTAAAACACAAAAACTGCCATGTACAAGCAGAATGTATTTTAAAAGATGATTAAATAACACTCATTCTCCTATTAAAGAATTAGGTTTGGCCATATTGAAATTTCTATAATTGTACTATGAAGGTCAGAAAGGATTTCCATTCCCATTTGAGGACAGGCTGGGCAAGGTTCCTGGTGGAGGAGCTGTCAGGACCAACAAGACAAAAATGAAGAAAGAATCCATATTTCCAAACAGAGAAGAGAGCTTTATATCCACGTACACTCCCGCTTATATGTCCCTAAAGTTGTTACCTAAAAGGCTTTTTTTTTGGTGGGGTGGGGGGTGGGGTGGCGAACAGAGTCCCATCCTGTTGCCCTCATCATAGCTCACAGCAACCTCAAACTTCTGGGCTCAAGTGATCCTTCTGCCTCAGCCTCCAGAATAGCTGGGACTACAAGCGCTCACCACACCCAGCTCATTTTTCTAGTTAAGTAGAGCTGGGATCTTGCTCTTCCTCAGGCTACTTTTGAAGTCCTGAGTTCAAACAATCCTCCCACCTTGGCCTCCCTGAGTACTATTACAGGTGTGAGCCATTGCACCTGGACACCTAAAAGACTTTAACAAGAAAAAATCCTTGAAAAAAATGAATGAGCTAAAAACCCAATGCAGGCCAGGCAAGATGGCTCCTGCGTTTATCCTAGCACTCTGGGAGGCCGAGGTGGGCAGATGGCTTGAGCTCAGGAATTTAAGACCAGCCTGACTGAGCAAGAGCAAGACATTATCTCTAAAAATAGGCGGGTGTTGTGGCAGACATCTGTAGTCCCAACTACTTGGGAGGCTGAGGTAAGAGAATCACTTGAGCTCAAGAGTCTTAGGTTGCTGTGATGCTATGGCACTCTATAGAGCAGTGGTTCTCAACCTGTGGATTGCGACCCCTTTGTAATAATGAAAATACATCGCGGCATTAGGAAGGTTGAGAACCACTGCTATAGAGGTGACAAAGTGAGGACTCTGAGGTGGCTCACACCTGTCATCCTAGCACTCTGGGAGACTGAGGCAAGTTGATTATCCCAGTTTATGAGTTCGAGACCATCCTGAGGCAGAGTGAGACCTCATCTCTAAAAATAGATGGGTGTTGTGGTGGCACCTGTGGTTCCAGCTACTTGGGAGGCTGAGACAAGAGAATTGCTTGAGCCCAAGAGTTTGAGGTTGCTGTGAGCTAAGATGCCACAGTACTCTACCAGGGTGACAAAATGAGATTCTGTCTCAAAAACAAACAAAACCAATGCACTTTGACAACTATAAAATCAATACATTTCTCTTTCACAGTTTTAGTAATCAGACATGACACCATGAATATTCTTTAGAATTAAGAGTTGATTAATACAGGGTGTCCATAACGGTTGTGTGCAATTTAACATTGTACACTATTTTAAATTGCACACAAACTTTATGGCCATCCTGTATTTATTCAAAGTATAGTCATTCTACATAAACAGGTAAGCAGGGACTAGTCCATCTAAGTATTTATACAATTTAGGCTGAAATGAGAAAAAGGAAGTATTTGATAGCTAAATACTGAAAGAAAATACTAAAAAAGCTTAGAATGGAATCCACAAGTAGGTACTGGGATTCTCAGGTTGTGCACTGGAAGGTAGATGCTAAAAAATGTGTTAAGACATCTTTATCATTTTTCCCCTTACTTTTATTACCTAACATGTATAGCACATTCATCATTTCTACCATGTATGCACTACAATTATCAGAACAATTTATAAAGTGATAGAGATAATAATCCCTTTATTACTACCGGATAGTAAGACAATGATATTCCTCAATGAAACCAAAAAAGATATTAAAAGCAAAATAAGACACACTGTCCCTTTAATTATCTTCGCATCAGACTTTTCATTTTAATGGTTTGAGGTTCTGTTCTTGAGAAACCATCAATTTTAAGGAAATAATTTGTTTGTGGAGGGAGCAAAGAAAGGTTGGAGTGAACAAATTTTTGCAATAATAAAATCCAAGACATACAAGGACATTTTTTTACCACTTAACCTCTAATATCATAGATATAACAGAAACATACAACTTACCAATCAAGCCCTTTTCCGTACTAGAAGTAACAGTTTTATACACTGGATCAGTGGTATCCTTGGGGTCCAAGCCTTCAGATGACTCGATTTGGGAGCTCTCCAACACTTTCCGTTTAACTGTTCCATAGTTTGGTTCGTAGGTGTCAGACAGAGAACTGGAGGAGGCCCAACTCTGTCTTAACTGATTAGTCTCTAGGCTGCTTTTACACTGACCACAAGTTCTAGAGCAGCCTTTCGGAAAGGAATAGGGCTCACAGTCAGTGGGTTCAACTTCAGCAATAGGGTCATCTAAATGGGTATGTCTGTAAGAGTTCAAAAAATCCCAGCCTTTTGGGTTTGGAAGGCTTTGAAAGTTGTCATGAGAGCTGCTTGAACAGGAAGTCCAACTCCCACGACCACTGTCAGCTGCTTCTATAACGATATGCTCGTGAGAAATCTCTTCATTGCTCGTAGAAGATGAGACAACTAACCCTTTAATTAGAGATGGCTTTGAGAGTGCCCACCTAGAATTGGAGATGATATACAATTAAAAGTAGTTTTCAGGATTAATGGAAAACTTTCTTCTCTGCTTCAAGTTATTATTGGCTATAAGAAACTATAGAACATGTACCATAAGTGTTCATGCCTGAATAACCCTGTGAAGAAAAAAGATACTACCATTAATTATCACCAAACTCCTGATTAGCACTGATATGAATACTCAGATGGACGCATACAAAAAACTCAAATAACTCAAATAGTTAGCAAGGTTCCTCAAAAATTTTCTTATTAAAAAGGATGCATACATATACACACACTATTTATTTATTTATTTATTTAAGACAAGAGTCCATTCTATGGTCCTGGGTAGAGTGCAGTGGCATCATAGCTCACAGCAACCTCAAACAATTGGGCTCAAGTGATCCTCTTGCCTCAGCCTCCTGAGTAGCTGGCACTACAGGTGCCTGCCACAGCGCCCAGTTAGTTTTTTCTATTTTTAGTAGAGACGAGGTCTCACACTGGCTCAGGCTGGTCTGGAACTCCTGAGCTCAGGTGATCCACCTGTGCTGGCCTCCCAGAGTGCTAAGATTTCAGGCGCAAGCAACCATGCCCGGCCTATTTATTTATTTTTTGACAGGCAGTCCGCTATGCTGCCTAGGCTGGAGTAGCTATTCACAGGTGTGATCACTGCACACTGAAGTCTACAACTCTTTAGGCATCCTCTTCCTTCAGCCTCCCCAGTAGCTGACACTACAGCCACTGCACGTGGTAGGAATTTGTCTTGAATTGGTTTTAAATGAGTAAAAGTTAAGTATACATTTTCATTCTTGGTCAACATTAATACTAGATCATTTGTTCTCCAAGAATACAAAGTTAAGAATTCCAATTTGAGGATCCATGTTATTATTTTTTAATGTGCCTCTGCAATTAGCCTAGTACAGTGCCAAGTTAAACACCAACTCTCCCAACTACCTACTAAATGAATCCTGGGATTTATAACGGTGGTCTCCAAAGAAACAGTCATGGCCAAATGAAGCCAAGAGCCTGTTTTTGTATGGTCTGGTGTAAAGAATCATTTTTAAAAAGGGTTTAAATAAAACAAAAAAGATCCAAAGAATTTGTGACAGAGATGATACGTAGCTTGCAAATGCTAAAATCTTTACCATCTGGTCCTTCACCAAAGAAGTCTGTAAATCCTTGATTTAATATAAGGTAGAGGTTGGCCAAGTATGACCCAAAGCCAAATCTAGTCAGTCCTCTACTTGTTTTTATAAAGTTTTATTGGGACACAGCCACATCTATTTGTTCATGTATTGTCTGTGGCTATTCTGGTCTAACAATGGCTGAGTAGTTGTGACAGACACATCATGGCTTGTGAAGTCTAAAGTATTTACTGTGTTTTTTGTTTGTTCGAGACAAGGTCTTACTTTGTCACCCTCGGTAGCACAGCAACCTTAAACTCTGAGGGGCTCAAGCGATTCTCTTGCCTCAGCCTCTCAAGTAGCTGGGACTACAGTTGACCGTCCCAATACCTGGCTATTTTTTGAGATGGGATCTCACTCTTGCTCAGACTGGTCTTGAACCTGTGAGCTCAGAGCAATCGACCTGCCTCGGCCTCCCAGAGTGCTAAGATTACAGGTGTGAGCCACAGTGCCTGACCACTTACTGTGTAACTTTTGCAGAAAAAGTCTGCTGACCTTTGGTCTACAGCAGTGGTTCTCAACCTTCCTAGTGCTGTGGCCCTTTAATACAGTTCCTGTGTTGCCACCTACACAAGTTGAGAATTGCTGGTCTAGAGAATCATAGTTTACAAACATTTACAATATAATACTTTATATTTTAAACTTTTCATATTAAAATAGACTAGATGGAACAATATATAGCAGTGTAGAATCAACTTTCTCAATGATTTCCGTTTTGCTTGATTCTAAATAGAAATATAAAAAAAATTAAAGAATTAATGTTTGTTAGCTATTATTACTCCACAAATTACACTCCAAAAATAAGTGCCGAGCCTGCTCTCTCAATGTGTCAATGATATGCACAGCACTGGTAGTACTTTCCATTACATAATCTCTTTGAGCAACTGCTAGCTAACCACCAGAATTTCAAGAACCACATCCCCTTATCAATAGCAGGTGAACTTTGAATTATTAATTAGAAAGATACATGATGGAAAGTTACTTGAATTCAGTAACATTTTGAAAATAAGTCCACACGTACACTTATCTTTCAAAATAGTACTCATTTAAATAAATATTCAGTATGGTGAGTATGTGCTTGCCCCTCATATTCTTTTACGGGTTCCCTTGCAACTACCCCACAGGGGGTCCAAGTTCAAGGTGGGTAGCACTAAAGGCAGTGGTCAGTTGGCTTGGATTTTGTGATATGTACACGGATAAGGATGTTTACCCAGGACCAAGGTGACCATGGTCTCCCATCCCTGAAGAGTGCTCCGTCTTTTCCAATGCCCCATTGGATTCAGAAACTGCCAGAGCCTGGGAGGAACACCGTTCATCCTGTAGAGCTGCAGACATGGAGTCAACAGAGCAATTGCTCACGATGCTGGACCGGGAAGAAATCTCACTATGACTGGACTCAGATAAGTTGTCAGATTTAGCTGATGGTATAAGTGTGTAACCTGAACGGGAAAAGAACAATGATCAAACTACGAAATACGGGAACAGGTGGTAGGGCAGTCAGGGAAAGAATGAAAAAAATCCATACAAATAACAAAAGGCAAAGTAGTGGTAATCTTTGTTCTCATTTATGTAGATAAAAGAGTGCCAATTTTCTCCACACATTGCTCCACATACCCCTTCACCTACCTAACAATATCATACCAATCCAACTCCAAATTAAAAAACAAAAAGATAGTCAAAATCTAGTATTACTGAGAAAATTAGTCTAAAGGTATATCTGCCCCCAGGCTCTCACACAGCTAACAAGCATTTAATAAAAGGCTGCCCTAAACACATTATAGACATTAAAAAGTAAATGTCTAAGCATTTCTCCATTTCTTTTTAACACTACTTCCATTCCTTTGATTAACATAAATATTTTTGTGACATGACCTTAATCCAAAATAACATCTTGAGGTAGGGGTGAAGATGGGATTTAGGATGCGAGGTAAAGAACTACATATTTGCTTTTTTGAACAACATATACTTACCCCAGATATTCTGTTTATGCCACCTAAGAAGTCTTGCCCCAGGCTCAGAGTGATTGTTTTAGTTTAGTTTTTTTTTTTTTTTTTTTTGAGATAGGGTCTCAGTTCTGTTGCCCAGGCTGGGGTGCAGTGGCCTGGTCACAGCTCACTGCAGCCTTGATCTCTTTATCTCAAGTGATCCTCCTGCCTCAGCTTCTCAAAGTGCAGGATTATAGGCATGAGCCATTGTGTCTGGTCTGTTTTAGTGTTCTTAAATAAATTGTTTTACATTTGAACATAATCTTATACCCACTTTCTTTTTTCTTCATTAACTTTGCAGAATATTAAACAGTTGAATTGACAAACGTGTGGAATGTTATGAGAAAATGGTATCTATGTGTGTTAAAAGTTGCTCTGTGACTTACTGCACAGAAGAGAGCTAGAGAGATTTTCTTTTATATTCTTTGGCATAAAGGGGCAGGGATGTAGGTGAAGGATTCAAAAACAAAATTGCAGCACAATGGTTAATATACACAATAGTCTATTTAGATGACTGGAAGAAACAAAAATTTTGTTTAGAAAGAAAATGCTCTAGTAATCTCAACAAGGGATAGGTCTCAAGGAAGAAAACAGAATCTTCTTGTTCACAGAATAAGGCTCAATAGGTATATGACCTGTGGATCAATCTCTAGAAATTGCGTTAAGAACTATAGGTTTGGGGTATGTTCTTGGAATTCTCAGAGCCTCAGCCTCAGCTTCTTCATGTATAAAGAAGACAACAATCTGAGCTGCTCTATTTTAAGAATCTTGGGAGTTTATTCCTATTACTCAAGTCATTAAATGAAGTCATTGGTGCATAATAGCCTTATTAGTTTTATTAACTATTTTGAAAAGAAAAAGACCTAGAAAATGTGTGATTTACACTTGGCTTATGGGGCCAGAAACAGGGTAAGCCAAGATAAGCCACTCTCCTGACTTCCATCACATATCTCTGAACTTGAAATCACTGCCATCTGTCAGTGCTTATGAGCTGATTAGTCAATTTTCAAGAGGGACCAAGAAGAGGGATACAGTAAATACATTAAAAATAAATTAAAAAAAAAAAAAGAAATCTTCCTCAAAAGAAAAAAAATCTTTGCTCTTTTACTGTATGGAATAAGATTTGCTTCTGTTTAAAAAAAAGCAATTTAACCCTATGTCTCTGAGATCAGTATTTCTCAAATATAATTTAAGAATCACCTGAAAAATTAATTCTGGCAATTCAAATTTATGATATCTGGAGTGGGACCTAGTAACTGAATTTTTTTACCAAGTTTCCCAGATGATATTGGGAATATGAATATGCTATGGGAATATAAACATGCTGTGTTAGATCGGCTTTTTCATCTAAGGTCGAGAGTATGTAAAAAGTGAATGATATAAAAAGTGTATGTGAATAAAGTTCAGTTTCTTGTCTCCTAAACACGCCTATCTCCCGGAGCTTATAAAATAGATGAAGTACTCAGGCAGCAATAACATTCTCTGGGGTGAAGGTTCTGGTCTTTTACGAAAAGTGAACACTGGTATTGGGTCTTTTACGGTTAAAGTGGACACTGGTTCCTGAGAAACATCTTCTACTTACTTCACTCATAGACCCAGCTGCTGTCAGTAGGAAATAAAGAAAACTACAGAAAGCAAGAGTATAAAGTTTACTAACTCAATACATTAGTAAAATAACATATGTACAAATAAGGTACTTTAGATCAACATGACTTTGTTGCTAAAGTATCTGTAGTATTATACTAAGCATAAAATTGCTCAGAAATAGTATTTTACTAAGTTGTCTGCCTTAGCTTTGACAAATGGCTTAATTTAAGTCCATTTACATTAATGACTTAGAACAAACAACACTAAAATTAAATAAGGAACTTCATCAGAGTGTCTTTCTCCTTTTAGACTTGAAGCGCGTATAGAAGCAGTTTAAAGCGTTACTGTTGCCTCGGCTATTTGAATTGAAGATGGCACTCCCTTTCTCATCTTTGATGTTGCTTCTAACATCCTTCACTTTCTCACAGCTTTCTGCAGCTTGATTGTGATCTGCGTCCTCTTTTTTGCTGTTGACTAGTCTCTCCCTTGAAAGAGTTCTTTCCCTAAATCTTCTAAACGGGGATGTCATTCTTTTTCTGGTTGTGTTCTCACAACCTGGCCTGTCTCTAGTCTCCTCAGTAGCCTTCTCGGTCCTGTCTGTTCTTTTGGCTGTGCTCCTGGTAATCTGAAGGATTTTCTTTTGCAAGTAAACCCCACCTATTCCGGGGCAGCTCTGGCCACTGATCTTGGTGCTGGACTCACGGGGAGGGGATGAGGAACACCCTGAGAGATGCAGCTGGATGCTGTGATCAGATATGATACTGCCAACTGGAGGGAGAGATGCAAAAACCCTGACATGGTCAATTCATTCTTTCCAATTAATCACAGTCTGGTTTACATAACATTTCACTATTAAAAAATTCTAACATCTTGATAATATGTGAAAAATTGAAATCTAGTAACATTTTTAATGCATGGAAAATCCACTATATAGTATAAACACATCCTGCATTGTAAGACACAATGCAGGAAAAAGATTACCTCGATCAAATGAAGTTGGTGACAAAATACTATTCAAAGAAAGCCAAGCTGCTAACATTATAAGGGAAAATGTGACAAGACTATCGGGGGGAAAAAAACCTTAGCAAAATCAAGCAGGATACACATGGGATGCTTTATGTGTTTATAAAGCCCAATTTCTTTTTTTTTTTTGTAGAGACAGAGTCTCACTTTATGGCCCTCGGTAGAGTGCCGTGGCCTCACACAGCTCACAGCAACCTCCAACTCCTGGGCCCAAGCGATTCTCCTGCCTCAGCCTCCCGAGTAGCTGGGACTAGAGGTGCCCGCCACAACGCCCGGCTATTTTTTGGTTGCAGTTTGGCTGGGGCCGGGCTTGAACCCGTCACCCTCGGTATATGGGGCCGGCGCCCCACCAACTGAGCCACAGGCGCCGCCCAGAGGCTGCTTTTCTTAAACATGGGAAGATAAGGCTTAATGTCTCTCAACTTCCTGCTTTTTAAAAGTTCTCACTTATTTAAATTCTCCTTGTGAAAAATATGGAGACAGGTTTATTTTCTTAATCATTAGAAAACAAAGAACTAATTCCAAAGCTAAACAGAAACTAGGAACAGATCTTAATAAGGTACTCTTTGTGTAATGGTATTTTTGTTCAATCAGATACTGGCAAAAAACTGTCTACGAGAATAGAAATATGCCATTTGGTTGAGTTTTTGATAGAACATATGCAAGAACACTTTGAAACAGTTTTGAAGAGAATAATTTTTTTAGGCTTCTAAGGATTCTAAACATTACTATGAGAGGCTCACCAATCTATAAACATGATGGTCAACTGTTAGCTGAACGCTGAAAGGCACAATGGAGAAAAGATTTCTTTATTTCGGTGGCAAGAGTGGATTTTATGTTGGGAATAAGAGCAATGGAGGAATTCCTGTCCTTTATACTTCTTCACACAAGTTACACACAGGTATAAATCAACAAACCAGACCCAACTGGCAGTCTGGATAGAGAATTGCCTATAATGGGATGAACCCTTGGAGGGTGAGGAGTATAAAGGTGCTCCTTTGAGAACATTAAAAGCATATGGACACTGTTCATATGGACCAGGTCTAAATGGAAGCACTCCTGCCAGCCCCACACCTGATAAAGGGCATTTTTCAAAGGAACATTCAGACATGTAAAAAGGGGCGGTGCCTGTGGCTCAAGGAGTAGGGCGCAGGTCCCACATGCTGGAGGTAGCGGGTTCAAACCCTGCCCCGGCCAAAAAAAAATCACAAAAAAAGATGAAAAAGGTCTGTGTGCCTAACAAATCATACATAAGCTACAAAAGGATCAGAAACCTGTGCTTTGTAAGTGTATCTACAATATATACTATTTGATTTTTATTAAGCTTTTCTTAGTAAAATCTGAATGAAAATTTTACCCAGTCTCAGCTATGTAAAGATGAAAAGGGCAGGTGAATAATGTAGCTATGGTGTACTGGGGTAACCACAGGGGAACAGAAGAGACATTCCAATGTACGAAATACTTACCATCAGGCTTTATGTTATTTCATTCAAAACTTATATAAGGTTCTTTCAAAACATTATTTGCTTATTTATTTTTTTAGAGACATGATCTTGCTCTATTGCCCAGGCTGGACTGCAGTGTGATCATAGCTCACTATAGCCTTGATCTCCTGAGTAGTGAGTATTAACAGGACATGTCACTATGTCCAGCTAATTTTTAAAAACTCTGTGTAGAGATAAAGTCTCATGCTACGTTGCCCAGGCTAGTCTCAAACTCCTCCACTTAAGCAATCCTCCTGCCTCAGCCTCCCAAAGCACTGGGACTACAGGCACAAACCACAATGCCTGGCCCTGGCTGGTATTTTTCCAATCTTATAGACAGGAAATCTGACTCTGTAAATAAGTTACCTGTAGTAAGACAGCTATGGCAGGGGACAGAATCAGAATCCAAAATCTGGTCTGACATCACTGTATGTCACTATCAAGTAAGACAAAAAAAGAGCCCTGTGACTGAGATGAAACTCAGAACATGGGAGCTGAAGAAAGCTATCGAACTTTCTCTCTCTTCTTAGATCTGTAAGCTTGTCTTCCCTCTAATCATATGCCATCCTGTGCTGTGATTATTTAAAGATGTAATTCTTTTACATCTGAGAAAAAGATGCCAAGACTAACTAGCCTCTTCCTTAAGGATACACATAGTGTGGAGGGGCCAAGGTAAAAAATACACACCCTATTTATAATGCTACGTGTGTAACGGACATTAAATGGCATCTACACGTACACTGCCCAGGATAGCTGAAAAAAGCAAGGCTTTAGTCTGGTTAGGAAAACATAAATCCATAGGGTACAGGTTATTTTAAATCCTGATTAATAAAAAGGTAAAAATCTATTACTAAAAAAGGGAAAAGCATCAAGCTAAATGTTTCTTTTCCTAGATCTTGTAGTTAAAAAGAATTTTTTAAGAGAAATTTTTATTTGTAAATACTTCACAAAAATGTCCAAATACAGGAAACCTGAATGATAACAACATCAAGAATGTACACCGAAACAGCTATGACTTCTGGCTTCATCCTTATCTGTGCCTACCCTCTGTCAAAGAAGGTGGGACTGCACCATGAGTACTGGAGTCCCAGCTACGTGATGCATAGTATTTAAAAAGCAACTGAATAATTCTATACGACAGAATATTAAAGTTTAAAAAATGATCATTAGCAGTTATGCTTTTAGAAAGTATAGTCTAACAAGAACTAGCTTGAAATATTTGTCTTACCTTTACGGGGGGAACCTTGAGGAGATGCAGGAGGACTGGAATGGAAGGATGATGCCACAGAAACAGTGTCTTCTGTATGTTTCTTACCACTTACTTCTTCAGCTGTTCCTAAAACTTTCTGAGGTAAACTTGTACCTAAAAATAAAACCAAAGATGCAAATAAATATCACTGCACAATTAGAATGTCTAGTTGCCTAAATCACTACATAACTAAGGCTATGATGCACAATGGCTAGTGCGGTCAACTGAAATGTGTAAATGACAAACAGAGACTAAATGACTGGGTAATGGCATACAGAGATTCTCACCTCTAGGTTATTCATTCAAATTCAGCTGGTCAGCACAGACCAGATTAAAATAGTTAAACAGTTCGTTTTGTGGTATAAGGGAAATCAATTTACCAGTCTGAGTACACCACCCCCACCCCCATGTTTGAAATCTTAATAGAGACATGGATCCAAACTCTTCCCTCCCTTCTAGAGGTGGCCTCTCCAGTCAGGGCGAGGCATGTGGCAGGGGCAGTGTGGGGATGTTGGCACTGTCACTACCTGTGCTGCATCTGTGCTGTGGGTTTACAGAAGAGGTGGCAGGGCTGCCAGTCAGCCCTTTTCAAGAGCACTAAATTCACACTACAGGAGAGAAGTAAACAACAGAAAGAATCATGAATTTATAGAAAAATAGTATGGAGCCCACTGGAAACATTCCTGCAATGTTCTATCATCATCCCTGTGCAACAGTTAGTCCTATTTAGTGCAGGTCCAACTTAGCAATGTTTTCAATATACTGATATTTTTACATACATCTTTTCTAAGAAATGTCAAAGAGCTACTGACACTGTTCTTAACGAGGAAAGCACAACTTGGTGAGGATCTGGCATAGCAATAAGCAGACTTTTGACAATGAAGAAATCACAGATACTCACACCACCCTTCATTAAATGCCATTTATATATATTTGTCATATAAATAATGGTCAATAAGAGGGAAGAAAGCTACCTGGTACAAATAATACTGCCTCTCAAGTGGTAGCATTCAAGTAAGAAACCAGAGCTAAACTTGTCCCCTTTTCACATTAATCAATAAATTTATCAACTTCATTAATTTTTCATCAAATTCTTTCTTCATTTCCATAGCCACCAATCTAGGCCCTGAGCAATTTCCACTTAACTGTTACATCAGCTTTCCATCTGGGCTCTCTTTCCTGTTCCTTCCTATAGTCCTCCGTCTCAAAAGCAATTTGAATCATAACCTTCCCTTGTTCCAATCTATTCAATGGCTTCCCACTCACAACTGTCCTTTGGCAGGGCACGGTAAAATTTCAGCACACCTATGATTTCCCTTTTCTTCCTGGAAGGCTGTTTAGTACAATGGTTAGTACAGGCCTTTAACATCAGTCATTCTGGGATCAACCCCCAACTCCATCACTTACTTCTAACATGTAAGTCCCTAAGACTCTGCTTCATTTGTAGAATACTACCTTTCTTGTAGGATCATAAAGACTAAATTAATATATAATGTTAGTATATATTAATATTAAACATTAAAGCACTTTAAACTGGGCTTGGCACTCAGTAAGTACTCCCTAAGCATTAGCTTTGATTATTCTAGTCTGTCAACACTCTGTATACACTTGCACTAGAGTCAGCGAAATGCTTGTAATTCCTTGTGTATACCAAGTTCTTTCTTCAGCCTGCAGAAACCTCTCTGAAACTTTTGCCTAATTATCTCCTTCCTCATCAACCTAACCTGCTTACGTGTTATTTCCAAAAAGATTTCTTTGGATGCCTCACCTTGCCTCTGCCTAACTGAAAGCTTCTTTTGCTTTATTCTTTAATAGTTCTGTATAGACCCCTGGCATAATAATACATACATTATACTGAAGCTATCTTTTTGTGTAAATGTATCACCAGGTTGAAAATCTAGCAAAGGGAGCACTTTTTTTCTTTTCTTTTTTTATAGAGACAGAGTCTTACTATGTTGCCCTTGATAGAGTGCCATGCCTCAGCCTCCCAAGTAGATGGGACTACAGGTGCCTGCCACCAATGCCTAGCTATCTTTTTGTTGTAGTTCCCATTGTTGTTTGGTGGGCCCAGGTGGGTCTTAAACCTGCCAGTGCTGGTGCATATGGCTGGTGCCCTAACCGTTGAGCACAGGTGCTGAGGCAAAGGGAGCAATTCTTATTCAGCTTTGTATGTCAAATGAAATCAAGTTAAATTCACAAAGTTCAACTGAATATGAACTATGTATAATGCATGGTCTAATAAACAATGATAGGAATCACATCCAATCTGGCTTTCCATCTAGAAGCTAGAATAGTCATACTGAAAGCAAAAAATAAAAGTATCTACATGGCCTAAAGAAAAAAAAAAACAAATATGTAGTCTATACTTTATACACTTTACACCCTATTCTTATTTCCTAACTAGGTTTTCAGAAGGAGTCATACATAAAAAAAAAAAAATGACGTATGTGACCTTTTTTTAGAATAAGCAATTTCATTTTCATACTTTTTATAGGTTGTACCTACATTAGATATTTGATTAAATACACCTTTGAATGCAGTAAGCCCTTGGGACCCAGATATATTGCCCTAAGAAGTTGTCTGTTGATGAACAGATTTTGGCCTTATAGGAATTCCAATGTCAGCATTTAAAACATGCATGTTGTCATTAAATACCTATAGGCAAAATGAAACATTTTTTGATTCATGACGTGATTATATTACACAACCCAAAATAGCTAATTTCCTAATCTATATTTTTCATTCCAAATCCCCTGAAAATTTCAATTAAATTAAGGTACTATTGATTGTAAATACTCACTCATTGCAGGGTCTCTTGTTTGTCCCTTCTTCCTGATGGGGTGCAAATTAACAGCTGGCACCTGAAGCACCTGGCTTACTCTGTGGGGCTGATGCAAGTGGGCTTTAGCTGTTTGGCCAGTGGACCTCACAGGCACTGGAGACATTTCAGATGATTTGGCTGATCTTTTCTCATTTATATTCTTGGTCACTAATAGGAGAGGGTAATGAATAGGTTAACTCTGTACTTGTAAGGCAAGGTTGTTATTATTATATTACTGACAATAATAAATGGTAGCTTTAAAACCACCTATCTTTAGCACAAAAAATAAAATAGATTACTTTTCTAACAGAAATTTTCCTTAACTGCTATAAAGTTATCTTCAAAACTGTCATAAAATAATTTTATTTCCTAAATAACTATTGAATCCATTAATGTAATTAGCTCCATCTCCATCATCACTCTGCTGAAAGTCAAGTTAACACCCTCTCACCTATACTAAAGAAAACTCCTCTCATTAGCATGCCTTCAAGGCATTCTCCCTGACAGCAGAGTGACTCTTCTAGAATGAAGATCTGATCAAATCACTTTCCTTCTCCATATTCCCTACAAAAACCTTTAGAAGACTTGCTCTTGCTCTCAATGAAAAGATCTAAGTCCCTAAAAAAATGGCCTTTAAGGCCCTGCATGATTTAGCATTAGCCCCCTTGAACCACATACCTTTCTCCTCACCAGTCCCATACTGTCTGGGCTTCTATGCCAGAAAGCACCCCCCACCTCCGTTTTTTTTTGCAGTTTTTGGCTGGGGCTGGGTTTGAACCCACCACCTTCGGCATATGAAGCCGGCGCCCTACTCCTTTGAGACACAGGCACCACCCCCCATTTTGTTTTTTACATCTTTCAGATGAACTTCCTCACAGACTTCAGGGAACCCTTCCCTAATACCCAGTTCTGCAGTGACTAGATTGGATTCTGTTTTATGTTCTCTTGGTATCCTGTATATGTCCTTCATAGCACTGGGAATAGTTTTAACAACACAATTACCTGTGTGATTAATTATGTCTGTTCCTCTTATTAGGCTGTGACTAACTTGAGAGTATTTTGTATACCACAACAACCCTATATGCCAGTGACTGAGTGAAAGCAGATGCTTAACAGGTATTTGTTGAATGAGTAAGTACAATTACTTCAACAGATATACTCACAAATACCAGAGATGTGTTTTATAAGTTCACAATTAGAATATTTGATGATGAATGTCGGAATTAAAAACTGATAACTCTGACTTAAGAAATATAAAGCTCCCCCTTTGTATTGTAGCCCAAAGCAAAGAAATTCTTCCTGCAGACATTTAAACCCTTTGGTTATTCAGGGTAGTTTCAACGGAGGTGTACTACTTCAGGATGTATTTGTTTTAATCCCAAGATAAAAGCAAAAATAGGTATTTAACCTGTCTCAGCACAATTATAACAATTAGCTATTATGCTTTTAATATCAGAGCCTAGAGAACATTTTGGGTGATAAGAATATGGGAAACATTTCAGAAAATCAAAACATAGGAACCCCTGGGGACAATATGCAGTGGCTTATCAACTAATTGAAACCAAGATAACATCATCTTTGGTTATAGCCATGAAACACATTTTCCCCTTCTCTCAATACTACCCAATTCTCAACTTCACTGACATCTTATTTTAATAACTGATATAGTGTAAAGGAAAAAACCAAGAGACTACTTTAAAAAGTTCACAGATGAATGCTAAAAACCACATATATAATGATTAATTAGGAAAAACCAAATTCTAGAATGCTCAGAAATTATTGTTTAGGGTTGAGATAACAGTTTAACATTTAAAAATCAGTTATGCAATAGAAATTAAATATAGACTCTCAAACCAACTTAAATTTTCAAATCTAGTTTATAAAAGAAAGGCTTACAGGTTTTCTCATTTCAAATCAATATTAAATATGTAACTTAGGACATGGTGTAGTGTTATGAGAATAGACAGATAAAGGGGCCTGTAATCCTAGCAGTCTGGGAGGCCAACCAAGGTAGAAGGGCTACTTGAGGTTGGAGTTTGAGATCAGCCTGAGCAAGAGTGAGACCTTGTCTCTACAAAAAATAGAAAAATTAGCTGGGCGTGGTGGCACATACCTATAGTGCCAGCTACTCAAAAGGCTGAGCAGAAGAATCACTTGAGCCAGGAGTTTGAGGTTGCTGTGAGCTATGACGATGACACTGCCCTCTAGCTGCCCTCTAGCTTTTTTTTTTTCCAAAAAAAAAGTCAGAGGTGGCTATAGGAAGAGGAAGGCACACGGTTTATAACTACAAGAACAATTAAGTTTATATTGAGTTACTTGTAAAAAAATAGCTTTCACAATAACTCTAAGCAGGGTCACAGGGCTTTAATAAATATGCATGTGGCTTTGAACTTTAAAACATGAATAAAAGTTAAAGGTTCTCTCTCTCCCTCAGTCTTTACCTTCGACAAGTACCATTTTCACAAGGCTGACAGTATTCTTGATGTTTCATGTGTGGTAAGAAATTATCCCAGATACCTTCCAATTCTGCATACTTACTATTTTTAATGGCCATCATTGCTTATATTGATAAGGAAATATTATAATGAACTATTCTCTACCTTTTTAATATCTGAATGCTTTTCTTTTTTGAATATATATATTGCAACATCTTTGTATAAGCACATTTTTTGGGTGAACTGTCTCTTTAGAATACAATGCAAAATTGGACACCTCAGAGGTTATTCTAAGGAGTAAATGGCAAGGTTTGTAAGTGCCTTTAGCAAGGTTGCTGGCATGTAGAAAGCTCTAAAAATGGCCATGTGTGGTGGCTCACGCCTATAATCCTAGCATTTTGGGAGGCCAGGGTGAGAGGACTGCTTGAGTATAGGAGTTCAAGACCAGCCTGTGCAAGAGTAAGACCCTATCTCTACTAAAAATAGAAAAATTAGCTAGGCATGCTGGTGTACTCTGATGGTCCCAGTGCTCGAGAGGCTGAGGCAAGAGGATCACTTGAACCCAGGAGTTTGAGGTTACATTTGAGCTATGACGATGCCTCTGCACTCTAAAAACCAAACCAAAACTCTAAATAGTTATTAGCTATTATTATTTTGTTCTCCAAACTAAATAGGTTTGATGTAGAAAGAATCAGAGACAAAATGTACTCCTGCCAAAAGTTTACATTTGAGAAAACAGAGACTTAAAGATAAATAGAACCTTACTCAAATTGTAATACATGAGACTCCAATTTAGTCTGTACCCTTTTGTAGGTGTTCTGTCATCACACTCCAACACTTCCCCTTTGGCTAGAGGCATTGGAGATATTCTGCTTTGATTACAGGATTTACTGAATGGTTCCTTACTCTAATATGTTAAAATTTATTATCACATCTGAATTTTTGAAAATCAGTACTTGGCTCTATTCCGCTTCCTCTTTTCTATTATGTTGGCAAAATTCTATTACTATGCAAATATCATATTATTTGTCAATCTTAGGGTCAATCCAGGCTGACTATCATTTTTCCCTATCAATTAGGAACTCAGAATTTTATTGCAATCTGTAAAGGCATAACATTTAGCATATAATTTAACATAAGAAGCATGATCTTTTTTTTTGTTCTTGTTACAAGAGTATATTTGACCATCTTTGATTTCTGCTCTTACAACTGTTTGATCCAGAGATACATGCTTTGGTTGCTTGTACTTAATTGAAAAAAAATCAGCATTGGGAATAGGATTTCTTTTTCCAACATATTTTTTACAGACTAATAGAATCAGAAATGTGTCTGGGCTCGGCGCCTGTAGCTCAAGTGGCTAGGGCACCAGCCACACACACTGGAGCTGGCGGGTTCAAATCCAGCCTGGGCCTGCCAAACAACAACTATAACCAAAAACTAGCCGGGCATTGTGGCGGGCGCCTGTAGTCCCAGCTACTTGGGAAGCTGAAGTAAGAGAATTGCTTGAGCCCAAGAGTTTGAGGTTGCTGTGAGCTGTGATACCATGGCACTCTACCCAGGGCCATAGCTTGAGACTCTGCCTCCAAAAAAAAAAAAGAAAAGAAATGTGTCCGATTTTTCTTGTTTTATCTTACTCCGAAGACTAGTGTTTTAATCAGATTTCTAATATTTTCTAGTTGGTAAATGATATTATCCATGACATAAAAAAAGGTAAAACATTTGACTTACATTTACTCTTCATTTAGGGATGAACATAAAAACGTTCTCAGACAGAAAGGCTCCTTGACAATGTTCAAATTTTAAACGAAAAAAAAAAACTTTAGAAAACTTTTAAAATAATTATTTATTAGGGTAAATCAACATGTTGGAATGTATGGAATTTAGTTTAGTATCTAACAGGAACACATGATGCTTGGGGTATGTCAGTAATCTTTTGTGAATGAAAGTTAACATTTTTCTTGCGACTCCAGCATATCTCTAGAAAAGTAAGTTTCTATTGTGTTATGCTCTGTGTTATCACATAAATGAAAACTTGTACTCACAGGTACCATATGCAGGTTCCCACTGCAATGACATCATCTGGAACTTCTCTTCATCTGTCTCTACATCCAGACTGGACAGATACTGCTTCACTTTCCTTGCCATTTGGGCATCTTCATAGAGCTTCTTAGCATTAAGCAGAGAGCTGCGGCGTGCCCTTTTTTTGTGAGCACCTCCCTGAACATCCAGCATGTTCGAATTTGTGCTGCCCTGACTCAATGACCTATAAGAAGATGGAGATCACAATGAGGGGCTATAAGATGAGAATTAAGCATGGCAGACTGAAGATTAAAAGACTTTTTTTCTGTTAATGCTATTGCATGCTGATGTAAATGAGTTAAAAGATGAAGAGCAAAGTAATTTGTATATGTGATGATGTTCTAAAATAAGAATAAGATTTTGCAAAGTACAGAACTAAAAAGAGTAAGATAGTAATTTCCCGAGTGACATACTCCATCACACCTGTGTTTGTGACTATGCAACCTGTGGTACAACAATGACAAGAAAAAGCAATCCTCTGGCCCTGGAGGCCATCCACACTCTGAAGATATGGCAAGAGCATAGGTCAGGACAAAGTCATCCTCAGGCAGTTGTCTGCACCAGGGTGCTTCAGCAGTGAAGTTTCCAGAGCAGCTTTGCTCGTCTATGCTGCTTTGGACATGCTTGCCATCACTATTCCTGTCTAAAGCAGGGCCACTCTGCACATCGTGACCAATTTTACCACTAAAAATATTGTGGCCAAAATTCAAAGAGAACAATCAGTAAGACATTAGCTGAAAATTAACAGCATTTATATTCAATATAGCCCTAAATCAGAAATGCAGTAAATAGCTATTCAATGCTTCCACTCATATATGGAATGGTTAGGCAATATTTAGGTGTCATAACTGAGGATCTGTGATCTTACTTTAACTGCAATTCAAATAAGGCACGACTTTACTCAATCCTATTCTTCCTGGCAAACCTCCTACAATGACTATATCTAGAACCAATGGAAACGACAATTGCAATGATGTTTGTTCTTTCTAATAAGAATAGCAAACCCAAGGTTCTTAGATGATTTTTATTTTGAAGGCTGTTGCCATTCCAAAATAATAAGGGTATTTATGATTTTCTCAATTAGCCTTATATTTAAAAACATATTCTAAATAGGCAGGGTGTGGTGGCTCACGACTATAATCCTAGTAATCTGGATGGCTAAGGCAGGATCTTGTGAGGTCAGGAGTTCAAGACTAGCCTGAGCAAGAGCGAGACCCCATCACTACTAAAAATAGCAAAATTAGCTGGGCATGGTAGCAGGCACCTATGGTCCCAGTTATCTGGGAGGCTGAGGTTGGAGGATTACTTGAATCCAGGAGTTTGAGGTTGCTGTAAGCTAGGGTAAGGGCAGTCTGGCTTAGGGGACAGAGTGAGGCTCTGTCAAAAAAAAAAAAAAAAAAAAGTTTAGATACATAGACCGCAATGCTCACATAACTAGTTTAAAATAGACACTAAAATCGATTGTAAATTAAGTGAGACAGTTAAAAAAGTGTTATGATAGATAGTTTCTTCCACATTTTCAGATCTTTGAAATGTGTTTTATACTCAATGGCAATTTTCAATTGCTATTGTTCAGGCAGAACCTGTGATGTGATGTCTCTACTTACACATGGAGGAATCTCAAAACTTAAAAGAATGACCCTGAAGAAAATCCAGTGACATCAATAAACTACCCTTTTAACCAACCTTCAGAGACTAACTGATTACAAGAAGGAAGTGAATATGACAAGTTGACAACATTCCCAAAGCAAAGGTGAGGACATAAATCTAGCTCTAATTATCTATAAAGCCAGCCTAAGGCCCCAGCAACAGAAACTTTTAGTTTTTGTATGACGTGTTTCAAGAAACACTCCACTACCAACATACTAGATGGCACAAAGGACACTGCTGTATGTGTGTGGGAAACCCCCAGAAACTAAAGACTCTAAAAATAGTTCAGAAGATTCATATTTTGAATACGAAGAAATTTTAGACCTAAACCAATTGATTTTGTTTATATTTTCCTTTCTAATGTATGTACAAGGGTGTGAGGTGTCAAAAGTCTGTATCTAGGTCAGTAAGAGCTCTTTCAATAAGCATAAAGCAAAAATTCTCAGTGGTAACAAGACACGGTGATTGTTTTTTAGACAGAGCCTCACTCTGTCACCCTGGGTAGAGTTCCATGGCATCATAGCTCACAACAACTTCAAACTCTTGGGCTCAAACAATCCTCTTGCCTCACCCTCCCAAGTAGCTGGGAGTACAGGTACCTGCCACAACACCCTATTTTTTTTTTTTTAGTAGAGATGGGGTCTTGCTCTTGCTTAGGCTGATCTTGAATTCCTGAGCTCAGGTGTCCACCTGGCTTGGCCTCCCCAAGTGTTAGGATTACAAGTATGAGCCACTGCACCTGGCCTCACAGTGATTTTCATAGTGGTACAATAAAATAATGGTGAGCCCAACAATTGATGATGTCTTGACTTCAAAGAAATTCAGTAAAATTCAGTTCCAACATTTAGGAGCAAATTTTAATAGAAACATTTAATGATTTTATCTTAGTTGATATCCAAAAAAAAGAGGAAGAGTAGCTATTGACAAATCTAGGAGAGATACCAAATTCTAATAAATGAAAACATTAGGATAAATGAGAATATTTTCTAAACGTCTTCTAAAACAGAAAATGTCCTAATATAAAAATACCTAATGTTTGTAAGCATCATACAATGCAATCCTAAAGCTAAGTGAACAGTGAACTAGCGTTAACATAAGTCATTCTATCACTTCAAACACTCAACTAAGATATACTGTTAGCATATTCTTCTTTAGAATAGTTATGCCACATATGAATTTCTATTTTCAGTGAGAAAAACTAGAAAAGATCAAGACAAGAACGTATGGAAATACATGACGAACACGCAGAAGGGAGGAATAAAGTAGAAGGAAAGTCAAGCTCACCAAGCTTTAACAGAAAACAAGACCACAAATGAGACCAGACTTTAGTAAAGGAGGTGGCTCACAAAAAGTTCTTCCTATATTTAATAAAAGCACCTAACTTCATGGTTCACTACAGTCCTAACATAGTAAAATTCTTCTTATGCAATCTCTTCATCCACAGAAGCCATCTCTCTCACCTAAAAATGAAATGACTAGGTAGATAATTGACAAGAACCTTAACATTCCATGATTCTTAACAGACATCTATAGGAGCACAGACCTGAATCTACTTTAACAACAAATGGTGGAAATTTCTGATTCTATTACGATTTTAAAAAGAGATAAAAGCATCTTTAATTAAAGCTGGTGAAAATTTTAAAATAAAATTCAGTCAATGGAAGTCTCATGGCATTAGTGATCTGAGGAATTAAAATCTTTTTTTAGTTCAATTTTATAGTATAGCTATGCAAACTTTATAAACAGAATTCACACACATTTTTATATGTTGACTTTTATAAAAAGTGGAATTTGAATAAAGTAGTATATACTTTAGAATCAGACTACCTAGATTTAGATTCATGACTGATGAGCTGTTAGACTTTGGGCAACTCTATTTCTTCATCTGTACCATGGGAATAACATTATCTACTCACAGGGTAGTAGGAGAGTTAAATAAGAAAATGCATTTAGAGTGCTTAGAACAGTATACGGCACACAGGAAGCACAAAACATACTCAGTGTTGTTGTCGTCATCATCATCATCACCTAACCAACCCTGCTAAACTAAAATCTAAAAAGGACTTACAGAATCTCAATAATGGAAAAGTTAATAAAAAAAAAAAAAAGCTGGGTCTATCACTACTTTCACCTTGTTAGCAAAAGGCATTTGTCAGGAATGTAGGTTGACAGGGTTAATAGAATGCATGCTATTTTATGTGCGTGCATTAATGAAAAGGATGCAATATACGTTAAGAGTTGCACAACCTTCATTCCAGTTGCATTCATCTCTACACTTACCCCAGACTCCGCCACCTCTTCTTCCTGTAAGCAAGAGCCACAAACATTGAAGCATGTATTTGAATAGGAAAGCACAGAAGAGAGACAACAGTTGAGTCAGAGAAACTATGCAGACAGAATAGAACAGAAAAATTTTACTAGAAAAAAATTGTAGCTTAAGAGTAAAATGACTTAATGGAATGGAGGGGGCTAAGATAAGTTATGGTAAGTACCGAAGGCAAAAACCTCAAAACAAAATATTTTTTAAAATATGCTTTAAGCCAATTGTACTTTTTAATATCTAATTTCATTTAGAAACTTGTATTAATAAGAAGCTTAAGGAAAAACATTTACTATAAATGTTGAATTCAAAGTTATTAGGGAGAAAAAAACCTTAAAGGAATAGAATTTTTGAACTTTTGGGAAAGATTTTTGAGCTACTCACCAAATGATAGGATGAAATAACAAGGAAAATAAAGATATATTTCATTTTTAAGTGCACAAATTTCTTGACAATGTGTTTTATAAGAAATTTTGACCAGCAAATTCAATTGAAAATATAAGTAAAAATATATCAAAATCTTTAATACAGTATGCTTTTACATTACTGTATGAATAAATATTCTGTTTTTCAGTCAGCAACTGATTACTGTTAAAATAAAAGGGGTTACTTGATCCACACAGGATAATTATGCACCATCAAATGGATTATTATTTGCTTTAAGAAACATACTATATTTCAGTATTGGCTGACAGACAAAATGGATTCCAGAAAAATCAGCCCAATTTATATAATTTTCTGTCATATCTTTTTCTACTCAATCTAGGCTATTTCCAAGAAAACAGCCAGGTTTATAAACTTCCTCATTAGTTTTTCCCTTTTGCTTATTTCTGAAGGATGGCTAGTGCTTAGTGCCTCATCAACTGGTCTGGCAGGGTCACAAATTTATTATGTCTTCAGGGACCAGGACATTAACATATATAAGTAAATGGAGGTCCATGAAAGACAAAAGAAGTGATAAAGTCACTCACTGTCCAAGAACACGAAACAAAACAAACCACTCTCCCCCTGGTTCTTTTTTTTTTGTAGAGAGAGAGTCTCACTGTACCGCCCTCGGGTAGAGTGCCATGAGGTCACACAGCTCACAGCAACCTCTAACTCTTGGGCTTACGTGATTCTTTTGCCTCAGCCTCCCGAGCAGCTGGGACTACAGGCGCCTGCCACAACACCCGGCTATTTTTTTTGTTGTTGCAGTTTGGCTGGGGCTGGGTTTGAACCTGTCACCCTCGGCATATGGGGCCAGCGCCCTACTCAAACTGTTCTCTGCTTCCACATTGTCGTGCAATCCCTTATTAGGTGCTGTGATCCACAGGGGCAGAAGGAGGGTGGGTAGGGAAGAGACTGAGCACAGCCTTTCCTCCACACTGTGAGGACCTCTAAACTACAGTAACCGTCAGATCAACCACTTACAAAGACAAAGACTCCTGGACATTGATTTAAACAAAACAAATAAAAAACAAATTTTCATACACACTAGTTTTATTTGGTTATAAAAACTCCCAACTCTGGTTTTCTTTCTTTTTAATTTCAGCTTGCTTGTTCATTCTTCTTCGTTTGAAGTACTCTTTTTTTTTTTTGGTTCATTTTCTTCTTCCTCTGGCGATGCTCTGTCCTGCTGTTTTTGATGTTAGTAGAGATGGGGTCTTACTGTGGTTCACTGCTGCTCATACTGGTCTCGAACCTCTGAGCTCAGGCAATCCACCCGCCTCAGCCTCCCCCAACTCTGATTTTCAAAGTAGCATGTATTTTTGTTTTCTTATCAGAGTACATATTTTTCAACTTTAGAAATTGTATCTGCAAATTATTTCATTTTTAATGTCCTTATGTAGCTCAAAAGAAAATCAAAGA
This sequence comes from Nycticebus coucang, assembly GCF_027406575.1. Classification (NCBI taxonomy): domain Eukaryota; kingdom Metazoa; phylum Chordata; class Mammalia; order Primates; family Lorisidae; genus Nycticebus; species Nycticebus coucang. The sequence goes on from NC_069796.1 coordinate 29,516,897, forward strand.
ATTAAAAACCAATGTCAATTTATACCCTGAAAATTATAGAAATTACTGGGAGAAGCTTAACAATATACTTTCTTTACAGTTTTTATAACTTGAAAAAGCCTTTGATATTACATCAAAAATGAACTTTAAAAAGCATTCTTAGTGCTGAGCGCAGTGACTCATACCTATAATTCTGGCATTCTGGAAGGACTGCTTGAAGTCAGAAGCGCTTCCGAGCAAAAGGAGTTCCTGTCTCTAAAACTTAGAAAATACTAGCTAGGTGTAATGGTGTGTGCCTATAGTCCCAGCTACCTGGGAATCTGAGGTAGGAGAATTGCTTGAGCCTGGGAGTTTGAGGTTGCAGAGAGTTATGGTAATAACTCTAGCCAGGGTGACCGAGTGAGACTCTGTCTCAAAAAACATACAAACAAACAACTCCCCCCCCCCCAAAACAAACAACTCCTAGATGAGCAGGTTAATACAGAATACAATATTTTTCATTTTTAATAATGATGAAGCATGATTTTGTACCTTTTAAATTCCATTTATTTGTATGTAATAAGAACTTACATGCAAAATAAAAAACAGTATTGTTTTAGAGCAGTGGTTTTCAACCTTCCTAATGCTGCAATGTATTTTCAATGTTAAAAAAGGGGTCGCAACCCACAGGTTGAGAACTGCTGTTTTAGAGGAATTAAGTATGAATTAGATAGAAATAGAATTATAAAAATATTCAGTAAAAAAACACATGAAGACTACTACTTTACAAATTAGGTTAGAAACTAGATTAAAGCATTTGTCCTCTGTGATAATTTCAGTAAATATCAGCAACTTTCTTCTGTTTGCTAATATTTTAAAGAACTATCCATACACTCCAAAAAGGCATATAAAAGTTAGGGTTCAAAGTTTAGCAAGTTATATGAAAACTGCTCTCAGCTTCAGTTTCTTCATCTATAAAAGGAAGGCTAACATCACCTACCTGATAAATGATTACTTAAAATTTACATGTGTAAAGCACACAGTAGAGCACAGAAACAGATGATTAATAAATGATAAATATTATGATGTCACCCTCAATGTCACTCTGTAAATTAAGACTTTTACACATTTCATTGCTTTACCTCTGTCGGAACATCATAGCAGGGTCCATGTTGGCAGAAGTCATTCGAACAACTTGGCGTATTTCCTTGGCAATCATTCTTAGCTTCTCAAAATTTACTAAACCATCTACTTTAGAGTCATTCCCTATAAAATAAAAGTAAACTTTTAACTTTCAAAATTAAATTATCCACATAAAGTAGAAGTCAAGCTGTAATTCTTGAGGGGCAGAAAGAAGAAACCTTCTTTATCAAAATATCACTATTTATTTATTTATTTTTTGATACAGAGTTTCTCTATATCACCTTCAGTAGAGTGCCGTGCTGTCACAGCTCACACTAACCTCAAACTCTTGGGCTTAAGCGATTCTCTTGCCTCAGCCTCCCAAGGAGCTAGGACTACAGGTGCCTGCCACAATGCCGGGCCTTTTTTTTTTTTTTTTTTTTTTTGCTGTTGTTGTAGTTGTCATTGTTTGACAGGCCCAGGCTGGGTTTGAACCTGCCAGCCCCCATGTATGTGCACTCTCAGGCAAGTACCTACATTTGCTCTGTCAGACAAGAATATACCACTTGAAAATTTAGGATTTAGCCAGAGGTCAAAAAGGTACTTTTGGTCTAATTAACCCAAACTGCAGTTAAGTTTTCTTTGGTTTATAATACTTTAAAAATTGTTAAGTGAATTGTAATTTAAGAAGTAGAAAATATCTCATGAATACAAAAATTTCTGACTTTTCTTGAAGAAGAAAAGGGGTGTGAGATGGAGGAATAAATAATACTGTGTCCCTTTTCCTAAAGAGCAACAATAATTAGTTAAAACAATGAGGTCCCTCTGTGGAATTCCAAGCCCCTGCAGCCAAGACTGAGACCCATATGGGTCTGGAAACACATGGTAAACAGCACATATACATTGGATTCATTAATTGTTCAAGGTCTCAACATGTGTTTGAAACAAAATAATCATCAAAAACCTCAAGTCGCAAAAACAGGTTTTGAGGGAGCATGAGAGAAAAATATATTTGAAGCCTATAAACATTTCCTTATGAAGAAAGAGTGGTAATGAAAGAAGTGGTAAGCCCAATTAGAACCATTCTGCTGAGAACAATTAGGAAAGTAGGACTAAAATAGGAAAAAAATAGTTTAAAGGCATCAAAAAGCTAACAAGACAGGGAAGATCTGAGAGAAGAATGCAGAGAAGCAGATTTAGTATTTCCCAAAGCTTGCCCCCAGCTAGGTAGATCTGCTAGGGGCAAGCATTGACCAAGAGAGGGGTTGATGAGCAGAAAAACTGAGTAGAGACACCCTGCCTTTTAAGGTAAAAGAAAAAGCAACTTAGTACAACTAAACCTCTAATGCTTGGTGTTGGAACTCTGAAGGACTAAGAATGAACTAAATGTAGACTAGGATAAAAGTCTGATGTTACATTATGTTGGAATTTAAAAACAGACTAAATTAATTTTGGATTGTTGTCACCCTGAGCTGACTACCAGAAGCAAGCTTGAATCTTCTCTGAAGGAAGAGAACATCATTTGAAACCTCATATTATTTCTGTAATTTTTTATACACAGCATCCATTACTATATAACCAGGCACAGGGTGGCACTGGTAGCTCAAAAGAGTAGGGCGCCGGTCCCACACACTGGAGGTGGCAGGTTCAAACCGGGTCCTGGCTAAAAACTGCAAAAAAACCCCCCCAAAACCAAAAATCCCCAAAAAATAGGCAGTTAAAAAAAAAAAAAAAAGATAATAGGGGTGAAATGCAAGAGAAAAAAGAAACAACAGAAAAAGACCCATAGGGAATCCAGATCATGGAATTATCAGAGACAGATTTTAAAATAACAATTTTGAATATATTTAAAGACATAAAACACAACATTGAGAACTTTGGCAAAGAACATAAAACGAAAAGAATTAGAGGAAATTGTAAAACTAAAAATTATAATAACTAGAATTAGGAACACAGTGATGGATATAACGAAAGATTAGACATAGATCAAGAGAGAATAAAATGGATAATAGTGTGGCAGGAAATACCTAGAATGAAGCATGGCAGAAGAAAAAGGTTAAAACTACAGAGAAAAATGTGTGAGAAAATAAGGCTTGATGATCAGGTCTAAGAGAGATGAATTCTGAGTCTCTAAAGAAAGGACAGAAGAGGGTGGATATATCTGAAGACATAATTACTGATAATTTTCCAAAACTGACGAAAAATAGCAAACCATAGGTTTCAAGATGTTCTAAAAACACCAATCATGGCTCACACCTGTAATCCCACCACTCTGGGAAGCCGAGGTGGGTGGATTGCTTGAGTGCATGAGTTCAAGACAAGTATGAGCAAGAGCGAGAGTTTGTCTCTAAAAACAGGTGGGAGTTGTGGCAGGTGTCTGTAGTCCTAACTACTTAGGAGGCCGAGGCAAGAGGATTGCTTGAGCCCAAGAGTATGAGGTTGCTGTGAACTATGATGCCATGACACTCTACCAAGGGGGACAAAGTGAGACTCTGTCTCAAAAAACAACCAACCAAACAAACAAAAACCACCAACCAGAATTAAAAAAACAAAAAACAAAACAACAAAAAAGTATAAATAAACCAGATGACAAAAAGGTCAATAAACCAGGTTTTCAAAACTAAGAACTTATGGGGCGGTGCCTGTGGCTCAGTGAGTCGGGCACCGGCCCCATATGCTGAGGGTGGTGGGTTCAAATCCAGCCCCGGCCAAACTGCAACAAAACAAACAAACAAAAAAATAGCTGGGCGTTGTGGCGGGCGCCTGTAGTCCCAGCTGCTTGGGAGGCTGAGGCAAGAGAATAGCGTAAGCCCAAGAGTTAGAGGTTGCTGTGAGCCGTGTGACGCCACGGCACTCTACCCGAGGGCGGTACAGTGAGACTCTGTCTCTACAAAAAAAACCCAAAAAACTAAGAACTTATGTTCATCAAAAAATATGCTTCAGGGAGTCAAATGGCATACAATTCTTATTTGTCCATTAAAAAAAGACTCAAAAAACAAGTCGCATGATGTGCAGAATATACGAAGAATTCTTAAAAATATATATGACAAAAAAAGACTACCTAGCCAAAAAAGAAAATGGACAAGGAATCCAAATCAATAACTGACAAAAGAGGATGAATTAATACACACACATACAAAATAAGGGTGCTCAACCTCATTAATAATCAGGGAAATGCAAATTATAACCACATCAAGATACAGCTATATGCCTACAGGAATAGGTGAAAGCCTGATTTAGCAGGTGTTCATGAGGATGAAGAGTATGAGAATTCTAATAACACTGCCAGTACCTAACTTTAGCAGATAATACCAAACTGTGTTCTAAAGTTGATTACACAGATATCAGAATCCATAAATTCCATCCTGAACATAATATATAGCCAATAAAAATGCATGTGTGCCACTAGAGGATACTAGTAGCATTATTCACAATAGGTCAGCAGTGGAAACTACAAAATGCCCACTGGAAGAATGGATGAATCTATTGTATTGCATTCATATAATGAAATTCTAAACAGTTTTGAAAATGAAATACAGCTCCACTCAAAAACATGGAAGACTCCCAACAAGTCTACTTTGACCATAATAAGCCAGAAACAAAAAGAAACCAAAACATTTAAACTCTGAGATTCTACTTAATTAAAGTTTAAGAAACAGTTTAAACTATAGCATTATAACTCAGAATAACTGGGGAAGAGGATCAGGGTGGTAATTGGAAAGAGGCCTGAGCAGGACAGGGTTTCCAGGGCGTTGACATGTTTTATTTTGGAGGGTTGCTTACATGGGTGTTTGCTTTATATAAATCATTAGTTTTTCATTTGTTTTGGGTCCTTTTCTGTGTGTGTTGAGTAATTCAATAGTAAAAAGGTGGAAGGATAGATAATACCAAACCAAACAATAAATATGATCCAATAGTCTTACCCTAGTGTGTCCAGGTGACGTGTGAATGTGCACAGTCAATACATCCATTTGCTTTTGTTAACAATATGGCTTTTCCTTTCCTAAAATCTGCTGTGTTTAAGTTTGTAAAAAACTTTAGTGACATGGAATCATCAGGTTGGAATATATAATAAATCACATTCTACAGAATTAGCTGGGGCTAAACATGTTAATTTTCAAATAACTTTTAAATACCTTCATGTAGAAATGTCATATCTTTCTTGACAACAGGGAAGAGAGGAATAATTGGAGGCTGCATACTTTGACTACTAAGAATATTTCTATACTTTGCCATGTTTCTAGATGGATCAAAAAGGTCTTGTAGATCTTGGAGATGTTTCTCATATTTGCTTGGTAACTTTTCCCAAGTACCTCTGAGTCGTGCTACAGGTGCCAGGTTCAAGCCGCTGCCAAAGATGAGAATAAAAACATTACAAAGGGACTCAGGAAGAGGTGAACTCAGGTCAGTAAAGTGTATTTACCATTTTCTCTAAGAAAGCTAAAAAAAAGCAGGACCATATTTCTACACATTGAAATAAACAGAGAAGGGGTATGAAAAAAAGGAGAGACTCCTTGATTTTAAAACAAGTATCTTTCAGAAGAACTGCATAACTTGCCTATGTCTGTATATCTACCTGTCTTTATTTTATACTTTCGTGTAAGTGACAAATGTAATAAATGCATAAAATAGACATTTAAATAAAAAAAAACATTCAATGGGTGGCGCCTGTGGCTCAGTCGGTAAGGCGCCGGCCCCATATACCGAGGGTGGTGGGTTCAAACCCAGCCCTGGCTGAACTGCAACCAAAAAATAGCCGGGCGCCTGTAGTCCCAGCTACTCGGGAGGCTGAGGCAAGAGAATCGCTTAAGCCCAGGAGTTGGAGGTTGCTGTGAGCTGTATGATGCCATGGCACTCTACCAAGGGCCATAAAGTGAAACTCTGTCTCTACAAAAAAAAAAAAAAAAAACATTCAAGCATCACAATGTTACTTTATTCAGAAATAACCTTATAGAAACATTACCTATTTAAAAATGTTTTAACCAACACTGAGAACAACTGTTCCATAATAATTGAGGCAAGTTCCAGGTCTGAGGCAGCCTTTTTTCTCTGAGATTTTTGTCTATTTGTGTCTGTGATTCCAATACCTCTATATTCCTGGGTTCCTAATCCTATCTCTAAGTTTCCAGAAATTCAAAGTCTCCTTGCCATAGAATTTTAAATTAGCTCAGATATTCCCTAACTTGAAAAAACGAATCATGCCAATTAGGCTGCAAGTCTTCACTCTATTCCTTTACCTCCACACTACCATCCCAGGGGTAGGTTGTTAAATGAAGAGTATACACATAATGCCTCGATTTATTTTCTTATCAGTTATTCCTTTGTTTCTCAGCTATCTGACTTCCACCCATATCAATGTATATAAAATGTTCCCTTGATTTCTGATTTTAAGGTGTGGAGTCAAGATATCTTTGTTCTTGGTGGCGTCCATAGCTCAGTGAGTAGGGCATGGGCCACATACACTGAGGCTGGCAGGTTCAAAGTGAGCCAGGGCCAGCTAAAATCAACTGCAACAAAAAAATAGCTGGGCGTTGTGGTGGGCACCTGTAGTCCCAGGTACTTGGGAGGCTGAGGCAAGAGAATCACTTAAGCCCAAGAGTTTGAGGTTGCTGTGAGCTGTGACGCCACAGCACTCTACTGAGGGTGACATAGTAAGGCTCTGTCTCAAAAAAAAAAAAAAAAAAAAAAAAGGTATCTTTGTTCCCTTTGCTTCTCAGAAATCACCCCAAACAACTACATAAAGGATGAATAACAAATGCATACTTCATTATTACTGAAACTAAGCAATATTTAACACCTAAAGATATCCAATACATCAAAAAGGTTGTCAAAAAAAGTCAAGGCCAAACACGAGTATGCAAAGATGTTGTAAAATGATGTCTCCAGTTGATGATGTCAAGGCTTATAAACTTCTAAAGATTTCTGTAATTCTAATGGCCTAATTCAAGTGACAACATATCCAGTGATACCTCCTGTAGTGCCCGGCAATCAAAAAGAATTCACTAAATGTTTGCTGCTGCTGCTGTTGTTAATTTCAACATAGCAATTTTAGGTAAAAGCATTGATACTACTCTAAATTTTATGACTGTCAAACCACAGCGAGGTGCATACTTAAATAAGCCCCACACAGAAGGCTGACAATAAAAACCAGCCACCGGGTACATATCCAAAGAGGGCACAATCTTTCAAGGGGGTCGAAGAAAGAAAAAAGAGAAGGTGATCATCCACACTCACTGAAAAAACCCCAAACAAAAAAAAATTTAACTAAGGAAAGATCAAAGAAACAAAAACAGAAAGAGCCAATGATGGCAGAATGGAAAATACATTAATCTTAATAATACTTCAATTAAGGCTTACTAATTGAACTTTTCTTTACATAGCTAAGGAAAAATCAGCTTCATGTCGAGTACCATGACAAAACCAAAGAGATATTTTTACATATTTGTACAAACTTACCTTATTATGGCAAACATGGAATTGAAATTCTTACATTCTCGACAATGAAGTGCAATTTTAATAAAATGCTTAATAATCTTCATTCGTTTGAGCTGATTTGATTCAGTTAAAATCTCTGAAGCAACCCAGAATGTCTCTTGGTTTACGATGTCCTCAAATTCTTTTAAATGAGTATTTCCTGTTTTGGAATCTAACTTAAAAAGGTCATCAATGTATTCAGTAGGCTCAATATTGCGAAACAAATCAAAGTCCCTCATTGACAGCTGGGTGGCCATCTCAATGGTACTGAGCTGCAGCATGGATAGCTGGCTTTCCTTAACTAGTTCTTGAGCATCTTCATCTGAACACAAAGTTTCTGTCTCCATATTATTTTTTAAATAATACCTACAGGAAAAATTTTAAAAAATCATAACTGTAACTGTACATTTATGAAAGAGCACTTTTCCTCTTTATTATCATCAAAATTCGTTTTACTGTTAATAACTTTTAGCCAAAATATTAGCAGAATACTCACTTACAGATGAAATGGAAAATCAACATTTTAGATAAGACTTTTGAGAAGTTATCTTATTTGTCATCAGATATCTATTAAAGAGTATAAATAATGTTGACGTTATAAATAACGTTATAAATAACGTTATGCTATGAACGTAATCACATGTAGGAAGAATCACATGTGTATATTTCTTGAGAATAAAAGCTTTATGAGGGCAAGGCCAGCACTTAGAATGGCATCTGATAGTTGGTAGTATAAAAATATTTGTTTATGAACAGTATGAATTCTGATTAAGACAAAAATAAACACCCCATTTTGCTTTTCTCCCCCCGATTTCCAAGTGAAGCAAACAAAAATGAAATCCATAAAGGAGGGGAAACTTTACGAACGTTTTCTCCCTTGTTAAATACAAAACCTCCTCCAGCAAGTGGCATGGAACAAAACCATACAAAAGACTGGCAATTTCCTTTTTTCTCTTTAGATCAACAATTCTTTTTTTTTTTTCCTTCCTTGAGACAGAGTCTCACCCTGCCCCCTCGGTAAAGTACCATGGCATCATAGCCCACAGCAACTTCAAACTCTTAGGCTCACACTATCCTCTTGCCTCAGTCTTCCAAGTAGTTAAGACTACAGGTGCCTGTTACAATGCCAGGCTAGTTTTTCTACTTTTTGTAGAGAAGAGTTCTTACTCTTGCTCAGGCTAGTCTCAAACTCCTGAGCTCAAGCAATTCACCTGCCTCGGCTTCCCAAGAGTCGGGCTTACAAGTGTGAGTCACCATGCCCAGCCTAGAATCAACAATTCTATGGCACTTAAAAGCTAAGAGACAGGTCTGAACATATTTATAGCTGGAAATATCTAGGGAAAAGAGATAACATACTGTATCACATACTTTCACTTTATTCTTTTCTAATAATACAACTTGACTTAAACCTACATTTGTGTTCATGTATTTGTTGTCGTTTTGAGACAGAGTCTTAGTCTGTTGCTCAGGCTAGGGTGCTGTGATGTCAGCCTGGCTCGTAGAAACCTCAAACACCTGGGTTCAAGCGGTCCTCCTGCCTCAGCCTCCTGAGTATCTAGGATTATAGGTGTGCGTATTTTTAGTAGAGATGGGGTCTTGCTCTTGCTCAGGTTGGTCTCAAACTCCTGAACTCAAGTTATTCTCCTGCTTTGGTCTACCAGGGTGCTAGGAATATGGGCTTGAGCCACTGTGCCCCGCCAAGTGCATCTATTTTTTACTGTCAAGAAACTCTCTTTTTTCCCTGCCTTCATACTGTTCACATGCATAAGCCAATGCTATAAATAATATTGTTGAAACTATATACTATAGTTAATAAAATTATATCTAACATTTATAAAGCATGTATGTTTATTAAATAATTTAATCCTTACAACATTCCTATGAGGTAGATTCTATCATAATCATCCTCATTTTATAGATGATAAAATTCAGGCACAGAGAAGCTATCTAACTTGCTCAAGGTCACACAGTCAGAGCTGGGATTTGAATTTGGACAATTTGGTTCCAAGGTTTATTTTCTTTAAAACACTGTGTACAACCAGCGAAGCAGAGTTAACTCATTCTCTCTTCAGAGCAACCATAACGGGCAATTATTTTAAAGTTTCCAAGGATCTTGATCTATGTGTGAAACCTGGTCACTAACAAGATTGTTCTCAACGAAAATTACCAGAGTAAGAAACAAATACACTACCAAAACAATCTTCTAATTTACCAAATAATTTTCAATGGACAGTAATTTTACACTGTTAAAATTTCCCAGCACATTCATAAAAGGAAAACTACTTATAAAAATAATTGTGAAAATAATGGCTTTTTTTGCCCAAAGTACATACTGGTCATATTAAAAACAAATGTATAAGTTAATACACACAATAAACTCAGATATATAGAATTTGTATCACTCAGCTTTTTTCCTCTGTAAAAAACAGGAATTAGAGTACATCAGAGGCTCCAAGACCTTATTTTAGTGAGCTGTCTTTTAATTTATACTTTTGGATAGGCTTTATGAATTCTAGCACCCTAAGATTCTATTTATGAAATTGGAAACAAAAAAACTAGAAAAAAGAAAAATCCTAAATTTGAGAGAACTCAGTGGCACTAAAACATGTTGCTTCTACTTAACATATCTGTTTTAAAAGGAATCTTTAAAAGCACATCTACAAATAAGCACATTCACTAACAAGCTTATTCACCTTCCATTGAGTTGAATTCTATCTGCTAATTTGGAGAATTGATCCGGAAGTCTTCTCTGTTTTATGACACCCTCAGGAGTAACAGAAACTTCACAGAGAGAATATGCGTCGGAGGTACCAGTCAAACCAAATTCATGGACAGCGTGACAAACTACTTCTTTAGCTGTAGTGTCTTTACTGATGATAATGTAGCAACTCTGCTGATCTGCTTTGAAAACTCTTATAACTTGATCAGGAATATCTACATAAATATAGAAATGTACCTTGTTATTTTCAAAAAATTATTTTTAAACTAGTCACCAAGCACTGGTTAACACAATAATCCCTCTAAACACTGAAATATATATTTCTATTTCAAAATAGTATCAGAAATCATGGTTACATTTATTGATAAATGTATCTATTTTTTCCAGACTAATACATGTTGACAGAAAAATCCACAGATAAAAATTAGAATCATACTACACAGATGGTTTAAAAGCCACAATTTTTTTCAATTAGTATCTTATAAACATTCTTATGTCATTAAATATTCTTCTATAAAACTATTTTTAATGAAGGCATAATACTCCCTAATATATATTTTATAGTTCAATTATCCAAATGTCTAACATGACAGATTGCTACCACTTTCTATTATTTATTTATTTATTTTTTGGTAGAGACAGAGTCTCACTTTATGGCCCTCGGTAGAGTGCCGTGGCGTCACATGGCTCACAGCAACCTCCAACTCTTGGGCTTCAGCAATTCTCTTGCCTCAGCCTCCCAAGCAGCTGGGACTACAGGCGCCCGCCACAACGCCCGGCCATTTTTTGGTTGCAGTTCGGCCGGGGCTGGGTTTGAACCCGCCACCCTCGGCATATGGGGCCGGCGCCCTACTCACTGAGCCACAGGCGCCGCCCAACCACTTTCTATTATTATAAATGATATGACACAGACTCTATCTTCACCCCTTCTACCATAAGCAGATAAACATTTGTAGGCAATCTGATTATATCCTCAGTGAAAATCTTCAAAAAGAGAACTGATGAATTAGAAGGCATGAATATTTTCAGGATATTGAAAAATATCAAACTATGCCAAGCTGTTCTCCAGAAAATTCATAATCCTATAGTGTAACAGCAAATATGATTATATCCTTATCAAAACTGTTCACTAATGTCTTGTTTTACTTTCCTATTTCAAAAGCCCTATCCTTTTCCTCCCTCCAAAACTATGTCATTACACTTCTTTGGTTCCTGGGGAGATTCAGTAACTAACACTGGTTTAATAAACAATTATATTTATTTTTTAAAAATACTTTTTGATATCCTTTTATGCATTTTCCTACTGTGCTATACTAGTTACCAGAAAAAGATCTACCACAAAGTGGTAAACATTTTCCTAGTCTTCCCACCCTTTCTGAGATAGGGTTTTGCTCGGTCCCCCCATGAGAGTGCAGGGGTGTCATCATAGCTCACTGCAACCTCAAACTCTTCCACTGAAATGCTCCTTGTGCTTCAGCCTCGTGAGTACTTCAGCTGGGATCTCAAGCATGCACCACCATGATCAGCTAATATTTAAATTTTGGGAAGACATGGTCTTGCTATGGTGCTCAGGCTGGTCTCGAACTCCTAGGCTCAAGCAATCTTCTTGCCTTGGCCTCCTAAAGTTTTAAGATTACAGATGTAAGCCACTAGGTCCTGCTTCTATTTTATTTTTAACATGAGAAAATTTTAAATGTTTAGCTGGTGAAATCTCTCAATCTCTGCCCTTGTGCTTTTAGCTATTAGTAGATAAATTCTAACTCAAGATAATGTTCATGTGATAAGCATATGCAAATAATATTTTTCCCTTCCTTGTTCTATCTTATGTCTTTTATCTCATATAGCACTGGTGAAACTTCTAGGGCAATATTCACTGTAATAAGTGGGCTAAATTTTTAAAAATAAATTTATTTATTTGTTTATTTATTTACAGTTTTGGCTGGGGCCAGGCTTGAACCCATCACCCCCAGTATATGCGGCCGGCGCCCCACTCCTTGAGCCACAGGCACCTAAGTGGGCTAATTTTTAATGTAATTAAATGTAACTGAAAAATGATTTAGCAGCATGAACAAATGCTAAATTTTTCCCTATCATAATAAATTGTTACAAAGATTTCTCTCCTTGTTAAAAAAAAAAATAGGAATATGTACTGTGGCTTTTTTTTTTTTTAAGAGACAGAGTCTCACTTTATCACCCTCAGTAGAATACTGTGATGTCACAGCTCACAGCAACCTCCAAATCCTGGGCTTAGGCGATTCTCTTGTCTCAGCCTCCCAAGTAGCTGGGACTATAGGTGCCCGCCACAATGTCTGGCGATTTTTTGTTGCAGTTTGGATGGGGCTGTGTTTGAACCCGTCACCTTTGGTATATAGGGCCAGCACCCTTACCCATTGAGCCATAGGCGCTGCCCCTACTGTGGCTTTTTTGTGATGACGGCAGTGATGTTTGGTTGGAGAGATTTTGGTGCCTCAAGTAATTTTATGTTTGTCCAGCATTACCCTCTTAACATTACATACACTGCTAATTTTAAAGAAAAAAAAAAAAAACTAATTAAAAATTTGTCTCAAAAGGAAGGAAAGAGAAATGGAATAGATACAATGAGGTGCAATTTCATAGAATAAGGTATACCCTGAGAATGAAGACACACAAAAGATTGCATCCCAGGACTGGAAGATTCAACTGAATATACATGAATATAATTCTAAGGAGGAGTCTTAGCCAACAGCTGCTGAATGTTTTGGGTCCACTGTGTAAGCAGAATGCTTCAACTATTCAGGGTCCTTTTGCAAAGAAGGATGCACCAAATTGTCTTTCCTTTGTATTCAAAGATGAGTCATTAAATGCCTCTTGTTTAGAATTCTTTCTAATGAGTCAACACAGAGCGTGCTGCTAACATCATCAGGGTTTACAAGACTTAAGGTTAGACTACTTTACAATCTACCAAAATCAAAGATGTTCTCTTCCCTGTGCTAGAAAATTATTGCAAGCAGATGGAAATTTTGCTTTGCCAAGAGAAAGACGCTGGGCAAAAAGATTTTACTTTTTCTTCAGAGAAATTTAATCACAAAGACAGGGTGGGAATTCACACAGTTCATGTTCTCTTTCGTTGTTGCCAATACACTGTTAACACCTTCTGGGAAGGAACACAAAAGTGTATATCTTGTTGAACAGTGTTAAAAAGTCATGGTCAAATAAAGCGATTTGTTTCCCATGTGAAGGACAAACTGATGTAGTCATAGCAGAGAGATTCCGGCAACATGAATGGGTTATTTCTAGATCACATCGCTAAGTGGAATCATTCAAAGGGTAACCCTTAACCCAAACCCTGATGAATCTGCCAAGGTAATGAGGGCCAAATTGGAACACTGGCCAAGGGGCAGTAGATGAAAAAATTTCTCTGCACTGGTACCAGTAATAATGTAAACCTTTTTGTCTATTTTAGAATTGTTATGAACATATCATATATATTCTTTATAAACATGTTTGCTGTTGGTGGGAAAACAACATACATACCAAGCATATGTGCTTTGTGGAAGATGCTCAATGTTAATTGATAAGAATGCTAAATATGAAGTTAGAATAAGGTTGAATCAAAAAGGAAAAATGATCTAATTTAAATTTTAGGCATGAAACTAAAACATTCACAAAAATACAGTCTCTATCATAAAGGCAAGACACATTTAAAAAGATCTTGAAGGAGCACAGCATTTATTAGTCTTAAGATTCATATTTCTTTTTTTAGAAATCTTATGTAACATTTACATGAATTAAAAAATAGGAACCTCAGATATCTGGACTTTCAACCAAGAGACTAAATTTCTGGAGACATAATTGTAATGTTGCATGAGTAAACTAAAATGAATACTTGAAGGATATATGTACTGACCTTGAGATTACACTAAAAATGGGGTAACTTTTAGTTATTTAAGATAATCTTAAATAAACAAAAGACTATTTTTTCATTCTACTTTAAAATTGTAGAATAAATACTAAGGAATGCCTGTTCTTCCAAGTGATGAAGATATAGTGGTACATGAGACAATTAAGGTCTCTCCTCTCAAGGAACTTAATTGTAGTCAAAAGTAAATGACAGGTCGGGGAAAGTAAATAAGACAACCCATATAGTTAAAAAAAGCCTCAAAAATTAGCAAAACTATTCTGTAAAGAGCCAGACAGTAGTATTCTAAGTTTTACAGGCCAATAGCAAAATTCAAGATATATTGTAGGCACTTATATAATGAGAAAGAAAACAAATTTCCACAAAATTCAAAATAATAATAGTAATGCAAACATAAAACACATAAAGATACGCGAACACAGAGATATAGGCAATACTGCAACTGTCTAATAAGAGGGATCACTTAAAAAAATTCAATTCTTTCTTTTTTTTTTGCAGTTTTTAGCCGGGGCTGGGTTTGAACCCGCTATCTCCGGCATATGGGGCCAGCACCCTACTCCTTTCAGCCACAGATGCTGCCCAAAATTCAATTGGTTTTTAAAACATTTTGGTAGAACAGTACACCCTGACACAGAAAAATATTCAAAGATATATTGTTAAGTGAAATGAGTGAGTGGAAGAAAAGTACATCTCATTTGGGGCAAAGGGAATGGTGCATACATTTTATGTGCAAGGAAATTTCTGGAAGAATATATAAGTACATTAACAATTGTAAATTATGAGAAATGGAGATATTAATTCTATCCTTTCTCTGAAGTTTGATTTTTTAAAAACTATGATACATTCCTTTAAAAAACAGTGAAAGTAACAGACCCTCAATGCAGAAAGATTTAAGTTTACAATATTAAATAAATTAAATATGGGTGTGTGCTAGTTAATGAAAAAGAGTAATAAGCAGTAAGTTCTATATGTACACTTAGAAAAACAATTTAGTTTCAATTTCCTTTTAGCCACATTTCAAATTCTTTTATGTCTCATCTTATATTGGTCCAAATATATATAAAAAAAACTTTTCACAGGTTCAGAATAACACACATATTCTGATTCTATATGAATATAAAAAAATAATATATATTCAAAAAATTACTAAAAGGATGCATGCCAGTTAAAACTGGCTACCTTGTAAGTGGAGACAAAAGTCTGGCTTCCTACTTCATTCAATTCTGTATCATATGACTTTTTAAAAATAATACATGCAAACATGAGCAATAGGATATTATAGCCTTTGAGATACTTACAGTAAAAACCAACAGCTGTAGGCAGCAAAAATAAAGCAAAATTATAAAAAAGTCATCAATCAAAAGCAAATGGTTCCGTAGCTTTGTTCTCACTTTCACTTTGATCTCTAAACATGCAGCATGAACAAAGCTAAACTCATGACTGATAAACATTAATTGAATTTGGCTGATGTTACATTATACATGTACTATAACATATGTGTGTGATGTAGATCACTCATTTTAATTTCAGTGCTGCTGTATATAATGTAAGGAGCTAAATTTGTAACTGGTAATGAATTATTTTTTTTCAATATAAATAACATCACCACTATACAAAAGGCCTTTCACAAAGTCACACATTTGGGGGGTTTGAAAACATTAACCTCTAAGTTAAATATCTATATGAACTCACTTATATTACTGATATTAGGATATCCTGTAGAAAGAGCTGTATTAGACTTGTTCTGAATAATTTTAAAAAGGTAATATCAGTCTTTTTAACTTATTTTCAAAGAGAGAATTATGAACTCAATCTGAAATCAAACTGAACAGCATCCTCTTTTTCCAAGGTCTGAATTTTCAGCTCCATGAGACTTAGCAGTTTCTAAATTTTAGTAATTTCAACCTCATCCCTTTGTTCCCCCAGGAAAATCTCCAACTTCTCTCTCTCTTCTAAAATCCTATCCCTTATTCTCTCAGCGCCACTTCCTACATATGCCTATGGCAAAATACAGCAATAAAAATTATTAAATCTACAATTCCTAAGCCCCTAATACTTGTTATGATAGTATGCATATTTAATTTGTGCTCTGGTAGTATGAAAACATTTTAATCTTCATTTTTTTTTTTTTTTTTGTAGAGACAGAGTCTCACTTTACCGCCTTTGGTAGAGTGCCATGATGTCACAGGACTCACAGCAACCTCTAGCTCTTGGGCTTCTGCGATTCTCCTGCCTCAGCCTCCTGAGAAGCTGGGACTACAGGTGCCTGCCACAATGTCCGGCTATTTTTTGGTTGCAGTTCAGCCGGGGCTGGGTTTGAACCTGCCACCCTCTGTATATGGGGCTGGTGCCCTACTCACTGAGCCACAGGCGCCACCCATTTTAATCTTCTTCGAAGTGTAAAAAGTACCACTGTAGAAAACAAACACACACACATACACATATATACATGCACGTGCACAAGGGAATAAATCCCTATCCTGCCATACAACAACAAATACAGGTGTCCATAAAGTTCAAATGCAATTTAAAATAGTTGTCTCTCTGTATAAGAGAGACCAGGAGCATGTATTGGAAACTTACAAGAAAGGAGGGACTGACTCTGTAGTAGAGGAAGGTGGGCTTCCTAAAGAAGGTAATATCTGAGTTCAGCATTGACAAGAAAAAGTTCAATGGATAAACAGGGAGAGAACCAAAGATGGCCAATAATGCAGAAAAAGAGTTCTAAAGGTACATTCCATACTCAGGAAAGAGGAGGGGAGAAGTCAGAGTGGGAGAATAGCATGATAGGAAGATAGAAAGGAGATGACTACTTCACCCCGGTAGTATAATTTTCTTGTACATACCCACATATTAAAAACTAAATCCAGTCTGTACTTTTCCTACCTCTGCGATACCCTGTTTTACCTTTTCAGGCCTATAGTTTAATTAACTTTATATCTTAGTAGCAATCCTTACATTAACTTCTGATTAAAGAACTATAGGGGTTTCTGCCTCATGACGGAACCTGCACTAATGCAGAAATAACTAGAAATTTCTAAGCAAAGTAATGACTTATTAAAGTCTTTCTTCTAGAAAGAACACTATAAACAGCCATGTGGAGAGTGGGATGTGTCAAAAAAGTTTATTAGATTTAGTATTCTCTCTCGGCAAAGAAGAAGCAATGTGCAGAATGACCTTCACTAACTTGTGTTTTTAAGTTACTGTAAATAACACATAAACTTTAATACTATCCTTACATTTTTCTTATAATACTGAGATTTATATAACCCAGTTTCCTTTTTTTTTTAAACCAGCTGCTAGAACTTGGGAGTCAAAGCTGAAGCTGAGTTAAAGCTATGCTGATTTTTTTTTTTCCTGTACAGACATTGCACTTTATCGCCTCGGTAGAGTGCTGTGGCATCACATAGCTCACAGCAACCTCCAACTCCTGGGCTTAGGTGATTCTCCTGCCTCAGCCTCCCGAGTAGCTGGGACTATAGGCACCCGCCACAATGCCCAGCTTTTTTTGTTATTGTAGTTTGGGGCCGGGTTTGAACCCACCACCCTTGGTATATGCGACTGGCGCCCTACCCAGGCACAGGCGCTGCCCAGCTATACTGACTTTTATAGAAGAATTTTTCCCTACCTTTTCTTAGAACCAATTATATATTTCAGTTTTTAATTCGAAGTGTCTTTTACTGAAAACCATCTAAAATCCTTTCAAGTGGTGGGTATACAATTGATTCTTCAAAGTTAAAAGTTTTCTTCTTGAAATGAAATTTCTACATTATAAATTTAAATAATTTATGCCTCTGAGCATGAGCAGATATAAAAAATTTACTTGACATTCCACAATGAAAGTCTAAACAATGAAAAAGGTGCTATTAAATACTATGATAATAATATAGGAGAAATCAACAATTTTAGTTTCAGGTGTTAGAGGGAAAATCAGTGTTTTTAGAAAATTACTAACACATTTTTTATATTGCAGAGGAAGATAAATGAAGCTGATTAAAATAATGTCTTATTCCTTTCCTGCACCAAGAATCAAATGTTTCTTGGCTAAAAAAATTATTGTCCTGCTTTCATTTCACTGTTCGGATTAGGATTACCAAGAGCTAAATCTATGCTCAGAGGTGGTCTCTTTTTTTATGTACTTGTTTCACTTTAGAGAAAGTATCATTCAAGTTTGGAGAAAAAGACACAATCTCCCCTTTAGCTTTTTGCATCAAGTCATAATCTATAGGTCAGAGAAGAGAGCTGCAAGCAAATCTAATATTCGTTGCATAAGGCTCAACCATCTATTTCTTCATTTGGTACCGATATAGCTATATAAAACCATATAAAAAATTACCTGAAGGATTGGAAAAATCCAACATGCTGGTGGTAGGCTGCAGGAGATCGGGGCTACTGGATGAGAGTGTTCCGGGAATAGGCATTATGGCCAGACTGTGCCTACAGTGCCTTGTCCCCACAATGCTGTCATCTTGTGATTGGCTTAGGCCTCCATCACTTCAAAAGAATGTTATATATCACTTTAAAGTATCTGAGGATACTTAAATAGTAAATACTCCTGTTTTCTGTGCACTAAGGCATAACAGAACCAATTTAAAGTGGTGATTTAAACAATTACTACAATGATTTAAAAAATTATAATGAAAATGGCAATAAAATGTTAATTATGCTCAAATAAAATTTAACTTATACATCTAAGTAATTCTACCACATCATAAAGTATTTAGTTTCTACTGGTTCTGTAGAGAATTGAACTTGAGAGCATAGGGACTCCTTGAAATTTGTGCATACAACAATGCACAGCCAGGTCATAGCAACATGTTCTTTCTCTCCCTTTCTCCAGAACACCTTGGTGACTCTGCAGGATGGAATCGGGTCTAAATTCAAACCAAAAAATATGGCAGACTGTAGGCCAACAATGGGGACAAGTTAAGAGATGTCTTTAAACACAGAAGGAAAAAGAGGCCCAGAAACAAAAACAGAATTAAAAAAACAAACTATTTTCAAAAGTTCATTCTAGGGGTACATTATTTGTGTAATCTCTCAAGTCTAATTATTTAAGCAACAAAATACTCTTCCTTTAAAATATTTATTCTATATTTTAAATATTTATTCTAAATAAAAACAAAGAAATACAACACTGTCACTTAAGTTTTAGGTACCCCAAAATATCAGCTTAATTTTAAAGCAAAATAGTCCTAAAAAAAGAAAAAATAGCAAGGAAAAGAAAATTTCCATCAGCATTAATGATCAAATACTACTTTTTTCTAAGAATTGAATCTAGATTAAAACCAATGCTTTTAGTTAATATTAATTCCCAACTATATTTTATTCAATGCAGCAGTACTTGCTATACATACAAAAAATATCACAGAATACTTACCTGTTATCATGGAAAAGATTAAGGTACAGTCAAATGAATGATATGGGATCCATTTAGAATATGTTAGAAATAAAATAAAGGATTTAAGCTGATTAGAAAACTACGCAAGATGAAAAATTACAGGACTGTAAAAGACTGTTAATGGGCAATCAAGGAAGAAAGGGCAAAGAGATGAGAGGGGAAAGCGGTGAAGAATCAGCGAAAAGCGTATCATAGAAAAGAGCAAAGATTACTGTTTCAAGAGCAAGCTTTGATGTCAGGCAGATTTGTATGGATCAGCTGTTTGACCTCATGCAAATTTCTTTCTCTTTCTGGACCTTGGCTTTCCCATCTAAAAATGTGAATAATACTATTATATCCCAGGGCTACTTTAAGGATTAAAGTAGGTAACGCAAATGAATGTTTTGGCATGGAAGAAAATATCCCTATTTTAAAGAAAAGACTTAAGCACTTTTAACAAGATTAAAATAAGAACAGAACAAATCCAGAAAAAAAAATATTTATTTTAATCAATTTATATTAAAAACCAGAGGGGGGACAGTGTGGGTGCAAGTAAAGACACTACAGAAACAGTAAATAGTCTCCCAGGAAGGGAAGGCAGTCTAATTTGACAGCTAATGCAAAAGAAATAATTTCATTTGTAAAGTAACTTGCATTTACCTTAAATTGGCTCCTTATAATTAGGTTTGCAATCCCACTGATTAGAGTTAAGTGTTTTAAGTTTAGGTAAGAGGAAAAAGAGGGATAAGGGCTTCCACAGATATTAAATTATATACAAAATAAAGGGTTTTTTTATTTTGATTTTTTGAAAAAGCAACATTCTTTAACTGCTGTTTGAAAACACACTTACTAATTTTTAGATACAGAGGATCAGGTAACAATCCAAAGAATCAAACTCTTAAATAGGTTAGCCAGTCCTACTAATATCAAGTAGGAGCAACTTTAAAAAAGTTAAAAAGTTTCTATTGAAGGGCATTTATTACACCAGGTAAAGCAAGTTGGAATTCACTATAGAGACTAAGAGAAGTGCATGAAATGCTATTAAGTCCTTATACATCTCTTACTGATGCTATTTAATTTCACTTCTGCTTTTTAATTATCAACAACACAACATACTATAATCATGTAAAGCTGATTACAAATTCATGGCAATTAAAGTGTGAGGTAGATAAATGAAAACTATACTATTGTGTACAATCCATGCTATGACACACATGAATCAGTAGTTAATTGGCAAAATATCCATGCTATTTGAAAGCCGAATCAATGAACCTATTTGGAAAATAATTATGTCATTTCTTACCAAAACAGTTTCCTGAGAAGGTGAGGCAATAACAGAAACGAGACAGTTTTGAAAAATTTCTCGGTAATTCCTCAACACTAAATTTACTTAGAATAAAAGTACTTAGTTTCATATCATCAAATGAAAAAGGCCACATAAAATATCATCAATATGCAAAAGAAAAATAATCCTAATATTAAAAGCAAACAAAGTCATGCTGATAAGAAATGGAGAGGAAAAAAGTAATTGCTGCTAAGTGAGCAAAGTAGTCTACTTTAGGAAATGGTACAATGTGTAATACTATGCATAAAGATGTTACTTGGGCAATTGTGATAGATAAATAAATAAATAGTGACTAAAAAAAAAAAAAAAAAAAAGGAAATTACATTTCCTGAAATGTGAAATATTCTCCAGGTCAGTAAAAAGCACATGGCTATCCTAATTCACAGATGTTATACAAATCAGTAATTTTTTTTTCACTTTAATTTTCAGGAACATTCTTTTGTTTTAAAATTTTGTCATGGTTTGAGACTTTGGAGTTATCTATTCTTGTCTCAATTATTTGTTCCTGCCTCACATTCTTCCCTTTGATCCTCTCACAGATGAAAACCTTCTTTCTTACAGTATGTTTATGATAACTTATCCCCTACTCTTGACAGATGTGAGCGCAGCCAAAGACACAGATGAAGTTTCCATTCTTGGGACCTCTTCCACAGCTCAGGCACATAAGAGATGCTCAGAAATTGTAGAACTGAACTCATTAAAATTTTCTTTCAATTAAAAAAAATATTCAGGGCAGCGCCTGTGGCTCAAGGAGTAGGGCGCAGGTCCCATATGCCGGAGGTGGTGGGTTCAAACCCAGCCCTGGCCAAAAAAAAAAATGTTCAAAGTAGAAACTTTACAAAATAAATACAAAACAAAGAAAGGAAAAATTTACCCATAAAACCATGCCCTACAAAAACTGCAATCAACATTTTGGTATTTTTTCTTCTAGTCATTTTGTGATGTATAGTACAATTTATCTAACCAATCACTTGTAGGTGGACATTTAGTATGTTTCCAATTTTTGTATTATGATAGATAATATAACTAAGAGCATCTCTACAAAAATATTCATCTAATTATTTTTAGAAACGAAATTTTGAATCAAAGGATACAGTCCATTTTAAAAACTCTTAATAAAAAACTTTAAAATGCTTTCTAAAAAGATTGCATCATTTTACATTACCACAGCAGTCTAGGCTCATCATCTGTCTTATATTATCAATTCTAGCCCTAACATACTCTCTTTGAGGAAACAAATGGCATCCTGTATTAAACTGTGTATCTTAGATCAGTACTGAGGCAGAACATCTGATTCAAGTTCCTTATTATTATTATTTTTTTTTGCAGTTTTTGGCAGGGCCTGGGTTTGAACACACACCTCCGGTATATTGGCTCCCTGAAGTTCCTTATTTTTCTATGGAAGTTTTAGTGATTTTTTTCCTAATTGATTTCCAAAATCTCCTTTCATATTTTGTGTAGCAAAAGGAATCAAATGAATTCACTTCAAATGACTAAGTGCCAAGAAATATAACATATAGTTTCAAAAATGCAAAGTGGCCAGTCTGATAGGTAAAATGACAAATAAGCTCTTCCTACAAAAACAGGTTTCCAGAAACCTTTATGACTTCTACTAAACAATCTATAATCTATGTTTTTGGTTCTTATATAGTTGAAATTATTAGCATTTTATTTCATTCAAAGATGTTTAGAAGAGGCAGCCAGATTGAAATGAACTCTTAAAGTGTGGCATTTTATTCATAGATGACAGCTTCCCTGCTGGCACATAGCAGAGAAGTCAGTAAGTGCTTATTGACTTATAAATGAAAGAAAATTCCTTCTGCATTTAAGGAAAACTATTTTACTAGTCTGGGAGGGACCAATATAAAGAATACTTGAAAATATTCAAATGACTTTTCCTTTTGAGCTCAATTTCTAGCCTCTGGCTATAACCAAAGATAGAATCCAAGTACAGTAACTAATTCTCACTCCCTAAAGAATGATGTAGAAATGAGATACTGAATTAGCTGCCTGAAACTTGAATGTTGCTGGTGGGAATATGACACTAACAAGCTGAAGTGAGTTGCAATTACAATGTTCTCTGGTTTTAGAAGACACGTCATACCTGAGGCAGTGTTGAAATGAGAACGAGTTAAAGGAGATACATGTATTACAGATCAAACCCTTTGGAGTTTCTGAAATGGAACTCAGGGCATTATCTCCTAAGGAACTCTCTTTATGAACTCTTCTGCCCTTTGGTCCTTTAGATTTTTACTCTTTCCACTTACGGTCCACTATTCAGTGAGGGGTTGCCCTTCTAACATTCTCATTCAATTCTTATTTGCTATAGTATGCTCAAAATTAAAAAAATTTGACTTTTTAACTTAATTTAATTAATTTAGTTTTGAAACAGAGTCTCACTCTGTCACCCTGCCATAGCTCACAGTAACCTCAAACTCCAGGGCTCAAGTGATCCTCTTGGCTCAGCTTGAATAGCTGGGACTACCGGTGTCCACCACAATGTCCAGCTATTTAGAATTTTGACATTTTAAAGTTTTGATGTTTACAAACCAGTCACATCAAGAAAATCAGTCAACTCCAAAAGGAATCAGTAATAAACTTTCTATAAACCCCTGCTATTAAGAATAAAGCTCAGGATGTTCAATCCTCTATGAGTCCAAATTAAAAGAAAAGCAAATGGGTTCTCCTGACAGGAAATAAGAACTCAAAAAGGGCATTTTATGATTGCATAATTTTTTGGTATTTTTAACTAATGAAAAATTATTTTAAAATAGCTATTTTTATTTATTTATTTTTATTTGTTTGTTTGCAGTTTTTGGCTGGGGCTGGGTTTGAACCCACCACCTCCAGCATATGGGGCCGGTGCCCTACTCCTTTGAGCCACAGGCACTGGCCTAAAATAGCTATTTTTAAAGACAAGAGCTGAAACTTACTGAGTTCTAAGTTGCCTCCGAAATGGGCTCCCTGCTATCACTGCTAGACTGTGCTGTGTTCACCAACCCAAAACACTAACATAGCTATTGGAAGTCTTCCTGAAAGAATCTTACTAAATCACATGGCTTCTTATAGCTCCCTATCATGATGAAGTCTGTATCTTCATAATCTAACATTTACCTTTCTTGCTTCATCTCTAAGTGTACGCAAACACATACTCTATACAAACGTAACACATTTTGCCTCTGTACACACCAAAACTTCTGCCATTTTGTAATATAATAAATTTGCAATTTGCCTGTTTAAGCTTTTAGATTACTTAATATGCTTTACTTCTTTCACTAATTCATTTGTTGTCTTAACTCTTTTTCTTTTGGAGACAGAGTCTTGATCTGTCATCTGTGCTAGAGTGTAGTGATGTCATCATAGCTTACTGCAGCCCCAAACTCCTCGGCTCAAGCCATACTTCTGCCTCAGCCTCCCGAGTAGCTGGGACTACAGGTATGTGCCACCACATCCAGCTAATTTTTCTATTTTTTATAGAGATGGGGTCTTGCTCTTGCTCAGGCAGTTCTTGAACTCCCGGCCTCAAGCAATCCTCCAGCATTGGCCTCCCAACTGCTATGATCACAGACGTGAGCCACTGTGCCTGGACCATTGTTTTAACTTCCTCAATAAATAGTGAGTACCTATTATGTGGTAAATATTTGCATTGTACTAGATTAGAACTTTTTAACTGCTTCAGGAAGTTAATAATATAAAATATATACAGATATAATATATAGTAGAATCATCCCCAATCATGCCAGTTCAATGGATAATTCTATCAGTAT
Source organism: Nycticebus coucang (assembly GCF_027406575.1). Classification (NCBI taxonomy): domain Eukaryota; kingdom Metazoa; phylum Chordata; class Mammalia; order Primates; family Lorisidae; genus Nycticebus; species Nycticebus coucang. The sequence goes on from NC_069796.1 coordinate 29,541,560, forward strand.
TTTGTAGACCTCAATTTACATTTAAAGTCTTCAAGTACTACTCTGTTCTGGTGATATCCTATTTTAGAAATAGAAAATAGATTTAATTAATAAGTTCAGCTTTAGAATTTAGGAGGAAATAAATAGTACCACAGGAAAAGATGATTTAAAAAAACTAAAACCTAACAGCAGTAAACATATCCCAAGATTTAAGGTATCCAAATTGATCAAGGGACCAAAATTGGACCAAAAATATATAAAAAGACATTTCATAAAGTAAAACTGACAGTCTTTTCCAAAATTCAAAATAATGCAAATGGAAGATGACATAATTTAACAGTGGTAATTTCATGAAACTGATGGGGAGATAATGAGAATTTATTCTTTCTTATTTATGTACTGCTTGAAAATCTTATGCATCAGGTGTATAAAAAAAGCAAGTAGCCCAAACTTCTCTCTCCCACAATAAAAACGTCACAACACAATCAGTATGCAAATTCCTACATGATTGAGATTGGCATTACCTACCTAAATAGTTTTGGAGGTAGGATACTAAATCGTGTTTTATCCAAAATTTTTCTGATTTTGTTTCTTCCACCCGAAACAGTATTTGCTTTAATTTTCTTACTTCCTTTCTCCTGTGATGTCTGTTCAATATCTCCTGGTACATCCTGGATAGAATGGCGATTGCTTTTTTTTTCAGCGATTTTGGGGATATGAGGAACACCAGATTTCTCTTGTTCAGTCCTACCAAGCAACTCTTTGAATACTGTGGAAATAAACAAACTTATCATTCATTTTTTCCTCTTTAGAAAGTATACACCAGTAACAAGTTTTAAGGATAAACATGGTCAATTTAATTTCTCTTACTTGTGCTTCTGCAGTCCCAAGGAACTAAACATTATCAAATTTATACCTAATCTTTATCAGCTATAATTATTTCTTCCTTCAGTCTTTAATAGCTGACTATATTTTTGATGTTGCTCAACAGTGGTAAAAGGAAGGAACTGAGGGAAATGGAAAGGAAGCATGTTTGAAAATCCAGAGGTTCATATTTAGGTATTAAGTAATATAACTGCTAATCAACTAATTTCATAGAAACAGATATTTAGATTCTATTATTTATGCTATTTCTTACAATATACTTGACCCCTGATCAACTCAAGTTTGAATTGCACATGCCATTTATCATGAATTTTTTCAACCAACTGCAGGTCTAATTGTACTATATTTGTGAGATGTAAAATGTGTACAGTTTTGAAGGGCCAACTGAGGACACTGAGCATACATGGACTTTGGTATAGGCAGGGCGGGGATAGAGGTCCTGGAACTAATCCCTCAAGTATACCAAGGGAAGATTGCACGTGTCACTTCAGATGAGACCTAACTATTAGAATATCACTTAATTTTGTAGAATTTCATTATTTATAAAATGAAAAAAGCTTTGCTGGGCTTTTTTTTTTTTTTGTTCAACTAAAACTATAGTACTAAATTTGGTAACATGTAACAATTTCCTCAGGGTCACAATATGAGGTTTATGTAACTCAGTAAAACAGCCAATAACATTTACTGCAATGGTCTAAAGTAGCAATAAATTATACCTTAGTAATGTTTCTATCAGTTCTAAGTCTGGTGAACTACTTCATCTTTGATGGAGATGCAGGCACATTTAGGAATCTGCTATTATTTAGCAGTCTCTTTGCCTAGAACTGATTTTCACTTTGTGAGGAAGACAACATCTTGGAATCAGGTAAAGATAATTCATATGAGGTTAAACACCTAGAAACTATTAAAAATGTCTCATTTTCCCTTAGGAAAATCTGTATCATCTATTTTTCAGTAAGTAATGTTATGAAAAGAAGTTTTTGAGAGCTATTGTTTTATGTGTGCTCTTAAGACAGATCAACTGCTAGAAGAAAAAGAAAAACACTAAAAAGATACACATATGCTAAAGTAGGAGATAACTGTCCTGAAAATTCATCGTGCCTGGGGAAGTCTGAATTAAGGAGAAATGGCAGTTGCACATTTTTAAGAATACATGTAAAGGTCTTCAGCCACATGAATCATAGAGCCAAACAGCTTATCATTAGGTGTAGGTTTGAGTAGTGTACTCTGTAATGTTTTTAAAGAAAAGCTATAAATTGTATAAATGTGTCCACTCAACCCCCACTCACAGGAAATAGTCATCTTTTCTGTTGTTTTAGAGATAATAGAAAGCAAAAATTCCCACAACACCAAAGGACTTACAAGAAAGACTGAAATGGACAAAGCCTTAAAAATTGATGAATTACATATTAACAGTTTGGTATTCAGTTGTAAAATCTGGACTGTATTGAGAGTTTAAATAGATATTACCAAAGCACAGTTGCAGGCTTATGAAACGTAGTTTTTCTGCCCTCAAAATAATGGAGATGTGTAGGTGTTACCTTCCAAAGATACTCTGCTTGATTAAAATACAGTAAAATTTGTATTTTAAAACTAACATTTTTATCTTAAGCCACATAGTAAAGGAAAAAATACTTAGGTTAACCTCTAGATATCTGTCAATTCAAAAACATTTACTGACCTATGAGTACATGCCAGGCACTGTACTAGATATTTGCCTATTCCTTCTATTATGGAACTTAACACTCAAATACATGGTACAGAAGAGAACCTAACCAGAGGAACTACTTAAGACAGAAGGAAAGGCACAATCTTCCTTAAGCAAGTCACCTTGTAACAACAGATCAGAAAGATGTGTGGACTTAGCTAGGAAGAAAAGCAGGGGGTTGGAAGGGGAGAGGGAATTCTAGGTAGGAATCTCAAGTCCAAAGTTCCTGTGGTAGAAGAGAAGCTCACAAAAATGAAAATAACTAGAAAACAAGGTAGAGAAAAGGACAGATAAAGTATCTGCCAAGAGCAACAGGAAATCCTTTAACGAGCAGCAGAACCTATCTACCTATAGGGTGTATATTAGGTGAGTCAAAGTTTAAAAAATTGTTTATATAATATTTCTATTCTTATAGAATTATATAAACAATTATATAAGTACATATTGAGTATATAAGTAAAAATGTATAGATTGTGTTAAATTGTGCTAAATTAAAAATAGTCAAGGATAAAATGAAAGGATAGTGAGCAAATACAATTATAATTACAGTACTATCAAAAAAATGTCAGATACTATATATGAATCAAAAGTAAAAGTGCTCCTCAGTCTGTAAGGTGCTGGTCCCATATACCGAGGGTGGCGGGTTCAAACCCGGCCCCGGCCAAACTGCAACCAAAAAAATAGCAGGGCGTTGTGGCGGGCGCCTGTAGTCCCAGCTACTCGGGAGGCTGAGGCAAGAGAATCGCTTAAGGCCAGGAGTTGGAGGTTGCTGTGAGCTGTGTGAGGCCATGGCACTCTACCGAGGGCCATAAAGTGAGACTCTGTCTCTACAAAAACAAAACAAAACAAAACAAAAGTGAAAGTGCTCAAGAATCTATAAAAGTTTAATAAAAATTACATAAAAATTAAAAATGCTACTCTCTCTACATGCATCTAAGCATGGACATGAACACATGAACAAAAAAAGTCAAAATACACACACGGGAAAAATATTTGCAACTCTTAAGATAAAATGGTATCATTCTTCATTTATAAGGTGCTCTGAATAACTCAAAATAACAATGGACAGATGAAATTAAAAGACTTTATAGAAAATAAACATTAAAACACACAAAAAGTTATTCAACCTCACCCATTATTAAAGAATTTATATCAATAATTAAAAAGTTAATTATACCCACTGCACAGGCATTTTTATACATTGAGGAAAGAAGTATGGATTGAGAAAAAAAAAAAGAAGTATGGATTGAGATAAACTTTCGGAAGGTAAAACGGTGCAGTATCTGTCAAAATACTATATACAGTAAGTCCCATGTGTATCTTTCTTTAGTGTTTTAATTTTCAAAATATATGTAGGTATTACTTTTATTAAAAATTGAAATGGCAGCTGGGTACGTGTAGTCTCAGCTACTCGAAAGGCTGAGTCAGGATTGCTTATATCCAGGAATTCAAAATGAGCATGGAAAGACTCGTCTCAAAAAAAAAAAAAGTTTTATAAATAATAATTTATCTGAGAAGTAGGATTATTAAAGATTTCAGAATGTTTTGAGAGCCAAGAGGAATAGATGAACTAAAATTCCAGCGTGGGAAGACAGTAAACTGAGGTTGCCAGCTGTTTGTTTGCTTCTCTGGGTGCATTTGCTGAATCTGAAGAAGAGGTGTGGGTCACATAGAGGGGCTCTGCTAGGGGAAAGAGAAAATTTCTGATGTCTGTGAGGGCTTATATATGGAAATGAGAATACAACAAAGCCCGAAGTAATGGCATTTTTCTCTATAGAACATTTGCTACTAGTTGGAGTTCCCTTTCCCACTCTTTAAGCCAGGCTTCTCCTGGATCTCCACCCATACCATAGTACTCACATACACGTTTCAGCATCCAGCCTGGGGTGTATTAGAAGGGAGAAAATAATAAATTCACTGCCGGTGGTGGTACTTTGAATTTTCGTGTCCTTCCATGATCTGCCTATTGCTGTTTGCTTTTCAGAGTTTGAGTTTTCAAGTATATGGGTTATTCTGTTCAAGCTTACTATTAAGTTCAGTGAGAGAGAAAGAACACATGTGTTCACTCTATCTTACCTGAAACTGAAACCCCTCATTTGATTTTTATCTTCACAGACATAAGATAGCACCCAACAGTGTGTGTATGATATTCGGGAGTGCTCATGCTTCAGTTTCTGTTGGTTCTGGCTCAAACTGACTTTTCCAAGTGTCTCATTATCTTTGACTGTTTGTTTGATTCTGTTTTTAAAAAAATTATTTTTAGAAATAATAGGTTGCTGTTAGCATCTTCTAAAGACAGTTCTTTTCTTTTCTTTTGCCAGGTATCTTAAGTCTAGGACCAGGGCCAGAATTTGAAGTTTCTCTGGGTCACCTATACAGCTAGAGGATAGCCCACCTTCATTTCAGAGTGAACTTTTCAAGGGCCCAATCCTAACAAAGCTTGTTATGCTAGAGTGTTTTGTCCTTTGGTGGGCACTAAACTACAATCTGTAAATTTACCAAGGAGCTCCTTCTCTCAGCTACATTCTATAGATGGGAAATGGCCCCATAAATAAAAAGATGTCCCTTTGGGGTACAGTCCAAAGAGTGGGGAAAGGATTTGAAAAATCCTGTGTTTGTGCTTATAGTGACTGAAAAACTCCAACCATTTTATCTTTTCCTGGGAAAGATAAAAAGAGGCTCCCTCAGTAAATCCTCAGCGCAGGTAAGATTTTAGTTCATTGTTTAAAGGTCCGATTTGCTCTCGGTTCTAAGCCATGCAGTTCTTCACTATCTTTTTGGATTTTTGTGCTTGTCTGTAGCTACTTTTTATATTTAGTCTAGCTGTTTTGTCTTCGGTCAATACTGGAAGTAAAACGTTCATCTGAGTTTTTTTATCCATTTTACTCAGATCATAGCAAGTCCTTTGAATTGGAAGATTTATAATCCTTCTTTTTCTGGGATAGTCTGTGCTATTATTTCCTAATTATCTTCTCTCTCACATTTTCTTTTACATCTCCTGGAATACTGCTTAATTTTGTCTTTTTCTTCTACAGTCTGAGAGATTTTCTTTACTTTATTGTCTATTCCTTCTATTAATGTTTTTTGTCTTTGCAACCACATTTTAAGAAACTTATTTTTTTTCTTTTTTTTGGAGACTTGAGTCTCAAGCTGTTGCCCTAGGTAGAGTGCTGTGGCATCACAGCTTACAGCAACCTCCAACACCTGGGCTCAAGAGATTCTCCTGCCTCTGCCTCCCAAGCAGCTGGGACTACAGGCGCCTGTCACACTGCCTGGCTATTTTTTGGTTGCAGCTATCGTTGTTTGGCAGGCTTGGGCTGGATTCGAACCCGCCAGCTCAGGTGTATGTGGCTGGCACCTTAGCTGCTTGGGCCACAGGCGCCAAGCCTATTTTAAGTAACTTTAAGAGTTTTTTCTTTCTCAGTGATTGCTATTTCTTTTTTCCAAACATCTTGTTCTTGTTTTAAGTGATGAATTTTTAAATCGTTCTGAGAAGAATTTGAGAAATGTTTTTTTCTCTTCCTTAAATTAACCATTTTCTCCATTATCTGTAAGATTACTTATTAGATGCCCACAGTAACCCTTCAGTGATCCTGGTTCTATTTATGTTGGCTATCAGTTTTAAGTAATATAAAAAGACCAAGTAAGGTTTTCTGTGGTATTGTCTATGCAAATGCTTTCTGGTTATAGATTCTCTTTTTGTAGGTGTTCTGATTGTGAGTTCCATGGAGGATGATCTTATTGCTCAACTCTAATTCATGGTAGTGCCTGAATTACTAGGGCGTTATTGTGGGACTCATATCCACACTAAAATGCTCTATTTCTACAAATATTTTACAAATATTCCTTGAGAGATTTCTTGGTATTTTGCTTGGCTGACTGCATGCTACCTGGGATAAAGAAGTATCGACTGGTATGTTTCCCCTTGTGCAGCACCATGTAACTCCTATCCTCTGCCACATCTAATCTAGTGTTCTGTTGGACAACTGTTTATTTACCACTTGAAGGGTTGAGGATGTAGCTTCCCTGCATTTTGGATTCTTCAGATTTAATGGTTTTGTCTTCCAGGGTTCATGCTGCTAACCAGTATACTATACTATCTCTATTATTTTTATACATAATAATTTTTTAGGTGAATAAATAATATTTAATACCAGGTAGTAATCATTGTGTGACAGGTATAAAAAGGTTTAAAAGTATTAGGTCCATAGAAGAACCCTATGAAACAAAGCTAGAAAAAGTGAAGCTTGTAGAGATTAAATAACTTAGCCAAGGTATCAGAGCAAACTATGCTTTCCTATTTTTCAGAAGTGGAATCCCTTTAGCTTAACCTAAAGTTGGCATTTCTGATACTAGCTCCAAATCCAGGAACCCCCCCAAATTGTGAATGTCTATTTATTGTATGCTAAAGTAACGTATAGTAGAAATTTTCCAACAATTATATACGTGAAGTAATCAGCCGAAGGTACCCAAAAAGAGGAAAAATACCAAATGTTTCATTTTTCATTATGAGTAAGCATAGTATAAGAAGGAGCCAAAGTAAAAACAAACAAACAAAAAAAAAAAAACCCCTCACATTTCCTTTCCATAGGCTCAGCTTTTAAAGTCAACTCTTACTTCTCACACTGTAACCTAAATAACTTAGAGGAAGTGTTTTTCTCCCTACTTCATAAGAACTCCTCAATTTCTTTGATATTCCACTTGCTATACTGCTTTACTATTACCTTTTTCAGAATTTCAGCAGAAAGTCCTATGTTGGCTAATGAAACCAAATGACAAATACAAACAGTAGATTTAGTTAAAAGTACAAGCATAGTCCTTGTTTTATTCAAATACAAATATGCTACAATCATAATACAGGCAATGAAATCAACATTTTTACTTAGAAAGGTAGAGTGTGCTGGTATTAGAAATCCATAATTCCTTAAGTCAATGCTTTACTCAATTTACTTCCAAGAAACAGCTAATCTGGCATTTATATTATCAGAAGGCTAGCTTAAAGATTAGAAATAGACACATTTGTACATTAGCAGGAGGATAAAAGCCTGAATATGACTTCTGAGTTTTATTCAGGTCATTCTAAGTTTCATTCAGCATACCTCCAGTAGAGTACAGCACATAATAGATGTTCAATAAAACTTTGAAAATGAATTTAAGTTTATATCTCCTTTAAAACTAAGATATCAAAATAATAATTAAAAACAAATAATAAAAAATGAAAAGCCTACAGTACATGATAGTTGAACACTAAAGATAATAAAAATACCTCAACAGCTTAGACGAAAAATGTATACAATTTACTATCTTTTGTTTCTATCACAAAAGAAAAGAAAAAAAAAAACCAAGTCAGGCAGTTTTTATAACTAAACTCACCAAAAATGTTGGTCTTTACTGTAAGAGCAAGATGAGTATTATTCCTCAAAATTTCAAGGGCCTTCACAAATGTAATATTCTCAAAGTTCTGTCCATTTACTTCCATTATCTTAAAAGTATTTGAAAAACACAAATTTATACAGAACAGTATTAGTTACTTCAACAGCCTTAAAAGTTACATAGTGAAAAATAAATTGGAACTTAAATAAAACATACCTATGTATGTAAACAATGGTTATCTCTGTGAGAAGCTGGACTACTGTTTTTTTTTCCTCTCTGTATTTCCCCAATTCTCTACTATAAACATTTTTTTAATAGGTTCATTCCTTCTGGGATCATATTAAGGAACTAAAACCACAGGATGGTTTATATATGAAGGAAAAAGTTTACTCATGTTAAATCAGCTAACATGTCAACACATGCTTGTGTAGATACATACATATTCCATCAAATATTCCAAATATAAATTTATTATAATTCAAAGAGAGGTAATTCACATGTGAAACTTAGTAAATGTAGAATATAAATGTCTTAACACAATAACTAAGAAAATGCCAGGAAGGCTATATTAACCAGTGTGATGAAAATGTGTCAAATGGTCTATAAAACCAGTGTATGGTGCCCCATGATCGCATTAATGTACACAGCTATGATTTAATAAAAAAAAAAAAAAGAGAGAGGTAATTCATATAAAAGAGATACTCTAAATATATTTAATATCATTTTCTGCTGCTGACTGAATCAGGCAGCCAAACAAGGTACAACTAAGATGGCTTCCACGTAAGCACCACTGATCCTTCACAGTAGGGCTTCCCTAATTTGGCTGTACTTCGGAATCACAGAAGAAACTTACTAAAAAAAATACTGATTCCAAGGGAAAAGAATAAAGAGACAAATACAAAAACTAACTAGCACAGTGGACAGATCTAGGGAACTGACATAAAGATTACAAAATGGTAAGAAAAAAAGAGTGAAAAACAAAGTATTAGGAAAAGAAAAAAAATTCTATAGAATTTCCCGATTAAAAAAAATAAAGCATCTGCATACAAAAATAGCTCATCTAGTACCATCAAAAGGTAATTTGAAAAGAAATACCTATTTTTTAATATATACTGTGATGTTTTTGGATTCCCTGGACAGAGCATATAGAATCTATAAACATTACTCTGGGGTGAAAGAAAAATAAAAGGTAGTGTGGACATCTCTCAGGCAAATACTAAGGTGGTATAATTTTCTGTGACTTAAACATTGTAAGGAAAAAATTATTAGAAAAACATTTCATAGCCTACAGATCAAAAGGTATCTTTAGTTATGCAAGGACATGTAAAACCATGGTACCCACTTGTCCTTTCTGAAAAAGGTACCAGAAGAGGTACTAAAGACAACTGTGAAATGAATCAAAATAATGGGGACATATGGTACAGATAAAAAGGGAGGTGATTAATGAAATCAGTAAAACACCTGTAAATGTCTAAAAGCTTGCTTAGCTTTTCCTAAGCTAAGCTTAGGAAACTTAATGGAAATGTCGAAAGTATTCTTCTTTTTTTTCTTTTTGGAGATAAGAGTTTCATTTTGCTGCCCTTGGCAGAGTGCTGTGCCATCATAGCTCACAGCAACCTCAAACTCTTGCCTCAGTCTCTGGAGTAGCTGGGACTACAAGTGCCCACTACAACACCCAGCTATTTTTAGAGATGAGGTCTTGCTCTTGCTCAGGCTGGTCTTGAACCCATGAGTTCAGGCAGTCCACCCACCTCGGCCTCCCAGAATGCTAGGATTACAGGCGTGAGTCACTGCGCCCAGCCAAAAGTATTCTTAAAACAGAAGATACATAGTGTTAAAAATGGTAATAATCTAGATCTAAAAATCTCAGATCATTTCAACAATAGGAGGATTGAGGGAAGAAATAAAAGCATGTTAAGTTTCATTCTCAGAAATGAAATAATTAGGGAAGCACCTGTGGCTCAGTGAGTAGGGCACCGACCCCATATACTGAGGGTGGCAGGGTCAAACCCGGCCCCAGCCAAACAGAAACAAAAAAAAGCCGGGCCTTGTGGCGGGTGCCTGTAGCCCCAGCTACTCAAGAGGTTGAAGTAAGAGAATCACCCAATACCAGGAGTTGGAGGTTGCTGTGAGCTGTGACACCACAGCACTCCACCGAGGGTGACAAAGTGAAACTCTGTCTCTCAAAAAAAAAAAAAAAGAAATGAAATAATTAGATTTCACTGCATTATTTTCCTGCGAAGAATGAGATTCTCTAGTGTGTTTACATTAAAATACTTACACAATAAACATAATGACTCTAGGATCCTAGCTATTAGACATATCTAAGTAAGGTCCAGAAAACACTGTTTTTAAAAAAGCTCCTTTAGAGAAAGAAAGCGTTTGTTATTATTTTATATCAGCATTTCTTAACAGCTTCCACATTGACATTTTGGGCCAGAAAAGCCTTTTGTCATGGAAGCTGTCCTGGGCACCACAGACTGGTTAGCAGCATATTTGGCCTTTGCCCCCTACACAGTTATCCCTAAGTCAAGATAATAAGAATATCTCTAGAAATTGTCAAATGTCTTCTTGGGACCCCTGATTGAGAGCCACTTTCTCATGCATAGAAACTTTATAATGTGAATGTTCTCATAATTAAAACAAAATGACAGTATGGCTCAGTTAAAAGTAAAATAAAGCCGCATTCTAAATGGAACAATAAACAAAATTTTAAATGAGAAAAAGTTAGCTTCTCAAGTGATTCTGATGATTAGCTAGATTTGAGAAGCCACCTTTAGGATGGTTGAGAATCAAGAGAGCTCTGCTAAAAATATAGATTCTCAGACTTTACCTCTTAAGAATGTGGTTAATATGATCAACAGGATTGAGGTAAGTCTGGGAATTTATTTTTTATGTAACAAGGTTGTTAAGTAGATCACATACTTACCTAATGCCTATATGAAAAGAATTAATTGCCACCAAATTCCTTTCTAGTGTTTCCTTTTTCCTACTCCCCTCACCTGGCTCACTCTACTTATGGATGAAGTAACACTACCGTATGAACATAATTTAATGATTATTATCATTTATGGTACTCTTTGGCCATTTACATTTGAGAGCCACGAGGTGGAAGTTCTTCTTTCTTCCAAATTTGCAAGGATACTAACTCACATATTCTTTCTGGAGTATTCTGACACTGACAGCTTATACTATTTCCTTATCCTTGGTGGTAGGCCCATTCAAAGGAGGTTATGCTGGGAGAGCCCAGCAGACCATGCTATTTCTGGCCACACTACATTAGGTTTTCCACTGAAAATAATGGATATATGTAAAGTATGTTTTAAAAAAAATAAACCATATTTAAATACTATTTTTAAAAAGAGGCTCAGAAAAATATTTCCTTAAATACATCATGCTTATCTGAAGAAATATCAGATGACAACAAAAGTAGCAGATATACTACTTATAAGAAGGCTTTAATCTAAGTGGTTATTTACTTACCTGATCACCACGTTTCAGTCCTGCATCAGCAGCTTTGCTACCAGGTTCTACTCCTTCAACAAAAATGCCAAATCCCTTCTCACTTCCTCCATTAAGGCTGAAATGCAGAGAGGACTCTCGGGAAGCCTTCTGAAGCACAACCTGTCTCCATTTAGCCTTTGCAGCGCAGGCAATATTTAATAAGCGGAGATGACCATTCATTTTCTGTAAAGCAGAAAAAGGCAAAATGTATATACATTTATCTCCTTCTACATGTTTTAAAAAGTGACCTAAAATTAGAGCTATAAGTTACACAACATGTAACTTGGATAAATAAAACTAAAGGAGACACTTCTTCAGAACCAGATCTCTTACTATGATTTTTATAGACTTAGATAATCACAGGTTAGAAAACCTTTCCAAGTGATATCTCATTTATAAAGGGATGACAAACAACAATTATTTCTCACTTCTTAAACCTTCCTCACTCAGCTCCTATCTTGTTTATCTCCTGGCTGTTTTACAAAACAATCTTTTTAAACCTTTATTTAAAACCTTGAATAATTTGAACCACCTTTCTAAATATTATCTGTGTTCAAAGACACATTTGAGTTTCTGCCTCCAGAAAAGACTTCTTATATTATTTTAGTTCTTTGTTAAGCTCAGTAATAGTCTAACTCCCAGATTCTAACACAAGTTCAATATTCAATTATTCTCAAATACTATAATTTGTGAAAAATCTCATGTCCGTAACTTTAAAGCATGTCTTGTTCTAAAGTTTTTTTCAGAGCAGGGATCAAGTCTTCATTATTGTTCTGATCCTACATGACACCCAGGAGTATAAAGTAGAATTCAATAAATAACCTAATGACTGACTGATTACTGGGAAGAAAAATCGCATCACCATAGAGCAGTTTTCACATTCCAGTGTTCTTAAATATCTACAGAGCCAGTGCTCAAGAGCCAAATGATGGCAGAGTGCCTCTATGGCCTTTTAATCAAGTTTGCTAGTCCCTGTTCATTCTTCCCATTTTGAATAGAGCAGATGTGCTGCTCAGGAGTCTACAGCTACCAAGAGATAAGGAAAGGGACCAAATCTGCCAATTTCCCCCACTTTATGGAACTCAATCCACTTATACTCTATATTAACTATAATTATTCAGCACTTGCTATGTGCCAGAGGTTTAATTTTCAGATTATTATGATTATTAGTTCAACATAACCTTCCTATCAATCTCAATGAACTAGGGGCTACTATCTTTACAAATAACACAATTGAGACATAAAAGATTAGGCAACTTGTCTAAATAAGCAAGTGGTGCAGCTCTGATCTTAATTCAGGAATCTGACTCCTGAGCTATATACTCTTAAGCTACTATGTTTATTATTAATTTTCTAAAATTTTCAGTTTTCTTGTGGCCAACAATCCAGTTGCAGCTCAAAGTTTTATATCTAACAGTGAAAATAAAATGGATTCAAGAACAGTTACTGTGTAAGTTAAGAGGATCTTGAGGAATTATCTTAGGTGCTATATATTTAGAACAGGTGAAATCACATACAGAAAGGAGAGACCCAAAAAGTCCTAATATAGATCTGATATGTAAGATATGCACTGAAGGTTGCACAGAATTTCAAATGCAGGACTGAAAGAGAATTCCTGCATGGGCTGAAGGCAGAACTAGCAAAGAATATAAAAAAAGTCTGGTCTGGCTGTAATCTAGGGTACACAGGACAAGGGGTGAAAAGGTAGATGAAGGACCTGAATATATGGGAAAAGAAAGACTTTGGTAGAAACATGGTTTACTGATAGTAGTATTCATCACATGTATGGTTCAAAAACAATATTTTGGCCACACTGAATGGACTAGAATAGAAGGAAGAGAGATTAAAACTATAATAAGATATAATGAATTAATGAGGTCTTAAATTGGGGAGTGAAAAAAGAAATTGGGGTGAGAGATCATAAGGAAATATGTGTATGTGTAAATCAGTCACCTGGGTGACTTCAGCAACTAACTTGACATCTTGGCCAGGGAATTCAAGGTAAAGACAGAAGAGACCCACATATATGGACCATACCAGTTATTTATAAGTCTGGGTAAATAAGAGGTAAATATGCCACTACTCTTAAAGAAAAATAGAAGATTCAAGAAGCAGCATGATTTCTCTTTGGGTTGGGGTGGCAGAGGACGATGAGCAAATGTCAACACAGGAAAGGAAAAGCTCTTGCCGTTCTGAGTTGCTCTTCTTGGTGGTAGAAAGGTGGTGGCAGGAGTAACCTGAAAATGTAAAGAAGATAAATTCTTTTGAGCCTTACCGTATCTTCCAGATTTTTTTCAAATTCCTCTAGAAATCGAGTCATAGCAGGATCACCTTCGAAATCATTGAAATGATTATTTACCCATAATAACACAATCCGTGTTACCTGTGGAAACATAAGGGAGAAAGCATAGGGTTATAAGAGGCATTCCTTCTGCAAAAACAGAAAAGCATGTCCAAAACTGATGAGGAATAGAGCTTTATGTCTAACCACCTGCCGCCTCCCTTGTACACAAACAGTTCCTTCTAACACAAAAATAACGGTTTAGTTTAAGCTTTTGCTTCCATGGGTACTCAAGTAACAAGAGCTAGGACTATGCATTCAGTGAGAAACAAGTCCATATACTAAGAAGTAAGAAATACATAAAGTGCGTATTTCAGACAGCATCTTAAAACACAAACTTCAAATCACAAATGCAGGTAACCGCATTAATTAAACAATACATCAAAAGTGTTTTCCACAGTCAAGAACATGTTTAATCAAAATTATAACAAAAACAAATGTGAAACTTCCTTAATTATAAATACTGTGAATTTGCAAAGTAGTACATTGATTTGTTTACTTTTCTCCATAGAGTAATAGAAAAGTTAAAAATTAAAAATGTTGATTTGAACAATGTGACTGAATCATATTTCTAAAAATTGTGCTAAATACACATAAAATTCATCATTTTAACCATTTTAAATTACACAATTCAGTGGCACTTAGTACATTCACAATGTTGTGCAACCACCTCTATCCAGTTGAGTTTTGGAACATTTTCATCACCCCAAGACAAAAAGCCAAACGTGTTAAGCAGTCACTTCCCATTCTGCCCTTTCTCAAGGCTCTGGAGGCCACTATCCCCCTTTTCTGTCTGTATGTATTTGTCTATTCTAAATATTTCATATAAATAAAATCATATAATCTGTACCCTTTTGTGGGCATCTTTCACTTAGTATAAAGTTTATAAGGTCCATCCATGCTGTAGCATGTATCAGTACTTCATCTCTTTTCACGACTGAATATTTTATTGTATGACTTTGCTTATCCGTGACAGACATTTGAGTTATTTCTACCTTCTGGTCCTTGTCAAAAGTGATACTACTGACTGTGTGCAAGTTTTTGTTTGCAGACCTGTTTTGGAATTTGCTGGGATATGTAGTAACTCTATGCTTAACTTCTGAAGAACTGCCGAACTTTTCCACAGAGGTTAAATCCTTTTAGATTCTCATCATCAATGTGGGGGAGAGGAGGTATCCAATTTCTCCACATCCGTGGCAATGTTTACTGTTTGCACCTTCTTCTTTTAAAGCCATCCCAAAATCTTCATGTGTTTTTTTTGCCATTTATATTTCTTACACGGAGAATTTTAAAATTGGGTTCTTTCTATTGTTGAGTTCTAAGAGTTCTCTATACATTCTGGATACTATACCCTGATCAGATATGTGATTTGGAAATGTCTTCTCCTGTTCTTTGTGTTGTCTTGTCTTTTTTAATAGTCCTTTGATGTAGATATGGCTTTAATTTTAAGGAGGTTCAATTTTTTTTTTTCCTTTCATTACTTATGTTTTGGGTGTGATGATTTATTCCTATCTCTTAAGAATATTACAGTTTTTAGCTCTTATATTAAGGTCTCTGATATTTATTTTGAGTACATTATTGTGTATAATATATAAGGCCAGACAATTAAGTTCACAAACTCAACCCAGATAAAGTACTAACATCCCTCACTGTTGAATATCACTATGGTCACCTTCAAAGTACTTCCCTAGGGAAGACAGGCACTGACATCAATGCCTAGTCTATGCTTCAAGGCAATTTTGGAACTCATTTCTGGAAAAGTAATCTGAGCTGTTGTCGTGAGAGGTCTGACAATTAAGTTTGCAAACTCGTCCTCAAAAAGTGCTTAGAAGAGTGGACTAGGTTGCTGGTGTAGGTGCCTAGCTTCCCAAGGGAAGTATTTCAAAAGTGACCATAGTGATATTCAGCAATGAGGTATGTAGCACTTTTTTCTAGAATGAGTTCATGAACTTAATTGTTCAACCTCATAAGATAAGGGTACAATTTCATTCTTTTACATATAGATATCTACTTACTCCTAAACCCTATTTTTGTTTATTACCCAGGCATGCCTTTATCTTCTCAGCAACCAAAGTAAATTCAGCATAATCTCCATCATTGACCATCTCCTCAAGCTAACTTCACAGACTGAGCATGTACCACATGTATGTATCTGGACAATAGGCCTAATTCCTTATGGTGGTCACCTATGTATGTTGACCAGTTTGTTACAGTCTCTTGGGTGGTCAACTTACAGAGGTTCTACTATATAATAAATTCTAAAAAGTGGGAGAGGAGGACAAGTCTATGATTGTGTATACTTATTTCCCCAAAATAACAGAATTTCACAAACTACACACATCCAATCATTGCCTTTAAATTCAGAAAGACACACTGGGAAATTATGGCCTTACATTTTATTCTCTTATAACAACTTACTTCTTACCAGTTTGCTGAGGTATTATGATTAGTTTTTCCATTAAATGGACAAGCACACCTTGTGAAATAAGATAATTAAAAATACTAAACAATGTTGAATGCAAGAAAATACACAAAGGTAGATTTAAATAACTCACAGGAGAGATAAATTAAGGTTTGACAATTTGTTTTCAAATGATTATAAAGTCTGTAACTCAAGAAAATGAAGTTATTCCTATTTTGAAGCTCAAATATAAGCCTATAAGCCCTCTTGACAAAAAACTATTTGTTGAATATTCTTTCTAAATTATTAATCAGCCTTTAAATGTTTTAATGATCTTGCATAATTAAATATTTTTTAAAGATTCTAAAATACTCTCATGTATCATGCTTCCTGATACATGACACCATAGCTTTCAGTTTTTGCCTTTTAAGGTTCATGCCCATTTTTAACATGCTATTCTATCATAAAAGTTAACGAAGCAGAGCAATGACTATAATGTCTCATTCATTTTTTAGGTAAACTGAATCTTGTTATAAAATACACATTTAATCTATCAACTACAATAGGTTTCATGAACATGATTTAAAGGTTAAAATCTCTTTCATGCCCTTTCTGTTTATAAAACCAACCTTATCCCTTAAGCTGTCAATCTTAAACCATTCCAATAGCTTGATCCCAACATCCAAAGGACTTTCAAGAAATGTCCTATAAGTTAATAGGAAATCTTCTATATAAGTTGGGTCCACGATGGAATGTTCTTCTATTAAGTGCATGATGAGACGCTCAGGTGTTGCCTAAAAATCCAAGGACAAAAAAGATTAGAAAATAAACAGCTCAGGAACCAAAGAACTGCTAATCACTCCCCTTTTGTAGCTCTTCCATTAGACAAGTCTTCAAAGTATAGTTTCACTCTTAAATCCTTATCACTGTGAGAAGGTAGTCTCTTCAGGTGTTAGCCACTAGCACCCAGAGGTTTAGACACAGAAAAGGCAGAGCAATAAATACCCAACAGCATTTATTCAGATGAAGCTGTTTTTATTGGCATTTCATCATTGCAGGACCTTCAAATCTCCATCAATTTATCCCTAGTGTGAGCTGTTACTGACACTTCTGAGGCAATAAGGACATGTAATTACTGTCAAGACAATAGAAGGAAGAAGTGAGAGTTAAACTTCTTTTAAATAAAGCTTTCCTCCAAATCTGATTACACATGAAAGTCTCTTTTGCTCTGGCTGTATAGCCCTGTTTTATTGTTGTCACTTCCTGGAATAGATGTTTTCTCATCCACAGTTTCCCTATACTAGTTCACCATCTTGAGAGGAAGCAGAAGTTCTATAGACAGTTTTTACATTAATTCAAAGTTTTACATGCTTGCCTGTACCCAAATTTATGAAATAAGAATGTAAGCAAATATTTCCCTACTGGTCCTCTTTTGAGTTTCTGAACCAGTGATAAATTTATTACCCTTTGTAGCTTTTTCAAAAGTGGGTACACAGAAAAAATACAGAAATAAACCAAATGGTAAGCCTGATATAAAAACCAACTGTTCTTCATAAAACCCCCAACTTTAATTTATTGCATTCATTCAAACAATTTCATTGTTTAGAATAACTATACACATTAATATTAACAACGTTTTTATTTACGATTTTATTTTTTTAAAAAGGTGTCTACTATTAACAAGATATACAAATCAATTCTCCAGAAGGAGGTCAGAAATAACAAAGTGAAAAATGGTGACTTTACAGTGAAAAACCAGGCAGGCAGATACCAACATGACCAAGTCATCAAAGTTAACTTCACCATTAGTGGAACAACAGGTTGACATCGTGGCCCCTTCATGTGATGAACTGAGAAAAGCACAGAACCATTTCTGTGGAATTCCTCCCAGGAAAGCATAACTTGAGTCTGGTCATGAGAAAACACTACAAAGATCCAGGTAGTGATACCACAGAATGTAATATCTGTATTCTTTAACACTGCTGAGGATACAGACAACAGGAAAGGACTAAGGAAGTGGTTTAGACTGAAATGACAGTACAGCTAAAAGTAGCTGGGTTCCTGTGTTAAGATTCTGAACCAGAAATGAAAAAAAAAAAGACATTGCTGGGACAGTGAAAATCTAAATAGGATCTCCGGGTTGAATGGTTTTATTTAACGTTATTAACTCCTTCATATGAAGGAGCCTATGGTGTTTATGTAAGAGAGTATCTTTGTTTTTAGGAAATATACAGTGGAATACTTAGAAGTGATGAGGCAGATTACTCTCAATACTTCAGAAAAAGACTGATAACCTTGGAGCAAGTGCACTGAAATACTAACACTTGAGGAATCTTAGCCTGGAGCTCTATTGTTCTTGCAATTTTTCTGTAAGTTTGAAATTATTTAGAAATAAATTACTAAAACATTTGAGTTCCTACCCCTCCCAAAAAAGACAAAATGAGTTAAAATGAAACAAGTACATACATTAGCTTATAGCAGTCCACCTGTATGTTCATCTTACATTCATCTGTTTAGGAAAAGAGACAGCTCTGAGATCAGCCTAACTCCCAAGGAAGAATGAACAAGATACGAGACCTCGTATCATTTCTCTGACTTATCTCCTTCACATTATTAAATTAACTGCTCAATTAGCAATTAATGGTGTACTTATTTTGCAAGTAAGACTAGCTTCAAAAGAGAAACAGTTACGTGTTTATATCCTCTCTTTCAACTATAATTGCTCTTTAGAGAGGAGGGGGCAGGCAAGGAGTAGGGAAGGACAAAACCCTTGAGGACTGAAACCTGCATGAGAATTAATACTCAGATTCTACAGCAGTGCTAGCTTTTGATTTACTTCGTTTAGCCTAATAAAGCCCCGCTGTATGACCTTATTGGATAAGAAAAGTGAAATTCAGAAATCAGTGCCTATTTCAATGCCATAGAGATTCTAGTAAGTACTCTGTATCTTCACCTAGTAGTCCCTATGTCTTTATGGTTGGTACTGGAACTTTCTGTATTATTTATAAATAGTGCTGTCTTTAATGAAATTAGCTTCCATTATTAGAGGATTATAATAAATTTGGGAGGCAAAACTTCAAATAGTATATTCTAAAATAATACCATACTCACAAAAAATCCCATTAAATGGCAGTAAGTTACCTTCTCTCATCATTAAAATGTATAAAAACCAGGCAACACATTTATTTAAATTAGATTCCAATATGTTAGTGAAATATCTTAGACTACTCAAAAGTTTTTTTAAAGCAAAATGAAAGCTCGATTCTATCAGTGACTAGAATAATAAGTAAAGACACCCACCTTGATTACAATATGTCCTTTCCTGGTTCCACTCCGGTCTAGTTCACGGTGCTCATGCACCATAACAATTTCTCCCTCCTCCTCAACTTTATGGGTATTTTTTTCCACATGATTTAAAATTCTCCAGTAATCTTGCTGGGCTATGCAGACAAACTGTCCGAGAACAACATGGGGACAATTAATGAACCTATAGTACATAAATATGTCGCCAGTCACCAAGGCAGAGCACAAAGGCAAGAAATCAAGTGGCATCGGTTCCTTTTCATTCAATTCCTTTAACGCTTAAACAAAAATCATGGTGAAACAAATGATGCACAAAGAGGCAAAGAAGTGTAAGTAATCTGTTTGAATTTTGCTTGTTAAAAGGAGAAGTGAACATCTACTCTCAAAACTGACCCTAGCAAAGAAATCATGAAGCTGGAGTAAGTTAGAAACAAACAAACTCAGAAGTTCCTATTTCGTTCCTTTATTAAAAAAAAAAAAAAAAGACTCTGAGCTGGCTAATAACAAAGAGCAAAGTAACAAACCAGCATTTATTTTGTATATTCTCTTTTGTAAATTCATAATTTGCTCAATTTCACAAATATTTGTGGCAGATATGAGATCTAGTTTCCTTTATTAACTGTGAGCTATTTAAACTCCTGATTCTTAAATCCAGCTACTTTATTTTGAGGAAGAAAAACAGGCTTGCCTGTTTTAAATCAACAAACAAGCAAGAGTACTTGACCAAAGACATAAGCTTACCTGACAATCATCTACTTTAGTCCTGACAATTCCATGCATGTATTGCTTATCCAGAGTGGGAGTAATTCCAAAACTATTTCCCATAAACAAATTTTCAACTTTTCCATCTGGATGACTGATTTCTACAGTGCCGTTTAAAATAACATACCATGAGTCAAGCTAAAGAGAAAAACAAAGGTTTTGAGATGCTTTTTAAAAACAGAATTACATATTAACTTTGAAAAAGAATCTATCTATATACATAGGTTTAAAAAGAAAAAGGAGGTTATATTACAAAATACTCTGTAATACCCTATACCTTGTCTATGCAAACTGCTAAAGTTTTTTACTTTTTTCTTTTAATCATCAAACAATAATGTTTAAGAACACAAACTCTTGAAATTTTAATTCAGACCGTGCCACCAATTAGCTGAGTAACTTTGGGCAAATTATTTAACCTCTCCGGGCCTCAGCTTCCATACTGCTGAAGTGCCCATTGACCACTGACGACATTATCACAGAACTACTGGTACAAAGCAAGCATTCAAAAAAGAAAATAAAGATAGCTAGTGATTAATTCAGAAAGACCAGTAAGTAGAAGCCTGAACTGAGGGATATCGAACAAAATAAAATATTCAAACTTCTGCTAGTAAGGAAAAACTGCCTTCATTTATATGTTAGTATTTAATGTTCCAAGGAGATATAATTTAAAAGTCTACTGGGTATCAGTGAAAGACCACTTATTATCCTTTAATAGCCTACCCTTCTCACAAGCCCGGACTGAATAGTTTTAACGTAATTTAAGGGAAATTGAGATCATCGGTTCTGAAGGGTAATGAATGGCAACAAGAAATACTTTTTTCAAAAGTGTACTTTTCTTGACTATTTCAAACGTAAAATATACTCACTGTGGAACTCAGGGATTACATAAGCTACTTGAGGACAGGCACTGTGTATGTTTTTTTTCCCCCACCACTATATCAGTGTCTAGAAACAGTACCTGGCACAAAGGAGGCACACAACAAATTTTTCCTGACAGAACTGTAGAAAATTAAAGAATGCAAAAAACTTGTGGAAAAGACAAGTTGTTCAAAATCCTACTGCTTCCACAGATGTTTAAAGTTTCATTTATTTCTCTCCTATATGTATTCTTCTGTATTGTTGAAATATTGAGACTATCCTGCTTCAAAAAAAATACTGTATTACTCTGTTCATCAAACATTTTTGGGATAGTTTATATGCCAGATGTTTTCTAGAATGTGGGGAGAAAATTAACAAATAGAGTTAGAGAAAAGGGCCCTGCAGTCAAAGAACTTCTATCAAATAATCTGAATACCTAAATAATATTGTATCCTGTAGCTATATCACAATCCAGTTAAACATTTCTTATCATTACAATATACAGAGGGTGCCAAAAAATTTGCACAAATTTTGAGAGATGTCATCTATGTATTACTTTTCAAAGTGGATTTGAAGGTACTGTACTGGTAAAGTGCACCAAGACATGCCATGTACATTGATTTTACCTGCAATTCATATATTTTTGGGGAATGATCAATTTATTTCCAACAAGATCTCTTAAAATGTGTACACATTTTTTGGCACCCCAGGTATTTTGGTCATTATGAATTTTCACATATATTTATAGTACATGAATATAAATATATAGTCATGTGATATAAATATATAAAGTATGTAATTTCTAAGTATACTACAATGAGGTTGTGAATACTTTGTGCCGCGGACCACCCTGTCGGTGGGCTCCAGTCCGAGGGAAAGCAGGGAGAAGGAACGAGGAAAGTTGAGAGGTCGGCGCAGGAATGACAGTTTGGCACACTACGGGTTAAAGTATGCAGCTGCAAATTTTACTGAGAGTATATGTTGGTATTTATACATTTTCTTTCCAAGGTTCAAACAATGCAATCTTCATTCTGCTTATGCTTGTAAATTATCTTTGTGTCTGCATATGCGGTTTATCATGCATTACATGTTTTCAAGGTTTTGCTCTCCGGAGGGAGGTGGTTTATCAGTAACACCTGCTTACTCCCTCTTTAGGAATGTCAAGGTTTACAACTCTTCTCAGTCCTGCAACTCTTTTCAGTTTCTTATGATCTTATTTTTAAAACAGTTGGACATATTCTTTTATGTATAATGCTTGACTACTTTTATATATACTTTCTATATATTTTTACTCTTATTAGTAACTATACTTTGATTCATAATTGATTGTTAAACATTAAACTACTCTATTGATTTGTATTACATATGAAAATTAGTGAAGCAAGATGTTTGAACAAATCCTTATTGTGGGAGGTTATGTCTTGTAAAAGTTCTGCTTATGCATTCATTCTGTTTTTTCTGTCCCCACTGATATTTATGGTGGGAAAAACCTCTTTGTGTGTTCATTAGTAGTGCCACTGAGTTTAGCAAGCTCAGGAGGTGGTGTTATATTTGGATCAACAGTGTATTGTGTTCATTCTTAAGAAAGTACATATTGATAGTTTATCAGAACAAACAGACTTCTGGTACAGAATGACAAACACATGAATAGATGCCACAATCTTTAAACTTAAGCGGGTAACTGAGCATGCTAGGCAACATTTCTGATGCTGTGCATACTGGGGGCGCTGGGGGCTAAGCTCCGTGGAGCACAATCCACCTTCCCGTCGTTCTAGAACGCGGACACCACCGCCTCATTACGGCTATGGTGCCGTGGGTGCAGCAACTTTGAGACCTGTGAAGAATTTCTAAATGACTTTCAGAATTGTTGCACCTATTCATATTCCTGATAGCAGTTGCTCATTTGTGACATCTCAGCATTCATCTTTACACACTTCATAAGAAAAACAGTGAAGCATTTCTAAACAGCAGTAATACCTTCCTTCCAATCCCCCTACATCCTTCCTTTACCATCCACATCCATAAACTGCCAATTTTTGAACGCAAAATTGCCACATAAATGCCTCAACTGGCAACAGTCCACTAGGAGACATTGGTTCCAATAAATTTCCCTCATTCTTTCTTTGCTAAAATGTATAATACAGAAGAGCAATTAGAGTAAATAGCTGATAAACATTTTAAATAATAATAAGTATACACATAGAATGGTAGTTAAATTCTTTTTTAAAGTTTTAGGAACTCTTTTAAGAAGACAAATTTGGTTCAATGATTGTTACTTACTAAGTACCTATTCTGTACAAAGTCCACTGCTCGTAAATCAAAAATTAAGATGAAGTAAAGCAAAACCAAAAACTTAACTCTTCAGAAATTTTAAATACCCCCCAAATCAGCATTCACAAAAAAGGTATAAATTAAAAAAATTAAGATTTATACAAATTTATGGAAATTACTATCCATACTAAATAATGTATTTCATTTATTTGCTAACTTACCTCTTGCCCATCTTCGAGAATAATAGCTCCAGCCTGCTCTACCACTTCAAAAATCATCACTGAGCAGAGTTCTCTCCTTACAGACATGGTCATGTTTGTAAAAGCAGGGAGCTGGTGCATAAACTCCAGTAGTTGTTCTATAAGAAAACAGAAATTCTTGTATAAAGACCATCAGGAATTACATCTTAGACATACAACAAAATTTACAATTCAATAGTTCATTTCTTATTCAACTTAAAAATTTATTCTGCTAAAGTAGAGAAACCAAAGGTACTAAATGACTGTTCATTTAACAGATGATTTGGTTTGTTCATATGTTTAGACATACATATAAGTATGGGCTTACTAGAAGACACCAGAATTCACGATCACCATAGAGAACCAGGAAACAACATAGTTCAGATAAGGCTGGAGAGTTTAGAAAGTCTTTCCTAGCCTGAGGTGCCACTCATAGTGGTTAACTTTAGTGATGGTCTTTGATTTAACAGATTAGTGAAAAAGCTTTTTGTGTAATTCTTAT
The DNA here is from genome assembly GCF_027406575.1 of Nycticebus coucang. Classification (NCBI taxonomy): domain Eukaryota; kingdom Metazoa; phylum Chordata; class Mammalia; order Primates; family Lorisidae; genus Nycticebus; species Nycticebus coucang. The sequence goes on from NC_069796.1 coordinate 29,565,686, forward strand.
CAGTCTAGTGGTTTTTAAAAATGCTATTAATAAATGTCAGTAAGTCATTAAATTTGAAATAATAAATGTATATTCTAACTCAAAATTTGTCACAGCAACTAAGTAACTCTCTTTAACCAACAAATATTTATTGGTGCCTTAGGCCATTCCCTGTATAATAAAATATAAGGGAGAAACATATATATGCAGCCAGCTAAGATATTAAAATGACTATAAGGTACTATATACCCAAGAAAACTAAAGTTAAAAAAAATAAAAATTTTTTAATTTTTAAAAAATTTTCTGAAAATAGTATACAATTCTTTATCATTAAAAAGGCACTTTCGTGACAGTCACACCTATAATCTTAGCACTCTGGGAGGCCGAGACAGAAGGATTGCTTAAGGCCAGGATTCCAGACCAGTCTGAGCAATTGTGAGAAGCCCATCTCTACAAAAATATAGAAAAATTAGCTGGGCATAGTAGCGGGCACCTGTAGTTCTCAGCTACTTGGGAGGCTGAGGCAGGAGAATCACGTGAGCCCAGGAGTTTATAGTTGCAGTGAGCCATGATGATGGTACTATACTCTAGACAAAGTAAAACCCTATCTCAGAAAAACAAACAAATAACCCCCAAATGAACAAACCAAACACTTTCAGTTCAGATAATGAACTGAAAACAAGACTACCCTGCAGGTTATTTAACGTATTATATTATATCTTTAGAACAGAAAGGAATGTTCAAATATGTTGATCTTTACCCACAGAAATTATTATTATTAGTAGCAGCATATTCTAATTTGAATAGTGATATGAATATTATAAAAATGAAATCTAGGATAAAATCTCAATTGAATTACTACCATAAATAACTTACATAAGGAAAATTGATAAAATTTTAGCCAAAAAATTAAAAAATATACATATATTTTCAAGTTAGGAAAATAAAAAATATTATTTTTAAACATATCTGAAAGCGTTTTAAATGTTTTGTGGACATGAAGGTTTAACGCATTAGTTTAATGCAATCAAAGTTTTTGTTTTATAAATCACAACAGCCAACCTCAAAGATAGCTCTCAATGATTCCTGCCTCCTGGTATTCATAGTCCCCTCCTCTATTACACCAGGGTTGTTCACTGTGACACACAGAATAAGGCAGAAGTGATGATGTGCTGCTACTGAATCCAGATCATAAAAGACACTGTAGCATCTACTTTATTATCCCTTGGATTACTCCAAATGCCATTTTGAAAGGACACTTAAACAGCCTATGGAGAGACTCATGTGAAGAACTGAGGGTCTTGTGCCAAAAGCCATTTTGAGGGGCGGCGCCTGTGGCTCAGTCAGTAAGGCGCCGGCCCCATATGCCGAGGGTGGCGGGTTCAAACCCAGCCCCGGCCAAACTGCAACCAAAAAATAGCCGGGCGTTGTAGCGGGCGCCTGTAGTCCCAGCTACTCGGGAGGCTGAGGCAAGAGAATCGCTTAAGCCCAGGAGTTGGAGGTTGCTGTGAGCTGTGTGAGGCCACGGCACTCTACCGAGGGCCATAAAGTGAGACTCTGTCTCTACAAAAAAAAAAAAAAAAAAAAAAAAAAAGCCATTTTGAGTACCCCTGTTGGACACAGATGCTCCAGCTCGGCCCAGTGAAGACTGAAATGACTGCAGCCCAGTATCGATATTTTGACTAAAACCTCAAGAGAGATACTGAGCCAGAATGACCTAGCTATGCTGCTCCTGAATTCCTGAACCTACAAAAACTTTGAGATAAATGTATGTTGTTTTAAGCCATTAAATTTTGAAGTAATCTGTTATGCGGTGATAGATAACTGTATGAAAGTTAAAAATTCTTATTGTGAACAGCTGTACTTCTTACCAATATCATCATCAGTTTTGTCTGCAGGCTCTTTTTCAAGACATTCTCGAACAAGATCTCTCCCCTGCAATGGATCTGTTCGATCAATTTCTTCATCTTCCTCTTCTTCATCCTCGGAATCAACAGGTCCTTCTGGAAGACGTGTTAAATCTACATCTAGTACCTCACTCTCCGTAGCCTACAGAAATAAATCTTTATCACTTATCATTTCATATTAAAAATATATGTCATAGTCTGAATGCAGTTTATATATGTTATATACTGTATCAAAAATATAATGAAGTAATACTTATGTTTAAAAAGTTTCTTTCTGGCTTGGCGTCAGAAAGTAGCACAGTAGTTATAGTACCAGTCATATACACCGAACTTGGCAGGTTTGAACCTGGCCTGGGTCAGCTAAACAAAAATGACAACTGCAACAACAATAAAAAAAAAAAAAATAGCTGGGTGTTGTGGCTGGCGCCTGTAGTCCCAGCTACTTGGGAGGCTGAGGTGAGAGAATCACTTAAACCGAAGAGTTTGAGGTTGCTGTGAGCTGTGATGCCAGAGCAGTCTACTGAGGGAAACACTATGAGACTGTCTCAAAAAAAAAAAAAGTTTCTTTCTGCCCAAAATATAAGCTCATCATTCCACAGTGTGACAACCAGGTGATAAATCTGAACCAGTAAGTATAGTATGGTCAGGAGACTCAGACATCACTAAATGTATTTTTTTTTTTTATAACAAATACTTGCATTTCTTGAAAGTACAGTTTTCTAACATGAAGTACAGGAAATGAAAATTAACCAACAATCACTTTATGAGTACATATTAGCTTATGTTGAGTGTTGTGAAAAAGATTTTTTTCATCCATAAAGTGTTAAAGTCTAACAGATAGATGATCAGGTAAATTAAGAACAGATATTTAAAAAAATGTAAAGAATAGTACTGAAATATGTTATACAGACCCATTTTAAAATACTGAACAAATACCCATTATTTCCCAATACCTTATTGTTAAATCTAATAGTGAGTTAAGAGCTACAATTCTTCTAACTAATCTTTAAAATGAACTTATACTTAAAACTGTAACTTTGGAAATGTATTAATCTCAGATATTACAGAAAATAATCAAATTTTTAAAAATTATCCTCTACTTCGGAAGGTGGAAAAAAAACTAGAAAACATTTAAAAAAATTAAGAACCTGTAAATGCAAAGGTCATTCATAGAAAATAATTATCTTTCAGAAAATAAAATTATCCTTAAGTACATTATTAAAAAATTTTATAACTATCACATTTGGTTGATTCATATTGTAAATGAAAAAGCACACTGAAAATCATCACAGAAACAGAAGTGAACACATAAGAATTCCATAATAATAAATAAAAAATAAGCATTCAAATATAAGCATTAACGATGACTACAGAATCTTCATCTTGTTTTGAACATTTACTATTTTGTCTGCCCAGAAGAGGATCTTCTTTCTTTTGACGATTGCTGTTTAACTTTCCATCTTAAATCCAGAGATTACAATAGGGAACACTACCCTGTTCCCTGGCTATGTAAGCTAAGGCAGAAACGCTTTTTCTCCAGGTTTTTATATGTAATTAGAGCTGGAAGTAGAGCATCCTTTCTTCTCTGGCTGCTGAACTGGAAAAATGTTGAGAGTAGGCAATCTATAGCCACATGAAAAAGCCTTTCTCTAGTGGGAGAAAATTAAACCAATAGTGACAGAGGCAGGGGACTGGGAAGGAAGACACTAACTAAGCAAAGAGGCAGCCAAAGAGAAAGACAGACACAGAGCAACAAAGCAACAGAAAGAAAATACAGAAGACAGATAAAGAAGGAACACAGCATGTGTAGCAAAGAATGCTGGTGATACAAAGCATCACAAAGAAAGACAGGAAGTAAAACAAGAGCTATAGGGAGCCAAAAGACCAGAAAAAGAGAGGCACAGATAGACCAGCAAGAACCCAGGTTTCCTGAGGCCAGAGCTGCCTCTGCTTTCTCTGAGGGTCAATAAATTATCCTTCTGACTTTTTGTAAAATCATGTTAGGGCTTTGATACTTGCAACTGAAAGATTCCTGATCTGTTTCAAAAGACTATGCCTCATGCTTCTCATGGATTTCTGCACAGCTTTAAGTAATAGCTGGTTAATAATCCAGACTAAATACCTCACTTGAGATCTTTAAGATTAGACAAGCTGGCTCTTTCAGGGTCTTCTATGGTATAAATGTTCATGTCTCCGCCCAAAATTCTTATGTTGAAATCCTAACCCCGTAAATTGATGGAAACTTGGAAAGTGATTAGGTCATGAGAGAAGGGATTGGGTCATAAGAATTCTCATGAATGAGATTAGTACCCTCATAAAAGAGCCAGAAGGACCCCATTTACCCCTTCTACCATGGAACCATAAGTAGAAAGTGCCATCTATGACTCAGAAAAATGACCAACAGATATCAAATCTGCCATTGCCTTAAACTTGAACTTTCTAACCTCAAGAGTTGTAAGAAATAAATTTCTGTTGTTTATAAGCTACCTAGTCTGTGGTATTTTGTTATAGCATCCTGCATAGACTAAGATAGGGTCTTACAAGGACAATCCTATCCTGTGACTACCTAGTATGCTCTGAATTATTTTCTGGCTATGAAATGTTAGGGTTTAAATGGAGTATATTTCCGAGTCATGTGTTTTTGAAACCATAAACTTGCCTGCAGGTTACAATCTCTTTTCAAAGGCAAATAACTTTTAATTTAAAAATGATGTATGTTAGGGCCTAAACCCTTCCCCCTCCTCCAAAGACTTCCAGCAACCTGTGGAATCTTCCTTCCCCCTACACACAGTATAAAAACATGCCCCAAACCATTCAGTGCAGCCACCATCTTTGCCCAGGCAGGTCTCAGTCCCCTCTCATTATACTTGGCCTGAACCCTCTCCTGGTCTTCTTTCTGGGTCCACCACTGAACCCCTTTCATTTGGTGCTGAAATTTCAGTGTACAATCAAAAAGACTTTCTCAAAAATCTGATTTATTTACTTATACTAATTTTAATCTAAGAAACCAATGTTAAAAAACACTAAGGCAATATTTTCCACACAAGTTAATTTTTTGGAATATAGATTCTCACCCCAGACTCAGTTTTTTTCCATTTTATCAATTTTTAAGTACAATCTAGATCATAAATTCAGCTTCCTAAGCCACCCTATCTTCACTTTATAGAGTTTTCATCCCCGACCTAGTGAATTAGGGAATCATGTTACCATAGAGGTTCCTCAACCTCATCTCATTTCCATTTTTTGGATATGTCTGATAAAAAGATGAATGACTCACAACATAAAAAGGCAAGATGTAATTGGGTTATATGGACAATACAGAAGGGTTATTATATCTACATGATAAGTGAAGACGTTTAAGGACATAGCTCCTTAGGAAGAATAGAAGCCATCGGTCTAAGATTGGGAAAAGACTATTAAAAGAATGCTTTTAGGAACCTTTTAAGGTCAACTACAAAGGAGAGAATATGATCTCCTTATAATTGCCTTCTTATAGTTGTATTCTTTTCAAAGCAGTATAAAAATAATAAGTAAAGTTAGTTAAGAAAACATACTAACCTGTTAAAATGTTAAGAGTACACAACAGGACAGTGACAAAACAGGAATTAATAAAAAGTATGATTGGCCAAAAATATACTAGGAAGTTAAAAAGGCTATTTTTAAATTAATAAATAAATAAATAAATAAAAAACTATGTAGGAAACAAGGTCTAAATCCTTGACTAAACAAAGGCATGCCATGTACTTAAGATAAAGGTAAATATAATATCCACCAAGACTAGAAGTCTGCGTGATACTTCTGAAGATACAGTTCCTAGGCAGAAAGTTTAATATTCTAATAACTAGATAAGAATTAATTTTTTAAAAATGTAGTCTACAATGTTCAGCATACAATAAAAACTTAATAGATAATGTGAAGCAGGGAAATGGGACCTATAACCAGGAGAGGGGGAAAAATATCTATCAATAGGGCGGTGCCTGTGGCTCAAAGGAGTAGGGCACTGGCCCCATATACCAGAGGTAGCAGATTCAAACTAGGCCCCAGCCAAAAAAACTGCAAAAAAAAAAAAAAAAAAAAAAAAAAATCTATCAACATAAAGATACCCAGGAATGTTAGAGATATTGGAATTAAAAACAAGCACTTTCAATTTATAAATAAGTTCAAGGATTTAAAAGAAAAAATAATTAGAGGAAAAATGGAGATTCTCAATAAGAACATATAAACTAGAAGAAGAGTAAACTTAAAGAAAGGGCAATAAAAACTACTCAGACTGAAGTAAAGACAAGGGAAATAAGCCAAAAACAAAATTTAATAAAGCTTTAGACTCATGTAATATCTAATGATCAAGAGTTGGTACAAAAAAATGTAGGTCAGTCAAAAGATACTCCATATTCATGTAGGTAAGGTACCCAGAAGATATGGTACACAAGCAAGTTTATGGTTTCAAAAGGCCTTTCAACTTTGTATTTTATTTGTTTTTGTTTGTATTTTACCCTAGCAACTGGGACACAGCAGGCCCTCAGAAAGATTACAATACATAATTTAAGTTCAGGAAAAAATATATATATTGGTGATAAGACTTAGACAAGTATTAAACTTCTTGTGTTTTTCTTTTCCTGTCACATGACTGTCTCTATTTATATGTGTAAATATAATTTGGTGAGGCAGACAGTCTGAGGTGACTTTTTTGATGACATGGCCTTCCCTAAATAAACCACCAGAGGATATCCTTTTCCTGTTTGCCTCTAGATAAACATGAAGCTACAACGAGGGGAACTATAGCTTGGAATTAAGAATCACACGAACTTACAAAAACTGTACTTCAAATTTAGGGAAATATTAAACCAGAACCTTAGACATTCAGTGTTTCTCCTTTCTGCATTCCCATTTTTAGTATTTTATTTAACCTTTTTTTACAAACAATTTAGTCTTCATGATTCCTCTTTGTCATCCTTGTCAGAGTGAGAACTCTGTGAAATTAATCTTTCACAGTTACGTTATCTAGGCTGATGTATTCCATAATCTCTACAACAGGGGAGGCAAGCAAAGTCAAGTCTCTTTTGCCATGGATAATGAAGTTTTAGTTAACAGAGACCATCTGCATGTTTTTTGGAATTAAAAAAAAAAATTCTAGATTGCTTCCTAAGTCCTGTACTTGATTCAGCATGGAAAACAAATGTAAGATATAAACTCTGCTCTCCATAAATTTGCTCTGATGATGAAAAATGTCAAGTTTGTAAACAACTACAAAAAACAGTAACAACAACAACAACAAAAAGACAAGAGTGAAAAACCTGGAGAAAAACTGCTATGGGGTGCCAAGGAAGGGGATACCTCTGTGTTGGAAAAACGTTGGCAAGGGTATGAAAACGTTGTCTAAGTGGAGCTACCGGTAGAAGAGCATGATTAAAACAACACAAAGCAAGGGAAAGGTAGCTGGCTACATTCATGAAGGAGAATCCACAGGGTGTGTCCAAGGTTGCCATATATACAAAGAGGAAAATGGCAAATTGTAGCTAAGTGTACCTTTACAAAATGTTCAGGTGGAGCAAGATGGCAGCCGAGTAACAGTTTCTCTGCAACTGGGCACGGTGAGTCTGGGGAGATAAGACTCCAGGCATCTCTGGGTGGGATCTGCCTATAATCATCCCTTTGAGGATACAGGGAGTCAGCAAGGGACTTCTGGACCCCAAGAGGAGGACAAAAACAGTGGAAAACTGACAAGTGGTTGCAGGTGTTCGATCAACCTAATCCCGCCGGCAATGGTAAGTACAAGCAGCAGTGAGACTGCAAACTGGAAAGACCTTACCTGTGAAATATTTCAGTGTTTTGGACTTGGCACTCAGTTGAACTGCCTTGGGGAGAGCTTGAGTAGGAGTGCAGAGAACTTTGGGCATTGTCTAGGGTCCCAGACTGAGCCCCTGAGCCGGATGGAGCTAACAGTATTTGGCTGTGGGCCGCAGGGAGCCATTGTGAGAGAACTGCCCCGGCAATCTCCGCCCTCAAGGTTGCAGAGCAAGGATCAGGCGGGAGCTAGTAACCTAGTGACTGAGCAACCTAAAGGCGGGGACTGAGCTGCCTTACAGCCTTAACCCTTAGGGGCAGAGTGAGACCGGTTTTAGCACACTGGAGCCTCGGGCTATTGCCCTGGGTGGAGTACCGTGGTGTCACAGCTTATAGCAACCTCAAACTCCTGGGCTTGGCGCTGCCTGGACCTCATAAGAGCTGCGCTGCGACCCCCAACCTTCGACCCATGCCCACTGGGCCTCCGCATGCCCTGACTAGGAACTGCGGGAGCCGCGCAGCCCTGTGTCCTCCCTCCTATACCCTCCCTGCCTCCACACTGGCCCGCTTGTCTGGCCAGGGACACTGGTAGCTGCGTGCCCTCTAGAGCCCTTCCTGCCTCTGTGCAGAGCCCTTCTCCTGGCCAGAGACTGCTGGAGCCTTGGGCTCTCTGTGTCAAAGTCACGGGGCGCCAGGCACTCCCAGAACTGTGTGCATCACCTCCCGCCCTGTTGCTGGATCTGGGTGTGTCACACCCCAGAGCTGCTTCCACAACCAGAACTCCCTGGCTGGGGCAGCCCCAGAGGAACTACACAGGGCCACTCCCTACAAAGATCCAGCAATAATAGAGTGATCCTGCTGGGGTGTCATCTTGGAGAGACACCTCCCCAACTCTGAGGACGGCCAGAGGCAACGGTGAAAAACAATCATGACGCGAAATCAACAGAAAAACTCTGGCAATATGAATAATTGGAGTAGATCAACTCCCCCAAGGATGAATGGGGCAGACACAGCACAAGATCCCATGCACAAATAGCTGAGATGTCAGAAATCAAATTCAGAATCTGGATAGCAAATAAGATAGAATTAGAATTCCAAGCAGTAACCCAAAAGATATCTCAAGAGTTCAACGCATTCAAAGACCAAATGACCAAAGATTTTGACACATTGAGACAAGAAGTTGCAGCCCTCAAAGATCTGAGAAACACAGTAGAATCCCTCAGTAACAGAATGGAGCAAGCAGAAGAAAGGATTTCTAACATCAAAGACAAAGCTTTCGAACACTCCCAAACACTCAAAGAGGAAGAGAAATGGAGGGCAAAAACAGATCATTCTCTCAGAGAGCTCTGGGATAATTGGAAGAAAATCAATATTCGTCTTATAGGGATCCCAGAAAGTGATGAAGTGGCTTCACAAGGCACAAAATCTCTTCTCCATGAGATTATGAATGAGAACTTTCCAGACATGCCAAGAGATTCTGAATTTCAGATACCAGTTTCAGAACTCCAGCACGACTGAACCCGAATAAGACATCCCCCAGACACATCATAATCAATTTCACTAAAGTTAATATGAAGGAGAAAATTCTGAAAGCAGCTAGATGAAAGAAAACCATCACTTACAAGGGGAAGAATATTAGAATAACTGTAGATCTCTCTGCTGAAACCTTTCAAACTAGAAGAGGATGGTCATCAACTTTTAATCTCCTAAAACAAAATCACTTTCAACCCAGGATCCTGTACCCAGCTAAACTGAGTTTCATTTATGATGGAGAAATTAAATACTTCAATGACATTTACATGTCGAAGAAATTTGCCATAACTAAACCAGCTCTCCAGGATATTCTCAGACCTATCCTCCATAAAGACTAGCCTGATCCTCCACCACAAAAGTAAACCCACACAGAAAATTTTGATCAAATTCTAACTTCCACAGTTGCAAAAGGATTAAAAACGTCCACCGGACTCTCGAAAGGCTTATCAATATTCTCAATTAATGTGAATGGTTTAAACTATCCTCTAAAGAGGCACGGGTTGGCTGACTGGATACAAAGACTCAAGCCAGATATCAGCAGCATGCAAGAATCACATCTTACATTAAAAGACAAATATAGACCCAAGGTGAAGGGATGGTCATCTATACTCAAGGCAAATGGAAAGCAGAAAAAAGCAGGCATTGCAATCCTATTCGCAGACGCAATAGGCTTTAAACCAACTGAAATAAGAAAGGATAAGGATGGACACTTCATATTTGTTAAAGGTAATACTCAATATGATGAGACCTCAATTATTAATATTTATGCACCCAACCAGAACACACCTCAATTTATAAGAGAAACTCTAACAGACATGAGCAACTTGATTTCCTCCAGTTCCATAGTAGTTGGAGATTTTAACACCCCTTTACAAAATGTTCATTACACAATTTTACAGAGTATTTACAAAATATTTCTATGTGTTGATATATAAATATTAAAATATAAAATGTAAGAATTTGTTTTTAATATTTTAATATTTATATATCAACATATAGATACCGTGTAGCATATGTAAGTGAGGGACGAGTGGAATACAAAATCAGACTAAAGACTATAATCAGAAGTGAAAAGCTTGAAATTTGGAATAAAGAATGTGAATTACATAACAGTGAGGCATTAAAGTAGGGCGCCGGCCCCATATGCCGAGGATGGCGGGTTCAAACCCAGCCCCGGCCAAACTGCAACAAAAAAATAGCCGGGCGTTGTGGCGGGCACCTATAGTCCCAGCTGCTCGGGAGGCTGAAGCAAGAGAATCGCGTAGCCCAAGAGTTAGAGGTTGCGTGAGTTGTGTGACATCATGGCACTCTACCCGAGGGCGGTACAGTGAGACTCTGTCTCTACAAAAAAAAAAAAAAAGCTTTCAAAATAAGTAATCAAAGTCATTGCAATTTATGTCAAGTGAGAATTAAAAAAAATGACAGTCTTCAAAAAAAAAAAAGATAACAGATTTTAAATAGGCCTCTGACAGGTAGAAGAGAACGTGTGGTGGTCAAGGGTAGCTGAGGTGACAAAAGACCAATGATGAAAATGTGGCACCAGAGATCTGGAGAGACTGGCACCAGAGCAGTGAATCAGGGAATCGTGTGGCTATAGAGGTGGTAACTGCAGCCTTCAGATTTTTGAGAAAATATTTACTTTCTATATAGAAACTAAAAAGAAAGGTGGGAGGTGAAATGCATACCTTGGGTTACTTGAGTTAATGAAAAGGTAAATGCTTTTGTTCAATAGTTAATATTTCTCAATTTTCCAGCTCTTGGAAGAGACTTTCTGAGGATATTCTAACACTTTGGTGTATACTTTTAGCTAAAATTCAAGCTAATCTAATTAGAAACATATTCACACTGGAACCATAGGTTTATACCTTTTTTTGTCAGACTGTGGTAAATACTTTATTTTGAAGTTTCGTTTTTTTGTTTTATTTTCATTTTTTTAAGAGACAGAGACTCACTCTGTTGTCCAGGCCAGAGTATGGCGGCATCATCATAGCTCACTGCAACTTTCCCCCCAGCTCAGGAGATTCTGCTGCCTTAGCCTCCCGAGTTAAGACTACAGGTGTGCGCCACCATACCTTTCTAATTTTTTGTGTATCTTATAGAGACGGGGGTCTTGCTCTTGCTCAGGCTGGTAGCTAGAAAAAAGAATGGTGAACAGGGAGAACTCCATGTTCTGTGTACTATAAAATCACAAAAAGGGAGATGTAGATAGACATAGCAATGACCTTTGTTGAGAAAAGCCATATATAAACCAAAAGATGGCAATTGTCTTTGTTCCATCTTGTATTTGCCTGCAAACTTCCCTTTATTAAATGAGGGCTGATTTTCCCCAAAATACCAGAATCTGATTAATTCTGTAGAATCACAGTCTGAAAGGTTTTCCTCAGACAATGATAATACTATTTTTATAGATCTGTGCCATCTGTAGCCACCTGCCCAGTGTGGCTATTGGACACTTGCAACATGGCTAGTCTGAAATGAGACGTGCTAGGAACTCTGGCTTTTGAAGACTCAGTATAGAAAAGGAATGCAAAGTAATCCATTCATAATGTTAGAACATTGATCCCAGGTTAAAATTATATTTGAATATACTGTGCTAAATAAATTATTAAAATTAATTTTGTTTCCTTTTCCTCAGTTTTTTTTGTGGAGATGAGGTCTTGCTCTGTTGCTCAGGCAGAGTGCAGTGGCATCATCATAGCTTACTACAACCTCAAACTCCCAGGCTCAAGTGTTCTTCCTGCCTCAGTTTCCTGCGGATTGGATTACAGGCATGTGCCCCAACAACCAGCTAATTTTTCTATTTTTTGCTCTTGCTCAGGCTAATCTTGAACTCCTGGCTTTAACCAATCCTTCTGCCTTGCCCTCCCAGAGTGCTAGGACTGCAAGTGTAAGCCACTATGTCTGGTCTCCTTTTACTTTTTTTGATGGTGGCCACTAGAAAATTTAAATCGTTCACATTAAAGTTCTTTTAGATAGCTCTGGAACAAGTGATACATTTGAATTCCTGAACAAACCAACCTTCAATATCATGAACCCTCTATTTTATTAAAAGCATTCTATATTCATGATCTCTGATAAAATAAACCACTGGACATAAAGCACCACACCCAGGGAACTGTTCTCCACATCTTACACTAAAGAAGACATTATAGAAGTTCCATTATTGGGATCTTAAAACGCTCATTGAACTGGCCTGAACCTAATTTATGTTTAATCTTAGTTGGATTCTATGAGGATCTCTCAGTTTATGGGTCTTTTGAGCCTTCTCCCTACTATTACAAGGATGGCTAAAAAGCTCAGTAGGTTTGACACATTGTTCATACTGGGTTTTAAGAACAGAAAAGTCTGTCAATACACTATTTAATTCACTACTTAATTTATGTTATACTATAGTAACAGAAGCTTTATAGTATAAAAACAGATCTAATTTTCTTCATGATTTCTAATTCTACAAGATATTATAAAAAAAACTGCCCTTTTCCAAGTTTAAGTGTTATATATTAATCCAAAGCAAGTGTTATATATTAATACAGATTCACCTAAAGAAATGAAAGAGAACACTATATCCCAACACTGCTGGACCAAACTTAATCATTCTCAAAAGACAGATCATTTAATTGGGCTTATAGAATTGAAACAGTATAGATAGGATATTTTCCAATAGGATTAATGCTTATACTTTGTACACTAACTAAAAGACGCGACTGTCTAAGCCACAATCACAGGATATTTGGCAGAATGAAAAAGTCACACACACGGAATAAAAACTTTTAAGGTACTACCTGGTAGATATCAGATAAACTGCTGCTCCCAGAGTCACTGGCAATGCTACAACCAGACTGACTAGAAGACACGTGAGTCACTTGTGGATGTGGGTTTTCTGTGAGGTGCATCTTGGTAAGATCAGCGGGAAGCTAAAGAAAAAAAATAATTTAAGTTATTCTCAATTTCAAACTTCACCTTTTTGAAATACTTGATCAACTTTAACTCTGCAATACATTTTGTTTTATGTACGCTGCTGTGCAACCTCATTTCTATCTTAAATTCTAAATTCTTAGCAAAAGAAAAAGAATTTTTTAAAAATTTATTGTTAGGAATTCATTGAGGGTACAGAGAACCAGGTTACACTAACTGCATCTGTTAGGTAAAGTCCCTCTTATAACTATGTCTCAACTCCAAGAGGTGTCACACACTGTTACTCCCCACCTCCCTCTCTCCTCCCTTCTCTCAGCTCCCCTACTCCACCATCCCCTACCATGTATTAGGTCATCAGCTGTTCTCATATCAGAATTGAGTACACCGGATTCTTGTTTCTCCATTCTTATGATGCTTTACTAAAAAGAATGTGTTTCAATTCTATCCAGGTTAATACAAAAGCTGTAAAGTCTCCATCTTTTTTGGTGGCTTAAATAGTATTCCGTGGTATACCTATACCACAGATTGTTAATCCATTCCTGGATTGGTGAGCATTTAGGTTGTTTCAACATTTTATCAATTATAAATTGAGCTGCAATAAACAGTCTAGTACAAATGTCCTTATGACAAAATGATTTTTTTTCTTCTGGGTAGATTGTAATAAACCAATGGTACTCTCTGAAGCTGTTAAATATGTCTGTGGTGATAAACCCACTGAATAGTATTCAAAAGAGACTGCAATTAACTAATGGTTACTTCAGAAAAACTTGTCCTCCCCCATGTTGTCTGTTTCCACTGTAAAGGGTAGGAATGCTACCCTGTTTCCCCGAAAATAAGACAGTGTCTTATTTTAAGGTGTGCTCCCAAAGATGCGCTAGGTTTTATTTTCAGGGGACGTCTTATCTTTCCTGTAAATAGGTCTTATTTTTGGAGGATGTCTTATTTTTGGGGAAAGAGGGTATTAAAATACATGCATATGCACACATACACCCTACTAATACAAAATGATAGCTAATACCCGAATAAAACAGCAGTATCTTGCACTAAAGTATCATCTGCTGGCAGTAAGACTTAGGACAAGTAATAAATTGACTACACCTAATATTCAAAAAAATATTATAAACGTTTTTACACTTAGTATACATTGGTTTGTAATAGGCCCAGAAAAATTAATAATCGAAAAGATTTAATGAATGTCTGTGCTACAGGGATACAAGAAACACAAGAAGGAAATGACTCAGTCACCCCATCTTTAATGTGGCAATACTTTATCACTATTGCGGTTGTACATTTCAAACCATAAAATATTACTAAAACAGACATGTCAGGATAAATACTAGAGGAGATAAAAAAAGATACACCCCACTATGTTCTGGTGTAAAGTTTTACATAGGAAGCATGCTTATATATCTTCCAAATAATTTCTGTGCAATGTGCTGTTCAAGATGCTTAAGAAAAATAAAACACGGTGGTGCCTGTGGCTCAAAGGAGGAGGCGCTGGCCCCATATGCCAGAGGTGGCGGGTTCAAGCCTAGCCCCAGCCAAAATCTACAAAAAAAAAAAAGAAAACAGGGCTTCTCATTCCTTTACTATGGAAAATATTAAAGAAACACACAGTGTAAATTAAATATACTCTAAAAGGAGAAAATAGTCCAGTTTGCGTTGTAGTGTCTCAAGAGGAGTTACTGTTAATAATGAAAACTATACATAAAATTCCCTGGCTGAGATGCTGGCTTAGGTAATTCAGAAGAATCCTAAGTAACAGAAAATCTGTACTACACACACAGTATGTGTCCTTCAAGGCTGCCTTTTCTCTTAATATATTTGTTTTCTAAGGTGAAGGCCAATAGGTTGAGAAGCACTTCTGAATGCCTCTGGCAAAAGGAACAAAAGTTGAATCCAAAGGGCCGGCATGGAAGGACCATCTTTGGATTGGGACCCTGGAGAGTAAATTATACTCTAAAAGTAAATGTGACCCAAATGTAAATTAATACTGATTTTAGAATCTCATACCTGATTGCTGCATAAAGGTTATACAAGACTGCTTGTCAACTGTTTGAAGAAAATATAACTCTTCACTACAGGAAGGAAAAAAATCATCGTAGTCTTCAAATTATTTAAGAATTTTGCATACACAACATCTACTGCTCAAATAAGACCAGGCATATGAAGGTGGACAATTAAGTTCATGAATTTATTCTAAAAAAGTGCTATTTATCTCACTGATGAATATCACCATAGTAAGCTTCTCCCCTGGGGAATCTATGTACCTATTTCACCCTTCAAAGCACTTTCAGAACCCTTTTATCAGAATGGCCATCAGAACTGTTGTCATATAAGGGCAGACAATTAAGTTTATGAACTCATCCTAGAAAAAGTGCTTTGAGCACTGGCACTGTTGCATAGTCTTCTGAGGGCAGTACTTCGAAGGTGACGGTAGTGATATTCAAAAATGAGGTATGTAGCACTTTTTTCTAGGACAAGTTTGCAAACTTAACTGTTTAACGTTGTATGTCTCAAAATTCAGTAATTTCTCTTTGGATACCTACCCTAAAGCACACATGTGAACAAGGAGAAGTGTACAAGGACACTTATTACAAACAGTATTTCTAATAGTATAAAGGAAAAAGAAGCCATAAAAAATAGTACTATGAGATTTCCAGTTATATAGATACTAGGTTTGCGGGAAATATTCTAAAGAATATATACCAATCAATAGTAGTACTTCCTAGAAAAGGAGAAAAATTTGGGCTGGTGATTAAGGAGTTTTAGCTTACAAGCAACATCTACTTGAAATGTTTTATATTCTTTTTTTTTTTTTTGTAGAGACAGAGTCTCACTTTATGGCCCTCGGTAGAGTGCCATGGCATCACACAGCTCACAGCAACCTCCAAATCCTGGGCGTAAGCAATTCTCTTGCCTCAGCCTCCCGAGTAGCTGGGACTACAGGCACCCGCCACAACGCCCAGCTATTTTTTGGTTGCAGTTCAGCCGGGGCCGGGTTTGAACCCGCCACCCTTGGTATATGGGGCCGGCACCTTACCGACTGAGCCACAGGCGCCGCCCCCGAAATGTTTTATGTTCTTATGGAGAAAGTATTCCTAGACTAAAAGTATTTGACTTTTTTTCAAAACTAAAAACAAATACAGGTGTCCACAAAATTCATGTGCAATTTTACTATGTTAAAATTATTTTAAATTGCACATGAACTTTATGTCCACCCTGTATATACACATGTAAACAAGGATGGTTTTCTCACATGGCCCATTTTTAAAAGGGGCCATAAATACTGGGAATGTGCTGAAAATGTTAGCAACTAAATGCTGTTCACACAAAGTATATGGTGTTTTTATAATGGTAAAAAATAAGTAAGATTCAAAGATAGGTTTGAATACCTGTGAAAACACAGTAAGTACTTGATATACTTGATATTTATAATAAAGCCGAGAATTAACATTTAACATATAAGCACTGGAAAAAGAGTAAAAAGTGACATAAATGATAATTATAAACAGGAGGTGAAATAATTCCATGGGTCTTCATTCCATTCATTTGAATGTGGTACTTAACATTCTCTGTATCTATCTTACTGTGCATATGTGCATATATATGTAGTTGTCCCCTCTGCAGATTAGGTCAAGCCAAGACCCCTTTGTGGATACCAAAACACACAGACGTTCCAGTCCCTTGTATAAAATGGTATAGTATTTGCATATACCTACAAATATCTTCCCATATACTTTAAATCGCCTCTAGATTACTTATATATCTACTACCTCTCTTTCACACACATTGTGTTAAACATTCTCCAAAAACCTAGTTCTTTTCTCTTGATAATCCTTGCATAATCACGACAATAACTGTTGTATAGTGCTGATGTGATTTGGATAAGATATCAGAAGGATCATCTATAACAGAAGAACTGGGTTCTATTTGCAGGCACAAAGGCTTCTCCACCTAGTAAATAGTCATCTCAAGCAAGCAACTCTAACAGACTAGAAAGGCGAACTTCCAAGTAAGAATCATGCAAGGAAAGTCATTAACTGAAAGAAACCCCAAAAACTCAATTAAGAAGAAATTACACTTGAAGTCAGAGCTAATAAAATAATAAGGAAAAGGAATAGCATACATAAAATGGAAACAAATTATAAAGCAAAGGTAATTATGAAAAAACATCACTTAAGAGATTTCAGAATTAACACAATGACCGAATTTACATATTTAAAAGATGACTAGCAGAATGGTAACTGTTCACAAATGAAGAATGTATTAGTGAATAGCTGGGCATGGTGATGGGCACCTACAGTCCCAGCTGTTTGGGAGGCTGAGGCAAGAGGATCGCTTGAGCCCAAGAGTTTGAGTTTGCTGTGAGCTATGATGCCACAGCATTCTATTGATGGTGACATAGTGAAACTCTGTCTCAAAAAAAAAAAAAAAAAAAAAAATGTATTAGTGAAACAGAAGATGAAACTAAAAACACACAAATTGAAAATAAAGTATGAAACAAATATTTGGAGACAGTATAAACAGACAAATCAAGAGTTGTAACACCTGAAGAGACTAGAGATAATAAAGGAGTTGCAATTTTCTAAAAATAAATTTTTCATAACTGACAACAAATGAGAATCTTTAGCTTGAGAGAATCCTCCAAGTGCCAAGCAGGGGAAATAAAATGAAACATTAGCCAGGGGTCCTCAAACTACCGCCCGCGGGCCACATGCGGCGGTGTGATTGTATTTGTTCCCATTTTGTTTTTTACTTCAAAATAAGATATGTGCAGTGTGCATAGGAGTTTTTCCATAATTTTTTTTTAAAACTACAGTCCGGCCCTCCAACGGTCTGAGGGACAGTGAACTGGCCCCCTGTTTAAAAACTTTGAGGACTCCTGCATTAGAAAATCCATAGTAAAATTTTATGGAATCAAGGATTAAAAAAATAAAAGCACAACTAACCACTATAAAGGGGAAAAACACAGTACTTAATAAAGGAACAAGAACTGCAAGAAGTTCAGACTTCTCATCAGGAATGATAAATGCCAGAAGACATGGCATTACATATTTTAAAGAGCTAAAGGGAAGGCTCGGCGCCCATACCTCAGTAGTTAGGGTGCTGGTCATATACACCGAGGCTGGTGGGTTCGAATCTGGCCCGGGCCTGCTAAACAACAATGACAACTGCAACCAAAAAATAGCTGGGCACTGTGGTGGGCACCTGTAGTCCCAGCTACTTGGGAGGCTGAGGCAAGAGAATCGCTTAAGCCCAAGAGTTTGAGGTTGCTGTGAGCTGTGACGCCATAGCATCCTACTGAGGGCGACATAGTGAGATTCTGTCTCTAAAGAAAAAAAGAGCTAAAGGGAAAAGACTTTAGATGTACTACTTTATATCTAACTAGACAATTAAATCTTAAGACTAAAGAAGGTGATCTGACCACATAAGGACTTAAGAGTCATGCTCCCACAGAACACTGCTGATATAACTATTTATTTTAGCAAGAAAATACATGAATTCAGGAGTAATAAAATTAAGTGTGTAGTAGGATGGGCAAAAATACATGAATAAATAAAAATAAAATCAGTAAAATGTAGTAGAAAACCCAGAGTAGCAAATATGAAAAATTAGTAAGTTTTATATGTTTAATCACAATCCAGAATTAAAATTCCACCAACAGTAACACGAGAGATGGAGGATGAAAAGGGGGAAGGAGACAAGTACTCTCAAATGCTTAATTTACACAGGAAAGTACCAATCACAGAATTCTGCTCATATGGCATTTGTTGGCATTTACTGAGACCTTAGAATCTGATGTTTAAAATCCTCTTTGACTCTTCTGTACTTGTTAAATCTTGAATCAAAGTTGGCTACCAATCCCTACAAAGGCTCTTTTTTGGTGGTCATCTTAGAAAACAACCCCTACATCTCATCCTTAATTTTCTTTAAAGCTTTTTTACATGGTTTCAACCCATTTCCTTTCTATAAATGGTTTAAACCTCAAAAGTGCCACTATCAAGCATCAGTAACGCTTGGGCCCTACAGGTGGCATTTGCACTAAAGGGGCTATCTATGCTTTAGCAGATAATAGCATGCATAAATTATATACCAAGGCTTCGTTTCATCTCTTTACATTTCAATCACTTGTTTGCCAAATGGACAGTGAATTTAAATGTCCTTCCAGAAGCTGCCTTTAAAAAAGATATGCAGTGAGCTAGGCCAGACAAAACAGTACACCATGATGCTATCACAGCATTTCTCCCTTAGTCACCATTGACAGGACAATCTTTAAACAAAGACATGATTTCAGACCATTATTAAGAGGGGCCTCTATTGTGCATGTCTCCATTCAAGAGTACAATAAAGAAATTTTAACATATTAAACGTTACAATGCAGAGATTTCTAAAGCATTTAGTTTTATAAAACAAAACGAAAATTTCACACTTTTCCATTTTTCTGTTTTGATCAGAAGTTAACAACATGGCAGGAAAGATGAATGACATAAAATTACAGACTATATAAACAACCACTATGAACAATAAAATTTATTGAATTATAGTGTGCATTATCCTACAACCTAGCTCAGGTTGTTGTGTAGCATTTTCCTTTTTTGTGAGTAAATATTTTTGGTTTAAACTGACAACTACGATAGATGACCTTAAATAGTCTCAAGCCATTAATGGTTGGCTTGCTACTACTTTGAAAATACTTAGAAACATTTTTTTTTATATGCTTTCACACAATTACTTTCCATACTGAGTATTTTTTTCATATTATCTCACTGCTTAAGAATGATCACCTAGTCTTTATAAAATAGCACAATTCAGTCAATTTATCCGATAGCACCATATTAGTGAAAAATGTTGTATAATATAAGACTTGATGGATATATTTAAATACATCAACCATTTAAGAAAATGAAGCAGAGAACATTTAAGTTAAAGAGTATGATCACAGGTAAGTACAGAAACAGCCATAACTAAATGACAATTCAGTCTGAAGAAAGTACACCTCAAATACACTGCACTTTGTCTTCTGATTAAAAAGGTACTTTTTGAATTCTAAGTCACATTAGAATGTTTTATTCTTCAAATAAAAAACAATGTGGCAATGAGATTGAGCTTTTTAGAATTGTTTTGTGGTTCTTATTTTTAAAGTTTAGAAAATAAAATAGCACAATAAAGCTTATTGACATTCAAAATAGATTGTAAATTTAATAACTAAATTACATTAATCTCAAAGAAAAGAATAACAATTACTTACTTTGGAGGCCCATGGCTGAAGACAATTGGCATAACAGCGAACAAGAAAAGCCATTTCCTAGGCTGGAAAGGATAGTTTCTTTTTCAAACCACAGGCACACTGATGAGTATGATGACAAAATTCTGTCAAGTTCTTTTTACAAATCATACACCATTCCAGTGTTACATAATGACAGCCTCTCCAAACCCCTTTTCAAACTGAAATCAGGAGCTCTCAATAGCTTAGAGTATTGTTCTCGACAACTCTAACACTTCTCATAAAAATGTTTACTTTAACAAGCAAATCTGGCTTACAACATACAAACACATGCATCCTCAGGCATCTGGCACAGACATGCAAAGTGGCAGCACACAGTTAACACAGTATCAATCAAAGCAAATAAGCCAACATGCACCAATCCGCGTTCCTGAGTGCTGTAAAACCTTTCCTCTTGGTAACAGAGCTTTTGTCTTTTCTTCAACTTATTTCATTCTACAGCACAACCACTGCAGCAATTCTTCTATATCAGAAGCAAATACTGTATCTTGAAGATTAAAGTTTCTTCTTTATATTCTTAGCCACCAGAGGTTTTGTTTTTTTTTTAAATCAAGCGTTGAGAGCAAACGATAGTTAGAAAATAATATGCTGTAACAGGTTTGTCTTGCAGAACGCCTGAGAATCTCCAAAATTCAAATTATTTTCTGTTTTCACATGCACTATTTACAGCTCTGCAGTATTGCTTCTTGTTCTAATGCATCAGTAAAACAGCACTGTTGATGTAATTCTGGCTTTTCTGGCTAAAAATTTACATATGATATGGTACAAAAATGCTGTATCTTCTGCTAAAGCAAGACTGTATGTTAGTGTCTTAATTCCTACTGTCCTTGCCTGTTCACAGCAGCTCCCTAAGGAGAAGCTCCTATTGATTCTATGCTCTGCAGTGAGATGAAATATCTAATAAGAAGGAAAGAGTGGGAGGAGAATAGAACTAAAAGGATGACATCACCTGTACAGAAAGCCTTCAGAAACTGCATTAGATCAATTGGCTACTGCATCTGCAGATGTAGCCCAAAGAGCAGTTTATTGAAAACACACACACACACACACACACACACACCCTCCCTTTCCTGAGACATGTCAGCAAGCTAAATTCTATAATAAAAAATTTGGCCATGCACCTTTCCTATTTAACAGCTCTAAAAATCCATTTTGATTTTTAATTCTACACATTGATAGAAGCTGTATTTGAGAAGCATTAAGATTTTTTAACATTTCTTAATATTATTATTCAAATTTAACACAGTATTGTCTTCCCAAGGGAAAATAATTAGCTCTGGTAAGAGTCTCGCATTCTAAACATATAAGGCAGCCTAGTTCTCAGATGCCATACATAGTGTTTATAACCCTACTACACTACACTATAAACACTACATACACAGTGTTTATAACACTACTAATTTGGGACTTCTGGTTTACAAAACTTGCTGTTTATCAAGTAATTGTTCTGAAAGAACAGAATCCTTCTAAATTAACATTAAAAATATAAAAACTGGTACTAAGATCTGTATGTAAATAGTAAATTTAAATGCAAACAATAGAATTTCATTTTGCAAGAGAAAGCTAAAAAAAGGGCACACAACAGCTGTAGGATTCACCAATTCCTTTGAAGAAGAATAATCTATACAACATGGTATTTTTCTATAGCTCAATTCCTAGAAAGAGACAAGATGCCAGAAAAACTCAGAAGAAATCAAAAAAGAAAATGCTTAAACTTGCTTCCAAAGTGAGCTTGAACTAAAGGAAATTTCCCCAATTTTTTAATAAAAATTACAAAAAAAAAATTTTTATTGTGCCACACCCTTTTTCATCTGAAAACACAATACCTCTAAGTACCTATTCTTGTTCTTCATGCTTCTGCCACAAGGTGCCTACTGCAGACACTCTCACTTAAAGCTTGTTATGGTGCCGCTCAATGGCAAAAGACATGGTTTTGACAGTTATATAGCTGACATCTCCAGTCTGTGAAGTCATGAAACTAACAATCAGTAAACAAATCAAAGTAACAACTATTTCACTTTACATTCACCTAACACTTTCATTTTGGGGAGAAAAAGGTGTGCAACATAAAAGGAGATACTACCTGAGAGACAGGTATTATGACAAATGACTGCTCTGACTACAGAAGAGACATCTTCTGATTAGGCGTGCTCATGCGCACATGCACACACGCACACTGAGTTCTTCGATACCTTTAGGCAAAGTCTGAGTCACTTTCTGAACAATACTGTACTGTCAACCTGAATTATACTGCTACTTATATGATTAGAATTTAAGTAAAATTACGTATCATTCTGAATAAAGACATGCTTTCAAAAAACATGATTTATGAATTTTGATTTCCACAGAACTTAAGAATTGTTTTCTACAAAAATTCCAAAAGATATACAAAATTTGCATTTAAATATAAAATTAAATTTCGCAAATTACAAATAAGCATGACACTAGTTATCTACACAGGTTGATTTTTAAGCACAATTTTGTTTTCCCCAGTGTAATTAAAGAAAACTGTTCCAATAAATATCAAGTATTCAAGTATAAATTAACTAAAACCTAAAATTAATCATTCTTTGAAATAGAAAAATCATAGTAGGTCCATTGCATATGGATGAAGACAAACTTCTGCTAATAATAAGTTTCTAAAAGACAAGCACTTTCTACATAAATCTTAGTAATACGACTCAAGAATATTTCAGTTTCACTGACAGACAATAGCTGTATTTGCATATAGTATAACAGAATATATTATAGCCAAGTCAAATAGCAAAATCCTAATGCATACCTCTCCCGTTTTATAAATCATGCTCATAACACACAAAGAGAGACCTTAAGCTGAGCAAGGGAGACAGCCATCTCTTAGCTGCTTTGGAAAACTGCGGCTCTGTGTAAGAAATGTAATCCACTAATGCCATATGTTAGAGCTACTGTAGTAAACACCAACCCAATAAAGGAACAAAATCCTCTCTTTAGTTTGGCTTCAAGTGAAGATGACATCATCCTCGTTCTACCAATTCATCTCATAGTATTTGCTATTCTAGGGAACTGAATGGTGATCCTATCATGTAAAATCTCTCTGTGCAACAATGCCAAGAAACTGCCAAATTCCACACTCAGCTTGTGAATCTATCAGCATTCTGATGAAATAATGACTTAATCTTTCAATTAATTACAGAAAGAAGAAATAAACATCTTTGAAGAAAATGGTACTTTATTAATAACTAAAATATTTAGGTAATGACCTATTTTTCACTTGCATTACTTTTCAGAATTTCATCATATGAAGTAATTGCAGCAAAAGAAAATGTCCTGATCTACACATCATATGGGAATTATCACTATAGGAACACACTTCCCCTGCATATGAAATGCCATGATTGTAAGGGTAAGCCACACTGAAATCATCTTCTTTAGTTTTAAAAAGGTGTCCTTACATGTTTAAAAGCAATGCGTGTTGAATTTGCAAAGCTTTGAACCATTAGAAAATGCACAAAAATGTAAAAGCTATAGTTATTATTAATACAATTGTTAATTGTATAAACTATAAACAAAAACATAAACTGAAACATTTGAAATCATATTATACAGAATAACAAAGATAAGGTTCTGATAGTTGCTGAACTATCAATATGCCCTTTATGTCAATATGTGGCAACAATGAAAAGGAGGGAGGGAAAAGTCACCAGAGATAAAGGTAGGCTATCAAAGGATACACATTCTAGGCATTATGAAAAATAAAAATGTAACAAAACCCAAATTTATACTAATCTCAGGCACAGATACACAATTTATTGCCCACCTGCGCAGTGAAATATTTTAGTCACAATTCAGAATAGTGGTACTCATAAGAAGGTGAGGAACAAAAGAAAAATTCTGTAGTTTTACAAAATAAAAGAAACAGGGCACATATTTCTGTATTTTAGTTATAAGTATTTGTTCTTTAAAATACAAGTTGCTATATGTACTGCTTTATATAGCAGAAACATTTTAATCCTTTTGGAAAATAAATGAATAAGTGACTCCACTGGTGATAGGTAACATACAAGTCCTTTTAAATGATCATTAAAAGCTTTTCCACCGCCTTTTCTAGCTGCTTAACTTGAACATCTGAAATGAATCTTTGTAGTTATCAGACACAGTTAACTCTAATAACTGGTGCCCCTCAGGAATTCTTGCATTCAAACTGCATCCTACCTATTCCTCAGCCTTTTGGAAGGAATGAAAGCCAGAGTACAGTCTCCTTCTATTCTTTTGTAGGAAACCGTGTGCTTCAGCATACTGTCATCCATGCCCACTAACTAATCACCCTCATGGTGTCAGAAAAACTCTGTCAAAGCCAGCAGCAGGACACATATGCACTATGAAATACGATCCAACCTTAGGGAGCAATAGAGGAAACAAAAGCAAAAGGGAGAAGCTGTCACCATCAACCAAGGTGATGTAAGCTTCTATAATTAGAATCAGTGAAATTGAATGAACAATAAAAGGCACCACCATGCTTCCACTTTCCCTATACTGTGCAGTTGTACATCAAGCATTTTCATACACCCACAAAGGAATATACTTTGCATATATGATAGTCACTCAAGTGTGTTACACAGTAGAGGCAAACCTAAAATTTTAAAAGTGTTATTTTTCTTCAAAACATAAAATCGGCCTAAGACTTAGAAGAGACCCACAGGTAAAAACATGATAGGAAAATGAAATCTCTTTTTACAAATTTATTTTATTTTTTGCATTTTTTTTTGGCCTGGGCCCGGTTTGAACCCGTCACTTCCAGTACATGGGGTTGGCGCCCTCCCTACTCCTTGAGCCACAGGGGCCACCCAATAAAGTCTCTTTTTAAAACTATCTGCGAATTCCTGAATTACATTAGAGGAATTTAAAAAAATTACATTTTTTAGTACTACAAAAGCCACACACAGAACATGGCAGCTATGAAACACATAACAAAATCCAACTAATAGGCAATAAACAATCAGCATTAACTTGCTTGCTGTTTGCATAGCTGTTATTCCCCTTCCGACTGGAATGCTGTCACAAGTCATTGTCTTAGATCACTGATGCTTTAAAAACATCAAAAGAGCTTTAACAATTACTGTGTGAAGTGTTTCAAGTATGATTCTGGGACCCTAGGCAAATCAACCTGATTCAGTGTCACCTATAACTGCACCCTACAATCCGAGAGGCATGCCCTGTTCTATTTTTCTCAATACTCCTAAAGTTCATACACAGTGAACGATAAAGATAATTTTTTTAAATGACAACTTAGAGATTTGTAATATTTATGCAGAATTTTAAAAAGTTTTCATACTTTTAACCCAGTAATTTAATATCTATGACTCTATCCGAAAGAAACAATCAAGAGTCATATATAGATTTGTCTGTAATATCATTTTACCATAAGGACATTTGTACTAGACCAGCAGTTCTCCTGTAGCCACCCATAGGACTTGTATTAAAGGGTTACAGAATTAGGAAGGTTGAGAACCACTGTAGTAGATTGTTTATCTCAGCTAAATTTACAATCACCAAATTGTGGAAACAACGTAAATGCCCACCAATCCAGGAAGTGGTATTATGTATAACATGGAATACTATTCAGCCATTAAAAAAAGGAGACTTCACATCTTTTGTATTAACTTGGAAGGAGCTGGAACACATTCTTCTTAGTAAAGTATCACAAGAATGAAGTATTGAGAATCCAATGTACTCAATTCTAATATGAAGCCAGTAGGCGATCCAATACCCACATAAGAGAAAAATTCAAATCAATTCAAGATGAGGGAGAGGGGACGGGTGTGCTCCCACTTAATGGGCACAATATTAGGGTGTATGGCACACCTCTTGGGGGCAGGACACAATTATAAGAGGGACTTAACCTAAAAAAAAATTATCTGTAATAGGAAAAATTTAGAAGCTGCATTGAGAATATTTTGTACACTTGTATAATAATAATATTCAAAATAATGTTCTGGGAAAAATTGAATTACATGCGAAAATAAAAAGGCTGGATATATAACTAAATATTCCTCATTATCTAAATTAGTTAAAAGATCTGAATTAATCAAAAGATACACAGAGTAGGCTCTCTGTGCCTGTGGGTTCTGCAACCATGAATTCAACTAATGGCAAATTAAAAATATTCAAGAAAATAACTGGACATGGTGGTTCATACCGGTAATCTTAGCACATGGGGAGGCCTAGATGGTAGACTGCTTGAGCTCAGGGGTTTGAGAGCAGCCTGAGCAAGAGTGAGACCTTGTCTCTACTAAAAATAGAAAAACTAGCCAGGCATCTAGAGTCCCAGCTACTTGGGAGTCTGATGCAAGAGGATTGCTCAAGCTCAAGCCAAAGAGTTTGAGGTTGCTGTAAGCTATGACGCCATAGCACTCTATCCAGGGCAATAGAGTGAGACTCTGTATTAAAAAAAAGAAAAAAAGAAAATATTCAAGAGAAAAAACTAATAAAAATAATACAGTAAAAAACCCCACAAATTTAAAGCACATAGTGTAATTATTTACATACAATTTACATTTTAATAGGCATTATTAAGTAATCTAGAGATGACTTAAAATATAGTCATGTGTCCCTCACTGACAGTAATACATTCTGAGAAATGTGTTGTTAGGTCATCTTGCCACTGTGTGGACATCACAAAGTATACCTACACAAACCTAGATAGTAGAGCCTACTACACATCTAGATTGTGAGGAATACTGTAACACTATGGTAAATATTTGCCAATCAGACATACCTAAACACAGAAAAAGTACAGTGAAAAGAAAGTATTGTAATCTTACGGGACCACTATCATATACCCAGTTCAATGCTAACTGAAATGACATTATGTACTGCATTACTGTACATGGGAGGATATAGTAGGTTATGTGTCCTCAGATTTTGATATCTGCAAGGTATCCTGGAACCAAGCCCCCAGGGATATGGAATAACAACTGTGAAAAATCTCTGGAGGATTTTAGCAAATTCATTTTTTCTTAATATTTCTCTCTACACTGAGTATTTCTTTTTAACAAAGTTTTTAAAAATCTCCTTTAAATTGGCATTTGTCCTAGTTTTAGGTATATCACTTCTGCGTTTTTCCTCTATTTGTGGTCCAAGAGCCTGCTATCACAAATTCTACATTGTTTTCCAGAAGAAAAATGAGGAGCATAAGTCTCCTAGGAGACACTAGATAACATGCTTTCCTGTTTTTAAGGTGGAAAACACCACAAAGAACACAACACCTGTCCAAAGCACTCTGGGTTATAAATACGGAGAGAGAAGCAGCAATATTCAAAGTTGCAGATATTTAGAGGTGAGGCTCCAAATTTCTCAGCAGCAGTTGATGAGTACTCATTGTCTTATACACAAGTAGCAAAGGCTCCAGATACAAATCTCTTATGTTTAGAAATAATAATGTGCTCATTATTTCATTCTACAAGTATTTACCAAACATCAAATATAATAAAAAACAATCAGGATCTATCAAGCCCACAAATACAAAATAAAGTTCATAATATGTTGACTATTTCATCGAACAGTGAATTTAACTTACATAGCTCAAACTCTTAAATTCTCCTTATGGCTGATGTAGTTAAGTGTTTACACACCCCTTCACTTTCACATGTGTAAGTGTTTAAACCGTTTTTCACCAGCTTTCCATGAGATCTTAGCGATCACTTAGCGATCAGCGTCTCCTAGTTTCTCAGGAGCAAGTAGTAGGGGGAGGGGTATTCCTATTTCTTACTACAGGAATGGCTTGATCAATAAGACACTCTCAGAACCCGTAAAAGCAAAACATAATCTTGGTAAAAACCTTAAGAGGTCACACTTACGGTCAAATGTAAGCAGCTAGCCATTATTCAGGAACCACCATAAAAGTAATAAGTGATGGCCCAGTGCCTATAGCTCAGCAGCTAGGACACCAGCCACATACACTGGGGCTGGCAGGTTTAAACCCAGCCTGGGCCTGCCAAACAATGACAACAACAACAACAAAATAGCCAGGTGTTGTGGTGGGTGCCTGTAATTCCGGCTACTTGGGAGGCTGAGGCATGAGAACCATTTAAACCCAAGAGTTTAAGGTTGCTGTGAGCTGTGAAGCCATACCACTCTACGGAGGATGACATAGTGAGACTGTCTCAAGAAAAAAAAAGATAGTAAGTGATGTGGTGTCCTAACCTTTTACTCAGCTGCAAGACAGGAGTGCCTTAATTTTTCTAAATATGGTCTGAATCCAGACAAACATGGAGAGCTGCAGAATAGTGGAGAACATAAGGTGAAATTACAGAAAAAGCAAGTGAGAAAGAGCTACTTGTTGTATTAGTAATGTGTGAAACTAAAATGAAAGAGTAGATTCTAGAGTAGCGAACTGGTGTGCTGTGAAGAGGATCTAAGGTATGCTGTAAAAATTATTAAAGATCATTAATTAAATTATTGTTACTTTTTAGGATCAACATACTTTAAGTGTGCCTCAGAAGTTTAACTGTAGGTAGGTTCAAGTGCACTGCACTGAGAGATTAAAAAAAATGATTGAAAAACACTGTTCTACAGTGTCATGACTTCCTACCACCCAGTATACTATCCTAGAATGACTAGATAAAAAAAAATGTAAGGAAGTCTGAGCAAAAGGAAACCCTCCCAATTTTTCAATGATACTGCCATGGAAATCCTCCTTTCTGGGTGTTCTTTTGGGAAGAGCTAACTGGCTCAGTATCTGTGCAAGTGCTATGATGAAGAAAACAGAGAAGAAGGCAGCTAGCAACTTATTTTGAGCCTGAGAATGTAAAAGCACTATAAACAACATAAATAAGAAAGCAGCCCAAGAGGGGGGATTGCTTAAGGTCATGAGTTTGAAATTAGCCTGATGAGACCACATCTCTAAAAAATTATTTAGCCTATTGAGAAATTTGAGATTTAGTTAAAAAAATAACAAACATATCTAACGCTCACACTGGTGCATTATTATTTAAAAATACAGTAGCAGAAAAAGAAGAAATCAAGGAGGATGATAATTTCATAACTAAAGTACGCATATGCCAATAAAGTTTTCTGACCATTGAAGAATGAATGTCCAGATTTATATCTGGCTCAATCATTTTTCCATAAAAATGGGTATGAATGATTCAGATATTCTAGAGATTCATTTCAAGTTAAATAAAGGCACACTTGGTACTTATACTTAGGGAAACTAAGATGTTTCATCTTCAGTGGTCGTGGCGTAACTCCACATATGTACTAATATTAAAAATTCAATTTACTACATTTTAAAATGTTAACTGTTATAGGCTATTTGAAATAAAGCAATCAATTATACATAAAACATACAGGCATTCAAAACATTCTTAAGTAAGCTGTTTTAAATTTTGTTATCTTCAGAACAAAGCAGAATAACAGGAATACACTGCACATAAATCTGTGTGACAGCCTATGGGACTAATGAAGGTAAGTGCATTCTAAAAACAGGAAATGTCATAGAAGACATCTCTAAAGAAGCCAGGGATGACTGGACTCTTGGGAACTGAGCAGGACATTGCTGGGTGAACAGGGCGGGAAGCCACTTTGCATAAGAGGATCAAGTGGCAAGACAAAACTCAAACTGACTAATCAAAAGACAGAATTATATTAAGTTGGCCAGGTTGGGTGTTTCACACCTGTATCTCAACAAGTTTGAGGTTGCTGTGAGTTATGATGCCAAGGCAATCTACCGAGGGCAACAAAGTGAGATTCTGTCTCCAAAAAAAAAAAGAGGCCAGGCACGGTGGCTCACGCTTGTAATCCCAACACTCTGGGAGGCCCAAGTGGGTGGATTGCTTAGGTCAGGAGTTTGAAATTGGCCCGATGAGACCCCATCTCTAAAAATAGCTGGGAGTTGAGGGTGCCTCAACTTCTATAGAGCTTCTTGGGAGTCTGAGGCAAGAGGATCACTTGAGCCCAAGAGTTTGAGGTTGCTGTGAGCTATGATGCTATGGCACTCTTCTGAGGGCAACAAAGTGAGACTCTTGTCTCAAAAGCAAAAGAATACAGATGACAGAACTACTCTAGACAACAGTATGGTGGCTTCCAATAGTTAAACATATACATACCATATGACACAGTCACCCACTCCTGATTAAACTAAGATAAATGAAAGTGCACTTTCAAAAACTTGGAGATAAATGTTCACAGCAGCTTTTTTTATAATAGCCCCAAACTGGAACAAACCGAACATCCATTAATAGGTGAAAAGAGAAATAAAAATGCAAAATATTCACACTCAGCAATGGAATGGAATATTACTCAGCAACAAATGGAGAGAAAAACTATTCACATACACAATAGGGATAAATCTCAAAATCATTGTAAGGAGTAAAAGAAACCAGGCACACCCCCAATTCATACTGTATAATGCCATTTTTATAAAATTCTAGGAAATAAAGGCTGGGCACAGTGGCTCATGCCTGTAATCCTAGCACTCTGGGAGGCCAAGGTGGGTGGATTGCTTGCGCTCATGAGTTTGGGACCAGCCTGAGCATGAGCGAGACCCTGTCTCAAAACATACCCAGGCGTTGTGGAGGGTGCCTATAGTCCCAGCTACCTGAGAAGCTGTGGTAAGAGAATCGTTTAAACTCAAGAGTCTGACATTACTGTGAGCTATGATGCCATAGCACTCAATTGGGGGTGACAAAGTGAGACCATGTCTCAAAAAAAAAAAAAAAAATTCTAGCAAATAAAATTATTCTACAGTGACAGAAAGCAGATTGGTGATTGCCCAAGGATGAGAATTTAGAAAAGAATGTCTCCACCTAGGGAGACAAGGAAACTTTAGAGGGGATAAAAATAATCATTATTTTGATTATGGTGATGGTTTCAAAGGCTTATACATATGCCAAAACTGATCAAATTTTAAACTTTAAATTTAGCAATAACTACATACTACACTTTGTAACTCAGTAAAGTTATAAAAAGTTGTATCTCAAAAAAATTTTTGCAAACTCAAGAATAATACCCAAAGGAATTTTAAAAATGTAGTTCCTGTAAAAGAAGTACTCTTTCTAGGCGGTGCCCGTAGCTCAGTGGGTAAGGTGCCGGGCATATACACTGAGACTGGTAGGTTTGAACCCAGCCCAGGCCAGCTACAACAAAAATGACAACTGCGACAACAACAAAAGAAATAGCTAGGTGTTGTGGCAGGAACCTGGAATCCCAGCTACTTGGGAGGCTGAGACAGGATTTGATCCCAGGAGTTTGAGGTTGCAGTGAGTTATGATGATGGCACTATAGTCTACCCTGGGCAAGATCCTGTCTCAAAAACCAAACCAAAACAAAACAAAAAAAAGGTTTTTGCTACATAACATCTTTACCTAGGACCCACCATCAATATATCGGATGTTGGCCAGATGGACAGGTTTTACGTAATTCGTGGTATTAATAAAAAGTAAATGTCACACCAGTTATGGATTCCTTTGTTTTCCTCCACTCCTACTGCTTCGCTTGACTATACAAAAAATAATTTTTTTCTGGTGGCGCCTGTGGCTCAAGGGGGTAGGGCGCCGGCCCCATGTGTCAGAGGTGGCAGGTTCAAACCCAGCCCCAGCCAAAAACTTCAAAAAAAAAAAAAAAAAAAAAAACCTCAAAAAATAAATTTTTTTTTTTTTTTTGAGACAGTCTCGCTTTGTTGCCTTCTATAAAGTGCCATAGTGTCATAGCTCACAGAAACCTCAAACTCTTGGGCTCAAGCAATCCTCTTGCCTCAGCCTCCCAGGCAGCTGGGACGATAGGCGCCCACCACAATTCCTGATATTTTTTTTAGAGATAGGGTCTTATTCTTGCTCAGGCTGGTCTTGAACTCCTAACTTCAAGCAGTCCACCTACCTCAGCCTCTCGAAGTGCTAGGATTACAGGTGTGAGCCACAATGCCTGGCCTAAAAAATAAAAATTTTTAAAGTAAATGAAAACCTTTCAGTATTGCATTTTCTAAGTTGACTGAAATATACCCTCTTTCAGGAAAAAACCTCTATTAATTCAAGAAATAGCTAATGCATGTAACACCACTCAAAATCTCTCGCTAACCTACTCTCATTAATGTCAGTTTTGTCTAAATTGAATCAACTTAGTTCTTTTTCCCTTCCCATGATTTACAGTACTTAGTAGAATAACTACTAATAACTACCTAATAATAGTTATACATGCAAAAATGTCACTCTGTTTTGAGTTATCCAACAAAAACAATCCCAAGTAGTGTGCCCACTGCTCTTTCTGGTCCACTCAGAAAACCAGCATATTCACAAGAAGACAACTTTCAGCACATAGGAGGGATAAAGTAAATTAGTCATGAGCATAATCCACAGCTACTAAGAGAATATCTGACATATATCTAGGCTTCCTGACACAAAACGAAACAAAATCTGGGGAAAGAACACACTAAAGATGATATTAAAATAAGCAAACAATACAAACACAAACAACAAGGGCTGAGCAAAGGCTAAGGTGGAGGATTGTTTGACCCAAGAGTTCAATATCAGCCTGGGCAACACAAGGAGCCCTCATCTCTTAAAAAAATTAAATAAAATTAAAAAAAAATATAGTGGTGGCTCATGCCTGTAGCCTCAGTTACTTGGGAGGCTGATGAGGTAGGAGGATCCCTTTAGTTCAGGAGTTTGAGGTTACAGTGAGCTATGACCACACCAGCCTGAGTGAGAGATAGAGGTTGTCCCTTCAATAAAAAACAAACAAAATACGGCCCCTCCCGCACACAATTTGCACTCCTTAAGTCATACAAGGAGAACCAAGTAGTACAATTAAACATTTTTTAAGCAATTCTACTTGGAAGTTTTTCTAAGGAAATCAGGATGAGAGCATACATTACCACAAATATACTTAACATCTTATTAAAAAAAAAACAAACCTAAAAATAATTCAATGAGGGAATACTGGAAACTGAATAACTTACGACATATTATTATAATGGATTACCACATAGTTGTTACCAATATCATTGTAAAAACTGATTTAGCTGTATTCAAAGATGTTAAGATTATATAATTAGGTTTTAACAAGTTAAAAAACATTACGTATTTAGGTTTTTAGAAATTAGTGAAAAACCATACACATCTATCCACATGCTAAAGGTTTAACCAGGAAAATACAAAATACCATCAAATGGTCATATAACTTAGCTGTAGGATCAATTTCTAATTTTTCTTTTTTTTGTAGAGACAGAGTCTCACTTTACTGCCCTCGGTAGAGTGCCATGGTGTCACACGGCTCAGCAACCTCCAGCTCTTGGGCTTATGTGATTCTCTCAGCCACAATGCCCGGCTATTTTTTTGTTGTTGCAGTTTGGCCGGGAATGGGTTTGAACCTACCACCCTCGGCATATGGGGCCGGCGCCCTACTCACTGAGCCACAGGCGCCGCCCTAATTTTTCAAAAATAAACACATTATTTGTGTAATAAGGTGAAACAAGTCAGCTTAAATTAATTAGTAATGAGGGAAATTCATTTGATAAAGGGAGAAAGAAATTGTTAAATAGTAAGAACAATGAATTTTGGATGGCTCTGGACATGGTTATAAATTTTGGAACTAGTTCATATTATTGTTTGTTGTCAGAATGTATTAAATCAATGAAATTAGGCAAATGTGACAAACCCTTACAGATGCCTTAAAACTAACACGTATTCCAGTATAAATAACTTCCTAAATCCCTAACATGAATGAGCAAATTT
Source organism: Nycticebus coucang (assembly GCF_027406575.1). NCBI lineage: Eukaryota > Metazoa > Chordata > Mammalia > Primates > Lorisidae > Nycticebus > Nycticebus coucang. The sequence continues at coordinate 29,599,798 of NC_069796.1, forward strand.
CTGTTTCTGACAACCAAAAGATCTAAACATACCCTTCAGAATTTTGTTGCAATCAACCATCTCTCCACCTTTCATATTACTATTTTAACACATGCAAACAAAAGAAGAAAAGCTCTAGACTAACCGTTCTATATTTTAGGGATCATCACTCCTTTGAAAATTATTAACTGTAAAACTTCTCCCACCAAAACACACATGGATTTATTATTTTTAAATTATCCTTATTTTTTGATTCAACTACTTCATAATCTAAAAAGATATTATCTACAACTTCACAATCTATACAGCAGTTATCTACAACTTTGTAGTTAACAATAAATTAAAGACTTCAGAAGAAACAGCTTGTATTTCTTCTGGTATTACAAACCTTAAATATTCTATCTGCTTCTTTTGCAGTATCTGCATGTGAAAATATACTTTCAACACTTGCATATGTTTCTGAGCCAAAATAAATTATTTATATTTGTCCTACATCTCAAGGGAATAATCGCTAGGTTTTTACTCCTTTTATATGCCTTACAGCATGTAAGGACAAAAGTTCCCAATGAACAAAAGTTCTATCACCTGAGTTCTCAGATAAGACCTTATCCGTATCCCATTCAGGCAATCAAAAGGTAAGAAAATCTGCAAATATGTATAAAAACATACAGTAAAAACTTTTAAAAAATTATTTCAACAAAAGCAAGAACAAAAACAAAACTCCCACTGGTAAGAGTATTTTTAAACAACTCTAGTAAGCAGAAGTATTTTTAAAAATTGAATAGATAATACACATATTTACTTGCCACACACTTTTACACAGAGCCCCAAATGTTGACAGCAACAAAAAATATGTGAATTAGATACTACATATGAAAATTTTAAGATTCATGAAGTGTTCCTAAATATACTCACAGAAAGATAGCTGTTAATGTCCACATTGTCAGTAATAGTTTGGCGCTCTCCTTTACAGTTAATTTTCCGAAATCTTCTTCGAGACTGTCTGACAGGAATTTCTCTTTGCAGAACACTATCTTCACTATCTTTGGAATTCTCTACCTGAAACATATGTTTACATTCCTGATTAAATATCTACTTTTTCCATATTACTGATAGTCTATGGAGTCTTAACAGACTCATAAAGAAGCTTCATTTACTTGCAAGAAATTGACGCAAGAAAACTGTCTGTATAGGACAATGCTCATGAGTCAAAAAGATTAAAAGTGATGTTATTATAAGGATCTGAAGACCACAATTTCCTTCCAGGAAATAGTCTCTCTTGCATACATAAATATATATCCTCTACCTTAGTCACTTACCAGAAATGAAGATTGTTAAATACATCTACACATTTGATAATTACAAATTCTGATTTAGTCTGATTGCAAACTGTCTGATTATATACAGATAATACTTAGCACAGTCAGGACTATGGTTTCAGTGAATTGCTAAAGAAAAAAAATGTATGCATTTTTCTTTGGTGTTTAAGATAATGTATAACAATAGCCATAAGTAAGGCTTGCATTTTATAAGAAAGAAGGAAAAACTAACATTTATTAAGGGCTTAAAAAACGGGGCAGCATACATATACATGACATTATACTATTTAGTTTACACAACAGCCATGTAAGCAGGTGTCACTATGTATAGTTTTTAGACAAAGTAAAACCCAAAGAAATTAGTGATGTTCCAGTCTCACAATAGTGATACTTATTAAATGTGAGTGGGAATACACAGGCTTGTCTTCAAAGCTTATCCTGCTGGAACAATATGATTTCACTGCCTGCCCAAGCAAACTAAACTATAATTTAAAAAAATTAACCATTTTTACAAAGGTATATATCAATATCTTCTATAATATTCGTTACAACTAACCTTACATCAAATAAATCCAGTAAACAACAAATGATGGTTTCAGTTTTTCCCTAAAACTTTCCTGCTACTGTTGCATCTTTTTCTAATATCAAAATTTCTAAGGTACTCAAATACAGTAGTTTACCCTTATACCTAGGGGATATATTCCAAGACCACCAGTAGATGCATGAAACCGCAGATAGTACCAAACCCTATGTATATTATTTTTCCCTGCACATACAAACCTATGACAAGTTTTAACTCATAAATTAGGTTCAGTAAGAGATTAACAAAAACTAATAATAAAATAGAACAGTTACAATAATATGTTATAATAAAAGTTACATAAATATGATCTTTTTCTTTCTCTCAATTGTATGGTGGGTAATGGAAACTGTAAAGTGACCTTGGTTTGGTGGGTAACTACTGTACGTAATCTCACTAACACTCCCAGCTCCCCTGTTTGTCAACCAAATCTTAGGTTCAATTATTTCTCAGATTTTCGGTCCTGTCTCTATAAATCCTTCTCACAATGTTCTTTCATTCCCATTACCTTAGTGATAAGTAACTTTCATTAACAAGTGAACCTGACATGCTCCTGTGCAATTCTATCCTACACATTCAGATAGGCCATGTCTCTTGTTCAAAATGTTAAAATGGACCTCTAATGTTTACCAAATAAATGTTAAACTCTTACATTTGATATTCAAAGCCATGTATATTTTGTTCCCAAAATATTTTGATCACTTCATCTTATACATATAGCCTTGGAACAGCAGTTCCCTTATCATCCCCCACCACAAAAACTAATGAGATATGCAAAGGTTCCTTATAATTTCTCAGTAAGAGTTGATGTCTAATCTGTTCTGTTTCAGATGTGAGTTCAAGAGTAAGCAGCAGCCAAGTCAATGTGACTATTCATGTGACCCTCTATACTGTATAACTTACCCTCTGCCATCTAAGGAACTTAAGTAACTTTACTTATTACTTCAATTTATGTTATCCTACTCCTTCTATCTTTCCTTGTTACCATCAATCTTCTAAGATACATCTCAGTTGCCATTTGGTTCACAACCACAAAAGACATTCTTCCTGAGGCCTTGATGGCTAACTATATATACATGACCTAGACTTCTCATAAATGGGACATGCTCTCTACTGCCTCAGTCCTTCTTCACCAGTATACCGACCTCCTACACATACCTTATGGTCTGGTTCAAATAATCTCTGCCCCAGGAAGGTGTTATTCCTTATATAAACTTAAGCATACTGACCATAATTATTTAATAAGTCTATTCATTGACAAGATAACAAGCTCCCTAGGGCAAGAATTCATCTTTGTTCACTTAACACTCAAGTGGCTTGTCAAAATTCGTGTTAAATTCTTGTTTTCTACTCAAATATGTTATGCCCTGACAAAATGTTATTGAGTCAGTACTGACAAGGCCATTTACCAGATGGTAACTTATCTCATTTAGGGTTTATAACTTTTACACAGCTACTCTACCTATTGTAATAATTGGTATAGAGTCTCATAAAAGTTAAATAATTCACACAAGTACATCAATCAGTCCTCAAAACCCAAGTATGACTAAAAAGTTCATCAACTTCATATTTATTTATTCCGGGGATAAAACAGATAATCTCCTTTAGGTGAAAGTCTAACATATGTTTTTTAGACTTTTTAATGTTTGCCATTTATTGGGCAAAGCAGAGATTTAACCAATAAAGGCTTTTCAAAGTCAAAGTGGAAGTAAATTTAGGAAAAAGTTTTCTAAGCTTCAAAATATTAAGAACGTACCCAAATTTAAATAATCTAACCATGACTTTTATTGGACTAATGCTCATACAAAATTCCTCTGAATATAACTGAAATGTTGCCTTTAAAAACATGAAATGATACGTTAAAAACAATGTAAGATTTAAAAAAAAAACAAAAACTTTCACAAATGCATAACTGAAATGGCACAAAAGTAAGGAATACAAAGACCATGAATGAAGTGAAAGCAAGAACACTTCGGCTTGGGAAGCCAATAAAGCCAGATAGTTTCTGCAAATACCTTCCACTTTGATGTTGGTAGGGAGCAAGAAAGACAGGAGATAAATAATCTACTAAAGATGTGGAATCCAACAGAAAACCTACTCATAAAGCTCATCTTCAATAGCTATACCCTCATTATAAGGGACAAATATGACATAAAAGAAAACTTCCCTGGCACTGGGAAAAAGTTGGGGGCAAAGGAAAACCATACAAAAACAGTAACAACAACAAAAACCCCTCAGAATTTAAAACCATAAGCCATCTCTCACGTAAGTTTGTAGTTTGAATTCATACTACCTTAAGCACATTAAGTAAATCTAAAGAAGTTCAAGACTGTTAATATACATAAACCACTGGGAGAATCAATTGTAGAATGCCACCTTACCCCCCAAATCAAAGTACCACCATACTTAAAGTTCCAAGACATGTGAACTCATAGACAAACATACAAAAATTCACAAAACCCAACTACAACAAAACCTAATCACGTGAGCAAGATACGTTGAAAAGTGACAGATAAAAACCAACCAAACAAAAAACCCAACAGAATAACATTTGCAAACACTTCAATATACTGAAATTATCAGAGAACATAAAGCTATAATTAAAAAAAAAACAAACAATACCTTTAAAACAGGCTGGGTGTGGTGGCTCACACCTGTAATCCTAGCACTCTGGGAGGTCAAGGTGGCTGGACTACCTGAGCTAACAGATTCGAGACCAGCCTGAGCATGGTTGAGACCCTGTCTCTAAAAAAAAAAAAAAAAAATAGCTGAGCGTTGTGGCGGGTGCCTGTAGTCCCAGCTACTTAGGAGGCTGAGACAAGAGAATTGCTTGAGCCCAAGAGTTGGAGGTTGCTGTGAGCTATAATGCCACAACCCTCTACCCAAGGTGACAAAGTGAAACTCTGTATTAAAAAAAAAAAAAAAAATGGATGAACTTAAACACAGGTCAATAAAATAACCCAAACTGAAATAGAATAAAAGGGTAAAACAACAAAACAAACAACACCCCCATAAGAATGGCATATTAAGATGCAACTAAAATGGGAATTAGTGAATTGGGAAGATGGATCTAGAAGAATTACAAAGCATGTGATACAAAGCATCATAAAGTGACGAAAAATAAGAAAGCGTACAAGATATAGAAGAAAGGCTGAAAGGATTTAACACACATTTAAACAAAGATCAAGAAGGTGTACAAAAGAAAATGAAACCAAAAACTGCAGCATCAAGTTCACAAATAAAGTATAAATAGAAGACCTACAATACAGACAGAGGGAAAATACACGTCAGGTACAAAGGAAAGAAAATTAATGACTGACTCCTCCAAAAGTAATGAATATCAAAAAATAAAATGCACTGATTATATCAATTAAAAATAATTTTCATTTTGCTATGAATAATTATATTCACGGTAACAGAGAAGAATGCCTTTGACAAGTTCATCAGTAGACTCAACGGAAGTGAGTTGCTATATTCATGGCAAATAATCCTCCCAGAATGAGGCAAAAATAAAGAAATTTTTAGACAAAGAAAAAAATAAAGAAAAACACTACACTTAGTTTAGATGTTTAACAAAAGACCATCACTAAACACAGTTTATTTTTTTCTTAATTTGTTTTTATTAATATTAAATCATAGCTGTGTACATTAATGCGATCATGGGGCACCATACATTGGTTTTATAAACAGTTTGACACATTTTCATCAGACTGGTTAATGTAGCCTTCCTGGCATTTTCTTAGTTATTGTGTTAAGACAATTATATTCTACATTTACTAAGTTAAAAACAGTTTTAAAGGAGACATTTTAAACATTACACAAGTGTTCCTATAAGTAAGGATTTTTTTTTGTAGAGACAGAGTCTCACTTTATTGCCCTTAGTAGAGTGCTGTTCCATCACAGCTCACAGCAACCTCCAGCTCCTGGGCTTAGGCGATTGTCTTGCCTCAGCCTCCCCAGTAGCTGGGACCACAGGCGCCTGCCACAACGCCCGGCTATTTTTTGTTGCAGTTTGGCCGGGGCCAGGTTTAAACCCACCACCCTCGGTATATGGGGTCGGCGCTGTACTCACTGAGCCACAAGTGCCGGTTTTTTAACACAAGAAAATTAAAAGCAAATAATGCTAAACATCTAGTTAAATATGAACAAATAATGACTGTATAAAACAATAAAGTAAGACAAAATTTATAGGACAAATACATAAAGCTAAAACACCGGGCAATAGGAATTATTTCTGGGCCCTAGCATTGAACTCTTTAAGTTTGGCTACTTACTAGCTTCAGATATTTTAAGATAGAAATTTTAAAACACCAAGAATTAGCAATAACAGAAGACAATAGACACTATTTTTAATGGACTTATTAGTAGGAAGAAGAGGTAAGAAAAAAAGACCTTACTATTAAAGATAGTAAAAACAAGAGGGGGGGGGAGTAGAACAGTAAGAACAGTAGAACAATAAAGCAGTAAAAGTAAATCCAAACCTGCCAGCAATAACGATGAATGTCTAAGTTAAAAAAAATCTGATACAGACAGAAAAAAACCCAACAGATCCCAACAATTGGAACTCACAGAATTTGCTGCAAAAAATATGACAAAAAGAATACTACAAACTAAAATTACAGGCTAATGCTTCACTAAAAAACATAAATGGAAAAGTCCTAAACTTTATTATCCAATTGGACCCAGAATGCACAAAAAACTAGAAACTCAAATTGAGCTTTTATTGAGAATGCAAGGGTAATTTAATATTAGAAAAATCATTTACTGTAAATTATATGAAGAGATCCAAGGAGAAAAGAGGCACGAATTACCGTAATAAATGCAGAAAAAAGTTTCTGATAAATATCTGTAATCCTTCTTGATAAAAGCAGTATTTCTCTTCTAAATTATTATGAACTTTTGACAGCTGCCCATTTTATTTTATTTTTTATTTTTTTTTTTATCAAATCATAGCTGTGTACATCAATATGATCATGGGGCACCATACACTTGTTTCATAGAATATTTGACACATTTTCATCTCATTAGTTGACATAGCCCTCCTGGCATTTTCCTAGTTACTTTGCCAAGACATTTACATTCCACATTTATTTCCTGGCTTTCTAACAGAAGAAATCCTAATCGAATACATGTTTTTATCCATACCTGCCATAAGCCACTGCTTACTGGAGGTTTACATTCCTTTAGTGAGGCAATGGTACTTACTCACCATTATCAGGGCTCTATAATCACTAGGAATGGTTGTTAACTACTTGTGTCCCAGCTTCTAAGCTTTTGCAATGAATAGCCTTAGGGAACACATTGCTTTCTTAACATGGACCAATTTGGTAAATACTTTTAAGAGAAAAAAAGCCCTGTAGTCCCAGGTACTCGGGAGGCTGAGGCAAGAGAATCCCTTAAGCCCAAGAGTTGGAGGTTGCTGTGACACCATGCACTCTTCTGAGAGAGACAAAAGGGAGACTCTCAAAAAAATAAGAAAATTAAAAAAAAGAGAGAGAAAAAACCAGTCACATGTTGATGCTGACATTTCCTACGGAAATTTTATATTCAGGTTTTTAATGTAACATCTTCGCTTTAATGTAAACTCTAATGCTGAAAAAAAAATTGTGATTGTTAATGAAATTTATATATGAATATATTAATTATAATTAGATATACATTTTAATCCTTTCTAATTAAATATATCTTTACATACAAATTTTCTCTTCATAATATACACATACAGGGTGTCCATAAAGTTCATATGGAATTTACTATGTTAAATTATTTTAAATTGCACATGAACTTTATGTCTACCCTGTATACATTATTTATACATATATAATAGCTTTAAATTAACAACATTACCACTAACATTCTAGTTACATAGTTTTGTTTCCTAATAATCCACATATACATGTATGTATGTTATGTTATTATAATTACAGTTACATGTATGTGCATCTCTATATACAGACACATATACACTCACGTGTTGCTTAATGATGAGGAATCGTTCTAAGAAATGAGATGTTAGGGGATTTCATCACTATACAAGTATCATGGAGTATACTTAATACCAGCTGTTCTCAACCTGTGGGTCGCGACCCCTTTGTAACAATGAAAATATATCCTGCATATCAGATATTTACATTGCGATTCGTAACAGCAGCAAAATTACAGTTATGAAGTAGCAACGAAAATAATTCTATGGTTGGGGGTCACCACAACATGAGGAACTGTATTAAAAGGTTGCAGCAGTAGGAGGCATTAGGAAGGTTGAGAACTACTGACTTACACAAACATAGATGGTAGGTACAGCCTACTGCTACACACAGAGGCACATACTGCTATTCAATACTGACAAGCAATTATAACACAATGGTAAGGATGTGTGTATCAAAACACAGAAAAGGTACAGTAAAAATGCCATATAATAATCTTGTAGGACCACCATATATGTGACCTGTCACTGACTGAAGCATCATTTTTGGCACATGACTGTATAAAAAAACTGTAAAAATAGCACTATTAGTACTAACAATGAGACAACTAGCTCTTTCAGTCCTTACAATGAACGATATATCCTCTTTCTGTGTAAACCATATATATAATAGGAATGTACAGACAAAATATTGTCTCTTAAAGTCACCAGAAATAATAATTCTTAGTGAAATTATACCAAAAATTTTACATATATTAAAATCATTGTTTTGGTTGGGGGTGAATTACATTTTTTCTTCATTTTTGAATTGATTTTAGAACACACAAAGATTTACATGTGTCCTCTAAACTGCTATTTTTTCTCAGTTTTCTTCTACCTTTACTTGCCTTTTTTCCCCCTAAGTGTGCTAGGCACAAAACCATCACAACTGATAGTACTCTTCACTGGGATCTCAATAAGGTAAACTAAGAAAAAATAATAACATGATGGTAACTTCATCTCTGAGAACATAGTGTCTCTTTTTGTTCAAGTTTAATTTTTGTTTTTTTAAAGGTATTTTAAAACATTGCTTTTGTAGAGTTGTTAAAGAGATGGGGTCTCACTGTGTTGCACAGACTGGAGTGCAATGGCTATTTGCAGGCATGAACATAGCACATGATAGGCACAAACTTCTAGGCTAAAGTGATCTTCCTGCCTCAGTCTACAGAGTAGATGTGACTACAGATTCATGCCACCAGGCCTGGCTTAGGTAATTTTTCCATCATTACCGTAAATGTATTCTTCCTTTATGTGACACACATGTAGAATGTTGATAGTTGTTTTTGATCCCTACTTTAAAAATTGCATCAAGATTGCATTAAGTTTTAGAGGGATCTTGAGAGAACTTATATATTAAAAATATTGACTGCCCCTAACACTACACCCAACAGAAATCTGGGGTCATTATGATTAGGTGCACAAAACCTACGGCCTCCCTACAAATTCCTTACATATGAAGAAGAAAATTATGAAATGTATGTGGTGGGCATACGAGTGATCACTGTATAATTCTTTCAATTGCACTGTATGTTGAAAAACTGCCTAATAAAATATTGGAAAATTAAAAAAAATATATATATATTGACTGCCTCAATTGATTTAGAGGTATAGAAATTTTTACGGTTTTCTGTGTAAAGTTCTCCTGCAACTTTGTTAGATTTAATCTAATGCATATCAATTTTTTTTGTTTACAAATGGTATATTTATAAAATTCTATCTCCTAATTATTTGTTGCTTGTAAGGAGAAATATAATTGATTTGGTGTACAAATAAGTATCCAGTGACCTTGCTAAAATTACTTAGTAATTTAAAAAGTTCACATTTAAGTATTTTTGGGTTTTCTATGTGCATATCATGTCATTTGTAAATGACAGTTTTATGTACAGTAGAACCTTTGTAAATTGAACATCCAAGGGACTGTAACAAACTAACATATGGAAGTGGTGGACATAAGGAAGTAGGCCTATAGTACTGATACATACATGAGGTGCGTGTCTGGTCTATGAAAATTAGGTCAACTTAATAAGGTAGTCAAAGTAGTTTGGTGGTCAAATATGGAGGTTCTAGTGTATTTTTTCTATCCATTGTTTTCCCCTTGTTAAATGTACCGCACAGAATCTCCTGTACAGTGATTTTGGTATTGGTGAGCTTTATTGACATATTCTCAAATGCTGGGACAAAGTCTTAAGTCTTTACTGTAGGGTTTGTGCAGGTACTTGAAATAAGGTTATAGAACCTTCCTTCTCGCCCTTGCTTGCTAAAGCTTTTAAAATAATGAATGAGTTTAGAGTACTATCAAATGCTTTACATGCACCTACAGAGATGATCATCTGATTTTTTTCCCTTTAATTATATCAATGTAGTGAATCACACTGATTTCCAAATGCTAACTCAACCTGTAATTCTAGGAATAAATTCAGTTTAGTCATGATGTTTTATTCACCGTATGTATCACTGGGATTTGATTCCCTAAAATTTTAAGATTTTTACATCTATTTTCATTAAAAAATACTGACCTATAATATTGCTTTTGTATAAGGCCTTTATTAGGCTTTGTTATCAAAATTAAACAGGACCCATAGAAACAGAGGAAGTATTCAATCTGTAGTGAATCTGAAGCATTCTACTTACTATTAGAGCAGCGGTTCTCAACCTGCGGGTTGCAACCCCTTTGTAACAATGAAAATACATCCTGCATATCAGATATTTACATTACAATTCATAACGGTAACAAAATTATAGTTACGAAGTAGCAACAAAAATAATTTTATGGTTGGAGGTCACCACAATATGAGGAACTTCTATTAAGGGTTGCAGCATTAGGAGGCATTAGGGAAGTTGAGAACCACTGTATTACAGGTTATGTAGCATTTCTTCTTTAAAATGTTTGGAAAAATTTACCACTGATGCCACAAGGGTCTGACTTTCTAAATGAAAAGGTTTCTAATTACAGCTTCATTTTCTTTTCTAGATATTGGCTTATGTAGATTTTCTAATCTACTTTTTGTCTCCATGGATTTCCCCATTCTATACATTTCGTGTAAATAAAATCATATATACTAGCCTTTTGTATGCAGTTTCTTTCACTCAAAATGTTTTCAAGGTTCATCCATGTTGTATGTAGCATGTATCAATACTTCATTCCTTTTTATGGCAGAATTATACACCATCATATGAATATACAATAAATTGTTTATCTATCAAGCTGATGGACATTTGGGCTGATTCTACTTTCTGGAATCTATGAATAATGTATGCATTAGTGGACAAGATTTTGTGTAAACCTGTTTTCAATTCTCTTGGGCAGATATGTAGGAGTGGAATTGATGAGTCATATGATAATTCTATTTTTAACTATTTGAAGAACTGCCTGAATTTTCAAATCAGCTGCACCATATAAATTTCTACCAGCAGTGTATAATGGCTCCAATTTCTCCACACCCCTGCCAATACCTGTTATAGTCCATCTGTAAAATTGTTATTTATAATTATTTTCAAGTTTGGACATTCTTTATCTTCAAAGTTATGCTGTGAGTGTGATTTGTCTGTGGATTTCACCTATCTTGTAGATCTATATTATTTTTGGGGAAATTATTGGGAGACAGATCGTTACGTGGATGTCACTGTCTTCAGCTACATAGAAAAAGTTAAATTTAAAACTTAAATCAAAATAATGAACTAATAAATTCTACAAAGCAAAACGGTAAGTTAAATAATTTTGTTAAGAGGAGGGTCTTTTAAAAGCATGACCTCAAATCCAAAAGATTTAGAAGGAAACAAACTTAACAGATCCTCACTCCCTAAAAATTGTTAACTATGAACAAATATATTTTAGATGTAAAGTTAAAGAAAATGATAAATTTATAGCCTCTTATAAACAAAAGAGCTCATTTACTAATAAAAAGTTCTTCACAAATAAACAAGAAAAGGAATAACTCAAGTAGAAAAACTGGCAAGAGAGATCAATACTATAATAATAAGAAAAATCTCAATAGCATATGAGAATATGTACAACCTCACCATAACAAATGAAGTTAAAACAAGAAGATTACTATATAAGATACCAGATTAAGATGACTAACATATCAGGTGATCAAAAGGTGTTCAGAAAAAAGACATTCTGACTCGCCAGTGGAGTTCTTCAAATTTGTATAAATAAAAACATAGTAAAACCATTTGGTAGACTTGGATCAAGCATTTTTAAGATTGTTGAAAATTTCATCTAATCTAGATTTTCTCCTATAACTCATACAGCATTTTAAACTATGCTGGTTATCAATAAAAAAGTTTCAGAATTTAAAAATTATCAACAATAAATGTATACTTGGTGTTACTACTTTTTGACTTTTTATTTTATATATACACATTTCTTGAAACATCTGAGAATAAATTGAAGATAAAGTGATTCTTGAATCCAAAATATGTCAATATGTATTTCTGAAGAACAATGACTTTGTCTTACATAACCACAGTACAGTTATAAAAATCTGAAAATTCGAAATTGTCTAATCTATAGTCCGTATTTATATATCATGAACTGCACCAACTATGTCATTCCGATGACATAGCTAATCCCATGTTAGTATTTGCTATGTCTTCCTACCATAAATTTTGTACTTTTTCCCTTAAAAAATGATTTGTGGGGCTCAGCGCCTACTGCTTAGTGGCTACGGTAGCAGCCACATACATAAGGGTTGGATGGTTTGAATCCAGCCCAGGCCTGCCAAACAACAATGACAACTACAACAACAACAAAAATAGCTGGGCATTGTGGCAGGTGCCTGTAGTCCCAGTTACTTGGGAGACTGAGGCAAGAGAATTGCTTAAGCCCAAGAGTTAGAGGTTGCTGTGAGCTGTGACACCACAGCACTCTACTGAGAGCGACACAGTGAGACTCTGCCTCAAAAAAAAAAAAAAAAAAGATTTGTGGGGAAATACTTTTGAGACCTTTGAGACCTCATAAGTATTCTGTTTCTCATCAAACATTTGCCCCCAAGTTTTAGCATTCATTAATTATTTTCTAACTTAATTATCCCTTCAAAATTTATTAGTTGGCATTCTACTGTTACAAAGAACTTTTGCTTCTTCCCCACTCATTCATTTATGTCATTAGGATTTACAAATTCCTTTAATACACACAGCCATGCCATCAATTACTGGGAATTTGTATTTAGAGCCTCAAACTGTGTGGCTCTGGCCACGCAAATCCCTTCAACTTGACTCTTGTGTCCTTTTGCTGTGGTCCCTGTAATTCTCTGAATACTTTCTTCAGTGGAAGATGAAAAAATTTCTTGCCAGGGAGCTAGGTTATGCATATGTAAGGGATATACATTTGTCAGATGATCAAACTGAACATTTAAAATGTGTTCATCTTAACACTCTAGCTAGTAGTGCTTTCTACAATGTTATGGGCAAATAACATTGCCCATAACTGCCCATTTACTTTAACTGTAAGTAAAAAACAAATTGATAATAATGAAAGACAAGTTTCTATTAGACAAAGGAAGCACTTTTTAAAAAGCCAGAATAAGCCCTGAGTTTTTAACATAGAGATACAAAAATATAAATACAAGATTTGTGTATACAACTGTGTGCACATGCACATGTGGTGCACATACACATATTTTCTAGCTTTGTTCACTGAGAGGTAGGAGAATGAGACATCCGGAGCAATGGGCACAACTGGCAGCCAGGTCTGGGTTTCTAAATTCTTTTTTCCAACAAAAGCAAGCAGGTTTCATTACAGAAAAGGCTGACTTCAGGTTTTGGAAAGGGAATTATTAGACGAGGATGTAGCATCTTGCATTCAAAGTGATTTTATATTCTCCTTTTCTACCTCCTTATAAGAAAATATTACAGAATAAGTATTTAAAAACAATGTATATGAGAACCCTGAAATAAAAGCACTACTTTCTCTCCATACAGTGCTAACAAATCCAAAAACCAACAGTGCCTAGGTAATTTTCTCACCATGTTCCTCAATAAATATATTTAAAAGAAAGAATTCTGAGGCTTTAATAGATATCCCCTATATCCAATACTTAAAGGAAATAAACATAAATGCACAGTCCACACCTTAAACAAACTTGAATTCAAGAAACATTCACTGAATAGTCACTATGCAGGCAGCACTCTGCATTGTGGGACATACTAACTGAATAAGGCATAACCCTTGCTTTTTTTTTTTTTGAGACAAAGTCTCACTTTGTCGCCTTCAGTAGAGTGCTGTAGCATCACAGTTCACAGCAACCTCAAACTCTTGGGCTTAAGTGATTCTCTTGCCTCAGCCTCCCCAATAGCTGGGACTACAGGTGACCATCACAATGCCTGGCTATTTTTAGAGATGAGGTCTTGATCTGGCTCAGGCTGGTCTCACACTCCTGAGCTTAGGCAATCCACCTACCTCAGCCTCCCAAAGTGCTAGCATTACAGGCGTTGAGCCACCACATCCTGCCATAATCTTTGCTTTTTAAGAGTTTAAAATCTAGTTGTTTATATGAAACTTAGGATAGTGAGTTCATGGTTATATAGATGATCCAGTTTGGAGAAGACAATACATAAACCATTTGAAAATGACAGTTTGACAATAGCACAATGCAATGGAAAAGTGGTTTAGTTTTGAGCCGTGACATTAAAATGCTTCATTAAGAATTTAACCTCAGGGTGGCGCCTGTGGCTCAAGGAGTAGGGCGCCAGTCCTATATGCTGGAGGTGGCGGGTTCAAACCCAGCCCTGGCCAAAAAAAAAAAAAAAAAAAAAAAAAAACAAAAAAAAAGGGGTGGGCGGGGAGGAGAATTTAATCTCAGGCCAGGGGCAATGGCTCCTGCCTTTAATCCAAAGTGGGAGGATGGCTTAAGGCCAGAAGTTCAAGACCAGACTGAGCAATATAGTAAACCCTTACCTCTACAAAAAAAAAAGAAGAAAAGGTGAATGTGGTGACACACACCTATAGTCCTGGATAATCAGGAAGCTAAGGCAGGAGTAAGCCTTGAGTCTAGAAGTTTGAGGTTGCAGTGAGGTATGAAGATGCAACTGCATTCTGGTCTGGGCAACAGTGCAAGAGTCTTAAGAAAAAAGCAAAGAAAAAATAGAATTCTACCTCTAGTCTCAATAGTTCAAATCTAATCAGATGGTATGCTCACCTACATAAATGTTAGTAGGACAATGAAATGTCTATTCAATGTATGCTATTTTTCTAGTAAGGTCATGTCAGAACAAGGTAAAAGGGAAGCTGTGTTTTTTATTCTTATAATGCTTAAAAAAACAAAATTCTAAAGTTAAATTAGCTACCTAGATCTCTTATCAAGTAAGGAATTATTCCTTAAATATACAACCTTACATGAAACTTTACCTCAAATAATTAGAAAGTAAAAATATTAGCTCTAGAATTCTAGACCATTTCTTACTTGGATGGGTCTTTAATTTTCTCTACCTCATTCCCTTTAGTCCAAAGTGTGGAATACAGATGTTCAAAGTTTATTGACTAATGAATGAGAAAGGAGAAAATGCTTGAAAAATCATGCTCCTTTTTGAAAATCTTTATCTTAGGCCAGGTGCGGTGGCTCATACCTGTAACCAAGCACTTGGGGAGGCCAAGGCAGGTGGATTGCTTGAGCTACGAGTTTGAGACCAGTCTAAGCTAGATTGAGACCCTGTCCCTAAAAAAAAAAATAGCTGGGCATTGTAAGTGGCTGCCTGTAGTCAGGAGGCTGAGACAAGAGGATCCCTTGAGCCCAAGAGTTTGAGGTTTCTGTGACCTACAATGCCATAGCATTCTACTTGGAGTGACAAAGTGAAACTCTATCTCAAAAAAAAAAAAAAAAAAAACCAAAAAAACCAAAAAAACTTTATTGTAATTTTCTGATAGAGGGGTAAAAGAAATCATCAAATTTATAACATACAAACAATTGTATCAAGTTTTACCACTTTCACAGATCAGAAAAAGTCTGAGTAGATTAAAATTTATACCTATGAATCTTTAAAAGATCAGAGTAATGAAGTCTCCTTAAGTGGTTATTGCCTACAACAGTTAAAGTTGAAACTGAAAGCATATTGAAAAGTAATTCAGCATTCTTTAAAATTCTTACCACAATCATTTCTGAAGGCTCTAATACAAGACAATCACATCCTCTTTTTCCTCCAAACTGCTTACCAAAACTATAAAAACAGAAAAACAATTTCTTTAGCAAAGGTTATAAATAAAATGTAACATTATAGGAAAAAAAAGCAGACAATAACAAAAACCACCTAGATGTTAACCAAGAAGTTCTGATCCTGACATCCCCATAAGTAAAATTAGACTTTCTTGGCGGGGGGCGGGGAGGGGGAAACGGACACATCTGTTCTTAATTGCTCAGAAAGAACAGATGTCAATATAGTATAGCATGAAAATTCTTTTAAAATTTTTGCCTCTAACTAGTCCCTAAACTTAGTTACAAACAATACTTGCCTAATCTCAAATTCTGAACATCTGTCAATTATGTGTTTCAGAAAAAAAAGCACAGGTAATAAAAAAAATGATAATATGATTATGCAATGTTTTATACAAGTAAATTATTATACTCTTTTGGGAACAGTAGACAACAGATATAAAAAATATTACATTCAAGTACAGTAGTACCTTGGTATCTGATGGGGACTGGTCCCAGCTTCCCCAAATCAAAATCCACAGTTGTTCAAATTTTATTATTTAAATGGTGTAGTATTTGCTTATAACCTATGCACATGCTACCATACACTTTGAATCATCTCTAGATTATTTATAGAACCCAATACAAAATAACTGCTATGTAAATAGCTGTAATAAAATCATTGAGGAAATACCGGCAAGTAAAAAAGTCTGTACATGTCCAGACATTTTTTTCTTGGATGATTGTGATCTGCTGAAACCAACAGATGAAATCCATGGATATGAAGGGCCAAATGCATATAAAGAATGCAGTTAGGTACACAGATGATTTATTTTAAAAAAATGCTGGAATCACTGGCTATTTCTCTTTAAAAAACTAAAGCTGTATCAGTACTAAAAGAAAATGAATTTTTATATTCCCGGTTTGAGAAAAACATATCTAAGCAAATCAAAAAACAAGGCAATAAAGCTGATGTGCTGGTTCATGCCTATAATCACTGCACTTTGGGAGGTTAAGGCAGGAGAGGCATTTCAGCCCAGGTGTTTGAGACCAGCCCAGGGTAACACAGAGGAATTCTCTACAAAAAAATCAAAAAGTAACTAGGCATGGTGGTCCATGCCTGTAGCCCCAGCTGCTTGGGAGGCTTAGGTAAGAGTTCAGGAGTGTGGGATAAGGTTGAGGTGAGCTATAATGATGTCACTGCACTCTAGCCCAAGTGACAGAGTGAGAACCTGCCTTAAAAAAAAAAAAAAAAAAAAAGGCAATCATAAAGAAAAAGACAGGTTTCATTTTAAAAGATAAACTGAATTTTTTAAAAAGTGGAAAGAATAAGAAAAACTTGCCCATTATATAAAACACAAAAGGTTGACAAACTTACATGAGTGTGTACTTAAAAGAAATTATAAAATAACCTAAGATACCACAATTTGGAATGTTTAGTACCAGAGTCAATTATAAAATAAATATATAAAATATTGTTCCTAAATAACCAAATGGGAAAAAAACTATGATGCAAACAAAATAGAAAATAAGAAATAAATTTAATTAAGTACAGAAATCATTTTTAAAGAAAACTGTATAATTTTATTGATGGATTAAAAATAGGGCTGTGGCTCAGTCGGTAAGGCGCCAGCCCCATATACCGAGGGTGGCGCGTTCAAACCCGGCCCCGGCCAAACTGCAACCAAAAAATAGCCGGGCGTTGTGGCAGGCGCCTGTAGTCCCAGCTACTTGGGAGGCTGAGAGTAGAGAATCGCTTAAGCCCAGGAGTTGGAGGTTGCTGTGAGCTGTGTGAGGCCACGGCACTCTACCGAGGGCCATAAAGTGAGACTCTGTCTCTACCAAAAAAAAAAAAAAAAAAATAGGGCTTAAGGGCAGTGCCTGTGGCTCAAAGGAGTAGGGTGCTGGCCCCATATACCAGAGGTGGTGGGTTCAGACCCTGCCCCAGCCAAAAACTGCAAAAAGAAAAAAAGTGAAAATAGGGCTTAAAAGTAACACAGCACATACTTTTATCAGAAGGCTCACTTCACTCTATAAAATGTCAATTACCCACGAAATATAAAGTTATATACAAATATAGTTTGTAACAAAACCCTCATCAAAGTACAAACAAAATTACTTTTTCAATATAACCAACAAGACCACTTTCGTTTTTTTCTTAAGCAGATTTGTATTTGTTTCCTCAAATAAACTCATATCACATAATACATTCAAAAATGTAATTTATAAGTTTGCTTTTATGCAAGATGGAATAACAGAGTCTGAATTTACTACCCCCCCCAAATAGCAGAAAACAAGACAAAATATATAAAACAACAGTTTCAAGACACTGAAAGGGAGGCAGACCAAGGTTGTTATTCTTAAGAGATGGAATGAAAACTAAGAAAACCTCTACAATAACCTATTTTACTGACAGGCAATCTTAAGACCGCGATGCAAGAAGAAGAAGCCTAACAGAACCTTTCAGTCTCACTAGGTGGAAGACATAAAGTTTTAGGGTATGGGTGATAAAGAAAAGATGCTTAAAATTTGGAAGAAAGGAGTGAGCTGCAAAGGAACAGGAAGTACACAAGAGTATCCATAAAAGTGTATGTGTGTGTATGTTGAATGTGTGTGTGCACTATGGACATCTTCACAAAGGTTCCCATGAGTCTTTGAATGAATACTGTGAGAACAAGACTAAAATGGGGCGGCGCCTGTGGCTCAAAGGGGTAGGGCACCAGTCCCATATGCCGGAGGTGGTGGGTTCAAACCCAGCCCCGGCCAGAAACGCAAAAAAAAAAAAAAAAAGAGAACAAGCCTAAAAGTCAGAATGAAAAGATGATATAATACATGAAGCACTGGGTAGGGTCCTCAGAAACTTACTTTCTTAGTAACATGATAAATCAGCCCTATACTCAAACGTGCTAGACTTGGTCAAACAAAATTAAAAGATAAAGCTTGCAGGGGCACAGTAGCTCACACCTGTAATCTTAGCATTGTGGGAAGCCAAGACTGGTGGACTGCTTGAACTCAGGAGTTCAAGACCAGCCTAAGCAAAAGTGAGACCTCATTTCTACTAAAAATAGAACAACTAGCCGGGCATCACAGAAGGTATCTGTAGTCCCAGGTACTGGGCAGATGGCTCAGGCAAGAGGATTGCCCAAATCCAAAAGATGGAGGTTGATGCGAGCTATGACGACACCACTTCACTCTACTCAGGGCAACAAGAGTGAGACTCCGTCTAAAAATATTAAATAAATAATCAAATAGATTCCAATTAGCTCCAGGGGTCCTCAAACTATGGCCCGCGGGCCACATGAGCCAGTGTGATTTTTTTTTGTTCCTGTTTTGTTTTTTTACTTCAAAATAAGATATGTGCAGTGTGCATAGGAATTTGTTCATAGTTTATTTTTTAAACTATAGTCCGGCCCTCCAATAGTCTGAGGGACAGTGAACTGGCCCCCTGTTTAAAAAGTTTGAGGACCGCTGAGAGACTGTATGTTAGAACAAAGTCCCCCAAAATACAAAAGATGAATCCTAACGATATAAAATTCACAAGGTCTGATATCCAATAAAGGAACAAAACAAAAAGCATACAAAGAATAGAAAGTATAATTCATAACCAAAAGAAAAAACCAATTAATATAAGAAGACCCAGAACTGTCAGAAGGTGATCAACAAAGACATTAAAACAGCTATTTCTAAGCATGCTACTTATGTTCAAGTAGAAATAAATAAAAATATAAAGAGAGAAACAGAATGTAAAAAAAGACCTTGTGGAATGTTATATTAAATCACATGTACACATACATAAGGTCTGGTTGTCCCATTTTTCCAGGAGTATCAAAATTAATGAGTGGCTTAAGATAGTGTCAACTTCATCTACTTATTCATAAAGTTTCCTATCAATTTTCATTTATTACTTTTAACACCCATTCAGATGTATGTCTGCAAGATTAGCTCAATTTGTTGACAGAAAACTGTTCAAGACCAGCCTAAGCAAAAGTGAGACTGCATTTCTACTTTACTTTTACAAAATTCTCTTACAAAACTTTTGATTTCTGTAGGATAATAATGTCCCCCTTTTCATGTCTTATTTTGGTAACTTGTGTTTTCTCTTCTTTTGATAGTCAGTCAAACTCAAAGTTTATCAATTCTGTTGACCTTTTCAAAGAATCAACTTTTCATTTTATTGGTTTTTCTCTATCATTTTTCATTTCACTGATTTCCAGTCAAACTTTACTTGTGCTTGTTTTTCAGTTTACTTTGTTCTTTTCATTCTTTAGATGAAAATTTAAGGTGACTGAATAAAAACAATTCTTTTCTTATGCTATAAAGTTAGTGGTAGAAATTTCTAAGTACTGCTTTTGTTGCATCCCATAAATTTATATGTGTGCTCATTTTCACCGAGTTCAAAATATTTTCTAATTTCTATTGTGAAGTCTTCTCTTATCTCTGCGCCATTTACAAATATATTCTTTAAACTCTCACATTTCTTTCTAGTATTGATTTATAATTTAATTCCAATGTGGTCCAACGATTCCAATCCTTTTAAGTTTATTAAGACTTGTGTTATGGCCCTAGATTCTATGCCCTATCCTGGAAAATCCTATAAGTCATGAAAAAAATTACATATCAGATCAACATGGCTGATAATACTTTCAAGCTTCACACCTTTATTAATTTTCATACCAGTGGTTCTATTATTAAAAGCAGAATTCTAGGCCAGGCCTGGGGGCTCACGCCTGTAATACTAGCCCTCTGGGAGGCCAAGACGTGTGGGATGCTTGAGCTCAGGAGTTTGACACCAGCCTGAGCAAGAGTGAGACCCCATCTCTACTAAAAATAGGAAAAACTAACCGGGCTTGGTGGCACATACCAATAGACCCAGCTACTCCAGAGGTTGAGGCTAGAGGATTGCTTGAACCCAGGAGTTTGAGGTTGCCGTGAGCTAGGCTGATGCTTTCCCAGAGCAACAGAGTAAGACTCTGTTGCAACAAAAACAACAAAACAGAGCAGACCTTTGAAATCATCAGCTATAATTGCTAAATTCCTACTGATCCTTTCAATTATGCCTTCATGTATTTTGAGGCTCTGCTATTAAATATATAATAAAAATTGCTATTGTACCTTGAAAGTTTATTTGGAGGTTCTAGCAGGGGAGTGCAGCTACTGGGAGGGGTGGAAAAAGGAAGAGCGGAGAGAGGGAAGGAGGGAGGGGGGTGGGGCCTTGGTGTGTGCCACACCTTTTGATGGCAAGACTCGATTGCAAGAGGGACTTTGCCTAACAAATGCAATCAGTGTAATCTGGTTTACTGTACCCTCAATGAACCCCCAACAATAAAAAAAAAAAAAGGAAAAAAAATTGCTATTGTACCTAATGTAGTGATCCTTACTTTTTTCTTACCTATCCTTTTATTCTACCCGCCCCTTTTAAAATTTCAGATTAATATGAGGGTATAAACGATTAGGTCACAATGTTTGCATCTGTTAGGTACCCTATTGAAATTGTGTCCCATTCCCAGGAGGTGTGCCATATAACCTGATGTTGTGCCCATTAGGGGGCAGCACACCAATCCCCCTCATAGCGAACTTTTAACACTGAAATTTTGCTGTCAGTCCCTAGTAATATTTCCTGTTTTAAAATCTATTTTGATTGATATTGATATGGTTACTCCAGTTATCTTATGAATATAGTTTGCCTGGCATATCTTCCTTCATCCTTTTACTTTCAACTTATTTGAGCTTTGAAACTAAAGTGTGTGTCTTGAAGACAGCATACAACTGGATCTTAGATTATCACAGAGTTTGATAATCTTTTTCTTTTGACTATGTTTACACTATGCTTCTGTAACAAAAAAGTGTTGACATGTCTGAATTATGTCTGCCATTTTCCTGTTTTTTAAATGTCTCATCTTTTTTTGTTCCTCTGTTCCTCCTTTACTATCAAAATTTCTATCAAATATTTTTGTTTAGTGTTCCATTTTAATTCCTTTGATTTTTAAAAATACCATTTTTTATTATTTTCTTAATGGTTAATCTAGGAATTGCAGTATGTTTAGGGAACAAGGCAACGTAGTCCCCTCTGACTACTTTCAAACAGTAGATTAGAGATTCTAGTCAGTGCAAAAATTAAAGACAATAAATTAAAGGCATAGACACTGGAAAAAGTAAAATGATCTTTATTATAGGACACTGACACTGTATGTGGGAAATTCTAAGAAACCTACAAATAAACTACTAGATTTAATAAAATAATTTATTGAGATCACAAGATAAAGACCAATATGCAAAAACCAACTCGATTTACACATACTTGCAATGAATAAAATGAAAATGAAATTAAAAAACAATTTCCATCAAATCAGTGTTTAAAAGATTAAAATATTTGAGACTAACTTAACAAAAATTTAAGACTCATACACTGAACAATTCAAAACATTGCTGAGAGAAATAAAAGATGATCTAAATACATAATGAATTATCCAGGTTCACAGATTGAAAGATAGATATTAAGACGGCAATTCTCACCAAACTAATCTATATATTCAAATAATTTCCTATCAAAATCCCAGTAAGCTTTATTGTACAATCGGACAAACAGATCCTAAATTTACATGGAAATACAAAGAACCTAAAACAGCAAAAACCATTATAAAAATGAACAAAGTTGTAAAACTTACCGGATTTGGAAACTTACTTAAAAAAAGGCTACAATAATCAAAACAGTCAGTATTGGTATCAAGACAAAAAAACAGTTAAATGGAAAAGAATAAATTTGTCCGGAAAATTATAAACACATAATTACTTCATTAGTTAAATGATTATCAACAAAGATACTAAAGGAATTCAATAGGGAAAGGATAGCCTTTTCAAAAAAAGGGCTGGATCAATTTAATATGTAAATGTCCATTAAGCAAAACTAAACCAAAACAATCCCCTCAAAACAAAAATTAACTCATAGTAGATCATAAGCCAAAATGTTAAGATATATATATATAAAAAACCATAGAAAAAACCCATAAAAAACTTATAGAAAAAACCCATAAACTAAAGAAGTGAGGTTAGTCAAAGATTTCTTTGATAACAACACCAAAAGATCTACCTTTAAAAGAAAAAAAATACACTGAAATTCATCAAAATTAAAAACTTTTGTCCTTCAAAAGTTACTAGTCAGAAAAAAGATAAGCCACAGACTGAGAAAATATGTAATCATTTATCTAATAAAGAAATTGTTTGCAAAATATATAAATTTTTACAACTTGATAAGACAACACAATCTAAAAATAGATGAAAAAAATCTGAATGGGTATTTCACCAAAGAAGATATACAACATAATTATTACATGAACATCAGAAAGCAGAACTGTGCTTACACGATAATAAGGATACAGGAAAATAGATTACAAAGGGGCAACTAGATAAAGGGCACCTATGAACAATTTACACCTAAGATTATACTTGGTAAAAAAACTGAAGTAATGCTTCTAGTTCTTCATTTAAAAGTGAATTGCTCCATTATGTGTCTTCGATATTATATTGTATAGTTTCGTTTTGTTTTTCTGTGCAACAAAAGAGTCTCACTTTGTTACCCAGGCTAGAGTGCCTTGGCGTCAGCCTACCTCACAACAACCTCAAACTCCTGGATTCAAGTAATCCTCCTGCCTCAGCCTCCACAGTAGCTATAACTACAGGTGCCAGCCACAACATACAGTTAATTTTTCTATTTTTAGTAGAGATGGGGTCTTGCTTTGCTCAGGTTAGAGTTCAAGGGATCCTCCCATCTTGGGTTCCCAGAGTTCTAGGATTACAGATGTGAGCTACTGTGCATGGCCAACACTGTAGTTTTTCTCTAGTACAATAAAGCAAGAGAGGCAAAAAAGGCTTTTGGATGAGGCAGAAAAAGGAAGCAAAATTGTCTATTTACCGATGACAAGATAATTTGTTTAGAAAAATGCTGAAGAACCTATAAAACAGCAATGAGAGTAAGTAAATTTAGTAAGGTTACAAGATAAGACTATCATAGGCAATATCTCTACACTGTGAACTACAAAACACTGTTGAGAGAAATCAAACAGCTAAATAAATGTAGTGATGTATTTTGTTCATGTTTCAAAGGTCAATTGTGAAGATATTAATTCTCCCTTAACTTGTTTATACATTTATTATGTTTCCACTGAAAATCCCAGCAGGGTATTAAAAACTTTCAAATTCACAAACTGTTGCCAAAATTCACATGATTGCAAAAGAACCATATAATAACCAAAACGTCTTTGACAAAAGTTCCAGGACCTATGCTATATGATTTCATAATTTATTATAAAGCTACATTAATCAGGACAATGTGGTATGGGTACCAAGACAGAAAAACAAATCAATATAACAAAATAAAGAATTGAGAAATAGACCCACAAATACACAATAAATTAAATTCCAATAAAGATACAAAGGCAATCCAGAGGATAAAGGATATTTTTGTCAACATACGATGCTGAAACAACTAAGAACACAAAGGTAAAAAGGTAAATTATACCAACATCTAATACCATATAAAAAAATTAACTTAAAATAGATCACAGACCTACGTATAATAAAATCTAAAATTAAAAAACTTCCAGAAGAAATTGTAGAAAAATATTCTTTGTGATCTTAGGCTAACCAAAGATTTCTTTTTTAAAAGTACTTAAATATGTCAATTTTATTGCTTCATCACACACACATTTATTTGCCACTAAAAAGGGAACTAGAGACTTGGGGGTGGAGGCAAGATGGCTGACAGGAGCCGCTTTCCACAGAGACTCCCATCCAGAAGGAGAGTTAAAGGACAGAAGTTAAGCAAGTAAGCTGATGGTTTGGAGCTCAGCCAACAAAGTTGAAGAACGCACATCAACCCTGCTGAGGCGAGCTGTGACCCAAAGGAAACAAACTATAGGTACAAAATCCATTGCCAAGCTGATGGGAGTTCCCACCCTGGTGAGAATGGCTCGCAGTATACTTTCTACAAACAAGTGAGCAGAGTTCAGATCCCCTCCTATTTTATCCCACAGGAGAGACCCTCTAAAACCTGGAACTCCTTCCCCAGAGAGGACCTACTAGTAGGCCATGGCCCTCTCCCACCAGGCATAAAACTGTATAAAATTGTATATATTCTCTACCTGCAATTCTGAACTCCCAGCACTCCCCTCCACTCTCACACTGAGGTCTGGAAGCCAGTCCCCCATGGACTCCAGATTCTTGGGCATTTTGTTGAGAGGTATGGACAAGGCGTGGGATGTTGCAAGTCTGTGCTGATTCTGAGGCATAGGGGTAAGGAGAAGACAGTGGATTGGGGAAGCTATATGGGAGAGGGAGAGGTGGTACCCCATGGCACAGAACAACAGTGGCAGCAGCGGGCACAATAAGGCTCACATCCCTGGGGATATTTTGGAGAGACACTCCCCGCCAATCTGGGCAACCAGAAGAAGCAGGGCATCTTCTCTGATGGCAGCCACTGGTGGAACAGATTTGGGATGGAAACACAGACCCCGTAGTAAAAGGTATGCCTGAGGTGGTACCTGCCTGGGCTCAGCAGGGATAAAGACAAGAATACATGCCTGCAGAGATGGCATACTACCAGGGTGGAGCTAAGTCAGAAGGGCTTCTTTAGTGAACCTAAGAAGCACCCAGGCCCCAGGGGATCACAGCTAAGAAAAAGCACATGGGGCAACTGCACCAGCCCAGGGAGAGGCAAGAATTGAGAGTTGAGTGTGAGCTATAACCGTGCCCATCCCAACACAGACTGTAGCCATGACAGAGATGGCAGCTCCAGGCAACTGCACAGGGCGGGGCTGAGTCACAGTTTCTGTGAACTCAACAGTGCCTGGCCCACAGGAGAATATAGCTGGGATAGAAACACAAATATGCAAAAATATAAGTGACAGCAACATCAATAAGGGGCAGAGCTGGAACTGAGTGAACTGCCCCAGCTTCCATTAAACACCTGAGGTTGTCAGGCCCCAGCTCCCCCTGCCGGATGGTGGCAGAGTGCAGTGGCCTAGCTGAGGAGACATAGATCTCCCTATGTCTCAGGCAGGTGCAAACCTCTGGAGCATCTGCTCACTGGAGGGAACTGGGTCACAGCCCTACAGGGTTACCAGTGACTGGGTGTGACAGAGGTGCAAGGTGGGGAAAGAGGCATCAACCTTCCCAGTCTAATTCATTTGCTAGGTGGGGCCTCCTGACTCCACGGAGCACCGGAGTGAGTTTACTACAGCTGCCAGGAGACCCCTGCTATCTAGCAAACGAAGACCTTTTGATCTCTCCCACTTGAGAGTGGGTGCTGACTGGGACAACTGATTTGGAACTCTTGAACTGGGCCAATCATCCAAGGACTATCCAAAGTGGTACCCTGGGTGTATGGTTGTGGGAAGGTTTGATTTTCCTTTCCCTATTGCCAGCTGGGGGATGGGGAGGGGTGATTTAATTGTTGGTTTTTCCCCACAGCTCAGAGTTCAACCCAGAGTAACTGATTCACTAGGAAAGGACAAAGAGCCCCACAACACCTAGCAGGTCCCTAGTGTCTCAGGCTGTAGCACTGTACAGGTCCTTTGCAAAGCTCTAGGGGAAAACGTAGAGACACCACTCCCAGCTCTTGGGCAAAGGGCTAGTTAATCACTACTCCAGAAGCCCTCAACCCAACTTCACCTTATCTGATCATCTAGCCAAACGGTGTAAAATAATCATGGGGTGTAATCAGTGGAAAAACTCCGGTAACATGAATAACCAGAGTAGATCAACTCCCCCAAGGAATGACATGGCAGACACAACTGAAGCTCACATTCATAAACAAATGGCTGAAATGTAAGAAACTGAATTCAAAATTTGGATTGCAAATAAGACTAATAAAATGGAGGCAAAGTTGGAATTAGAAATTCAAGGAGCATTACAAAAGTTGTCTCAAGAATTCACTGAATTCAAAGACAAAATCACCAAAGATGTTGACACATTGAGACAAGAACTTGCAGCCCTCAAATAACTGAGAAATACAGTAGAATCCCTCAGTAACAGAATAGAGCAGACAGAAGAAAGGATTTCTGACATTGAAGACAAAGCTTTTGAACTCTCTCAAATGCTCAAAGTGGAAGAGAAGTGGAGAAAAAAAACGGATCATTCTCTCAGACAACTCTGGGATAATTTGAAGAAAACTAATATTTGCCGCGAGGTTGTTTCAAAAGGCACAGATGCTCTACTTCATGAGATAATGAAGGAGAACTTCCCAGACAAGCCAAAGAATTCTGAAATGCAGATAGCAGGCAGTTTCAGAACCCTAGCACGACTCAACCCAAATAAGACATCTCCTAGACACGTGATAATTAACTTTGCCAAGGTGAGTATGAAGGAGAAAATTCTGCAAGCAGCCAAATGGAAGAAAACCATAACCTATAAGGGTAAGAATATTAGAATGACGGCAGATCTCTCTGCTGAAACCTTTCAAGCTAGAAGAGGGTGGTCATAGAATTTTAATCTCCAAAAATAAAATAACTTTCAACCCCAGATCCCGTATCCAGCTAAACTGAGTTTCATTTATGATGGAGAAATTAAATACTTTAATGACATTCACATGTTGAAGAAATCTGCCATAACTCCACCAGCTCTTCAGGATATTCTCAGACCTATCCTCCATAATGACCAGCACAATCCTCCACCACAAAAGTAAACTCACTCAGAAACTTTTGATCAAATTCCAGCTTCCACAGTGGTGAAAGGATTAAAAATGTCCACTGGACTTTCAAAAAATTCGATACCCAAAATACTACCAGACTTATCAATATTCTCCATTAATGTGAATGCCTTAAATTGTCCTCTAAAGAGGCACGGGTTGGCTGACTGGAAACAAAAACTCAGGCCAGATATCTGCTGCATACAAGAATCTCATCTTACCTTAAAGATAAATATAGACTCAGGGTGAAGGGATGGTCATCTATATTTCAGGAAAATGGAAATCAGAAAAAAGCAGGTGTTGCAATTTTATTCGCAGAAACAATAGCTTTAAACCAATACAAGTAAGGAAAGATAAGGATGGTCACTTCATATTTGTTAAGGGTAACACTCAACATGATGAGATTTCAATTATTAACATTTACGCACCCAACCAGAATGCGCCTCAATTTATAAGAGAGACATGAGCAACTTCCTTTCCTCCAGTACCATGATAGTTGGAGATTTTAACACTTCTTTGGCAGTGTTGGATAGATCCTCCAAAAGAAGCTAAGCAAAGAAATTTTAGACTTAAACTTAACCATTCAACAATTGGATTAACAGACATCCACAGAACATTTAATACGAACAAAACTGAACACACATCCTTTTCATCAGCCCATGGATCATCCTCCAAAATTGATCACATCTTAGGTCACAAGTCTAACCTCAACAAATTTAAAAGAATAGAAATTATTCCTTGCATCTTCTCAGACAATCATGGAATAAAAGTTGAACTCAGTATCAATAGGAATCTGCATACTCATACAAAAACATGGAACTAAATAACCATTTGCTGAACGATAGATGGGTCACAGATGAGATTAAGAAGGAAATTTTTAAATTTTTGGAACAAACTGATAAAGAAGACACGAATTATCAGAACCTCTGGAATACCAAAGGCAGTCCTAATAGGGTAATTTATAGCACTGCAAACCTTCCTCAAGAGAATGGCAAGAGAGGAAGTTAACAACTTAATGGGACATCTCAAGCAACTGGAAAAGGAGTAACATTCCAATCCCAAACCCAGCACAAGAAAAGAAATAACCAAAATGAGAGCAGAATTAAATGAAATTTAAAACAAAAGGAATATACAACAGATTAATAAATCAAAAAGTTGGTTTTTTGAAACTGTCAATAAAATAAACCTTTGGCCAATCTAACCAGGAGAAAAAAGAGTAAAATTTCTAATTTCATCAATCGGAAATGGTAAGGACAAAATAACAACAGACTCCTCAGAAATTAAAAAAACCCTTAATGAATATTACAAGAAACTCTATTCTTAGAAATACGAAAATTTGAAGGAAATAAATCAATACTTGGAAGCACGCCACATTCCTAGACTTGGCCAGAATGAAGTAGACATGTTGAACAGCCTATATCAAGTTCTGAAATAGCATCAACTTAACAAAATCTCCCTAAAAAGAAACGCCCGGAACCAGATGGACTTTAAAGAGGAACCAGTACCTATATTACTCAACCTTTTCCAAAATATAGAAAAAGAAGAAATATTACCCAATACATTCTATGAAGCAAACATCACCTTGATCCCCAAACCAGGAAAAGACCCAACAACAAAAGAAAATTATAGACCAGTATCACTAATGAATATTGATACAAAAATATTCAACAAGATCCCAACAAACAGAATCCAGCAACATATCAAAAAAATTATACACCATGACTAGGTGGGTTTTATCCCAGGGTCTCAAAGCTGGTTCAATGTACGTAAATCTATAAATATAATTCATCTCATCAACAAATTAAAAAACAAAGACCATATGATTCTCTCAATTGATGCAGAAAAAGCTTTTGATAATATCCAGTGTCCTTTCAAATTGTATATAAAACCAGCACATTGTACCCCATGGTTGCATTAATGTATACAGCTATGATTTAATAATAAAAAAAAATATCCAGCATCCTTTCAGGATCAGAACACTTAAGAAAATTGGTATAGAAGGGACATTTCTTAAACTGATAGAGGCCATCTACAGCAAACCCACAGTTAATATTGTATTGAATGGAGTTAAATTGAAATCATTTCCACTTAGATCAGGAACCAGGCAAGGATGCCCATTGTCTCCACTGCTCTTTAACATTGTAATGGAAGTTTTAGCCACCGCAATTAGGCAAGGAAAGGCAATCAAGGGTATCCATATAGGATTAGAAGAGACCAAACTTTCACGCTTTGCAGATGACATGATTATATATCTGGAAAACGTCACAGATAGTACTATAAAACTCTTAGAAGTGATCAAGGAATACAGCAGCGTCTCAGGCTACAAAATCAACACTCATAAATCTGTAGCCTTTGTATATAATAACAATAGTCATACAGAAAAAAACAGTCAAGGACTCTATTCCGTTCACAGTAGTGCCAAAGAAGATGAAATATTTGGGAGTTTATCTAACAAAGGACATGAAAGATCTCTATAAAGAGAACTATGAAACTCTAAGAAAAGAAATAGCTGAAAATGTTAACAAATGGAAGAAACATACATGCTCGTATAAAAATGCTAGAAGAAAGTGTAGGAAAAATACTTGAAGGAATCAGCCTGGGAGAATATTTTATGAGGAGGACCCCCCCACCCCCAGACAATTGAAGCAACACCAAAAATACATTACTGTGAGAGTGAAAGTTTTATCTCTTCTGATCCTATATGGATACCCTTGATAGCCTTTTCTTGCCTAATTGCAAAGAAGATAGTAAAGCAAGCAGACAGCCCTCAGAATGGGAGAAGATATTTGCAGGTTGTGTCTCTGACAAAGGCTTAATAACTAGAATCCACAGAGAACTCAAACGTATTAGCAAGAAAAGAATAAGTGATCCCATCTCAGGGTGGGCAAGGGACTTGAAGAGAAACTTCTTGAAGAATACAGGTGCACGGCCTACAGACATGAAAAAATGCTCATCATCCTTAATCATCAGTGAAATGCAAATCAAAACTACTTTGAGATATCATCTAACTCCAGTAAGATTATCCCCTATCACAAAATCCCCAAACCAGAGATGTTGGTGTGGATGTGGAGAAAAGGGAACACTTTTGCACTGCTGGTAGGAATGCAAACTAATACGTTCCTTTTGTAAACATGTTTGGAAAACACATAGGGATCTAAACATAGACCTGCCATTCAATCGTACAATTCTTCTACTAGGTATATATCCAGAAGACCAAAAATCACATTATAATAAAGATATATGTACCAGAATGTTTACTGCAGCCCAATTCATAATTGCTTAGTCATGGAAGAAGCCCAAGTGCCCATCGACCCATGA
This sequence comes from Nycticebus coucang, assembly GCF_027406575.1. NCBI lineage: Eukaryota > Metazoa > Chordata > Mammalia > Primates > Lorisidae > Nycticebus > Nycticebus coucang. The sequence goes on from NC_069796.1 coordinate 29,630,765, forward strand.
ATAGAATAATAAATTTTGGTATATGTACACCATGGAATATTATGCAGCCTTAAAAAAAGATGGGAGACTTTATCTCTTTCATGTTTACCTGGATGGAGCTGGAACATATTCTTCTTAGTTAAGTATCAAAGCCTTACTATGAAAACTATAACCCAGTTATAGCCCAAGAGGGAGGAGAAGGGAAGGGGGAGGATAATTGGTGGGATCACACCTACAGTGCATCTTACGAGGGTGCATGTTAAATTTACTAAGTGTAGAATATAAATGTTTTAACACAATAACTAAGAAAATGCAGTAAAGGCTATGTTAACCAGTTTGATGAAAATATTTCAAATTGTATATAAAACCAGCACATTGTACCCCATGATTGCATTAATGTACACAGGTATGATTTAATAAAAAATAATAATAATAAAAGTGAACTAGTGCAATGTAATTTCTTTTTATTGTAATCTAATTATTATGCTCTAGGCAAACTACCTACTGTTTTCTTTACATTCCTTCCTTACAAGTTACTTTGCATCAATTTTTATTTTTTTATCTTTTGGTGGGGAGACAGAGTCTTACTCTGTCACTCTGGGTAGAGTGCCCTGGTGTCATAGCTCCCAGCAACCTCAAACTCTTGGGTTCAAGTGATCCTCTTGGCTCAGCCTCCCAAGCAGGTGGGATTACAGGCACCCGTCACAATGCCCTCCTACTTTTTTTTTTCTATTTTTAGTAGAGATGGAGGTCTCACTCTTGCTCAGGCTGGTCTGGAACTCCTGAGCTCAAGCAATCCACCCACCTTGGCCTTCCAGAGTGCTATAATCACAGGCGTGAGCCACAGCATCTGGCCCTTTGCTTCAAATTTTTAACATTGGATTTCATCTCACTGACTCTTAAGGCTTCTAAAACACACAGAATACTGAGACTTATGGCTGCTTTTCAGTTAAAAGTAGAGCTAAAGCACACAGAAGTTCAAATACACTCAAATTATACAGATCTCTTATAAACTACTGGCATCAAGGTAGAAAGGAAAAGATACAAGAAGAAAAAGATACTACAGAACTCATTCATAGGTTATCAAAATTATCGACACACAGTATATACTAGGGCAGAGTAGCTTTCTCAACCTGCTTCATAAAATCATCAGCAAGAAACAAAAGTACAAATATAAGGTTTATGGCTATATCAATTCTGTATCATAACAGCCTATTCTGACATTCTCAGAAGGATCTCATCTATGATAAACACAGAAAAAGAACAGTGTCAATTAGTTCCCTTTCAAGCCAAAGGAAACCTGTTGCATAAAAGGTATCTCAGTTTTACTTTCCTATCTTTTTGTACAGTAAAAATGTCCTTACTCACCTCCTTCTGTAAGGTAAGTGATATTTGATCTCCTGGAGATCTTTTTCTGTTCTATCCTGCTTTTGGGGAAGACCTTCTAGTAGAGGAAAGGGAATTTGGTACCAGGGTTGAGAGAAAAGCTACTAAGGTTCTTTATTAATATTCCTGAGCACATGGGATAAGAGGCGTCTGAATCATCCCAGGAATTCTCTTCAGTGATCATCAGAAAAGGTTGGGTTAAGCTTTTGTGATAGGTCCATCAGCATTCTACTTACAGCAATAAGCTTCTCATAGATCTTTGAATTCCAGCAATAAGAGATGTTAGACTCAGACTGCTACAAGCGAGCCTGAAAAGAATTCTATAGCCCAGAAAGAGCCTAAACCCCAACCCTAACACTAAAGATTTCCTATAAATTACACTCAAAACACAGTCCATTAAAGAAAGTAAAATGAGAAACATCAAAATTAAGTACTTCTGCTTTGAAACTAATAACTAGATGGAAAACATAATCCAGATAGGAAGACAATAACTACAAATAACATGCCTGTTAAAGGACTAGTACAGTGCATACATACAGAACTTCTGAAACACAAAATTAAGAAATTAACTGTAGCTTCCTCCAAACTGGGTAAAAGACACAGAGACATTTCATAATACAATGATACAGCATACAAAATACATCATACAAATGATAAAGTACACAAAAACATGCTCACCATCATTAATCTTTAGAGAAATGTAAATTCAAACCTCTGTCAGTACCACATATCAATTAGGACATGTAACTTAACTAGACTGATCTTATCCCTAAGTGTTCATGAGGATATGATCTGGGAAAATGGAACTGCCCTACAGTGCTGTTGGGAATGACAAAAGGTACAACTTTGGGGGAGAGCATGGCACTTTCTTAAAGCTTAAATGTGGATCTACCACATAACCTAGTCAAAGCCTATTTATTCAAAATATATGAAAGAATGTGTTTACAGAAACACTCATAATCTAGTCATTCTACTCCCAGGTATTTACTCAGAGAAATGAAAATATATGTCCACATAAAGACTTCTATACAAACATTCACAGTAATGTTCTTTGCAACCGTCAAATGTCTATCAGTAATTAAATGTCAAAAAATAGTGGTATAACCACATGAGAGAATACTGTAATCCCAAGGAATGAAATACTGATAATAACCAATAAGATGGATAAATCCAAAATAATTTTACCATGTTAGAAGCTGGATGAGAAAAGAATACATATTGTATGTTTTCCTCATACCAAATCCAGCAAGAAACAAACTAATCTACATTGACAAAAAAAGTCAGTAATTGCCTAGGGACCAAAGAAGAGAAAAAGGAAGGATGAGAGGGGAGGTATATAAAGGGACATGAGGAAACGCTTTCTGGTGATAGACAAGTTCATTATTTTCGTAACAGTTAAGTTTTATAGGTGTTTATATATGCCAAAAGTTACCATATACCGTAAATATGTGCAGTTTGGCACATGTCAATTATATCTCAATGAAGTTGGGGATTTTGGGGGGGGATTTTTTTGAGATAAGAGTTTCACTCTGTGGCCCTGGATACAGTGCCATGGTGTCATCATAGCTCACAGCAACCTCAACTCCTAGGTTTGAGAAATCCTCTTGCTTCAGCTTCCTGAGTAGCTAGGACTATAGGCGCCTGCCATGACGCCCAGCTAGTTTTTCTATTTCTAGTAAAAACTACTGGATCTCACTCTTGCTCAGGCTGATCTCAAATCCCTGAGCCCAGGCAATCCACCTGCCTTGGTCTCCCAGAGTGCTAGGATTACAGGTGTGAGCCACTGTGCCCAGTCAATAAAGTTGTTTTAAAAAGACATATAAAAATGCAAGTCAAATAGGATAAAAGATAAGCCAAACAGCTTTAATCTGAATGCATTAAAAGATTCTTACACAAACAATAAGACTTTTAAAATACAACTACCCTCCCCAAACCTTAAACAGATCCTTCACTAAAGAAAACAAAAAGCAATGGCCAACAAGCATTAAAAAAGTGTTCAATATCATTATTCATTAAAAAAAAGAAAATTAAAATAGGCACACACATGTGGACATTCGATTTATGAAAAAGTGTGGCAATGAATGAATGGGAAAAGAACATATGGGAATCAATATGGAAAACCATTAATCATTATACCACACTCAAAAATCAATTCCAGGTAGACTATAGATCTAACTGTGAAAGGAAAAAAGTAAAATGGTTTCTACATCTCAGTTAAGAAAAAAAAAAAAAAGGACAACTCACTAAGAAAACGGGAAACAAAAACTAAAGAGCCACTTTACAGAAAAGGTTATTCTAATGAAAATGTACTCAATGCAATCAGTAAAATGCAAACTGAAACTACCATGAAATACCATCATAGGCTCAGCAGAATAACTAAAAATTGAGCAGTTGAAAACTTAAAACTAGTAAGAGTGGTCTAGGGCCATACCCCTCTGAAAGTACCCGATCTTGTCTAATCTTGGAAGCTGAGTAGGTTCGGGTCTGGTTAGAAATTTGGATGGGAGAGAGCGGCTCCTGTGGCTCAAAAGAGTAGGGCGCAGGCCCCATATGCCAGAGGTGGTAGGTTCAAACCCAGCCCCGGCCAAAAACTGCAAAAAAAAAAAAGAAATTTGGATGGGAGAAAGACTGATAATACTAAGTATTGGTGAAAATGTGAACCAATGTGAATTCTTACACACTGCTGATGGGTTTGTAAATTAGTACATCATTTGGAATACAAGGTGAAATTAACAAATATAAGGCATATTCTGTGAGCCAACAATTCCTTGTTAGGTATGCTTAGCAGAAATACAAGCACATCTGCATCTAATATACAAAAATGCTTTACACAGCTGCTTTACTTATAGTAACCCTCAATTGTGCTGACAATAAAATATTGAATAATGAGAATGAATTAACTGTAAGTATATAAAACAATATGAATAAATTCAGTAAACATAACAATGGATCAAAGACATACACAAGAGAATACTGTATGATTTATGATTATATTCATATTACATTCAAAATTAAGCAAAACAAATTACAGTGTTAAGGTGTGCATACCACAGGCTTAACTGAAATCTGTGATCTCCGAGTTGGGGTTGGGGGTGGTAACAGTAGATTTGAGAAAAGACGTGCAGGCTGCTTCTAGGTGCTGACAATGTTCAATTTCCAGATCTGGGTAGTAATTAAGCAAATGTTCCAAGTAGAACAACTCACTAAAATGTACACTTATGTTATTTGCAGTTTTCCCCATAATATTATATTTCGCAACAAAAGAGCTCAAATTATTGAGTGCTGCAGCTCAGATAATATTCCAAAGCATGGCACTTAGGCATTCTAAATTCCTGAACGTTAAGAACTAAGAAGCAAAGTCTCTCTGATCTTCTCTTGCCCTTTTGTCCTTTGCCCCTCTTTAAAGAGAGTCATAGAAACCAAATTCCTCTTCCCTAAGGTGGGTCTTAACAAGTATAATTCCTCTGCCCCAAAGCAAGCCATAAAACCTAGAAAGATTACTTCTTTCTCCCTTGAAGACCCTCATTCCAGAGGGTTCCTGACCTACACCTTATATAGAAAGGAACATAACACACAGAGGCCAATAAGAATCTAATCATACCCTTTTGTCCAATCACATTCCTACAGAGCAGCTTGTTCTTCGTTTAACCTAAACATGGACAGTTTTCCTTGGGCTTTTGGGTCTTCATTTCTAAAGGCTCCCATCTGACATAAAACTTTTATTAATTAAATCTGCATACTTTTCTTTTATAAATCTGTATTTTGTTATAGGAATGTCAGCCAGGAATCTTGCCATAGGTGAGAAGAAGATATTACTTTTTCTCCCCTACAATATTAATAAAAGTGGTTAGCTACCTTATGCAGATAGGATGAATGGTGTGGATGGCAATAAAAGTGCACATAAAACATCCTTAAAGTCCAACTTGTTTTACTGTCTTGTTGATGGTACGAACTTACTGCTTTGTCAAAAAAATTATTTTTTTTGTGGTTTTTTTTTTTTTTTTTTTGGCCAGGGCTGGGTTTGAACCCACCACCTCTGGCATATGGGACCGGCGCCCTACCCCTTTGAGCCACAGGCGCCGCCCTCAAAAAAATTATTTTAAAAATTATGGCTTTAGAAAATGGACAATGCTATTTATCAACCACCTTTCCCAACCTCAGTGACTAACACAGAGTACCTGACATGTAGCAGACAATAAATGTCTTCTAGGTGAATCAATGCCTTGGTGCTTGAGATATTTTCTCTGACTGAAATGTTTATTCTCTCATTTGCTTAAGGAATCCTGATTATGTGTTGAATCCATTTCTACAACTGCCTCTCTAATAAAGTTCTCTTTCTTGGAGAACACTAGGGACTTTTTATTTGTTTATTTTTATTTCTTATTTTAGATTAATATAAGGATTCAAAAGATTAGGTTACATTATTTGTGTTTGTCAGGTAACATCCCAATCCAAAGTAAACCATTTTTCCCCCCTAAAAGCCAGGGTCTTTTAAAGAGATGACATTCAGTCAATGTTTATTTGCTATATAAATGAATGTCCGAATGAATAAACATCACAGTTGAACTTTATTTAAAAATCAAATGTAACAAAGCCTTTAATTTCTGAAGCTAAAATCGCATCTTAACGTGACAACTAAAAAGTGAAGATAATTCTAGAAAAAGGCTACATTTATTTCAAAATAAGATAATTAAATTTCAGAGTTGATTACTTATCTCCTTTGTTTATAGTAAGTCTTACTGGCTTAAATTACATACAAAATTTCATTATACAATAAGGGAGTATCCTTTAGATGGCTTACTAAAATACAGGTGGTCATAAAGTTTGTGGAAATCACCCACAAACTTTATGGCCACCCTGTACATGCAAACTCCATAGAAATTTAAGTGCTTCCCACCTCAGTGAAGTTTCTGGGGGTTCTGTAAGTTGGGGCATAACAATATATCTCCTCCAAGGTAAAATACAAATTGTTATACTCCATACTACCCCCTTGCCCCCCCCCACACACACACACAAAGAGGCAAACTGCTTGGTTATTTTCTTAGGATTTTGGAGGTAACATATTCCATATGTGAGTGTGCTTTGAACCTTCTTCAGAGTCACTAATAAGGATGCCACCAAATTCAGAATGCAGTATAAGCCACTGTACCATTTGGGCTTATCATCCAGCATATCCAATGATATCTGAAGCATCCACACCAAATAGGGGTACTTTACGGAGCCTCTGGCAAACATTCATAGGAGAAAGACAATGCAGTCCTCTAGAATTTGAGACATCTATTTTCTTCCGCAAATCATTATTCTACTTTGGAGAAACAATTTCTACTTGCTACTGGACTTGCTGATGCATAAGCACAGGATATCAGGTGATGATGCAGTCTAAATTTCCCATCACGAGCTGGGTATCTAGCCATAAGGTTGGCCATGTGCAGCAGCAATCTAGTATCAAGTATCTCAAGCATATGAGATTGAGCTTGGGCAGGTATGGAGTATGCTACATAAGCAGATGTCTCAACTCCTTCCATATCAACTACTATTGCACTGTCTCCTCTCCCTCAATCCATGCTTGTGGGAGTTCATTATGACCACCTCAACCCAAGCATGGTGGCTCAGCGCTGGTAGCACAGTGGTTACAAAGCCTGCCACATACACTGAGGCTGGTGGGTTAAAACCCAGCCTGGGCCAGCTAAATAACAATGACAACCACAATAAAAAATAGCCAGGCATTGTGGAGGGCACCTGTAGTCTAGCTATTTGGGAGGCTGAGGCAAGAGAATTGCTTAAGCCGGAGAGTTGGAGGTTGCTATGAGCTGTGACACTACAGCACTCTACTGAGGGTGACACAGTGAGACTCTGTCTCAAAAAAAAAAAAAAAAAAAGCTGGGCGTTGTGGCAGGCGCCTGTAGTTTCAGCTACTCAGGAGGCTGAGGCAAGAGAATTGCTTAAATTCAAGAGTTGGAGGTTGCTGTGAGCTGTGACACCACGACACCATGGCACTCTACTGAGGGCAACATACTCAGACTATCTCAAAAAAACAACCAAAAGGGCGGCGCCTGTGGCTCAAAGGACTAGGGCACCAGCCCCATATGCCAGAAGTGGCAGGTTCAAACCCTGTCCCAGCCAAAAACTGCAAAAAAAACCCCCCAAAAACCAAACCTGAGCGTGTTTTATATATGGGTCTACTCAACATATTGGAATCGACCAGAAGTAGACAATCCTATTTCAGAAGTGACCCTGAAGGAAGGTGGTTAAGGAAAATATTCCTAGGGTTGACTACTTTGTTTGGATTGAGAGATTGCTAGAATTACAAATTTAAAACAGATTCATGGACAATTACTAATGGTCTAGTTGAAAGGTTAGCTACTTAGAAGGAAGAGGATAAGAATACTAGTAACAAAGAAGTCCGGAAGGAGGTGTGAGGATGGGCTTCCTTCTGAACTAGCACAAACTCTAGAAATATGTGTGCCCTGTATAAATACTCAAAGGGCATCCATTATAGATAGGGTTATCAGTTAGACAAAAAAGAAAGAAAAAAAAAAGAAAAAATCATGCTGTATGGATATCAATCATTCTCTTTTCCCTGGCCAAACCAATGCTTGTTCAATGGAACTATGAACTAAGTGGCCATAGTGGTACAGCTAATGCTATGGCTGGGAGCCTAATCTGCCAACAGCAGAGACTAACATGGTACCATTCTTTAAGGGCACCAGCCAGCCACCTGGGAGCAGGCTATTTACACTGGACTTCTTCTATTATGAAGGAAGCAGGTATCTATCCTAATCGGAATAGAAACATTCTGGAAATGAATTTGCCTATGTTGTTTCTGCCAGTACCATTATTTGTGAGCTTACAAAATGTTTTATCTACTATCTTGACACTCTAGACATCACTGTTTTCAATCAAGAAACTCATTTTGCAACGGAAGTGTAGCAATGATTTTTGTATCCCCCAAAGGTCAAAATACATGCATCTCATACTCAAGCCATGAAAATAGAAGTGGTTACGGCTTCAGCCACATATACTGAGGCTGGCTGGTTCAAACCTAGCCTAGGACAGCTAAACAACAATGACAACTGCAACAAAAAATAGCCGGGTGTTGTGGCAGGCGCCTGTAGTCCCAGCTACTCGGGAGGCTGAGGCAAGAGAATCGCTTAAGCCCAAGAGTTTGAGGTTGCTGTGAGCTGTGACGCCACAGCACTCTACTGAGGGCGATGTAATGAGACTCTGCCTCAAAAAAACAACCAAAAAAAATAAAAAAATAGGAGTTGTTCTTCTCACTGCTATACTTGATAACTAATCACAGAATGTTTGGTCTCCTCCTAATTCTTCTGAACTTTGCTGGTTTGGAGTCTTTTTGTCCCAAAAGACTATTGTTTCTACAGGAAACAAAAGAAGGTTCTATGAATTACAGATTTCCATCAAAACAATAGGCAGGAAAAGGGGGTTATTCCATTGGCCCAAGTGACAAATCATAATTACCAAGGGGAAATTAGGTTTTACTAATTCCTGCACACAATATGGGCTAGGACTATGTCTGGAGGCCAAAGAGTTTTCTTGGGCTTCTTGTAGGACTTCCATACTTGCTATTAAAAGTTAATGGAAAACTACAGAAACCAAAAGAAGGCAGAATTGAGGACCCTTCAAAATGAAGGTTTTGTTTCTACCACTATCAGATAAAGAATCCAGAACAGCTGAAATTTTAGTTGAGGGAAGAACTAGTGAAAGAAGCCAGATATATCAACTATAGCCTCTGACCAATTATAGAAACAAGGACTATACTAGCTTTTCATATTTTCTCTTTGCTTACTATACAGATGTACTTGTATATGTTAACCATTTTCTTCTCTTTCCATATTTATGTATAAGTAGTTGAAGGTGAACTTTATAAAGTAGTCTTGAGTTAACAGAATATTCACAGGTGTTATGATGAAATATACAAGTAATATAGCTTAGTAATGATTGTTGGAACTGCATCTTCTTATTTGGGGGAGAGGGTTAAGAATGTCTTCATTTATATACATGAAGGATAGCTATTCCTTGTTAGATGAAAACAGCTCTTCTGTTATTAAAATGGAATTTCAAATGTGTTTAGAAGCATTCATATGGAAGCTGAGTAGCCAAGGGAAAGGACTGTGCCAGGTATTTCTCACCTCTCAACTACAAATGTATTGACTCTCAGCTTGACATTGTATTAAGCATTTTTCTTTGCTACCTGGAAATGTCACAATTTTGTCAGTAGAGGGTGCTAGAGGGACACTAAAGTAGGAAAGTCCATACTAGGGCAATGGTGGGGGCGGTTCTTGTCCCTGTTCCCAGTTTTGGGGCCCATGCATACCCTGGCAGGGGCTTCCCCTGCTTGCCAGTCCTAGTCTGCAATTCCCTTCCCATCGGACTTGACCAGATGACTGTGAACAGGTTCTGGCACCCCTGGAATTCTGCTATCTATTGGACTGCAACTAATGTACTCTTCAACAAAGTCTGAATTCCAGTCAGGAGAAAGGGGGTTCCCCTGTCAAGTTTGTTTCTTCCTTGGGAACCTCCCTCAACTTCAGGGTATTCTCCTTTTTCCTTCATAGTAGCTAATCCATTAAAACTGTCAATTCCTTAAATTAAAATATTCCTGTACAAATTATTGTGTGTTTTCTCTCTCCTCACTAATACACATAAACAGGAAGTAACATATGTTAAAATCTAGAGAAACTGGCTGTATTTCTGTAAACTAGACTACTACTATTACTACTCCTACACTGAGTAGTGATCGTATTACAATGATCATATCCCACTGCTACTACACTATAATAACAGAAGACAGCTAAAATTTTTTGATGCTTAAATATATGCTATTATTCCAGACAGTTTATCCTAGTCAATCATCCTATAATAACTTATTACAAATATCTTTCATGCAAAAAAATACAAACACCCCGCACAGAATTATTCTTTACAACTGTTGTCTCCAACCCTAGAAGACAAGCTTTTGGATTTTTTTCAAAAGAAAAAAAGGTACACATGAAGAACAGAAGCAATTATTGAAGGCCAAATGTGTCTGTGCTGAGAACATCAATCTTTGTGGCTAACTGCATTGCTAAAGTTAAGACCCTTTACTACTGGTAAAGAGTTAATCCTGCCTGTTGCTAAAGACATTTGCCATGAACTTTTAGGAGAGGCTACAGTTCAAAAGGTGGCATGTGTTCCTCTCTTGGCTAATACCATACCCAGACGAATTGATGATACTGACAATATTGAGGCGTAATTATTAGAGAAGATTAATGAGTCACCATGGTATGCAATCTAGGATGATGCTGACAGGAGAGCAACAATGCTTATTTTGTGCAATGTACTTTTTCAGGAAGATGTGCATGAAGATATGTTATGTGCACTTTTATTGCCAACCAACACCACTGCTCACCAGTTACAGAACTATTTAAGTCTTCACCTGTTCAAGAAAAACTGAATTGGTCATTTTGTGCCAGTATATGCATGGATTGAGCAGCAACCATGACTGGACAGCTTTGTGGTTTCGCTACTCAGGTCAAGGAGGCTGCTTCTAAATGTGAGTTTACCCCTGTGTCCTCCATAGAGAAATGCTGGTTAGCCAAAAAATGTCACCTGAACTAAACGTTTTGCAGGATGTAATTAAAATTATCCATCACACTAAAGTACATTCCCTTAACTCACATCTATTTTTGCAGCTATGTAAGAAGATGGATGCAGAGCACACACATCTTTCCTCATATACAGAAGTGAGATGGCTTTCTAAAGATAGATCATTGGCCAGAGTTTGTGAGTTACAAGAGCTGCTCCAAAAATTTCTTTTAGGAAAAGTCACCAATGGCAGCACATTTCAGTGACACAGAATGGATCTCAAACCTTGGTTACTTGTATGACAAGCTGCTCGACGAACTCAGTCTGTCACTTCAGAGGAGAATGACAACTGTGTTCAGGTAGGCAAGGCAGATACAGTCACTGCATTCAAAGCCAAACTGAACTTATGGGGACGACGAATGAACACTGAGGACTTTTTTGTATGTTTCAAACATTAGCAGAGATTTTGAAAGAGACTGAGCCAGGGCTTTCTTTCTCCAAGCTGAGGCATGATCACCTACCTATCTCAGCTTTCAAAAGAGTTTGAGCATTACTCCTAACCACAGAAGACCCCTGAACTGGGAAGGAATGAATCTGTGACCCATTTGTGAATAAGCCAAGTGAATCAACTTTGTCTGGGCTAGAAGAAGATCAACTGCTTAAGGTTGCAAATGATGGTAGCATCAAAAGTATGTTTGAGACAACTTCAAATCTATATACATTCTGGATTGAAGTCAAGGAAGAATATCCTGAGACTGCCACAGAAGCCCTGAAAAGCCTGCTCCCATTCCCAACATCCTACCTTTGTGAAGCAAGGTTTCTGTAGTGACAGCAACCAAAATGAGATTATGGAGTATACTGGACCTAAGCAACACACTTTGGGTGTCACTGTCTCCCATCACCCCTATATAAGACTGTCCAGTTTTAGGAAAACAAGCTCAATGCTGCCACTGATTCTGCATTACAGTGAGTTATATATTACAATGTAATAATAACATAAATAAAAGTGAAAATAAATGTAATACACTGAATCATCCTAAACCACCCCACTCCACCCCTCCCACCCCATCCCCACCTATCCCTGGAAAAACTGTCTTCTGTAGAACTGGTCCCTGGTGCCAGAAAGGTTGGGGACTACTGCTTTGAAATAAAGATTAAATAAACTTCTATAATCATGTTTGCTGCAAACTTCATGATCATCACATTAATGTATACCATGACTTTTTTTTTTTTTGTAGAGACAGAGACTCACTTTATCGCCCTCGGTAGAGTGCCGTGGCGTCACACAGCTCACAGCAACCTCCAACTCCTGGGCTTAGGCGATTCTCCTGCCTCAGCCTCCCGAGTAGCTGGGACTACAGGCGCCCGCCACAACACCCGGCTATTTTTTTGTTGCAGTTTGGCCGGGGCTGGGTTTGAACCCGCCACCCTCGGTATATGGGGCTGGTGCCCTGCTCACTGAGCCACAGGAGACGCCCATACCATGACTTTTTTTTAAAAAATCTCCTACATTGACTGAGTACAGTGGCTCATGACTGCAATCCTAGCATTCTGAGATGCCAAGGTGGGATGATCCCTTGAGCTCAGGAGTTCGAGATCAGCCTGAGCAATAGTGAGACCCCATCTCTGCTAAAGATAGAAAAATAAACAAGGTGTTGTGGCAGGTGCCTATAGTCCCAGTTACTTGGAAGGCTGAGGCAAGAAGATCGCTTAAACCCAGCAGTTTGAGGTTCCTGTGAGCATGGCACTCAAGCCTGGGTGACATTCCTAGCAATTATTTAAAAAGTTAAACTTTATTGTCTTGATCACAAACTAAAAGTGAATTATTACAGCAGATTAAGGGGTACAAAACATGTTTACAACAAATTCTTCATCATTCACAGTAGCAGGAGAGTGAAAATATTTAAAAGAAAAATACTAATAATCCTAAAACATAACTGCAGGCAGTATCAATCCAGTTTATTCTGTCTCAAAGGCTAACTCAATATGAATTCATCACTGGGAGTTTCACAAATATTTGTGAAGGAAAAGAAAGACAACAGCCAAAAGGCTTAACAAACCAGAAGAACTGTTAAAATCCCCACTGCCTCCAACCCCTCAGAGATAACTTCTTTTTGTTGCCCAGGCTGGAGGGCAGTGGCTGATCGTAGCTCACTGTGGCCTTGAACTCCTCGGCTCAAGCAATCTTCCCGCCTTAGGCCTCCCAAACAGCTGGTACTATAGGAGTGCACTACCACATGCAGCTTATTTTTTTTTATTTTTATATTTTTAGAGATGGTTTCCCCATGTTGCCCAGGCTAGTCTCAATCTCCTGGCCTCAAGTAATCCTGTTCCTTAAGCCTCCCAAATAACTAAGATTACAGGCATGAACCACCACATCTGGCTCCTAAATATTTCATTTGTAAAAACAGTCTATCTGATTTATTCTACTAGTCAAGATGTACACATTTCATTTAACCAAAAGTCAATAACATAAACTTTCAGGACTCAATCCTTAACTTCAAAAATGGCATTTAAACTGAGATAGCACACCCTGATATTTAAATCTAATAGTTATGCAACAAAGTTAATTTAACTATAATAAGAAATTTTCCTTTAAAAGCCTAGAAGTCTCGGGTGGTGCCTGTGGCTCAAGGAGTAGGGCGCTGGTCCCATATGCCGGAGGTTGGTGGGTTCAAACCTAGCCCCAGCCAAAAAAAAAAAAAAAGCCTAGAAATCTCTTTTCAACATTATGGGAGAAAAGCACATTTTTATGTCACCAAAGTGTAATTTGGGGTTCCCAAACCTTAGAATTGTTAACAGAGCAAATCCTCTAAGAATACTGAATCTCATCTGCTTTCTAACAACCCATCTCTTCCTTTTCCTCATAATTATAATGATAATTAACAATTACTTTTAGTAGCCAGGTACTCTTCTAAGAGCTTTATGAGAATTAACTCATCCATTTCTCAGAACTAGCCTATTATCCCCAGTTTACAAGTGAAGAAAGGGAGGCACAAAGAGATTAAGTAATTTGCTCAAGAAGTGGTAAAACAGACATATGACTCATACAGTCTGGCTCTAGCATGACCCCTATAGACCGCTGTTGAGAGCTTTGAGCCATAACCAACTAAAACCTTACGATGATACTTAAGTAGATATTGTGATTATCCTCATGATATAGACAGGAAAACAAGAATCTGTCCAAAGTCGCATAGTAGTAAATGATGAAATCAGGATTATAGTCTACCTTACTTGAAAAACCAATTTCTTAACTAGGATGACACACTGCCTCTCTATAACCAACAAAAGCAATGACTACAAAGTCCATCAGATAAATGACACCAAATCTAATGCAAATAAGGTTCCAATAGGAGGAAGATACTGTTATGATCACACTCTTAGAAATACGAAATATTAGTTGATTATTGCCAAGTATTTCTCATGGAACCAACAGCAAAGACTTTTTTATGAGACAGAGCCACATTCTGCTGCCAAGGGCAGAGTGCTGTGCTGTCATAGCTCACAGCAACCTCAAACTCAAGGGCTCAAGAGATTCTCTTTTTGGAGACCGAATCTCATTTTGTTGCCCTCAGTAGAGTGCCATGGCATCAAAGCTCACAGCAACCTTAAATTCTTAGGCTCAAGCAATTCTCTTGTTTTAGCCTCCCCAGTAGCTGGAACTACAGGCACCCACTACAACACCCTGCTTTTTTTTCTTTTTTTTTTATTTTTTAGAGACAGGGTCTTGCACTTACTCAAGCTGGTTTTGAACCTGTGAGCTCAGCCAATTCAACCTGCCTCTGCCTCCCACAGTGCTAAGATTACAGGCATGAGCCACCATGCCCTGCCTCAAGCAAAGACATTTTAAAAAATGCATTGCCTACTAAGAGAAAATACACACTCTACATAAAACAGTTTAATATCAGAGACAAAATAAATAGCTGTTCTGTTATCTTTGCCTGCCATATGCACTAAATAGCAAATGTAAACATACCTGCAAGGAGGCAAGATCATGCAGTCTTTCACCAGCACAGATCCAGAAAGTAGGATATACCAACATCTGGCAATAGTTTCTGAACTGTTTAAATAAATAATAACAGTAAATAAACACATGTTCACATGTATGTGGATTCAGTGTGAGATATATAACATGAAATACATTGTGATGATACTGCA
This sequence comes from Nycticebus coucang, assembly GCF_027406575.1. NCBI lineage: Eukaryota > Metazoa > Chordata > Mammalia > Primates > Lorisidae > Nycticebus > Nycticebus coucang. Next base: position 29,645,873 of record NC_069796.1, read on the forward strand.
AATCATTAAAAATTGAGTATACTACTTGGAAATTTGGGAGATTTTACAAGATTTTATATAGACTATGTACATACAAAAAACAGTATTACACTACAAGATTTCAGAAGTATGTTTATTAGCTCTATCTTATTGATTACATTGCTAATTTCACATTCATTTTTGTACTAGGATCATCACACCTAATGAAAATTAATTTAAATATTATACTTCATCTAAATATTAGAAAATTCTGACTTTTTAATATATACTAAAAGACCATCCTATTTGGAATTCCTGTTATCAATGCTTTATCTTCATTTTCAACCATAATTTATATGATCTATTTCTTTGTAAATCTTATGACCAGATATAATCTAATCTTTCTATTTTTCTCTCACTCAGATATCTTTATTCACCATATGTAAGGCTTCAATTAATTCTAATGTTTTAACGATTCTTTTGTCTATACCAAATCTTTTTCCTGAGCTGCAGAACTATATATCTGGCTGTCTACTTGACATGTCAATTTTGTATATTTAAAAAGAAAACCCAAACTGGACAGTTCAAAATCTACTTCACTATCATTTCCTTCAAGCTTGTATCTCTTCTAGTATCTTCTGTTTTCAATGAATCATCATACCACTCTCCTTCAAGAAATTTAGGTCCATTCTATTCTACACAGCACCCAGGGTAAGCTTTCTAGGTCAACTCAATTGCTTACCATGGAAAGGAAAAAAATTATTGTCAACTTTCTAGCAGGTACTTTAAAGTTCTTTACATTCCTTTTTCACCTTCACCTAGGGAAGATGCAAATGGCTGCAAATTGCCCACCTAAAGTTCTTTGTTTAGGAATCCTACTTCCACACTCTTTTGAAATTTATCTTTTTTTTTTTTTAATGCACAGGTTCTGTGTTGGCCAGGCTGGAGTATAGTAGCTATTCACAGGCACAATCATCGCACACTACAGCCTTAAACTGCTGGGCTCAAGCAATTCTCCTGACTCAGCCTATTGAGTAGCTAGGACTATAGGTTTGCAACACTGTGCCAAACTGAAAAAGGACTTTTTAAAAAAACCAACAAAGAATAAAATCAATGAAAGAAAAATCTGCACAAAATAAAGAGAAAAGGTTACAACGGGAATCACTACGTGCCTACATTTTTATTTTTAGTTATTTAGTTTTGTATAGACAAGCCCTGGCTTTGTCGCCCAAGCTTGAATATAATGGCAAGACCTTAGCTCACTATAGTTTCAAACTCTTGGGCTCAAGTGATCCTCCTGCTTCAGCCATCTGAGTAGCTAGAACTACAGGCACACACCACTACACCTGGCATTCTTTTTTTTCATTTTTGTAGTGACAAGGTCTTGTTGTATTGCCCAGGTGATCCTCCTACCTTGGAATCCCAAAATCCTGGGATTATAGGTGTGAGGCACTGTGCCCTGCCTGTCAAAAAGATAAATATGAGAGCTTCAACAACAGACCATATCAAGCAGAAGAAAGAATTACGAATATGAAGACAGGTCTTTTGAAATAACGCAGTCAGAGGGAGAAAAAAAGAAATAATAAAAAGGAATGAAGAAAACCTATAAAACTTACGGGATATCATTAAGCAAACAAATTTTGTATTAAGATATCAAGGAAAAAGAAATATAAAAAGCCATAGAAAACCTATTTTAAAAAATAGCTGAAAACTTGCCAAGATGTGAGAGATATGAGAACAAAGATCCCCAATTAGACTCAACCCTAAAAGACTCTCTCAGAGCCACATTTATAATCAAAATTCAAAGACAAAACAAAAAGTTTAAAAGCATTGATAAAAGAATCAAGTCATATAAGGGAATCCTCATAAGACCATCAGTAGATATCTCAGCAAAAACTTCGCAGATCAGGAGAGAACAGGTTGATATATTTGAAGTACTAAAAGAAAAAAATATTCAATCAAGCTATCCTTCAGAAGCAAAGGAGAAATAAAGACCTTCCCAGATATGCAAAAATTGACAGAATTCATCACTAGATAGGTGTTACAAGAAATACTTAAAGGGGCATTACAAGTTGAAAGAAAAAGACAATAATTACTATCAGGAAAACAAAAGAAAGAATAAAACTCACCAGTAGAGGTAAATTCATAACCAAACTCAGATGTAATGGTGCTACAAAAATCTCTGAATCCTGTAGTACAAAGATTTAAAGTCAAAATAATTCTTTAAAACACCAGCTACAATTAGAACTAAGGAACACACAACAGATAAAGATGTAAATTAAGGCAACAAAAACAGAAATTGGGGGAGAGGAAAGTCTACTCCAATTAAAAAGATACAGAATTCCTGAATAGATAATAAAAAAAAGACCTAGCCATACTGTGCCGACAAGAGGCTCATCTCACTGTTAAAGACAGACTGAAAATGGAGGGATAGAAAAAAATTCCATGCAAAGAGAAACCAAAGGGAAGCAGCAGTAGCTGATAAAGTCAAAAATCAAAAAAGAGACAAAGGAGGTAATTAAATCATGATAAATGGATCAACTTAACTGGAGGAAATTACAATTATAAATACATATTCACCTAACTCCAAAGCACCCAAATATATAATATGAAGCAAATATTTTTAGATCTAAAGAGAGAAATGAGGGTAATACAATAGCATGACAGCTGAATACCCCACTTTCAACAACGGACACATAATCTACACAGAAGAAAAAAAAACAAAAAACAACAAACTTAAACTAAACTACAGCTCAAATAGACTTTCAACAATGGACACATAATCTACACAGAAGAAAAAAAAACAAAAAACATCAAACTTAAACTAAACCACAGCTCAAATGGACCTACATGATATTCCATCCAACAACTACAGAATATACATTCTTCTCAACTGTACATGGAACATTCTTCGTGATCGTTCACATGTTAGCCCACAAAACAAGTCTAACCAAATTAACAAAACAGCCAGCCAGGTGTAGAGGCATGCACCTGCGATCCCAGCTACTTAGGAGGCTTGCTTGAACTGTGGAGTTCAAAGTCAGCCCAGGCAACATAAGGAGAATCTGACTCGAACAAACAAAGAAAAATGAACAGTTGGTTTTTTTAAAAGATAAGCAAAATTGATAAGCTTTTAGTTAGGGTAACTAACAACAACAACAAAAAAGAGAACACAAAATCAGAGATAAAAAAGGGGACACTACAGCTGATATAACAGAAATATAAAAGGTCATCAGAAACTATTATGAACAAATACTCCAACAAATTTGATAACAGAATAAATTCCTAAACACATACAACCTATCAAGATTAAATCATGAAGAAAAAGAAAAATCTAAACAGACCAATAATAAGTCAGGAATGAATCAGTTATACAAAGTCTTCCATTAGCCAGGTGTGGTGGGTCACACCTGGAATCCTAGCACTCTGGGAAGCTGGAGCCAGTGGGTTGCTTGTGCTCAGGAGTTTAAGACCAGCCTGAGAAAAAGTGACACCCCATCCATACTAAAAATAGAAAATCAGCCCTGCATTGTGGTGAGTACTGTAGTCTCAGCTTCTTGGAAGGCTAAGGCAAGAGGACTGCTCAAGCCCAAGAGTTTGAGGTTGCTGTGAGCTAGGATGCCATAGCACTCTACACAGGGTGACAGAGATGCTGTCTCCAAAAAAAAAAATAAAAACAAAAAATAAATAAAAAGTCTTCCATCAAAGGAAAGTCCAGGACCTAATGGCTTTACTATCAAACATTTAGGGAACCAATACCGATCCTCCTCAAATTATTCAAGAAAATTTTAGAGAAGGGAATACTTTCAATCTCATTTTACAAGGCCAGCATTACCTTGATTCCAAAACCAGGCAAGGACACCACAACAAAAGAAAACTATAAGCCAATATCCCTGTTGAGCACAGATAACAATTCTCGACAAGATACCAAAATAAATAAATAAATAAATAAAATCAATAGTACATTAAAAGTTCATTCACTATGATCAAGTGGGATTCCTCCGAGCAATGCAAGAGTGGTTCACCATACTCAAAACAATAAACATGACAAACCATATATATATGTGTGTGTGTGCATATATATATGTGTGTGCACATATATATATATATATATATATATATGTGTGTGTGTTTTTTTTGGAGACAGAGTCTCAAGGTGTTACCCTGGGTAGAGTACCCTGGCATCATAGCTCATAGCAACCTCAAACTCTTGGGTTCAAGCGATTCTCTTGAACTATAGGTACCTGCCACCCGGCTATTTTTTGCTGTAATTGTCATTGTTGTTTGGCAGGCTTGGACAGGATATGAACCCACCAGCCTCGGTCATATGGGTGAGCACCCTAGCCACTGAGCTATAGGCGCCGAGCCATGACACACCATATTAACAGAAAGAAAGACAAAAACCATATGATCACTTCAACAGACACAGAAAAATCATTTGTGATAAGTCAATATCTCTTCATGATAAAAATTCTAAACACATGTACCTCAACACAATAAAAGCCCTATATGACAAACTCACAGCTAACATCTGATTGAATGAAGAAACACTGAAAGCTTTTCCTCTAAGATCAGGGACAAGATAAAGATGCCTACTTTCCCTACTTCTATTCAACATAATAGTGCAAGTCCTAGTCAGAGCAATTAGATAAAGAGAAAGACATAAAAAGCATCTAGATTAGAAAGGAAAATTCAAACTGTCTAGTTTCCAGATGACATTATCATAACATAGAAAACATGAAAGACTCCAACAAAAAACTTAAAATTAATAAATGAATTCAGTAAAGTTACAGGATATGAAATCAACATACAGCAATTGGAAACATGTCTACATGCTCATAGAGAAACTATATGAAAAAGAAATCAGGACACAATTCCATTTAAAATAGCTACCAAAAAAAACCACACAGGAATAAATTCAAATAAAGAGGTAAAAGATCTCTAAATTAAATACCATAGAAACTGAAGAAGCCATTAGTAAAAAAAATATATATCCTGTGCTCATGGATTAGGAAAATACTGTTAAAATTCCATACTACCCAAAGCAATCTATAGATTTAATGCAATCCCTATCAAAATACCAATCACTTTCTTCATAGAAATAGAAAAACAACCCTAAAATTCATGTGGAAACACAAAAGACCCAAAATAGGGCCAGGTGTGGTGGCTCATGCGTGTAATCCTAGCACTCTCGGAGATCAAGGCAGGTAAGATTGCCTGAGCTCACAGGTTCAGACCAGCCTGAGCCAGAGCAAGACCTAATCTCTAAAAAATAGCCAGGCATTGTGGCAGGAGCCTGTAGTCCCAGCTACTTGGGAGGCTGAGGCAAGAGAATCGCCTGAACCCAAGATTTGGAGTTTGCTATGAGCTGTGACACCAGGGCACTCTACCATGGATAACAAAGTGAGACTCTGTCACCAAAAAAAAAAGAAAAAAAAAAAAGAAAAAAGAAACCCAAAATAGCCAAAGCAATCCTAAGCAAAAAGAACAAAGCTAAAATAAAATAAAATACAAAGCTACAGTAACCAAAACCAGCATGGTACTGACATAAAAAAAAAAAAAAAGACATACAGACCAATCCAACAGAATAGAGAGCTCAGAATTAAATTCATGCATTCACAGCTGACTGATTTTCAACAAAGGTGCCATGGACACATACTGGGAAAATGGTAGACTATTCAATTAACAGGGCTAAACAAATTGAGTATCTTCATGCAGAAGAATGAGACTTGATGCCTACCTCTCATCATAGTCAAAAATCAACTAAAATGAATTAATTACTTAAATGTAAAACCTGAGAAACTATGACAGTCCTAGAAGAAAACATAGGGAAAACACTTTTTGACACTTGGTAGGGCAAGGATTTTTAAGCTAAGACTTCAAAAGCACAAGCAACAACAACAAAAAACAGACAAATAAAATTTCATCAAACTAAAACGCCTTTGCACAGCAAAGGAAATAATTAACAAAGTGAAAAGAGACAATCTATAGATATGAGACAAAATACCTGTAAACTATACATCTGACATGGGGTTAACATCCAGAATATATAAAGAACTTAAACAACTCAACAGCAAAAAACCTGATTATAAAATGGATGAGGACTGTAACAGATGTTTCTCAAAAGAAGACAATAGAAATGGCCAACAGGGATGTGAAAAAGATAGGTCAGTATCACTAACTATCAAGGAAATGCAAACCAAAATCACAATGAGCTATCACCTCACTCCAATGACAATAGCTATTATCAGAAAGAAAAAAAAACAAGTGTTGGTGAGGATTTGAAGAGAAGGGAAGACTTTCACACTGTTGGTAGGATTGTAAATTAGTACAGCTATAATGGAAAATAACATGTAACTCCCTAATAAAATTAAAAATGGAACTATCTTATGATTCAGCAATCCCACTTTTAGGTATATATCCGAAGGAAACGCAATCAGTATATCAAAGAGTTATCTGCATTCCCATGTTTACTGTAGCACTACTTGTAAGAGCCAAAATATAGAATAAACCTAAATATCCAACAACAAATAAATAAAGAAGATGGGGTATATATCTCATACTAGTCAGCCATTAAAAAAAAAAAAAAAGAAAGAAATTCTGTCATTTGTGACAACGTGGATGAACCTTGAAGGTATCATGTTAAGTGAAATGACACAGAGAAATACCACATGATAGCACCATATGTGGAATCTAAAAAATAAAAAGTAGATATAGCAGTAGAGAGTTAAACAATGGTTACCAGAGAACAGGGTGCGGAAGCAGGGGAGAGGTTAGTTAATCAGTACAAAGTTACACTAAAGTAAGAGGCATAGGTCTGGCCTTATATTGCACAGCAGGCTTGCTATGGTTAACAGTAAAGTACTGTATATTACAAAACAGAGTGTTTTTATTTAGAATGTTCTCATCACAAAGAAATGCTAAGTGCATGAGGTAATGCATGTATTAATTATCCTGATCTAATCATTATAGAACACATACATATATCAACACATCAAATTTACACAATAAACACATACAATTACAATGTGTCAGTTAAAAAATAAAAAATATCAAGATTGTTAAAAATCAGAGTATATGATATAAAGCCAACAGAAAAAATTATGTTCAGGGAAAAAGAAGGAAAGTTAAAGGACCTGACCTAAGAACTGAGATTATGAAAAAGAAATAAAAATCTAGAACTGAAAAATATAATTACAAATTAAGATTGCAAATAGTGGTTTTAATATAAGACTAAAAACAGCAGAAGACAGCAATGTACAAATTAGAAAATAAGTCCATAGAAAATAGAAGACTAAACAACAGGAAAAAAAGGAAGAAAAAATGTAAAACAGTAAAAGATAGATGGGGCAAAATGAAAGTAGCAAAGAGGAAAGAGGATATAGGAAATCAATAATGAAGAACTACTGACTAAGAATTTTCTAAAACAAAGAACAAATCACAGAGTCAAGAAGGTCTACATATTTCAAAGAGAATAAATTTGGAAAACAAGAACAAAAAGCACAAACCTTGCAATATTAGATACAACTGCTGAAAAGCAAAAAGAAAGAAAAATCCCAGAAATGGCAAGAGGAAAAAAAACATATTACCTGCAAAGGAGTAACAATATCACCAGTTACTGATTTTTCAACATAAACAGAAGCCAGACACAACAAATCAACAAGCAAAAAACCCACCAGGCTAGAATACATACAGCAAAAATATCCTAAACATTACTATGAAGAATTAAAACAAAGCCAAGTAAATGGAAGAATATATATGTCTGCTGATCGAAAGACTCAGTATTATAAAGTGGTCAATTCTCTCTGGAATTATGGATTTAATGTTATCCTAATCCAAAGCTCACAGTCCTTCCACAGGTTTTCTGCTATGCACAATGTGGAAATTGATGATTCTAGAAATTGTATAGAAACGCAAAACAACACTAAAAGCCAAGACAATTTTGAGGAACAAAACTACATACAAGGCCAGGCACTGTGGCTCACGCCTATAATCCCAGCACTTGGGAGGCTGAGGCGGGTGGATTGCCTGAGCTCACAGGTTCAAGACCACCCTGAACCAAAGCAAGATCTCGTCTCTAAAAACAGCCGGGTGTTGTGGCAGACACCTATAGTCCCAAGCTACTTGGGAGGCCGAGGCAAGAGAATCGCTTGAGCCCAAGAGTGTGAGATTGCTGTGAGCTACAACACCACAGCACGGTACCAAGCATGACAAAGTGAGACTCTGTCTCAAACAAACAAAAAACTACATATAAAACATATGCTACTAGTATTGAGATACACACCTAAATTAAGACAGGCAGTACTAGTATGAAGACATAGATAAATGAAAAAATAAAAAGACCAGAAAGAGATATATATATATAAAATATATATATGTGTGTGTATATATGCATATACGTGTGTGTATATATATATATATATATATATGCACACACACATATATTACACATACATACATGTGGTCACTTAATTTAAAACAAAGTGGATGCTTTCCTGCAGTAGGAAAAAACATGAGCAATAAATGGTATTGGGTCAATTGCATACCTACAGAGACAAATAATGAATCTTGCCAATAATAAAATCCAAGTTTTCAACTGGAAATTTAATTTTTTAGAAAACTCATATCCATTACTGTGAGCTTGACATTTCTCTATATTTTTGAAAGAGACTAGTGGTGATATCATTGTATCTAAGCCCAGAAAAAGTACAATAAAAATATGGTGTTACACTCTCAGGAGACAACCATCATATATGCAAGTCCACTGTTGACCGAAACATTGTAATGCAGCACATGACTATAATTCTATCCATATGTGCAAGAGGAATCAGTAATAATACAAAAAGACAAAACCCAAATGTTGATAGAAACTTTATCATTTGAAATAGTAAATAACTAGAAATAAGTCAAATATCTATTAATAGTGGACTGAATAAATGAATTGTTATTTTCATACAACTGCATACTGTAAAGTAGTCAAAAGGAACAAATGCAGAAACATAAAATAATCTGGACATTTGCTAAGGAAAAGAAGCTTGACCAAAGGAGTTTACCTATGACAAGTTTGAAAAAGAGACAGAATTATTTTATAATGACAGAAGTAAGAACTATGATTATCTTACCAAAGCAGAGTAGTTGACTAGAATCTTCTGGAAAGCTGGTATTTTCATCCAAGTAGTAGTTACACAGGTGTATGTATTTATTAAAATTTGTTGCACTGTACACTTTTGTGCATTCTATGTATGTCATCATTTCTGAACATGTTTCAATTTGCTCTACAGATTTGTTCCATAATCAAATGGATATCAATGCTAAAAGTTAAAATTTAAACATAAAAGTCATTAAGTGAATTATGGAAACTTACCAAAAAAGAATCTGATTGCCACTGTATCTCTCATAGCGTGCTCTTGCAGACATTAATCTAACATTTAAAAAAAATAAAAATTTTGAAAGATTATTTTATCTAAAATTTTTTGAAAATATAAATTATAATTTCAAATATAATTACCATAGCAAAAAATGACATCTACCATTCAATTTTCACTAAAATACAAGAATTGAGATATATGTAAAATGCCATATTTTTAAAAACTACCATTAGATATTAAGTGGTATCAGACATAATACTCTTATGTACACTATAAAACCTATCAATTTACATTAAATAATGTTCTTTTTAATTATGAAAAAATATACCTTTGGTTCACTATTGGATCCACAGTGTTAGGAACAGTTACCAGCGGAGGTATGCAGGTATAAAAAAATTTGTTGAATTAATATATAAATCTGTTTGCATTTAAAAAATACTTTCAGTATTACTAAATGCTCTAATTTTCAGTTTTTTGGTTTTTTTTTTGTAGAGACAGAGTCTCACTTTATCGCCCTTGGTAGAGTGCCGTGGCGTCACACAGCTCACAGCAACCTCCAACTCCTAGGCTTAGGCGATTCTCTTGCCTCAGCCTTCCAAGTAGCTGGGATTATAGGCGCCCGCCACAACACCCGGCTATTTTTTTTTTGTTGCAGTTTGGCCGGGGACGGGTTTGAACCCACCACCCTCGGCATGTGGGGCTGGCACCCTACCCGCTGAGCCACAGGCGCCGCCCTAATTTTCAGTTTTATTCCTTCATCCTCATATACTTATTTGACATATACTAACAGCTGAATTATACAGAATATAATTAATCTCAAACAATTATATTTTAGCATTGTGGTTCATAACTAGAAACCTTAAGAAAAACCAGGAAAAATGATTAGATAAGCTGGCCATGTGAGGAAATCATGTTTAATCAAATGTTATATAAAAGTTACAAGAGTTGGGCGGCGCCTGTGGCTCAAGGAGTAGGGCGCCGGTCCCATATGCCAGAGGTGGTGGGTTCAAACCCAGCCCTGGCCAAAAAACAAAAAGTTACAAGAGTTAGTATTTTACAGTATACTGTGCAACTATAATCACAATGACAGAAAGTAAGCAGGGCTCCGTATTTTATGGAGAAGAAAATGGAAGTTCAGAAAGTTTAAGGGTCTTGACACTGGAGCTTATGCCAAATCAAGACTTTTTCCACTTTAATGCAACACTATAATACAACATACCATGTCCGGCTTAAGCATTTGGCATAATAAATATATGGATACAAACTACAAAAAGAAAATAGGAGTTTTGTTTTCATTAGCTAGGACATACTGAGCACTGTGCTTTGCTCTAGGTATATATTCTCATTTAATCCTCAACACATTATAATAAGATGCTATTACTATCCCTTTTTTATTGAAGACGAAACTTTAGGTAAAATGTTAAGACCTGCTTAAGGTCCCATGGCAAAGAAAAACTAGGATAGCAAATGCAAATACCCATTCCTATTCTACAAAAGTCCCTACCTGACGTGGTCCCTGCAACTACCTATCCAACTCATTTTTCAAAAATCACTCTTCTCACTATGCTCCAGCCAGTATAAGACCCTTTCTGGATATGACTTCTTCCTGTCATTCAGGTCTCTATTAAAAACTTAATTCTCAGGCAGCGCTGGCCCCATTTGCGGAGGGTGGTGGGTTCGGACCCAGCCCCGGCCAAACTACAACAGAAAAATAGCCGGGCGTTGTGGCGCGCGCCTGTAGTCCTAGCTGCTCGGGAGGCTGAGGCAAGAGAATCGCGTAAGTCCAAGAGTTAGAGGTTGCTGTGAGCCGTGTGACGCCACGGCACTCTACCTGAGGGCTGTACAGTGAGACTCTGTCTCTACAAAAAAAAAACAAAAAACCTTAATTCTCAGTAGAGACCTGACCAGTTAGTTTATTTCACATGACTATGATTAATTGCATTCATAGTACTTATTACTGGATATTATTAACATACAGTTTGTATTGTCAGTGTTTTTCTCCCACCCCAAAATCACTCCCATCAGAATATACACTCTAAGAAACTAGAGATCTAATCTATATTGTACATTCCAAGTGCTCAACAGAAGGAGGAATACAAAAGTTGCTTAACAAAGATTTGGTGAATCAGTGATTAACTACATAGCACATGCTCTTAAATACAGCACTATACTTACCTAAGCTGATGTTCCCTGAGATTTGATAATATTTCCATTCCATGAAGATAAGAATAAATAGTATTTAAGTCCTGTGGAACAGAAAAAAATCTTTTATTATTTTTCAAATATAATTTTTAAAATATGATACCCCACATTTCTGATTTTAAGTAAAGAAACACTTATGACAGAGATGTTAACTATTAAAGAGTCATAAAACCACTGACTTGCAAAGGATTTGAAAAGGTAAGGAAGAGCTTGCTCAGCTCACACAGGAACTCCCTTACAATATGGCCAATGACCTCTATTTAAACAATGCCAGAACCCAAAACTCATTATTTCATATGAAAGAGATGAACTCCTTTTGTTTCTAAATAGATGTAACTTTTTCTTCTTCAGTGACTCCAAATATTTGTAAACAGTTGTTATGTGGTCCTTTAAGTCTTACTTTTATGTTCCTTTCTTCAGATTACACAATCTCAATAATTCCAGGTTCAAGATTTTTAAGACACCCTCTAGAGATGACCTAGTTTATCCATTTTCTTCTTAAAATATGACTTTCCAAAGAATCTATTTGGCTTAAAATGATGTGATCTACCACCAAACAAAAAAGACATCCAATGGTACAATTCTATTGTTCACTCTGTGTAAGAGGTAGGCAACCCTTCTCTAGCCTTCACTCAGATAACGGGGTATAAAAAACCCCTCAGGATGGTCCAGTGCGGTGGCTCACACCTGTAATCTTAGCACTCTAGGAGGCCAAGGTGGTTGGATTGCCTGAGCTCAGGAGTTTGAGACCAGTGTGAGCAAACGTGAGACCCGACTTTACTAAAAAAAGAAAACAAAGAAACAAACAAATAAAAAAACTAGCCAGGCATGGTGGTGGGTGCCTATCGTCCCAGCTAGTCAAGAGGCTGAAGGAAGAGGATTAATCCAACCCAGGAGTTTGAGGTTGCTGTGAGCTATGACACTCAACCCAGGGCAACAGAGACTTTGTCTCAAAAAACAAACAAAATGAAACAAAACAAAAACCCCCAACAAACAAACAAAATGAAACAAAACAAAAACCCCTCAGGATGACATAATGTGACCTCAGCTAATAGCAGTGGCATAATAGAAGAATGTGAAAAGTTTGTATCCCTGATATATATATATATATATATCTTTTGTAGAGACAAGAGTCTCACTGTACGGCCCTTGGGTAGAGTGCCGTGGCGTCACACGGCTCACAGCAACCTCTAACTCTTGGGCTTACGCGATTCTCCTGCCTCAGCCTCCAGAGCAGCTGGGACCACAGGCACCCGCCACAATGCCCGGCTATTTTTTTTTTTTTTTGTTGCAGTTTGGCCGGGGCTGGGTTTGAACCCGCCACCCTTAGCATATGGGGCCGGTACCCTACTCACTGAGCCACAGGCGCCGCCCTATTGGGCATGGAACAATAATAAGGTAAATAAGCTTAAATTTTCTATAAAAACCATACCTCCAATTCTCTTATAAAAAATTATTCCTTTATTTCAGGGTAGACCACTCCCAAATACTGCCTTCCCAACAACTAACCAAGAGAATTATCAGATGCCTACAGAAAAGAAAAAGAGAAGAAATTAAAGATAACTTGTGTTCCCGTAGGTTTGTAAGACAACATGGGGCCCCTAAGAAAAGTATATCAATAATCTGTATTCCAAAGATCACAACTGCCAATTAACCACACCAGACTGAACAATATCATATATTTCTGCTAAATCCTTGCTAAAATGACAATGAAAAAAGATTTTTAAGTACACAAAAAGGATGAACAGATTAAAAGACGCACAACAAATGAGAAAGGTCTACCAAATTTTGAAGACTTCAGATGAAGTAGTGATACAGTAACTTGGATTTCCAAAGATATCTACAAAGATATTTCTTATCCCATAAGCTCTATTTTAGTAGGAACTTGCCACAACCTCATCAAAAACTGGAATGTGCTGTGCCCTCCCCATGAATCTGAACTGACTCTGTAATTTGTTCTTACTAAATTGTAATTTAAATGCATATTCTTAAAATAACTTACAGCTTTCGTGTTTGCATATTTACTTATATAGCCCTTTCATTATATTAGTAGGTAATACACAAACTTTGTTCAAGTCTTATTGTGAATTAATGAAATTTATATATTAAGAAGAGGGTACTAATGACCATTAATAGTTAATATGTTAAAAATGACATTGGTCGTAAATGCAGAAGAGCATATGCTGTTCAATTTAATATATTAATAAAGAAGTTTTAGTAGCTTTTAATTTAGTTTTAAGAGGAAATAACCTGGGTGGCGCCTGTGGTTCAGTGGGTAGGGCGCGGGCCCCATATACCAAGGGAGGCGGGTTCGAACCCGGCCCTGGCCAAACTGCAACAAAAACTAGCCGGGCGTTGTGGGCACCTGTAGTCCCAGCTGCTGGGGAGACTGAGGCAAGAGAATCACCTAGCCCAGGAGTTGGAGGTTGCTGTGAGCTATGATACTAAATTAAAAAAAAAATAGAATAATAGAATAATAAATAGAATCTAGGCAAAAGCCTAACTCACAGTAGGTCCACTGAGCCTGCAGACTCACCTGATAATAATCATTCCCCAACCCCTGCGTTTATAATTAGAATGTATATACCTGGTGATTAGAATAACCCTGATAAATGGTTCCATGATCTGTCTGGTAAGAGCTGTCACAGTGGAACAAACAAGTGGAACTCTCTGAAATTGTTTCATCACCCCAAACAAGGTGACACATGAAAGATAATATGGTTTCCAGAGCAGAAAAAAATAGACTTGTGCCACCAGTAAAGACCTAAAGTATACAAGGGTAATGGTCCCTCTCATATTCATTTTAGTTTGTGTGGGCCCTGCAGAAGGCAGATAGATCCTGAAAAAAGACGATGTAAACTACCATAGGCTTTTATAAAACTGCAGCTGCAATCTCAAACATAATACTCTTGCTGAAGCTGATTAATTAAGCCTCAAGTACTGATTTGGTGAATGTTTCCTTTTCTATTCAATTATTAAGAGAGGGGCAGAAACAATCTGCACTCACGTGGGGCAACACTAATTTACAGTTTTGCCAGAGGGCTATGTTAACTCTCCCACTCTCTGTCATAATAGTCTGAAGACATCTAGACCTCACTTATTACACAGATAATATCAAACTGGCAGGACAGAATAAACAAAATAATGAGCAAGAGGTGGCTGATACCCTGAAGTCCTTGGTAACATAAATGTGCGCGGTAAGGAGGGAAATAAACTCTTTGAAGACTCAAAGATCTGCCACTTCACTGAAGTTTTTAAAGATACCATGGTTGGGGCATGTCAGGACATCGCCTCTAAAGTAAAAGACAAATTGAAGGGACTTTAGTTTTATGACAAGATAAAGTAAGAGGGACTAGATTTATACTCCACCTAAAACAACTAAAAATAAAAATACATGAAACATTTTTCAAGAAACAGAGTATCAGAACCCAACGGAGTACTGACAACTGAGAGTCAAAAAACAAATAAGGTAAAACATGCGATCTTTGTCTACGACAAATTGCCCCTAGCAATGTTCTCTGGAAAAGCCCAACCCTTCCCATCACAATGTTAGCTACGTTTTTCATAGCTAACATGAACTTTTCATTTGTAGATTAATAGACAAAAATTAACTTTATTTGTAAAAATTCTAACATCAAATATTATAAATTGTTAGGGGTAGAAGTTTCAAATGATATGCTTAAACTTTAGGACTCTAACTATTAAATATTGAAATTATAATGTTTCAAAAGATCACACATCCAATTATTTTTAAGTTCAAAATACAGTAGAACCTCCATAGTTGACAACTCCCTACATTGATCACCTGCTTAAGTTGACCTAATTTTCATAGACCAGACATGTACCACATGCACACAATGGAAGTTCTTTTCTTATGTTGACCACCTCTGTATGTTAACCATTTTGTTACAGACCCTTGGATGATCAACGTACAGAGGTTCTACTGTATAGCCTATAAATTCACTTTTCTGAATCCACCATCCATTGTGAAGTCACCTAAGAATGGCTAATTCTAAATTTCACGTTCACTTTTCAACCCTTATCTCTCTTCACGTTCTCTGTAACTGAAGTTCTCAATCCCTGAGCAGGAGGGGAGAATAGGTAAGTAAGGGAAACTACATCTGTATTTACAGCTGTTCCCCAACACTCACATCACTGCCTGAACTCTGCCTGTCGTATAAGCAGTAGCCTTAGAATCTCATAGGAGTAGAAACCTTAATGTAAACTGCGCATACAGAGGATCTAAATTGCCTGCTCCTCATGAGAATCTAATGCCTGATGATCTGAAGTGGAAATGTAATGCACTTGAATCAATCCCAAACCATCCCCATCCCTGCCCTGTTCATGGAAAAACTGTCTACCATGAATCCGGTCCCTAGTGCCAAAAAGGCTGTGGACTGCTGCTCTACAGCATTTGACTGCTGATACATTCAACAATCACTGTAATATGGCTCTCTAAACATTTAGCAGTGGCTACAACCTGATGATGAAATCAGGCTGCCTAGGTTGGAATCTGGACAACACTGTTTCCTAGTGGTATGACCTCAGACAAGTTATTACCTCTGTGATTTCATTTCCCTATATGTAAAATATGGACAACAACATGTATTTCTTTTTTTTTGGAATAGATAATAATTATACATATTCATGGGGTACACAGTGATATTTCTATCCATATAATATCCACATAGTGATTGGATCACGGTAATCATTAATAGCATATCCATCCATAATAAATGAAACATTTATCATTTCTTTGTGTTAAAAATGTTCAATATCCTCCTCCTAGCTTTTTAAACAGTGACGAGGGGCCAAGATAGCAGACTAGAACCTGCCCACACATGTCACTCTCTGAGAACAGGCTGAAAACTCCAAGCGGATACTGACTTACAGATGGACCCTCTTACAGAAATCATCAGAGAGGTGACGGGGAGCACACAGAGTAAAAGAGACTAGGACAATGAATTCCACTTGCCAGGTATGTGGCAAGAATCCTACAGTAGGGAAGTGATAAAGGAGAGTGCCCCAGGGCCCCACATTCCCCCTCCAGATACTGCAACTCGAGGAGGGCTCCCACCATCACGAGGGCCTGCACTGGAAACTGCTTGTAGACTGTACAGTAGCGATACAGTAGAGATCAGGCTCAGCAGGGTCCCAGTGGTTTTAGTTTCTGAGTTGCTACAGCTGACACCATCATAAGCTCTCAGGTCCAGATCTCCAAGTATACACAGGGATGGATATCACTGCAGCTGAACCAAGATTGCCCCTTGCAGGCCAGGAAGGGAAGAGGGGGACCAGATGTACTTGCACACCCACTCGTTACTGGAAGCCAAGCACAGCGCCCCGACCAGAGAACTCACTGGGTTCCATGGCAGCAGCGTTAGACCTATGTGGAAAGAGGGCTCCAGCCATTCATTCATGTACCCTCACCATGGAGCATCTGACCCCTGAGCTGCAGCACTGAGGTACACACCCCCATGAACCTAGCTCCACGTAAGTGGGCCACTCTCCTGTGGACCCACATGCTGTGCAGCAGGCTACATCTCCACAGTCCCAAGCTCTGACCAGAAGAACAAGACCCTCTGGCCTTGACTGATGGCCAGTGGGCCACACCTATGGTCCAGATCTCTATCATAGATGTGCTAGCCACAACCATCCCATGTCACGTACTGCCATTACAGCTGTACCTGGATAGAGCAAATGCCTGCAGCCTGACATCTGCAGCCACAGTCTAGATAGCCTCACCAAGCAAGCACTTCAATCACTGTGGGGAGACCCAGGTAGAGCATTTCCCCACATCGCCCATATCAGTGAAAGAAGAACTCACCCAGTCCCCTGCTCAAGTTTCCAACAATGGCCTATGGACCAAGGCACCACTCCACCCAAAGATCTCAGTGCACAAGTCTTGTCATGTACCTAGGCAACAAACAATGTCCTGCAACCCATCCAGGCACAGGCCAAGGTAACACCATATATACCTCTACAGAATAAAGAACAAGAATGAACAACGGCCCAGAAAACATGAGACTATGTGATATGACCAATATATAAAATTATAGGTATCCCAGAAGTAGAAGAAAGAGCAAAAAGCACTGGAAAACCTATTCAAGGGAATTATTATTATTATTTGAGACAGAGTCTCACTTTGCCGCCCTCCGTGGAGTGCCATGGCATCACAGCTCATAGCAACCTCAAACTCTTTCTTGGACTCAATTGATTCTCTTGCTTCAGCCTCCCAAGTAGCTGGAACTACAGGCGCCTGCCACAATGCCTGCCTTTTTTTTTTCCTGCTCCAGCTGGCTTGAACTCCTGAGCTCAGGCAATCCACCTGCCTTGGCCTCCCAGAGTGCTAGGATTATAGGCATGAGCCACCATGCCCAGCCTATTCAAAGGAATTAATTTTTATTTTTTTATTAAAACATAACTGTGTACATTAATGCATTTATGGGGTACAATGTGCTGATTTGATATACACTTTAGAATGCTTACATCAAACTAGTTAACATAACCTTCACCTCTCTTTTATTTGTTGTGCTAAGACACTTATACTGTTAATATTTTTGACATGTACCCTTGCATTGTACGTATTAGGTGAGGTCCCACCAAATACCCTCCCCCCTCCAAAGTCCTCCCCACTCCTCTTCCCTTCTTCTTTCTGGACTCTAGTTGTGTTTTATCATTTGTGTGAAAGTGTAGTAATTATATATTGGTTTCATAATAGTACTGAGGACAATGGACACTTTTTCTTCCATTCTTGAGATACTTTAGTAAGAATAGTATGTTCTAGCTCCATCCAGGTAAACACAAAAACTGTGAAGTTTCCATCTTTTTTATGGCTGCTTAGAATTCCCTGGTATACATATACCACAGAATTTGTTGATCCATTCATGGGTCAACGGGCACTTGGGCTGCTTCCATGACTTGGCAATTATGAACTGGGCTACAATAAACATTCTGGTGCAAATGTCTTTGTCGTAAAATGATTTTCGGTCATCTGGGTATATACCTAGTAGAGAAATCGCAGGATGGAATGGTAAGTCTACTTTTAGTTCCTTGAGTATTCACTAAACTTCTTTCCAAAAACAACCTATTAGCTTGCATTCCCACCAGCAGTGCAGGAGTGTTCCCTTCTCTCTACATCCACACCAACATCTATAGTTTTGGGATTCTGTGATGTGGGCTAATCTTACGGGAGTTAGATGATAACTCAAAGTGGTTTTTTTTTTTTTTTTTTTTTGTAGAGACAGAGTCTCACTGTACGGCCCTCAGTAGAGTGCCGTGGCGTTACACGGCTCACAGCAACCTCTAACTCTTGGGCTTACGTGATTCTCTTGCCTCAGCCTCCCGAGTAGCTGGGACTACAGGCGCCCGCCACAACGCCCGGCCATTTTTTTGTTGCAATTTGGCCGGGGCTGGGCCTGAACCCGCCACCCTCGGCATATGGGGCCGGTACCCTACTCACTGAGCCACAGGCGCCGCCCAACTCAAAGTGGTTTTGATTTGCATTATCTTTGATGATTAAAGATGATGAGCATTTTTTCATGCGTTTGTAGGCCATGCGCCCTGTCTTCTTCAGAGAAGCTTCTGTTCAAGTCTCTTGCCACACAAAGAAATGGGGTTATTTGTTCTTTTCTTATTGATTAGTTTGAGTTCTCTGTGCACTCTAGTTATCAGACCTTTGTCAGAAACATAACCCACAAATATCTTCTCTCATTCTGAGGGCTATCTGCTTGCTTGCTTACTGTGTTCCTGGATGTGCAGAAGCTTTTTAGTTTGATCAGACACCAGTAATGTATTTTTGGTGTTGCTCAATTGCCGGGGGTGGGTGGAGGTCCTCCTCATAAAATATTCTCCCAGGCCAATTTCTTCAAGTATTTTCCCTGCACTCTTCTAGTATTTCTATAGTTTCATGTCTTAAGTTTAAATCTTTTATCCAGTGAGAATCAATTTTTGTTAATGGTAAAAAGTGGGGGTCCAGTTTCATTCTTCTACAGGATACCAGCGAGTTTACCCAGCACCATTTGTTAAATAGGGAATCTTTCCCTTAATGAATGTTTTTGATAGGCTTATCAAAGATCAAATGATGGTAAGTGGCTGGGTTCATCTCTTGGTTCTCTAGTCTGGTCAATAAATCTATCTGTTTTTGTACCAGTACCATGCTATTTTGATCACTATAGATTTATAGTATAGCCTGAAGTATGGTAGCATGATTCCTCCTGCTTTATTTATTTATTTATTTATTTTTTGGTTTTTGGCGGGGCTGGGTTTGAACCCGCCACCTCCAGCATATGGGACTGGCGCCCTACTCCTTGAGCCACAGGTGCCAAATCTGAGTAATGTATTGGCTATTCAAGGTTTTTCTGATTCCATATAAAATGAAGTACTATTTCTTCCAGATCTTTAAAGTATACCAGTGGTGCTTTATGAGGGATTGCATTAAATCTGTAGATTGCTTTGGGTAGTATGGACATTTTAAACAATATTGATTCTTCCCAGCCATGAGCATAGTATGTTTTTCCATTTGTTAATATCTTCTGCTATTTCTTTTCTCAGGGTTTCATAATTCTCTCTCTCTTTTTTTTTTTTTTGCAGTTTTGGCCAGCGTCAGACTTGAACCTTCCACCCCTGGTATATAGGGCCGGTGCCCTACTCCTTGAGCCACAGGTACCACCCTCATAATTTTCTTTATAGAGATCTTTCATGACCTTTGTTAAGTAAATTCCCAGATATTTCATCTTTGGCACTACTGTAAAAGGAACAGAGTCCTTGACTATATTTTCAGCTTGACTATGTTGGCATATACAAAAGCTACTGATTTATAAGTATTGATTTTGTATCCTGAGACACTGCAGTATTCCTTGATCTCTTCTAAGAGTTTTGTAGTTGAGTCCCTGGGATTTTCCAGGCATAGGATCATATCATCAGTGAAGAGTGAGAGTTTGATCTCCTCTGTCCCTATTTGCATACCCTTGATTGCCTTCTCCTCTTGCCTGATTGCAATGGCTAAGACTTCCATTACTATGTTGAAAAGCAGTGGAGACAGTGGGCATCCTTGCCTGGTTCCTGACCTGAGTGGAAATGCTTTCAATTTTACACCATTCAATATGAATTGGCTGTGGGTTTGCTGTAGATGGTCTCTATCAGCTTAAGAAATGTCCCTTCTATGCCTACTTTCTTAGGTGTTCTGATCAGGAAAGGATGCTAGATATCATCAAAAGCTTTTTTTGCATCAATTGAGAGAATCATATGGTCTTTGTATTTATTTTATGTGATGTATTACATTTATAGATTTACATATGTTGAACCAAACTTGTAGCCCTAGAATAAAATCAACTTGATCGTGGTGTATAATTTCTTTAATGTGTTGTTGAATTCTGATTGCTAGGATCTTATTGAATATTTTGCATTGATATTCATTAATGATATTAGTCTACAGTTTTCCTTCTTTGTTGGGTCTTTTCCTGGCTTGGGGATCAGAGTAATATTTGCTTCACAAAATGTGTTAGGAAGTATTCCTTCTTTTTCTATGTTTTGGAAAAGGTTGTAAAATATAGGTTCTAGTTCCTCTTTAAAGGTTTGGTAGATTTCTGATGTGAAGCTATATGGTCCAGGACTTTTCTTTTTTGGGAAATTTCATATAGTTGATGCTATTTCAGTGATTGATAAAGGTCTATTCAAGATTTCTAATTCTTTCTGGTCTAGGAAGGTGGTGTGCTTCCAGGTATTGGCCCATTTCCTTCAGATTTTCATATTTCTGAGAATAATGTTTTCTGGTAGTAATCACTGAGGATTTTTTGAATTTGTGAGGTATCTGTTGTTATTTCTCCTTTATTGTTTCTGAATGACGATATTAGAGATTTTACTTTTCTGTTTCCAGTTAGGTTAGCCAAAGATTCATCAACTTCATTAATCTTTTCAAAAAACCAACCTTTTGTTTTATTGATCTTCTGAATGACTCTTTTGTTTACAATTTCATTTAATTCTGCCCTAATTTTGGTTATTTCTTTTCTTCTGCTGGGTTTGGGGTTGGAATGTTCTTCCTTTTCCAGTTGCTTGAGATGACCCATTAAGTTGTTGACTTCCTCTCTTTCTGTTTTTTTGATGAAGGCTCCAACACTATAAATTTCCCTGTTAGCAGTATCCCACAGGTTTTGATAATTTGTGTCTTCATTATCATTTTGTTCCAAAAATTTGGTGATTTCCTTCTTAATCTCGTCTTTGACCCAGGTATCATTCAGCGTAAGGTTATCTGGTTTCCATAACTTTGAGTATGAAGATACCTGTTTATGTTGAGTATTGAAGGGAATTATTAAGAAGAACTTCCCTGATACGGTCACAGATTCAGATATGCAGATACAAAACAGTCTGAACACCCAGAAGAATCATAGCAAATAGGAGATCTCCAAGACACATAGTCATCAATGTGGCCAAAGTCAAAATGAGGGAGAAAATTCTATAAGCTGCAAGACAAAAGCAACAACTAACCTAAACTGATAAGACCACTAGCTAGATAAACCCAAAAATAAAAGAGAAAGGACTCAAATAAGCTCAATTACAAATGAAAAAGGCAACTTTACAACTGATATTGCAGAAATACAAAATACAGTAGAACCTAGGTACACTGACCACCCAAGGGATGTAATAAGCTCGCTAACATATGGAGGAGGTCAACATAAGGAACTAGGCCTTGGTACATGTAGTACATGTCCAGCCTATGAAAATTAGGCAGGTGGTCAACTATGGAGGTTCTATTGTATTATCCACAAGTATTAGGAAAACCTCTACACAAATGAACTAGAAAACACAGAGGAAAAGGACAAGTTCCTGGAAACACACAACCTCCTAATCCAGAATCAGAAAGAAACAGAAATTCTGAACCGAACAATAAAGAGCAGCAAGATGTAAGCAGTAATCAAAATCCCCCAACAACAACAACAACAACAACAAAAAAAGCCCACAACCAGACAGTCTCACAGTTGACTTTTACCAGATTTACAAAGAAGAATTGGTACTTATCATACAGAACTATTCCATAACATTGAGAAGAAGGGAATCCTCCCTAACTTATTCTATGAGGCCAGTTATCACCCTGATACCAAGGCCAGAAAGGGAAACAACAAACTACAGATAAATATCCCTTATGAACAAAAATGTGAAATACCTCAGCAAAATACCAGCAAACTAAATTCTACAGCACATCAAAAAGATCCAGTATCTCTTCAGGATAAAAAACCCTCAACAAACGAGGCCTAGAAGGAACAAACCCCCAAATTATAAAAGCCATATATGAAAAACCCATAGCCAGTATCATACTGAATGGGGGAAAGTTGAAATTATTCCCTAGAAGTGAAACAAGACAAGGGTACCCACCATCACAACTTCTATTCAAGATAGTATTGGCAGTCCTAGCCAGAGCAATGAGACAAGAGAAGGAAATAAAAGGGCATCCAAATTGAGAAAGGAGGTGAAATGATCCCTGTTTCCTGATATGATCTTGTACCTAGAAAACCCTAAAAACTCCACCAAAAATCTCCTAAATTGGTAAAAAATAAATTCAGTAAGTTCTCAGGTTACAAAAATCAGTGTAATAGGCACCAGTAACATTTCTATATACTAATAACAGTCAAGCTGAGAGTCATATAAAGGAACCAATACCATTTATAATAACAACAGTAGCAACAACAAAATACCTAGAAACATAATTAACCAAGGAGGCAAAAGATTTATACGAGGACTACAAAACACTGATGAAAGAAATCACAGATGACAGAAACAAATGGAAAACCATACCGTGCTTGTGGATTGGCAGAATTAACAATGCTAAAATGTTCATTCTGCCCAAATTGATTTATAAATTAGACACAATCCCCATCAAAATATCAATGTCATATTTCACATATCTAGAAAATCCTAAGCTTCATTTGGAACCAAAAAGAGCCCAAATAGCCAAAGCAATCTTAACCAAAAAGAACATCTGGAGGTATTACATTACCTGACTTCAAATTATACTACAAGGCTACAGTAATGAAAACAACATTGTACTGTTATAAATGTAGAGTTATACACCAATGGAACAGAACAGAGAACCCAGGAAAAAAAAAATTACCTAAAACCAATATTGACAAAAGCAGACAACAATATACACTGGTAAAGGATGCTCTATTCAACAAATGGTGGTAGGAAAATTGGATAGCCACGTGGAGAAGAATAGAATAGGATCCCTATCTCTCCCCATACACAAAAATTAATTCAGGATAGGTAAAAGACTTAAATGTAAGGCACGAAACCACAAAAATTCTAGAAGAAAACATAGGAAAAAACTCTTAAAGACATCAGCCTAGGCAAAGAATTTATGACTGGCTCAGTGCCCGTAGCTCAGTCTCCACCAGCAGCCAGAGGTATCCATGAAAACCAAAGTCAGATCAGTCCGTCCTCTGCTCAGAACACTCCATGGCTCCTACCTCCTGCATGGAAAAAGCCAAAGTCCTTACAACAGCCCACATGACCCTGTATATCTCCCAGTCATAAATTCAACCAGAGGCTAGTGGGTTTGAGACCGGCCCAGGCCTGCTAAACAAATGACAACTGCAATCAAAAAATAGCCAGGTCTTGTGGCGGGCGCCTGTAGTCCCAGCTACTTGGGAGGCTGAGGCAAGAGAATTGCTTAAGCCTAAAAGTTTGAGGTTGCTGTGAGCTGTGACAGCACAGCACTCAAGAGCGACATAGTGAGACTCTGTCTCAAAAAAAAAAAAAAAAAAGAATTTATGACTAAGGCCCCAAAGGCAAATACAGCAAACAACAAAATAAATAAATGGGACTTAAAAGCTTTCACACAGCAAAGGAAATAATCCAGAGTAAACAGACAACCCACACAAGACCAAATATCTGAATACAAAGATCTAATATTTAGAATCTACAAAGAACTCAAACAAATCAGAAAAATACCCTATCAATAAATGGGCAAAAAACATGAACATTTTTTGAAAGTTGATAAATGGCAAAAAAAATATGAAAAAATGTCCAAACTCACTAATCATCGGGGAAATACAAATGAAAATTATGATATCACCTTACTCTTATCAGAGTGACCATCAATTAAAAAAAAATCAGAAATTACAGATGCTAGCATGAATGCAGAATGAATGAAATGCTTACACACGATTGGTGGAACTGCAAATTAGTGGAACGTCTGTGGAAAACAGAATGGAGATTCCTCAAAGCAATAAATAAAGACCTACCATTTGATCCAACAATCTCACTGCTGGGTACCCACCCAAAGGAAATAATGTCACTTTATCAAAAATACACCTGCACTTGTATGTTTATCTTGGCACAATTCACAACTGCAAAGATGTGAAATCCATCTAAGTGCCCAGCAATTCATGAATGGACAAAAATGTGGTGAGGGGTAGTGCCTGTGGCTCAAAGGAGTAGGGCGCCAGCCCCGTATGCCGGAGGTGGCGGGTTCAAACCCAGCCCCGGCAAAAAAAAAAAAAAAAAAAAAAATGTGGTGAGTATATACCATGGAATAGTAAAAGCAATAAAAAGGCCATAAAAAGGAATGGAATAACTTGCCTGAAACTGGAGACCATTGTCCTAAGGGAAGTATTCCAGGAATGGAAAATCAAACACGATATATTTTCTTTTTCTTTCTAATACAGAGTCTCTCTTTGTCCCCCTTGGAAGAGTGCCATACCATCATAGCTCACAGCAAACTCAAACTCTTGGGCTCAAGATAGCGTCTTGCCTCAGCCTCCCAAGTAGCTGGGACTACAGGTGCCCACTGCAATGCCCAGTTGTTTTTTTTTTTTTTTTAGAGTTGGGGGGGGTCTCACTCTTCCTCACACTGGTTTCGAACACCTGAGTTCAGGCGATCTATCTGCTTTGGCCTCTCAGAGTGCTAGGATTACAGGCATAAGTCACCGCACACGGCCTTACATATTTTCACTAGTAAGTGGTAGCTAACCAATTACCACATATGGCACAAAGCAATATAAAGGACATAAAAAAATCCAGAAAAAGGGAGGAGTGTGTGGGATGAAAACTTACCTACTGGGTACAATGAACATTATTTTGGTGACAGGCACACCAAAAGCCCTGACTTAAGTAGTCAAGGTATTTAGGTAACAAAAACACTGTACCCTCTTAATTCACATTTTGTAGGTAACAACAACAACAAAAACCAGTGATAGGCATCACATAGCATATAAATCTTAGTTGTTTTATTGCTATTGGTAATTTTTTTTTTAATTTTTTTATTAAATCATAACTGTATACAATGATATGATTATGGGGCATTATACACTCACTTCATAAACCATTTGACACATTTTTATCACAGTGGTTAACATAGCCTTTCCGGCGTTATCTCAGTTACTGTGCCAAAACATTTACATTCTACATTTACCAAGTTTCGCAAATACCCCTGTAATATGCACCAATTGGTAATTTTCTGTTCCATCTGCTCCTAAGTCTCTATCACAGGATTCTCCTACTTTTCTTAATCCCTTATGTGTTTATGTTCTCAGAGGTGTGACATCTACCCTTTCTGCACTGTAGACTCTGTAAGGAATACCTTCTACATTCATAGCTTCAATTATAATATATGCTAATAACTCACATATTTGTATTTCTAGCCCACAGTATGCCAATAAATTTACATACTATATGTTCTACTGGATACTTAATACTTTCACCTTGCTGAAATTCATCATTGCTTCCCTTATATAGGTGTTAATACTCACCTTCAAGGGCCCTGGCCAGAAATTTGTCAATTCTACTCTCTAAATATCTATGCTTACTATTCCAAATGAGACAATTTAGGGATTATTCTCACTAGATAACTAACGACAGTCTCTGGTGTCTAGTCCGGCAGTCTATAATCTGTTCTACACACTATTGCTAGATTGATCTTTCTGAAAGCAAAATCCAAATTCCTTAATAAGAAGAACACAATCCTTCATGACTTGGACCCTAATTATCCCCCTCCAGTCTCATCAATTAATATTCTTATCCCAAAGTTCCAGCTGCCCAAGTAATTTGCATGTACACACCATGCTCATTTAGTGGCCTTGGCACATGCTGCTTCCCTTCAGGATAC